>NC_088173.1:59462800-60716560 GCF_028769735.1 Zonotrichia leucophrys gambelii
TGATGCAACCAGAATTTTGGTGTGGCATCAGCACAGCTTCCGCATACCTAATCAAGAGATTGCACTTCAGTGCTACTGAAAGAAACATTCTCGTGTTTTTCTCAAACTACTTGCTTCTCAACCTTGTCTTGTGTTTATGGCAATGCATGTTTTGATCAGTCGTATCAGTGAGATGATCCATGTGGTCACATAATCTAAAGATGATGATGGAAATGATGAATGTTGCTTCTGGTGTCTGTGATCACAGCCCATCATAATGTTCCGTTTTCCTAAATTCCTGGAGAGAAAAATTTCTTGTTACTTCTTTTCATCTTAATGCCATGTCCAATTCCTTTCTAATGTACAGATTTGTGTATTAATTGCCCTTGATGGTTCTGAACTATTTGCTCTGTTCTTTCATCTCTGCTGAAACCACTCCTACTAAGATATCTCACTATGAATGCCAGTTGCAAAACTATGATTTTAAATTATGCCTCTGTTTAAACTGCTACTATGGAAACCTACAAGTTTTACTTCTGTTGATTTTTCTTCTTAGTTTGACTGCCTCTGTGGTGAATCTAATTCCACTGTTCTTCACCTATTTTCAAAAAGCTTGAAGGCCTCAAGCACAAGTCTCTTGAAGGCTTATCCTTGCCCCTTCATCTTTCCTCTTTCATGCAAATTACTGCAACTCCCATTCTGTGCCAAATATTTGAAAATGTTTTTTTTTACATTGACTCAGGAAAGCCCTTAATCCAAAACATATGTCCCACAGGAGTCACTTAACAAGTTTCATGTGAGGGTTTGGGGTTTTTTGAACTGCAGTATACCTATGTCAAGTTTATTAGGTCACTACTTTTATTGTAGTTGTTGTGGTTTAAGGATATAAGAACAAAGCTACATAGTATAGCTGCTTCAGAAACCAGAAAGTCCTGTTGCTTCTACCTTTCCAACAACCTTTACCTTTAGGATATATAACCCTCACGCTTGCTCCACGTGCTGTAGGTACCTGATTGTTCAACAAACCAATTTAACCACAAAACTTTTTTGTGTTTAGTTTTCTGTCAGGGTATTGAGTTGAGTCAAGGCAGGAAAGGGTTAAAAGAATGTCAGAGCTGAAGAGGGGGATGGGAAGAGTGAACCCTCCCACCTGGGCAGCAAAGTCATCTTATGCAACTTCAAGAAAAACAAGATTTGTAGGAGGACAAATGCCTTTTCTTATAATAGCTGATATAGGTACAAAAAAAGAGCAAGTTGTTCCCAAAGCTTACTGGCTATAGCTGGGATAGCAGCTACTTTTAGATATCACTTCTTTCTGCAATTCTTGCTTCTTTTTCTGCACTGAAAAATCTCAGGACATTCTTTCCCTCAATCCCCTCATTCTCCACCAGTGTTGGTGATGTTGTTGGTGCTGGTGATGCTTTCTTTGTGGTGGGCCATGTAATTTGAAATTTTGAATGTGTTTTTCTTTTGGATTGCCAACAAGCACATTTTGTCCAGTTCTGTGGTTTCCCTTCCCTCCATAAAATTTGCTGCTAGTATATTCACTTTAAATTATTTTTCAAAATTGAATGTACTAATGACAAATTTTATGAAGGGAAGGAAAACCACAGAAATGGAAAATTTTCCTCCCTTCTTTTTAGTCTTTTTCTATCCAGTGTATATAAGAAGAAGGGTGTGGGAAAGAAAGCAAAGCAACGAAATTCTTATTGGTGATTATGTGTAAACAAAGGTAGCCTTGGCAGCATTTCAAGTTCTTCATTTGTCCTTAGGTCAAAGACATAAATAGGAACTTTTAGATTATGTCTGTCTTTCATTCTGACTCTTTTCTTTGCTTACTCCTTTTTTTTTCATCATCTGTTATTTTACATCCCTGCACATTTTCCTGGGCTATTGTCACCTTCACTGAAACAGTTACTCTCTAATTCTTCTCTCAAGGGACTCCCAGGCTACCTCTACCTTCATATCTTATGGGTTTTTTTTCTTACTGACACAGATTTTTTTTTACCAACCACATTTCATGGACTGGGATATCATCAGTTACATTTTGTTTGCTACAGTCAAGAAAGAGGAAGCATTTGGTTGCCCCCAGCTCTGTCTGCAATACTGTGGTTATTTGATATTCCAAGTACAGGGAGGTGATGAAAACTGCTGACACATGCTGGCTTGCTGTTGGTAATCACTAAATCTAAGCAGGCACAGAGTCACCTTTGTACAACCACTTCTTACACAGCTGCAGGTTGTACTACTGCACCCCTGCCTCTGTCAGCCAGTTCACTGAGCTACCCCAAGCTCTGCTGTGTGAATTACACAGGTATTCCCAGATGCTTGGCTAGTGTTTTTCAGGCTGGACATTCTCCGTTTGTTTTTCAGACACAGAGATATTCTCTGCAGCCACTCTCCCCAGTTTGCAGCAGTCAAGGGTCAGAGACCTTCACCTTTACTAATATAATGGGGAAAATGGAGTTTTTAGCCTCTGTTGGGAGTCTGAGGAGAAACATTATTTCCCTTTACCTGGCTGCTGTTTAAGCAGACCTATTTCACCAACACTTTGGTGAAATACCAAACATTCATTGACTTAGTTTGTATACTTCTTATGGAAAACTTCTTTGAAATGTTTAAAAGAATGCTCTCCAAGCTGCTTATTTACAGATCTCTGGGTTTGGTTGTCAATAATTCGAAATTAAGTTAGAATTATACACTGAAATTTTGTATATTAGAACTTGAAATACCACCAGATTAACTTCGGGCCACAAGGAACAGTCAGTCCTTGAATATTTTCATGCTTGATTTTCATTTTCTTTGCCATGACTGAAGGAAAAAACCCATTCTGGATTCAGCAGACTCATACAGGGATCTCACTCCTCCTCTGCTGTTTTAGACTATAATTGTAGATGGAGCACTGACTTTGAAATACAGTTCCATCCCATAATTTTAGAAATGTGAACAGCTCAAAAATATGTAAAATATGTTGTATGAGGTTTCTTTTTTAACATACAAATTCCATTAGCACTTTTTGGTATTTATCCTTCAAATAATTGTTTCATATAATTTTGAAACATTTTGATTTTCTATATATCTTACATAATTCCTCACAAAAAATAAAGCTAAAAAATATATATTTACATGGAAGATCAATATAGTTTTCATACAAATGATCATTAAAAATTTTCTAAAATGTGTAACAGTCATTCCAGTCCCTTTTGAAATATTTTCATCTGTTAGGTACATTACTCAGCATTAATGTACTTATAGGTTTCTAAGCAATTATCCACTAATAAAAATGGAAATAAAATAGTTTTCCTTCTACTCCTTGTCATACTTCGGTATATACTTCAATAGAGGTTGTAATGTAGATAGGTTTCAAACACTGAGGATTGTGAGGAAAAATTATAAAGGAAAACAAAATCTGGAGTGCTTCATTACTAATATAGCAGTGTTTATGTCTCAAAAGAAGGTGATGTGTTCTGAGGTGGTGGTGGTTATGTCTAGGTAGATAGATGGGTACCACTGTTGTGTGAATAACGCATATGAAAGAAAAGCTGTCTGATGCTTTAGCAATTGAAATGGTTCAGAAGTTAAGCTTCTTTAAGAGGAATAGTTTGAAGTATTTCCTTTATTCCCAAATCTTTTCACCTTAGATTTTACAGAACATTAGCCATAGAAAAGTCCCAAATTTATTGGCTGTATAATGTTGCCTGAAGCAAGAGATTCTCTTTTTCTTCCCTGCATGCTATCTTGAACTCAGGGAGAAAAATAAGATGGAAAAACAGGAGGGAAAACGCTATTGTGCTAACAAAAATAAAGAAGACTAAACTGGCAGAAGCAAATGACAACTGAGTCCCACACTGAGTACTGTAGCTCAGACAGTATGCTGCAGGACTGAGCCAGGCCTGGGCTTAATCAGAAAAGCAGAAAGGGAGGATGATACCAAGCTCCTCTGGACTCACAGGTGTACCCACAGCGATGGAGCAGGAGCCACGGGCACACTGATGACAATAAGTGAGACGTTGCCTGTGAAACAGGGGTTGGCATCCTTGCTGCCCAGCACCCAAGAAGCATGTACCCTGTGTGTGGCACTCAGACCCAGGGCACAGCCCTACCACGCAGGGATGCAAAAGAAGCAGCCCGTGGATGGGAGCAGCACCGCGCCTCACTGTGGCACTCAAACTCAAACCCGTACCTTGCAGCAGGTGGAGCCACAGCAGTAGGTTATAGCTGCCTGTCTGCTTGAGGAGCTGCATCATCAAAGTGAGCTCTGTGGCACCCTCAATTTCTACACAAAACTACAGTCTGAACAATCTGCAATGAGACTTGTACTGATCTTTTCTCCCAGTACATTTTATCCGTAGGATTATTTATAGTTCTGGTAAACAATCACAAGGCATAAAAATTAAAACAATAGGAAGCATAATAATAAATAGCAATTAATACATCATTAAAGTTTTTCTTTCCAAGACAGGAGGAAATGGAGAAAACAATGCATTTTGATGTCAACATCAGCAAAATTTCTGGATCCTGCTTTTTGAGTACTTTATCATCCTGACATCTAGGCACTTCCATGTGAGTTTTGGCAGTGAAACTATCCAGGGAAAACTTTTTGTTCAAGCGGGACCCTCAGACTGCTTGCCTTTTTTTCTTTTTTTTTTTGTTTTTTTTGGTTTTTTTTTTTTTTTTTTTTAATAATGATGTTATTTTATCACGATAACACAGCATAGGAAACATATTTCAAATTGCGTCCTGTAGGCAATTGAGATTCAAGTATTAATTTAAACTTCATTAAACAGTTATTATATATTAAACAAATAGCAGCTACATACTAAAATATATTTGCAGAGTATTATGGCAATGCAATAGGTTCATATCAATTTCACTGTTATGAATCTATTGCATAACTTTTAATCCTTGGTGAGTGTTTAATAATCAGTATTCATAAAACATACACTAACTGTCCTATTAAATCTAAATTAATTGTGGCTCAGGGAACATTAATTTAAAGGTTACCTATTTTCCCAGCAGATCTGATCTTTGTTTCATATTTTTCCATTAAAATTAGTGTTAAAGACTGAGTTTGTTTCATTTGGAATCTATTTACTAGGTGTTCTGAGTACCTGTGAATTACATTCTGCTAAACTTCTCTGCTAATAGCAATAATAAAGACTCTCACCCATTTTATTCCAGTTTAATTAGCATTATCTGGAGATAATAACGATAATAAAATATCACATATTTGTGAAGGGAAAGCAGTCCCTATTGGCTGAAGGAACTGAGATTCAGCAGTTCATTAAAACCAGTGAGTCGAAATTTGTCAGTGGGATTTGCATAATTCTAGTTTGCAAAATGACCAACTCTCAGGAATGGATGTCAAATTAAAAAATTTGGAATACTTTACTTGTTTAAATGAATCATGATCCCCACAGTGTTGACCTAAAAGTGACTCTATCCCTTGTTGTCCTCTGCAACAAATGTAAGAAGCTGCAATAAACTGCCTGCAGACCTTGATGAGGACTGCATTGCTGTGAGCAATAATTGGCATCAGAGTGTTTTGGTAAGAGAGCTGAGATATTTCTTCATTGGAGAAAGGGTCAAGAATCCTTGAAATTAATGTCAGAAGAAACTGTTCAGTCATATAGTCTAACATATAAGAAGCCATCACAAGTCCATATTGAACTCAGTGGATTGTAATTGATTCAAGCTCTCTATGAAGATATTTCTGAGAACATCCAGAGCTAGAGAATTCATTGCTTCTTTTAGTAATCTATTTCCAGTGATTGTTCACCTTCAGTTTTAAAAATCAGTTTTGCATTTTTTAAAAACTAGTAACTAACTAACTAACTAAAATATATTTATTTTTATTTATTATTTATTATTATACATATTAATATAATAGTTTATTATTTGCTTATTATAATATAATAAGAAGATAATAAATAAATGAAGGCATTATTCAGTACTCTTTATCAAACTCACAGGAATTGTATCAATACACTGAAATCATAACACCTTACAGTCTTTTTCAAGCCAAACCATCTCTGTCATACAAAGGTCTTCCTTTCTGTGGATCTCTTCTTTATCCCCTCCTGTTTCCAACTCCCATCCTCCCAAAACAGTTGCCAAAGCTGAATACAGGATTCCAGTACTAGCCTCATCAATGCCATATAACTTCTTTGTTCCTATTTACCATTATTTTCCATTACTGTGTTTTGTTTTGCTGTGACTGCACACTGAGAATCAGGAGCTCACACAACTGCCTGTTAGTTTATAGATCTACCCTCAGTTCTTTGTGCTGTCTAAATACCATGCCCAGAAATACCTGTATTGAAAACACAGGGATGTTTTAGCAATTGCTGAGCTATCCTTTCACAGCATCAAGGCCTTTTCTTCTCACTCCGCCCCATTAGTGAGGAGGCTGGGGGGCCACAAGGAACCTGCAGGGGACATGGCCAGCATGACCCCAGCTGGCCCAAGGGATATTCCATGTCCTGTGGCAGCTCAGCACGTACAGCTGGTGAGAGAAGGAGGAGGTGAGGCGCATTTGGAGTGATAGCCAATGTTGATGGTGCCCCGCTGTCCTGGAGATGTCTAACTAAACATCTGCCTGCCCATGGGAAGTGTGGAATTGAATTCCTTGGGAAGTGGTGAATGAATTCCTTGCTTTTTCAGGGTGGGCAGCTTTTCCATTAAACTGTCTTTATCTCAACCCATGAGTTTTCTCTTTTACCTTTCCAGTTTTCTCCCCTGTCTTCCACCAGGGCAGTGAGCAAGCAGCTGTGTGGGCCTTAGGTGGTGAGCAGGGTTAAACCATGACACTCACATAAAGCCAGAGATTACATAACTTTTGGCTCTTGCCGTCTATTTCTTGCTATACAGCCTTAGCACTGATATTGTAGTTCTAGCTCTAGTTTGGCTGAAGCAGTGAACTTTAATCTCAGCTGATTCATACCTGAAGACTCTAAACAACTGACAACATTTTTCTTCACTGTCCCTCACACCCTGAAGAAATACACAATCACAGAGATCAAGAAGTATAGGAATTAAAAGATATGGTCTTGTGAGCTAATGGTGGAAGGGACCTCACTACTCCTCTTTAAGCAGACCTTTCTCCTTTGCCCATTTAGTCATTGGTTAATTGAGCTAGATTTTATTAGCTGTGCTATTGCTTACTGCTCATTTTAACATCCATCTATGTTTCTTTGTCTCTGGAAACCAATGGGAGGCTAAAATTGTATTACAATTTAAAAGAAGAGAATAAGTGAGGGTTGAGGAAAAATGAAGAAGAATTATAGGCCACTTTTTAACTTCAATATCTGACAAATAAATAGAACAATTAGTAAAGCAAGAGCAATCAGTATGTAAACAGGTTGAAGAAAACACAGTGATAAATCGGTAACACATTTGTAAAAAGCATAAATCAAGTGAAACCAAATTAATTGGTTTCTTCAATGAAGTAATGAATGTACAAAGCAAAAGTGCTAGACAGAATTTCTTAATATTAGTAAAACACTGATCCTGGTTGCACATGGCATTCTCAAAAAGAAGTTTCGTTGGATTAAATAGAACCAGCACAAAATGAACACACAGGTAAATAAATCAAACACTGGAAAACTTTTCCAGTTGAGCTGATAGCTGGGAGTAGATCAAAACCACTTTGTACAATCAAACATCTTACACAGCTCAATTTGGACATGAAGGGATTTTTTTTTTCCTTAAGTGAACCCACCTCCCCCCAATAAAACAGCATCTCATGTAAGAAAACACCTAAATAAAGAAACTGAGCAGACCAGCAAAAATGACAGCCATTTTGGTTCTATGCCAGCACCAGAATAGCTTACATCAGCATCAGTTTTCTGCTACACAGCTGAGCTGCTTTATTTAGATGCATTAAATATTCCAAAGCATATCTAAATAGAGCTTTGGTTGCTGTAGGATTATCTCAAATTTATTTATTGACGTTGCTTCTGTTGACTGTTATTTCTGTCCATTCATCTAAAATTGCAGGATTCATTAAATGCTTATGCCTTTTTGTTTTGACTGAGTGAAAAAATATGTCTACTGGCACTACATGTCTTTGGGATATTTTGCTCTATTTTCTTTATAAAAGCTATTAAAGATTCATATGATTATTTATTTGTTTTCACCACAGCAAATAGTCATGCTGTTGGCAGATATGGCCATGTGGTGGTTTTGCAAAAATTGATTTTTTGATGAAGAGGAAAAAAGTCACCTATGTTTTTTGACAACTAAGAGAATGTTTTTGGCTTTTAAGAATACCGAAATATGTTCTTGTCCCAAAAGCTCATGTGCTAAGAGGCAATAGATGATAGAGATATAAGATCCCAAAATATCAATGAAAGGCTCTTTATAAGACTTATAGACAGTAATTGTAGCAGGAACATCAGCTCTCTCATCATTCTCATGACTTTTCATTGCATTTAGAGGAAAGGAACATTTTTAGAAGTTTTAAAGAATTATTATCAAGTTAGTTTTGCAGATTCTTATGAGATAACCTTTCCAAGTTAAGGGTAGCACACACCTGAACAGCAGGTGAGCTAAACAAATCTGACAATGAAACACAACAAATGGATTTCAGTGTTGGAATAAAAATATAATGGTGAAAGGAGACATCAGTTGTAAAAAAAAAAAGACTGAAATGCCGAGCACAGAGAATAGGCAGATGTAATGAACAGTGTTTTATACAAGAAAAAGCAAATACTATTAATTGTTAAAGAGTTGATTTTGTCTGCATATAGACTTTATTTTAAAGTATAATGAATTTATATATATATCTACATATGCCACAAATAAAATCCTAGTCAGTAAAACTTTTGCCACGGTCATTTCTACACCCTTAATGTAATCCAGATTGCATTAAAGTTGAAAAAAATGCAAAATTGCTTCTGACTTCCCCAGGAATGGCTTTGCACTCATAAGCAGTGAGCCTTCTCATTTCAGTCAAGTACCACACGACTTGAATAGTTAATTTTAAAAAGGGCAAGGATACAATATCATTAGATAGATTGGGGTTAAAAAGTTATGAGCTTGTATTTTAAATAGTGGAAAATTACTTCACTGGGTTTTTTTTTCAGGGAAAGGATCACATGTAAAGATGCAAAGATGAAGGTAACTTTGTTTTCCCTCATAATGAATGCTACCCCTAAATGTGTGTACTAGTACAATCACAATATTCTTTTAGGATAAATTTAAGTGTTTAAAATACATAATTAAAATGGATGGATTTAGGGTTTTTTCCCCGTTATAACTCAATTTCTACTTAGATGTGTTCACTTCATAGAAAATGGCAGCAACCTTTAACAGCATACAAATACATATTAGATTGCAGGTCTTGCTTGCTGAGAAGAAAATAAAGGACACATGCAATATACAGAGGAGAAATATTGCTTATGATGGGTGGAATAGACAGTGAACAAGAGTGACTGTGGAGTTGAGGCTGGTGGAGGCCCACATAGCTGGAGTTGATGCAGTGTGAAAGCAGAAGACATGAGATCTTTTAAGTTACTCTCAGCAGGCTGTAAGGGCCTTTTAAGAAGCCCACATACCACTACCTCTTCTTTCAGTGGAAGCAATGTGCCAGGAATGCTTTCAAAAGTTGCTGGTAATAGTAGACCCTATCTAATGTCCCAATTTGTACATTCCAGGTAATTGTCAGATTTTTTTAGATGATGGTTTTTTGAAGCAGCACAATGAATAGTACAGAGATTTACATAGCCTTCAAAGTTTACAATGCTTTGTTGTGAGTTATAATGGGTATAGATAGTTCTACTCTAAAACGGAAACCGTTTGTTATAGCATACCTAAACAAATTTATTCATAAGTAACAATACTTTCACTAAAAAAAACCCTAACAACTTCAGATATAGGGAGGTCTAATCAGAGCTTAAAATACATTTTTAGGAATGTTTCGTAGAATATATGGAAGGGGTTTTTTTTCCTTTTTTAATTGAGAAGCTGTAATATAAATATCTATGTAGAAACAGATACAGATAAGCAGTTTCCAAAGTTTTAAATTGTTTTTGATATCTGCCCTACAGAAGTGCATTAGGTCATGTTCATGTAAGTAAGAATGCTAATAACAAATGTTAAGATGTGAAGATACACATGCTCTTTCTGAATGCCTTCAGAAAAAAAAGAAAAAAAATTCTATAAGGAAATGGGGGCTGTGTCATTCTCTGAAGGTGAGGAAATTTGAATTACATCTGTATAGGAGATGTCAGGCGCAGATCCTCATTGCTCATAGTTATTGTTCTTCAATTGCTAGTCTACAATGAAAAATAGCAAAGTTAATACTTTGAAGATTCTTAACCAAATTATTAGCATAATCCATTTTCAAAGATATACCTCCTAAAAATATCTACCAACACTTTTTTTCTAATCAAAGAGATACAGCTTCTTCTGAGGTGTAGCAAAGAGTGGTCTGCCATGCAATTATCTAAACCAAGAATCAAAGACAATATCTGAGTAAGACTAGATGGTGGGAGCAGGAAGATTTTAAAAAGGCAGAATTGTATTGCTGGATGACATTTAACCAAGGGAAATAGTACAGTTATTTATTTATAAATAGGAGCATTTTAGATAAATATAAAATATAAATAGGAATATTTTTTAAGAGCAGAATTGTATTACTGGATGGCATTTAACCAAGGGAAATAGTACAGTATGTATGATCTCAGTTTCATTGAGTCTGGTCTAATTTCCATTTGCAACTGGAGGACAGCTTTTCTAACATGACCATGGGGGAACATATGGCTTCTTGTGGGACCTGTGTCCAAGTTATGCCAAAACCCTGTAACACTAAAAAACCCTGTAACACTAGCCCTTGCAGATACTGCCTGTGGGAGAGGCAATCTGTAACACAGCTCTGTAGAGTGATGTGGCCAGGGCAGCACCAAGATCAGCACAAGCTTGCCACCCAAGCAGGTATGTGAGTCTTTAGTCAGTTGCACAATTGGTATCAAAATAACAGTGCTATCAACACATCAACTAGCTAGCTGAAACTCAACCTCTGTAAGTACACAGAGCTAATCACAACCTTCATTACAGAATAAATCTCCTCCTGGAAGGAAAACATCACTCCTGACAGGTTGAGATTGTGCTTCTCCAAAGTGCCTTTTGCTCAGTTACTCACTTTGCCTAGTTTTAGATAGAGTGAACTGACTTCATGCAATTTTCAGCTTTTGTACAAAAATTGCTCAAGCCTTCTCCTGCCCTTGGCATAGCCTGAAAGTTCATTTGCTCACTGGGAATTTGTGTGCCTTCTTCTGAAGATGCTTATTATTGCCACACACAGAATACTCACATAGTTGGATGCACTGAATCTATTCCAGTATATCATACCTTATGATCCTATCTGATAAACAGGTTCCACTGAAAAAGTACCATGAAAATGCTCAAAGAAAGGGAAGGTGGGATGACCTTCTCAGGCCTGACAGCAGTTGTAGGGAAGCAAAGCTGCATGAATTTCAATTAATTAATTAATTCATGACACTGGAAAAAAAAAGTAGTATTGAAAGTACCTGAAGGGACTTCAATTTATGATAAATTAAATTGTTCTATACTAGTATGCTAGGATCTTGCCATATGTTTTAACATAACATTACCTTGTTTGTGTTCTAAATAGGAACACTTACCCAAATTTCACATAATTGTAAATCAATAGTCTAATTTTACTAGACTTACCTACTTTTTCCACTAGATAAAGCCCTTTATCATCCACTATGCAATTATGACCATGGCTCTTCATTTTTTGTAATACAAAAAGCAGCTCCTCCCATACAATTTTTGACAGCCTTATGAAGTTGAGTTCACCTAATGCCCAGCCCTTGCCTTCTCAACACCTTAGCCCACCAGTTTAGGATGCAGTCAGGCTTTATGGGACTCTCTAAGGAGAAGCAGCATAGAGTTTGTGTTCATATAGTTTGATTTAAGCTAAGAGCAACCAAATTTTATCCACTTCGTATTGAATAATCTAAAACTTTGTGATTTTGGAGCCAGGTAAAAGTGCTGTAAGTATTAGCAAGTTTATATTTTTGGTTTAAAATGCCTGGGCTACTTGACCTGACACTATGCACCTGCCTTGCTCAGGTAGCATTTGTCAATGAAAGACCCTCGTTCTCAACATTTGTGCCCTAGATAGTTTGGCAAGTCATTGTATTTGTATCTTTGGAGTATGCTCCAGTTTTTCTAGGCTCTTTTCTGAATAGAGTATGTACTATCAGGAGAACTATTATTTCTTCATAAACAATGCCCATGTTGATGACTGTCTTGTTTATAAAATTCACCTTTTTTATAGTCAAGCAGTATATTATATAAATGTGAAAATAAAATGCTTATTTTAGGGTCTTAAAGGTGCACAGCTGAAGATCTTCTTCCTCTCCTAAATGTAAATGCTATTAAAATCACTTTTTCAGCAATTAAAGAGCATTAGGTAGACTTTCAGTTAAGATAAATTTACCTCAAAAATGTATTCATTGCTCTCTTCAAAAGTAAAGCCCCAAAGCAAAATACACAGAGTTGCCAGAAGCTTTAGTCAAAGCTAAAATTAGCCATGCTGATTAAGTGGATTTTGCATAACCTTAACTATTAATCCCTCATATTGGTCTTCTTTTCTTTGAAAAATCTTTAAGTACCAATAACCTAAAGGTTTATAGAGTCACTTTTTAATACTACTTAGTTAAGATTTAATCCTTTGTATAGCAGTTAACATTGGCACCATCTTTTAATAGTGCAAGATTTTTAACATTCACTTGCTGAACAAAACAGGCATTTTCTATTCCAGGGAAATAATGACAGTACACATAGAGCAGAAGAACTTTGATTTAAAGAATTAAAAATGTACTTACAAGAGATAAAATGGAACTAACAGTAAATTAATCTCTCTGTTTTTACCCTTTCCTTAAATAGTATTCTTTTCATGCTTAATTCTTTCCCTTTCCATTTTCTTTAACTCAGCTCCTTATTTTCTAACAGCTAGATTTCCTCCCACCTTACCTGGCTAAGCAAGACATAAATTACATTTTCCAGAAGACCAATAATGAATTTGACTCCAAATCTTTTTTTGAAAGCAACCCCTGTTTTATAGACACTTCTGAAAAGGTAAGATAGTACTGAATCCTGGATCATTCTGTTGCTGTCAGAGGGAAATTAAATTACTGCCTTTAAAAGTTGAAATTGTTCCTATTTTCAGAGTAGGTCAAGGAGGAGTGAAGTAAGTTGTTCTTCATAAAGTGGTGTGCCTTTGCAAACTTTGACTCTTGTTTGGGGCTGGTCCTGCTAACAGAGGGCACTTTCCCTGAAGATTTATCCCACACCTTTTGCTTCAGATCTGCTCCAGGCTAAAAGTGCAAATATCACTAGCTACCCAAGCTCAGCCGACACCTGGAGGCTCATTAGTTTACCACAACTCCTTTGTGTGCCCCAGCCCTGCCTCTGCATTTCATAGCATTTGCTCATCTGCTTGTTTTTTTTACAAAAAGTAATCAACCTTCACATTTTGTAATAATTTGCATTTTCTGATATTTATTTTTTTAGCACCAATAATTTGAAAAAGGTTGGGCAGCACCAGCGACCCTGCTTCCTTCACTTTAGAAATACACAGAAATGCAAAGAGAAAAAAAAGAAAAAGCTATTATAGGTATCTGGCAATTATAGCTCACATTTCTGTTTTACCAGTCAAACAATTAAAAAATCAATTATAAGGCAAATTAATTGAGTAATAAATATTTTTGATCTTTTATATCAGCTAAGGTTTTTTAATCTGTGTTTGAGCATTAATTCATTAATTGTTTTAAACATCACTTCATCAGCAGTAAACGCAAAGCAGCTGACAGTTGTGTTTTGTTTATATATTTGATCAATACAACCAGCTGAAAACTTTCAGATCATTGATCATGTCATGTTCTGCTGAGTAATTGGCCAGTGGAGCTGGGGTGTTTGGAAACTGATGACTTAGTGGTTCAAAGGTCGTTCCAACTGCAGCTGGCTAAAACAGACTTTCTTTTCTTTGTCTTACTCCTTTGCAGGGCGTCTTCTGGATGATCTGTGATCTCATCTCTAATCTTCATGATACTTTTCCTCTTTATTAAGACAGATTTTAAGACATATTGTTGTTCCTTTGATCACCTTAGACTGCTGTCTGTGCTGCATTGTAAAAGTACCAGCAATGGTATTCCAAATGGAGAGCATAGTGACATTTATAGGGTTTTTAAATGTTTCCTTTCTGTCCTTTTCAGCTATTTATGACTTTGTCAATCTTTCACCTTCACAGCTGAAATTTCTCAGATATGATCATTTAACAGAGGTCAATTTTATCCTAGTTCACTTATTAAGTTTGAGGGGAAAAAAATCATCCAGTTTTGTGATCTTAACATGTAACAGTTTGCTTTTTCTTACATGAAGGGTTGTGGATTTTTTTTCTGACAGAGCTTTAAGCAAGACTCATACCTGAAGACTTCGAAATTTATCTTAGAGAACACTTAGTATAGATATGTTCTTTTCACTATTTTTTACCAATCTGTTCCTGTTTGATAGATTTATAGAGATTATCCAAACTCTGTTTCTTTTTTATTGGTATGGACCCTGCTTAGAAAGAAAGAGAGCTTTAAGAAACTAGTGAAATCATGAAATTGCCAGTGTTTGGAAAATTGAATTATTTCCTCCGCTCTTTATGTGGTTCCTGTCTCAGAATAAGTACATAGTAAGCATTTATCTCCCTAAAGGATGCAGACATTGCATGGGAGACAAGCAGCCAGGAGAGGTTGCACCATGGTCAAGGAATCACAAAGAGACACAGTGCCTGCAGAAGTGCCTGTCTGAGCAGAATGAATGAACTCATGGGAGGTTACAAGTACCAAATGCTGTGAGTGGCATAATGGCATTATTCCATAGAATTCCCTGAATTATGGTCAAATAAACAAACAATTTCTTATCCCTTTTCCAGCCTTAAATAAAAATTTTCTTAATTTTCTTAGTTATGAATAACTATGCAAACATATTATTCAAGCTCTAATGATTAAGAGGATAAATTCTAAGGTGTTTTAAGTGGGCAGTGGCAGAGATAAGCCACAATGGAAAAGCATAGCAGTTTTTTGATGCTGTCAAACGGAAAAGCTATGGTTTTCAGATAGGTTTGTCACTTCTGTTAAAATTCTAGTCCCATAGTCAAATACTTATCCATCCTCTTAGTAGATTGTGATCACAACTCTCCTCAAAAGCAGTTATAATTATGTCTTTTATAAAATCACCTCTTTCCTTTACAGATTCACAGGAGAAATTTGAATGATAAAAAGGTAATCTTTAATGTCATTACAGTTGTCCTATTTTAGTTGGTTGTGTACAGAACACATGCCTTTAATATTTCCTTCTCCACAGAAGCTGAGATTCTATATTATTTGCTTTAATAGGCAATCATTCAACTTTTAAACTTTTAAGATGCAAAGTAAATTTAGTACAGCAAACTTCCTATTGCAATGTTATGGATGAAAATTTATATTTCAGCATCCACTCAGCAGTACATGCAGGTTACTGCAGAGAAGGGCAGAGATGAGATACATGGGTTTGGGTTTCAGGTCTTGTTTCTGACATTTTAACATTTCAGTTACAAAGCTCCCTTAATGTCAGTTTTTGAAGGAACATATGAAGTTCCAAATTCTGTTGCACATTCCAGCAGACATGCTTGCAGAACTGTATATTTGCTTTCAGTGTATGCCTCAATATGAAAGACAGAGCTAACAAAAAACTTCTAGCTTTCCATTTTTATAGTTACGTATTTTAAAATAAATATCTGCATGTTTCCTTAGCTTTTCAGAAATGTGCTTGGTGCCAGGTAATTCTGGAGTAGATATGAGAAGATACAGATAGGTATTGTCCTCTAGAAAGGACATGTGCCTGATGAAAGATCTAAATGTTTCCTAATCCTGATATTGATTTTTTGTGTGGCCTTTGAGAAATCATTTCTCTTTTCATTAGGGGCTCTTTTCTCCTGTGTATTGTCTTTCCAGGGACAGAGAAAGATCTGTGCATAACAGTATTATAATCCATTATAATATTTTCTGCACTGAATGCTTCCAGCGCTGTGGCAGTATAAAATTGGTAGGAACATACTTTCCCCCCCCCTTTTTTTTTTTCTTTTTTAAGGTTATTTTTTTCTTTTATTTTTTATTTTAAGGATTGTTTCTCTTTTGGCAGTGTTATTCCCTATGTATTGTGTTCTCACTCCATTGTTTCATCTGTGAACACCTTTCATTTGAAAACTCAGCATATTCAAGGGAAAAAAATGAAAAAGTTTCAACTTAGTATCACCTTATTTTTAAAGAGAGAGCAAACCAATGCCTAGAGAAATTAATGGCTGTAAAGTATTCCAGGGTAATAAACGGGTATAGTGATAAACAGAAGTTATAATAATCACAAGATCTTCTCTTAAGAAAGTGTTCCCGGCTGGTTCTGTTATGCTGACATTCCCACTGAACTATTGTAGGAGAACAAAGATATTGTTCATTTTAAACTTTCTCTTTGAGTAGCAAAGGTACAGGTAAGGCACTAATCCAGCTGGATAACAATTGCAAGCTCTATAACCAATAGCACATGACACAAAGCATGATGAATGATACAAATTTTGCATCTGTTCTAAGCATCAATCCAGGGCTGTATTCTGTAACTGCAGGAAAAATACCAAACCTGCAGCATTTAGAAAATCCTTAGAAATCTTATGTATAGCATGAAGACTTGACTAATCTTGAATAGGAGAAGGAGAGTGAAATAAAAAATCCAAATCCCTTTTGCAATACCTATTAACATCCTGTGATATAGTAGAAATTCAGCCATTTTGAAGGAAGACTGCAAAAGTACCTTTAAATATATCAGTTACAGTCATATGAAAAGAAAATATTTTGATGGACAAAAAATTTTGATAATATTCATATGTTATTTTCTCCTCTTTTTATTTTATTCCAGTTCATTAAATATTTTTCTGTGGTGAAAGCTAAGACTTGATCCAACTGTCAATTAATAATGGAAAGCTTTTGTTGATTTTGTTTGTAGAGCCTGTGTCTATATAGAGTCCAAAATGGAAACCTTTGGCTATTCTACTTGTGGAAATGTGATAGAATTTGCATTTTTTCCACTGTATCCTGGGGAATTCTGGACTAAGATGTTTAAAAGGAGGAAAATAATGAGTATGGGAAGATGAGGTCTAAAACAAAATTACTATGACTTTTTTATTTTCCCCTTACAGTTGAAAACTGAGATTTAGAAACAAGATATCATGTCAGAATGCAGCATTGTGGTATATTTTTTCAAAAATATCCAGGATGCCAAGAAGAATGAAAAAAAAAAAAAAAAAAAAGGAGGTATTTATGGGTTCAGCACAGGATAACCAATATGTGCTGCTTAAGACACTCCTCTGGTTATTGAGAAATGCATATTCTAACCTGTCTCAGGTGAAACAAGAACTGGACCCTTGCAAAAAAATTCCTTTAAGGCATCTAATAACGATTGCATCTTTCTTCATTGTTTCAGACCACAAGTCTGGCTGCCTTTTTCTTTTCAGTCTCAATTTTATATGAGTGGTATGGATCAGGGGCATATAAAGCATGAAATTTCTGCTGAAAGGAAACAAGATAGCTTTAGCACTCTAGGCACTGACTGAGGAGTGAATAAAAATTGGGATACCAATGACACATTCTTGTCAGCTTACCTCTCTTGCCATATCTATTAAACTTCCATAAACTTGGACCCAGTGTAAGCCTTGGAGAAGAAATACACATTATATAAGCTCAGTGGAGAACTTGTTAATGTTTGGTTGTGTAATCTGCCAAAGGTTCTGTCTGCTTTGAGAATGCTTCAGCCCCCATCATCTTTTCATTAACTGGATTGGACTGCTCCTACAGAGCTGGAGCAGGCTCCATGCTAGAATTTGGAGGCCCAACAAAAGTTCCCGTCATTCTCCTGCTACTGCCAAAGGCTGGGTTTAAAAAAAATCCAAAAGACAAACCAAAACAAAATTGAGGCTAAGATCATGAATAGAGGCCAGAAACAGAGTATAAAGTAATTGGTAATCAGTAGAGCGCAGTCTGCTGGAGAACTTGGAACTCAACATAAAGTTACTCACTCTTTGGCAAGGAAACAAATAACTGCAACCAACAGCAAGGTCCACATCAGAGGCAACAGCTTTCTATTGCTACAACTTCTTGCCTTGGCTCAGACTGAGGGGAGAGTGATGTGGGTAGTAGCACCACCATTGGACAGATTTTAAATATATTTAATAAGCTGCTATATGTATTCTGCTAAATAGTGGTTATTCACAATATCTGCTTTTCAAAAGCTAGAAAATAAAAGGTTGCCTTTGTTCCCCCGCCCCAATCTATGCCATAGATCATGATGCAGTCTTTTAATTACCTAAACACAATTTTTTTCTACATATCTCCATGGGAATGTGAGGAACCAGAAGCATTTCTAAAAGCTCAGTATGGATGTGTGCCAAATATCCACATCCTCAAAGCTCTCTAACTGTTGCCTCCAATGGCATATTGATCACTCAGCAGCCAAAAACTTTCATACAACAACCATTACTAGTTCTATTCACCAGTTTAGTCTGAAGGGCAATTAAGAGAGAATCAAAGGAGCTTGATCTAAAAATAAACTTGCTTACCCATAAGCTCCACTCTTTTTTTTTTTTTTTTCTGAATTTAAAATGCTGGAGTATTTTGTCAGAAGGGGAAAAACGTGTTTGATTTCATCTACACTATGTCATAGTTCAGTTTACTCTGTGCCAAGGTAAAGTATGGGGAACACATAAAGAGCTTAAATTGAATGAGACACTGTATTTATCCATGTGATTTCTTTATTAAGGAAACAACTTTTGTGATAGTAAAAAGTCAGTGTTGTCTCATGATACCTATTGTATCTTTTAATATTTTTTTAAATTTATGTGTTGAAATCAAGAAATAGAAAGCTATGTTAAACACTTGTTTTGATTTTTTTTTTTTTTCATTTTATTCTGTTAGATTAGCTTCAGAGTCAGGTACATATTTTGTGGTATTTCCAGAATAACATAGTCCTGAGATATCACTGCACATCTGTAATACTGTTTGGAAGTCTATATATATGTGTGTGTGTATGTATGCGTAAAACTCAAGTTGTTTGAAAAATAACCCATGTTTACTGAATTTCAAATAGGTATTTGAATTAATTCGTCAAATTAAAGTACTGTTGTACATCTCCTTTTCCAGGTGCAAGCAATAGTGCTCGCTACTATTTTGCAGGATGAAAAGGAGTACAATGGATAGTATTTCTTGCAAAAGGAAAAAATATTTACAGGATAATGGGGTAGCACAAATCTTTTGGAAAGTAATATCAACTACTGTCTCTCATAGTGTGCTGCCATTTAATAGTAGATGGTTCTATATTGCTGATACAGGGAAGTGAATTTTATGTAAATGCACTAATATAATGGCATTTCTTAATCCTGACTGGTGGAAGAAGCTTTTCAAGCATATTTGCTAAAGTCATAGTCAATGTCATTAGTCATAGTCAGTGACTTGAGAAACAGAATTTCTGGAAGAAAAAGAAAATGAAAGACACAGTTTCAGTGCTGTATAATCTAGTTGCACTCTTTCAAGCTAATTCTGAAAACAAATAGTGGGACTCAGCAGGACTTTATGCATATTATAAATGTTGAAATAATTTTGTTTTGTCAATATATCCCCAATATAAAATTGGTCTGGGTAGAATCTTTTCCTGGTTTATTCTATGATGGTGTTAAAATAACTAAAAAGTATTTAAAAAACCAAAAAACAAATTAAAAAAAAAAAAAAACACCACAACCCAAACCTTGAAAGGAAAAATAAAATGCAGTAAAAATTGTTAAGAAATTTTAGGTTATTAGTGCTTTGGTGAGAAAACCTGCATATAATGAAAAAAAAAAAAAGGTGTTTTTTGTGATAATTCAGTTTTAAAAACAGGTTTATCTGATGGAGTTGATTTTTGCTTTTTTGTGGTCTCATGGATGTTGCTTGAAGCATTTCCCTTAGTACCAGCATGTGTAATGTCTCCTTCAAGTATGTTCTCTGGTGCCTGGTACCTGCACCAGCTTTTCAGGCTTTCCACCATGTTGCAGCACTGATATTTATCCAGCCATGTATTCTCACCAGCCATGTATTCTGCAGTGTCAATTTTCTTTCAACTTTGTTTGGCTCTGGTTAGTGATCTCCACAGATATTGTGCCTGTAAGTATTCAAACATCTCAGCAATGTTTTCATCCCCTGCCATGTGATGTGATGTCAGCACACGTCCTGTTGATGGCATGTGGGGTCAGAAAAAATTAAAAACATTCCTGTGCTAGGAAATATGTAAGCTGTGAATGTTAGAATGGGAGAATAATAATATAGACATCATGTATAAAATCTTTCAGCAATAAAAAACAAGTAATATGACAAGTTTCTAAGGGTGAATATGATTTACCTGGTAAGAAGGGAGACATTTCAGAGACAGCAAAACGAAAACATTTTCAAATCAGCTAAATTTGACTTGTTTTAGGGACTTAAATTATGTTCCAGAGGATAAGTTACTGGGATTTCAGAGTGTACCAAGTGTAAAAAATGAGGCTTACTGATTTTAAAGCAGAACTAAGTATGTCCAGTGAAGATGCTATGTACATGATTTCAAAGATTTAGCTGTGTAGCAAAATAGCCTACAGATTCATGGCATAAACAGGGAAATTGTGCCGTTTTCAAACATGTAAGACTTTGCCTTCTATTTTAAAAATGTTATCAAGTTTAGCTAAAATAATTCAGATGTCTCTTTGTAACCAGTTGCAGCCAAACAGATAAGTTGCAGCAGATATTTTCCTGGCAAGATCATTTTATGCCAGTAGGTAGCTCTGCAAACATCTTGAAACTCTCAGTTTCTGGAAAATTTAAACAGCTCTCCCTGGAACACCAGTGAAAGGGTGCTGTCTCAGAGTGCATTCAACAAGGGACCTGAGGGCCTGCCTATACTTCTGGGTATTTTTTGTGTTGTTTTTCATATATCTATCTCTTCCTTTTTTTTTTATCCTGATATTTTTTGCATGATGGCTCATTGTTTTTAAGGTTGTTCACCTAAAAGATGAGTGATCCAGAAGTATGGAACAGCAGGGCTTGCCAAGATATAAATGAATAGAGCATGGCTTTACATGAAAGGGCTTTTGCCAGGTTTTCTACTGAGGTGTGCAAATTTAAAGCTGTGGATCAACGCCCTGCTCTGCGCACCCGGTGTTGTGTCACAATGCAGTGACAGTGACAAACTCCTGGGCAGACAAGACCACTTTAAAATACTGCATGGAGGCACTCAGCAATAAAGAACAATTGCCTTCAACATCCAAGAACTATCAAGGACTTCTGAAGACTGATGACCAATATGGAATATCACTTTACAAACTTACTATACATCCTAATGCTGTTGCCGCGCTGAATTGCTGAGACTTTCTGATTCAGGGAGTGATGTAACACTAGTTTGGCCCTCCACTATAGTTTGTGTAGAGTTATTCCTGGCAAGATTAATTTGTGTGAGCTCCCCAAATGCAGCTAACTTGCTCACAACTAGCTTTAGGTCTCCAAGATATTGTACCCATATATCTGGTATTGGAAAGCTCATAGCAGCTGGCAATCCATTGGCAGTTTCCTCAGGAATATAAAAAAATTCAAGCTGCATGATTCAATTACCAGAAGCAGTGGGAGAATATTTTATTTCTTCAGTCTTGGGCTTTTTTATGTTTTTTAGCCAGTGGCTCACTGTTATGTCATTCACTTTATGAAGGACAACACTCTTATATGAATGGCTTACTCTTTTTTCCAGGAAAAGGTTCCATAGCTGTAAAATCACTAACCCTCTGACTGATTGTCTGTTTTTCCAGTGCCCATGCTGTACACAGAAGAGAACTGATGGTTGTAGAGCTGCTTTAAGATGAGTCATTATTTGTTTACTTATTCTTTACTGGTTTTGCCCAAATTTCACAGTTTATATCTACTGCTCAGTGGCAGATTTCTGCCTAGTTTTCCTGATGTTCTTAATTTTAAATCTCTTCCAGCATTACAGCTCTCCAGATTTTTACCTGTTACCATCTGTTGATTTTTTACCAAAATATTATTCATCTGTTTTCTAAATGGAATCTCATTGCAATATTCTGCTGGTGTTTCTAATCTTCCCAAGAACCCTTGAATTATTCCTCTATTTTCAGCAGTGTGCTCAGCTCCTCCTAGTTTAATAGATCTGCAGATTTCATTAATGTACCATTTACTCCCTCTTCCAGCTCATTATTGAAGCTATTAAATGTGATCAGAAGTAATACTAATCTTTGTGTACTGCACTAAATGCCTCCCTTCAAAGTTATTGTTTATCATTACCCTTCATTGTTTGTCATCACCCTTCATTTCAGTCAACATGATAGTTCATTTCCAATTTGATTTAAGTTTGGGAACAGAATTTTGACACATTGGTGATGGGAGAAGATAGGCTAATCAACAATCCAGGAGAGGCTTCTAATTAAGGCTGAATTTAAAGAATCAAAGTTATGAGTTCTCTACTGCAGCCACAGTGCACGACAGTATGGTGCCTCCATAACTTAATTGAGAGCATCTTGCTAAAGCCCAGTGCTAAAATATCTTAAAGAATACAGTATATGGTGAAAAGTCAGACATATGACAGTATATCTTCTGCTCTCTATTCATTAATTTTGTATTACTGTTTAAAAAGCAAGATTGTCTGGCAGACTTCAAAGTGTTGTAGTAAATTTGTTTCTCAATAGCTGCTCTGTTATGTTGCCAGAGAGAGAAGCTAAATTTATGAGTAGCAATTACAAAGAGAACCCACAGAAGATATGAACTTCTGTCTTTGGCTGTTTCAGAGACAGAGTCTTGCTTCCAAAGAGGGTATAGTTTTCTACTGGTCCATGCATGGTGTAAAATTTCAGGAACAAGATTTTAATTTTCACCATCCCTTCAAAATTTAATTTCGAAACTCCATAGTAAATACTATTAATAATAGGAATAGGATATTTATAATAGGAAACATCAATTCAGTCAGGAAAATCTCCTTTTGACAAGATACAATCCTTCTAATAATAATTAACCCCACGTACTTGAAGTCCAACACCAAAATCTATTCTTCTTTCACCTTGATAAAACAACTCACATTTTGTAAAGTTAGTAGCTAACCTGTATTATCAGGGCTGATTACTCCTGTTTTTAATTGATTTGACAAAGATGTCTTTGTCCAAATACATTTGAATGCTGTTTGTTTTTTCTTATGCATACTTGCCTTGAGCTCATTTGGTTACATTTGTGCCAGTGCAAATGTGAAGACCTTAAATATAGTCTGGAAAAAACTGCCTCTAGATAGAGTTTGAGTTCTCTTTACGTTTTGTATAGGTATATGGATTGAAAAAAAGCATGGGACAGTGGAATACTGAAATTCACACTGAGGCCAGGTTATTTGTTAGATGTAGGGAAAATTATCAGAGTAAGAAGGTGAGGGCATCTTAGAAGCCATGCCGAGGGTCTAAGGAAGATGTAATTTCAAGCCACACCACTGCAGTAAGGAGTGGCTTATGAATCCAGAAACACAACCAGAAGTGGCATCACAAATGTAGAATCCGGGTTGCCAGAAATGTTTCATCTTAGCTGCTATCAGTGCAGCTTCTCTGAATTTTGGAAGTCCTGCATCTTTCAGAATCTGCCTACTTCCCTGACATAAGCTGGTATCTCGTTACTGTGAATCTGTCTTAACCTCTGAGGCAAATTTTGTTCACTCTCCCCCAGACTGCTTATGGAATATTTTTCTCCTACTCAATCTCTCTCAAAACCCATCTCTGTTGATTCCTGATAGGGAATCAGCACTGACACTTTTTGCCTTGTTTTTATGCTTAAGCATTTTTAGAAAACTTTTTATTGGATTTTTATTGTTAATATATCCTGTCTGCCCCTTTCCCCCTATTATTGAGTTACATTTTTATTATATCTCCTGTGAAATTGAATTGTGTTATTCTCAGGGAAAAATTTAAAGTTACTTACATTTTCAAAGGTGCCTACCAGTAACATTTAATGATGTAAAAAGCATTATTACTCTAGTCCATTAATACTTATTAATCATAATTTAAGGTGGCCCTGGTGAGTTTTACTGTTAACTGTCCTTATCTTGCAGATGAAAGCCTGAATATGCAGCATCAACAAGAGAACATTGACTAGTTCATTTTATCAGGTTTTGATCACCTGTATAATACACATGAAGGATATGCATGTTTACCTAGACTATGTGTCAGCATGTGTTTTGGAAACATTTCCCTTTTGTTCCTTTGTATTCAAGGGGCTTTTACCTTTCCTATGAAAGACACTTGAGGAAATATATGCCTGCTGTGAAAGCCCAAATTATTTTGCATTGCATCTGCACTGTCTGGTTCTGCAATATTCGTTTTGGAATTAAATCAGCTTCCCTGTGTCTCTACAAAGGAATTTATTTTTTTCTAAGAAGTTGATTCTTTTATTGTGTGCATTCTTGGCAGAAGTGTGTGCACTGACTGTCTTAGTAGCTTTCCTATGCATAGTAAGGTTTCTTATTTTCATTATCAGAGAAAATGTCAGTTACCTGTGTAATGCTTTGCAGAAGTAGGTCCTCACCCAGAAAGATCTGAGAGTCAAGAGAGTTAAGTGGAGTAAAGAAGAAGAATAGAAGTGATATATTACATCAGTCCAATATGTGCCAATACTGACCTTGGCAAAAGCAGTGTGCATGTAGTGTTACAATAAATGAGGGAAAAGCACCAGTAAGTTTAAAAAAAAAAAAAAATTGCAGTAGTGCCATCTAGTGTGCCAGGTGTTGCAGTTTCCTGGAGAGGGACAGTAAACTACTTTCAACCATCCCACTTGTTACCTGACTCTCCTCCTGCTGCTGCTCCCTTTTCAGTCTGCTGACAGGAGAGCAGTAACAGCCTTGACAGAAGGTAGAGGAAGAGACCTGAGGGCTGTTTTGCAGATGCTGATTCCGGCACACATGCCATAAGGTTGTCATTGCTGCTCTAAAAAAATGAGCATCCACGGGGTTTTAAAGAAGGAGAAAGATAGCTGTTCTTTCTGTACTCCCATATAAATCTTGCTTGTCTACTCATTGGTTTCCACTGCAAAACATGTAATGGCTAAAATATCCTTTTTCAGCTACTGCAGGCACATTTTCTTGGTGTTGGAAGAGAGAGAAAAAAAAAAGATGCGAGAAAAGAAGAGGGATGCTGGTTTTTGACACTTACTGGTGGAAATTATTTTTTGCCTGGTGGCTAAAGGACTTATATTGAATGGAGGGTCCACAAAGTATGGGGAGGTGAGAGGCAAGTGAAGGGAAAGAGGGATCTGTTTTGCATATTAATTCTTTGCATTAGGAGGAGCCCTTTTACCGTGACCACCCTAGTCTTTTCCACTGCTGCCTTTTCCACTTTTTCTGATAGCTGAACCTCTCCACTTTAATCCCAAGATATGCAAAGTGCATGTCTTACCCCTCAGTGTGTGAAGCTGCACAGGGTTTATTTTTGTCTTCCATATAGAATCTGCTTGTAACAAGTGGAAGAGTGAGCAAGCCAGGGACTGTTGTCTGCAACTCCACAGCACACATAATGCTGTGTATTCACCTGTCCTCTGCAGACAGTGCTGGAGGATATTGCTTTTCCAGTTGAATTTGCTTGGGGTGCAGCTACAGCAGCATATCAAATTGAAGGTATCAAATTTTAGCTATCAAAGTGTTAAAGAAGTTTTAAGTGAACAAAAAGTCTGGACCCAGGAAGGAGAGTGTTTGATCTTTGCCTTGTAATGTAGACACTAGTTCTGATGCAAATCCATTTAGCACTTCGGTTTAAACACTTCTGACTTGAGGAGTAAGAAGAAGGTAGAAGATGTTTCAAATCTCAGAAATGGCTAGGTAATGGAAATGGAGCTAGTTATTGGGGGGAGAGGGTTGAGGAGAGGAGGAAGCAGCCATGAGTAATCTTTTTCATCTACTTATATTGTTTCTGTAGAGCAAATTCAAGTAGATCGCTCTTGGCTATTTTGAAACTGGCTGGGAGAACTGCCTCATCAGACATCAGTACTCATAGGAAGACTTCAGTTAGAAATTCTTCTCCAAAGATTATGAAAAACAATGAACTGAGAGGTTAACAGTTGGACTTGTGGGGGCTGTCCCCCAGAGACATGTGCCATGATCCCAACTGAATAGAGAGACTGATGAAGGGATTTGCCCAGCACAATAGGAAAATATGTTGCAGATTAGGAAATGTAAACACATAAACACAGAGACACCTGCAGCTATAACCCCTCCAAACTTTATCCTTTCATAAATCTGTCTTTATAAACCTTCAAAATACATACAGACCAGATTTTCTCATATTATACCCTGCAGCATACAGACACTTAACTACCATTGATTTCAGTACCTAAATGGGAGTTGTAGATCCTAAATTGTCTTTGAGGATGTAGCCTTTAGTTCTTGGTTATTGCTGAAATTGAGAGTACTTGCCCATGCTCAGTACCTTTTAACGAGCTCAGTTCACTTCACCTAATAGACTGCGCAGCTCGCAGTTCCCAGGGAATCAATATTCTGGGCCAGATCCTAACTCGAGTCCTACAATGCACATAGCTCTTCTAACTAATTTTTAAAATGTGAATTGTGTGTGCATTATAATTTCCTGCCTTTTGAGTGGCTAGATGTGCAACATTAATGTTCTCTTAATGTATTTTTAATGAACTTTCTTAAGGCTTCTGAGTGGGGAAAACATAAAAAAAATCTATAATATGGTCTAGACACTACTCAAATGACCCTTTTCCTGCAGAAGTAAGAAACTCAACAGGGAATTCCTTCTCCTGAAAGCTTCAGAGGCTGTGCAGCTTCCGACTTAGGGGCAGAATGATTGAAGCAATAGTTCTTGTGGAGTCCAAACTCAGTTGCTGTGCATATCACAAGATACACAGTGGAGAGGCACGAGCTGACAGGCTACTTTATTTTTTACTGTCAGCTATGTATTTATGCACAGCACAACCTTCTCCACTCTGTATATTTCAAAGCGCTAAAAAATCATACCAATTGTACTCTGCATGCTCAAAGTGCAGATTTCAAAGGTTCATGACTCAGTCAAATCAAAATCAATTTGCACCAGAACATTCAAAAGCACTTCTTCTTACTGAGGGCCATTTCTATGCTAAATTCTAACTCTCTGCTTGATTTTTTTCTTGGGGAAAAGTTGCAAAAAAATTCTTATAATGGTAAAAGTGGTTTTCTTCACTTCTTTCATATGCCAAATAATGGAACTGCATTAATTCAAACAAAATTACATTTTTTGGTCAGAGACCAGGTCAAGAAATTTTCACTCCCAAAGGTTAAAGGACAGCTGAATTAGAGGAAAAGTGTACTTGGAAAAGTATGTGAAAACTTATATACTCTTATCAGTAATATTCATGCTTTAGGAGCTTCACAAGTTGGAAAAGCACTGCATTTCTTTCTGTTGTAATAATTTCAGAGTATGGGAAACATGTATCATAATAATTTAGATTATTCATTTGATGGCATGTCATGTGCTGATTTGGTATCCAATTCACACATTTTGAGTGTAAAATCAGTTCCTCATCACTGTTCTTTCCTGGCCCCAAAGCTCACTAAAGCTCCAGTTATGCCTATGCTATGGAGAGGTGTGTGACAGGGAAGTTTCTGTGCAAGATCAGAGGTGCAAGCTTGGCTCATTGAAGCAGAGCAGAGCTCTGCAGACTAATTGTGGCTCAGCAGGATGTGCTGTGTATCTAGAGCTTTCTGTTACTTCGGCTGGATTCCTTCCTACACTCCATCAGGTGGCTCAGACACACGATGCTGTACAGAGAACAGTCTCTGAACAGTGTCAGGAATGTTTGAAAGTGGATCTGTTTGCTCCAGCCCCATCAGGGCTTTGCAGTGGCTGATGACCCCTGGAGTAGTGCTGTTAGTCTCTGCTAAAAATCAAATGCTTCTCCTCCTCACTGCCACTGCCTCTGCTGGAGGAAGGCAGACAAAAAAGAGGGATCATTCAGCCTCTACTCTAGATGACGATTCTTAACCAAAGGTGTGTTATCTGCCTGTTATGGCAGGTTTTTCTTCCCTTTGTTCCAGCCCTACTGAAAAAAGAGCACTATCAAATCAATATGGTGCAGGAAGCCTACTCTTAAAGGCTTCAAAACTGTAGGTACCATCAAAGAATTACTGTTATTTGTTATTTCCTGCACTTCTCTCAGATGACTATTTATTTCAGCAGTCATGTTTGAAATTTGAAGCAGGATATAGAAAACTTGAAGTGTTGTGTTTTTCTGAGGAGCATACAGACAGAGCATCGAGTCTATCATAAAATCTGAGATTAAGAAAAACTCAAACTGGCTGGATCTAAAATTTGACCTACTTTGAAGGTTGTCCCATGTAAAATTTAATTTACTGACCAACCAAATGTAGATGTATGGGTGTTCGTGTGCTGCAATAAAATTCTGTAAAGACCATGAAATGTGACAATGATCTCTGAAAAGCTAGGTTATAGAAGTGATATTACAAATTTTAGTAATGCTTTAAATTAAGTGTCTTCAATATGCTTAACCTTGCATTAAACTTAGATTTAATAAGACAGATGTATATTAAGTACTGAATATACTTAAGGGAGCAATCTTGCATTGGCAGGGGATGGACTCAATGACCTCCTAATAGTTCTTCTCCATCTCTAATTTCTATGCTACTAATTGATTATTAAAACACTTTTATTGAGGATTGATATGTAGCTATTATATAGTTATTAATCTTATAACCCAACTGATATTTAATTTATACATAATTTTAACACACAATGTCATTTTAGTTTTTAAAGAATAACCCTGGAACAGTGCATTCACTGGGACTCTGAAAAATCTCGGTGGTAAATGAGGTTGGCCATTTTGAGGTTAATTGCAATTTAATGATTAAATCACACTTTACAGGGGTTTACAGTGGAAAGTAAGTTTACAGATCTCTCCACAAAAAAAAATAGTAATGTTTGCCTCAGCTATAGCATGGCTCAGGAAAGACAAAGAAACTTCTAATGAAGAGAGGTGCATTTATTCAAATTAAATATTATATGTTGTTAGATCTCAGACAACAGCTAAACTTTGAATATTTTAATGGTAATCTGCGTATCTCAATTTTAGAATTGTGAAGAAATATCCTAAAACTCTGAAAGTTTGGGAAAATGTTGTAGTGCTTTTGAACATTCAAAATTAATTTCTGTGAATGTCTGGCTAAACAAAAAGCTGAAGTTTTTTAGAGCTGTGTTATTAATTCAGCTTGTATGTGCCTAGGGCCATGGCTCATAATGGCATTCCTTTCTTTTTAACAAACTGTCAAGATTTTCAAAGGACATCCTGAAAGCCATAAGTGCCTATTTGTTGGATGTATTTCTCATACCCTAAAGGCTTTCTTTGATATGGACTGATCTTTTACATTTATGGATGGAAGTTGCATTAGAAAATGCCCTTTGTGAAAACCTGTAATATCTCAAGAGTGGCAAACATCTGATTTTTGGCTAAGGAAGTATGGAGAGTGTTAGAAGTCTGATTTTTTTTTTTTTAACATGATTTTCAAATAATTAGCAGCAAGTAAAAATATGAATAATTGCAAAACCTAATGCAAATGTATATTAATGCTTGAAAATTCCTAGTAAATTTAAATAATATAAGGAGTAGGTAGATAATGCTTCTCAATTTGCCCATGGGATTTGCACCTACTTTGTGATAAATTATTTACTTGCAACATATGTCCTTTGATGTCAAAAGTGTAATGACCAAGTTTTGTTTTTCAAGCAGAAGGCTGGAATGCAGATGGAAAGGGCCCTAATGTCTGGGACATATTCACTCATCAGGGAGGAGATCGAGTTTTCAAGAACCAGACTGGTGATGTAGCTTGTGGCAGCTACACTCTGTGGGAGGAAGATTTGAAATGTATCAAACAGCTTGGATTGACTCATTATTGCTTTTCTCTTTCCTGGTCACGTCTGTTACCTGATGGGACGACAGGTTTCATCAACCAGAAAGGCAATTGTTTCTTAAAAATAGAAGGTTGCAGCTTTAATTCAAGGTTATTGCTGCAGTCTGGCATAATTAATCCAGTATGCTATTCTGCAGTGTAGCTTTGAAATTGCAACTTTTTTTCAGAGTAATTATAGGATGATTTTTTATAGGTTTGCAACAACTTACTAATTAATATTCTAGATCCCCTCGGATAGCACAATCTTTTGGGATAGGATTATTATTATGTTTCCTATGTATCTTTTTGCTTACTCCAGTTTTTTTAATTGTAACTCTAAATCATTTTGCTTCATCAGAATGTTTATACTTACTGGGATCCTAGCCATGAGAATATTTTTGGATGGCTTACAATAGACAAGTTATCTCATTTGGCAAGTGCATTTAGATAGCTTATCACTATACTCCAATGTGCTGAACTTCACATTGACTATTTTGCATTAAGGGACATACTTTTCCCAGACATTTTTCTTTAGCATATTAGAGAGGATTCTTCAGACTGATAGGAAGTATGTTTAATTCTCTGGCAAACAGAAGCTCTGAAAAGATGAGTTTTCACAGTCTCAGCAGGCAGTGTGTAAAGGGATACAGCATATAAATAAACTGGTCAGATTTCTAGGAGTCAGATATAAAATTTGTTCTACTTCTGATTAATTTATTTTAATTCCATTGGTGTGGACTGGGGGAGAGCTTAAGGTCACTCACTAGGAAAAGAAAGGAAAGGGCAGTTGTGCCTGCAAAACAGAGGGAATGGAAAAAAGAAGAAATAAAGAGCATTGAGAAGAATAAAAGCAACTGAAGCTGAACCAGAAACAATGGGAGAATCAAAGAAGCTGGCTGAGATTTCTTGTATGCTGGGAGGATAATATCCCATAGAGAAAGAAAGTAAAGTATATTGGAATGAACTTCTGAATCTCAATTCTGCCTCCTACTCTTCTGCATCTCGGTTCAACCAAGAAGATGTATATCTTTATACTTCTAGGCAGTATTTGCCTTGGCAATTCCTTTCTTCTGGTTTGGAGACTGCAAAGATGGAAGGCTACAAAGGATTGAACTTCTTGGAAAATACTCTTCAGGTTATCCTTGTCTGTACTAGGGTGGTACCAGCAGAAGCAATCTTTTTCTGCAGAATTTTGGTCATGTAGAGCTTGGCTGTTCAGTAGACAGCAGCCTGTCCTCTGCATCCTGCAGACCAAGGTTTTCACCAGAGAGTGGAGGAGCCTTTGTTTCAAGATTTCAGAAAAGAGGGGCTGGTAAATCTGCTGTAAACAGACCAAATCAGCCATTTTTCCCTGCAGAGCATGCCAGATACATGTGCCAGTATCCCAGAGAGGCTTGAACTGAAGCTTTTTCTTTGCCACCAAAATTTACAATACATGGCCCACTTTCACTGGCACGGCTTGTCTTTCCCTCAGAATGCTTTTTGTGGTGTGTTGAATTTAAGTTTGGCTGAGTAGTTGTGGTTTCTTTCCTGTACTGATATTCCTTCAGCTAGGGCTGCAGGCACTGTAAAACCTCAGCAAGCTGCCTACTGAATGGGCTTTGTTATTTAGTTGTCAGAGTGGAGATACCAAGCAGGCATTCTGAATGCACTTGGTAAGGAAAGCTAACATTTTGACAAAACTCAGCTGTAATTTCAGAAAATGTTCACTTGATCCCCAGTATAAGCAGTTGCCTGATTAATATTATGAACTTTACATTTAACGAAAGGGCATTGGCAGAACTCCAAGTAGGCCAACTTTCATTAGGCAGGAGTTCACTTCTCCTGTGCAGTGATCTGTTGAAGCAATTGTAACTGCATAGCATGGAAAGGCCATCATCTTCTATATAAACATTTTTGCAAAGAGCATGTGAAGAATTAGAAAGCTTAAAGCAATGTCCTTTTAAATAAAATCATTCACACCAACCGATTCACTACCAATTTCACACCTAAGATGTAGGACAGTTGAAAACCTTTAAAACCATTCTGTTTCTGACTTGGTAGAGGTAGGGTCTTTTAAAGAAGGGATGTTGTAGATGTATTGTTCCTAAGATGTGTCAGGCTTTAGCTTAAAGCTTACACCAAGTTTTTAAAGTATTTTTGTACAATTATTTTTACCCTAGAAGGTGATCTGAGAAGAAAAAGTGAGCTGCTAAACATTAGGTGTCAGTGCAGAAGACAGAAGCTGTAGGCAAGGGGATATTGAGTCTGAGAATTTGATGTTGTGCCTCACTTCAGCATGAAGCTAGGGAATCAGAATGGGGAGAGAAGATGATAAAAGGAGAAAAGGATAATCCTTCACTTTCTACTGACAAACTGCTCCTTAATATCTGTAATCCCAAAATTTTGGGTTTCCTCCACATAACCCTTATATACACACTTCCTCAGAAGAATGTTTTCTTCTGTATTTCTGCTTCTACCTGACTCACAGATACATCCAGATAAACTAATTCAACCTTCTCTAGAAGGTATGAGACAACCTGGAAATTTGAATTGACATTCACATTTTTCAGGCACGCAGTTCTATTTCTCTTCATTTTCTAACAAAAGACATAAATCTTTTCCAACAGAGGTGTTTAATTGAGATGTAAAAAAATAAATTATAGCTGGTTGCACTTAGATGTTATAAATGGTACTGTATAATTTATAATCTGAAAGTTAGGATGAGAAATGCTAGTGTCTTCTACATAGGGATTGAATATGAGAGGACAGGATCCCGTAGCAGCAAAGGAATTCTTTTATCCCAGTTTAAGCTTATGTAGTAAACCTTGTATTCTCATCAGTAAAGAGTTAAAAAACACCCAGTCCCTCTGAAGACAAATAGAAGCCCATTCAAAAGTTGGAGAATCAAGATGTATTTGCTGCTAACTGCTATTGCAAAATGCAAGAATTTGCTTTCCAAAATTTAAGGTCTAGTATATTCCTTTCTCTTTTGCATGGCTGCATCCTCAGGCACAAGCATGTATTTCCTCTGGATTTAATGAGTTTTTCTGGTGCTGCATTCAGAAGGAAAAGCAAACTACATGTGAGATTTATTGTGAATTACTTTGTAAACAATCTTATTGAGTCTTGCTGTGCTAAGGGATGTGTATGCACCTGTTTGTTTAGAAGAAGTCACTGTCTAAATCAGGGATTCATAATTGATTGCTGCAGTAAATGTTGTCTTAAAAAAGCTATTTGGCAGGAATCCCTAAGATCAGTCATTTGAAGTTGGGTTAAGTTGAAGTCTAATACTGTCCTTTTAAGAAGAAGATAGTATGGCATTCTGTGTTGGCATTTTCAAACATCAATACTCAGTAAGATGAACCTGAAAATACCAAGGAATATATAATAGAAGTATAGAACAAATTTCCTGCTTTGGATTAAACAAAACCTCTGGTTCAGAAACTGTTAAGAATAATGATCTAAGCCATACATAACCTCCTAAGCATACCTTTTTTTAACCTTTGCAATTCAGTCTTCCGCCTCTTACTTTTTGCTGTGTTTTCTACTTCTGTAGACATTTCCCAGTTCTATGTTTCAATACAGCAAGGCCTTGGGATAGATATTTCGCAAGCATCTATGTGTTATTAAGGATATGTGGGAGTCTAAAACCCACAAAAATTTTATGAAATTTAGGTTTCTGAGGTTATTAAACACTTTGGTATATTTAGCCCAAGTTTCTGAAGCAAAGACTGCCTGATTTCTACATTCCATCAGCATGAGGGAGACCTATTCCTGTCTGGAACCTCTTAGCTTAACAAATAATAATTCAAGGCCACTGTTGGCCTTTTCCAATTACTGCAGTAAACCAGATAGTTCAAGTAAAAGAGCAAGCTAATTGATACTCTTTGAACCAGAGCTTATGATGTGTATTTCAATATCTAGTGTTTCAGAAGGTTTAAAAGCAATACAGTTGTGTTTGCATGTAAGCAAAATTAAAAATGCCTATTTGAGAGCTTAAAGTATCCTGATATTTAAATTTACAGTGACCTCTCAGCAGTGTAAAAGTCGTCCTTTAGGAAACATATTCATGTCAGCCACTGCTAAATCTGTACAGAAGGTGAATTCCTTTTAAGCCTCTAGAAATACATCACCAGTTCTGGCCAGCTTTAACAACACATCCAGGAAATTAAAGTTGATCTCTGTCTTGGCAAGAGGGGACAAGAAAGGTTAGAAGTCATGAGCTTTTAGAGAGGTGAGCTAATTCCTTCTTGCAGTTAGAAGGACTGAGCTGTCTGCAGCAGTGGCAGTGTAAAGGGTGAGAGATGGTTTCTCAGATAGGCTATTGTCCAGCCATTCAGGCTGGTGGCTAAAGAGACCAGGGCCTCAAACTCCATCTAAAAGCTTGTAAACCCAATGAAAAGCCTTAAATATAATATACATCTAATGAATGAAATGTTGAACTCACACCATTGTAAAATGTTGAATACGGTGACAGTGTCTCTGTCATGATGCTGGCGCAGTGATGAAGAATGGAACATTTTGGAGGAAACAGCTGATCCAGCTAACAAAGTTCAAAACATATAAGATCAGCTTAGTTATCTTGCTGAGTGTGGCACTGAAGTTTTTAAAAGACACAGTTCTCAAGGAGAAAAATGATTTCATTAGAACAAATCTACCTGGGAAGGCTCTCAAGCATCAGGCTTCTTCCAACACGCTTGTATCTTGCAATGCAGTCAGGCTGCCATTCAGGCATTTAAATGAAAGGATTATATTTTCATGTGACCAGCACCCATCAGAATTATGTTTTTCCTGGGGAGTTGCTGTCCACTGATCTATTTTGAAAATTTGCATCCTCATTTCATTTTATGTGCCTGGTTGGAAGATTTTGTGTGCTGAGCATTTTTGCCAACTCTGGGGTCTTGTAACAGTAGTCAGCATGCACTTGAGAGAAAATATTTGCATCTCATAATAGAGAAAATGTGCAGTGAGGTTGCTTCAAGTGTTAAAATGTAACAAAATTATTATTAACCCTTTTTGTTTCTTTTAATATTTTCAGGAGTCAATTCTTACTGCAAAACCATTATGGACCTGGGAAATGGCATCCTGCTCCCTGTATCAGTTTGGTTTGCCTTAATCCTTAAAAAACAGGGGATCAACATCAATATTAATGTAAATTATTGCTTCATAACATTTGGAGGTTGGCTGGTCATTACTAATGGGCCTTATATTGCTTTGATGGTTGTTTAAAAGGTATAGCCCTAGTATTGGTACCAGAGCTTACAAGGCTCAAGTTTTAATGTGTAAAAACTACTGCTAAACCCTGATGCAGTTGTGGTAACATTTGGAGAAAACATTTTGGACTTGTGTCAATAGCTCAGATTGATAGAACCTCTATGAATTCTGCAGAAGATTTTTTAGGATCCCATCTGGATGGCATAAGATATTGTACAAGATATAAATAAACGAGTCACCTTGGGATTTGTAATTTAATTTTTTCATGCTGGCTATAGAGAGTAGGAGCCTTAGTGTTTCCCTATTACCTTTTTATTTGATATCTGTTTTACTATTTGAAATGACACACCAGTGTTATATCATCTTTTGAACTCCAGAAATTATCTTTCTGATGCTAGCAGTAAGGCTTTCCTGGCATACATCTTCTCCTGGCAAGGAGACGTGTGGTGACTGCCAGTACCAAGGGTTAAGGAGCAGTGACAATAAGCAGATGCTAATGCAGGAAAGATATTTTAGTCTTCTCATTAAAATAAGTCATTTCACTGTCTTCATGGGTATTTGCACAGTTTTGCTTTTCCATTGTTAGTCATAAAAGGTCACTTCATGGAAAATTAAGTTAATAGGGTCAGTGCAATTTGATGAAAACTAGTTTTAGTTTGTAGCTTAGAAAAGATAGAGGGTAATGCATCTGATTTTATGGGCTTTCTTACATCTGTTCTGAATAAAACTTTTGCTCTCTCTTGTTCTAGGATACATATAATAACCCTATAATTTACATCACTGAGAATGGGTTTTTACAAAGTGACCCTGCTCTACTTGATGCCAGTCAACGATGGGAGTATTTCAGACTGATTTTGCAGAAAATTTTAAAAGTCAACATTTAAAATGAAGAAAGATCAGTTGTGTAAACCTAATATAATTTTGTTATGTGCTTATTTGCATTCAGCAATGACCAATGATTCTTGAAGCTAAAACTTATGTAAATCAGAGTAAAGTAGTGTGATTAGAAAAAATGTTTAGCTGAAAGGAAAACAAGTAGTTTTAGTCTTGGTGTGGAAGCAAAAGAAAAGGTGCTCCATATATACATTGTTCCTAAATTTATTTTGTAAGGTCAAAGTTCTTCATTGAGCAGAGCAACCACGTTAAAAAGTGCTTATCATTAATGCTTCTTAGGATGTATAGTTGAGTGCACCTGAAAATCTGATCATTGCATCTCATTATATCGTTACAGAATACAACCTCCCACACACAGTGAGGTCTGTGTAACAACTAATTCCTGTACACAGCCATTAAGCCATTATAACTCAGCCTCTGCCTTCGCATCAAGGTGCTTAAAACTGTTCAACACTGGCAAAGCTCTGCTTTTATGCTTTACCTATAGTTTCTGTATTGGCCCCATTTCCAACCTTCTGGAAATTCCTTCCTTATCTCTCTTCTTTTGGTAGTCTTCTCTGTAGTAATTTACTGGAAGTAGATCTTCTCACTATGTAGCAAGCGAAATGCATTTTAAGATGTCAGTTCATTTAGATAACAGCTAGTATCCCTATTGTATTTGTCCAAAGTGATCACAGTCATGAAAGTCATATCATAGTTCAATAGTTTTTTGTGGCCACTTTTCTATTATCATGCTTAATTTTTACTTTTGCTGTTTAAATTCTTTTTTCATCCTTTTGTTAAAAACCCTGTTTTTGTTAAAAAACTGTTTCACTTAAAAGCTGTCTTTCTGTCTTCTTCCTTTTAATTTAGAGTTGCAATTATGCAAAACTCCATGCCAACTACTTCTTTTTCTTCAACTAAGTAGAAGATGAACAGGACCTTTTTCCTGTTCTGAAACCAATTCTGTCTGAATTGGTTCTCTTTCTGTCTGAAGCAGACTGGTCATCTACCAGCTGTCTTTGGAGAGCACCTCCTGGGCTGTTCCATATCTGACCCCAAGCCATGTCTGGAAACTAGTTGGCATTGGACAACAGTTTTATCAAGGAGTTTTGTTCACTTTTAGGTTTGTAGACAAGATATCTGGATTTGACTTTCTCTGAAGATGCAAAGAAATTAAGAAACACAGAATTCTCACTCTTCAATGAAATGGAATTAATTTACCAAATCTGTTTGTTTTGACAATGTTTTAGAATGTACAGCGGCTTTTCCTGAAGTAAATATTTAGGGTAGGTCTGATGAATCCCACTGAAATGCATCTGTTGACACAGTTCTCTTTATGCATAGTAACAAATAAATGGGACTAGCTTGGAGGTGGATGCTTATTGGAAAATATCAAGAGTTGAGTAAAATTTGCCTTTACCATTTTTTCAGTCCAAAATTAGTTTTAAATGTGTATGTGGTCTGAGTCTAATCAGTGCAACCTTACACAGTTATATATGCAGGTTGACATGAAGTTTATCATTTTATCCAGTAAAATAGCATGGTGGAATGCTGGCTGAAATGGGTCTCTCTGTACAAAGCTAATATAGCTCTTAAACCCATCAGCTGCAGGCACTCTGTGAAGAAATGGCAGTAACATTATCCCCATGTGACTTTGTGCCCACTACTCTGAGTAAACATTTGTCAAGGCCACTCCACATGTAATGACCCACGAATGAACAACCCATTTCAAGTTTTCAGCTCAGATTGATGCAAAGCAGGATACTTAAAGATGTTCACTTTATTCATTGCTTAAATGCTTAACCATTTATTAAGTGTTACATGAAGCATAACAGTTTAATTGCTTTGCATACAGTGTCTACTCTGTGATAATTTCTTATCTTTTGAGCTAAATTTTGAAATTATTAGTGCAGACCCACTCATGCAAGGGCCTTTGAGTCATGACAGGAGACTGTGCAGATTCTGCTATGGGACTTAACATCTACTTACTTTTTTGACTAACCAAGAAATAAACATGCTTGACTACAAAGAACTACTATTATTTGCAGTTTGTTACTGCAGTTGTTATTAGAAATATTTTATTATGTTGTAATTAGATTGATAGTATCACCATTTATTTTTTCTTAATTAAAAACCTTCCTCGCTTTTAAGATACATATTTACACTGGTTATCTTAGTTTTGTCATCCAAAATTTTCAAAATAACAAGGATCTTCCATTTTCAAGATCCTGTGTTATGCTCTAGTACTCTGAAAATCAGAGCACTTCAATGCTTCTCAAGCCACATGTCCCAAATTCCTAAAATTTTTTCTGTCATCAGGACCATTTAAATGACATGATTTTGGAGGGCAGGAGCTGTCCTTAATTGGTAAATCAACAATGTCAGAGAAAATTGAGATTTTTATTTTTTAGTTAGTTAAAAAGACCAGAATGAGCAATGTAAATATGAACTAGGAAATATAGAGCAGCATGCAGCTACTATAAATCATATCATTGCTATTATAAATATGTGCAACTGCTGCCATGCTGCTTCTGCAATATATGAATAGATAAAAACATCAATATTTTAAGAAATGTGGATATACATATTTAGCACCTCAACAGAGCCATAAGCATGCATGGTGCTTTACAGATAAATGAAAGTGATGTTTTCTTACCCCAAGGAACTGAAAATCTAATTTAGATACAATGCATGAAGAGATGAAGAACAAAAATCTGGATGAGAGGTAAAAAGAGAACATAGGTCAGAGTAGTCAAATGCTTTTTACTACAGTTGCTCTTTCTTAATTTTATGTAATGTGTGTTAAGGATGACATATAGGCCAAAGATCAAGGCTGCCAAAAAAGAAAAAAAAGGTATTTGAAAGTACTTAGTTTTGAAAAGTGGAGCCTTCTAAGAAAGATAATGTAGTTTTATAAAGTCTGTGGAGGAGAGCAGTGATGCCAGCTGATGGAGAAGAGCAATGAAGGTATTCCATAGTCTGGCTGGTAAAAGATTACTAATAATGCTGATGGGGAGGAAAAAATGAATTACATGATTTTTAGGTTGCAGAGTGCTGCAAGAAGTAGGTCCTGGAAGTTAGTAGAAATAGAAAGTAAAGAAATTGAGGATGATGTGATGTGATATGCGCAGAGGCAAATAAGAGGGAGATGAGCAAGAATAAATGTGAACAAGCAGGACTAGATTTGGAAGTAAATAGGAAACATATGAACATTTAATTTGGATTCAGCTAGAAGGTCAGCAGTAAAAGATGCAGGGCAAAACGGAGAAATGATTGTGAGGAGAAAAGGATGGGTAAAGCTCAAGATTCAGATGGTGTTAATTTTCTCCTTAAATATGCTTGAATGAAGCAGAAGAGAAAATGAGATACAGAGAATGCTGACTGCAATGGGAAGTGCAGAGCAGAACTAGAACTGACAGTAAGCAAGGTGCTGCAGTTAAGATTTTAAAAATTGAACTTCAAGTTAAATGCAGTCTCTTCTGGATAGCTTTTTATGTCCTTTTTGCCTCAGACTTCTAAGAATTGTTATAAAACCTTTTATTTATTGTTGTCACTGTACACTCCAACCTTGCTCTTGTGAACTAAACATTTAGGCTGTATTGTAGATACTTACAAGCCTGCTTTTGCTGCATTCCCTTGCACATAAAACAGTGAGGTTATAATGCAATACTCTAGTCCATGAAAATATGATTTATTGTTAAATTAAATATGGATGTCATAATGTGAGCCCCTTGGGTCAACTATAAGCTTGAATGTTATTGAAAGAGCTGCAGCAGCAGCTCTGTTTCTTCATCGCTGCTGACAAAAATGCCTCTACAAATAGAATACAACAATGCAGACATATTAAGGAGTCTCTGAGATGTGCTGTCCCTGGCATAACATTGCCATGTGACATTTTCAAGAACTATAAATACATTGACTGCATTATAGTGCAAAAGTTAAGAAGCTTTGCAGTAGTCACTGCAGAAGCATTAAAATCAAGCTGAATTTGTTGCGAATACCATGAGGGATTCAAAGCTTTTAAAAACCCAAACCAACACAAACAAAATAGACAACAGAGAAACTCCTAAAATCATAAAGATATAACTGGGATAGTACAATATTTTTATCAGTTTTTAGTGTAATTTGAAAAAGTCCAGAAGACACAAGTATGATTCCATAAAGTTCCAGTTAAATGCAGTATTATAAGTCCCCATTGTGACAAGAGCAGATATAATTTCTTAGAAAACGTATCTGAGACAGTTTAGACAATAGAAGTTACAGTTACCACTTTGTAGCAATATTTGCTTGTTAGTCAAAGTTTATAAATATTTTTCCACATTAATCCTTTAATCTGAATGGTTTAACCCCTGAAAATGAGCTGCTTTTTTTTTTTTTTTTTTTTTAACTCTTAAACTGCGTTTTGCAGTGCAAAATTATGAAAGAACATTTTCTTTCTCCAAAATGTCCTGTAATTTCCCATCAAAATTATCTTCTGTGAAAAAATACTCCACAGTTGTGAGCTTGTGAGCTTGTGTTGGGAAACTTACTACTGGAATTAGGGTAGTAATTCCTATCCTAATAATTAGAGTTATGGGAAGCCTGGTCAGTACAACAACAGAAGAGGATCTCTGCAACAAAACTTTGTGAGTGAATTTCTTCATTGCCACTCTCTGGATTTTGATTTAAAAAAAGATATTAAAAGACAGATTTATGCATTAGCTGCTAGATGTCTCTGGATTGATCAGCTCTCCCAGGGGAAAGGACTGTAATAAACAGGAGCTTTGTGTGCAGTGTTAGAAAGAGGAGAGCTAGACTGGTTGGTGCAGCAGCTTGTTCAGGTTTTGGGGAACTGGGATCTAGCCAGTATTTCACATCCTCACACAGTACCTGGGATGTGCTTTGATTCAGAAGTAACCAGCCCCCAGTGAACTGTTAGTTTTCAAAAGCATTAGCAACTGCAGAGCAAGAATAGCTGCTGCTCTGCAGAGGAGAGATCCAGTGTAGGAGGCTTTAGTTCCCTCAGAGAGGATAACCTAAGTAACCAGGCACTGTGGATGTTGTACTACTGCTAGAGAGCTCATGATTAAGTTCCTGCTAGAAACCTCTTCAGAGGATCAGTTTTCTTACAGACATACTGTCTCCTTTGCTTAGCAGTGCTACAGGATTGTTGTAGTACAATTCAGGAGTTTTCAGTTTTGCTGCTGTTTGCCTCAGTTTTGCAAGCAAAAACTGGGGATCCCAACAGCTAACCAGTTTATAATCTCCAAATCACACCTAGGTGGCCAAAAAGTTAGAGGCAATTACTGCTTACCTGCACTTTAGAGAGTTCCTGCAGAAAATTATTTTTACATGTACAATGTAATCCCCACATCAGAAGTAGCTACTGTAGTTTTTTGGTTCTGTTGTTTTTTGGGGTTTTTTTTAATTGTACAAGATGAAAGACAATGACAACTCTGCTGGAAAAAAAATTCACTAATAAAAAGAAGGGATTTTGGCCTTTATGATGAATAAACGGACTTTCATGAAAATAGTGAATTTAAATTCATCAGATGTGGATATCAGAAAACATCATTGAGTTTGATATCAGTTCTAAGCAACATGCTTCATATGGAGTTACCTTTCAGAAGCAAATGTACTGAATCCACAGAGGCACATCATTAAAAAATACTGTGGTAGTGTTGTGTCTTTGAGAGAGCTTTAATTTATATCTCCCCTTTTTAAAGATAATACAACTTTAAAAAACTCAGGCCCTTTAAGTACATTGTAAATGCTTTCTTAGGATTATATACAGGATCACTGTTAGCAAAAACTAAGTTAATATGTAATACAGTTTGGCTAAGCTTTTCCACATAGACATATATCTTTCCTGTAATTGAGAGATAAGTTCAGTTTATTAGAATAAACATCTGTATTTAGATAACTATCACTTCTTATTCATGGATTTATATTACAGAAAAAGTGATTTTTCTTTTAATTTACAACAAGAAACATATTTCTTCTTAGGGCAGAGCATACTACTGAAAAAAATTATGAGAATTTGTTTAAAGGGTATTACAAAATTTGAGAGAAAGCTATTAGATGTTGTAGTGATGGTACAACTTTTATCCCAAGATGTTCATATGTTCCTGAGTACTTGCCATGGGATGTATTAATGCTCTGCTTCTCATCTGGCTAAGTGTCTGCTGTTGACCATTTAAGTACATAGACCTGTGACATGATCATCCTTATGTTCATTTGACAATTACTGACAAATGGATCTCTTCCAAGACAGATCTTTATAACTGCACATAGAAGAAAAAATGAGAAGATAAACTTAGTTAGGATATACTGTGTTAAAAAAACAACTGTATTTTGAAGTGCTTGGGTTGGTAGCTAATATATTACTATCCAGCTTCCAAGCTAGTTATTTTTCATTATGTTTCTGTGATAATAATAGCTCATCATTTGATTTCATGGGAGTTTATGTCATTCTAAAGGGCTGCAAATGATATAAATGCAGCTGTACAGGGAATATTACAATGTCAAACGAAGTAGTGTCATTGCAGATTTACGTATATGCTCTCACAATGTCAATATGAAAGGAAAGAAAACATTGATCAATAGAGCACAGTATCAGAAGTGATTGGATATAATGCAAACAATGGATTATCTCTTACACAGTCTTGTTAAATGAAAATACAACTTTCAGGCTGTGAAAACAGTGCATTGGGTTTGAACCCAAGTGTGCCTGGTTGTTAAAAGGCACTGCAATTTTTACTGAGTAAGTATATGCCCCTCCATGCATTAACGCATACGCTCAATATGACCTACTTTATAATTGCTGTGGGAGTTTGCCTTTGCAGTTTTTGAGAGTTCTCTGTTCAGATTCTCAACCATAGCATTGCATTAGCTTATTTGCATTGAATCAATTTTGCTAAGGGTTCTCACATTTTTATATAAAGAAGTACTTAGCTTTGTTACACAGGGAATGAAATATCTTGATATCAATGTTAAACTAGGGAAATTGAGGTAGCACAAGTTCACTGTAATTTTGCTAAGGTCAAAATGCAGATGGGATAATAACAGGAATAGTACCTGGATTTTTCTGCTCTCCTGTTCTTACTCTGTATGTGCAATGTCACATTCCTGCTGCTACTAACAGACATTTTGAAATAAACATTCATATCAGAGGACATGAATATGTACCTGAACGCATGGTTTGCATCTTTCAAAAACTCTAATGAGAAAGTCATCTGGTGAACTTGTAAATTAAATACAAAATGTTACTATTTCAAACATATTAAGGACATTTATCCCTATTGAAGCAAGTCTGATATTTGAACAGAAGATTTTTGAGGAGTTAATAATTCTCTTACATGGTGGAATAATTTGCTCACAAAAAAGATGAACGATTATATTTCTTGGAAATAAAAAATCAAATTATCAAGCAGAAAAATAAGTCCAAAGCAGTACACCTCTATAAGAATCTGCATCTGTCTGGATATGACACAAGTTAAAATATATGAATTGGAAAAGAACCCACAGCTTTTATTTCTTCATGCTAGAATAACAGAAGACTAACTACATGACGTTTTTTAGAGTTCTCTAACAATTTGTTTTCAGAAAAAAGGAAATATAAGAAAATTAAGTTCTTGAAAGAAAAATCAATTTTATCACATTCATGATAGATGCTTAAAAATTTACATTTCCTTTTCTTACAATAATCTAACAGTTAAGTGTATTTCCTTGTTATTCCCTCAAAGAAGGGATCCTTTGTCACTGTCACTATTTTACTTTGTAAAAGTAACACCTGAAAGTAAAGACCTTCCTAATATTTATAGTAATTGTGTTTTCTAGTTTCAAATTGTACATCTTGGAACACTTACACAGTGTAACAGTGACTTGGAATATGAGAATATAGGTCTTTTGCAACAATCTTGAATTAGAGAGAAAATCCAGAGGGAATTGGGCTTGTGTGGCAAGTATTTGCTAGTGGTAGGCTCAAGGGATTAATTGTCAATCAAAGGGGAAAAAATTCTTCTGCAATGGCTGTTTGCAAAACAGGGAAAGAATGTCTGCAAAGGCTCCTTGTCTTGCATCTCACACCATGTCTCTTCTGTTTCAGTGTTTAAGAAGCCTTTAAGACACTTCCATGTTAGTCTTCCTTTTTTATTCCCTCGGGAGCACCATTGGGATAGGCCTAGGAAGACTTTTGACATCTTAGAAACACTCACTGCCTTCACAGCTAAAGTGTAATTTTTTATTGATGTTGTTTTTGTTGCCTAATTTGTTAGTATGGAATAATAAAGTTTATATGGACAGCTGCTATGGGAACTTTAGTAAAAGGCTTAAGCAAGAAAGAAAAGCTTTGATTTTTCAGGAACAATCAACTGTATGTGCCTTAGGTGTTTCAATGTTTCTATAAAAAGTCAGAAACCCACAACAGTATTACAGTGGTTTGCACTCTTCTTTCTTGAAAGTATAAGAAATTATATGAAACATAATCTTATAATGAGAGTTCAAAACCATGTTTTTAAATACTGTGTATCCTTTATAATGGATTCTTAATGACTGCTTGGATGACCTTTTAAAAAGAGACAAACCATTGCTTGTGTTAGAGCTCAGGCAGTATTTTTTTGCCTGGACTAATATCTCCACTGTAGTAAGCAGGATCATGCTGCAACAACTAGAGCTGTCGTGCACTTTTCAAGTTTATTCTTCAGTTACATTGTACAAACCAAATCTACAGATGCTAAAGGAATCAATAAGCATGGCTGAATGAAGAGCCAGAGACAAATGCTTAAGTCCTCGCAGACGGGGAGAAGAGAGTGCTTTTGGTTTCTGCAGCTTCTAAAAGTCATTCAAAAGCTCTCTCTTGCACTTGCATGCCTTTTATATCCGCAACTCAGACTGTTGCCTCTGATCTCAACAACCAGCTTCATGCTTGCCTGGCAGTCTTTTTCTTATGAGCTCCCCCAGCAGTTAGGAGCAGCTGGGTACATCAGTAAACAGTCTCCAGGTTCTACATCCTCTTCTTTACTCAACACCTTTATGAGCTTCTAAAAAGGGTCTTTCACTAAGAAATACCATTTGCAGAGCTGACTGGGGCAAAACCTTTAGTGTCCCGTCAGGTGTTGGCTTTGCAGTGTGGGCATTAGCTTCAATACTGAAGCTTCATTCTGAGACTTCAGAAATCCAGTGCTTTTTTAATATAGGTTACAACATTGATTAGGGCCATGGAATCCCCCTCCCATTTATATTCTTCTGTGCAGTTTTTCTGTACTTATTTGGCAATCGTGGCATTTCCTTTTTTTTTTTTCCTTTTTTCCTTTTCCCTGCTTGCCTTCTCCCCATTAATCCTGTGTTTTCCAGCAGGCAGATGCTGATTTTTCTCATCCATGTGTAATCCCAATGAAATTTTCATTTTCCATATTTTATAGTCTGCTGCTGTTCACCTTTTTAAACACAGGCAATAGCAGTCCAAGGGAGAAGAATTCACTAACCTCCTGGGGAAACTAAAAATGATCATAGTCTAGCAAGTCAGTCTTTAAATGTCCTTTGCCCATTCCACCCTCCCCTCTGCTACTCTTTAAGTATTTAAATCTGCCCCCTACCAGTCAGGCTTCCTCACCAGATGGTGCCTTCTGACTAGCTCTGCCTTTCTTCAGAGGATGAATAAGTACTGCAAAAAGCATAAGGAACTGGTGAGACAGCTACTGGAATATTTCATCAGTGCTAGTGTCCACTTCTTTAAACGGACAGTGAAAAATGGCACAGAGCTCAGGAAGGAGCTGCAAAAATGATTTGAGGGCTGGAGAAAATGTCTTACTGGAGGACGCTAAAGGAGCTCAATCTGCCTAAACAAGATTGAGAGGTGTCTTGATTACAGTGTACAGGTACCTTCATGGGAAAATATACCAGATACCAAAGAATTCTTTAATCTGGTGAGGAGAAGCACAAAAAGAGCTAAGTTCAAATGAGAAATCAGACACATTTTTTTGACAGTGCAAGCAATTAAATATTGGCACAGATTACCAGGAGGTCTGGATTCTGCACCTCTTGCCTTCACATCAGTGCTCAGTGTAGTTTGGAAGATACACCTCAGTGAAATATAAGTTTTGGATATATACCAGGCAAGTTAATGAAATTTAAGAGCCTGTGATTCACTGAAGATAAACCTAGATGACCTTATGATCTCTTGGTTTTTAATTCTATAAATATAGGAGTGCTGTCTGCAACAACTGTTCATGAATCATTAAAAGAAATCTGGCAGGGGTGTACTCTGGCAGTATTAGCCACTGGCTTGTAGTAGTAGATATGCATAAATAATTATTTAATTAGCCTAAAGACAAAGCTAAAACAAACAAACAAAAAGGAAGGGAGTGATCTAGAGTATACAATTTCAATATTTAGGTAATTTTAAGTTATTACAATTTTTGAAGTCAGGACAATTTGAAAATATATACCTCATTTTGTAAAGGAAAGTCAAATATTTCTTTGGGGAGATTTTACATTTGAATATTTATATTTTCCCCAAAATATTTCTTTTTTTTTTTTTTTTTTTCTGGCTGAAAGAATTCTGCCCTCCTTTTGCCATAATTGCATTTACAGTAAGCTTATTTTCAATGAGAAAACCACCTGAGGTTCTTCCAGAGATATAGGGAAACATATTCCATACTATTAGCTCATTGTTTGTTCTTACTTGTTCTCCTCTTGGAGAATAATTCTCATTTATGCAGGCAGTGATAGGGTTTTAAATGATGTAATCATATATTGGTGCAAAATGGTAATGGCTTTGTCTTTAAAGATAAAGATTTTTTAAAAGGTTAATTATATTCCACAAATTGTTTTAAAAGTAGAATGTTAATATTATTGTAAGACTCCAACTTGGAAGGCAATTTCCCTATCTAATATATATCATTTAATCTCAATATTCTTCCTTCTTTTCTTCCCTATTGCTACTGTTTCCAAGTGCTGTGCTGGATTTTTTTTTTCTTTTGTGTTTATTCATACACCTGTGAGTATCTGTTTCCTCTCCTCCAGCAAGATATCACTTGGCCATGCATATTTATCTTTTCTCTTGGTCTTAACTGATAATTTTTTTTTCCATCTCTTGATACCTTTTGCTTTTCTTTCAGCTTCATCCAATTTGTCACTTTCTCTTCAAACAAATCATACACAGAACATGAGACTGTACTAATAACAAGTGTTACAGCTTGGTGCCTGATCTGACAGGTAATACATGTTTGAAGTAAACTCTGATGCAATTTTAGCCAAGGAAAAGGCAAGGAGCACTTTCAGAGCTAAGACTGGAAAAGTGACAGAGGAAAAAATATCAATCCCATGTAGAAGGCAGAGTTGTATGTAGCATGGGTTAGTGGCTGAAGCGGGAAGGCAGAAGATCTCAAGAGTGTGGTCAAGGGAGGTGAGAGGGAAAGGAGAGGTAAGGAGGACAGGGTGCCAGCAATAAGCCTTAGCTGGAACCTAGGTTAGAAATTCTGCTCTAGCCATCATGAGATATTAGGTACAGAAACTTGATGAGGTTTTTTTTTCACCTGGCACTCAGGAGATGTATTCTCACACTTCGTATGTTTTACTGGTATTATCTCATGTCTTTTCACCCCCTGTATAGTGATAAGCAGCAGCCATCATCATCCTCACCACCTAATCTGCTGTAAATCTGCTCTCCTTGTTTTACAGTATTTGGATGACACTTATCTCTTCACATTGGCCAAAAAAAGCATCCCACATTAGCACAGCCTTTCAGTCTAAACCTCCACCTCTGTTGGGTCATGGGCACTCATAATTCAGCCTGGATGTTACCCCCTCTGCACATATTCACACATCATAGGCTACCCCACAGAATTTTAGAACTCTGAGAAGTTCATCCTAGACAAGTAGAAAGCAAGGACATAGGAAAACACGAAGGTAGATTCCCTTTCCTTGTACTCAATGAAAACTGAGCAGGGAAAACCCTGAAGTTAGACATCAGAGTCCTTAATTGAATGTCTCTAGTAGTAGGAATTTTTCTGACATGGCAATTTGATTATAATAGGATGTGGGGAGTGATGGTTTATTTGTTTATGTGGTATCAGTTTTTACTGTTTTTTTAAATAAATCAGCTGTAATCAAAGGCTAAAATGTGTGTGTGCCTCTCCACTGGCAGTCAGCCTGAGCCTTTTGCCAGAGCTCATGCCTGTTTACCATTAATTCTGAATAAGTGACAGAATAATACACTCAGTATATTCTGTGCATGGTCTGTAACTGGAGGTGGCAGTGTTCTGCTACATCCTTTCCATAGTCAATTTTAGTCATGGAAAGACCATTTTAATTCCCTCAGTCCTAATCTATGCTTTTAAATAAGTAAACTCTGTGCACCTGTATAAGAGTTGTAATAGAGAAGATTATTATGATATGAAAAATGTCTTTACTTAAACAAAAGGTATTCCAGAACCCTAGTTTTAATCATTTATAAGCAATGTTTATAAATTACTTACAAAACATGCAGTGGGATAGCATCAGTTCTGTGTGCAACAAGAACAAATCAGGTAACAGCAGAGACATCGCTCTTTGTCACAGATATCTGGAATGTGAATATGCTGCATGGTTGCTATAGTTATGCAAAAGATTTCAGATTAAAAACAGGACACTGTGAAACCAGCCTCTAGTTTTAGCCTCCTACAAGTAATAACCACAGCCTTCTGAAGAGCTGGGTTTTTTTTACTTTCCAAGGGTGAGAGGCAGTTCACTCTGTGGAGCAGAGAACACTTTCCTTGTCCTGCAGAATTTCATGAAATTAGAGAGATATTAGAGAAGCAGTGGAGTGGCTGGAGGTGAACTGAAGAAGAAACTTTGCTCTAGCATCCTACTCCCTTGCACTGGTCCCAGCCGCAAAGATGGCACTATATTTGTATTGATTTTTTTAACAGCCAAACCACTGTATGTACCTGAATCTGTAAAACAACAGAGTATTGATCTATTACAGAAAATGATCTATTTAAAGTATCTATTCTCTGCTACTCTGGGGTGCAGAGGGACATCTATTTGCTAGTGTAGCCTGGCATATCTGCACTACAGCCATAAGTTTTCACCATCTGGGCATAAATTTCAACCACCACTTCTCCCTAAAATAACCTAATATCGCTTAAATCTTCCACCACCCATTGCTATATATGAATATAAATACATATATATGTATATATATCTGTCTATGTGTCTGTGTAGGCATCTGAAACAGAAGAGCTGCCAACAGACTTGGATTTTTTTTCCCAACTAGCAATTTGTTTAACTGGTTTGCACTGTAACTCTGAAATTATTTCACTTAAAAGGACACTGTGGATGTTAATTAAAAAGATTCATTAGGGTTTTAATAATTCCTTAGAGGCTTTAACCACAAATCTGTTTCTATACCAAAAAAGTTCTTCTTGTCCTAATCCATCTATTTTGGGGAAGCCAGTGAATGTGCTGCTGGACTGTTAATTGTGCTTCTCCTTGTCCTGTACCTAGCTTAAAGAAAAAAGTATATGTTTGATAATGAGGAAAAACTACACTAAAATTCAAATGTTTCTTTTGCAATGAGAAATTGGAACTGAAATTGAGCCCTTTTGTTAGTTCAGACATACCTGTTTAGAGTGTGGTTTGTGTAGGGCCAGTTGGATCTCTCAGCGTGATACGGTAAATCTGCCCTTCTGTTGTTACACAAGAGCAACCTTGGAGTCTCCATTAAGATGGAATCTGTACAGCTGGGACAAGTTTTCCTAGTTTACCTAATTGTGTATTTGGCACTCTTTTGTGAGTGTCATTATTAGACAGCAATCACTGATTACGCTGAGTTGGACGGGACCCACAAGGATCATTGAGTCCCAGCCCTGCACAGTGCCATCCCCAGGAGTCACACCAAGAACATCGTCCAGAGGCTGCTTGAACCCTGTCAGGCTGGTGCTGTGACCACTGCCCTGGGGAGCTGCTCCAGTGCCCAACCACCCTCTGGGGGAGGAACCTTTTCCTGACATCCAACCTAAACCTCCTCCAGCTCAGCTTCTGCCCATTCCCTTGGGTCCTGTCACTGTCACCAGGAAAAACAGACAGACATTAGAACAGTGTCTGTCACTCCTCTTCCCCTTGTGAGGAAGTTTTAGAACGCAATGAGGTCTCCTCTCAGTCTCCTCCAGGCTGAAAAAAACAAAGTGCTCTCAGCTGCTCCTCATATTCCCCTTCACCATCTTTGTTGCCCTCTTCTGGATGTTCTCCAACAGCAAAACGTCTTTCTCATATTGCAGTGACCAGAACTGCACACAAGAATTTTTGTCTGAAGATGACTGAACATACCACCTAGATAAAATTCCATATTCCAAAATCAGTAGGAGATTTGCTTTTAATGTCAATGTGACCAAAACCTAATTATATATGAAAATACATTCCATTGAGTAGAAGGTTCTGAGTCCCATTATCCTTCACCAAAAGGAATTAATGTTTTTGGAATCTCAATAGATGTACAGAAAACCTCTTTAGATGTTTTTGATAGTATTTCCTAATCCTATCTGCATATTTCCATACAGAGAAATATAATTCAAGTATTTAGACTTGCATAAAGTGTAAAAATTTTGATGCTGTGTGGCATCTTTATGTCATACATCTGTGTTAGCAACACAGATTGCCACTTATATTACTAGAATTTTGATTACATTTCATTGGTCTTTCTCTTGATCTTTTTGTTTATACGGTTGAAATCTAAGCCTGAATCTAATCTAATTCCATTGTCCTTGTCAATTTTTTCCTCTTTGTGTTTCTGTAAAATTTGCTAACTCAGTCCAGGTATAAGTCACAGTCATACATGTGATATTAAATTAATGTTCTTTTTTATTCTCTGGATTATTAAACATCCATTTAAATCCATATATATCATTTGCCTGTACATGCAATTTGCATGATTGAATGTTTTTTGGTAGTGAGACAGATTCTGTATATTGTAATATGTCAATTCCAGAACTTTTCAGAAAAGTGTATTTCACAGTTCTCATTTTGTGGTCTATGAGGAATCTTTATTTTTTTGAATAAGTATTGATTGCATAGTACAAATTGATTGCAAGCCCATAAAAGAAATAAAAGTTTATTTTATTCAGAAAGAATAAACATGGTTGATGATGAACAAGAGCATGAATGGCAAACCAGTAGGAAAAAGGTACCTCAACAGTGCAACTTAGTAATTGTCCTCATTCTAAAATTAGGCAAATGCAAATGTTTATGTGCAATGACTTCTGTAAAATCAATATGAAAACCAAGCTTTGACATTTTCATTTAAAGTATGGGACACTTTCCATGGGTTTCTTGTCCTCACAACTTTCTGTGAAATTTCAATTTTTGTGAGTGTACAATTTAATATTGCCACCTGTATTGGTAAGGAATAGCCAATATCTCATTTAAAAGACCACAAAGAGACAAGAAGAGATCAAAAGGAAACAGGTATTCTCAGCAAATACCATATACTAGCATTTTGATTATTATACTAAAGTCACACTAGGGAAGGAGATTATAATCTTCTCTCAGATTAAAAAGCTAATGAAGAGGAACTTGGGCTGGATTTGGTCCAATGTTAATAGCAACATCTTAAAAGCTGGGAAAATTTCTGTAGACAGTCTAAGGCAGGGGGAGCAGAAGGTGTTTCTTACAGAATAATGACAATCAGGTTGTCATGGTGGGACACAGTTCAGATAAGAGCATTCCTACCCTGTCGCTCATAAATTAACCCTCCATGCTGGTACTCATTAATGGACATGTCAAGAGTTTTGGTTTAGAGTTTTTTTTCACAACTGTAAGCTCTGCTATTGATTTCTGCACAGTCAGAGCTTGAGGTCAATCTCTTTACCCATGCTGGATAAAAGGCAGCTGCATACCTGTTCTGAATATTCATTATCCTGGCCATCAATGGCCATATCGGGAGCACTTTCCATTTAAGACTTGGAGAAGATAAAACCTGCAGAGTTATGATAAACAGGTTTATTACATTACATCCAGGGGTTCCCTCCATTATTTCCATTATTAATATGCCAAGCAGTTAGTTGATAATGTTTACAGTGATACTTACAAATCTTCTTGCTCTGCAGATTTTAGTGTTATAAAGCTGTCACTTTCAGAACAACCCTTTAAAACTGCTGTTCTTGGGAAATTTTCACTATTTTTCACTACATGACTGATCTTCTGTGTTTAACTTCACAGTGCAATTTTAATATGAAAGCAAAAATAGAGGAAAGTGGAAAATACTTAGCAGTACCACTGTTTGAAATCTCTGAGCAATCACCAGTAGACTTCCAGTATTTCATAGCCACAAATGGGAGATCAGCTGGTTGTTGAATTAACTGTTAACATGATGATTTAAATCTGACTCAATGTGCTTAAAATGGCCTAACATTTACTCAATACCACCAATTACAAAACTCCTTACCTGCCTAGATGTACTTGTGTGTCAGATAAGTAATTTATTCAATAGTTTTCATTCCTATGAAGCTATATAACTGCATAAAACAGAATTAACTCTGCCTATCTTATACAGTGACTATAGTAATTTGTAAAATAAAGCATTCCCTGTATCTACCATCACTGCACTGGAAGAATTGTCAGATGTAGCCTCTGAGAATACACCCCTACTCTATGTGTTTATCAGTTTCAAAATGCACCTTTGTTCTTTCATCAGTTTGGGGGGAACTAGATAGAGATACCAGCTTTGCTTCAGTCTGGAAAGCAACATTCCCATGTTACAGCTTGCTTCAGCTGTCCATTTTTGGAAGAAAAGAATTAGAAATTACTGTACAATACACTGCAATAGAAAATCTTATATCATGTTCATGAAGATATAAACAGTATTGCCACAGAGACACAGTTTACTGCCATGGAATAAAGTAAATATTTTTGATAGTATTACAAATATTCATGGTGTCAAAGTTTTTTACCAAAATGGCTTAAAGGTCTACTTTATTTTAAATAAATAAACTCTTCTACATTTTTCAGATTTAGTCTCAAGATACTTTAGCATACACATATGCTAAATTTGCTGATTTAGAAAGGAGGTAAGGAATTGCCTTAAGGAACAAGTTTTATAAAAAATACAACAGAAGCTAATACCAGAGGAGAATAAAGGTCAGAGCAAGTTCAGTTCAGTCCATTGCAAAAGAACTTTGGTAAAATTAGGCAGACTAAAGGGAAGAACAATGATGGAGGAAACAGTATTTTAGAAGGAAGTGTTTGGAAGAAGACAGAACCGAAGGAATAGTCAGAATAACCATGAGGCATGTGCATAAATTGGTATTAAAGAGCACAGCTGCCATGAAGAAAGTTGCATGTTCCCCCTTATATCATGTGCATGCAGCATCTAAGGAAGCCATGAGGGGTCCAGCAAGACACCACAGAGGCAAGGCTGCAGGCAGAAGATCAAATTTAAGAGTCATTAATACTGGGAAATAAGTGGGTGCAGGACAGCTGGCAAAGACATCCAGACAGTGACTGGGAAGAGGGACAGGGGAATAATGACAGAGCCTTGAGAGATGCCAGCAGAGACAGGGAAGAAATAAAGGATCCATCAGCACTAACTCTCTAATGCTGTCAGCCAGATGAGGAAACAGTGAGCTGGTGCCACAGAAACCCAAGGGTGGGAGTTTCTTATGGAGTAGTAGGTGCCCCATGGTGTCAAAGGTAACAGAACTATCAAGGAAGAATGAGCACAGAGAAATGACCCTACAAGAAATAGGCACTTAATGTGAAGGATGACAAGACAAATGAGATATTTGGCAGTCTACCTAAAGCAACTCCTTCAGCTACTGTGACCACCTACATTGGCCGAGTAATTAGAAAGTCTTCCAAACAAAGTGATAAATGGCCTGGTAGAGGTAGGGAGATCTATGCCTATTTATAATGTGCCTGTCATCATAGTATCCAGTTATCATGGCAGCCAGTCAAAGGAACATAGTCACTATCCAGCAGTGGAATATTTCCTCTGTTATGGTTAGATGTGCTTGGTATAAAAACATATCCCAAATAAGCAAAATTTTATCAAGGATGACAAAGCAGAGAAGGCTTATCTATAGTGATGTACTGTGTACATCTTCAGGATAGGAAACATTCATTCTTTGAAACTGAAATAACACCTTTTACAGAAATGTTTAATGTTATTTCCTGAAGAAATAAAAAACAGGATGACTTGACCAGCAAATGCAGACAAAAGTTAGAGCAGAATGTAACAAGTAGCATTAGAAAATCCTGCTTAGAAATAATGAACTCCTAATGTGTTTTTCTAATCAAACTATCAGCAGGAAATTCACTGTATTTGGACACCGTTCTATTACCAAGGCAGCAGTGTATTGAAAGTTCACTATGGATATGATTTTTGTGTCTCATCTTTGAATTAGATTTGCTTTTGCCCCTCCTTTATAATAGTTTTAAGTTAAAAACAGTACAAACAAGAGAGGAAAAATGCTTATCACATCTGTTCCAACTTCCTTGGACCAACAGACATTCCTTATGTCAGTCGCACTTATGTTTACATGCAACACTCCTTTGAACAGAGGTTTGATGTGCAGAAGTTTTCCCCTCAAGATTTAGGCACACCATAAATCAAACAGACCACTTGTTTCCCTGTCTAGCCTATGGAGCACAGACAGGAGTGTACTGCAGGCTCCTCAATGGCTTATTTCCTCATAAAAGCACAATGTTGTGCAGTTCACATATTACAGCAGGAATTTTGTTGGTTTTACCAGGAAATATTTTTCTGTCACAAAACCAGAGCCATATTTCCACTACTGAATCCACATAAATGTAGCAGCTGTGGCCTCAGTGGTGTTTTTAGGGACTAATTTTTTTTCTGTTTCTCCCGGTGCCTTATGGTAGCAACACCCTTTATTCTTCAGAGATGTATTTTTGCTCTTACGTTTCTTTTTTAAAAATTGAGCATATGTCTAATAAGTGACACACAGGCTTATATTTCTAGGAATATGGAAGAACTAAGCAGTTAGGTTTGGTTTATCTGCTTAGTTAAAGCAGTCAAAAGAATCCAGGCTCTCTTCTCTTAATTTTTATCTGGTTCTGATTATCCAGGTTGTATGAGCATTGTCACGTTTCTTGCAATTTCTCTTGATACTTTTTCAAAGAAAATCTCCCAACAACTATGCAGGCAATTGTTCCTTGATCATTTTTGTTACTCTTGTCTCACATTCACCATCATATTTATGTAGATAGACAAATTCAGGTATGGCCAAGTCTCTGACATGATACAGGAAGTGCAATGCAATCTGGCATTAATGAAAGAACACCTGAATGGTTGCCTTACTTATCTAACATAATCTGCACCACAACATTTGTGACATTGAGAGGTCTATAAATAAAATAATGTATTTTTACTAATTTGTTTCATGGCATATGCCTATTACTTAAAAACAATTTGATATTAGAGTTTGTGTGGAGGCTAAATCATGCAGGCTGCTGGTCTACTGTGCTGCAGAATGTAATTGGGAATTGGTGTCTGGCCTCATACTTAATATACACACAGTACACTTCAGATAGGGATATGAGAAAGATTCTTATGTTGAGAGGAAATTGTAAAAAATTACTTAAAGAATTCTAAATTATCTGCTTAACTGAGTTTGAATTTCACAACACTGAGCCATCACCCAAATTAGGCTCCCAAATATCTTGAAAAAATTGTAGCTGGAAAGAGAAAGAAACTCTGTTTTGTACTCATTAGCTTAAAGAACAGAGGTGGAAGGATGCTGCATAGATTGGTTTTAACAGATAAAGCTGAAGGAAAGGGTGAGAAGTTGTGTTTGGCTTGTGTGGCCAGGTTTTGGTGGTAGGGAGGCTGTTTGGGGCGGCTTCTGTGCTTCTCCCACATCCCACAGGGCCAATGCCAGCTGGCTCCAGGATGGACCTGCTGCTGGGCAAGGCCGAGCCCATCAGGAATGACAGTGACGCCTCTGTGGCAACATATCTAAGAAGGAAAAATGTTATTGTGCAGATGTAATTGCAGCCAGAGAAGAGTGGGTTGAGAATATATGAGAGGAACAACTCTGCAGATATCAGGTCAGTGGTGCCAATTCACCACTCAACTACTGCCAATTCTTTATGGGCAGCAGGGAAAGACTAATCCCCTGATTTACATAGAAAGACAGGTTATAAACCATAAGCATTGCATTTTGGAGCATTGACTCATTTGAAACTCAAATACTAAAATGTGGACCCATACACATTTCACATTGAATTTATGTGTTGTATTTTAATTTTAACCACTTTTTGTGGTGTTGTCCAACTTATGCCATGTCTTATGTGGTCTCTCTGATAAATTTGATTAAATACTCCCCCATCCCCAGAGAAATTCTGTGAGAAAGAGCAGCAGAAGATGGGAACAAAACCCCACCTCTTTGAAATGCTGGGGTGGTGCTGATGTGGAGCCCTGTAGCACCAGCAGCAAGTCACTGCCTCCTCACTAGTTCCTCACTCTCCTCAAAGAAGAAGGAAACATAGAAGAAACAGTCTCTCTTAGATGAGTATCTCAGGACTATTTAATTTCATGGAGCACCAGCCTATTTTAGGTGCAGTCCAAATTAACCTGGACTTAGAAGGGCACAGCCTGAGCTGGAGTAGGTAAATAATTTTCAGACAAAATTAATGCAGAAAGTCGACATTCTGTTCCCATAAGATCATGGAATCACAGAAACATCTTGGTTAGAAAAGACCTCTAAGATCATTGAGTCCAACTATTAATTTATAACTCCCAAGTTCACCACAGACCCATGTCCTGGTGCATTTGCACTCCTCAATATCCCCAGAGTGGTGGACTCACCCATTTCCCTGGGCAGCCTGTCCCAGGGAAATATGTTTCCTAACATCCAATCTAAACCTCCCCTGGAGCAACTTGATGCCATTTCCTCTCATCCTAAAAATAACATAGATTCAAAATTTTTGTTAGAGGTCCCTTATAACACTCTAATTGCAAGATGTTCACTGCACTAACTAACCTGCTTCTGACAATTTATTTTTTTTAATGAAAAGTATCTACAATAAGAAAAAGTCATGTGTAAAGCCTAACTTGCCAGTGGGAAAAATCACATAGCTCTGATGCTTAGATTAAAAACAAGTTGCTTTACCTTTATATACAATGCTTGCAATTTGCAGCTGTTCACAAAAGACAGGAAGACTGAATATATAAACAAGAAAGGTTGTTGGCTTTGTACTTTTCTATTCCTACAAAGGACATGTGTGCTTTACCTCTTGCAGTGTAACATCAAGTTGTTGCCCTTGAATCAAGACTTTCTTATTTTGGCATTTGAAAGGGAGGAAAAGGCGAAAAAGCAATAATATTTTGCTTTTACTTTGAGGAAAATGTTTCATGCTTCTTCTTTAATGTGATTTTCTAAGACCCAGGATGCTAAGTATTGTCTTACATTTTACAGATGGGGAAGGAACTAGATGAAAAATAAGTGCTTTACATTCAGATCTTACACTGATGGTTAGTCTTAAAATTGTTCTTTCTTTTTCAGTAGCTGGCACATGTCACCTATATGCAGTTCAGTTTCTCAAGACCTAGGAATTAAGTGAGATACAAGCTGCAAAAATATTTCAATATTTGGCTGGCCTGTGTCCTCATGTTAGCTTCCTGATCATTTATACAATGGAGGGCAAAGTTGATTTTCCCACAACTGTTCTGGGACAGAGATTAGACAACAAAACTGCTTCATCCCTGAAAGTGTTCAAGACCAGTCTGGAGAGGGTTTTGAGCAACTTGATCTAGTGGGAGAGATCCCATCCTGGGAGGGGATAGAATGTAAGAAAATAGTGCAGAAGGTAGTCTCACACCTGAGGAGTTGCAGCTGTGCTAATCACCAAAGATTAGGAACAGGCCTGCCCTTAACAGCCACAGCTGTGTCCAATAAGAAGAAGAGTGCTATAAAAGAGTGGGTGAGGGGAATTCGTTGGTTCTGCTCTGGAGAAGGAGGAGTTAGTACTGTGAGGAGCTGCCTATGAGAAATTGTTGAGAAGGTATGGAACCTTTGTAAAAAGATGGCGACACCATCCGACCCAATCTCTTTATGATGTTGTGTTTAAGTTTGGTTCTCTTGCTGCTTTCAGCATTTGGAGACCTACAGTGGCCCATGTGGCCAATGCTGGGAATCCTGTTGCCTTTGTCTACAGTAATCTAACAGCACAATCCCTGTTAATGTGGATATACCCAGCACTAAAAATGTGCAGGTATGCTGATCTCTTAAGGCCATCATCATCCTGCACTGCAGAGAAGCTCCACTTCATTATTTTTGAGTGCTTCAGCCAAAGAGCCAGATCATAAACTTGAAGCCAGCATCAGATTTCCACTTGTGGCTTTTTACACACAAGCTTGTCTGGAACGAAGCTGACAGGATAGAAAGAAATACTCATCTCTAGGAACAGGATAGAGTCAATTAAAATTAAAGGTTACTTAATGCAACATTTATTAGTAACTAGACATTACCGTATCTGTATTTACAATCCTATTTTCTTACTGCTTAAACAGTGACATTTTCTTAAACAGTGACATCCCAGTAAAGGTCTAAAATCTACTTTCACACACTTTTTCTAAGGCTGCCTGCTTCATTGGTAGCTACAATGCAGAGCCCTAAGTGTGTTATGTTTTAAATGGGAATATCCCTATATGTATGCCATCTGCTTGTGAAGTATGACATTGGCAGGAAGTCAAACATACTGATCATTCTACTGGTGGCAATGAGGACCTGCCACAGTTTCCATTGGTCTAAAAGGAACATTTGCATTTCTGGAAGGTTGGAGTTTCAATAGCAAACCCTATATATCAGACATAAACTCTCAGGGATTGACTTGGCTTATGAAACCTGTCTGTAGTTATCTGTGCTCACCTCACCTCTCATGTTACTCTTTCAAACAATACCCTTTCTTACCCACTCACTGCTGTAGCCCAGTGAATATATGGAGTATAATAGCAGGTATTCTGCATGGCACAGAGGATGTCTTCTGTGGAAAATTCAATATGATAAATTTCCATTCAGCTGCTATGAAAAAGCCAAAAATTCCTATCAGATTTCCAAAATCCACAGCAGCAATACATGAAAATGACATGAAAAATCAGCCTGCAGGACTATAGAGGGACCTAAGAGTACTTTCATGTTTGTCTTAGAATGATGCTGTTATGGTACTACCAAGGAGAATCAGTATTCTTGTTTGTGTAGATTATAGTGTGATCACTAAAAACTTCCAACCTTGTTGCTAAATCAAGGAACCACCTAAGTATTTGGAAATTTTCTGGAAAAGAAACTATTCTAACTGCCTTGGTTTAGAGACTAAAACTAGCCATGACAACAAATTAACCTGGATCTTCTGGAAAAGGTTCATTAGGGTAAAGAGGAATAATTTTGTAATGGTTACTTTATAAATTTTAATTATTTTTTTTCTTTTGAATTTTTAATTGCTCAGCAAGACATTTTAAATTGTTTGCTTACAATCAATATGTTATATATTTTTATCCATATTTCATAGGCTGTATTGTTCTGTTTTATAACATATTGCCCATTTACCTTTCGCTCCTGTGTTTCATATGAGGCAGCTACAGTCTTCTAATTAGGACAACTGGAAAGAATATACTCCATTCTATAAAGAATATTTCCATGTTTTACAACAGGACAAATGGGCAACACATTTTTCTTTGCAGAAATTAATACTCTTCATCGCAAACAATGCAATCCATCATGTTGAGCTTATGCGGTGAAATAAATTTCCTGATAGTATGAAAGTTAACTGAAAGTGCAGTGACCATCTGCATCTCTCTGTTGGGCTTTAAAGGCCAGCTCTCCCTTCTAAAGATTTATAATACAAAGGGCAATTCACTAATTAGTACTGTAAATTAGTATTGCCATGAGGTTAAGAAAAAAACTAACAGCCCCTGCAGTATTTCAATTAATGTTATTTTTAATTGCTTGTATTAGCATTTGAGAACAAGATTGATTAGCTTTTGACTGTCAAAGAAACAGAACTTGCAGCTCTTAAATACTGAAATGGAAGTTGTTAATTATGCTTAAAAATCCATAGATACTGTACATGGAAATCTGGAAGGTCATCTGAGTATCAAGGAGGGTATTTTTCTGTTCTGTTTAAATAAAAATTTAAAATGTTAGCGTATAGCCACATGTATTTCTCATGATCTCTGCTAACTGATCATGCAAATTAGCATCTCCAAAATCACTCTAAAAACAAAACAGCTCTAATAGTGCATCTGTTTATAGAAAGTAATTTTAGAAGTTGTTTAACTTTAAAGTGATTAGTTAATTCTCAATTTGTCATTAAAGTGGCAAGACCTGGAATTTCTCCTAAAGCTGTTGTGAGTTCTCCTCTGTAGACCCCGATTCAGGAGACAGCAGCTGTTTGCTGAGTCTCAAAGGCTAGCTCTGAGACAGGACTCATTCCCAACTTCCAGGTTTGGAATGCTACTTCATTCCCAACCTCCAGGTCCTGCCTAGGGCAGATTTAGGGACCTCAGACCAGCACCCAGAAAAGCCAGCAACACAGCTGACATCTTTCAAAATTCAGTTCTGTAGTTCCAGAGTCCTGACTGTATTTGGGAAGAGAGGTATATTTTCCAACTATGTAATTCTGGCTGTAGGTCTTAAGCACTTTCTCAAGTGTAGCACAGTTAATGGGGCAGAATCAGAGCTGATGTACACAGTGTTAGCTCCTCGTGAAGTGCAGACTCTGCTTCCTTAGCGCCTCTTGGATGGGAATTTAGGAGTTTTGCTGAACTGGAACCAGACCACAAATGGAGAGAAGCAGGTAGACCCACACTGGTTTTGTCAGCAGTTGGGCTGGTCTAAGAAGGTGCTCTCTCCTCAGTGCCTTGCTCCCCCAGCTCACTTGGCTTATCAGCCACAGGCTTTGTTGAATAGCATTGTCTTAACCACTGATGTGGCTAATAAAGCTCTTTTTCCCGCCAGGCTAATTATTTTTTGGCCTGATTATCATGGTTGGAGGATTGTAATCATCAACTGACGAATAGGGCAGGCATACCATGTCAGCTCCTGCTTTGAAAGCCAGTGGAATTTGTTGCTTTTGCTATGTTGGTCCCTTTGCTGCATTGAGGCTCTGAAATAAGTTTGCTGAGAGATCATCTAAGCTTATTAAGATTCTTGTTAGCCTTAAGCACAGGACAGGTACCAGAGAGAGCTAGTGCACACTGGGTTCTGCAAAATGTACAGCTATCAATGCATGAAGAACTTCAATGGCTATCAAAATTAGTGTTACTTAGGAAATTCATGTCTGCAGCTTAGGCAGCAACCAAGAGGCACGCTTGAAGTCTGGCTGGAAATTCAGATCTTTCTAAGTCCCCATTTTTATATATCTTGAACATAACACAAGGAGGACCTGGTTGCTACCACTACAGTAACAATGAGTATGGTCACAAAGAGCACAGCTCTAACTGACAACATTGTCCTGACTTCCATGTGCTTCCTCTTTCTCTTGCCATTTAATTCACATCTCCTTATCAACCCCATTATTCAACTCATACACTCACAGGAAAAAATTATTGCAGGTTGTAAGTAATTATATACCAGCTATTCTAGAATAAGTGTAATATAGGGAACTGCTGCCTAGCTTCTTACTACTTTACATCTTTTGACTAGATAATAGTACAAAGTGAAGGATGAAAAACAAAGGGAGAAAAAGATAAAGAAATTTAAAAATTAGATTAGATAACTAAAAATGGAATTTTATATTTTTCACTGTTGGGAAAGCAAAATGAGACCACATTTTAATTGAAAATTTTCATTATAGAAAAGGATTTTTCAGCTGAAAAAGCTTTCATACAAAAAAGAAAATCAGCTACATGTGTCAAAACAGTATGTCAGCTCATCAGAGGACCAGGATTTTTTTTTTTAGAGGCAATTAGAAGGTATATTTTAGAGCTAATTTGACTATCTAATGAGAATATCGCAAATGAAGTGATTCAAGATAGCTCAAGTACTAGTGATCACAGTTTGTCAAGGTCAAAAGTTTCAGTTATTAATATTTACATATATATAAGTAGGCAAATAGTTTATTCACAGTTAACGCTTTAAAGAAAGCTGCAATGTAGTGACCAACAAGGCATTATCACACCAAGCTCTTCTGACATGCTGTTGAATTTCTAACTGCAGTACACTATGTTTAATTCCTGGAGAAAGAGATGATAAATCAAACTAAATGGAATTAATAATTCCTGATACTAGTTATATACTTCACCTGGAGTATCATATTCAGCAGTGATCACCATACTTTAGGATATAATTGCTCTTCATGGCTTATAATACAGAGTCTGAAGTACAATAAACCTTAGAGAAAACCATTAAAAAGGTAGAGAGTAAAAACAGTAATTTTTTTTAATATTTAAATAAAAAATTCAAGTTCAAGGTAACCACTTTGCATGGTGTTTTTAAGAATATCCAGACAGTTAAATGCATGACTGGTGTAAACAGATTCAGCTGAGCTATGAAAACAAAAAGTAGCCTTAAAATCTTATAATTTCTTTTTCCCTTCAGGGTTGTGACTTTACGAGAATGTGGTAGTAAATCTGCCTGAAAAATTAGTTTATTTTAAAAAAAAGTCTTCACACTATGGCATCTTTAACTTGAATTATTTGTGTAGTAACATGATTTTTGGCCAAGAAGGAAGAAATAGAAAAATCTTTCCACTCATTTAAAACTGCTCTAGGTACACACAATCTGTTTCTTTTTCACCTGTCATATAAATCAGCTTAGAAAATCTGATGTTGAGGAATGCTACAAATTTACAAATGTATATTGCCAAATGCTGGATAATTGGTATATCATGCTTGAAGTCTTAAAACATTGAGGCACTGGATTCCTGAGGACTTTACAAAATGCACATTATTATTTTTAAATATTTTTTCTCAAATGGTGCCTCTTGAGAAATTGATAAGTTAATTCCTAATTTATAATGTCAGTGAGGAGATTCAGTTAACAACTGTGTCTTATTTTATCTATTTGTACAGTGGAGAAATGTCTACCTACTTATGTGTAATCAAAATCTATTTCTCTATGGCCTTCACTTAATATCTAAGTACCAACTGACTGTTTTACAAATGTAAAAAATCAGAGAGAGAGGACATTAGTTATAACTCAAAACATTTCTTTCTGTTTGCTCTTCATTAAAACTAAGGATATAAAAACACTTCCTCAGGCTAGACTTAAAGATTAATTTCCGAAGAGCTTTCTAAACTCATTGCTCTGTTAGGAGAGATGGTCCAGCAGTTAGGGGTGTGATTGGCTTGCCAATCACTAGAATTTTGATATGGATACTGCTCTAATCTTTGCAGACATTTACCTCTTTTTGGGTAGTAAGAGGTGATCTCTGTGTTAGCTGTTCCACTATGTGCAGTGATCACCCCATGGCTAAGTGGGGTTTTTTAGCTTCAGAAAGAAGGACACCTATCCAAAGAAGGAGAGGAAGCTGAACTGTCTGCAAAATGAGAGAAGGAAGGTGACAGAGAAGGAGAATACCCTTACCTCTTTTACAGATGAAAAAATAGTCAGACCTGTCCTGCAGGATAATTTTGCTGATGTTTTCTGTGCAACAATGTTTGAACAGCATGGTTTCCTCTGCTGAAAAGCTGTTTCCTCACAGATTTTGCCTTGACAACTGGAAGAATGCTGTTCTAAATAATGAACATCTCACAAGTTCTACTGTACATATAGAGCATAGAGAATCAGACACAAGGAAGATCTCTGCTGAATATTACTTCTAGGATGATAGGAGTTAGGAGCTCACTCTAGGAATCCTATCTCAGGTCCTTTCATGCAGCAGGATTTACATAATGTTGTTAGCTAGTGTCAGAACTGAAAACATGCGGGGTTTTCCTATTACACCAGAAACAAACAGATTTGTAGTGGGAACTCTGTATTAGATTCCCAGTATCCTTGTAAGTGTATTTTTATGACATACAGTTCTTATTATTTTAATGGAATGTGAATTGATTTGTTTGCACTATGGAAGTAGGGAGATAAGTCTGAGAATGAGGTTTATTGCAATTTCATTTTTTTTACAAGACAATAGGATACTGAAAAACTTTTAAATCATGCAAATTCTGATAAACCATTCTCATATAGTCTTTCCTACTGTCAGTCTTTACCTTATTGTCCATAAATTTTATTTTACCTTCTCAGGACTGTCTTTACTAAAAGACAAAGGAGCTCTTGTCTGAAGACACTGAAAGCCTTCATGCCCCAAGATATCACACTCAGAAAAGCATGGATCAATTTTTTAAGTTTTTCCCCACAAAAATTTTCCTATAGCTTCATGCTGTGCAGGCCCTGGTAAGCAGTAGTGGTTTGTTCTGTGTAAGTAATTCCTGTTGCACTGTAAGAATGTTATGTATCGTGTAGGACAAGAACTTGGTAATTCCAATAAGAACCTTTCCCCGAGCCATTCTTCCAGAAATGGTGTGGTTCTGTTAGAAGGATACTTCACTGAGGGGGAAAGACTGTTAGATCCAATGCACACATTAAAATAACATGGGCAGAGGAAAAAATTCAAGATAGAAGATTTTTATGGCAAGAATGTGTGATAATAACCTCTTTAGGCAATGAAGGATGTAGGAGTCTGTTACTGAAGTTTACAGAGCTTCCCTGGTATATTTTTGTGTTAGGAGTAAATTCTGGGTTGGATACTAATTTGATGCATTAGAAAACTATACAAAAGCACACTTTTGTACTTGTCATGAAAATATGGAGAATAAGGTCTACATATCACTGCTGTGGCAAGTTGACATCCAACAAGATTTATGCTGCTTGAAAACCCCATTATTGCTGAATGCATTGCATATGTAAGTTTACTGTAATTTACTTGGAACTTTGCTGCTACAAATAATAATAATATCTCTGTTTTGATATGACATGAAATTTATTTAATCTGGTACCTCATTTTGAAATACATTCATTAAAAGTGTTGAATGGTGAAAAATCTGTCAGCATAAATGGTGTTCATTTTCAATGTGACAGTATTCACATGTCCCGAGAAATAGAACAGTTGAATGGATAATGTCACATATCATAGCATTATTCAGATGGTGTGATCTTTTTATTGATTGGACAGCAGCTGCAAATTCAGAGCTTATGCTACATTTCACTAGTATCATGACAATGAGGAGCATGAGCAATGATCTGTCAAATATGTGAAAATTGTGCCATGAAAGTAAATAAAGACACAGTTTATAATTCTCCGAAAGGAAAAGGATAACATTTGTTCTGGCATTAAGCAATAATGAAACAGAGGTTCTGCTTTGTGCTTTAGACATAAAATGAGGTTATAATGGAAGAGCAATTCTTCTATTACTGATATTATGAAATAGGTGAAATGTTTAGCTTCCATGTAGTGTAAAAAGCTGCTTCTCAGGCAGACAGAGACAGCTGTATTGAAACTGCAGTTTGAAATCTCTGTACTTTTATCAGCCTTTAAGACAGGAGGCTTTTTATCACAGATTTTTTGGTTGTAAATGATGAAAGCCTTTTTAAAAGCATTTTTTCCTAGCAAAAAAATAAACTTGAACTTGGATGATACATGAGACACTCATTGTAACTTGAGTCCAAAGAGCCAGACTAACAATTTAAGTAGAATTCTTAAAGCATCTGAAAAGTCCCTAAACCTGGAACAATTAAATGAGTAAAATCTCTTTTCATAGGATTATTTGGATGGTGTGAATAGTGATATATCAAGAAATATAAGTGTATTTTTTTCTGTATCTTTATTTTCTATCCCTCTCACTAGAAGGTGCAGGAGAGGGAGCTGTTCAGATGTATGAATATAGATGCTTAATGGCATTTTAAATGCCACAGGGTACCTATGAAGCCCCCAAATGTCACTCTAGAAAGTCATAAGGCTGTCAAAGATCATCTTTAATTTTCAGCAGCTCCATAGAGATATCTAGAACACTCTAGATGATTGCAGTGGTGAAATTCACCATTTTTCCTGGTGAAATTCACTGTGTTAAGGCTTGTGAATTTCTTGGAAGGGCTTTTGGGATTTATTGTGTTTTTAAACAGTATGGGGAAAGAAGTAATGAAGAAAGCAAAAAGATGTATGTAAGTCAGACCTTGAGCCAGAGGGTCGGGGACTTGGCCTTTTACTGAAGGAATGTCTGAATGTCCCGAGTGAGACAGGTCCTTGAATCCTCCTGTTTAGGCCATACAAAACCCAGTTCTTGCTTCAGCATTCACTTTCTTACGAAAAAGTAAAGCTTGGAAGAGGAGACAGAGATGAAAGGGTCTGCACCCCTTGGGCTCTCAGGAGCACAGGAAGAGGCACGTCCTTGCCCATCTCTAGGCTGTATTTTAAGAGCAGTTTCACAGCCACCATTTCCCCTCTGGATCAAAACTAGAGCAAAACAAGGGATTGAAGAAAACTTCAAGATAGAGCTGCCTTAAGGTGTGCCTTCAGTTTAGGCTGTGAAACTGCAGGCTCATTGCAGGTTGCACCAAGCTTGTCACTCCACTTGTATTTCTTCCTCTCTGTGATGATACTGTTTGTCTGTTGGTTACATAGAAGGGCCTAGTGGCAAAGAGCTTTAAAAGCGTTTTGATATTGCCTTCAACAGAAACAAATATTTGCAAATAGCCTGTAGATAGGCTATGAGGATAGGTTTTGCAAGAATAATGAAAGCTCAGAAGAACCAGCACACTCAGGTATGTAATAGGCTTAATTATTCTCCTGCTCTAGCCTGGATCTGCATTGTTTGGGCCATATATTTATTTTAACTTGTTGAATTATATGCTGGGCTGTTTTTTTCACAGGAAGCCAACAGAAATATCCAAATGCATATTTTCCAAGAACTGTTTACAATAACCTGTTGTTGAGTCAGGTTTTGTGCATCTGATTGCCACCATTGACACAGCATCTTCCTGGAGCTAGTGGGGCAAGGGAAATATTTCATGCTTGTCTGTTGGGGTTTCTCTCTCATGAGCATTGCTACCTTTTAATTTTCTTTTATTTGGACAATTCTTCTGAAAATCACTTGTCATCCAGATTTACATTTATTTTAGGCATGCTCCTAGACTTTTACTCATATTGTTCTTCATTGTCATGCCCTTTGGAAAGGTGGGAGTGGAGGTGCCAAAATGGATTGATTTCCTCCAAAGGCCAGCTCAGGGAAAATGGTTGGAAGGGATCTCTGGAGCTCACCTTGTCCAACCCTCCCTCAAGAAGGGATGCCTAGGGTCAGTACCCAGATGCCCAGATGTCTTTTGAATATTGCCAAACATGGAGAGTGCACAAACTCCATGGGCAAACTGTGCCAGTGCTTAGTCACCTGCACAGAGAAAAAGTTGTTTCTTATGTTTGAATAGAATTTCTCGTGTTTGAGGTTTTCTCCATTGTCTCTTTCCTTGAACCACTGAAAACAGCTTGGCTCTGTTGCCTTTACACTCTTTCTTCAGGTATTTACACACATGGATAAGGTCCCACACCTCAAGCCTTCCCCAAGGAGAATACTCCAGCTCTATCAGCCACTCCCCATAGGAGAGATGCTCCAGTACTTTCATTATCTTCACTGCACTGTCTCCAGTATGCTCATTTTGCTACTATACTGAGAAAAAGCAATGTCCCATTCTCACCTCTTCAAATTCAGGAGCAATAGTGGGTGAAATGCTCCTTAACAAATTCCTGTCAAGGCCAGACAATCTGTCTGCCCTCAACACTGAGCCACCTACAAGAGAGGAGCATTGGGGATGGACTTTGGACAAAAAGCCATGGGAGAAAAAAATGGGGTCTATGAAACCTAGCTGCAGTAATTAACAATACCAACTTAATGGATAGGCAGGATCAAGTTTCACCAGAAACAGCCCTTTATTCTCCCTAAACCTTTAGAACAGCATCTCAGTCATTCCAACACAAGAAATAAGGCTGAAAGATATTATTCATATATATAATTTCAGTGTCTGTGACTCCTCCTAAGTGACACACTGCTGTACAATGATTAATTGTACAGCTATATGTGTATAAATATTATTATTATTATTATTATATATGTATATATATATATATTAATATATATATGACATATATTTGTGGATTACAGAAAACCAAAATAAGCAAGTAGTCAGTCAGTGCTACAAGTGCTTCTACTGAGTGCTTCAAAAGTGAAATTTTCAGTCTCCTGACACAGTCAATATATTCTGCTGCAATGGTTCAAATGGGTTAGGACTCTCTTTTCTAGGGCAGTGAAATAGGAGTCCCTCACTGTGTGTCAGCAGCCCTGTGTTTCTGCTGCTGCCACCCCCTGTGGTCTGTCCTTAGTGCCAGCAGTGCACCAGGGATGCTGAGCAGCAGCTTCAGGGGAGCAGGAAGACTCCAAACCTCAGCAAAACCGTTCAGCCGTGTGTGCCCTGGAGCCACCGCCATGGAACATGTCAGGAAAGCAGCAAAACATTGCAATTCCTCTACAGGATATCAAGGGATCCTTTATCTTGCTGCAGTCATTCATAGGCCCCTATCACTTTCAGATGATGGCAGAAAATCATTGGCTCTAAAGTCCCTACTGTCCAGCAATGACAAAGAAAACGTCAACGTGTATCAATTGTCTCGCAGCAATTGTCACTGAGTACTGACAGCATGCAAAGTGCACTGCCATTCCAATTATTAGAAGGTCTCTTAGTCCAACCTGGTTTTCCCAAAGGTAATTGATATCAATTTATTTATCTAGTTTTTCCTAATTACAAAAAGAAGAAAAAAATGGCCTAGTGAGATGCATTGGCATTTCATAGTGTTTTCAGGGGAAAAAATCCCTAGTAAAGTAGACAACATATATTTCTGTAGGAGAATGTGATAAGTCATTCTCTATTGATTTTAAAACTTCGTATGAGGAAAGTTTTGCAGTATTTAAAATGAGATTGAAGAGTGAATGCGTTGGATTTTTTTTATCTGTATTATCAAAGTCTGGGGTTGGTTTTGATTCAGTCTTTTTTTTTTTTCCTGGTGAAATGTTTCATGTTGTAATGTAATAGAATTAATAAGATCTGATACACTGACTTTTAATGAAATTTCATTTTTCAAAAATAGGCCCATAAAAACGTCTCCATAATAAACTTAATTAGAGAAAATAGAAGATTGTATTATTTCATCATTAATACAAAGAGATGGATAATTGGAAGGATGCGAGATGCATATTGAGTGAAATCAACACTCCTGCAAAGGCTGAAGAATATGGGCCCCATGTGAGAACTTATTTTAGCCAAGGAATGGGACTCCAAGCTCCATCACTGGAAGGCTTTCTAAGGATATAGTACTCAATACTGTTCAATAGTTCTTTTCCAAATCAATGCTCTACTGTCTCTCTCCTTTGCTTTTCTTGGTTTTTTTTTCCCTTTGGTGATCTGGCACCATTTCTCTGTAGCCTAAATATCTTCATATTAGCCATTTTGCTATAACTGCTACCCAAAAAAACCAGAATGCTGCATTTTCTATGTCCATTCATTCTCCCTTTACTGTTCCTTTTACTAAAGCTCTGGTTTCTTGGTTTCACTAATTTTCATGAAATTTTTCTTCATTTTCTTCTGTACTAGCATGTTTTCATGTGTCTAAAAAAAGTTATTGTCACAGTCTAATTTCATTATATAGCTCCCACTTACATCAGTTAATGCACTGTGCATGACAATACTTTTATTAACTAGGTTTTACAAAGGAAATGGTAAATATCCTCTATTTAGCCTGCAAGCAGATTATTTGTGAATGTAGTATAAACTGTGTTATTCAAACAACTGTATAGATGACAGAGCCAGTTTCCATTTTGCTGGAGAATGGAGCAAATTAATTTTCTGATGCAATCAGAATGAAAGGTAGTTTTTCAACTGTTGAGGATGAAATTCACTCCTGTTCACAGGGTCTGTACAAGGACCCTGTTTAAGTTTGGCTGATGCATGGGACCTTGTATGGGTAATCTACATTGACAGAAATTTATAGACCTGATTTCTTCAGTCTATTATATTAGTACAGTTCTGAATAGTCTATAGCTCTCACTGGTAGATTTCCTCCTGTAATTCCATTCATTTTTACTGTGTCACCAATTTTATGATAGTTATTAAATTAGACTTGTCAAGGATGGTAGCTTCCCAACCTGTCCTAAAATATCACTAACTTGTTTAAAAAAGAATAGCCAATATATTTTAAAATTAATACACTAAATGATGCTTATATTGAAAATTAAGATTCTCAGTCACCAAATTTTATAAGCTATATAGTAAGGAAATAGTGTAACATGATTTGCAGGAAAAGTAGCTAGTAAAACACGTACATTTCAACCTGACAAACAACAATGATGTTTGGAGAAGTATTACTTGCTGTTCTTCCAAATTAAGGTTCCCAAGGTGACTTCTAAAATTCCTTGACTGATGAATACAGAATGGTTTGGTTTTCCACTCTGAAACAAGTCTATCATGTAGTGTGACTTTTTGTGTGTGTTTTGGATGAGGTGTTTCTTTTGTTTTTACACAATAGTTTCCATTCCAGGCAGCTGCAATAGAGCACCATACTGTGTCCCCTTCTTACAAAGCCTGCGCTGGGAAATATTGCTCAAGAAAACATGAGAAGCCAAAGTTAACTTCAAATGTCAGTGAAACATATTCTGACCATGCATTCCCAGAGCTAGAATTTAAAAATGAGCCTCTCAGCCCCCTTCTGCCACCCATACTTTCTGTAGATCTGTCTGTGCCCCCACTCCCCAAGCCATCTGTAGCAGTTGCAGCGTCCTGCAGACTGTTTCAAAAGCACATCAGTGGTTTAAGATCAGATTAATATTTCCCCATTTAAAATTCTGACATTGTGAAAACATCATTTTCCCAACTTAATATTAGTGCTGTGAGTTGTTCCTTGCCCCTTCTCACAAATAATTCATTTTGCTCCCCATCAGATACCTCATGGCAGTGGGTCTCATATGCTCATTCAAAGACAGGTCATACCCGATTGTCGCAGACATCTTTTGTAAAAAATCTTTTCTTTAGGATTTTTCCTGCTGAAGCTAAGAAGTTTCAGCAAGAAATGTAAACAATAGTTATGTGCTGCTGTGGAATGCAACAGGCTCATCTGTGATTGGTCTCCTGTAGATGTTTAGATGTAGTGAGCAGTCTCAGCAGAGCTGGGTCTCGGTCTCTGTCCAAGACAGCTGCTTTTGTTATTCATTCTTTTCTATTCTTACCTTAGCTAGCTTCTGAAGAAACCTTTTTCTTCATTTTCTTTTTAGTATAGTTATAATGTAATATATATATATCATAAAATAATAAATCAAGCCTTCTGAACATAGAGTCAACATTCTCGTCTCTACCTTCACCTGAAAACCCCTGTGACCACTGTCACACCCAATGAGCAGTCTCAGTGATTGAGTGCTTTAAAGAAATTTCTGCCAGGAAGGTGTTCATCCCATATTCTGTGGATTTGTTTAATGCCTGCCTGGTATTGCTGTATTTTAATAGTTGTCTCAGGGTCTCCTTGCTGCAGTCCCTGCTCCAGAACCACGCCCAGCTCAGTGTGCTGCCAGGTGTTTCCATCACCTCCACCTCCTTCATGCAGTAATGTGCCACCAATCCTGCATCTCACCAGGGAAGAGAGAAGGGCTTTACACCTAGATAGGGTTAAATTTTTGCATGAGGTAGGAGAGGGAGTTGCTGAGGGGGTGTGGCCAGGACCCAGGTGTTATTCTATACCCACTCACATCATTACAGGGGATGGGTGGGCAGAAGGAACTCTCTCCTGAAGAGAAGGGCATTCTTTCTGGTTGGGAGAGAATGTGGTGGGAAAGAGCTGAATTGGTATCATCACAGGCTTTCTTTGCAATCGTTACTTTGTCTTATACCTCTTGTTATTAATATTATTGCTGTCACTGTTCATCTCCCTATCCCATTGGGGTTTCCAGTAAATCAATTTTATCTCAACATGTGAACTTTGCCTTTTGTGCTTTCAGTTGGAAGGGAAGCAGCATGGTTTTAGCAGGAGTGCTAAATTGGAAAACACCATTCCCAAACCACGACAGAAAGTATGTCCCTTGTACACCTGCAGGGTCTTAATTCCTACAAAAGGATCTGAGGAACCACAGGTGGAGGCATGCTTTGAGCTCTCTGGTTCCTGCCTGGGGCTATCAGTGGTGTCTGTGCCCAAAGGACATGCCCTCTTGCAGAACTCCCTCTTTTGGTGGGTGATGTGCAGGGTAACCCAGACTTCTTGCTCCAAATGCTGCTGGTTAGGTATCTGGAAAGCAGGCAGGCCTCCCAGTTGTATGTACTTAAATTATTATTAATCTCTTCAGTCAGTGGTAAGGCCAGCTTCATATTGGAGGCAAGGCAGACAGAGGTGCCTCCCAGGCTGTATCATGTAACCCACTCCAGCTGCTCTCTGGGGCAGAGCCAGCGTGGATGAGCTACTGGTGAGGTGCTGGTGAGCTGCACCTTCCTCCTAATTTCAAATTATGTCAGTCATTTCTTAAACACGATCCTGGGTTCCTCCAGTGATGTGCTCTTGGTTTCTACCTCAACATGAACAGCAGCCTGAAGACCATATCCAGCCCAAGACAGAAATGAAAGATGGACAGTCTAAACCATGCTTTAAAAGTGTCCTCTGATCTCTCCTTTAACCTTACAAGGTGTCCAACTGAATGGCTTTCATTAGGTGTCTGATTTTAGATGTTGAGATTTAGATGAGTCACACGCTAAGGCAACATTTTCTCTCCCCATGAGAAATGTGTAGTAGTTTTCTCCACAGCTTCTGGAGTGGGTCTCGTATGGTTTTCCACTTATACTTGGTCTATTTACCCATCTTCCTAAGGACCCATTTGTACTTTCCTTGCATCCCAAGTGGAATTGGGTGGCCCCAATGGCCACCAATAAAACATCTGTATAGCAGTGTGTTTTATATGGATTGCAAAACTCTTGTGGAAAAACCTGGGGCAATGGTGGCTACCACTCCAGACTGAGATGCCTCAGCTCTCTTTTTAGCATTTAGAAGCATCAGTCTACGCTACCTGGCTACAATGCATAATTCAATTAGCATTATCCCTTAAATGCTTGTCTGCTGTTACACAAACTATTCTGTTTACTCCTGTGATCCCGTTATAGATGCATTTCCTATTGCCATCAGTCTGTATCTTTTTATGTCATTTTACCTCTCTGCTAGAAGCCATATAATTCTTATCAGCTCCCATAGTACATCATCCAATCCTCCTTTATATTTTATGTTGCTATCAATATTCCATTCTTACATATTTTAATCTCAGTTGAGAATATTGTATCTTCTTTACTTTGCTCTGATAAAAGAAATGTAATATTTTGCTAACAAAACTACACTGTAATCCACATGAATATACAAGAGATTTGTTTTCTGTATTGAAAATAGGTCCTTTTTCATAGTATCTTTAAATCAGAACAGATATTACATTTTTTTAACATATTTTTCCCTTAAAGGATTAATTTAGTGCTCATGAAAGCTGCCACATTGACATCTCTGAGAAAAGAAGCCTACTTAATTGGCCATGGAAGAGATAAGTAGCAGCAGTGTAAGATTCCTCTACTACTTACACATTCACCTGAAAAAATCTGTGATCCTGCTCCCACTCAAGTCAATAGTCAAACTCCCTCAAACCTAGTACTTCATTTGGCTTCTAAGTCTGCCCATGAAAATAATCTTTATGACAATGGTAGATGTCCTGTAGTCTTAAAACTCTTTTCCAGCTGGAGATACTGGGAGTTTGCTCTGAGAACTGAGCCTTTCACAGAGCCACCTCTGTGGCTGCTACCAGTCCATGCCTGGTTCATATCAGTGGCACAAAAAAGAGAGGGACTATAGCTCTTCTCTGCTCTCTCAAGTCCCCCTGATGATATTGTGATGGTATTAACTGTCTGTGATATATTACAAATCTCCTTTGAAGTCACATTTTAGCTCTAACAGAAGTGAGAGACTTTATCAAAAAATAGATGTATGGTGTCTACCACTGTGGTTTGTAAATGTTATGCCCAGAAGAAATCTTATTTTATAAACAGATGGATCATTTTTACTTGATTCACTAATGTTTTGCAATTAACTAATTAACAGGTTTATTGCCAAAATTAGCAATAAAAAGTGTTAAGGAGTTTTGACCAAAGCAGGCTGGCAATTACATAGATACAAAACAATCTGTATGATAGTTTGAGGCTAAACATTCCTCAGATTGGAATTTAACCTGCTGTTTTCAAATAAAAGTTGACAAATAGGAAACCAAACCCTGCAGATTTTCTCAACCATTTCATATTTGAGAGCCTCAGCCTTAATTAGTATTAATTACAGGTAACACAACAAAAGTTTGAAGGGCTGATTATGCATTTTCTAGACAAACAAAGCTGCTTAATATCCTACACTTTGATGGACTAGCTTCTTTCAGTCTCCTCTAATGATATAGTTCTAGGTCAGGAATCTTTGGGCTTTTTGTGCTATAAATAATGTTTGGTTTTAAAGGGCACAGTATCATCTAGAAAAATATATCACAAAGGACATTTAAAATCTAATTATTTAATATTACTGCAGGTTAAGAAGAGAAGGGGGAATTATTGTAAAAATAGACTACTGACTTTCGAGTAATCAGCTGCGTCCTTCCTATGTAAAAATCCATCCCTTTCAACTTGACACCACAAAAATGTAATTTATCAAACCCTATATAACCAGAGTTTTAAAAGATCTTACTAATTTTTTAGATTTATGTCTAGGATTGTTTAATAGATGGGAACCAGTCATGCCTGACCATGAAGGTTTCAAAAGAAAATATATACAAAAATACAAAAGTAAGTCATAGTCAACTCAGGAATAGGTCACAAGTATATCTAGCTAGTGTGTGTGTCCATATATGCACCAATTCAGTAATAACAGAATGGGTCAGATTGGAAGGGACTACAGTGTGTTGGTCCAATCTCCCTGCTCAAGCAGGGTCATCCTAGAGCGCATGGCATAGGGTTGTGTCCAGGTGGTTTTTGGATATTCCCATGAGGGAGATTCCACAACCTCTCTGGGCAACCTGTTCCATGTGCAGTCACACGCACAGAAATCTTCACTGTGCTCAGGTGGAACTTCTCTGCATCAGTTTCTGCCTGTTCCCTCTTGTCCTGTTGCTTGGCCCCACTGAGCAGAGCCCGGCTCCATCTCCTGCCACCCTCCCTCAGGTACTGACAGACATTGATGAGCTCCCCTCCCAGCTGTGTCTTCTCAAGGCTGAACAGGCCCAGCTCCCTCAGCCTGTCCTCACAACAGAGCTGTTCCAGTCCCTTCAGCATCTTTGTCCCCCTCCTCTGGGCCTGTTCCAGGAGCTCCATGTCTCTCTGGTACTGAGGAGCCCAGAACTGGACACAGAACTCCAGATGAGCTTCACCAGGGCTGAGCAGAGGGGCAGGATCACCTCCCTCAGCCTGCTGGCAATGCTCTCCCTAATGCACCCCAGGTACCACTGGCCCTCCTGGCCACAAGGGCACTGCTGGCTCATGGACACTTGGTGTCCACCAGGTCCTTCTTTGCAGAGCTGCTTTCCAGCAGTTTGGCCCCAAGCATGTGCTGGTCCCTGGGGTTATTCTTCCCCAGGTGCAGGATCCTGCATTTGCCTTTGTTGAATTTCAAATTGTCCTTTTCTGCCCATCTCTCCAACCTGCTCAGATCCTCCTGAAGGGCTGCACAGAAATCAGGAGGATCAGTCCAAAGCTTCTCTCCACTTTATGTCATCAGTGAACTTGCTGAGGAGGCATCTGGTCCTTCATCCAAGCCATTGATAAACAAGTTAAACAATGATTTATTATCCTAGTGCTCTATTGTGACCCATTATGTTTTCTTATTGACATTGTAGCATGCATACTGTTTGTACTTTTCTTTTTGGTTTAGATCTATCTTCTGAAGATAACACTTAAACTGAAATTGCATTCAATTTTTAGTGGAATGGAAAGAAAAGTATGTAACTGTTACCAAGAAAGGAAGTTATAAAATTCCCTTTTCTAAAGACTACAAGAATACATGTTATTATTTCCTCCCAGTATCTAACTAAAAATTACAGCCCTGTTTAAATTTCTGGTGAGGCAAAATGTTCTTTAAGTGACCAGAAGAATAAAATAGTAATTTTCTCTTTGAATAATGGTATAAAGCCTGTATAAGATGGATTTGATAAGACATGACTTGTTATTTGTTTGAATGTGATATACATACTGGAAAGTTTGTTGGGATTGGGAAGGTTGTTATACTTAGCTATTGTATTAAATGAAAGTTAAGGTCATTTTTTTCCAATGACTGCATTTTATTTCATTTCAAAGGCATGGTTCCTTTTCTGACTCATAGTTATATGAATGAAATATAGACTTACATTCAGTTTGGTGTTAATGATAGCCCTTAATTTTATATTTAACAGAGTCAATGTATTTGTTTATCTTACTGTGTATTGTAGCTTGCACTTTTTAAGGAGTTCATTTTATTATGGATTCAATTAATGAACTGAAGCATATTTGCAGTAATTTATTCACAATGGGCCTCTGTGTCTATCTGAGGACACTGCAAGAGAGGCTATAAAGACTGGGGAAGTTTGGAATTGCTTCAGATTATAGAAGTTTCCTTCCTTGAAGTTCCTAGCATATACACTGGTCAGAATATTTCATAAGGAACAAATGTACTTAAAGGGAAAATATAAATTTATATCACTTTTTTTAACTGGTGGTTGCTATCATTCCCTTAGAAAGGGTTGTTATAATAATAGAAACACTGAAAGACTTAAATCTAGCAGAGGTAGTAGACAGTGCTATAACACACAATTTATCCTATTTGGTACTTGTTAACAAGTGCAGTGATCCATGAAGAAGATTCTTGAGATTTTGTGTCTGAGCTTAAATTAATGGTTTGGGAGTAGAGTCTATTAGTGTGTGCCACATAGCTAGCAATTCTTTGAACTCAACACAAGCCATGACCAGGCTGGGGTTCACAAGGTGCCTGGTTATGGGTGTGACTGGAGCACATGCTTTGTTCCACATTTTCAGTGCCATATGTCATTGAAACACAAGTTTCTAAGATGCTCCCTCTGTTTACCATATATTTGATATTCATGTCCCCAGGTGCAGGAAAAGACAGGGGGGAAGACAAAGGGTACCTTAACAATATTACTACCTTTTTCAAATATGAAATAAAAACAAACATAAGTTTTCAACCTATCTGACCTTTAAGGATTAGCAAAGGATCCTCAGCACATCAGCACCTGAACCTGTAAGGGCAGTTGGTGAAGTCATATGGCAGTGTGGGCTATGGGCTGTGCAGTGATTCCCAAGAACAGTAGAGATATTATGTGAATGAAACAGAAATCATAGAATGATGATCAGAGGATCAGAAAGAAGCAAGGTTTTGACCTTGAGGAGGTTTAAGAGTACATTCTGAACAGCTGTCTGGGACATAATTAAAGGCATTGTAACGTAATAAGCCCTGAAGAATGCAAACCATCATCTGTGCACATGGAGGAGCAAAAGATATTGCTTTTATAGCTGTGGAGCTTATGGTCAGAAGTGATATGAAATATTAGAAATGTGACAGTTTTATAATAATTTTATACTCATTGTAATAATTTTCATTTGCAGCTTTTTGCCAGTGAATCTCTGGAATGGCATTAAGTATTTCTCACTTCAGCTTACCCTTCAATATTGGAGTGTCTCTGTGGGCTTTCTTCTTTCACATACGTGTGCTTACAAGTTGCAAGCAAACAGGTATTAAGACGATGTCTGCTATTCAAGCTAAGAAAAGAATGAGGAACAAGAGTTCCTAAAGACATTCTGTTAAGTAAAGAATACACTCCAGATCTTCAGAAGTCTCTTATAAAATCACAAGTGTGGTATTTCAAGCAAGAAAATTAGTCTTGTTGACTACTGCAAATTAATTATTTCCACAAAATGGGAAGATGAGAAGAAAAGATGTAGATGAGGAAAATCAGTACATTATTTTTTTCTTCTTCTTCAAACTCTGAAGCAGTTTAATCAATATCCCCTGGACCACATAGAGGGCACATTGTAATTTAGCTTTTCTGTAAAACACAGGATGGACTATGTAATTCACCCTGTGGGTTCATCATGATGAAATTGAAAACTAGTGATACATTACACATGAATTTATCTTCTCCTGAGAAGTATGTATGGGCTCAGAGCAAACAGAACTCCATGTAGTTGAAACAGAAGCATTTTTATTAGTACTGGGGAAGTGCCACAGTTTGGCTGCCAGTTTATGACTGATAGCTTTGGTTGTCTGAATGCCTCTCTTCCTTTGGTTAGGGGATTATTTCTCAGAAGCTATAGCTGTATCTGGTTCTGTGTTTAAAATTCACTAATTAGTCTGATATATGACTGTAGAGTTAAACAACAGACAAAACACCATGCACTATGCAATTAAAGTATTCGCTTTGTCTCCTTAGACAGTTACTTCTACATTAATTTGATATAAAATTCATCCTCCACATACACAAACCAACTCTCCATTTTATAATCATTCTGATTATTTATCTTAATAATCATCATAGCACGTTTAGTCTAGATCTGTCTGTTGGGAGAGATTACATTTATAAATGTCACCTACCTTTTCTTTTGGAATATATGTGGCGAAGCTATGTCCAAAACTCTACATGCAGCACAATAAATCCATTATTCTCAATGTTTCTGATCTCCCACCTGATCAATGGACTTTATTTAAACTTTTAGGGTCTTGGGCTAAGGGAAAATATGATGAAGTTAATATAAAAGATTTTCAGAGAGAGGTACAAACAGCTGGATGTCTATGCCTCAGCTGAGCTGTGAAGTTTTGCAGGCAACTCAAAGCAGCACATGCTGCCTTAAAAGCACTTACTCTGGGTTGGGTAGTGGCAGCCATGTGTAGGATGAACTCACACAAATATGTTCATTCATTTGCCCATGGCTCTGACACAGGGGGACCCAATCCTGTTTGGAGCAGGAGAGCCTTGCTTTCCAGTCTCTCAAGAGCTGCTGCCTCACCCTGATGTGATACAATCAGAACAGCTTGTGCCACTGGACTTCAAAGGCAGGGGGACAGAAGCCCATCTGAGGCACAAAGCGGGGTCCCTGTGCCTGGGTCTGTGGCAATAGGAGCCCTGTAGGCAGCCTGCAGCAGAGAGAGAGATTCTCAATCCTTCACTTCCCCAAATATGAAATTCAACCCTTTTATGTTATTGATTTTTTTGTATCAAAATCATATTGGAGATTTATATAACTGCTGCTGTCGAATATTTGTAAAAAACTCACAGCTGCATCACATCATTCAAATGTTTACAGCATGCAGGCTGTACTGAGATGAAAGCTACTGCCTTCATTTCCACTCACTAGGAATCTCCAAATTGAGTCACTTCCCCAAAAGGTATAATGAATTCCTAAACTGCTAAATTAATCTGAAAGATACTGTAGAGTCTTGCATATAGATAATCTGCAACAAGCATAATATAACAACTGTAGTAGTCCTCTGAGATGAGAAAGATCACTTCCCTCCATCAGTTTTTTATTGTTCTCTGCTGATAAGGACCTATACTACTGTTAGGTGCTTCCCTTCTGTTTAAGCAAGAATGAAGAAAGCTATTTTTATCACTGAACAATACTTAGTTCTGTATAAAAATCTTTCATTTTTGTCATATTTGTAATGCTTTGAGCTTAATGCTTCAGTGAAAGAGTAGCTGCTCTCAGTGCAGCTGTTTGTGGCACTCAGCAGAAACTTTTTGATTTCCTTTCATTTATTAATCTTTACATCTATGCTCTGCTTTAGACTGAATGCATAGCAGCATTTGCAGCTTTTATTTATGTCTGCATTACCCCCAACACTGATAGACATTGCCAATTGAAGATGTACAGCATTTATTTTATGCCATGAAAAATACACTTACAATTTCCTGCCTTATTAGCTGGAAGGGTAGAAAACATTTAACTACATTAAAGGCAACAGTAAGAGTTTGTCTCCTTCACATAGGTTTCTCACAGCACCAGAAATGAGGGTAACATGCAATATTTTTTTTTCCTGCATTACAGTTCTTCAGCATTTAAAGTCTATTCAGAGTGAGAAATTTTCAGAGTAAAACGATCTTTAGTTAATTGTGTTGTTTTATGATTTCAATTTACTCACCTCCTACAAAAAAAGGCTAACAGTTTCTGACTGCCTACTGACACTATTAAACAAAATTAAATAAATATTAGTTCAAACACTGTGCAAGTAAAGAACAGTAGACTTTGTGCTGTGCAGTGCTGCTTACATAAGCACAATGCTAACTACCTCGCAGGCATTGATTAGCATGGTACCTGTGTGAGACACTCCAGATACAGACAGATTAATGAGCTCCTCTGCATTTAACTGCCTGTGCCATTAATTGAGGTTCAGAGGAAAGGAGAGGAGAGGTATGCTGTGATACAAATCTATTTATTCTGTCAAATCTCATAAAATTTCAGTGCTTTATATTAAGGTTACTATGTACCAAAGGCAAGTATACTACAATGGCCTTGCTTTACTGTGTTTTACTCTGCATTCTATATATTTTTGTGATTCTAAATCTCTAGGCTTTTAGTAAAATGGAGTCTGAAGCTTGCTAAGTTCTGGCTGCATCAGTGAAAAGAGGGCAGACAGTATGATAGGTAACAATAATTTTGCTCCCTTTTACCCATTTCGAAGGTCTTATGGATTTGTGGTGTTCTGGTTTAGCTTTGCTGAGCTAAGAAATCAGTGCTAGAACTCTAATACATTCTTTGTATAATCTGTTTTATTTAGCCCCATGCACATCTCATCTGTTCTTCAAGAATGGAAAGAAACCACAAGCAGTTTCCTTGACCCTTGAAGCTTTACATCCCTTTGTACCAAATAAGCTCAGTCTCTTTTCTTCCAGCTCACAACTTTTTCCTTAGGGTTTTACTTGCAGCAGGCTAAGTTTAGATTCCAGGTCACTTCCTTTGCTGCCAGGAGAGAACCTTGTGGCTTTGTTTGAACTACTTGGATGCCCACGTCTCTCAGTTGCTAGTCCAATGACTGTTCATAAAGCAGGTTAATTGCTTCCACTGTGGGTAAGAGGACAGTCATTGATAAAGTCACAATTAAAACTAGCAGAGATGAAATATCTGGGTAAAAAGTGGTTTTGATTTATAGTTAGTGACAAAATAGCATCCTTTTTGGTATTCACTGAAGCTCAAAAATTTACCTTAAAACAAAATTTTAAAGCAATCCCAGTAACTTGCTTTCAGAAGAAAACCCTAATTTAAAAAAAGAAATCATATGCAAACCTTCAGTCATATTCAGTAGATGATCCCACCTGATCAGGCGTCCCCACATCCTTCAGACATAAACACTAGCTGAATACCTGAAATGATTAGCTTGTCTATAAATGCTGCTGTGGCAAGCTATAAACATGGTAATAGGCAACATTTGCTTATAACACTAAAGAAATAGCTCCCAAATAATTTAGACATTGAAAATTAAAGCAGGATTCAGAAAATGCGGGAAACTAAGTACAGGAAAGCTTTCTGAATTTCTACACCAAAATCCTTTGGAAGATGCAGACAATGATATTCAATAAATACCTGCCTAAATCTCACTGACAAAGAAAATGATCAGTTTTTTGAAAAGAAGATGTCTTGTTGATATTGACTGCTTTTCTGGACTGATTTCTTGGCTGAACCTTTAGTACAGATGAAATGAAGAAACAACACAGTCATTATGCTCCTTCTAACACTTTACACAGTTAGACTCTTCACAGACCCGTCTGGGAAAATGATGCACTCTAATGAAAAGGGTTTGGCTGTCACTTTGTTATCCAAGTACCTATTCACTTCCATATGGGAATAATAACTTTTCCATGCTTGAATTAACATTCTAATCTAGAAAAATTTGAGCAGTGCAGGACCAAAGAAAGAAATGTATAAAATGTAACTTTTAAATTAAAAAATCAAAACATTGAGGAGTTATTTGTATTTTTTTTCTTTATATTTACATCCAGCTTTATTAGGAGTAACAACACCACCTCAAACATTTCAAAAGCAGAATCCATGAAAGGATTTGGTAGAATCAGTAAGATAATGCCTTAAAACTAGCTAAAATGGAGTTGCTTAGAATAATAATCAAGGTTTTAAGAAGGATCTCAGATAAAGGGTGGAAAGGACTTCCTTCTTCTGAAATTAAATGGGAAAGAATCGGACTTCTGTTTCACAGAAAAGATGAAAGATAAAATGAAATATCATTCTTTATTCTTAAATTGTAGTACAAGACTGAGATAATGTTCTTGATGTTCTGTCCTGGTCAATAACCCTCCTGGGGAGCATTTATTATGTTTAATATTGTAAAGCAAAAAGGAAATTTTAGCTGTATTAACCACTATAATGCCTATGTTCCTTCAAGAATAGTCTTTTGGCTTTAGGTTTGCAATCCCCCTGCTGTCTGCATGTGCTTGATCTGAACTTTTGGGGACAAATTATCCTAAATAAAGCTTTTTGACAAATGGAATGGACTTGATATTCTTGCTCTCATGGATAAGTGAGGGAAATTAGAAGGCTGCATGACTGCAGCTATCATACCATGTCTAAAGGAGAAGACAGTAGGGATTGAGTTAAGCAAATTTAGTAGCTATATTTGAATCATGCAAGCTGCAGATCAGTACTGAAGTGGACTGGCATTATTCAATTGTCTTTTAACTCATCCCTTTGATTATTTACTGCTAAACTGATGGCTTGGAGAGAGTGAAAGGGAAGTTTGTAAATATTTCAGATGTCCTCCTAAATGTGCAACTCTGCCAAATAATGATGGCAGTTACAGAAGTCAAGTGCATCACATTTAGCTGCAACAAAATAACAGGCCTTCCTCCTCCCCACTTTACATGTCATGCTCTTACTTAAAATTTAGCAAAATAAAATAACTGCCCTGGAATCATTAACATCTGGTTCCTACAAATAATGGCTCTTAAGTCTGTTTTGAGAATGAACAGATGATAGATTTTTCTTTCATTGAGGGAATTGTAAGGGGCAAAGAAGAAAGAAAGGCATAAAAGCTACTCAGGGACAGATCAGAATAACTGCAATGTTGCCAAATCTGCTGAAAAGGGAGTATTTTTCTCCCTCCTCTCCACTAGAAGTTGCATTAAGTACATGTACACCTTGTGCAGGACAAGGTCTGAGCCGTGGGCTTTGGCACTGAGAGCTTCTGCTGTATCTAAATTAGGACAGACATTCACATCCACAGCCCAGACAGGGCAGAAAGCTGGTGTTTCCCAGCTGAGTGCAGTGTCCATCCCTGGGTTCTCCCCTGCTTTTCCAAAACAATCAAATGGGACAACTGACGTTGCAGATGACTTATCCTAATCTGCTTGTCTTCCCACAGTAAGTGTAGAATGTGTTTCATGTCTGACAGTAACAAGGTCACTGTCCCCTGCTCCTGTCCAGTGATGCAGGCAGAGAGTGTCTCAGGGGGGAGCCCTCTCTTCATGCTAAGTGGTGTGTGACCTGGCTGAAGGCTTGGGAGGGGAGGGTTCATGTGCTTTATTTCTTACCAGAACACACCATAAGAGAACTGCATGTGCAGACAGCACTATCTCACTTGGGATGTGGTGTGCTTTAGCTATATCCCATAGAGAGTTGCTCGCCAATAACAACCTGAGCTCCCAAGTTCTCCAGAAAGATGCAATTTTTTAACCTGGAAGCCACAGGGGTCTAATTAGACAATACATATGTTGAAACATAACTTAGGCTTATGACTTCCGTTGTGTGAAGATGTGACAATTTCAAGCACAAGCTCAGTATCAGAATATGTAGCACAGATTTCTCTGTTGACCAGAGCAACTCCAGCAGGTCACTCATCTCTCCTCTCTTCTGAGCCTGTTGTCCAAACCTGATCAGGAACAAACCCAAAACTGGAAACATGTAGTGCCTCTTCTTATTTCAGAAAAGTTCATTCCATTATTAAGAAACAGGCACCCTTATGTTTTGGCTAAAACAGTACTTGTCAGATTCCTGCTTTCCTTTGTCAATGCTAGCCTAGGGTAGTCCTGGACATTCTTGAAAGAGTCACTCACTGCCATGGATTCAATTTTCAGAGACTCCATTGTAGATATTGAAAATGAGTCACTGACCAGATTCATGTCCAGAGGAGACATATTTCCCTCATTCTTCTTGCTGTGTCCAAGCTCTGTTAGCTATACATAACACCCATCATCCTTCAGAGATCCATTTGCCTGGCAGAAATGCACTGTTTCCCTTATGCTTATTTCCCAGTATTTTTATCAGCATCACCATGCACTTATAATTTAATTAAACCCAAAAAGATGTAAATTATACTGACCAAGCTGGTTTTGCCATAACTCTGCACCTGAGCTTCTGTAACAGAGGGTGCAGTGGAATCAGTTCTGTTCTCCTCTGTAGTGTGGGCAGTAGGGAGCACTAGGAAAATGATGTGGAGACTTCAAAATAGAGGGAAGTGGAGCGAGAATACAGGAGAGAGAATGCAAAAAATTGTGGGAAAGAAGTGGAAGCTGACAAATTAGATTGTGAGGCCATTGGGCTTGATATGTTTGTGCAAGGTATAATGTTATTGGGGCAGTCAGGATATGAACAATAATGAGAGTTTAGTTGATGAGATGCACAGTGGTTAGCTGAAGTAGTACCTTTTATTGATTTTTCAAACTATTTAATTCTTTCTTTTTAGCTTACTCAGATATCTATTTAGTTGGCATCTGTCTTAACTTCATATATCATTGTAACTGTTTTCTTCCCAGACTGACTGCTACTTAAGGGATAATAGGAGGGATGCTCTGTTTTACTAGACAATAATATGGTTCCTGCTTGAATCAATTACAAGGCTGAAGGGAACCTGATTATTGCCAGAGAAAATGGGGCATCCCTCCTATTGTGCTTAATATACTAGAAGTGAACCAATAAAGTTGATTTTTGGATACAAAGTTAATTACATTGAAAAATCAGCTGTAATCCATCTGATGAATACTGCTTTTAAACACACAGAAGTATACTCATTTAAGCCTATTATTTCCTATTTGTAGGAATTAGGGTCTCTATAAAGTTAGCTGATCAATTTAATTTTAATTGTTCCCTTATTATGGAAAGAAGTATGGAATGGAGATGATACCCATATGCCCACCTCTTAAGGGTGTCCTGAGAATTAAACAGTTAATTCTTTTACAGCACTTTTAACATTTAAAAGGAAATACAAGTGCTTTGCATTATTAAGTAATAATTAGTATTAAGCAGGAATAGCTAAAGAGAGGTTACAGATTGTTTCTTATGCCCTTTCCAATTCCTACTGCTCATTAGGAGGAATCCCACCCAGGGTGCAGAGAATGTCCTGCCTTAGGAAGACAATTTACATCTGCCTGCATTTGTTTCAGTAAATCAAGCCTTCTGGTTCTCCCTTTTTCTACTCACAAGTGAGAGGGATGAGTTTACAGGCAATGCAAAATTGCACCTTTAAGCAAGGCTGTGTGCAGGCAAAACATTTTCCTACAAGCCACCAGAGGAGATGGAACATGTTGGAAAATAGGCCAGCTGGCTGCCCATTCACTCTCTATGGAATTTATCCCTTCCAAAATTGGGCCCTTGGTAACCCTGAAATTTTCTGTGATAGCCCTAACCAATAAGAGAGGAAAAGATTACATTTGTGGTAAAAATCTACCAGTGGCAGGAAGGACACACTACAATACCTGATTTTCTGAGCTCTCAGGACCTTTCTCTATGAAGGAAGAGGAAGAAAAATATCAAGGAAAAAAGAACTGGGTGTGCTTTAGGTATATACATGTTCATAACCTTGTACATCTGATGTTGCAGTTCCTGAGCTCCATCCAGGGAACAAGTACCCCTTGGTACAAATGTGCTCATGTGGAAATGTATGTCAGTCCTGATCAACAATCACCCATATAGGATTATGATGGACTAACAGGAATTTCATTGTCCATCCTCCTATTTTTAAACCACAAACATGTGAAATAGGGAGGTTTTAATGTGGTAAAGATTAGCAAGGAGGAAGCTGTGATGGTACAATCACATCCTTTTACCCACAGTGGTCCTAACGTGGAGTGAGCCTGTGTGACAATAACTCCATGTTAGTTTCTCTGGCTGAGAGTCGGCATTTTCACCATAATTTTATGTAACCTTTCCAGAAACTTGAAGGGAAATACAGCAATCTGCTGTGTTCCTGCCATATTTGTTTATATCACAGGAACCAGTCACTTGAGCTTACAACTTAATAAATGCTGTAAGCAGTTTCACAATGTGGGATTGTGGATAAGGCCACTTCACCCACAAAAAGCACCCACTGTCTCTTTCCAGGGAAGAACTGTCATGTTTCCAGACCCCATGTAAAATAACATGTAGGTTACTATTACTCAGCATGCTAAAGGCAAAACTCCCTCCCTGATGAAAAGTGAGAGCTGAGCTCCTGCTGCAGCTGTGGAGGAAGGATGGTCCTTCCCAGGCTGTGAAGGCACGTGTGCTTTGCTCACTGGTGGAACCATCCCGATACCAGGATAGACCTTACCTGACTTATTCTGCACAGAGGCACCAGGGTTCAAGGTTGCTGTGCTCACAGCCAAACCCTACCTGGCTGCTTGGCTGGCAGAGAAATGAGATAATACTTGCAAGCAGGTTATTTTTAATGCGATCTGCTTTCCTCGAAAAAATAGAAATAGTCTAGTGTGTTTAACTGTGGGTTAATTATATCTCCATTTTTAACCAGGGTTTATCCCATCCCCATTATATTTCTGTAACATATTTTGAATGAGCTTTCAATCCTGCCACATCAAGTGCCTTTTTAATGCAATTCTTCTGCTAGTCAGAAATATTGGTAATTAAATTCTCTCAAATACGCTAGTGTAAAGCAGAGGGAGAACATCCCAATTCTATCAGCACTGGTGTTAATTATTTTAGGCAAGCTGTCATTTATGTTTTCTAAAGTGGATTTTGTTCTTGCAGTCAGGAACATTGCTTAGTGCAGAATTAATTAATCATTATAAATATAAAACCTGCAGTATCAGCTTCTGTGTTCAGTAAGGTTTCAAGAGGCAAGGTTGAAGGAGTCAATAGGCTGCTGTGGGGAATCATGGTTTTTTTCATCTGATACAAGGACAATTAAATTATACGCCTAATCTTTACAGGAATATATATTTAAAGCATCATCACAAAATATTAAAAAAAGAAAAATTGATAATTTATTGTGACTGGCAGCTTTTACTAATGCAATATTGTTTTTAAAAATGCTGTATAAAACAAGATTAGTGAGGAAGAAACCGAAAAGCTAAGTTTACTATAAATTTGAAGAGTTGTATTTAAAGGTGTCTGTATCATTTATGTCTTTGGAAAATGGTTGAGTCATTAATTTCCATGCCATAGTACGAACATCAGCATAAAGATCTACAAGACCACAAAAATAAACAGATAATTATCCCACTTTGACTAGAGCATGCTGTGTCAGATCTGAATGCCAGCACTTAAATCTATGGGGGTGGTTTTACTAGAAGAGGCCAAGTAAGTGAGACAGCTCAGAAAAACTGGAATTAATGATGGAATAAACTAAAAATTTAATCTTGCTACTTGGTGTAAGAGATGTTTTCCTTTTCTTTACCTGCTTCCTTATTTTCCCCTCAGAAAGCAATTAAAGCACATTCTTTCACAATAAAAAAGGATGGGATCTCATTGTCTAAGACATGCACTGACTTTGCACCAGCAGAAAATTGGCTGATTATTTTCTCATTCAGGGATCAAAAATGTGATGTATGGCTTTACTGAGTTGCTGACCATCATGCCGCATGTCTCATTGTTTCACAGTCTAGATATGCTGGCATTTAATTTCCAAAAGCAATGGTTAATATGGAACTTTGAGGTGGGGAGGGAAATCAAATCTACCTAGAGAGACCTACTCAGAATCCTATGAAATACATAGTGACCTCCTGTTGAAAATGCATTCTGTACTTTCCAAAGACATTCTCTTGACATGTAGGTTGTACATGATTGAAAGGTATGGGTCTATCTGTGCAATAGATAGTATTAATTATGCAAGCTTCCTCAATTTTATAGTTTATTGTAAAAGATATTATTTCATGATTTGTATAACTACAATTATGTTTGTAATGGGATTTTAATTGATTTTGAATTCCATTTAAAAAATCCCTATTTTTAAAACACACCTCAGCTGCTGCCACTTTGAATCTGTGCCAAGCTGGCAGACTGTAATTCATTGTGTCATCATTGAAATGTCTTGCTGCAGTGCTGGAGTTAGGGATTCAGAAATGATCTGCATTTAATACAGTCTCTTAACTTGCGGCCATTTCAGAACTTAGGAATGCTGAAATCCTCAATAAGCATGCTACTGACAGTCAGCAGCCATCTGGTAGGATTGCATTGTTTTACTTACTCTTGACACTTGTTGAGCTGATAATCTCTTAAAGATGCTGTTGTTAAGGAGTACAATTATTTTCCCAACACATGCTTGGAGTTTGGTTTTACCTCAAAACCTTATTTACCAAGGTAAACCTAGGATTTGGAAGGGATGCAATTGATCAAACAAAACTCACAAACATCTTTCCTTGTCTTGAACATACCCAAACATCCACAGGATTTGAGGTGGGTAGAAATATGGATGATAATTCCTTCATTTGGGCTTCTTGCATCCACTCTCAGTATCTCTCACGAAGCTATTTTCTGACCCTCTATACTTGTGTTGATTAAAAACGTGTAGAATTTGAGCTGACATGCTTTAGATAATTATCTGTTATAAGATAAACAGTGGTTATTTTATACCTGCAAAAATCCTTCTTAGTACTTGAGATAATGTCCCATAAGTTCATTTGACTACAAATAGGGGATATTACTGCCCTCATGCTGAAGCAAGAGCCTGACAAGCATTGAAAACTGTGGTTCCCCTTCCAAGATCATGTATATTCTGGTATTGCAGATGTTCTTGGTTCATGTTTCAATCTGTGGAGCTTTCCAGAGCAAACTTTCCATTAACCCAGAAGATTCTAAAAGGTTGATTCATCACTGACTGGGTCTGAGGGAAATTGCAGCAAACTATTGCTCAAAAGTATTAAAGCCCTCTTTACAATTGGCTTCAGGCAATATTACCTAATCCTAGGAATGGTTTTAACCCTCAGGCAGTAGTTCATTGTGGTTGGCCTCAAGTGCAGTCAATAATCTGTATTTGCTATTAGGGCTCTGCTAGTAATTGAATTTTGGTTTAGTGGAAGAACCAACCATTTCCAAGAACAACAACAACCACAAAAAAACAAACAAACAAACAAAAAAAAAAAAAAAACCAAAAAAAACAAACAAAACCCAAACCCCCCATAACTCCGTTTATTTTAGGTTTTGTTATTTTAGGTTCTGTGATTTTTATCTTTTTAGAGCATTTTTATTAACCATAAAAAAATAGACCTAGAAGGGTGTTACCTACACTTGCTTCTGAAAACAAGAATTTGATCTGCTTTCCTCCCTCCTTATGAGTGAGTGTTCTAACCACTAAGCATTGAGACATTGAATTTTTTTCCCTCTTGAAATTGTTCCATATTCCATAAAATGTTCAGACACTAATTAGTGCAGAAGCTGGTACCTAACTACCAAGGCATGCTTTTCTTCAGAGCTGTGCAAGTATTCACATAAATGAATGAAGAGGATATCAAGCCAGATAATGAGTCAGCTCCAGGACTGGTATGGTTATGTCAGTGCAGGGCTGTGCCCAGGCTAATTAGCTCATTTGAAGAGAAGAGCTAATTAACTCTGGAAGAGCAGTGAGTGGCTGCTTCTTATATGCAGCTACAATTTCTGCTGCTCACATCTGCAGTACCTGTGTAGCTCTGAGTCTACTGTGTAGACCCCTGGATGCAGCATTCCTCAGTGCAGACCATCCCTCTGCTCTGAAAATGTACTATATGGATGTGCTTAACTCCAGTAAATTGTGGTCGGTGTGTTTTTTTGGTTCATCCCTTTCATCATTCTATCTCTGCCTTTGTTCATCATATATACTATAACACTCAAACCTGTTTAGCAGCACAGGTTCTCCCTCTGAAATAAATGAAAATTATTTGGGGTATGAGAAACATGTGACAGAAGCCATAAAATTGTACAGACAAGAACAATTTCTAGTGGCCCCTCTGTTTTGAATGATTGCTATTAGGAACTGCTTAGCTGACATACCCCAACTGTGTGGCAAGGCAGACAGGCACTTGGGTAAATGCACGTGTGACTTTTCTAGCACAGGCTGATTAGAATTTCCCATTTAAAACTTGTCCTTCTGTTTTCAAATAGCAGCACTATATAAAAGATGCAATTCTATTATTCTGCAGTTTCATTTTTTTATATAAACTCTGAATACAGGCTAATACATCTTCTCTCCCCATGATACCCTGCAGTGTAACCCACTGAATAAAGAATAGCTCCCTATGCAACTGAGCATTATGTTATAATGAAGAGACTCAGTTATCAGATTATTAATATTTCTAAATGAAGCAATCATTCTAAAGCAAGAAATATAAGAAATATTTCTATCTATTTTATATTCGAATTAGGGTGTTTTCAATCTCATTATTATAAATCAGCTCAATAGAGCTTGCACAAAACAGGTCTGGATAATAAAAAAACTGTTGAATTGTTACATATGTTAAGTTTCTGAGTACTATTGTTTGCCATAACTCAACTAAACAGGGAAGTGAGACATTTAGACACCTGATGGCAATCTTTCATTAAATTTGGTTAAATATGATTTTTGCCTCATCCTGTATGACAATGTCTCAGACATAACAATACAATTTAGTCTCGTATAGGACTTCAGTCAAAAAAAACCCCACAAAGAAGTCTTATGATGAGATGCACAAGGGAGAGATAACACTACTTCGATGTGGATTCAGTGCTTCCCACAAAGGCAGTATGCAAAAAAAATTACATTAGCTGAAAAAGTTAGAGGGGAAAACCCAGGAATTTGAAAGCAGCAAAGACAGTTATGCATTTTTGCAGCCAGTTGGAGTGAGAATAAACTGGAAGAAAGTGGCAAAGGGAGGAAAAGGTAAGTGAGGTTTATGTTGTGTTAAATGATGCAACATAACCTAATGCCATGCATGAATTGTGTTACTTCAGAGACTTAAACAGATGCTGTTCACTGTTTCTTAGGGCTGACTGGTCAGCTAGCCTGGCTTTCTTATTGCTATGCCAAGTACCATAAACTTATTTTTGCAAAACAAATGTGATCATCTGTGACAAATTCTACCTTTCCTCACTATCTGTAGTCATCTTTGATGTACTAAACTTTGCAGCAGCTCCATATTTGAGGTTAGGAGGAAGACAAGCTGAAGGAAATGTGCATTCAAACCCATTTGGTAGCTGATATAGTAAATAACAGTCCTAGTGTTTGTCAGCCTGTCAGTGTCAAAGACTCTGAAATACAGTTCTACAGAGCTTGACAAAAACCTGTAAGAGAGAATTGTAGCTGTCAGTCCCCTTTGGCTCCTGATACAGTTTTGTGGGAGCCAAGGAGGGACACAGAGTTTTGACAGTCTAACTTCCTCTGGAAACATTTCTGCTCTTTCCCTTTGGTGGGGGTTAGTTTAATAGTGCATCTGTCTTCCTTCTCTGTCTTCTAGAGAACCCCAACACAATTATTTACACTGGCTGCACTGAAGAGATACTTTATGTGCATCCAATTCTTCTGTCCCTGCCTGAAGGGCTCAAGCACAGCTGGTGAGGGGAGACAGATGGAGAAGGGCAGGTAAATTGTGAGGCAGCCACGGTTCGCCCACCAGACAGTGGTTTCTTCTCGACAACTGCCCAACTGTGGAAGCATATTGTGAGTGCCAGGGGCTGTGGCAACAGAGAAAAAGACTTTGATTAGTTTTCAGGAGGTAGAACAAGAACCTGGCACCCTTTTCTTCCTGGAAATATTGTGTTGTCCTAGAAACAGCTTCCTAGAAGAGAAGGAATCCATTTAGTATCATAACTAAGTGTAAGCAAAAATGGCTGCTGGGTCCTAGACAAAGTTTAAAGTGACCCATTTATGCTGTAGGAGTCACTCTAGTGTGTTATTGATGTGTGAGAAAAATTCAGTCAAAACTATTGCTTTCTGAAACATCTTTTGTTTTAAGGGAAAAATGGTTCCTTGGATTGGGCTGAAGATCTGTAATTCTGAAAATCTCAGAAATAAAAAACTTCCTGACAGAGAGAGGCAAAGGCACCAGCCACTAGCAATTACTTTGGAGTGAAGGAATTCCTATAGGAAGGAACAAAGGATCTCCCTCACTATTTTTGTACATATCCCTGATGAAAAACAATGACAAAAATCAAAGGGGTAAATTTTACCCTTCCTTCACAGTTCACTCACCACAGAGCATTACAGAACCATTCAGCCATAAGGTGATACCTGGTTACTCGGGAAGTGCAGAGAGGATGCAATGTGCCACCTCATCTTCAGTGCTAGAAGCTGATATTCTTCATCCATGACAGCTGGTGGGCAGTCAAGATGCAGTCAGACAGCCTTGTGTTTGAAACCTCTTTGAGTGTTTATCTCTCAGATACAACATACATCAATCTTACCTTTCAAAGATTTCTTTGTTATCAGCATTCTGCCTCTTCATGAAATAGTTATTTTATTTTACAGAAGATGAATGAACTCTGTTGAATAAACAAGCAAACAAATCAAATACTGATTTTTGCTTTCACCCATTGCCTCAGAAAAAATGTTCCTTATGGTAATGATGTAAAAATATGCTAATGTCAAATTAATGTCTCTACATTCAAATTTTATTTAGCACTAGAAATATCAAAAGGAGGTCCTAAAATTCCTAAAACCGCGTTAATAATTGAAATAGGACATTCAGCTTCTGCTCCAAGAACTGCTCCTTGAGCAATACACTGGTCTGAGGATACAGGCAGGAATATATAAATTTAACACATAAAAGAACAGTGTTTAAAAGGCTATAGATAAATGTCTTCCAAACATTGTCTTGAGCTCTTCTTTTAATCCCCATAGGATTGAAATAAAAGTGTGTGTATCTATGTAAGTAATACTCCTTGCCACAACGAGGCAAAGAGTGTTACTTACATGGATTCTCCCCACCCACTTGACCTCCAAAAGGTTATAATCTGCCCTTACCCCAAATAAACTTGAAAAATTATTATATAGGTTATACTCAGGAAAGAAACAATGAATGAATAACCACCTCATGGATATAAATTAGTCTTCCAACCCTGGTGTGTTTTGGAAGTAGATTTCCAACAAACTTTTACCACATAGGCCACTTCCCACTCACCTTGTAATGACATTTACTGGTGTCCAATCAACAACTTTTCCTATAAACATGTCAGCTGCAGTTGCTTTTTATTGGTGCTGTGGCTTAACCCCAGCCAGAAGCCCCATGCAGCCGCTGGCTCACTCCCTGTGAGAGACTGAAATGTTAAAGATTAGTGACTCAAACAATCGCCCATTTGCAAAAGCAGCAGGTGCTCTGCTGAGGCCAGGTTTGCACGCACACCTCCCTGAGCTGAAGGGGAGGAGGAGGGTTTCTGGACATGGTGAAACCTCTGAACTGCATAAGAACAGCCCAGGTGCAGAGGGGTGAGCATCCACCACTGGAGGAGCATCCACCACTGGAGGCTGACCACAACAAAGTGGCCTGTGTTAGCAGAAGCTGAGTTTTGAGCCAGATAAGGGAAGAGGCCAATAAGAAGATTTTGCAGGGTGGGTGTGGTGGTTTGACCAGGAAGAAGTGGGAATTCTGGGATGCTGTGATCAAACCAATGGGTGCTCGGATTTTGATATTGGCACCTGGTGTGGCCAGTGGGGTTTGGACACACCTCTGAGAACACACACACACACACACACACACACACACACACACACACACACACGGGTTAAAAGCAGAGCTTCGGCTCTCGGAGGTTCTCTTGGGACTTCGAGGGAAAGAGGCTGCTGCTGCTGGGCGGGGGAGGGGCAGCCACGTGGTAGGCCTGGGCCTGGACAGAGATGGGGGGTGAGAAGGCCCTCGAGGATGGAAGGGTGGAGCAGCAGCCCCAAGAGACATCGGGCAGCCATCCCCTTCCCCCCAGGAGAGAGAGAGAGAGAGCCGACGTCTGAATTTGATAGCGACCGGCCCAGGAGGAAAAGGGGGGGGGAATGCAGCGAGGAGGTGGCGGCCGGAGCAGCAGCCAGCGTGGGAGTGCTGGATCTCTGGGACAGACAGAGACTGAAATTTTTAACCCCTTTTCTTACATGATTGGGACCTTGCAAAAAATGCTGATTCTCCTCGGAGCTGAATAAGGGAGATAAGGGATGAGATGAGACAAGGACCTGGCCCGAAGGATGTGGAGATGACTGACTGAGTGGGGAGAGATGATTGGAGTGGCCTTTTGGCTGGACTTTCCTTGTGTAGCCATAGACTCAGTTTTATTCCTGTGACACAGAGACTGCACTTGGGGGGGAAGCAGTGCCTCAGAACCAGGAGGGTTCATCGTGGGGACCCCTTGGCCCCAGGGGGTTGGAAAAAAATGGGGGGGACAGGTGTACCAAAGCAGAGACTTGTGCCTTTTTGGAGTGAGACAAGGCATCATTAAAAGCCCTAGAAGCAGCTCTGGTCCATGCCCAGTGGTGAGAGCACTGAGCATGGAAGGAAGATGTCACAAGCGGCAAAAGAACTTTCTGGGCGGTGCTGAGTGACATTGGAAGCACACGAGGTTTCAGCGTGTTTCCAGGGGAAGCCTATGGAACAAGAAGGACTCCTCTCCTCTTCATGGACTGAAGTTTGAATATCCTAAAGGGTGGTGTCAGACTGGGCAGTTAGTGATTTGGGGGAATGTATCGGATTGGGAAATTTTGGTGGTGGGGAGGAGAAAAGTGGTTTTTTGTAAGGTTTTCAGGTTTTTTTCCTTATAGTTTTTTTCCTATTTTCTTGTAGTTTAGGTAATAAAGTTTTCTTTATGTTTCAGCTGGAGCCTCTTTTGCTTATTCCTGGTCACATCTCACAGCAGACACCAGGGAGAGGGTATTCTCATGGGGGCGCTGGCTCTGTGCCAGGCCCAAACCATGACAGTGGGATAGTGATTTTTATTATGCTTGTGGCCTCCTTAACACAACTGGTTCAGGTATAAAACTCACCTTGGGGAGGGCATTCACACATAGGCCTAAAGTTATTCATTCTTTCTGATGGGGCATAACTGGCTCAGCTATGCTGACACGGGAGACAGCTGTCTTGTGTTAGGTGTCACCAACAATCAAAGATCCCTGAAGCATCCCCAGACTTATTTCTGGAGCCTCCCACCAGGGGACTACATGTGATCCACAGTGTTAGATCAGACAACATAAAACTCCCTGACCAGGGGAGATGCCTGGGCCTTCCCACCTGACCCTGAGCATATATTAACCCACTGAAATTTGAGTTTTGTAGGCTTCCTCACCCCCAGTTGATGAAAACTGGGCAACATTCCAATCAACAGACACTGAAATTGCAACAATTAAGTCTCATCTGGACCAATCCATGGGTGATGATATCTTTCTTCTCTTATCCTTTCTTTCTCTTTATTTTCTTTGTACATTTTCTTAAGTGTTATTTTTTATGTTTTTATATTGCTATATTTCTACAGATAATAACCAAACTGTCTGCATACTTCTTTTCCATTGCAACTGAATTGTTCTGAAATAAACCTGCCATATAGATATTTACAAACATTGGTCATTTAGTGTTGTTTCACTCTAATCTGCCCCAAGGGATCTATTATTGACAAGAACCTCAGATAACCCCCCTTCAGGGGCAGGTCATAACACTCCCCTGCCAGCATGATCAGGAAGAGAACTGGAAGGGTGAAAGTTAAAAAACTCATGAGTTGAGATAAAGAAAACTTAGTAGGGAAAGCAAAAGCCACATATGCAAACACAGCAAAACAAGGAATTCATTCAACACTTCCATGGACAGGCAGGTGTTCAGCCATCCCTGGGAGAGCAGGGCTACTCCATGCATAAGGGTGACTTGGGAAGAGAAATGCCATCATTCAAGTCCTCCCTTCCTCCTCTCACCACCCTACTCAGCATGGTCTGTGCCAGACTGGAAATGTTGACTTCTCCAGACATTTTGGGATGCCTGTGGGTTGTGGCAGGGGAGCAGGTTGGGCCTTGCCCTGCCAAGGTGGTGACCTGCCCTCCCACCCCAACACCCTGGAGCTTGTACCCCAGCCTGGCAGAGCTGTCAACCATTGGCACACCTCAGACAGTGCTAAACCCTTCCTGAGAGGCCAAGGGACCTGAAATCCCACCTAGGGAGTGGGGCCACAGAGGCCAGTGGGTATTTAAACCTGAGCATGAGATGAGTCCTCTGCTGGAGCGTGTGTCTGATCCGTGCTGGAGCCCAGGAGCTGGTAGCATTATATGTATGTTTCTTATCTCCTCTCTCCTTCTCTCTTTCTTCTTCTAATTCACTTTTATTGGAACATTTTGGCTAACAACATCAAACGGCTTTGTAGTTTGCTAAGTTGAATGGGCCAAATTAATACTGTGGGAAGTGTTTTCTGTTAATTGGATTTTGCCAAAGCTCCTTGATTTTCTGTATTTTGCCAGTAAAATAATATTGATCTCTTGAGAATATGTGTTCTGTATTTGTTTGGTTCATTTAACCACAAGTTAAAGGACCTCGGTGAACACCTTATATTTGAATGTTGGGGCCTTACAGTCTGGAATAGCCCTTTGGTTAGTTGGGGTGCCTGTCCTGGCTGTGTCTCCTCCCAGCTTCCTTTACCAACAGGGCAGTATAAAAAGCAGGGAAGTCCTTAGCTCTGTAAACCCTGCTCAGCAATAACAAAAGCATCTCTATGCTATCAACCCTTGGTTCAGCTTAGATCCAAAACATAGGTCCATACCAGCCACTGTGAACAAAATTAACTCTACCTCAGCCTGCACACATGGTGAAAGAGACGACAGTTGTTTACCTACAAGCTTAACATTTAATAGGAAGGCAAATTTTTCAAATATTAGAAATGCAAACAAGACTTGGACAATTTGGCCTTTCCTCATTATCCCCTTTAATATGATCCCCTGCTTGATTTTGGTGCTATCAGAAATCTTCTTCACCTTTGCTTATCTAGAGTTTCAAAGCAGCTCTGGACCAGTCTCCCTATTCAACTCCACATGTCAATAGTGAACACCTTTTACCATCACAATCTTCAGGGATTAGGTAAGTAACAAGTAGAGTCATTAGAAGCATTATGTAATTCCATATACCAGCTACAGGTCTATGGATTAATGATTATTAAATTAAAACACTCGTGGCAGACTGTGTGAGTGGAACTGCATTGGGGCTGTAGCAGAGATCTATTTTGCTTTTTTTAAACTTTCATTGTATTTTTGTGTTGCTGATGTTTTTATCCCAGAAGATTTAATTTATACAAAGCTGAAAAGCTGTGTAAAACACTGGAAATCTAAACCTGCTGCTTTCAGGAAAATTTCTTTCATATTTTCCTTGCAGAGTTGCCATTTCTTTGATGTTTGACAGGGACTTGAAACCTGGGATAGAGTGACCCATATAGGAAGAAAGAAAATAGGGACATTACATTTTTGCTAGAAAAAGTGGGACATCTGGTCACCTCATTTGTTACCAAAAGAGAATATATTCAGAGAATGATATCTGTAGATACAGGGATTTGATGATTTCTTAACAGTGAGAGGAAAACAAGTTACTCTGTTAGTTAAAAGTTGATCTAAATTCTTTTTGTAGGTAGGAATTTTGAATTTTTGAACAAGAATTGGTTATTTTACTTATTAAATATACACTAAAAAGAGATTCCTTTTAAAAAAAAGGAAAAGCCCATTTGTGTAATTAACATCATAATAAACCCAGATACACAGAGCACTTCAACATTAACATGATGTGCTTCCCAGCTGTATACCTTCTTCAAACCTGTTAAAAACACCTCTGTAAGCAGATTATTTTATAGTCTGCTGGAATTGAATGTTGTATAGGCAGAGAGCAAATCCTTTGCATGGGCCATACATAATCAGGCAGAGATACATTAATGATGAGAACATGAAACATGATCATGTAAACTCTGAAGAAGAATGTCATTACAATCAAATACATCAGTTAACAAGGTTCACAAGTACTACAAAAGCTTGAAAGATAAAGCTGAAATCTGGACTCTTTCTAAATGATGATGTGCAGAAAGAGGGGATTCGATGTGCAGAAAGAGGGGATTCTTTTACATTCTTAAAACTGGAACATTTTGAAATAAGTATTTTGAGAAAACAATATGTCATTATAATCATGATGTTTTGAGCAAGTTCTATGACTGGTGGGAAAGATTCCACATTTAGGTAGTTCTAAAGCATTTTCACTCTGACATCAGAAGTAATGTGATCTCTGATCCTTGCATGACCAAGAACTTTACTGACGGGGGATGGTTCAAAAGCATTGCTCCACAGCTTCATCACTGCATAGCACAACTGGTCAATGAACTCCACCGTGTTGGTCTGGGGCCCAAACTTTATTCCTTCCAAGGTTCTGTCTTAGTGTGGTCATGTCAGATTCAGTCAACTGTAAATGTTCTGAGCTTCTTGAATGGCTCCCCCATCACTGTTTCTTGACAGCTTTGTTGCTCCAGGGGCACCAACACCAATTTGCAGCTTGCCAGTGAAACAGCAATAGTTTCCATGATACCTTGCCTCCTTTGCCAACTTCCACATTCCCTGTTGTATCACAGCAAATACACCCAGAGGATCTCCCTTTGTCATCTTAGCAGTTCCTAGCCTCAATCTCCCCTTTTCTTCACCCTGTTTTTAGTTCTCAAACCAACATCCAGCTCAGCCCTTGCAATCTCCAGGCATTTCTGTATTTCCTTTGGATCTGTAAGGTACAACATAAATTCACCCTGTCTACTGAAGGCACTGAAGGACATTTTCAGCAGCATGCTATCTCCAACTGTTAAGTTCTCAGCAAGAATTTACATTTTCTTACTGTAAATTAGATATAATCAAGACAGCAGTGGTTTCAGGTGATAGCTTCAGTCTGATTAAGTGTGAAAGATCACATTGTTTTGCTAACTGGCTTCAAAGCCTCTTGTTTTTGTTTTGTTTCCAAATTTTTCTTCAGGGCTCCGCTAGTGCATGACATGTTGTTCATGGTTTGACTACTCTGTCCTCTCCCTCTGCTGTTAAACCAATTTGTGATCAGTTAGTTTATTATATATATTCTTTTTTCATATTTGTACTCATTGTGTCACTAATGTTTTGGACCATGGAAATTAAATTCAATAACCAAAAGTTACCAAAGTGGCCTTTTGAATAAACCTTAATTTTATTAGCTCAGGAGGAGTATGGAATTTGAGTCCTGCTGAGATAACATCACACAGTAGGTCACACCCAAGGGCTGACATTATCTCTCAGGGGCACACACTCCTGGGGTGTCATATTAATTATAGTTAATTGCATGGAAATTAATGAGCTTTTTCAGGGGCTACTGGGCTACTCTACAGCTGCGAGGAAAACTGTATTAACTTTGATTTTTATGTTTCTTGGTCTTTGAACAGTTAAATGCTTTACTGTCCTCTCTTCTAGTGTATAACTAATTTCATAATTTTCATTGCTTCCTAACACCACTACTATATGTGCTTTCAGTAAGAAATTTTCTCCAGTGTTTTTATTGTATATCATCTATGCCTAAGAAAGGAAATTTGCCTCATTTACCTTAAAAATCCCCTTGATTTGAGAGAAGTTTAAAAACCATTTGCAAGTATAAACATCTAAGGGATATAATGCATGATTCTCCATGCTCTCCAGTTCTTATTTAGACAACATCCAGACAGCCAAGCTATCTATAATAAACTACTAAAACAGGATCATGATGTTGCTGATAATTAACTTCAGAATTCATGTTAAAGAGCTGTATTAAAAACCTAATACCTTCCTGAAACTAAAGCCCTAATTATACAGAACATGGGCTATTTCAATGCCAGAAGTGAAAAACCCAAACAAGAACCTATATTTCTGAAAGAATTTGTTAGCTTGGGAGCAGATATTTTGGGTTTCCATTTACTTGACAGATCTTGGTCCTTTTTGGATATTTCCCTACTACATATGATAAACTCATGTATTCCATATTCATAGACCTGTAATACTTACTAAACAAATTTAACATTCAAGGCATTTCTATTTTTGATAACCTTTTTGTTGAATATAGAGTGGGGCTGATTTTATGGAGTAACTGTAAGAAGCTGAAAGACATGATGAATGAATTGAGAAAAACTTGCTGTGAAGAAATAAGGATGATGCTGTGCTATCACTGCTGAGTGTTATTCATTATACACTATGAGCACTGCTGCAGAATATTTAGTGGTGAACACTTAGAAAGCTCAGTATATCTTAAAAGCCCAGAGGAATTAATTAGGCCTTAAATAACCCCTGTTAATTTTTAGCACATACTAGTCACTTTCCACTGACAAGATTTTACAAAAATACCCTTTTCTCAAGACTTCCAAATATTTCCAACATCATAATGAACCCCATTTCTAAAATCAGTATCTTTTCATGGAAAACACAATGTTGAGCACTTGAAAGCTCTAATGCAGCCTATATTCCTATAAAATTTATTCTTTGCAATAATGTGGTCTTAAAGTTATGACTCATAAAAACATAATTTCATTGAAAATAAAAAAAGTGAGAAGTTTTAAATGAGCAAAAAATGAATGTAAGATATTAAGTACTTATTCATTGCTATATAAAGTTTGTTATTTTTTCAAAAAAATTGATTCTGATGGAAAGAAAAGAACATTAAATAAAGTTATAACAAAGTTCAGTTTACTTTTGAATTAATGTTGGTGATTCCAAGTACAGCTGTATTTGATGACATACTTAACTTTTTCAGTTTGAACAGAATAAAAATATGAAGAGCAAAAATTTGCATAAAACTTTCAGTTTATCACTCATACACTTCAAAATGGCTGTTTCAAACTCATCTTTTTAGTTGTTTAAGACATAACTTAAAGCAGTACTTACAGGAGGCAGCTCTTTTGACAGCAGACACTAATCTAAGAGATAAAGGCCTTAAAACAGTCCAACAGTTGCAAGCTGAATTCTGACAAAAATAAGTATGGCACACTTTTTTAGGAGTGAAAACATTCAGCTGCTGCAGAAAGTTAGTAAAAGATAAAGCAGATTCTTCAGTGTGTAGGCCTTTAAATCAGCATAAATTATCTTTTTTTAAAGACTCCTGTAGTCAAAACTGTTGCTGAATACAGAGAAGAATTTTGATGCTCTACCCCATGTTAACTACAAAGGTATCATAACAGCCCCTTCTGGGTTTAGAAACTATTAATTCATGCATCTTGACCTACTGCAGAGAAAATTTTTATCAGATAAAACTTTTCTTTGTTAGCTTTTAATATTTCATTAGAACTTCATCCTTCTAGGCCAGTGGATACTGGTGAGCTGGTGACTGGCAAATTACTTCCTGCAGCCTAAATGAGCTGTGGCACACCCTTCTGCAAGTCAGTAAATTTACCATGGGTCAAAAACATCTCACCAAGGACTTCCACAAACCAGCAGCATGTCTAACTTTGTCATACAGGTCTAGAACAAATGCTCTTACCCAAGAACCTAAATGTTGTGTAAGGATGTATTTCTGTAGCCATTTAATTTGGAACTAGATAATCTTGAAGGTCCCTTCCAACCTGGGCATGAGGGGCAGAGAACCTCAACAGGGCAAGGCCTGACCCACGCCCTACCACACATTCCAAAGCCCCAAGATGTCTCGGAACAGACTCCCTTTTCCAGTCCCTGACACTGTCTTCCCATTTTATTTTCATTTCAGGTATAAGTGCACTGTATTTATTTTTTGTGTTCTCTTGAATCTGTGTGAATCCTATGTTTGAGTCATCAAAGTATCATCTAACATGTTGATCTCCAAGGGCAACATCACATGAGCTATGTTGTTGCCTATAAGAGAAGCTTTAAATATGAAGTTTTAAATACAACCTATAATTAAAAGCAGTTTGGACTTAGTGAAAACTTGGGTAAAAACATCTATCTCCACTGAATAATAAATATTTTCCTGATTGCAAAGACCAATAATCAAATGACATCCCAACCCTAAGTGTGTTGCAGGACAATAGCAGTTTTTGATTCTTTTATACCACATGAGGCACAAAACCTTATTGAAGATATTTTATTTCCTCCTATTTACCCTCATTAACAAGTGGGAAGATTCTAAACATCATGTTTCTGGTTTGCAGTAGATACAAAAATTTGTCACGAGAGATGCCAGACAGGGCATATTCAGTGCAAGGTGTAGGATGTATTTTGAATTAATGCTGGAGAAAAGTACCCAGAATTTTATCTCTAAGAAGAGATTAATTTGGCTGGTTACTTGGAATTAGTTTGTTATAACAAAATGTACACAGGTGTGAAGAGAACATTCAAGAGAAGGTTTGCATCATTACAGAACTTTTAGAGTAAAAGTTACAATTGGAAAAGTATTTTTAAATACTCAGAGAATTGCAGAATGGTTTGGGCTGGAAGGTACCTTGAGGATTGTGTACTTCCAAATCCCATGCCGTGGGCAGGAGCACCTATTGCTAGACCACTTTGCTGAGGACCCCATCCAACCTGGCCTTTAACAGTGGAGCATCCGCAGCTTCTCTGGGCAGCCTGTTGGGGTGTCTCACAACCCACACTGAAGCCCACACCCTTTTGATGAGGAGGATCCCAGAACTGAGTGAGCACTGCAGGAAGGTCTGAGCAGAGCAGAGGGGCTGCTCCCTTCCCTTGACCCTGCTGCTCCCTCTGCTTTTGGTGCAGCCCAAACACGCTTGGCTTTCTGGGCTGTGAAGTGCACATTACTGGCTCACGTCCAGCCTCTCATCCAGCAGCACCCCAAGGAATATGTAATGTAAATCCTTTCTCCAGAAGTCATTTTCATGTAGAACTGATCACATTGGTGCATGATAGAAAGACCTCTTTGTGGACAAGTAGCTCTTACAGGAAGGAGATAGCATTTATAACTACCTATTGACAACATAGTGTTCTATAGTGACAATGCTAGAATTGGCTTTTCCTTCCTTAAACCATCATTGTATTGAACCATGTAACCAGAAAATCACAATGCAGTGATCATTCTCCATGCTAATCCTTCTGTGGGAGCTTAATGACTTGTCTGCTCATCTTGGAGATAATATACTCCACAATGGAAGCAATAGCTGTCCTGGTGACTTTGCATAAATCATTATTGGTAAAAGTGAAAGAAAACCTATATACAGAAAGTAAGCAGTGAGATAGCTCACATTTTTGGTATTAATTCTAATTGGCTTTAAAGCATCTGTAATCCAGTGAACAAATAGATAAAAAGCAAAAGATGCAAATATTATCCCAAGGTACAATCAATAAGATTCCCTACATAGTCAGTGAAGTCATTTAATATCTCAGAATGATCGACCTTCATAAGCAAAACCATACAATGTGCTTGTAAATACCAGCATGTTGTTCAAGGACCAGAGATAATACAATGCATGGTAGAAAGATACAGACTTTAACAGTTGAATACATGAAAAATGAGGTACCTTTACAAGATTATCTTACAGAAAAACATGGGAAATCTGAGCCTTTTTAAGTAAGAGAGTTGAACACCATGGATTATAGGTTTGTAATTCACAAACTGTCTGTAGGAAATGGTGCTGAGGATATGTCCTGGGCTTCCCAGAGAAAACATTTCTGTAATTAATAGAGCAAATGCAGCAGAAAGAGCTGTATTCTCTCTGTTAGTAAGAGCTCACAGCCTGTAGAGACATTTACTCTGGTGTGTATGACTTGTGGATTCTTGAACCCTGATTCACCATGGATTTGAACAGCATAAAAAATAAAATATGTCTGTAACTTTATTTTCAAACACATGAATGAGAAAAGAGACAGTGAAGAGTAAAGGGGTCTATTCTTTTTCTTGTGCTACTGGCTGATTTAGTTCTGCATTCCCCAAATTGAATAAAGATATCCCAATTTTGGTGTTGTGTACCTTTATTCTTTAAAAGGGGAGAGGAAAAAAAAAGTGCACAGAGGTAGTAATACACATGTGTTTAGAAAGGGTCTTTCCTTAGCCTTTGCTCCCCTCATGCTCTGTTATAATCTTGTTGAAATTTGTCTTAAATTAGAGTATAAGCCCTTCAGGACCTGGTCTGTATCTTTAGTAGTGGTTGCACAGAGCTAAGGCTTTAAGCAGAAGAGGAAGAAAAAGAAACAGCAAGCAGGAATAGAAAGAGCCAGGGCTTAAAAAAGAAAGTATAATGGCCTCTTTTAATACTCTTCTAGTTAGTTCTTTAGGGAGCTAGACAGCAAGTTTGATTTGTATTGGCATATTTGCAACACTTGCATCTTTTATCAAAGACATCAAGATGTCAAAGAAGATAGATGGAAGAAATATTAATACAATTCTGAATTACACAATGAATTTACTTTGGATTCCTTTGCAAAACAGCCTCTCTTCCTAACGATTCCCATTCTTTTGTGTAAAAATAATTAGGAAATAATTTTTTGCAGGTGCTGTAGGTGATTTGCTTCACTTCATATAACTGTGTAACTTATATGCTGCTTCATGTTAATGGCTTGAGTAAAATTACTTTTTATTAGAAATGGTGATCTAATCTTAAACAGTCACTTGACAAATGATGTAAAAATGATGCAGAGCTTCTGAAGCTGAAGCATTTCCCTGGATGGCTGGCTGCTTTAGGCTGTGTGAGAGGACAGCAGGGAGTGAGCTTTGGGGCAGCCCTTCAGACAGGCAGATGATCTCCATGTCTTTGAGCATCCGCTCTGCTTTGAGCCACTAGTGGGCCATAAGCAAACCGTTCTTTCCAGTTGAACCTTCCCCAAGTAGTCAGGGGTTCAGTATGGTACACGTAGTACACTAACACAGCCTTATTCTGAGGAATATTAAATGTGCTGCAGGAAACAAAAATACCCTGTCTCCAAATGCATAATGTGCATCCTGACATAAAGACCAGAAGTTTTCTCTTTCCTAACTGGTGTGCATGAGGCTCAATAGGTTCAGTGGCAGAAGAGAAAAACTTTAGTGATGAGTATTGCCAAAATAGAGAGGAGATTTTAAATTGGAATTGAATTTTGAAATAATTAATTAATCATCTTTATTTTTCTCAAAATACATCTGCAAAGTTATGTTACATATAGACTGAAAGAATTCCAAAGTGTACAAAGCACTTGCTTTGCTCTTGAGTGAGTTGTAATGAGTTGTGGTGCACTCAGTGACTATATCTGGAGAACATGCCTAAAAACTTATGTATCACACTGGATAGTCTGTACTTCCTTTGAGTTTATTAAAGGTTATTTTACACTGTGAGTAATGGCTAAAAATGTTTGTTGCCTAACTAATTGCTGTGTGCAATGAGTAATTTAAAGACTGAACACTTCCTGTGGATACTCACTCCACACTTTTAGCATCCATTTTTGATTCATGTGTTCGTAATATCCAAAGGCAAAATTTATATCCAAAGAATTTCGTTTCCCCAAATGCCTTTGATTTATTTTCCTCATTTATATTGCCATTGCATTTGAAGTGTGCCAGGCCATTATGGAAGTGCTGTGGAAGAAATAACCTCCCTATGAAATGCACAATCAAAAGCATCTATCCTGCAAGCTGCTCTTCATAGGGGACCTTTGTCCCTGACTGGAGCTCTTTTGAACAAATCCCAGGAATAAGGAACCATCTCTGCAGGATCTTTATTTATTTTTTTTAAATTTCTTTTTCTTTTTTAATGAAGAAGGCTGAGGAAACAGGGAGCATAAATAGGAAAGATTTTGTAATTCAGTTGTCCTCTGCAGTTAATTTCTAAATTATGAAATGTGAGACAGATGATAAATATCTTCAAATATTTGATAAATGCATAAAAATGCAACTACCTAATTCCAATTATTATAATTACCAGAGAAAGCCTGTATTTAAAAATAAGTTATCTGTGGTGCAAAATGAAGTAGACAGACATGTAATCAATCACACAGTCTTGAGTCTGTTCCACCTCTGTGCACTCACAGGGCTGAGAGAGGCAGTTCTGTGCATATAGCTTTGCATGTCGTAGCATATGGGTAAGGTCTGCCTCAAGGACGCCTTGTAACCATAAATTTGGCATTCTTAAACCCTTCTAGGACTTGGCTTCTATGAACAAATGACAGCTTTTTAACTTTTTAAAATTCTCATTAGGTACAATTGCAATGTTTTTCCAACAGCTCCTTCACCACTGCAACAGAGATGTAAAGCATGGGGGACATTATATTGCTATTGAGTCAATCAGCTGCCATGGAATGTGACTTGTAGCTCATGGTGTCACTTAGCAAAGTTTCCTGTGCATTCTTCTCTTTCTGAAGCATTTTAAGTAGCACACCCATTATTTGACATTTGTTATGTTGGTAGTAGGCTGGGTTTAAGCCTTTAAAATATTTACAGTTAAAAATTACCTTTGCAAAATGCTGAATTTTGCCTTAAAGATGTAGTGATCAAAAAATACTTGTTGATATTTGAGTTAAACACAAATGGAATTTTAAGAGACAAGGAAAAGGTGATTCCACAGCTTGACAACTTTTTTATTGTTGTATTCCAAAGGCTTGCTACAAACAGCACCGGTGATGACTTTTTTAGGAATGCTTCTTTTTGTTAGAAAAAATCTTTTATAAAAAAAATGTTGAGAAATATAAATATGAGTTACTAGTGCCTTTCAAATGTACTGGACCTTAAAACCCAAGGAACAATTTTCTCAATATAGAGGTTTTGTAGTAACCTTAGTAAGCAGTCACATAAGGATTTTTTTAAAATCCAGGCAATTCACCTGTTTCTTAGCTAACTGAAAATACTTAACCTTCAGTTTTGTGTTTTACAATATATTCATGGCATCCATCTAGTAACACATGAATTCTAGAAACTTACTGATTTATACCATAATAGAAATCCATTTGGGTTCTTTTGCAGCTGCATAATTCAGGGCTTTCTCTAGCTGCTTTTCTCTGAGCCTCATTTTTTTCCAGAATGTGAAGTTACATAACCTCCCTCTACAGATCCCCTTAATGGGGCCTTGTATGGGTGAGAATGTTCTACTTTGCTGATGCAAATTTTAGTTTCACACTTTTTAGTGCGCATCAGCCTCTCCTTTACTCATAGCTGCCCCAAGCAGTCCCCACACCACACTGCTGTTGGGAGAAGACCACAGCCATGTTTCAGCTTCCATTTTTGTTTCAGGTTAAAATAAGATAATAAATTTTTCTTTTGAAAAGTGCCTTAGCCTTTGTACCCCTGAAAAGTTTTGATTACTACAGGACCTCAGATGGGAGTTATTAAAGAATTCCAAGTAAATGGCTGGAAAAAAAAGTTGAATTCACACTGACTTTTGATCAAAGGGCTGCTCCACCATTGCACTCAGGGTAATTCAGGGACACCTTGCAGTAGATAGTATGCAGAGCAACTGTTGTATCATAAATTCATAAATGCATTTATTTTTGTGGTAATATTACTGAGAAGGATTAAGTAAATGTATGTAAGTGGAATGTTTTATTTTCTTGGGCCGTATTAGATCAATTTCAAAAACAGCCTGTGAAGGATTTAGTATCTAAACTTACAGAGGCTTCTTGTTTCCAAGCTATAATCAGTGTCTCTTCACGACCTTTTGAGAGAGCCAAAACACATTGCTGAAGCTGGACCAAAGAGGCCTGGGGGCTAAATGTTTTATGGCCTTGTTCAGAGTCCTTCAGCCAGGACAGGAACATGGTGGTGGCAGCTAAGGATATATTTATTCATTCCCAGTCTAGGTAGTTATATTTTCAAGGACTTTAGGCTGCAGTGCTTAGCAATAACTCTCTAAAACTTTACAAATTACAGTAAAGGAAGTGTAAGTTGTTCTCTTCCAAAAATAAGCTGAAAAGACATCTTAAAATATACATTAGATGCCCTTTTCCACACAATTCTGCTAAAAAGGTTTGCATTTAAGTTTCACACATTCAATTTAACATCCAAAATGCCAACATACCAGCCTGAAAGCTTCAGCTCAAAACAATTATTTTTGGTTTTTTGATCATTGAATTTAATTTTTCCTAAAGCCAAATAATATCTATCTATGATTATTCAGAAATATAAAAGAAAGCGTAAGTTACAGCAAGTTGCACATTTTCAATGATGAGCTTAAAACATAAGATTAATGACTGTACAAATCTCTTAAATTGTCCTTTACATTTCTATATAGATCCCATTATTCCTAGAAAATTTTTCAGGACATTTCAGTTTTTGTCAGAACTCACACAACCTTTCTTATCTATGAAGCTGGGGTTCCCAGCTGTTGGATACAGGATGTGCTTTTCTTATAACTCTCATCTGGTACTAAATGATAAGAAGGACAACAACACTCCATTTTAAAACTAGCTGTTGCAAAGGAAAGCTCCTATTTTTACAAAGGATGTTCTCATTTTTTAATATTAATCTCTAAGAATCTAATAATCTAATAAAATCTTTTGCATCATGGTTTATTTTTGTATGCTGTTGCTTGCAGTACATTGCCAGTAACAGGAAAAAAGAGCTTATTTTTCACAATTTAAGCATCTTGTAGCATGGGAGTATTCAGCCCATGCAAATGAATTGCTTTAAACAATAAGAAATACGGCGCCTTCTGCAAATGACTTGGTCCAAACAATAAGAAATTCATTGATTCTTGAATGAATCAATTTGCAGAGTACTGCAAAATTCTCAAGCGCTTGTATTTTTAATGTCTCACACTGCTTGTATTGGAATTTCTACAAGATGAAGCAAACCAATCCTCATAGCACTGTTTACCTTTTTTCTCATCTTTTAATAGATACCCAACACTTGTTGGCAACTAAACTTGCAGATGACAAAAATTCAGTCTGTCATCTTTAAAGATATCCGAGTGCTGGGTTTGGTAAACCCAGACACTCACAGAAATATCCTGAGTCTAATGCTGACTTGCTGTCTTTAGTTCTGTTTTCTTTGCATAAACAGTGCATATTTCTCACAAATCAAACTTCCAGCCCCATGTTAAAACATTTCTTCCTCGTATCTAATCTGAATCTTTCAGTTTAAACCTCTTTTAGTTTAAAACCATTATCCCTTGTCCTGTCACTACAGGTCCTTATTAAAGAGTCTCACTCCATATTTCACACAAGCTGAGTTTCCTTGGGTGTATTCCAAAAAGGCAGTTCCTGGATCCCATTATTCAGCAGTTAACCATGTCTGGCTCAGAATCTCATAGTCATAGTTTTGCTGCTTCTCTTATAAACCAAGACCCTTAAAAATGTTAATGCTTCTCTCCACTGGATCTCACTGTTGCTCAGCGCAAAGCTAGGCTCAGTTTGTATTCATCAACTAGCAAGTCATCACCAGCCACTTCAAGCACAGGCCTTGGTTTTGCAAAAAATTAAGTCCTGTCCTAATCTTATCTGTTGGAGTAAAAGCTTATACATAAGCCATGTATATTACCAGAAAAAGAATTCCACGTACCTCAAAATATGTAAATATCTTAGGGATTTCTACAGAAATGTAGACTTTTATGTGTATGTGTATGTATGCAATACATAAGCAAATATGGTAAGATGGATGTGCATTTAAAACTTTTCAAAGACTATAGTTTCATTTCTTACAAAGAAAGTTGAGATTTTAAATGTCCCCAAGGATGAAGAGTCTGGGCAACCTGTTCCAATGTCTGATAACTATCACAGTAAATTATTTTTTTTAATTTTTTTGGTGGCTATTGACCACCTTTGTCACAAGGACATATTGCTGGCTCGAGTTTATGGAATGATTTTTTGTTGGGTGGTTTTCTTGGTTTTTGATTTTTTTTTTCTTTAATATATCCATGAGAACTTTTGCAAAATCTAGAACCTAAACGACATACTAAAAAGTTTATCTATAAAAACCATTCACTAGTGCCAACTTCTACACAAAAGAAACTGGAAGGTCCCAGGTTTTATGTTTTTCTTCAGATAGTGATAACCTGTCTTATTGAGCAAACTGACCACTCGAACATTGATGCTCAAGTAGCTGCACAGTGAACATTCCTCATCCTTGGTGAAATGTTTGTGTCACAGTGCACATGCTTGGCTGCCAGCATTAGTTTTCTAAGGCCATCCTCAGAGAATCTGTGTAAGAGGTTACCCCACTGGCTAAAGCTCTTCACTTGGGACTCAGATCTGCTCTCCTTGACATGAAGATCAGGTGCTCCCCTTCAACTGATGTTGAGAGATAATTTGTAAATTGTGTTGTCAACACAACATTTTATCTGCTCCAAATAGCTCATAAACAAACCTTTGATTAATTCTTCCAGTCTGTGTCTTCTGGACAGGATTTACAGCATTCTACTTATTTGGATGAAAAATAGAGAGAGACAAGTTGTCACCACTGAGATAAAGAGTACTTTTTTTCTTCATTTTGTAGCTTAAGGAACATTTTATCATGACTTTACTTTTCTGAAAATGGCAGAAAATTTAAATTTGTGACTGATGATACCAAAGCTGTAAAACTTGATGAAATCAAGAGTGTTCATACCTAATTACCACAAGCTACACACATTTTAGGCCAGGAACATCTAGTTCACAATGGAAACTGTGAAGCTTGGAATTGTTATTCCAAGATCAATGCATAGGATTATATTAGCCAATGACATTTGAAAGAGCTGTTTATTTATAGCCTCAGCTGAACATTGCAACACAGCTGGAGGAAAAAATGAGTAATTTCAAAGACAAATAATTCAGAAGGAGATCTGTTGGGGGTGGGGGCATTTACTGAGTTTACTGTGTCCAGACATTTAATAGCATTAAAGCACAGAATCTGAAGGAATAAGGCTTACTTTACTGACCTTGTCTTTTGTTATAACATTAAATTTAACTCACAGCTCGGAAGATCACATTAGTTTGGCTTTGAAACATTTTTCATTTATGTGTGCCTTTGAATCAGCACACTACTATCTCTGTTGATTTAGTCCAGTCAAGATGTATGTTTAGTTCTGAAGCACTGTTTATGTAAGGCTCTTATATCACCCTACAGCACAGCTACCATCCAACAACTTGGGATTGAAAATTAGAAACTGAATGCCACTGGAATAAAATTCAATTCCTTTCAAAATTATTATGATAAAACATATACAAGCAGTTTGAGGCTGATATGAAAAGATTAAAGCAAATAGCTATCTATTAATTTCAGGAGTATCAGAAATGTAAATAAGAACCTGACACACCAATTCCTTTTTGAATGCTAGCTAGTTTCCACCACCCAACACTCTTGGATAAAATACTCTTTTGCAATCTGCATTTCCAAGTTTGCATAATTGCAACTTTAAAGCCAACTTTGCTCTGCTTTTTTCTTTTTCTTTATTTTTTTATACTGAACCTTCTGGGTTTAAAAAAATACTTATTTTTGGTTCTTATTTTGGCACGTGCATTAAAGCTCATAATGTAAAAGTGAAAAGTCTGTTCTTGAGGAAGGACAGCAATAGATTGATGTTTGTAGATAGTTTGTATATAACACCCAGGGTAATACTAATCCAAATATAGAAAGTAATTACCCTGACCTTGATATCTGTCATCATTATCTTGCTTATTACACAAATGTTTTGCTAAGAATGTCATCAAAACCACAGTTTTAGATCTATTTCCAGTAAGAAACTCCTTCTAATCATTTCTCTCCAAGTATTGTGGTTCTAAAGATACAAAAGTATCAGTGTATCTAATTGCCATAATTGTTCCAAGAAAGAATTATGATAAACCTTCTTCGTAGACTTCATTCCAATGGCTTTTATGTACTACTTGCAGTGCCAAAGCATTTCAAAACTCTTTGTAGAAGATTATCTTGTACCTGGGGAAAAAGAAAGGAGAACAAAAAGAATTATTTTAGGGAGTTAAAACACCTGAAGTGCATTTGATTCTTTCATAGGAAAATATGTCAGAAATTGTCAAAACACCCTAATGTTTCCCAACTTGTAGGAAACATTTCCAGTGTACAGGGCACATACCAGCAGCATGGCTAAATGTAACACTAGCCCCTGAGAAACAAGAGGCTCATACATCCACGAAAAAAGAATAATACAGAGTAATTCTCAGTCTTCTGAGAACAGCAGTGACTATTGGGCTTATTTCATGATCATAAAAGCCTCATAATCTATGATTGCTGCAAGCAGAAGTGATTTATTGGAGTGCTCTCACATATGTAAGATAAAACTATAACTTGCTGGCAGCTATTATTTTTAAAGGAGGGTATTAAAGGAAGGGGCAACAGCTTGCTTACTTTGTTGCCTCAGAAAGTGATATTTAGCAGCTCCAAAATACCAGTGTTGATGAATAGTTGCGGTGAAATTATAACCACTGTTTAACAATGAGATAAAGTTTCACCTCCATGAGGAAAATATAGACTACAAAATCTGATTGTAAACAATCAATGCTTTATATTCTTCCCTAACTGAGCAATTTTTGAATTTATGCCAATCCGACAAATGCATTAATAATCTTTAGCCACTAGGTATTTGTGAAAGAAATTGGAAATTATTTTTAATTTGCTAGTGTGGTGAAGCAATAAGACACTGATTCAGGAAGGAGGAAGAAATGGCAGTATGTGTTTGCTATTTTCCTAAGAAAATGCAGAAACACACATACAAGTTGTGCCTTTTACGTATATACACATTCTCCCACACAAAGCAAGTGGAGTGAATAGAGAGAAGAAACTATAATCAGTTGCTAAATAATAAGGAAGGAAACTAACTTAAAAGCAGAAGAGTCTCTAATGAGTTATGACACTCAAAGTCATTTTAAAGATTAAATTTATACTTGATATATAATTTTAATTAGTATTACTTTATGTTCTTATTGAGTTTTGTTCAGTTTTTTCATCTGTAAAATATAGTGTAAAACACACAGCCTATTTGCTCTGTATAATCCATGGGAGGAGGTCTGGGGGAGGAATTTATTAAGAAATTAAAGACGGTGGTAAACTGCATTTTAAAAGCTTTGTTCTGTTCACCTTGATTTCAAAACCAGTGCAAGAATCCCATGCAACAGAATCAAGACAGTCAGTAATAAAGAAAAGAAAATCAAAATATCTACAGACAACTGCTTGAACAGGACCCTTAGTTTTACCAAACTTAAACATGAGATGTGATGTGTTACCCTACTCATCTGAGAGCCACAAAAATTCTTCATGTGGAAAATTTAAACTGCTTTGAGATGCCTTATTTTAGTGTAAATAAGTCTATAACATCACATGCATGAATAGTTATTGCCATTTAAAGCCCTCCTGTTAAAGGGGTGGGATACCATGTAGTTGTGGAGTATAGGTAACCTGGGAACTAAAGTTAAACAAAGAGGCAATATTGAGTTCTAAGTCCCCAAAGACAGTCTCTTTGAAAGAAAGAGTAGTGAGTATGAAACAAATAAAAAGCCAAGCAAGAGCCCTGAGTAAGGTTTATGCATTGGGTAGCAGTACTTAAATGATCATATATGAAGCAGAAGAGTTATATAAGTCGAAAAATTAATCTGCATTAAAGTAGAATGTGAATGGGCAGCAAGCTCTGTGTGTGGAAGCACTCATTGTTCCTTAGGTGTGTGACTGCTTTCATCACTGCCAAGGCTGGTAGCTTGTCCTACCTTTTTAATAAGTAAAGGGGGAAAAAATTGTCTCTCCTGTTCCTTTCAGAGTGCTTCAAACTTTTGGTACATTACAGAGCATATGCTCATTTGCTATGAGATCTGTCACAATTCTCCTACACACAAATGTAATGCAGAGTACCTGTTTGTTCTTTGATGCTGTGTTCCAAGCATATAGCATTTGGAAATGATTCAGCTGCCTTAACAGGTACCAGAGGTATCTGGTATTGTCCTGAGTTACTGACAATATCTTTGTGGAGGTGGCAGATGTGACCCTGGACTCACAGCAGACTTCTCTATGCTGACTGTTAGAAACCACCTGAAATGTCATTATATGCCTATGTTTGCACAAATTATTTTTTATCATGGGTGTTCAAATTAATCTAGATTCATTGTGGGGTTTGTTTTTTTGTTTTTATTAATTGAACAAGATTTTGGTTCTCTCTTATGTAGATTTATTGATTTCAACATTTACCAAGGAAATCTGAAAGTTCAGTGGCCCCTGCTACATGATAGGTATTGAATTAATCTCATTCTTCCCAAAGGGCAATGGAGACAACAAGATATTTAGGACAGGAGAACTCACAAGTCTTCCTTCTCTGCCGCACACAGAAACTTTGAGATTTGGCTTTATGTTGAGGGAGAGCAGGGAGAGGATTGTTGAAGGCCCTTTGGTTGAGGTTGCAGGGGTGCAGGGGCATGTGAAGCCTTTCCTGCCAGTTCGAAACCTGTGTCATCACAAAATACAGAAATGGTCCCAGGAGCAGATCGCCATCCATAGATCTTCAGCTCACCTCAGCAGATCTGCTTCCCCAGACACTGCTCTCAACCTCAGCTTTAGCTCACATGGTGGCTATGTCCCAAGGTGGAGAAAGAAGAACAGAAGAAGCATTTTTGAAAAGTGCCTTTATCCCTTTTTTGTCAATCTTCTGATTAATATTTTGTGTCAGAAAAGTCTATTTCAACTTTCACATGAATGTATTGGTTTCAGTGCAGTGTTCTTTGTGAGGGATTTCCTCAGACACTATTGCTGGTGTGAAGCAATGTGTTCTAGAATAGACCATTACTTACTAGAGACATCATTAACTCTTCATCTTTATTAATTGCAGGATGAATTGAAAAGTCTGCATTACTAGGTCCAGGAAAATACCTTAACCACAAAGCTAGTAATTCTTCTGATATCGGCATTTTTAGCTTTTCCCAGCTGATGCTGCTCTACTTGATATGATTGATTTTCACTGCGAAGGAAGAAGTAACTCTAGACTAGAGTGTACAGCACTCGGTCATGGTAAATGACATCAGGAGTACTGGAGAATCACCTCAAACTGAGGAGCTGTATGTATGATTCAGTAGCTTATTCCAAGGCATCTTGATCTTTGACATTTTGAAAGGTATTTGAAATATCTTTGTTCTATCTGAATGCAACATTTGACTATTGTCTTAATTCCCTCTGCTTTGTTTTTTTTTTTTCCTTTTTTTGGAGGGGGGATGGAAGTATGTCTGGTACATCTCTAATTATTGGTATAAATGAAAATTACTATTTTTCATACATGTATCAAACTCTTTGGTTTACTCCACTAAAGAATTTAGAGTTCTGCATAAAAAATAAAAACAAGGAAAACAGAAAGTGGAAATCCTACAAAATTTGATTAAAAGGTGAAAACTAAACAATTTCTAGTAATTGAAGGTTGATATTGTCCATAAACCAAAAGAAAAGAACACATTTCACTATTAGGTCTAATCAAGCAAATCATAAAACAGTAAAACAAGGTGAAAATTAAATGAAAACTGGAGAGTGACTGAATTACCTGTTTTCTAAAGATGCCATCAAATTTTATCTTCAGTCTGATTTACTGTCTGATGTAATTTGAATTTTTTTGTCACTTAGTCTCTTACTGCAAATCTTACTGTTCTGTCATTTGATTTCAAAGCTTTTATGAATTCCAAATAAATTATTTTGAAATAAATTAAATCACAGGCAAGTTAAATAAAACATTTGTTAGTTCATTCTTGTTTTCTGCTCAGATGCTTTAGCTTAATTTTATCAAAGCACAGGATCATATACTATGAATAGAGAATCCCTCACAGCCATCAATTGCCCTTTCTTTTGGTCAGAAACCAAAAATAAGATTAATTATGTAAGCTTCCAAAGAGAGATTTCCAGTAACACTTTAAATGAAATGCTCCCCCCTTAAAAGGATTTAACTCAGACTTAATGAGAAAGTTATTGTATGTTAATTAAATACACACTGATTACTATGAATATTTATCGAAGTGTAACAATAATTTGCATGAAGATAGATGTTGAACAACTGAATTTCAGTAAATATGTTCCTAATAATTATTTAACATTCACTAAATTATGCAATTAAATGATTTTTTGGCAAAGATATTGAGTATTTATTATATATTATAGGCCCAATTGTATCATTACCTACACAGGTGCAATCCTATTTAATTAAAGGGGAAGTTGTTGTCACATAACTGAGGGCAAGATGCAATCATATGTACCAACTGATTGCTGAGCATATTTAATGACACTGAACAGCATTTCTGAGATCTAGAGAAGTCATTCTATTCACTTCTTTCAAAAACTTATTGAAAATTAGGCTGAATGATCCAGCCAGAGTCTTTCCTTTGTTATACACCACGGATCCTTCAACCAGTTCCAGTTTTAGCATCCTTGCAGTCTGTGGAGTTTCTTACCTTCTCACTTTTGTGTCCTGTTTTTTAAAGCTTTTATGGCCTATTTGGTTGTAAATGTATCCTACCTGTATTGCAACACTAAGCACTCATTAAAAGTGTAAGGGAAAATAACCCTAACTCCATTCTTTCCTACTGCTGCTCCTCTGTGGAAGACTCTTTGTGTCCTAATCTTATTTTCCTATAGAAATATTCAAAGCTTATTTTGTAAATTTCTAGTCTCCTCCCTTCTAGTATAGATGTTATTCACAGAATCCTTGTTTCATAGTCCAGCATCTGGTATCCTTCTCAGCTGGAGGAGTTTTGAGATAATTTCTATGATTTCTTAGGAGAAAGGAACAATCTTCAGGCTACTGTCAGGACTGCCATTTTCTGTGCCTCTTGTTAAAGCCAGTTTAGTCAATGATTCAGGAACTAAGATTAAGCATAAGAGACAACCTGTTTCTGTGGGTCAGTAATGACAATATTCTGTTGGGACAGGAGAGATCCCTGCCCCCAATATAATTATGTATCTCTCTCTAGTGTCCCTTAAATGCTTATTAAGTCCTTGAATCCTTTATCAGGAGAGAGATTCTTCATCCGTGGGCTTGCTTGTAAACAACAGAGAAAGGAAATGACACTGATGTTTTTGTAGGAATGGCTTAATTCAGAGCAATTTGGGAGCTTGCTGCATACCACTAATACTAGAAGTTTCAAAGTAAATCAAACAGGACAGAGACAATAAAGCCTGCAGTTATGCCTTTTGCGCTAATTTTTCAGTCCACTTCTATATTTACTTCTCATGCCACATCTTTTGAATCAGCACAGTGTCATAAATTCTCTCCCTTACATGTGACAGTGAAGCATTGGAATGGGGTTTGGGATTTGCATGCTCACTGTGCATGCAGTGCACTTCAGCCAGAGGTGGGAAGGATATGGCAAGGGAAGACATACTTCTAAAGGAAAATCTGTCAGTCATGGTGCAATGGTCGTCCATCTCTTCCCTTGCTATCTGTCAGTACCACAAGATACGTGGAAATAGATTGTGTCTTTGAAACCTCAAGGTCTTTCTAAGAGCTGTTGGAACACAAAAGGCTCATATTCTTAGCTGGAAAGTCCATCTGGAATTTTCTTCTCCCTCCAGTGCCAAATTCATCAAATGGCTTATTCTCTTCAAAGTAAGAAATTAATACCATCAAGCAATCCTGTTTTAGTGTTTATAGAGCTCAAGAAATTGTCTTGCTTTCTGACCTTAGTCTAATTTTTAAAAAGCTAAAAATGGAAACTATAGGTGTAAGTTTCATTAGAACAAGACTGCATTATGGACAGGTACAGGAATGACCCTGATATTTAAAAAAAGGTAATGGCATTATCCACTGGACAGAAAGGAAAATAGAATTATGAAAAAGGTTGCATAAGAATGTGTTGTGTTTAACAAGTCTTCTACAAGGTTAGGATTTAATTGTACTATCATCAGTGTAGATGACAAATGACCATATGGCTGAAGTATATTTAATATGTGGTTTTTTTAAACAATAAAAATTGGAAATTCTAAACTTAACAATATCTGAGTTAGGACTGCTTGAGAAAAAAAAATAGTGTCTAAAGCAAATATAGAAGGAAAAGGTAAACTTAAAAGAGTACTTATTTGGAATATTCTTAATATTTGTTACCAGCACTAGGCTACTTTATTCTTCTTGGTAGTAATAGAACCATAAACAAACTTTTAAGTACAAACACAAATAATAAACTCTAGTAGGCCTTGTCTCCCAGTGTGCTTCCATGAAACATTTCAATAATAAATAATGGTAACAGTAAGCTAATATCAGTGGTTAACTGCTTTTATTTTTTTTTAATCAAATGTTAATAATTATCCTAGAAGTAACTAGCTTTAGTTGCTAGTAACTAGTTAGATTCTGATACATGGTTTGTCAGTCAGCAGCTTTCATCAGAGCAGTGCACTAAATAAGAGGAAGGCACAAGAAACTACGAGCTCTGTCAGACTCCTTGCTGTCACCCTCTCAACTGTACTTTTCATACACCATATCCTGACTCCAGGCATTTCTGACAGCCTCTCACTCCTCAATTTTTGACTTTTTTTGGCACAAAAGAAAATCTTCCAAGCAAAACCCTTGATTGTTTGCTTCCTAGGCCAGGAGATGAAAGGTGTCATAGTTTCCATCCAAGAGTTCCCAGAAGGGTTATTAGCTGATGTCCATTTCTATTATAACCTCCAGCACTGCAAACCCTCCAAGTGGGAGGAAATCTCTTTCTGACTGATATCATGCAGCCTCTCAAGTCCTCATAAGAATGCTCCTGTTATTGATATATCTATAGAAAGGTGTTTTCTGCCATACTTTTTTCAAGTAGCTGAACAGGCCAGGCTTATGTTTTGGGTATTTTTCCTGAGGGAAATGTTAACTGTCCATGCTTCTGCAAGAATCCTCCTGCACTCTCCAAGTGAGCATGCAGAGAGAAACAGAAAAGAGGAAAGAGAGGTATCCGCAAAGAACTGAAGAGTTTTGAGCTATGCTACCATCCTGCACATCCTACCCTCTTTCTCTTTAGGATTTATAGATATAGTAGTCATTTTGTACCACCTCTGTATGGTGACTGCAAAATGTTTCTTGAATAAAGATATCCTTCTTCTTGGGTAAAGATTCCCTTACTTTGGATACAGGTATGCTCAGAGATCATCAAAGCTGCAGAGTGAGGCAGCATAGCCATGTGCGTAAAATCTGGAGTGGGGCTCAGGATGAGGTTAGGCCTTCAAACAGCATTGCAACAAACGGCAGACACGCAGTCCTCATTTTCCTAGTTTTAGAAGACACAGAACCTTACAAGTACTGATGGATGTATTGGCTAGGGACAAAACAGATGCAAATACAATGGTCTTTAATGGCATTGTATCATATTGTACACATCAGAGGGACTAAGGACTAGGGCATCTTAGTAACGATTTTGCAACTTCAGTGGAACAGAAACAGAGAAAAAAAATACTAGATGGTGACTACAAGAGAGATTTAAGCCTGTAGATACTATTTCCTTCTTTCTACCACCATCCCCACTCCTCACTCCCTTTTATTTTAATCTACTTGATATTTTAAATGTGGAGAGGTGTTTTATAAGTGGAGAGATAATGGGAGAATCTTTCTCTGTCAACACCAATTCTTTCCTATGTTTTTGTTCAAGAAAGAGCAGCAGGCTTTGACTCCCAGTGGGGGCATATGGTTCTCTGTGGCTGTAAGCATGGGTTTTGTGTCAAGAGCTGATTCTCTCTCCCGTGTACTGGAGTCCACTGAAGAGGATCCAGGCACATAAATCCTTTTATGGATTTGACCTTAACCTTGTCAAGTTCTGCATCTTAGATTTGTCAGCTCCCAGACATGTTCAGATGTGTTTATTATCTTAATATCTGTTTTCTATGTAAGGTTTCTGTTCTAAATCAGACAATTTTGGAGATGTTTACTTTATGCTGTCGTTTCCTGGAAGAGAGAGGCTGGGTGCTTACCTGACCCTGGACTTGCTGAGTTGTCAAACTGAGTAGAAAGATCCCAAGTACTTAGCAATTTTGTCCCTTGTCTGCAGGGAGGAGACCAGAGATGTCTAGGGCAAGAATGCTGGTCCCAGAGGTTGATGGCCAGGTGTCTGAGACTGATTGGAAAAACCTTACTGCAGTCAAAAACAAGGCCAAAGGTGCAAGTAACTCAGAAACTGCTGTAATTTGTATTTAATTATAAGTTGCAAATCAATACAAATAGTCTTGCCAGACAGATTCAATTGCATTTTTAATAAAATAAAATTAGTAATGAAAGAGAATGCAGAATGTGTGACAAATATATGTTAGGGAAATTTTTCATCGTGTCTTATGAAAACTTAGCCTGACAGGATTTACAGAAAAAATAAAATAAAAGGCTTTCCTTACCTTTTCTATGCTTAAATGAAGTGAAACTTCCATACCAATAACTGATGTGTGTAGTGAGTAGTGTAATTTTAACAAGATATTCCTAGTGTGCATTAGACTGCATGAACATCTGGAGCAGAAAAGAGTCTGTACTGAGAACAGCAATTAATAAAAGATCCCAGTAGAGTCTGATCATTGCAGGGATCTCCCAGACTCATAAACTACACACTGAGTAAGAAGAAAGAAAAGGTAGGCAGCTGGAGGGACCATCCATTTATACTCTGTTTGATTTCCTGGGTAAGAACCTCAGTGCACAGGAATGAAAGGGTACTTATTCTTATGCACTGTGATCAATCATTTTAGCCAAAAATCTGCTGGCATTCAACCAAAAAGATAGTCATAACATTAGATTTTAAATGTCCTTTATATGAAGTAGTGTTAGACAAAGTATTTCTTCTCATAAAATGCCCTGGAGTTTTATGTTCTTAAAATAGCTTTTTAAAAATTAAATAAAATAGCGAAACATTTTAATCACTTTAAAAGTCTTCTTAACATCAATCTTCATCACTACAGTAGAGCATTATTTCGGGATGCTGCCATGGCTGTAACACAGCCCAAGGCAGGATGGAGGTAGGAGTGTCCCTCTGATGAAACATCTGCAGCTGGGATTTGTGACACAGAGGGAGAACAATCCCACTGACTGGGAGGAGCCTTGATGTCTTCCCTGTGTGAGCTGTCCAATACAAGTACTAGAAACTCCCAGGACAAGGAACATATACAAACTGTGGATGACAAAAACTAGTTAAGAGATGAAACAGTAGAAGAGCCTGAGCAACGAAGCAGCTGTGGATGCTCTGGAAGGAGCCCAGACAGTGCTAAAGCTATTTAGAAGCACCCCTTTGTCTTCCAAAATTACAGAAGATATTTTGTTCTTCTATCCCTTGAGGTCTTCATGCATAAAAGTAATTAAAGATCACATTTACCTTTCTTTATCCTGCTCTACCTTAGTCATTCCAAGGGATTTTTTTTTTCTTTTTTAGTGCAGAAGTGTAAATTTCTGCAAGGTTGAAATAAGTTTATGAATACAGTGCAAATGTTCATAAACATTGAAAAACCACCCAGAGTTTGTTACTGCCATTGTGAAAGATATCTCACTCTACTATTATCTTAGCTTTATGATATCATGTTTTGTGTGGGATGAGACTTTGCGCATATATTAAAGAAACAAAGACAATAATTATTGGATCTGCACACCAAGAGCAAGAGTGGTTCTTTAATCACACTCTATTCCATGAATACTGAGTGGAATACTACAGTAAAAAACCTTGATATTTTGACTGAGACATAGCAGAGCTTTAGTGCTCATAATACTCTACTTTTATGGGGTCATATTTCTGTCTCAGATATATTAGTAGATTGTGCCAAGATTTAGGCTGTGCAGCTGCAGGAACTTGAAAAGTTGCCTCTAGTGTATCAGATACAAAACACGCAACATTAAATTTTGTGAACTATAGCAGTTAGCTAAGTGTATGATGTCTCTTTAAGGAAAGAGATTCAAATCAAGTTTCAACTAGGGCCCACTGAAACAACTGCAGATTTTGGTGGGTTGTAAAATGGGCAGAGTTTCACGTCTTTACCAGAAGAATGACAACAGAACAAGGTAAATCATTTGATGTTCATTCCCAGATGTTCAATGGAAGAAGACATTGCCATGGAAAAGCTGACCTCTGTCTAAAGAGAATTAACAAGATAGAAGCCTATTAAGGTTGTAGATATCAGCTGTTGATATCAATTCTATGCCATATGGTAAAAGGGATTATTAAGGAAAGAAAGAAAAGGTCTATTTGGTGTTTTAATGGGATGTTCTAAAAAGCTGATTTAACTCAACTTGATATTTGTAGTTTTATTCTGATAGCTGCTGATAGCTAATAGGAGACCCAACAGGCAGAGAGGGGCTATAATGCAGAATTTAAAATGCCCATGTACTCACTGTGCTTGTTTTCTTATAAATTGAGGTCACAGACATTAGAAATTATGTGGGGATGCTGTAGGCTGTCATACAATAATAGAATCACTTGGGTTGGGAAAAAGCTTCAGGATCATCAAGTCTAACCATAAACCTATTATTGCCAAATCTGCCAGAGTTGTGTCCCTCTGCACATCATCTACACATCTTTTAAATACCTCTAAGAATGGTCACTCTGCCACTTCCCTGGGCAGCTTGTTCCAATGCTTGACAACTCTTTAAAGAAATTTTTCCTAATATCCAGTCTAAACCTCCCCTGCTGCAACTTTAGGCTATTCCCTCTCAAATGATCACTTGCTACAAGGGAAAAGAGTAATTCCACTAATTTAAGGTTTTACTAATAGCATGCATTACCGCTTTTTGTAAGGATGAAAGCTGCATATTTGGATAGCAACACATAGGAAAGGAATTTTCATTTGCAAAAGAAGTGTACAGAAGGTAAGTAACCATGTTCCAATGGTATTTTAAGACCACATCTCCTTAAACTATTTTTAAAATAGGCACCTAGAATCTTACAGAAATTCTGATAATATTACTGACACCATGTGTTCCAATACCAAGGGCCAAATATGTTCAGTCCATTTTGCTTTTCTTGTGCATTTTGTTTCTTTTGCATTAATTCCTTTTGCCTAGATCACTTAGATGAAGCCTTCCACTTGCATCTATAGTGTGCAGAGCATATGAGCACATAGCATTTCATTATCCATGATTTTGCTAAGTGTGATTCCCAAGAAATTACTGGAGCCAAAAAAGTCGTGAGAAGTGGAGTAAAAACCTAAGAAACAGGACAAGATAGAAGATGTTTGATCAGTTAATAGGAAGGTACATTTGGGGGAATAATAAATCATTTGGTCTAAGTGCAACTCGGTTCTCTGGAAAGTACTCAAGGAAAAACATTGTATGGAGAACAGATCATAGGTGAATATTGCCTTATTGTGCTGTTTGTTGGGTAGATTCTACCAACCTTTACAGACTCTTTCCAGCTTTACACTGTAGAGGATGCTAGTTATGCAGGATAAATTCAAAGAGCTGTCAATATCATTTGGAAGGAGGCAAACATCCTACATCAGATGGAACATACACTGGTTATAAATAACAGGATCAATATTTTAAAGTCCTGATTCTTCAACTCAGTTTCATTTCTTATACAACAGTTCATATACCTTCACATTTGCCTAACTATTCTTTGCATAAGTAGATAAAATGATTAAGAGCATACTACACAATCATGGTATGCTCCCGAGAACAGTGGTATCTCTGAATGTGGTAAATAATGTAGAAAGGGCACAAGATGCAGAGAGGAGATAAATATTTAGTTTGAGATTGTCAAAGCATGAGGGAATTAGAGTCCTAAATCCTAATAAAATTTAACAGGAGTTGGAGACCTTAATTCCCTTAGGTGCCTTTGAAAATCTCATTTGTATTTTCATTTTAAGCTAGAACAATGATCCTGTGTAATATCAATTTCACTAAGAAGACACCAGTCTATTTTCCACCCTTTTAATTTCAAAAAGTATGATTTTCAGCATTGTAAACATATAAAATCCAGCTGGTCAGTGAGTCAAAATTTGACTTGAAGGGTCGGGTTACTTTCTGTACTGATTTATCCAGTGAATAGCCACACTGCTTTTTGCTTTGCTTTCGTTAACTAGCTGTGTTTAGACTATTCCCCTGATGTTTCCTACTCAATCACTTTAATTATGAGATAAGGACTTACTATTTCCTGCTTTGATAGGAATTGCTCACCTCTGAACTAAGTTAGAGTTAACGATGTTTTTCTCTATTTTCACATTAATAGTCTTTCTTTATTAATTCCTTGGTTTAGTGCATTTCAGTGCATTGAGAAAAAATAAAATTAAATTAGGTAAAAGGAGCTATACTGTACTAAACCAAACCCAAAAATCCTCAGTGTTATGTAGCAAGTCCATAATTATTTCTATCCCAGCAGCCTTTGCTGCATTTTTTCTATTCAAATCCTGTACTTTTCTGATTTATAAAGTAGAAATTATTGCATTAGTTAAAAATTTAAAGAAATATCAGTTCTTTTATAAAGGACAACTAGGCCTTTCCTCCTCCCCCTCCCATGTTTGTTTTCATTTTAGCTTCCTGGGTTGTTTCACTCACCAGTATATTGGTTTTCCCCCAGACTGGGAAGGCAGTAGTTTAGACTTATTTGGCCTTGGTGGATAATCCATCCCTCTGGCTCTTAGCTTCTTTCTGTATGTTTTGACATGGTTACTGAAAAAAGCCAGTTCTATTAGACAATACTTTCGGGGATGAAGCTGTGTACTAATTACCTTTCCAGTTAACAGCATAAAAATTAAAGCAATATAGTGTCGTCCATTAATTTTACAAAAATTGGCGCAGATCTTCAGCTGATGTAAGTGGACATATCTGATGGATTTACTCCTGCCGGGGATAAGGCTTCCTTTATTGACTTTTCAAAGCATTTCCAGATTTCAGGCCAAGCATTGCAGTACATTTTGATTAATTTCTCTTAGCCTCTGTAGATCTTGCCCATCTTGTCTGTTGTGGAGATTATACTCATCCTGTATCTGAAGTGTAAGGTTCCTATTGTGTTTTATTTGCTGTGTTCTGTAAAGCTCCTCACTGATTTTTAATCCATGGATCATTCTTATTTAGCATTACAAGTAGATTTTCAGGATCTTAACACAATAACTCCAAAAATAATGAACTGCTGTCAGCTGCAAGCTTTTCAGTTTAATAGTAGAATAATTCTGTATTATTTTTATTTCAAACAACACTGGATAACCTTAGATTTTGTTATGATGGAAAGCATGCTATTCTTTTTAATTTTTTTTATGTGACTGCTGCGAATATTGAACAGTTCTTGGACATATTCAAACCTTTTCTTTTTCCTTTTCTCTTTCCCTTAGCTGTAATGAGCTAATCTCAGTAAACTATGGGCTGAATGCAAAGTATGAGGAGGAAGGTTGCAGAAAGAAAAGAAATAATATTCATTGTTGATGTTCGCTAATTTGGAGTTGCATGAAATCTGTAACTTGAAAGTACTTTTTAAATAGTGTTAAATTGAATATGTTTCTCAGAAAGAAAGTGAAGTTCAAAGGAACTTGGACCAGCAGGGATGCTGCCTTGTGAAGAACTATTTGATAAGCCCATCCTGAAAAAGCTGTGTAGTGAAACCCAAGGGCAACATTTCTCATCCACATGGTGCCACAAAATCACCAGACTCCAATCTGAGTTCAGAAAAGAGGAATGGGGCATTTTGTACCAAGCCACATGATGGATAATCTAGAAAAGCCCTCTCACCAGAAGAGGCAGTGGCAAGCTGAAGCACAATGGCAGCCAGTACCCAAGGCTGTCCACAAACATTATCTGCTCTGAAATGGAGATGATCCATAAAGAAGAGGATTCACTTCAAAGATTCCCAGAAAAATCACATGAATCCTTCCAAGACTGTCCCCAGAGTCACCTCTTTAACTGAGCAGCATAGACAACTGTCTCACCTGGCCTGAAGAGCAGCCTGGAAAAAAAGGTGGAAACGCTTTGGTGAAGGAAGGTAGGAGACAGCAAAACAAGCATAAAATAAATGCTTAATTATTTAAAAAAACCCGAAACATCTCTTAGTTCATGTTCCAGGAAACGAAGAGCAGGAGAATATTTTGTACCTGTAAATTTCATAAAAATGGCAAAACTTATTTCTTAGATTGTTCTTTAAAAATGAAAAAAAAAAAAAAGGAGATTCAGTCAAACAGATAACGTATATTAAATACCCATGGAAATCCAAAACAAATGCACTGCCTAACCAAGATGAAAGACCAAGAATACTTCTGATGTTTTAATCTGAAAAATAAACAGTTCAGTATATTGATAGGGCTTAATTATATCCTTTCTTACTTAAATGACTTTCTATATTAAAACTGTAGATATTAAATTATGCTAAAGTAAAATATTTTTATCATAATTTAAATTTATTTATACTTGTTAAACTTTTGTGAGGTTAGTTCATAAATCTACATCAAGCATTTTAATACAAAGACTGTTGACTTAAACTCATCATCTGCTTAATCAACAGTTTTAGTTTATTATCAGAAAGCATCAGTAACCTTGATGCACTTTATCTTAATTTATGCTTTCATCAAATAGAGAGAGAGCTAAATAAGAAGGGATCGCATTAGAAATGCATTGGAAAATGTACATCAGGAAAAGAATTCAAGAACATTTGGCAGCAATTACTATCTCCATGCAACTAAATGCTGGCAATATCATTACACATTCCTTATCAGAGCCTTCTTCTGTGCAGGTCTTGAAACATGTATTCCATCTCAAATTATGAGTATAATTCATCTATACTGGCAGTACCACTAGGTTATATTTGACTCCCAAAGTCAGTACTATTATTCTGAGGCATCTTTTCATGAAGATATCCTTCCCAGATTTTTCCCTGAGTCCTTGTATATAGGACCTTGTGTATAGTCCTTGTGACTATGAGGCAGTTTTTGAAGTGCTCTACAGCACATCAGTCAGATGATCGTGAAGGCATATTCAGTTTTATATTGGAATATTTGAAGAAAACACCCCTGTGCTTGCAGCGGGCATGTACTGAAGGCACAATATAAGGGCTACCCTACTAGCATGCTCCCATGGAATAAAGAATTATTAAGTGGTGTTTGTTTGTAGTTTTTACTTTTGTTTTTTAGTTGCAGTCTTCCCAAACACTTCTGGAAGGTTTGGAAGGGAAAACTGCAATGAGCATTCCCATAATGTCTATTAAAGATGCCCTCTTTACAGTTAAAAACATCCAAAGCAGTGAATTAACTGTGAGAAGCGTGGGCTTTTTTTTTCTCCACATAACTACACAGAACAGAAACACAGGGGACCATTAGCTTGCATGGTAACTTGTTTGTCTACTTTAAACCCACTATTCATCCTTATAAAATATTGAACATCCCAGAACCCAGGGGATGTTATAACAAGCACCACACTGGTTTTGTGTTCTCTCTGACACGGTTGTGGAAGAAGCAAATCCTGGGGGCATGGATTGAATTTGAGATTTTGCAGCCACTTTGCATGTTCTGAAAGCCAGTTCTCAAAAATGTGTTTCAAAAACTCATGTACTTCAAACAAAACATTAAAAATGTTTATAATCACTGCATCCTCCAGTGTCAAAAATACATTATGGTGTGGAAATTGTTTCCAAGGATATTTTTTAAATAAATATATGGAATAAAAGTGTACTATTCCAAAAGCATCAGACATTAAGCATTTTTTCCAAAGTTGGTCATTTTCTAGAACTCACAACTTATTTTCTGCCATTCTTTCGTTGTCTAGAATTCTACGTCACTGATAGTGTTCTTAGTTTTGTCCTTTTGCTTTCATTTTCCCTATTCCATTGATATTTTCCTTTATCAGTTCCCTGATGAAAAGCAAAGAGTCATTTACAAAAAAAAACCCCAAAAACATTTTAACTATCATTAAAATTATTAGAGAAAAAAGGTATAAATTAATACAAATTAATGGAAGGATTAATAACGATAGGTAGTTGTTCCAAAACTCAAAGTAGGAAGAAAAGTCAGATGACATTTTGGACTGAAGGAAGATAGAGAGTCAGATCTGATGTTTACATTGAGTAAAACCAATTTCCCGGCACAGAAAAGTCCCAGCCCCAATGTCTTCAGCCAGAATTAGGTTTCTTGAGATTCATTTGGTAAAACTGATTACTAGGGACCTTCACTTACTCATGTAAGTGAAAACAGTTTGTATGTAATATTAATTCATGCTGTCATTACATGGAGATAAATAATTAGATGTTTTCATGATCCTTCCACAAAGGCTGCTTATGTTTTTTATAGAATAAAAGCCAAATGAAGAATTCAGCCAAAAATAAGCAGTAGAGTGCAATTTACCCATGTTCAAGCTTTACAGAATCCCAGCCAAGGGCTGGAAGAAACAAATGGAAACAAACATGTAAGCTGAACATTGGATGTCCAGCTCTTATAGAAGTCAGAAGCTTGTTTCTGTTTTGAAATTAAACTCAAACTAAAAAACTAGTTATCTTCTGCTCTGAAGTGAATTGTAAGGTAACTTCATGCCTGTAATATTTGCTTAATGTAGTCTTTGCCTTTACAATACCTTTTACACTCTTGGATAGTGAACTCTGTGGCTTTGAACAGATTATTAATTTTTTGTGCCATTCCCAAAAGAGTAAAGTATTGGTCTTGGTTTTTGTGTGTTGTACTTGATGAATTTGTCTTTCTCCATGTTATTGTCTTTTGCACTGAAAACATTTTCAGTAAAAATCTTGTTTAGGAACCACATGAAACTGACACAAAGCATATGCATCCCCAGATTTATTTGTCTTTTTGCAAAGTCAGTTTCTATTACCATGTGTACCCTTTTAAAAGCTGCTGAAGTATAAAAGCTTTTACCATTTGGTGAGTAGCTATTTTGCATTACTACTTTATGGAGTCACATCATAATCCATCAAACTCCCCTTTATAATTATTAGTGAATTCTAAATGACAGAGTTCATTCCTCAACACCTTGTATGACAGTAAAAAATAAGGTTTTTCACTAAGTTCCTTGCAATGTAGACTAATTGGTATACTAATTGACTTTTACTATAATTTAAGCTTATTGTTTATTGCTTTTAGATTGTTAGCTGACATTCATTTTTCTACTAGAACACAGTAGATATTGTTTTTGTAAAGGCAAATATGCTTTAATTGTACTATACCAGTGAGATGTCTGGGTTTTCTTTTTGAACAACCTGTTTGTACCTAAGATAATTTTCTTCCATGAGTTTTGTCTGCAGTAAAGAACAAATTGTATTTTAGCCTGGTATGTGATCAACAGAGTGTGTTGTCATTGCAGAGGTAAGGAAATTAGTATAGAGCAGATTTTTGCACTTTCTGCTGAACCCAAGCCTAACCCAAGCTAGCATTATTCAGCTGTCAGGAGCTTTTACATTCCAAGCATTATCATCATTAGTGTGTTTGGTTACAGTCCTTCAGAGCAGATTTACCAGGTTAATTAGATTTGGTAAATACAAAAATGAGTTTAAGTAACATTAAGGATCTGTTCTAGGCCAAAAAACAGGAAAAAAAAGTCTAAATCAAGCTTGGAGCAGTCCTTTGTAGACATATGCAGATGAAAAAAAGAATTGATAACATGACTTAGAAATAGTGTTATGTCTATATCTGTATTTCTAGATTTTACAATGCTGACATAGATCACTGGCTACGTTTTATTAAAAGCAACTTAATAGGTATGATTTATACATATACTGTGTCAAGGGTCTAGTTTGGTGCATTCAAATTCCTATAAAAAGTAGCACAGATTTTTGTATTATGTAATAAATTTCAGGATGTACTGCTGACCATTGCCTGGGCTCTATTCAGATTTTTCATCAAGAAAGACTTACATTTCTTTGACACCATCCATAAAATTAGCCTATTTCATTTAAAGCATGTTTTATTCTGTGGTGTACACAAGTATTACATCATCTTTATTTTTTAAAGATCTATTTTACAATAATGTTATTACCCATAATAAGTTTTATACTGATAGTGCTGACTGCACTGAAAATTTTCCTTTCTTCATGTACACAGGCATGCAAAGTAAATTTTTCTCAAGATTCAGTCCAATTTTAGTGTCATGCAGATAGCAACCATGATCTGAACCACATTTATACATATATATCTAGGTATCCAACAGTAAATTACAGTGATTACTATTATATAGTAATAGGGAATAGGTTTCTGGACTGTTCCAGGAACAAAAATTTCATAATTCTTATGAAGAAGATGTAATTTCCACAAACGTTTCAACAACTTGTGGAGGATTTAAGTGTGATGAAAGAAAATGTAGGTTAACTTCAGAAAATGACAAATAAGAAAAAGGGTAACTTCCTGTTTAGATTTTGAATATTTAATCAAGAAACATTCATTCCAACTTGGGAACATGTATATTGCTATTCTTTTTTTTTTTTTTTTTGAGCACTAGCATTTAAATTTTTTTTAAATGGGAAAACAGTCAAGGCATAGGTGGACAGAGTACTTTCAGAAATGTTAAATGGAACCTCACTTAAGAAGTTATTGATATTGCCAGATAAATTTGATGCTCAGAACTAGTCATTTTGTCATCTAGTTAAACCTGGGAAAGCAGCAGACAAAGACAGAGTTGCCAAGGAAATGCTGAAAGCTAGTTGTGATAAGACTCCCAGTAAAATTCCCCAAAGTTCAGTGGAAGAAGGAACCAGAAGAAAACCCAGAACAAGATGTAAGTCTTACCACATGGCTGCTGAAGTATTACATGTCTTTAGAGGACAAAGTCCCCTGTATTAAGCAGGATAAAAGCAGGAGAAACTATGAGAGAATAAAGGTACGAACAGTTCATTTAATAAAACAGATCCTTAACAAAGATTTGCAAAGTCTGTGCAAGCAGAGGACAGAAATGTGTCTGGCAAGTGTCAAGTGTGTGCCACACCAAGCATGCCATCATGCCTGGGCGGCTGGTAAAGCAGGGAGCAGCTTGCTAAAAGAGGGGAACCATCTGAAGTGTTCTAAGTGAAGTTTAGTTCCATTGGTGCTCCAGATGGGAAGGGACACACGCAGAAATCATTGCTGTAACAGGGCTGGAGGTCCCCACTGTGGCTGAGTTCAGACATTTTGCATTATAGTGAAGCTACTGGGTTAAGTTAAAACCTTTTAATTTAACCGATTAATCAGTGAATTGGGATCACTTTTAAGAGTGTACACACAGAACAGAAACAAATCTTTTGCCCTATGTTACTACAAATTAGAAAAAAATGTTCTGTCTTATAATCAAAGATATGTAGACCTTCAAATATTCTAAAGACAATGAAGCTTTGTTATCAACATCTTTTCTGTTCTTTCCAAACATATAGTATCAGAGAAAGAATAGTTTAGTAAAACATGTATTTTTTTACTATCTGCATATCTGAGTCACTCTTTTACCCTCTAAAGTTTGATATTTTACTGTGAAATCCTTAATTCTCACCCCATGACAAATAGTTTTCCCACCAAAGTGTAGAAAGGGAGCAGCATGGTAGGGTGTGGAGTTGTTGAGGAGCAGTAAAATGCCATCATGCAGAAAAAGCTCTTAGCTCTCTGTGATGCCTCAGCTCCTGGGAGTCCCAGGGAAAAGGAGAGGCAGCAATAGCTGCACAGATGAAGCTCCTGCTGGCAGTGGGAAACTGAGGACAGCAGAGGGGCAGCTGAGGCACCTGGTCAGCTGTCAGTGAGGCAGATCTGTTGTGGGGAGCAGCTGCAAGCAGGAGGTCACTGAGAGAGGAGCAGTGGGACCAGGAGGCATGGAGAGAGAAAGAGTTTCCAAAGAGGAGAGAGGAAAAACTTCAGAGTCCTGGCAGACAAAGTTACAGGAGTGGGTGGGTGGTGATCGAGTGGGAGGGCACAGTAAGAGATGAGAATTCATTTCACAGGACTTCAGGGACATGGCACACAGAGGCATCAGAAGGGTTAAAATGAAAGCCAGAAATGCTGAATAGCAGGAAGGGAGTATAATATGAGTGAATTGGGAACTGGGATTCGTGATGACTTTTTAGGACCAAGCAAAAATATTTGAAGAGGAAGAAAAGGTTGTCTTCCTTTCAGGAGGAAAGATGAGTTAAAAGGTTTGGAGGTCAGAGGGGACACAAGCAGATAGAGAAAATTCTAAGGAAGGAAAGAATGTTGAGTGTACAAAAAAGAGAAAGGGATGCATGAGGGACTTCTGAGGGTGGAATTCTTCAGGGCGAGCAGGTAAGGTGTAAGTGAGTGAAGAAAGAAGTTGATAAGGAAAATATATCTTGTCTCTCTTCAGATATCACAGACTACATAAATGTCTCTCTTCTGTTCAAATAAATAGAAAATTACCCACTGGCCTTAGTGAAGAAATCAGTTCAGCTGTATGGATGTGTATTCTGAGTAAAATGTCAACCTAGGGAACATGAAGAGGATAGATATTTTTCCAACAATTATATTCTATGTGGACATATTCTAAGATTATGAAGGTAATTTGCTTAGGGAGAGCGGGGTTTGTGTTTGTGTGTATGTGTGAAATTCACCAGTTTTCTGTGTGGCCATACAAAAAAGGAGAGCTGAATCCTCATGAGAGGTCATCCCTTCCAAGTTTAACACCTTAATTACTCACTAAAACAGGTTATTCCTTACAATTTCAGCTTGTCCTATTGCAGAAGTCTATGTCAGGATTCAAATTTCACCTCTTAAAACTTCATTTTGGTGTAATGAAATATCTCTTGTTAGTGTTAATTGAAGTGTGCTATCTGAATCCTTGGACTACAACTTTTATTCTCAGTTTTCAGTCCTGACTTACCATTAAGCTCACTGTGAAAGGTACCTCTGGTTGTCAGGCAAATACTCTTTCTAATTAACTAAACCTTAAAACTTCTCTTTTGTTGTATACCTAGAGGCATACTTGTTTAGCAAAATGCCCCACTTTGTTTATAGGATATATGAATCATTGAATTTTAGCTACAGAATAGTTCCACCCTGAGATACCATTCATAAGTGGTCTACTTGCCTTTATTAAACCTTCATTAACCTTTTACCATTCATCTTCTGATTTCCAGTATCACATCCACTTTCTGAACTAATTAATAATTCCTCCTGCCTTGGGACACTAATGAAAAACAAGAACACATTTTATTTTTTCCTTCTGTTTAGATCCCACACATTTGCTTATGACAACAACTGAAATGCTTTGAGAACTGTTATGTATTTTTGAAATTAATTATTCCTCCAAACATAATACTTGAATAGTTTGTTGAGGTTATTGGTGCAAATGTGCAAATTCTAGTTCCCTCAAGCACAGGCTAAATGCCTATAATTTCTGTGCACTTGCAGTGTGGAATATTTAAAAATTCTTCTGACTTTGGATAATTTTTTCCTATACTTTTTCATCCAGCTTGTACAATTTCCCTCATACAAATCTCTTTAATACTACTTTTTCTATCTCTAATTTTAGATTTTTTCAGTCCTTTTTACCTTCAACACCCTTGGCATTGAATGAACTCCTTACAGGATTTTATGGAGGACTCTATTGTCAGCTGAAAGACTTCTCTGAATTGCCAGGTACTGCCAATTTCAAAAATTGGTTTTAAATTTATTTTTGCTGCCTTTGTGTTTGCTCTCATTAGTCATAGATCAGGATTTTCGTGGTCTCTCTTATGTGCTGCTATCTCCTTTCTGATACGCTCTGTCTCTGATTTCTGAATCATCTCCATTGTCCTTAATTATTTTTTCACTTTTGTCCTAATCATGCTTCTTAAAAAAAACAATTACTTACCTGGGACAAGAACTGCTGTAGAGGTAACAGGGTTTTATAATACACTGTATTGATCACCTTTTGGATGTCGTGTTTTTGTGGTTTACATTGACTGTATAAATGGTCTGCTTGCTCTCAAAAATTTCACTTGACTGCCAGGTTAGTAATGGCAGCATTTTATTAATATCAGAATGTATCAGAGTGTTCTAACACAGTCTCTAATTTTACTAAAAATACTTACAAAATCGAATCAGTACAAAAGTCTGCGGATTTTCACTGACTAGCAGTGGTGAGCCATATGTCACAAATGTCTATCTAGGCATTCTGTACTCTGCTCACATAACATGGTATGTAAAACAAGCATTTCAAATACCTGGCATACATAGTCCAAAAGCATAAGGCTAAAAAATAATAATAATAATACTATATCTAATATAAAATTACTTTCTCATTGGTTCTGTTAGGTTATTAATCCTTCCTACCTGATATTAACAGCATACTTTCTTCTTTATTTCCCTCTATGCATTTCTTTATAGTCCACCTCAATGATATCCAGCTTTTATAACAAAAGTCTTGAATATGCCAGGTTCAAAATGTCTGCTCTTAGTTTTCAGGGTACTGCCAACAAAATAATTTAACCTAAACATTCATTTCACACTGCTGAGCCCTGGGTTTGCAGCTTCATTTGCAGTCACTCTTCTGTCTGAATACATATCTTCAGTTCCATCATTTCATCATTTTCTTCTCCCTGTCCCACTTCATTTGTGCTCATTTCATGAGGCATAGCATATCTTGTAATGCAGTATATATTCTCTGCCTTGACTTGTTTTGTGGTAAGCATGCAAATGCACTGGTGTTGGTGAGGTTTCTTGATATCTTTTCTGAAGCTATCATTGCAGTTGTGATCTGGTCAATTTATATTTGCAGAAATTTAAATGTTAAGGAATACAAAACTTCTGGATATTTTGTAATTTAATTGAAACCAGTAATTTTACAGAAACAGGCAAGCGATATGTTTCCACATAAACTCATTTTATTTCCTTAACACAGGCAGTAGTTTCTTACTAAAACACATTTTTCAGTCATGATTGTTTTGGAATATGAAGATCTCTATTGTCACAGAGAGTATTTGTAGTAACCTTTTTGTAAACATCTATTGAATTATATGTAGTTAAGCACATTTGGATAAAATTGCCTATTTTCTTTTTGCTTGTGGTAGGAAGAGGTCTGCATTTCCTTAGTTTTGAGGATGAGTCCTTTGAAAGCATGCTGGTGTGATTTAGGCTTATGGAGGGGCAATTATTACCAGTGCACTGCCATTTGACCCAGGTGTGGGGTTATGTACAGGAAAAAATAATGGAAAAAATAATTTTTATTCTCATTTTATGTATGAATTCTCCCATGTTATTTTCCCCTTTGTTTTAATAGCACCTTTTTTGTAGGGTTTTTTTTTTGAGACTCAGTTACAACTTACCAACCACCTATCTGCCCAGATTCTGTTTCATTTCCTTGTCCCCTCTAAGTTACCAGTTTTTAACAAACCTGTACAAATTTTTCTAAAGGCTTACTTGTCCCACAGGAATTTAGCTTTCATTTTGCTTTCTCTAATACACATTTCATACCTTGTCACTTCAGTTCCATTAGGGCCTGTCATTTATATTATAATAAGTCATTCCTGAGTTAATCAACATTCCTACTTACAATGCTTATTAATGTGACACGTTGTGGTGTTCCTTCTTCTGTGACCACTAAATTTTAAACTTCTCTCATAGCTCTCCCTCTTTGAAAGTGATTTTTTTGTATTTTACTCTTTGTTTTTTCTGTTTCCCACCCTCAACGACATTTTTAATTTTCTTTACCTTGCATATCCTTGTCAAATAAGCTTAATATCATGGTGGTTGCTTTCCATTTTTCTTTCTTTCTTTGCAAATAATTTTCTCCGTTGCCTAAAAGTTCATTTATCCTAATGGCATCAATAATTATTTGTATGAAAGTAAAGCCTGTGGGACCCAGTCAGATGAACTCCTATTATACTGAGTGCTGTGCAAATAAGTCTTTGCCAGAGGTCAACAGGACACAAAGTTATGATTTCAGTTGCACATTTAATTTAAGAAAATGTGCGATAAAGTACAATAACAAAGGGCAGGATAAGGAGAGTGAAGGACACGCCACACCAGGGCAGTAGATATACTTTGTCCTGAGCTCATAATTTTCCACTCCTCTCTGGGACGTTCAGTTGAACCCAGTTACCTCAAGTGCCGGCAGAGAAACCAGCTGGAATGGAGCACTTTGGGAGCTATCCTCAGTATGCTCCTATTGGCAGCATGACTTGACACAGAAAACCCAGGAATCCTGGAAATTTACACTCAGACTTGATATAACTTGGTGTCTTAGTATAGGCAAATATGTGCATCAAACCCATACCAAAATTCCTTTCCTGTGGCTATTATCAATTGCCATTTGTAAAGGCTCTTTGTCAGCATAGATTGAACAAATCTGACATGAAGGTAGGAAACACCAGTTACTCAGTGCTCCCATACTCTTGACTGAGATGTGCAATGGGAAACGTGGAGTTTGTCATGTTTTGCTTATCCTTACAACAAACAAGTGTTCAAGTCTCACTTTAGGCTTCATTTTAAAGGAAAATGGGTTTTTTTAAATCATATTTTGTGGAGGGTAATTGTCAGGATAATTGGCTAATACTGAGGTGAAATATTTGCCTGAATTATCTTGTGAACATGCACAATTGTGGAGTCTGCCACCTAAAAGAAGTATTCTCTGGTTTTCTTCTACCAATGTTCTTCAAGCATTGGCATAATATCAACACATCTTTTATACACTTTACTTCTGTATCTCAGTATACAAAAGTATATTTTGTGGTTATAATACTGCATGCCTTTTTATCTTCTTCCTGGAGAAGTGACAACAAGAAATTTCTGGTTTTGTTCTCACTCAGCCTAAGTCTTTGAACCACACCAGAACACAAACTTGCAAACCCTATTAGCTAGGGAGTAAATTACCATGACCATGCCTATGTAGTTATTCCTTCACAGGTCAGTCAATCTACATCACTGGTATCTTGTTACTTGTCTCTCAAACGTCAGCAACTTAGTGACAAATTTTTATAATGCAGTGCTTATAAATAAACATATTTTGAGAGTTTAAAAAATTCACAAAAGATACAGTTGCATTTGCCTTCTTACTGACATATACTGTAGATTTGTCTACTTGACGTGTTTCTACAGGTAAAGTCTGTCCTTGAAAGTTATATTGCTACTGTTTGGATGATCATGTGATTTAAAAATAGTGAGCACTACATTCACTAATATATTCACTAATAATGTGAAGAAAAAAGCATAGATGCACTTTACATAGAGATTGCTTAACTCCAGTATGTATGGGATATTTATACATTATATAGCACCCCTATATCGGTGTGATCATGAGTACTCTAAGATGATTGAACAATTTTAAATATATATCCTGTAGTTATTGTGGGAGAACTTGCTGGTTTAGATGAACTTCTTTGGTTCTTCTAGTCACTCAGATCTTTTTCAACCTTAACACCATCCAAGTTTTCCCTTCTAGCTAAATATTTGTACTGCATATCATTTTATTCCCTGAGGTATATTAGCTTGCATTTTCCTCCATGTTAAATCTTGTGGGTAATTATCCAACTTCTTTATTACTCCTCCTATGGCAGCTTTAACCCTCCCTTCATCATCTGCTTTCTGAACTCTTCCTGCTAGAACCAAAGCAAAGTCTGGAACATAAATACACACAACTATGTACACTTTAAATTCCTAAATGTGCTTTTTTTTTTCCCCTGAAAACTTGGAATACATTTGCTTTCTTCATAGCTTTGCTTTTTTCACAGCTACACTGATGTAATATCTCTATAAAATTGCTCAATGTGAGTGAAGAGTCAGGCAGCATGGTCCTGATTGGAAGTCTTGTTGATATGGCTCTTATTCAGTAGTCTTGATATTTCAGCCATAAATCTCTAAGACCAAGTGATAGGGTCAATGGTTTTGTACTCTGTAAAATTTCACTTAATAAATGAATGCAAAATTACATCCAGAATGTCCCCATAAATTTATACCTTTCTTTTCTCATTCTTTAAATCAATATAGATGCAACACAAGGAATGTATCAGTGTCAAGATATCAATAGCTCTGCCACTGTTGTCTATTGGTTTATATGCTTTTCCCTTTAAAGCTAGGAATACCAATATCTCTATATTGTTCATTTTTTATAACTATATAAATTCAAATTCAGAATTATTTTTCTGGTTTCATTTCAAATGTAACTTAAAAAAAAAAAAACCAAAACCAACCAAAATCAAAATCCCTCACTGAGAGAAAAAGAATCTGTCTGCTAAATTTCATTAAGTCTGTGATGTGACTTAATGAAAGGACTGTGTTAGAAACCCAGAGAAAGGAAGCTCTGTAGCAGCAGCAATGATAGTGTTAATGGTGCTCCTCTGTCATGTAGAGTCTGCAGAGGGCATATAGACCTTCTTCAGAATGATACAGAAAGATGTTGATGGATCTCATAAAGCTGACAGGTCATTGCTATCCATTGTCTTGCAGAACAGATTAATAGATTCATTGGTTCTTACTAGACAAAACTGCTCACAGAAGATAGAATTTATCCTGAAAAGTTGCTGCATTTCTGCTTGCTGGTACAATATGCTCTTTGGCTTTCCATCTTTCAGTTGTTGGCAGGTACTTAAATAAGAAACACAGAGAACCCATTTACAGTTATGGGTCTCTGTCCTCACTCATAATTACAGTTATTAAATAGATTTTAAAAGCTCATTTTGTCAAGAATAGAATTCTACATAGACTCTGGTGGCACAATTAATCACCCTCTAGATATGTCAGCAGCATGATACAAGAGTTGGTAAATTTAATACTATTTTTTGTGTTGGATGGAAATCAAAAAGGAACTTTTTGGCAATATGCCTCAGATCATTAAAAAGTTGTCAGTGTGGCACTCCAACCTTGACAGCCACAGATCAGCTCTGGAGGGAATTAGCAGAGCCAAAGGGAACCTGTAAAACTAAACTGATCTGCGTTCTGTTATCCTGAATATTTTCACCTGATGCATTTGCTTTAAAAATAAAGGGGAAAAGGTGGGAAAAGTCTAATGTCTTTTACATCAGTGAAGTAAATAGAGCAGTAATTTGACTCTCACAAATATTGGTGAAAGGCCATTGTGTGAGCATTCCCTTTGATGGGAGTGTGAGGTGGGTCATCAAGGGCGCGTAGGTATTACAGTCTGGCTCTACATGATCTGGAACTGGTCAAACAACTGTTTCATCACAATCTATGTGTCCACTACCTTTTAAACTGCACCCAAAGAAACTGCAAAATCCCAAATTATGATAGCAAACATTCCTAGTTTTTACCCTGCTGCTATAAAACAAATCTCAGAAGAATATATGTGGGCTCAAAAGTTAATGCTTTTTACAAGTGTGATTTTATATATGACTCATTCCAGAATATTGGGAAATGGTCAGTGCTAGCTCTCACACAGTATTACCAGTCCTGCAGTGTTATTTGAGATAATGCCTCAAATGGGCTTGATTACTGTGGTTGCTTGTGGTTCTTATTTTAGCTGTATCTCAATCTCCTTTCATTTAACAGAACTATGTTTCCAAGTCTGAAACTGTTTCACCATCTAGTTTATTTTGATCCTTGACTAGCAGGGATGCTACTGTTGGGTTGAGCTTCCTCTTTTCAAGTCTCAGCAAGTCATGAAAAGAGATGCTCCTTGGTTAAAGAGAAGCCAAAACAGTGCCAGCTGTATTTCATTGTCTTTCCCAAACTAAAGCAGAAACCAGCACATATTTGCCAAAACAAAATAGTAATCTGGTTGCTGGACTCTCTTGCCTACACAAATGACATCCATGGACATCATATGGGAAAACTAGATCTTGTATTGATTACAGCAAATGGAAAGGTTTTGTGACAAAACTACTACATCCAAAACTGTTGAGTCTATGGATTTTCTGGGAAAAAAAAAGAACATTCATCTTAAATTCTCCTAAGGCTATTGGCAGGTGACTAGCTAAGTGGTTGTAAACCAGGGTGAAAAATGGATTCTGTGGAGGCAGAAGGTACTTTTGATGTACTTTGTCTCTCTTGAATAGTTCCATTTTGATGCTTTTTGATTGCTTTGAGCAATTTTTAAATGCTGTTTCTGTTTTAGTGAGAGATCATGGTCAAACTATGGCCATGCATCAATGAATTGGAATATGGTGTACAAAATTTATGAAGACAGAAGATTTTCAGACTATTTTTGCTATTTTTCTTGTAGGTGGTGGGTGTGAAGAAAGTAAGATGTCCTCATTCATGAGAGGTTGGGATAGAGCTAAGAGTGTCACAGTTGTGTATCTCCATGCCTTCTATATTAAGACATATTTGCCTACATACCTAATACAAAAATTGGAATGGGAGTATCCCTATGATACATGGGTGTATGGCAATACTAAATTATGATAGTCTGCATTGAAGTGCCATAGATAGGGGACAAATTAATAGTAATAATGTATGAGGGTGGTGTAGAATTTCTAACTGAGCTGTTTGATGCCAATTTAAGTTTTAGGTCAAGCAGGCTCCAGTACATACGTACTCAGTCTCCAGTCTGCCACTTCTGACCAGTGTGCATTTTCCTCATCCAAACACGCAGCACCATGGCAAGCCAGAGTTCTAGGATTACCTTAGGCTAACCTTGGGCATTTGTGCTACTTTTTTTTCACTCCCTTTGCTGCATCTTGCTTTCTGCTTTTAGAAAAAGTGAAAATATCATAATCAGTTAGCTGTTTCAGAAGCAGAGGAAAAAATGGAAAAGTTCCTTGGGGCTTCTCTAGTTCCTTTTCCTACCCAAAACCTCTAATCTTTTAAATGAAAAGATTTTAAATAAAATTGTTGTTTTAAATAAATAGAAAATCTCAAGTTTCTAATACTGGAGGGTAGCACCTCTCAAAAGGTCTTACACTGTCCAAAAAATATTTTTAGTCTGAATGTTTAAATTTAAAAAGAAATGTAAAATTTCCTTATTCCTGTACTCTAGCTCTCAAATGACTGTACAATAGCTCAATTTCATATAAGTGTTTCAGGCAGTTTAAAGGGATCTAAGTGCTCTTTGGCATAGCTTGTCCATCAGCAGGCTACATACTTTTGGCCTCTCTAATTCAGGTTCAAGTAATGCAGAACAGCTCATTTCTTCCCATTTCTGCTCTTTCTTGCTTTTCAGTCTATAAGGTGTATAAAAGGTGTCAGCAGGACTGTACTTTGTTAAATATCAGTCGGGGGAAGGCTTTTAATGATCCCACCTTGCCCATTATAACTCTTTTACCAGAACAAATCAACTTCTGATTGATCAATTCCTTATGGCAGTCTCCCTCACCCATTTTGGTTCCAGCAAGTCAGATAAATGAGCCTTGCTGTTTAAATAGTGTGAACCAGTCTGCCTCGTCTTCACCCAAACTCATTGGGGAGTGATTAAATGAGCAACAGAATCAGGTGATGGGGGGCTGAGTTGAGGGAGAGGGAGGAATAGGAATAGGAGTAGGAATAGGAGTAGGAACGATAATCTCTAGGTCACTAGTGAGCTGCTGTGGACACCGTGGTTGCACTGGCATGGCTGGGGCTGAGCAGCTGCAGACATCCAGTCCTCAGAGGTCACCATGCAGAGGGCTGAGATAAAAGATCTAGAATAGGAACAGGGAGGGGAGTAAAAGAAATTAACATCACTCCTCATTTTGATGCCAGCTAATTCAGGGAAGGTCCTGTGGTATGCTTTGACTCAGCTGGCAAGAGCAGGCTGTGAGGGCTGTGGGGCCAGGCTGGGAGGCTTTAGCTTGCTGCCTGCAGTGGCTCTTTGCCTCAGCTGCTGCTCCTGGGGCTCTGGCAGAGAGGCTGCTGCTCACAGCCCTCCAGAGGGAAGGGTCTTTGTGCATGTTACTGATGCACTTTGCAAAAAAAAGGACACTTTATGCCCAACTAGTTGACTTTGCACTGAGGCATGCAAGAAATGCCTGCTGCTGCTGCTAGGAAGCTTGTATTCTCCTCTAGATAAAAAAGAACAGGAGGTGACTTTTTAAATGTTTTTTGGTTTGGTTTTTTTTTCAGTGAACAGCTGACTAAAGCTTGACCCATTTATTTCTAAACTGCTTCCCTGCCACCAGTGCAGTGGTGCAGCTCTTTGGTTCAGACAAAACCCAAACTGATCTTTATGGCATTTACTGCTGCACTTTAGAGAAGACTCTTTCTAGAAAGAGCTGGAAGGCAGCTGGGGTGCTGGCACATTTGCCAATGTCATGCAAAATATGCATTTGCAGAGGGTGATGTGAAGTGGAAACACTTGCTCAGAGAAGTCGTATTTCAGTCCTCTGTGCTTCCCAGTGCCAAAAGGTGAGCAAACATATTGCAGGCCTTTGGCTGGGTCCAATCCCAGGCAGGTGGAGACTCAGATGATTCTCTGGATGAGTCACAATGTTCTTGCATCATGAACAAGGTATTGCAATGCCAGGAGTCTGGCTACAGTATGCCAATGTTTGAGATTTTATTTTCTTTAAAGAGTGAATAAAAGGAAATATAAGCTCTTTCATTCTCTCCACATCTCTCCCCTTTCCAATATTTTTAAGTATTAAAAAAATTCAAAGCATTTCAATGTCATTTCAATGTATTAAAATATGTGACATTGAAAATATGTGACATTGAAGATATGACTTTTTGTCTCATTTTCTTCAAACTTTCCCTTTGCCATATCTGTGCCCTTTTATTAGTGTCCCCTCTGCTTCCTAATTTCTTCATAAGTCCATCACTCTCTTTTCTCTCTTTCTTCTTTGCTTGTCTTTGACACTTAACCTTTCTATCTTCCTTTCCTCTCAATGTATGAAATTCTAGTTTCCTGCAAAATTTCTTATATTACAGGAGTACTGTCTAAATGTAAATATATAAGGAAAAACAAAAGAAAAATTTCTTTCTCACCAAAGTGTATATTCATCTGGCTTCTACATTAAGACAGCAGCAGCTAGCAAAACGCCTAATAGTAAATTTTACTAGAAATTTTTTTATTTACTAAATTTTGATCAAAAAGAAAGTTTTTCTTTGTATCTCACTTGTGAATTGTTTTTGTCTTATTGCTTAATGGAATATTTTTAATATTATATGTATTCAGAAAGTGTCCAATGAGACCACAGTAAAATACAAATCGTCCATCTGTGAAGCCTCACTGGATCAGTGTGCTTGGAGTGCCAAAACTCCCATTGTCTACTCCTCTACTGAGCCCTCTGTTCAGGAATTTATTTATATCACCTGCTTATGAAATGCATTCAAAACAAAAACATCATAATTAAGCCTTTATGCCAGAATTTCAAGATAATTAAAATTCAACTCTTCTCTATAATTTTAATCTGGCTAAAATCAGAGGTAATTGCAGAGCTGAAAGAGGTTTCTTTTGCTCCTAGGATCTGCTTTTGTTGAACCCTTTGATAATATCATGTGAGATGAGTTGATTTTGTAAAGAGATTTCCAATACAGAACTGGTAGTGACAGTGATAGGCACCTGGAATTATCTATGATAGATGGGCAGAGAGGTAGGATAAGCATTTTAAATTTTTTTTGTTTTCTGGGAAATGAAATCCTTCACTCCTACGATCTCCAGAGTAGTTTAATTTACTTTTCACTGAGCAACTCATCCCTAACACCAGCTTTTATTTCATGGGCTGAGATGTAGGCAGCAAGCATTTTCATGGAGAGGAGTGACACCCTTACCACTTGCATTTGCAGAACTCCATTGGCACCCCAGCCTGGCTGCACCTGGCTCTCACTCCATGCCCAGCTCAGGCAATCACAGCCCCCAGGGCTGGAAGAGCATTTCTCCTGTGGCAGCCTCCTGCCTTGCTGCCACACCTTGTCCCTAAATGTATGCCATTCCTCTTTGGGCAGGTCTCCTGAACAGCTTCCCAGGCTGCAGCAGTGCCACAGAAGCACGTGTGCAGCACAAAGATCACACTGTTCTAGGAAACACAACCTGACCAAGGGCCTTCTGCACTCTAACGATATATCCAGGCTCCAAAAGTTCAGTGGGTAAATTGGAGATGATTGTTTCTAAAGGGACAAATCTTTCATATTTCACTCCACCTTTGACTAGTGGACTTACTTTTGTGAGAGTACCTCACAGTGTTCCCGTTCTCACATTCCTGTGAGTTTGGAAAGTGTGATGGTCCCATTTGAAAGATAATGACCCAAAGCAAAGTTGTACCATCTCAAAAACTGTTCCTACCTTGGTAAAGTCATCTGTCTTAGCCAGTGGTTCCTTGGCCACAGGCTGAGTTACAGACTGTACATTTCGCATTGCCCTGATTTAGCTCCATCTAGAGCAGGGGATTAACCAATGACACCTTGCACCCTTTTAGTTGCACGTGGTAGCCTTAATGCATATATCTCTTTTTTGTCTCTTTTTCACTTAAAATTGCTTAAACCTGAGAACTGTCACAGCTCACTATAGTGATGTTTCTGGCATGCCCCCAGTGTTCCTGTTCCCAGGCATTAGATTAATTGCCTTGGATATTCTACATGGATAAATTTGCAATATTTTGTAGAAAGGTACAAGGCAAACCCAGTACTTGTCTACATGGCCTGCACTGAACTGCCACTTGAGGGAAGCTCTCTTACACTTCACCCAAATTAGATCTTAAAGAAAAAATATTGAATCAGTCCTAAGGAGTAATACAAGGGCAAAATTACAGAGACAGGCAGTGTTTGTTGATGATCAGTGGCCCAGGACCTGCGAGTGAACCAGAAAGCCAAGTCATTTGGAAGTGTAGCTGCAATGCAGGTATGCAGCTACATATGCCATGCAGGAATGCAAGACACTTTATTTCTATGATTGTCAATGGTAACCTTACTGCACACAAAGATATTGGTCTAAATTTTCTAAACAAGTTAACCTACTCTTCATGTGTAAAATGTGACTTAGAGTCACTACCTAGCTGAAGATCTAGGTTTTATGCTAGTACTGTATCTTATTGGAAACACTAGGTCAAAGATAAGGTTCAGAGTTCTGGTGTTTTGCATGATGATGTGCAATACTGTATACAGCTGACAAGAACTTGAGAGCTGTGCCAAAATATCATCTGAGCACACTGCACCCACATGGAGGACTGAAAATATCAGTCTCACTTGTATTTCTGATGGACAACAAGCACTTGTTTCCTCTTTTTCTCTTCTCAAGATGTCCATTTAAAATGGAGGCAGAGCAGGACAAAGAAAGCAGCACAACACTGGAGTTCTGCCTAGCATCTTCCCAGACTGACATACTATGACTACCATCATCTTGGACTGCCAACCTTAGACCTTCACTGAGACTGAGCTCTGAGACCCTTTCTGAAAGAAGTATTCACATAAAAAGAAATTTCCTTCAGTTGAAACAGGGAGACTGTGAAGTTAAACAAATGTTCAGGGCAGTGGAGGAGAGAACAAAGTCTAGTCCTTCTTTGCCAGTTAGTCACTCTAAGAATATGCCATCAACACATGTACTTGAATTATGGTCACAAAGTGTTGCAGCATTTTACCCACTTATGGGCAGGGTAGAAGCTAACAAATCTGTATTTTAAGCATATTCTTATAAAATCAATAAAAAGTGGCTGAAAAAGTAAATTCACAAGTGAAAAGCCAAACATAAGTGAGCTGACCTCAGGATATCATTACTTATTGAAACATTTTTCTTTTCCTTATGGTTTTAGAAACAAATGGCAGGTGCAAACAAAGAATAAATTTAGTCATCATTTATTCTGCAGAGTATTTTTAATCATGCAGCTGAGATCTGGATAAATAATTCAGATTTTACTCTGTAAATATAAACCCAAAATCCATTTATAAACTGAGAATTCTTTTTACTCTCTTTCTGTCAGGTTAAAAGTTTTTATCAATTACCCAAGTAGTCTTGCATAAATGGTAACCACAATTCATGTTTCAGTTCCTTGGTACAACAGCAAAGGTAGGAACACACAATTTGTCTGTTTCATGCTAATCAACCTCTTTATTAGAATATTTGTGAAGATGACAAACCAGGGGCTGAGTTGAAACAACTTTCCTTTTAAGATCAGCAGATTTTTAGAATTTGATACGTCTTTCCTGATACCTGCTGTTTGAAGCTGACCAACACTTTTCCAAACGCTGCCTCATAATTCAGAACCCAGTTTTTCTATTTTAATTTCTGGCAAGTACTCAGATTTTAGATCCACATGCCACTTGAAGGTGTGGGGATTTAAGTGTACTGTAGAGTCTCAGCTGAGTCAACCTGGAAGTCCTTGGAGACCACTGTGGGTTTCTGATTCAGGTATTCCAGACTGGGGAGGCACAGCTTAATACTGATATGATATATGGATAGGGGAGAACATGGTGTGCTGAGCTCAGCAGCTCTTTCCTCCTCTTTGTGGTATATTCCTCCTTCAGAGGTAACGAGGGGATGGTATGGGGGTATCCACAGGGCAGGTAGAATAGACAAAGGCAGTGGATACACAGTCACATCCAAAGCTACTCCTGATCTTTCCACTTAGGATTGGTGAGCACCACAATCCACAATCCTTCAGAGCAGCATGCTTGGTCCCACCATCTCCTCTCAGCTCTTGAAGGCCTCTCCTCTTTCCAGCTCCGTATCCAGGAGCTTCCTCCAAGTCCTGATGCCTTGACATAGATCAAGTCAAGCTTCATAGATAAGCACCATTTGCTGATTTGCTGAGCTATTTAAAGGAACCAAAATGAGTTGCTGGGCTGCTAAGAAAAAGCAAGCCAGTGAGAATGTAGCCCAGTGACGGAACCAATCAGCTGTGCTGTATTAGTTGGTAACTAATGTATTAGTTAGTAACTGCAGTATTAGTAGTAACTAATAATATTTGTGAAAACAAATAGGTTTACATGCAAACAATATTCCTTTGTAAATTCTATGTAATCTTTAAATTCTTTCTCAACATATCTTTTACCAGGAAATTTGCTCTTGGCTTTAATACTTCAAGTGAGTGAAATGCCCCCAATTGGCAAAGCATTTCACAGCCCAATAAGTCTTGTGGTTAAAAAAGCATGCACTAACCCTTCTTCATGTCCCCTATGCTGCCAGTCAGAATGGGCACCTTTGTATGATATTTTGTGCTCCATTTCTAAAGATCAGAAATAACATTTCTCCTTTTACATATTTGTTGAACACAGGTAAGTCACCCATTCATCTGAATATAGAAGAGGGGCTAAGCTTCCTTAATTCCCTGCTAAGTATTTTGTATTTAAGGTCTTTGAGTTCTTTTTGTTTGAAACCTTAATGTATGAGTCTGTGTCTCAGCCTCTTTGTTCTCTCTGAAGTTTGGGCCCAGGTACCAAAGTACTCACAGTAACAAGAGGAGTTAGGAATTATATATTCATTGGCAATAGCACTTCCTATTACAAGCTGCTTGTATTCTGCTTGTCTACCCAAAAGCCACATTCTTAGGTGCTTACAGCTTGCCTCATCAGTTTTACTTTTACCATCAAACCATTACTTGGAAATTCCAACATTAGAGATGCAGTTCTACCTGCAGGTACTGGATAAATACATGGAAGAACACCAGAATGAATATGGAAATGGTCTTTAATTTAGACATTCAAAGAGGTTTTGGGTGTTTTGAGGAATGATAGACCAGGAAATCTTATGGGTGAACACTATGAATTAGCTGAAATAATAATTTAAAACAAAGTAGCAAAACACTTGGGGACCATGACCAAATAGGGGCTGATCAGCACAGTTCCTGCAGAGGGAAATATTGTCGTGCTAATCTCCTGGAACTCCTTGAATGTTAATGAAGAAGACCAGCTGGCATAATTTATTCTAACCTCTCTGGGCCACTGACAAAATTCTTTGCAAGAGGCTATGAAGGCAGCTAAGTAGTGATGGATCAAGAAGTGGTGGAGGAAAAGGAGGTGAAGGGCAGGATTAAATGGTCAATTTCATCATGTCAAAGGATAACAGCAGTGGGCCCCAAGGTTCCTGCTCATCCACTTATTTATTAATCATCTAGGAAGTGGGAATTGCTGTGAGGCAGCAAAATTTGCAAGGGATAAAAAATAGTTCAGCCTAAGTTCAGAGATGTTTGTGTGCAAGTTCTGAAACAAACAGAACTGTGTGACCTACTCACTCTGACAAATGAATTATCAACAAAAGCAAAGTAAGGTATACCAGGTGGAAAAAATATGAATTACTCGACACCTCACAGAGCTCTAAATTAGCGTACCAACTTTAGAAAGGGACCTAGTTATCCTTGTAAATTACTTCAGTAAAGACTTCTGCTTAATGTGCAGCTGTACAAGATAAGCAAACATATTAAGATGCATAAAGAATGAGAACTAATAGAGAAAGGATTAAACTGCCAGTGCTATAGTCTGATCTGAAATACTGTGTGCAGTACCAGTGACTCCATCTTATAAACAATAATGCTGATTTAGAGAGGGTTCAGTGAAGGACAATGGGAATGATCAAGAGCATTAAAAAGTGCTCTTATGAAAAAAGATGGAAGTCACTGGGGCTGTTGACCATGAAAAAATGGATGTCAAATTTACAAACTGTAATGAAGGCTGAAGAGAATGTATGTCTTATAGAACACAACACGAAAGGAGAGGCAAAGCAACTAGAAAGAGAACAATGGAAAAAAGATACACTGTTTCATATACTTTGCAGCAAGAATCTGAAAATGAGAAAATCTTTGCGGCCAAGAATTGGATTCATAAAGAGAGTGCTAGACAAGCATAGAGATACCCAGAATTTTCTGGGGTAACAACTGATAGAACCAGAACAATAAATAACAATAAAGAACCAGTCTTTATTTCAGTCAAACTCCATTAAGGAGGGCTAATGTGTCTGTCACGGATTTTCAGACATCCCTACTCTTAAGTTTCTCTGAGCACCTCCCTCATAATCATCCTAGAGTCCTGGAGAATACAAAGAATCCCATAAGATTAATTCCAGATGATTTCTAAAGTTCTATGCAATAGTTACAAATGCCTTCATTTTATATTGGAGCCCACTTGTAATTCCTAACTGCGCTTTATGCATTAGGAGATTTTTTAACGTATTTCATTAGTATCTTACACTGATCTGTACTGAGTCTATACAGTGCTATTTTAAAAATTTGTAATGTAACAAATGTGGTGAAATTAATCACAGAAATCTAAGTATATTATGTCAACAATTTATCACTCAGACTTAGCTGATCTTATGAAACAATGTTAGCACATTTTCTTGAAAAGATCTATTTTCCATAAAACCACAGTAACTGGAATTATTTATGGTAAAATTTGAACTTTTTACTGATTGTGTCCCATACAAGACCTTCCATGGTTTTAAGAGAAGCTGATGTTACTAAGTAGTCTTTAGCTCCTCATGTCATCCCATTTCACTCTTTAAAAACAGCAGCACTCTTTACTAGTCCAGTGGAACATTTTCCTCAGAAATAAAGATTTATTCAAAATCAACATTAATATTCAGAGAGCTCCAAAACCAATTCTTTAATACTACCGGGTGCAAGTTATTGGGCACAGTAGATTTCTAAAATGCTTAATGGTTTTTGTTTCACATCCTTCCCAATTGCTAATAGAATAGAAAGTACTTAATTAATCACTCTAAGAGATGAATACATCATGCTAATGATGAATACTACTGTTTTTCCTGCATAGTGATTGACAATTTTGCAGTCCTGGTCAAGTTCTGTATCTGTGCCATTTGAAGGATTTCATTTGTTTCTGATTAAGTTAAAATATTCCTTCTCCATCCCATCAGTAATACATTCTTTTAGTATGCCTTTTAACTTTGCTTGTTAATTGCCTGCTTTTTCTGACTGCTAACTTGGGCCCTTGGGTGAAGTGCTTCCCTGTGTTCTCCAAAAGCTGCATGTGCTGCTGGTCTTGTGGCAGCTGCTTCCACCTTCCACAGAGTTCTGTATTCTTCTGGCTTCGTCGAGGGAAATGAGGGATACGACTAGAGCAGACCTATGAGAAGCAGCAGCAGGCACTGAGTACCTGGCATTCACATTGTATTTCTCAGGTGTCCTTCCTTAGGACTAATTCCAGCCAGGACTCGTGACAGAACAGGACCCAGGTAGGTTTGGTGAATGGGAACGATCAAAAGGTTCACTCCAGGAGCACATTACTGACATGGGTTGATATACTAATGCAGAGAACCTCATGATAAATAAAATCCTTACTTATTTTTAGAGGATCTGTCTGGCTGAGATGGAGCTTATTTTCCCATAGCAGCCTTCACAGTGCTGTGCTTTTCACTGCTAGCTGGAAAGGTGTTGATAACAAACTGGTGTTTTGGGTACTGCTGAGCAGGCACAGCATCAGTGCTGTCTGTCAGCATTCCCCCCATCAGGAAGTGAGTGCTGGGCAAGATCCTGGGAGGGGACACCACCAGGCCAGCTGACCCAAATCAACAAAAGGGACATCCACAGCATATGACATCAGCTCATATGTGAAAGCTAAGGCAGGGAGCAGGAAAGTGGGGCATTGATTGTTTACAATATTTGCCTTCTGGAGCAGCCACAGCATGTGCAGAAGCCCTGCTTCCCAGGAAGTGGCTCAACATTGCTCGCTGATGGGAAGGAGACAAAATGTTGGTTTTTTCTCTCTGCTTATGTGCTCTCAACTTTTGCTTTTGCTTTAGTAAATTGCCTTATCTCAACCTATGAGTCATTTTCCATCTTATTTTCTCTTCCCTGTCCTGCTGGGAAGTGTGGCCACATTTCTCTTCATAGAGAAAAGCAAGGCATAACTTCCCAAGGACGAGGAATCTCAGAGAAAGAAAAAACAATTCCTGTCTCATTTGCTGCGCCTGTGTTGTGCCAAAGTAGAATGCAATATGGAGATTGTTTACCCAGAGTGATGGTGTTTTGTTTCCTTGGCCTCTCAGGGCCAGGAGCGTGTGCAGACTGTCGGTCAGCAGACAGTCACAAGACTCTGTTCAGTTGAGTTGAGCGCCTGTGCAGATTCAGTTAAATGTAGTGTACTATAGTATAGAATAATATAGTATGATAAATTAATTAATTAGCCTTCTGATCTCAGTGGAGTCAGATGCATCATTTCTCCCACACATTGGGGGTCGCCTGCTTTACTATAGGGAAGGCACAGGGGATAAGGCTTGGGGGGCATGTGGCATTCAGTGAAGGTCAACCCACCACACTTCCTTTTTCAAATAGCCCTTAAAAAATTGGAAAATTTATCTTTTTGTTCTAGTTGTACATATGGTGGAGATACCATAATATTTCTTCTCAAGAAACATATTTGTTCTTGCAGAATGAACAAATGAACCAATACTTTTTCCTCCTGAATCCAACAGAAATCAAAAGTATCTTCTGAAAAAAAAACCCCACAAGAAAATGGCCAAAGGTAACCTCAGGGAAAATATACTACACTCTCAAAATTGCAGTTTGGGGGGGTTATGTTTAATTAAGAAGCATGAGAGTTATCAAAAGAATCTAAGGGTAGGAAAAGTTTTAAGAGGTTATAATAAGCAGCCTTTGAGTTAGAGGTAGCAAAATATTAAATAAGTAAATTTTCAATCGGGGTAATTTTTAATTGACCTCTAAATTAAAAATAGTTTGATTATACAGTGTTTGAAGAAAATTAATTATCCTTCTTTTCCTTCAAAGTATGGAAATTTTAAGGCCAAACCAATTTCTAAGCCAAAGTTAAAGAAGGGCAAATATAGGACTTTAAAAGCTAGGTGCAACCTTAACAATTGGGAGAATACTGCTGTTCCATAATGAAGAGAAGGTAGACGTGACAAAACTTCCTGAGACAGCTACAGATTTGATAATGAGAGGGGTAAAATAAAACTTAAAAAAACCCAGCACTTACAGAATTTAGCTGAAACTGCCTTGATGCGTGGTTTTGAGTAGTCTGAAAGGGGACTAGCACAGGGAGCTGCTCCTGGGATGTGCTGCATCTCCAGAGGAAACTGCAATGTGCTGCTGTTAGCTAGGAAAACATATCCTCCAAAATGGGGCACTGCATTTCCTTCTCTCTGAGACATTACTCTGTAAGTAGAACAGAAAACTGAATGTTTTCTGTTATTATAAATTCACCAATGCAAAGCTTGTTTCACACATGAAACCACTGCCTCTCAGTCCAGCATCTTAACTTTTTCTGCCAGTTGGTGGGGCCCTGTTAGATAAAGATAAGATGATGAAGATTCAGTCAAGGTGAAATAGTATGTTACAGCTTAACTCAGACTTCCCTGATACCATCAGGGCTGAACTTAACTGTTGGTTGCACTTTACTTTCTGGATGTAGTGGTGAAATACAGTCACTGAGTTACCTTGAGTCACCCAGTTGCTGGGCAGTTCAGGTCTCTATAAAATGTGGTTATGTAGCTGAAATGCTAGAGAAAGTAATATATCAGCAACAGAACTGGGTACATAATAATTAATTTGTGATGAGAGGCCTTTTGCTTCATTTTCTATTCGTAATTTTCACATGCAATGATCTGATTTTTTTTTGTTAAATAATTTCTATAAATGTTTTTCATATGCAGGTTATTGGATGGCAGTTTAATCAAAGTATCTGATATTAGAAATTCAGAAGGGAGTTTTGCTATTGGATGTATCAGTCATGTGGTTTTTTTCCTAAATGGTTGAGGATATCTCTCAGAATCTGCCTGCTAGTAAAAATAATAATAATTACAAATGCAAAGTCATCACTGCATTGATCATTCATGCCAATAAACCAATATACTGGAACATTTGTGGAAAGCAAACACAAAAAGGATGTGAATAGTTAATTACAGCTCATTCATTTGAGCAAGTATTTGCAAAAAATGCTTGGGAATGTTCCACAAACAGTAAACCACTGTTATCTTCTTCCCTCTCCTGTCTTTGAGCCTCTTTGTCTGTTGAAGGGCACATGCTGGCATTCAGTTGTCTTTTCAGGACTCATCAAAAAGCCATATGCAATGTGGAAACTTAGGTAATAATACTTAAACAGAAAAATAAAATAATTAAATAGAAATCCAGTACAGAATACAGAATGATGTTATGCACTGCCCAGTATATACTATCAGGGTGTAAAAAAAAAGAAATTAATCTAATATATATTAGCTAATTTTACAAGATACAGATATTCAACTCTGGATAGATTTTCCCCAAATCCCTGGTGACTTCTTAAATGAATCACAAAAATTAAAGTGAGATTTACAGCAACTATCTCATAATTTGGAATTCCTAGTAGAAGACATATATCTCTCTATTTCAATGCACAGATACATGGCTTCTCTGATCCTTTTTACAGATGATTTCCAGTTAGCACATGGCCTAATTCAGAGAGTTATCCACTCTCCTTCAGTCATTAAAGTAGAATTGGAAGAAAAACTACTTGATCTCCATCCATACCCAAACGCTTCTGCCTCGCCAGCAAGAATTCACTGATTCCTCTGGATAACTATATTATAAACCTGACTACATTGGGCATCAAAAAAGCTGAAGATACAATCTGCATGACATTTACATACATTTGCATACATTTGCCTGGCCAGAATATATAGCTATTCCGATTTTCACATTATAAGAGAGCTAATGGAAGTATTCTCTGTTCCTTTGGTGTCCCTTTAGCTTGCTTTTTTTTTCTTTTTCAGGCATCACTTTTACGCACAAACTTTCTAAGTTGGCCCTGTGTCCCAGCTCTGCTTTTACTCAACCATCTTCAGAGATGATGTTTTTTCAATTTTTGTCCTTACCCTGACTTTACCCTCTCTACACAGCTTTTTCATCCCAGCAGGATTCTTTGAAAACATCCCACTTCACCATTATTAATCCACATGGAGCATTTGCACTGATAACTTGTGGTGGGCTCACTCAGCTTTGTCCTCCACAGTCCTAGATCTCCTCTCCAGTTCTGCCTCCACAGTTTCCTATCTGTTTTACCATCACTGTAACAGCAGAATAGAACAAGAGGACAAGATTGGTGCTGCACTCCCTGGACTTTGGCTCCATTTCAATAATTTCAGTAGCTTTTCCGTTTTCTGTCAGGCCAACACAGCCATCACAAAAGGTGTGGCCAGTGACATTCAGCTGCCAACCCAGGTTTCCTTGACTGAGCACAGAACCTACAGAACTTACCAGAGAGTTGCTGGAGAATGGAAATAGAGTTTCGAAGTCTGTCTATGTAGTCAAATTCATTCTGCACAGTTTTCAAATCTTAAATTTCCAAGTTACAGTCTGGTCAAATTAAGAGGTTACTACAAGAGAACCAACCATGAGGATGAACGTATTAGAGGGGAAAAAACAGGGAAAGGTTTCTTCTTAAAAACTAGGAAAACCTCCCTCAGGATTTAGATATCTGAAGTCTATGCTAAAATAAGGAGAAATTTGTTAATAAGTAACTGTGGTTATTGTAACTCTCATAGGAACAGAAAGGCAAAAATCTGCCTCTGAGCCCTTGTCCTTGGACTCAAAATCACACTGGATAAGATTCATAATTTCTGTAGGGACGTCCATAGCACAGTTAGAGGTGTGCTCTGAGTTAGGCCAAGAGCAGCAATATTCTTTCAGGGAATCTGTTTTCTTAGTCAGGCCTTCAGCTGAGTCCAACTGCCAAAGCTAATCATGTTGCCTTTCCCCTAGAGCCCTGATTCAGTCAATTCAGGGGCAAAGATTTTGTATAGAATTTCTTCCCCAATTAGAGATTTCCAGAGACTGGTTTCAAGTGGCTAATGAGAATGTACAGGGATTATAAACACACTTTCTTCTGGTTATTTTGGGTATGATTAATCCTGTTTCCTGACTTCAGAGCACTAATATGTATATAATGAATTCTTTCTACTCTTGTCCTCATTTTCTTTAGATTTCAGGTATGAAAAAGGGGGTCAAAAATGAAGTTGATTAGAACTACGTTTGGCATTAAACAATTGGGTTGGAGTCAGGAAAATGGCTTTGAAAGGATTTTTCTGTTCACAGACTACTTGAACTTACAAAATAACCAATGAAGTTTTAAGAACCTTACGGCAAATTCTCTGCTGAAAGCAGGTTTATATATTCCATTTCTCATACTGTCACCAAAAGTGAATGCATGTATTCTTGCATTAACAGTTTAAAGGCAGACTGAAGCACAGCTGCAGGAGAAGCAGTTATCAAAGTGAGGGTTAAGTAGCTCATTGCTGCTAGCTCCACACAAAGACGGTGCCTTGTGTTTGTTATGTTTTCATTTTAAAATTATTTCTTAATTATTTTAGGTAAAATCTAATCACAGAATACCATATAACCCTTATCTAAAGAAATCAAACCCTGTAAACTTGTTATTATTGGTAGACTAGAACCTCTGAGGGGGAAAAAAATTTATTGTGAAATAACTGAACAGTGTATAATGATGGGTTAGCCAGGTCAACAGATATACTGCCATAATTTCTGCTACTTGTGAATGTGTCACCTAAGCATATATCTGTTTAGGAAAGAATTAAAAATAATTTGAGTGCCTATATACAGCCACTTCCTCCTTTTGGATGACACACTTTTTAAAAGATAATTTAGGAAGAAGTCTGTAGAATTTAAAAAATATATTTTCCTTTTAGGAAATGTCTTAGAATACTTCCTTGTATTATTTTTGCTTTGGGAAAAAAACCTCAAAACCAATCAACCAACCAAAAAAATCAACAAACAAAAAAAAATCAATGTTTTGTTTGTATGGATATACTCTGTACTGAGACAAAAATCAGAGGATTTCGGCTATTTATTCTACCTAATCTTTTCTTCCACCGAGCTATAACATCAGCTAGTATCTTCTCCCAGTCTCTAGTCAGGACTAAGTGAAGGACAAAGAGGTTGTAAAATGCCTAGCTAGCTAGAGCTGTTAACTTTTGTTCAAGGTAACTTCTTTAGCAGATCTAAGATTCAAGAACAACTGTTCTGTTTGTGTGCACATATGCTTCTATTTTTCTCTCTATACTTAATACTACAATTATGAGCCTCAATTACTGTTACTTTAAAAACTTAAACTGAATCCATGGATCTACTCCAATTTTTCTAAGTCTAAAACTGTCATCCAGTGCTTAAATTGCAAAGTCTTTCTGACAAATGCCCATTTATGAGATACATTACAGCATGGTTCATATCCACTTTCACAGAAATAGAATTAAGGAATCTAACTGATTGCAGAGGTTAATTTGGTCCATATACTTTGTCAATAGCAGGTCTTAGGAAAATTAGCACCAGTAATTACAATACTGGTGTAAGTCATGAATCTTATTAGAGTGATTTTTAGCAATTTAAGGACTGAAGGATCATGTATGTCAGGACTTCAGTAATATCCTTGGCTCTTAAATGTCGAAAATAGAATTTAGAATGTTTTGCTTGCAAGCTTTATCACTATCCAAGAACATAGAATACGCACTGATCATTTTCAAGACACTGTCACAAAATTCAGATTCAAGCCAAATTGGATGTGGATACTATTAGACTGTAGATTTTATAAAAGGCAAATATGGTCTGATTTTCTCTACGACATCCATCAGAAATAATTTTCCTTTCTTTTCCATGTGAATGTCTGTATATGTGCACTAGTTCTGTCTGAGATGGAGTTAATTTTCTCCACAGCAGCCCTCATGTCTCTGTGCTGTGCATTGGTATCTAGAAAGGTGTTGGTAACACTCCAGTGTTTTGGATACTCCTGAGTGTGCTCCCACAGCATCAGGGCTGTTTCTCCAACATTCCCTCCTCACCAGAAGGCTGAGGGGGGATAAGATCTTGGGAGGGAGATAGCCAGGACAGCTGACCCACAGGGACCAAAGGGATATTCCCTGACATATGGTGTCTGCTCAGATGGAAAATCTAAGAGAAGGGAGGAGGAAGAGGGGCTTTTGGTATTATGACATTTGTCTTCCAGAACCACGATTAAATGTACTGAATACCCAGGAAATATTCAGACAAGGCTTGCTGATAAGAAGCAGAGAATAAATTCTTTGCTTTCTTTTGCTTCTGCACGCAGATTTTGTTGTATTAAACTGCCTTTATCTGCACCCATGAGGTGGATGGAGCTCCTGCCCCACCCTGCTGAGGAGGGGAGTGATGGATGGCTCAGTGGGCACCCAGTGTCCAGCCAAGATCAATCCACCACAACATGCTACCAAGGCACTGGAATTGCTGTTTCTCATACAGGCCCCCAAAAAGGGGGCTCAGTTTTATTATACCATAACATGCAGGTGAAAAACCATTCAATTACCAAAGAACCTATTGCAAAACTGGTATGTCAGAACACAAGCTGTCCAGCAAGTCCATGAGGGCGTTTGTGAGACAATTTTCTACATGGTAAATTATAAAAATAAGGGGAGGGATGGACTTCCTGAAAATGCTTCAATCAACAGAGAACTGAAGTAAGCATTAGCATGGAATGGTAGAGTTTGAAATGCTTGGGATAGGATAGGACAAATAAAACCAATAGATTTCAAAAAAGACTCTAGTGTGGTATTAGTGATGCAGCGAATGAAGCTCAAGGAAAACCAGCAGATGCTTCAGATACAATATTACATCACAAGCACAGAGGGAAGCTAGCAAGGGCACTGGAACATAAATTTGACTGGAATATAAATTTGAATGTGAGCTTTCAAATCAAATATACAGTAGGAGAATTTACTTAGAAAGTAAGTGTAACTACAGAGGTGCAGCAGAAATTTTGGGCCAGAAATGAGAAAAGTGTGGAAACAAACTGAAATACACATTATAAGGAACACTCATAAACAGCAAGCAATAGGACAAGAGGAAATGAGCTCAAATTGCACCATGGGAAGTTTAGATTGGGTATTAGGGAAAACTTCTTCACCAAAGGTGCTCTCAAGCTCTGGAACAGGCTGCCCAGGGAAGTGGTAGAGTGACTATCCCCAGAGGTATTTAAAAGATGTGTGGGTGTAGCCCTTAGGGATGTGATGTGGCAGTGGACTTGGCAGTGCTGGGTTAATGGTTTGACTAGATTACCTTAGAGGTCTTTTCCAGCCTAAACAATTCTATGATTCTACAGTGTAAGGGGATAGAATTCATTAAAGATGTGGGTGTTTGAAGGCAAATCAGGTAAAATAAGTAGTCTCCTATTGAGTGTAATGGAAAAGCTACTTACTGGACATGCCAAGAGACTGACCAGTTTTTCATCTTGTTAGGTGGTCCTTCTACTTATTTCTGGGAATAAGAGTATTCACAGGATCTAGATAAGATGAGTATTTTTTAGGAAATGCCAATTGCTTATTGCCATATCAGTGTTACACTTCCTGTAAGATTTGTTGTCAATCCAACATCACTCAACATTTCTATTACTAGTGTCTGGAAGTATAGAAAAATTATTCTATTGGTATAGTACCAAGTGGGGAAGGACTTCCAGCATACTGATGTTTTGTTTAGAATCCAAGATCAATTACACCTGAGTTGAATAGTATAGAAATTTTCTAAAATAAATTGTTTTAATAAATGAAATACTCTAGATAAATGTGAAACCTTTCATGAACCCAGGTTTCATAAAGTTAGTGTGTTGCAGCTGCCAGCACTGGAGGTTGTCATGAGCAGATTAAACAAAACAACAGACAGGTACCACTGATCCTCCCATCCAGTTGCAAAAAAAAGCTGCTAAAGTCTTTTCTGGGTATGCAATTTGTTTTAGTCTCAACAGTGGATTTATGAAGACATGAATGGAATAAAGATGCTGAGATCCTCTGCTTGCTGTCAGCAGAATCCCTACAGGCTTTATAGAGTTCTGCTTAATATAATAAACAGCTTCAACTTTTCCAAAATCAGTCCTCCAGGCACAAATGGTTCATTAGTATACTAACATTTACCTTCATCAGATATCTATGGAGCCTGCCTCATGCTCACAGCAGGACCCTTGCCTTTCTTCCACCCTTCCAGGATTTCTGTCTATTAGCGGATAAGAAAACTGATCTATTTTTATTCTGACTTTCAGGCTTCTATCTTACTGGCTTCTCTAGTTTACTGTTCCAATTTATAGATTAAATTGCTGCTTCTAAACACACAAACAACACTATTGTAGACATACAGGACTAAAATGTACATGTATACCTCTAATGGTACGTGTGAATGTCTAGCATTGGCTTCAATTTGTGCACAAAAGATGGATTTCCTAGTTTCAGTCTCACATTCAAGATTCACAATAGTATTTGCCCTACCCATAACTTTTATATTCCTACAATTGTAAGTTTGATTTAGTGTTACACTTGAATTTCTTCTTTTTTTTTTTTTTTGTTTTTTAAATATATCAGCTCTTTAAATAAACACTGAAGCCAAATCTTCCCAACTAATGTTGTCTCACATGTGGTTATGATATATAATATGATATTTTTCTGTTATACAAACCCTAAATTTTGGCTCTTGACTTTGATTCTTTTGCATTCTCTTAGTCTTACGGGATTTGGGCTTATCCAATTTACACCTGCCCTTCAAGAATTTGTATTTCTTTTATTTCCTGATACAGATATGATGTTATCTCTAATTTGATCTTGGACTGATGTCGGATCTTTTCTCAACAGCTGTAGAGTATATCTGCAGTTGCTTCAGTTCAGAGTTATCTCTTATAGATAAGGCATTGAATTCTTTTGCTCTGTGATTTAACTGGACTCAGAAGTGTTTCAGTAACTACTAATATTAAGCTTTAGTGTGATTTCTTGAAACAAAAAGGATTCCTTAGAGAGACAATCCCTTTTATGTGTATAAAACCAGAATGAAGTGGTTTTCTGATATTTGGTGCAGTTGTGGGAATTACAGAAGAAAAATGGAGACAATGAATCATCTGGCTGGAATCCACGATGTAACCAGTGTCTGACAAACATATTTTAAAACCTGCTCTTTTTCTATTTATTTCTATTTTCCTTCCAAATAATACAGTTTGTCTCAGACTTACAGATCTTCATTGAAAGGGTTTCCCTATCAGAGAGCTGCACCTGTACTGGGAAGTCACTGCACTAAAATTCTGTGTGAGTATTAATGCTCTGGGTGGGAAGGGGCCACTGCAAGAACAAATGTTATATGGAAGTACCTGTAGTAAGGAGAAATGAGAGAAGGAAGTGGCGGAAGGAAGTGGCGGAAGGGAGGGAGGAAGTGGCGGAAGGAAGGAAGTAGCGGAAGGAAGTGGCGGAAGGAAGGAATGCGAAGGAAGGATGGCGGAAGGAAGTGGCGGAAGGAGAAGTGGCAGAAGGAAGGAAGTGGCAGAAGGAAGGAAGTGCGGAAGTAGTGGCAGAAGGAAGGAAGTGGCGGAAGGAAGTGGCGAAGTGGCGAAGGGGCGGAAGTAAGTGGCAGAAGGAAGGAAGTGGCGGAAGGGGAAGTGGCGGAAGGAAGTGGCGGAAGGAAGGAAGAAGTGGCGGAAGGAAGGAAGTGGCGGAAGGAAGTGGCGGAAGGAAGTGGCGGAAGGAAGTGGCGGAAGGAAGTGGCGGAAGTGAAGGCGGAAGGAAGAGTGGCGGAAGGAAGGAAGTGGCGGAAGGAAGTGGCGGAAGGAAGTGGCGGAAGGAAGGAAGTGGCGGAAGGAAGTGGCGGAAGGAAGTGGCGGAAGGAAGAGGCGGAAGGAAGGAAGGAAGGAAGGAAGGAAGGAAGGAAGGAAGGAAGGAAGGAAGGAAGGAAGGAAGGAAGGGGAAGGAAGTGGCGAAGGAAGGGGGAAGGAAGTGCGAAGGAAGTGAGGAAGGAAGTGGCGGAAGGAAGTGGCGGAAGGAAGGAAGGAAGGAAGTGGCGGAAGGAAGTGGCGGAAGGAAGGAGGAAGGCAAGGGAAGGGGAAGTGGCGAAGGCGAAGGAAGGAAGGAAGGAAGGAAGGAAGGAAGGAAGGAAGGAAGGAAGGAAGGAAGGAAGGAAGGAAGGAAGGAAGGAAGGAAGGGAGGGAGGGAGGGAGGGAGGGATTCTCTGACAGTGCAGGGTTGCTGTTACGAAGTATCCTGCCAATGACACTGCCATTTAGCTTTGCCAAGGTACTTGTTAACATGTCATACCATGACATCTTAAGAAGCATCATTACAGTTTATCATGATGAGATTTGTAGAAAAATAGTATCTGACAGTCGTTTCAGTGGAGACCATCATGACCTTGGTGTCAATGGGAAAATCACAGACTATTCATGTGTATATTCTCAGCCACAAACAAAACTTAAGGACAAAATCAAATGGGGAAATATTAACGGTTAAGTGGACTAATACATACACCTACATTCTGATTTTAAAATTTTTGTAACACCCCTCTTCACATGTGTGTGTGTGCTCTCTCAAATATTTGGGATAGACACAGCAAAATGGATCACTGAAGTCTGGGTTGAACCAGACCCTTTAGATCACTAAATTTATGCCATTCCTCAGTTCAGATATTTACTCATCTGTTTGTTAAACCACATCCTTTTCTTTATTCATATCACTTGGGAATTCTCATTATTTTTACTTCATATTCATTGTCTTGCAACCCCAAAGTTTTCTATGGCTAATTTGACAAATAACTGGCTTTAGTATTGCATGCTTCCAGTTTTTCCTCCTTCAGAATGCTCCTGTGTATAAAATGAGCTATGACATGCTCCTGAAGTGGTGCTCCAAAAGCACGTATCTACTGGATGCATTTGGGAGTAAATGCATCATTTACAGATCATTTTGAGTATACAACAGTCTAAAAAATTAGGCATTCTACAGGCTTCAGATGCCCCCAGTTTCCCTGTGTCCTTCTCTGAGTTCAGTGGAGAGGAAATAAAATTTTGTTCATAAACTGCATGTTACAAGGCTGAAGCAGACACTTTAATGAGCATTGAATGCCTTTATTTTGTGTTTTCTGGAATACTAATCTGGCTTTAGTACCAGCTCTTAGGGGATAATTTGTTACTCATAAGTTTTGTCATAAGAGTAGATTCACTGCCTTTTTCCATCATGTCTCATAATCTTTGAAAAATGTTAGTCTTAAGGAGCCACAATAGTACCAAAAACCCATAAGAGTCTGATCAAGGCATGCTCTTGAACCAGCCAACAAAACTGACATGAAAACCTAGGGGCTATTTTACTGGACAGCTAAAATAGGGCTTTTTATTTTGGAGAAGCATCAGTGTGCTACCTGTTTTAATGAAAGTTTCTCTGCTGTGAGCAAAGTTATCTCCTATTTTTTAGCTTTTTAGCTAGTGATGTTGCTATCTCTAGCTTTACCTAATGCCGAGGAAAATGTTGCAAGAACACAGAATGAAAAGCATGTGTTCAAATGCTGAAGGATGTGAGCAAAGCCAGTGGTGATAAATAAAAAGAGGAGGAGTTCCAGGAAGGAACAGAATGAAAGACCTTTTTGAAAAAATACAAGGGGTGTATTCATTCTGCACATGATTTTCTCTTCCTTACTTTATTCTATTAATTTCTGTATTTCCCACTTCTTCTATAGAAAAGTACCCTGAACCCATTTCCTCAGACAATAACCTTTATAAAAACTTTCATGCAAAATTATCCTTTATTGTTGCTGAATTCCATTAAATACTTTTCAATTATTTCCTAGTCATTAACTGTCTGAATCCAAACAATCTATGTGGTAAAATGTAAATAGGGATTTTCAGCCCATAGGCTCCTTCTAAGACCCAGAAAACTGAGAACAGACACGCTTGGTGCCAAAAGGTTCGAATTTGTCATCCAGTATCCTTCACCTGGAAAAATACAGAATAACATTAAAAATATGGGGTGTATATATATAATGTATTATCTATAATTATAATATAAATATATATAACATTTATTATGTAAATAATATAGATTATTTATATATTATATACACTTATTAAACAATATGTGTATATAATAGATGAATAATATTTAAAATAATATATAAATAATATATTTTATGCATAGAATACATAAAATATCTAATATATATATTATATAAAACTATATAAATTATATAAAACATTATAAATTATATAAAATATAATGTGTGTATATATATTATATATAGATATCATATATATCTATATATATTATATAGATATATATTATAGATACATCTATATAATATAGATATTATATTTTATATATAGAGATATATTAAAAAGAAAAGAAAAAAAGAGAGAGAGAGATTGAAATAATTTATTTTAATTGTACCAGAAGCAGCAATTGTCTTTTTGCATGGCTAGCGGCATATTCTTTTTACTTATTATTCCAGGTTCTTTGTGAAATAGCAATAGCTGCACTTGGCATTGTACAATATTCATACAGCCTCTAGAGAAAAGAGCAGGCATTGACAAGGAGGCAGGGGCAAAATAGACACTGTGCCTTGAGAAGCACAAAGGGAATGAAAAGTAGGAGGGTTGACGGGTTTTTTCTCGTGTCTTTTGTGTCCATCATCAGAACGAGGGCGCTCACTTTGAGCGCTCACTCGCCCTGGGGCGCTCGGAGCGCTCGCTGCCCGGGCCGGCCTGCAGTGCGCGCGCGCCGCCGCTAGAGGGCCCCGTTGTTCGTGCCGGCGGCGCACGGCCCCGCGCCGCGGATGGCCGCGGGCAGCGAGCGAACAACCCGCGCACACAAATTACCGGCGTATGTACCCATGGACAGAGCCCTGCCTCTGCACCCCATGGACAGACCCCTGCCTCTGTACCCCGTGGACAGACCCCTGCCTCTGTACCCCATGGACAGACCCCTGCCTCTGCACCCCACGGACAGACCCCTGCCTCTGTACCCCATGGACAGAGCGCTGCCTCTATACCCCATGAGCAGACCCCTGCCTCTGTACCCCATGGACAGAGCCCTGCCTCTGCACCCCACGGACAGACCCCTGCCTCTGCACCCCATGGACACAGCCCTGCCTCTGTACCCCATGGACAGGTGGCTGCCCGACTTGCGTGAGCTGCCTGTTTGACAAAACCCACAGGGAGGCTCCAAGTTGGGTGGCTTGTGCTGCCATTCATCCAGCTTGACTTCAGGATATGATCAAAGCTTAGAGTGTCTTCCACCTTTGGAGATGAATTGCTCATTAGGGGATAAATTGGAAGATCTGCTGCAAGAACTGTGATGTTAAAGGCAGGATTTTGAGGATGCCATTTAAAGGGACTTTACCTGGCACTAGAAGCATCCCTGCAGAAACCAAGGTGATTGAAGTGAGCACAGCCTGCCTGAACATCTGCACATGCAATAGCTAACCAGGATACCACAGTCAGAAAACACTTCTGATCACTTTTAACTTACAGTATTTTAAATGGTGCTATTTGCCTTTAGAAAGCTGTCAAACAACCCTGAGTTCATAATTATAGCTTTGCTTTGAGAAGCAGTCAGTTATAAAGCAGCCTGGTAGACAAAGACATACTAACACTCTGTATTTGGGGAAGATGTAGGATATGGGCCCAAACTTCCTCTATTTAGTCCACTTGCTTCTCCTAATCTGTTCTTAACGGGGCACCTGCTGCAGCAAATGAGAAAGCATCAGAGGAAGAGGAAATGGAAATGTTGCAGTGCAAAGTATGGTTAATAATATTTTTTAATGCATGCAGAGAAATATTAAATTAAAAAAATTAATGGAGGTCAAAAGCCAGCTTCTAATTCTCTTCAGGCAAAAGGAAGAATTTATTAAAAAGCAGAAAAAGTATCCACAGAGAAAATTTCCCCATTCACTTTATGTACATGAAATATAGACATCATCTTGACACTCAGCTGATGAAAGAGAAGAAAAGACACTGAAATTACCACTCAGACAGTTAACAGTAGCCATATTTTGGGAAGGGGGACAATCTCAGCACACTGTGTTTGACACAGGATGTTCTAGACATCTGTTAAAGTTTGCAGAGTGCCATTTCCTAAGAAATCTTTCTACAGACCCAGCTTTCATCATACCTTATCTTCAGTACACATAATCTTAGCATGGCATTATTTTACACACTGCAGTTAGCTGAAAATGTGAACAAAGAATATCCAGATCTTCTGACTGTATGGATTTGACACAAAAAATGGGAACATAGAGGAAAAGAATGCATCAAATTGCCTTTTGTTACTGGAGGCATCTTCTCTGCTGACAGAAATATTTGTTTAAGTTTTTGCATCAAGACAAGATCCAGGTGTAGCTGATCAAATAACCTAAAGCTGCCTGATGACTAAAAAAATTCCCTGAAAGCACCCTAAGTATATTTTCATTTTCTGTGTTCTCTGTGCTGAAAACATGATTCTCAGTATGGTTCCCCTGCACGACCTGTGAGAGGACAGAAAAAAGAAGATGATTTGAATCAGTTGCTACGTTTTATAGAGAGATTTTGCAGGGGAAAAAGTAATATGTGTTCTTAAAATGTCACAGTTCTGCTGCCCCTAAAGGCAATTGCAAAGCTCCATAGTTTTCTCACAGAGACATTCATTAAGGCTGGGCACTGCTTGGATGTTGCACAAGCCTTGGAAATAAGAGATCATGTAGAGGCTTTGGACAGGTGCCTCTGCACATGGGTGAATTTCAGGCAACAAATCAGGACACTTGTCTCAAAAACAGGATTTTAGGTTTTATTGGTGTTTTTGGTATTTTTACATGTAGCCTTCTTGTATTAAATTCCAGTGTGCTTCACCAGTCTTGTTAAAATCTGACATTATTTCCCCTGGTATTAACTCCCAATTTATCATTTACTCAAGACTGCACAAGGTTTCATCCTGGGAGTAGGTTTTTTCCTTTATCCATTTCCTTAAAAACATAATTATCTTTTTGTAGGAGTTTTCTGTGATCAGAGGTGTTCCTGGCTTCATGAACACACAGGAAGATGAGGATCTTACATTCTAATTATAATTACAAACAATTAAATCTGAGATTTGAGACTAGGAGCAGACCTTTAAGAGTCAAGAAACAACTGCCAAGAAACAGAAGGAATTGCAAGTGGCACTCCAAGTTCAGTCATGTATAAAATTTACAACACGACTGAAGGGCAAGTCCATCATTTTCACTTTCTTCTTTGGCTTGTATTATTTAAAAAGTTATGTTTTAAATCTAAAAGGATAAGGTCTGCATTCATTACCTTACAACATCTTTAGCAGGACCTTTTGTCTCGAGCTCAGCACTGTGCCAGCACAGTTACACAGCTCCTGCCCTGGAGCTGGCTTCTGCTTTGGCACTTCAGAGTGCAGAGGGAATATTCCACTGTGTAGGCATCTCGTGGAGGTGTATGCATTCCCCACCACCTTTCCAGTCTCTGGATAACCTCACCCCAAAATACTGAACTGAAAGCTATTATCTTGCTAATCAGCAAACTAAAGTTTCTCCACAAAAATTATCTGAAGAGGTATTCATAACAGGCTCCCTGCAAATATTCTAATCCAATCTGTTGTGTAAATATTACAGCTGGGGCTGAGAGGGAATGCGTGTGCATTGCAGGCAGTGATAAACCTGGGTGTGTGCAGCTGTACACGCCATGGGAGCCTTGCACAAGGGCAGTGGGAAGCTGGGAGTGTCACCAGTGATGCCATGGGCATCTTATGGCACAAGGAAGTGATCTGAAATCATGTCACTATGGCATTTTCCAGAAAAAACAGTAACTCTTGAGGGTTTTCTGCTTTTGCAGCATTGCACATCACAAAAACTCTAGGTTATACCTAATTTTTATGTACTGAGTGCTTTTGCACAAACCAGGCACTTTTGCACTCTCATGGTTTATCAATATCAGTAATGTCAGATTAATAATCAGAACCAGACTAATTTTATTTTATGTCTGTTTTCCAACACCTGTGGAAATGTGTCAGACAGTGAGATGAATACCATATATGCCAACAATACAATTCATTAATATTTTGCTTTTGTGTAGTTTCAGAAAGCAATGGCAAAGCCCTGCAGCCTGCATTCTGTATAGACCCTCTGTCAAGCAACTATAGGTTGCAGAGCAAAATGGTCCAGGAACAAAAACTCAGGCAGCAAAAACAATATATAGAAGAGGAATGTACTTTGTGAAGGAGCTACTTTTGTCCCATGTCCCACTTGAGAGATTCTCTTCCTGGCTCCAGTCCAGAGACAGGGTGCTCCTGCTCCAAGACCCAAAATATTTAGTGTATCTGACTTTTTGCACATGGCATTGAGAGCAAGAGGGACAGTTTTGTTCTACTGCCAGTGATATAGAAAAATTTCCAGGAAAAGGAGAGATACAATGATACAGAAAAATATCCAGAGAAAACAGAGACCAAATGGGTCACCCCAGGGCCTGATGGTGCTGTTGACCTCAGGAGTCATGATTATTTCAATGGGCCCTGTGCACAGAAGCAAAATTCATGTTCCAGCTTTGGAACATATAAGAATATAAAACTTGAGTTTCATTTCTGAAAGAGGCAAGGATGTCTTTGGTTTGGGCAATGTGCAGAAAAAAAGAAACAGTAAATCATAGTTACAAACTAATTGTGTCTGCATGTGCATTGATTTTGTATGTGTATGAGTGTGTGTACAAGCTTTCCTGTTAAAGTGCAGGCTATGAAACTGTCCCATTTCATTACCCTGGGATATTATTTTAAAACACTGTCTTGCCCCAGTTTTGAATTGTATAACTGTTATCAATCAAATAAAGGCAAGGAAAGTCTTTAACTTTCAAAATTGTTAATAAAAAGAGGAAGCATGCTTAGTCATCTAACCCAAGATCTGCAAATACCGTGTTGGTGGGGAGGTTATTGATCCTTATCCTTTTCCTACTATTGGGGTGCATATTTTCCATTACTCAAAAAAAGTAGACACATGGGGTGTTCTGTCTGGCCTTAGCTATTATCACGTTTCATTGCCTCCTGAATCAGCTTTTCACCCTCTCAACTGGGGGTTTTGTTTCTTTGACAGACTCCCAACAAGATCATAAAATGGATGGGAAGAGCCCTGGATATCAGTGCTGATCCTGACCAGGGATGGATTACCCTGGTGCTAAGTAGCTTGTGATTAAACAGTGGACCCATTTCAAGCATTTTCGTGAATGAAGGTCACTAAAACCCCCCAAACAAAAGTTATAGTTTTGGATATTTGCTTTATATTTCAGTAGCCTAGCTGTAGAGCAGAAGGTTTTGTTGCCATTTGCTTTGGGTTGGTTTTTATGCAGCCTGGTTTAGATCTTTGTCATTTCCCCCCATGCTAAACCTGTCTTCTCAATAAGAAAAAATGTAAAGCGCATAATTTAAAAAAATAGTTTTCATCCTAATGTTGTTGTGGTTTAATGCCAGTCAGCAGGTAAGCCCCACACAGCCTCTCACTCACTCCCCTCAGTGGGAAGGGAGAGAGAATTGAAGGAGCACCAGCAAGAAAACTCACAGGCTGAGGTAAAGACAGTTTAACAGGTAAAGCAAAAGCCACACACCAAGCCAAGCAAAACAAGGAATTCACCTACCACACCCTATAGACAAGCAGATGTTCAGCCATCTCCAGGAGAGCAGGGCTCACCTCACTGAATGGTGGCTTGGGCAGACAAATGGCACCCCTTCAAATGTTCCACCCTTCTGGTTTCTTCCTCCAGCTGTATGTGCTGAGCATGATGCCACAGGATCATCATGCCACAGAATATCCCTTAGGCCAGTTGGGGTCAGCTGTCCCAGATTTGTCCCCTCACACTTCTTGTGCATCCCCAGCCTTCTCACTGGTGGGGTGGAGTGGGAAGCAGAAACAGCCTTGGCTGTGTGTCAGCCCTGCTCAGCAATTGCTAAAACATCCCTTGGTTATCAACACTGTTTTCAGCACAAATCCAAAACATAGCCCCACACTAGCTACTATGGAAAAAAAAATGCAGAATTCTTGAAAAATCATTCAAACTTCTAAGTATTTCAAATAACATTAAAGGTTTTCCTCTGTTAAACTATGTAAACAAAAAATTATTCCAAACTTCATGTAAGGTGTCCAAATTATTTTCTCTTTTAGAAATGCCTTCCTTTTGTTTTGAGGTTATGAAATATTTCTGAGGTACCTCAGAAAAAAAAATAACTGTTTTCCTTCCAAAACCCTCAGAGTGTTTCTTCATTCTGTCCTAGGCTGAAGCAGTTGCCCATGATATTTCCTTGGCAGTTCCTTCCACACCAGAGGGAAGGTTCCTCCTGTAAGCACATCCCAGCAGCCCCTGGTCATGGGAGCTGTCATATCAACATCCCCCCTCAAGGTTTTAGTTGAACACCTCTAACAAAATTATATACACCCCAGTCTGCCCCAATGACCTTTTCTTTTAGTCTGTATAGCCCTGGCCATACTAGAAAGGGTTTCCCACTCCGAGTAAAAAAGACCTTATATTTTGTCTTAATTGCCTTCCTCCCCAATAGTTTCTCAGTTTATGGTATTTTTCTACAATATTTTGTAATCTTACATTCTATAAAATTATATTTATCATCTAGATTATAGACTGTGTTCAAAGAAGGGCAATGATCCTCATAAAGAATCTGGAACACAAGTCTTTTGAGGAGCAACAGAGGCTCGTGGGGAACTTATCACTCTCTACAACTGCCCGGAAAGAGGTGGTGAGGTGAGGCTCTCTTCTCCCAGGTAACGAGCAAAAGGGTGAAATGGTCTAGGTTGCACCAGGGGAGGTTCAAGTCAGATATTATGAAAATTTTCATCACTGACAGGGGTACCAAGCATTGGAAAAGGCTGCCTAGGGAAGCTGGGGAGTCACTGCCCCTGAGATATTTAAAAAATGTGCAAATATGGAGCTCAGGGACATGGGTTACTGGTGGACTTGACAGGGCTGATTTAATGGTAGGCCTTGATGATCTCAGACCTCATCCCCAACCTAAATGATTACATAAGTGTATGATTCTAATATGTACAAGGAATTCCAGTATTTTTTCATTATTTGCAAGTATTCTTTTGTGGCTTTCTTTGGTATAGGCATGTATGTGGCCTTCAAAGCCACACTCACTTTTTGACTGTCTCCCTTCATAATTAACCCCCTCTCCCTGAACAATGCACACAAATACAAACCCTTACCTTCAGTCATTTCTGCATGTCTTGAGGTCATAGATTGTTTTACTTCAGGTTTTTTTTCCCATCAGCTACTGGTAAATGAGTGTTATTAATGTCAGGTCAAATACCTCCCTCTCTCTTTCTAAATTGGATTGCCTATGACAATAGACTCATGGAAATTTCATCTGTTTCATTTCTTTTTCATGGCAGAGCCCTTTATCATATTAGCACATATATGCATACAGAGAAGGACTTACAGGTTAATTAGATATTTTTTGTTGTGCCAGTATAGTTGTCTGTATTTGGATTTTGGCATTAACTAGTGAGTTTTATGAATTTCTCTCTTTTGTTCTCCAGGGTAGAATTCTATGTTCTTCATGAGTGTAAATTTCCTTTTTATGATCTCGGCAGGTAGGCAGCACCAGAGAAGGGAAATAAAGTGATTTGGGGATATTCTTTATACCACTTTGCAAAAATGGCTGCCTAGCATTTATTGCCAGCTCTGCGACCTACTACTTACATAAATGGCCTAATTTTAAAATAGTAATTATTATTGTTGAATTTCTAGCATCTTCCACTAAGTGGAATGATCTTAAATTCTCAGATCAAACAGAATTACATAAAAACTCCAAGGTAAATGCTAGAATGTATAACTGAATCTAAGCAGAAACCTCAGAAATACATATAAATTAGCACCACTATATTGAGTTCTCTTACTTTGACTTCAACTAAAATCTTATTTAGTGAATAAATTTAAATACTTACACCTCCAACAGTGGTGTTTTAATGTAAACCATTTCTAAATAAGAATCACCAAGTACCCATATCCATCCCAAGTAAATTATAAGATGATGTAGCTTTAACCTTAGTCTATATCCTTTTGCAATGACTTGTAATTTCATTTGGCACATAAAGATTTGCTAAAAAAGTTGATTATTTCCCATTTATAAGAAATAGCAACAGTGTTTCAATTTGATTCATTTTTATTTATTAGGGTAGCTTCTCAATTATATCCACAGTTCCTCTTCAGATTTGAAAAAAATACTGATCAGGAACACAACTTGCCCAATGCAGCACAGCAAGAGACAGTTGCAATATGAGTTCACAAGTGGTGGCAAAAAATAAACTGTAGGATGTTTTCCCTGTATACCTGTTTGATGAAATATTTGTTGAATTATGTTTACTTAGCCTGTTGGATTTATTTATACTTTGTGTTTTGTTTTGGTCTGGTTTTTTTTTTTTTTTTTTAAGAAACTGGCTAAAATTTCAACAGGAAAAATAAGAGCAGGGATTTTAATAAATTGCATTGTTCATATGTAATCTTACAGGCGAAGTCCTCTAAGGTATTTAATAAAGTAGGCCAGAGAACTCTCCTTTGTGGATAAAACTGTGTTGCAAGTTCCAAGATGTTGGTGAGATAGATCTATTACATTATTAGCTCTGGGGTAAGGTTTCCCAGTGCTGCTAAAATATGCTCAATTTAAATTCTATATTATATCACCCTGTCTGAATAATTTTATGTCTATATTTTACTTTTAAATGCTTAGCTGACTCATGTATTTTAAAGAATTATAAACATATTTTTTACAAAAAGATAATATACATCTTTATGTTACCTTTGTTGTTTATTACATTTAACTAGAATAAAAGTGGATCGAGGCCAAGGTTAAAACCAGAGGTTGCACTATATTTACATTTTGTTCAATACCAGCACTTAAGAATAGCAGCCAAGCATTTAAAAATAGGCTGAAGGGGATGAAGAGATTTAGAGGGGAATGCCTGGCTGTCTCAGAAACTACCAGGTGAGTCATGGCCCTGCCGCTGCGATGAGCTCCGGGCAGGGAAATTGGTGCCATTCAGCTCAGGGAAGGGAGACAGCAAAATACTGAGGCAGAGCAAGGCTGTATTTCCATTGTGTTAAGAAATCCTCCCCACTCTGAGCTGCCTCTACAGAGCCTCCCAGGACCTCTGCAGATCAATACAGGACTCTGGCACAAGCCTGCAGATTTCCTTGGCAGCACTAGGACTGTCAAGGTCAGCACTGGTCAGTGGCTCAGACACTGCCTCCAAATCATTCATCGGCACCTCTCCTATCCCAGAGGGTAGGGACAAGGCAAACTCTTCTGTGTGGCCATTTTCCAATGCTCCTGCAGACAACTGAACGTAGCAGTACTCAGGGAAACCACACAGTAAGCAATTTATGTTACTTGTCCCCAGAAGGGCAACAGGGGACATCATACTGTAGTTGTCCCAAACCTCCCTGAAATGAAGGCAGTCTTATAAATTCATAGTCTGGATTCAGGAAATCTTAAGTGAAATACTTTTCTTCGTTTTTAAATACCGATGGAATTGGTGCTTGTGGAAGTAGCATTGGTTCTGGCAGCGGAGGCTTTTTTCCTTCAATATTTTCAATGTGAGTTATTCCCACAGAGACTATTTTCTTCAGGTAAAACTCCAATCTCTGTACAGTAAACTGAGTAAGCTGGTATTTCTGGTAAGAAAAGACTATATATAAATTTAGCATTCTAGCTAAACTTGAGCTCAGGTGAGAATACTGCTTTCTCTGAATCTCACTCTCAAAAAATACACTCAGTCTCTTTTTCTGTACTAAATTATTTCAGATTACTGCCCAAAGATGATTATGCTTTTCCTGAAAACAAGCAAACAAACAAACAAAAAGGCTAACAGCTAAAATACATGTTCAGACTGGTCTAGGTAAAATGGCATCTGCAAAAAAATCCTATCCCAAAAACAACCCCCCAAACACCCACCTAGACCTCAGAAGAGTGTTCTTAGTCCAGCTGCCTATATCCAGGGTCTTGAATAATGATAAATGTGAGTTCCTTCAGAAAGTAACTTCCAAGTCGAAAATTACCCCTGATTTCTAAGTCCATATCAAATGGAATAAAGGGCATCTTATACTTGAGTAGAAATTAAATAAGTTCTCTCTTGCCTTATACTTCACGTTGTTATCACATAATAATTTTTCACTTCCTGGGGCTGCTAGTGGCTAATTCAAATTTTTTTTTTCCATCTTTGTCTTTTTTCCTCTTTGTTCCAAGGGGCTCGTTCCCCACAGGCAATGCCAGTATTGAGTCAAAGTGTCATTCAAGCTCACAAAGTCACACATTTTCAGCTGGGAGGTGGGTGTGATTATCCAATTACCTTTTGACATTTCCATCATCTCCTTTGGCACCTAGGTACAATAAGTTGGGCATTTCAATATCTGTCCATCCTCACTTTAAACCTGTTTTGAAAATACAAAAGAACCTTAAGTGATCTGTCCACAGCATTGAAATACCAACTTTAGTGGACACTTTGAAAACTCAAAGGCTTTATAAGATGAATAGCAAACTGGGGATGACAGCTCCTGTGGAGCCATTATTGAATTGCAGCAGTGACGACTGCATTGCTTTGGATTTAGATAAAAGACTCCATGCAAGACAAATGGTAGGAGGACATCAAACAAGACTGTGTCCATGCAGTGACAGAAGCAATCCAATTGAAGAAGCTGTTGATTTCCGCAAGGTAACTTACTATTTCTTCTTAAGTAATCTATATTAAGGATCTAAAAATTGTATATTCATCTTGCATTTATGCTTTTTTCTAAAAATACTGCTTCTAGTTGTCAAATATAATTTTTGCTGAAACTACTTGCAGAAAGGAAATACCAGTATCAGATGTTGTTAATTATTTCTGCATTTGTGTTTTATTTAACCATAATGTCACTGTGCCTAAAGGTTATAGATTGAGAGTTACAATCAATACTGATCAGGTGAAGAGATTAGTCAGCAAATGAATAACACAGATACCAGCAGGAAGAACTGTGCACTCAAGACAACAATGAATACAAAGGGTACAGATAAGCATCATCACCTTCATTTAGATGAAAGCTGATTCTAGAGCATTTCCACTATCTCATTAATAATACACTAACCTTTTGGAACCTATGCTGCACAAATATAATGTAGATCTTGAACAAGTGTCAAGATGTGACATGAAGTAGCTTTGTACAAAAGCGTAGAATGTGGAGTTTACTGACAGCTATACAAGCTGCACCATGGAAAGGATACAGATGTGTATTTAACCTCTTGTAGAAAGTCTACATTGGCATGTGAGTCTTGCCATTCCCACTTACTGTGCCTCACTGGTTTACAACATTCAGTGGATCTGGATCACTCAAGCCAGCTTTATTCATGAGAAGCCAAAGAGGGAGGGAGATACACCCTGGAAGAACCCACTGTGCACTCCAACTGGGAATGGCCATTCAGCCCACAGGGCTGGACTACAACTTTTTCAGGCAGATCTGACTGAAAGGTGTATAATGCTGTCAATGGGTCTTTAATGCACACTGGTTCACTCCACAGATTCACTTTTATTTGCCTGTCATAACAACTGACAAAGAATTATTCTCTTAGAGCACAACCACAAATTAATGCTACCATTTAGCGTACTGTAGCTTCTTAAAAGTGTATTTTTGCAAAATATGGGCATTTTATGGATGTGAAGAGATTAAATACATTTACATACATGGAATGGCATAGAAGCATATAACATGTCTGAATAACATCTGAATTAGATATTTTCTATCTGCCTTTCTTGCATCCTATTTTGTATCACTTTGCAACTTGGCATGCTTCCTTTATATTTTGGACCAAGTCTAATTGTCATCTTCATATTTTCCACTATTCTCCAATATGTCTCAGCATGTTTTTCTCTCTGCCTGTCTTTCTCTTCTCCCTTTCTAATACCTTTTCTTTCCCAAGCTCTTCTTATTAAAGCTAGAGTAGATTAAATTGATATTAAAAGAAATAACCTTCAAACAATGTGTTCCTCTTTTCCTGGTCCTTCTGCTTCTTTCTCCCACACAAACTGCCTGACAGACATACCATGGCCGGCTGTCATGAGAAATTTTACCTGGATTGCCACCTTGCCAGGAGGCATGGTCCGAAATCCCTCCTCACCCTGATACAGCATTTTCTGGATGAAGCTTTAATCTAAATGCCCAGGCATGTAATTTCCTAAAACCATACCCAGATTCAAATGACATTAGAGCAAAAGGAGTCTTTAGCCTGTCATTGCCTCACAATGAGAAAAGGACTCCCAAAACGAAGAGTTTTGGGAAAAAAAAAAAAAACCCGAGCAGCAAATTTTTTGCATAATCAAGAAATAGATCCCCTCCACCCCACCTTCAAATTCCTAATTTAGTGTGTGCATGTGAGTCTCTGAACTCCTTGCAATGATCTTGGTCTCAGGAGGAATTATCCGCATCTGCTCCTTTTCTTTCAGGATACTGGGAGCAGTATAGCAGAGAGTCTAAAAGCTGAGTTTGTTCTGAGCAGATTCATTGAAAAGAACAGGTTTCAATAAGCTAAACTTAAAAATAGCTTCAATAGTGTCTAATCTGTGATTCCTGCTTGGCACTGATAATTAGGACAAAAACAAAGGACAGAAACTAACATGATTGATCTCAGCGAAAACAGTTTTGTTTTGTTCTCTTGAAGCTACCCTCAGAATTCTACTTTGCATGATTACTTGCAGTATTTTTCCATCTTCGTTTCTACTTTCCAGAATTTGCTAGTTTGTCTGAGACCCAAATAACTATTGAATTCAGTTGCCAGCCTAGGGATAATCTTCAAATTAAATTTTTCTCACTTTTTTTTCATCCATGCCCTGATTGGAGCAAAGCTGCCATTCTCATTATAGAGCTGTTACTGCTAATTATGCTCGTCCTCTGTCTGATACAGGCAGCACTTTAGCCCTGGCTGGGCGGGTGGAACACTTGGCACCTCTGTGGCAGTTCTCTTGGTGAGCCAGTTGGAGAATGAAGAACCAAGCCAGCTCTGTCTCTGAAAACATAGGGCTGGTGTGTACGGCTCCCCTGACTTCACCTGAATTTATGGCTGCTCAGCATCTCGAGAAAGCAGGCCACAACAGCTACCTTTATGTCTTGCTGCCAAAAAGCAGAGACCTACTGGCTGAAGCTGTTTTATCCCCTGTAGGAAATTATACATGCAGAACATCATCCGTGGGGAACCACATGGTTTTCCTTAACATCCACATGTTCACTGCTCCTTGAATTAGAGGAACTGTAAGAAGAATAAAGTCAGGTACCTCCTGAACCCTTTCTCAAATAATCATTTGGAAAGCAGAAATTTGTTTTATTTTCTACTGCTGAGGAATCCACCTCTTTGTCCTCTTTTCCTTCTAAAGTAAATTTCTAATGTGGATTTTTTATTTTGGATTCATTCTTGCAGTTTTCTCTCTGGGAAACGATATTTAAAAAAAAAACAAAAGAGAGAGAGAGAGAGAGAGAGAGAGAGAGAAAGAAAGAAAGAAAGAAAGAAAGAAAGAAAGAAAGAAAGAAAGAAAGAAAGAAAGAAAGAAAGAAAGAAAGAAAGAGAGAAAGAGAAAGAAAGAAACTAATCAAATCAACATCATGCCACCATCTCCAACACCAAAAATAAAATAAAATAAAACTAAATAAAGTAAAACCAAATAAAATAGAATAAGAATAAAAAAACCACCTCAAAACCAGTGTCAAATGCAGGTCTTGAAAGCATGTGTTGATTCCACAGTACAAAGTCACCTTAAATCTCCTGGTCCCTCATTTCCACTCCCCAAGAGGAATCAAACCAAACAGAGAACAGCTTACAATGCCAAGACCTGGGAGCTTGTTGTAAGAATAACTAGTTCTTGACATTTGAAATTACTCTGGTTCAAACATTTTTTGATCTTTCTTATTAGCCCTGTGTCTTGAGAAATAAAAGTATGATAATGAGAAAGTACATAATTGGGTTCAGGGTATTCCATGGTCACCCTTCCTGGCTCTGGAGATAGAGGCACTTTGAACGATTATGCGCGGATATCTGGAATTTATTCTACACAGTCTGGGAAACGACAGATCTTTTTTCTTAATTACACCAGCTATCAGTCTAACACCTGTAGTTAACCATTCAGTCCTAGGAATCTCTTCTGATACCCTTTATTCTTCCGCCAGGAGCACAGCAGGCAAATGGCAGGTGGATGCTGAGGCGTTTGGTGGCACAGGCACGGAGGCTGCCCCGCATCCCCACAAGGGCTCTTTTCCACTGCCGCCTTCCCAACGCTCCCAGCTCAGAGGGGCCGTCTGCAGGAGGTGCCCCACACTTGGGAAGCATCATGGACTGACAGCTAGAGTGTTACACAGTGTTTGGAGAGAAATAAGTGTGCCATAGCCAACCCTCACAAGTTCTAATTAGATGTTTTTGGGAGCAGCACTTGGTGGCTGGAGCAGCCCTGTGTGTCCCCAGAGCTGAGAGTGCCAGGGGGTGCCAAGTCCCCATCCATGAGGCCCAGCCCAGCCACTGCTCTTCCAAAAACCTCCACCCGGACCCCTTCTGCAGCAATGAATCACATGCAGAGGGTTTTCCACAAGCTGGGCTTATTGAGCTGTGTTACAGGAAAATACAGCTCAGACAGCCCCACTGCAGCCAAAACAATCTGTCATTTTTAATTCTTCCTGTCACCTCATTAGGTATATAGCTGGAGTGACAGGAAAAAACCTAAACAACACAAAACCACCAACAACAAAACCCAGAATACATTTCCCCAACTCCTGCTCAGAGTTTAACATAAATATCAAGGCAGCAAAAGATTCATTGACCAAACATATGTGACTTGGTGCCATATATAATAAAGTGACATGCAGAATGGTCTCAATAGGCATATAAAGCAATTAAAATAACTGTGCTTCAAAGCATTGTACTATAACATAAAAGGTCATCCCTATAAACATGAAAAATATGACCATGTTTTTTTCTTGCATACAGACACACTATTACCTAGCTAGAGCTTCCATTCTAAAAGGTAATCTTTAAAAATCTCTGAAAACACGTCATGTCTTATATCATTCTCCCTCAGACCGTGTCTTTTCATCAACGTTAATATTTTAAGTGAACACAATAGGAAACATTATTGAGGCCAGCTATATATCAGAAGAAAATATTGTACTAAGTACAAAATATTTACCCTGTGCCTACACAGGATAGTGAAGGAAACCCTTGCTAACCTTCTGTGAAAATGAAAAGCCTTTCTTTTTCTTCTCCTAGAGCTTGCTTGTTCTCACATTAATGCATTAAAGTTGTATTCCAATGGGGACTGCAGAGAGTACATTTTGAGGACTCTGATAATTTTTGCAGTAACACTCTGAGTTTGTGATAATAATGTTTATGCACAGATGTAAAGAATGTGCTGACAGATTAAAAAGGAGTCAGCTGGTGTTTGCACAGCGTTCATTTTTATTTAAGGGTAGGAAAAAAAAGAAAGGAAAAAAAAAGGTACTACACCTGGCTGTGAACAAACAGCTTTTACAGAAGTGGAAGTAGTTTGGTGTATTGCAACTCCCTAAACCCTTCCTGCATTAATTCAAAAATTCAAGTTATGGGCACATCAGAGAATCACAAGGTTTCATTTTAACTGCAATTAGAGAATTCACTTTGACTAGTTTTCCTACCAATATTAAAAGGAATCTTAGCCCAGACAGCAGTATTAAGTAAGGAAGTGTTAAAAAAAAGAGTTCATTTGTTGCAGATACAATCCTCACTATGGAGAGACCCTTCTTTCTTGCATATTTAGGCTATACACACATTCCAACTGCAGTAGTAATGCTGTAATGACCCCAGAAGTGTCTTGAAGGGTAGTGAAGGTGTAAATGTAGCATATGGCAATAGGTATCTGCTCATTCTTTATATGCATTCTTTATTATAGTATTTTGAAGCTAATTGATGTACTGAAACCTCATATTTTACAATTCTATAGCATGGGAAAAGATGACAAGTAATGTCATTTTCTCTCCAGACGATCAGAGCCACTGCCCTGATCAATACCTGCAGAAGTATGCAGCAACTACCTCTGGAGAAAGCATACTGATTCAGGTAGAAAAAAAAAGAAAACATGAAGAGAAAAGGAGAAGCAGCAAAAAATATTCAGTTGGCAAAAATACTCATTTGGAAAGCTGAATCATGCAGAAACCATCAACTTCACAACAGACTCCACAATTGCAATGGGCAACCTCAAGCCATACTTCCCTTTTCTGAAGGATTTGCCTTTCAACCTAATTAGAGCAGGAGTTGAGCGATCAGATGTCCCTTGCTCCTTTTGAAAAATGACTGGGAAAACTGCATGTAATCAGGAGGTATTTAGGATTTCCATTGACTTTCAATTTTCTTGGTTCATCTGTTCCCTTTCAGAACGTTTGATGCTAGTCTGTTCTAAACTGTATGTTGAATTTTCTTTAATCAGATGTCTTTGTAGCAGGCATTAGGTCATTTACTGTTTGATTTTTTCCTGTGAAAATACAGGTTTTCTTAGTTTCAAAAGTGTATTTTGAAGAAACCTGTCATAGTCTAGACAGAGGGGAAAAAAAAAGAGAGAGAGAGAAAGGGAAGAGGGCGAGGGAGAGAAGTGGGGAGCAGTCCTGTATTTCTGTTCTTGCCCCACAGTGGTGGTGGGGAATTGTGGAATTGTGTCATCCTTTTGTACCCAACAGTGTCCCCCCCAAGCTCCTTTCTCTGGTGATCTGGGCTCATGCACTGCAGCTGATTAGCATAAGCAGAGCTTAATATTCAAGTAGACAATTGCATACACTAAGTGCTAGCTCAAACAAATGCTCTTTCTGTTTTGACACCTTCTGTCTGTGGAGCCTCCCGCACCTTTGCTGCCCTGGAGCTCTCAAGCCCCCTTCTTCCTGTTCCATACCTGTTCCTGTGTTTAGAGACTCAATCCTGATATCACCTTGCTCCCATCCCCAGATTTTAGCTCCTCATCCAACCCCACCTTTCTGCTGGCCATTGCAGCCACCTGAAACTCCAGCCTCTTGAACTGTCTCTGTCTGACTCTTGAACCAAAGGTCCTGCTTCTCACAAGGATATTATAAGTGACACATTCAATGAGAAACCACTTAATTAAGGCCTGTAGTGAGGAGCAGAGTTTCACACAACCACAGAGTTTGGCTTAGGTGGGCTGAATTTCTATTCAGAATGGCAAGCCTGTCTCCAACTCCCGCAGAAAGAGCCCAGGGTAAATATGCTCCTCAGCTCCTAGCCTAGCAAGCCTCAAGGAGGTGACTAAAGTCAAGTCTCAGTTTGTTTGCCTTTAAAGTTTATCTTGAAAGAGTATGTTAAACTAGAAAAGTTTGCTGCTGTACTTGGCAGTGAGACCTTCTATGAAAAGTCTCTGTCAAAGAAAAATATAGTCCCCTCTAAAAGATGTGTCTGCTTTTTAGAGGGAACTCTCTCTTATATTTAAAATTCAAAAATAGTAGTAGGTGCTGAACACCATCAAAAAACAGGCCATAAACCATCTTGAAAATCTATTTTAATTGTTCTAATACACATTTCTAAGATTAATATCTCCTTGCTTGGATTATGAAGCAGTAGGAGCTGTGGTACTGTTTGGGACATGGAAAGAATAAATTGTGTAATGCCAACAGAAAAGGTGCTGAGGTAGCTGGTAATTGACAGAGTTAATGAAGTATGTTAAGCAGGTACAATATAGATGAAGTTGTCCCCTGCAGGGTGATTGGCCACTGGGGAAATAATGTGACAGTTGTCTTTGTGTTAAAATAATGGGGTACTCCTTCTTTGCCAGATCCTATCTGCAATGAGAGATGAAAGAGGTCTTGCAAGGATACCCAGGTCCTCCTACAGCACATGTTGTGCTTGAATCTGGCAAGTAAAGAACAAGATAAAGAGTGGGTTAAGAGTGCGATGGCTGTCTGTAAGTAAAGCCATTAGGCTGTTTCCTACAGCCCACACATGAATTATCCACTATTGAAAAGTAATAATTTGACACTGTTTTCTATAATCCTCCCTCATATACTACAATGCACTGGTGCTGTCTGGGGATGAATGGGAGCTGAATTTGGCCTGCCAATTTTTGTGCAAGTTGATTATTTTTAGATATTGTTTTAATAATTAGCTAACTAGCTCTCAAAGACTACAATGGATTTAGACAGCAAAAGATGGTTTTGAGAGTAATATAGATTTTGTATTATTATCTCCTCCTATTGTATGTGAATATTATCATTGAAACAGTAGGGAAAATATCAAATGGAAATAGAGCTCAGCCTCTCAATTATACTAAGCTGTGTGGTCAGCATTGGTTCCAAAAGAGGCGTGTAGAGCACAGAGTAATGAAAAATCATTGATAGCATCAGTTGGGTGTCTAAATAATCTATTGTGCTATTCCAGCATTGTTCTTACTAAAACCATCTCAGAAGATGAGCTAGCCTTCCTTGGCCATCAGATCTCAAATGCATGAGGCTTTCTTGATTCCCTCAGGTGCTGACAGCATGCTCTGTCATGGACACATGAAAATTATACAGTATTTTATTTCTTGAAGTTGTAACTGTTGACATTTTCATAATTGATATTTATCTGTTCGTAGTGAGAGTGAGGTCTTATTGGACATTTAAGCTTTTCAATGAGGTTTTATTCTTGTCAACATATTCTAAATCCAAGAGTTTAGGTTTCAATCTTAGGTTTCTAAAGAGAGTGATATTTGAAAAGAGAAGTGAGTCTTAGCAAACCTCTGACTGAGAGCATAACCTAGAAAGAAAATATTTCTAGGCATCGCATGGCAAACTATTTTCTAATTTTCAAAATGCAGTAAAGAAAGATTAAATGCAAACACTTGGTCATTGTAGGAGTTAGGTTTAAAATAGTCATGATCTCTTTGCCTGATCTTTCTTACAGCTCTAAGATTTGTATAGCCATTTGTTAGTATGATATGCAGAACAACAATCTGGACATATTAAAAGTTTCAACAGAGCTTCTTACCATGGGAAATTGAAAAGCACTTCCTGAAAATTTATCACAGACCACAATTTAAAATATTTTTGTGCCCAAAGAATCTCAGGTGATTCCATTAAGACAGCATAAAATACCACAAAATACCAGGAGAGCAAACTGACTAGCAATTATCTAATGCATTTTTTCTGGTATCCAGATCTGCCTTTTGGGAGTGCTAACTCAATAAATTATCACTATACATAAACAAAGTATGGGCTATAACTCTGAAAAAACTTAGGATTGTCTTCAAGGTGTTTTGCTTTGCTTGACAAAATACTCTTTGGGGATGTACTAATGGACAAAGCTAAAAATCCAAAGAAAGGGAAACTTGATCCATTGAAAGAGAATAGAAGGCTGAAGCAAACAAATGCAAAAATATGCTGGTACTCACTCAAAAAGTGCTGACTTCCTGCTGTAGGTCACCTCACCCTCCCACCTTGTACCACAAAATAGGGTAATTAAAAAGTGCTGATTCTCTGTGCTAGCAAGACTTCTCTCTTTTCAACCCTTGTTTAGGTCTAACCAACAAGACAGAATATGTTATGTCTGGGGTAGAGAGTTTATATCTTACAGACTGCCTGTAAAATGAGTGATACCACAAAACCCCACAAAATCAGATCAACTCTTTGGTTGATCCTAATCTATTAGTAATAATTAACAAAGTCTGAACTTATATTTTTTTATCATCTCAAAGCTTTGTGCCTATATCCATCCACATGATACCACTGTAATTAACTACAACTGACACGTGTGCAAGCTGCATGTGCCTGAATGAGACACTCAAATGCTCAGCCTGACAGTGCATTCTACACTGCAGTGCATGAAATTTTTAAGTATAATGACCATTTCACAAACACTAGCTAAAGCAAGAGACTAGTCATCTCTCCCTCCCTTTCATCTCCTCACTAAATATACCACCTTTTCTAAATCTCTTTGCAAGTATTTGAAGTGCAGCAAGTCTGAGCCGGTTGTGAGGGATTAATTGGATTTACAAGGGGATTGTGCTGTATGCAACATCTCAATTAACTTACTTGTTAAATAGGTAATGGCACTTGACTGTTAAGTTGTGAAGGAACTTGTTAAATGGATATTGCTACTTATTTAAAGGATGTGGTCTATGGTCTGGCTAAATAATTAGGACTCCAAAGTGTGCAGGAACCAAAACAGTATAACAGGCAAGGCTAGATGACAAAACGAGCCCTGCCTCCTCATTCAGATACTTTCTGAATGAATTTTGCTTGAATGAGATAATATTTTTTCTCCCATTTGAAACATTGTTGACCAAAAATAAGCAGAGATGGAACAAACCACATTCAGATGAAAACTGTCAATTGTGATGTCCTATGAAATCTATGGAAATTCGCTTTTGGTTTGAGATTTGTTTGTTTAGCTTTGGGGTGTGGCTTTGGGGTGGGGTTTTTTTGTTTTCTTTTCTCCAGTTAATAACTTTCCAGCTCTCTGCTGAACCAAGCAAGAGCAGAGATAAGATGTCAAATATATTTCTTGAAAAAATCAACAGCTTCCTGCTCCTCCTAAAAGGCACTTTTTTATTTGTCCTTTCATTCCAAAAGTTTCCCTTACATCAGTAGCTTCCTTAACAATAGGGATAACTGAGCTTGAAAGGGTTTTACTCTGAAATGTCAATGTTGTTTACTTCCTCTGCTCTTCATTTCAGCATTTTGGCCTGAGTTTTCAGATCTTGGTCTGTGGGAATCATAAATCATGGGGAATAGATACATAGAAAATGAAATAGTATGGTCCATCTACTTAGTTTTCAAGGAACTTTGAGTCTATAGCTCCCCAGTTGTCAGCACCAAGTTTTTGTGCAATCAATTCTTTTATTTTTAAAGGAAGCTAGACCAAAAGGAAAAAAGAAGAAAAAAAAGAGAGAGAGAAAAAGAAAAAAGTACTACTCCATTATCTGTTTTCCCCAAAGTTTGACAAGTATGTTTTGATCCGGAGTTCTGCTTAAGAACCCGTCTAATTTTAATTAAAGCAAACAGTTACAGAATGTACAGGCTGTAAGTTTCAGTTTGATTCTCCCTTGGTACAGACCATCTTATAAATACAGTGGCATCTTTCTGAAAGTGAGACAGACTCTTTAACCTCTTGTAGAATGCATAAAATCCTGCACATATGTCATGTGGCTGCCACCTTGCCTTCTCGTGGGACAGAAATTCCTGGCAACCACTTCAGAACTTCAAAGAATGTGGGGGTTTTATGAAGGTTTATCAAACAAAAACAAAGATTTACATTGCTGAAAGCATCACCCAAGATTCTTCTTAAAGGATAAGTCCTTTCTTTAGTGCTTATCTTATGCTTCTCAGCTGGATACAGGGAAACTAAATGGAAGAAAAAGAAAACTTTTCCCAGTAGATTGCAAGAAAGACAGTGCTTCTGCTTAAGAAATGACATTGCTTTAGTAGTTTGCACTTACTTCACATGAAAAAGATCAGTGAAGAGTTTACTATTGGGGCAGTTGCAAAATTTTCTGCATCTGGAACTGGAAAATATCTTTGCAGAAGATGGAGGCTGCTCTCTGAAAGGCCATTTTCAACAAGTGATAGCTTGAGTAGCAGGAGCTCTGCAACCCCCAGCATGATTCTGTAAGCAGGGGTGGCCCTTGACACTGCAGTGTTGGCTCTGAAGACAAATAAGCTGCACCTGAGGCCAGGAGCTCCCACAGATGTGATTGCAGAACTGATGTTTGGCTGCTATTTTTGCAAAGGTCTGACATACTTGCCTGCGTGGGCTATGGTCATCTTTTACATTTCTGCATGTGCAATCAACACAAGGGGAGTGGAAGAAGAAAATTTCACTCTCACATGGAAACAGAAGCAAGCATTGAAAACACAGTGCATTTCAATAAGCTGTAATTACAAATACAAATTCATCTACTAAACTTGGGCATGCAATTAGTAGACTAATTATGCTGTAATTGTAACTGAATACCAAAACAGATGACCGTGTGCCAGCCTCCATCCCACCCAGTTGTCTTTGTGTCCTCCCTCCTACGCACAGTGAGTCTCTGCTCTTGTGTATCTCCTGCTGAAAATAGCAATCCAGCTGATGGGTAAATGCTATCAGTTTCTCACTTAAGTCACCAATTCTTCCAATTCTATATTTGCAGTCAGCTTGCTTTGATAATAACTGTGTCTGAGACTCTGTTGGTATGTGTTGTCTCAGCAGAAAGTCAGAGATGGTCCCCAGGCCAAAAGCTCAGAGTTAAAGAAGAGCCACTTTGGAGAAGGGCTGCTGTCCTTGTTCTGTACATCCATGGATAGGTAAGAGGTGTGCTGATCTCCATGGGAATCAAGGTGCCTAAATCTCTTTTGTGTTGACAAATTTTGCAGTATCAGCCACCAATAACAGATTTCACCAAACTTGAGCTACTTGGTTGAAAGGGCCATGTTGGTTGCACACTCCCAGAATAATCCATGTACTGAGTCACCTGCACCAGGTGATTGCACAGCTGAGCAGAGAGGAGCCTGCCTTACTGTGCTGGTGTCAGCTGGGAAAATCCAGGCCTAAATTAGTCCTCTAGGGACTTTGCCCAAGATCAGACAAATAGTGTGTAGCAAAGAGAAGGAATCAACCCTGAGCCTTTTTATTCTCCACTTACAGCAAATTAACTCCTTGTTTTATATGGCTTTGTGTAAGCTTCTCTGAAGTTTTCTGATTGTTCTGATGAGCAATGTCTGAATGTCAGTATTTTGTTTACTGTTAATATGCATAAGTTTCAATAAAATTAATTTAGCTAAGAATAAAAATACCTTTCATACAAGATCTCACAGGTTTTGGCAATGCATTGATTTAATGTACTCAGTTCAGTGAAAAATCTGTTGGTTTAAGCTATCTGCCATTAGTTTCAATTAAAATATATTGATCTGGGTAAATGTTGGTTAGTAAGTCTTGCCTGACTGTGAAAAAATATTTGCTTAAGCAAAAATTGTATGAGTATTTAGACATGTATTTTAGGTTGGGGACTCTCCTAGCACCGGTGGAACTGTTCAAGTATCAATAAATTTCTCTAAATATAAATTAAAATATCTTTTCTGAAATGAAAAAAGCTGATTACAGTAATATTGGGACTGGTATGCATATTAATTCAAGTAAACTTGCTTTTGAAAGAGTAAGCATTCAGTCAAGGATACTGTAACATGAAAACACTGAAAACTCAAGCTCTCTGTGAGGAAACCAGGCTTTCACATGGAAACCTAGGCTTTCTTCTTTAAACACAAAGCCAAATAACCACAAAGCAATAATAAAATAATTTTGCTAGCCATAGGCAGTAGGAAAACATGGATGCAGGCTAGGAAATGTAGCTGTTTTAAAGTACTATATGCACATAACTCGTGGGATTAACTTTAATCCAAACCATCCAAAAATACACATAGAAATAAAAAAGCATGCAAGCAATAAGGCTTATACACCAGTCCTTTATTATTGCTATAAAGACTGGAAGCCTTTGGGACTCTGGTCTGCAAGCAGGATTACCCTCACCATGGGATAAAAGATGGACATGCCTGCCTGACTCTGTCCTCAGCTACCTGCACTCACACAGATGATAACTACCCAGCACTGCCAGCCAGAGAGCAGGTTAAATCCATCCCACAAGATTTGCTCAGAGCCTTGCAGCAATTCAGCTCTAGGGTTCAGATTAAAAACTCAGGAGACCTGGAATGCTAGCTGTATGTTATTCTTCAGAGAATACATACGTGCTGCCTTTTTGTTAGCTGCTTACACTAGGGCTGTTTATTTTAAGATGTTCCTTGTTTTAATCTCATCTATTCAAGTTTTAAAAAAATAAATTCCTGGATAGGAAGTAGCAGATTTTTATCTTTTTGGGTTTGTCTGGGGGAGCAGTACTTCCAAGTTTTCTTCTCTTTTCCATGTGTGGGTGTGTGCAGAGAAGAAATAATGTATTCATAGGTTTTTGTACCTGCCACCCATCCTGTATTTCAATGTCATGCTTTGTCTGGTAGAACTGCCTTGCCTGGGACAGTGTATCTGTGTATGCACTCCTTTCACAAGCAGGAGACTGACTAAAGCACCAGCACCACTGTGAGGCACCTTTGGGTGGTAAGGGCAGTAGCACAAAGGTATGGCTCAGTGCTCAGGGGTATCACACTTCGGGTATATGCACACTCTCCTTTCTTATTCTACCACTCTCATTTCCTCAGTCTTTTTTTTTTTGATCATTAATTGGAGGCTTGAAAATAAAAATCTCTTAACTGTGTGGTCACAGTTGCTGGCCAGAGGTTCCTGTAGTTTGGGCTAGCTCTTTCCATGAAGTTGTGGTTTTAAATGAAGAATCCCTACTCATTGCCTTCCACAAGTTGTTATTTTTTAAAATCCTGTTGTAACAGTACTTAAACCCCACTACTATAGAAATTCATACCTGAAAATGTGATGCATATAACTTTCACATTGGGATAGACCTCTAGGACTGTAGGTCACATAGCAATTATGACAGCCATTACCTTGCAAAAGAAAAAAAACTATGCAAGCATGAAAATGAGAGATGAAATCTGTAGGGGGATAGAACACAAGTAAATAAATGTAGTATAGAAAGTAATCTTACCCCCTAAAGAGTTGCAGCTGAGCCAATTATTAGAGATTGGGAGCAGGCCTGACTTTATCAGGCCACAACTGTAGCCAATAAGCAGAGTGTTATAAAAGAGTGGATTGGTTGGCTGAGGGGAACTGGAGTCAGTGGCTGCTGTGAGGACAAGGATGTGGCAGTGCTTAGAGGAGCTGCCTGTGAGAAACATCAAGGAGGTACAAAACTCTGGCAATATGGAACCTTTGCAATATACTGACAACAGAAATCCAGGTGCGTTCCTGCAATGGAATGTATGGATCAGTAAACAAGTCTTGGGGCAAGACAGGACAGGAAAATCAGCCACAGCACTGATCAGTCAGCATCATGCACAATAATTGATTACCAGCTGTAAAATGATAGTAACTTGAGGGCTTCATAAACAAAGGAAAACACAGATAAAAAGCTGAACCTTATGGCACCCTATGATCCAACAACTTTTCTAGAGCTGGGACATTAATAAAAACCTTTGTTGATTTCCTTCAACTCTAATTTTAATTCATCATCACAGAGTGGAAAAGAAGGAAGGATCATTCTCTTCCTTGATGTTCATGTTTCCTTTTATTTCTTAATGTTCTTAGACATTCCCAGTATTGCTGAACTGGCAGAGGGATTTGCATCAGAACAAATCTCAGCTGGCTTTTTAACCTAATAATGTTAAGAGATTGCTTCTTTCCTATTTATGTGCCTGTTTACCCAGAGAGAGTTAACACTGCAAAACCAGAAATCTTTCAAACAGGCATTTCTGATTTAAAATATACAGGGACTTTCACTCTCCCTCCTCCATTCACCTCAGTGGGAGTTTCTGACTGAATAATTAAAGACAAAGTTATCTTCAGAGGTTGAAGAATTAAGTCTGCTTTTGAAGGAATGAGATAATGGTACCCAAGAAGCAGAGAACAAAGTTGCTTACAGCATGATCCCAGTCACTTAGGGGGTAAGCCTCAGAGACACAGAGGCACTCTCAACCTAAGCCAGCCCCAGCATCCAAAATCCCAGCAAAACACAGATGACAGAGCAGAATACAGAAAAGCAAAAATACTTACATTACAGGATTTACTTTAATCCATATCATAAAACTAGGTCAGATGACTATCTGAGCAGGTAAGGATGAAATGAAGAACAATAAGTGCAATAAATAAGAAAAAAACAAAAGTTACCATGAAAGAGCAAGGCAAAGGAAATACTGCACTAGGCCTAAGCAGCAAAACACAGGCACATTGCTGCTGGAAGTTTAATATGCAGTACTACATGTGTGAGCATGGAACTCAAGGAAGGTGTCCCATAACATAGTAGAGGTGACATTTATGTGATAGATTTATTGTATTAATTTTTTTCATGTTCACAGTAATAATACTTTGATGCCATCTACACTAGTTTCAGAGCAGGAATGCTGTATTTCCTGACACTACTCCAAGCAATCCATGGATTGTGTTTTGCCCAGCAAGCTAAGGTGATGTAGAGTGTCCTATTTGCTGAGCCAAGGTTCAGGCACAGAAGTTCTGCAAGGTAAATCAGTTGTGGGATCACCTTGCCTGTGTCCATGAAGGGTATGTATTTTACAAGAACTCCAGACTTTATTAATTTGCACACACTATTATATTTTTCCTAAAATTACAAGTTCCAGGAAAGTTTTTACAAAAATGGAGAGAGCAAAGAGTGGGCAAACATTCATGAGAAAGGAAAAAAAATTATTTACAGTGAACCTGAACTTTGTCAGATAAGTGACTACTCTAATAAATGTTTGACTTTTCTCACCCACTTTCTGGAGAGAGATTCAGGCTTAAGAAATAAAGTCTCTAAATTAAGAAGCTTAATAATTTCTGCATTTAAGATGACTTGGTGGCTTGTGGGAGTGCTTAAGGTTTATGCTAGAAATTCCCTTGCATCCCAGGGATCAAGAGGAGGAGCTGATAAGATAACTCGAGGCACGGGAGCAGCATGTCTCACTCCACTGGCTCTGTCTTCAGAGAACATTAGTAGCTGGCATAAGGATGAGTCTAGCTCTCTCTGAAAATCATAAAAGAAAGCAGACAGCTACACTATACTACCTCTAGTTACTACCACACACTTTCCCTACACACAGAAACTTATTTCCATTGCTCCAGTGGCTGTTTTCAGGATTCCTTATCATGGTGGATTCATTATCAGACAAGGAGAAGGAAAAAAACTTTGTCCTAATTAGTATTGATCATCAAATAACAACATACCTGAGATGGAATCACAGATGCCACACTGAGAACTGGGAAAGCCCTGAAGGCTTTCTAGAGGGGGTGTAAGTGTATTTGATCTTCCTGGCTTTCTATGCTCATTCCTGACAGGCAGTGACAAGTGACCAGGAGGCAGCAATTGGCTTCAAGGCAGCTTCACTGTGACTGAGCAAGGAGGTGGGATCATATTTTTGCTGTGCAAACCCAACCTAAGGAGCAGCCCAACTGAAGAGACATTTTCTGAGGGCAAAATTCACCTGTTCTGTGATGATAGTTTGGTATGATACTCCAATAATATAACTACACTGACTTGTATTATTCTTTTCATCAATTTTAACCCCTAAATCCTTTCTAAAAGGGCAAGTAAGCAAGAAACTCCCACACCATTATCCCTTCTGTTTTAAGATTTCTTTTTCAAAGATGGGAGAAGAGGGACAGGAGATTTCAAAGGCTCCTTGCACCTGTTAGACCACACTGCCTTGCACCTGTGAAGCTGCTTTTCACACAGCCTCTCTGCCCACCTGTGGAAGGAATATGCTAAGTGCAACACAGCAATGTGTATTATACAGCTCAGTTACTTAGATACTGCATTTAACTAGAGACACTTATTCCCATCAATTAATGGTTAGCCAGTGTGACTGAACACCGGAAAATGCTCTCTATGAACATTTGTTTCAGCTCCTAGTGAAATTTGCCTGCAATCACATTCCTTCTGCCTACACTTCTCACAAATGAGCTATTCATTAGTTTTATGCTAGGCCAGGAATATGCACTGAAAGTGGAGCTACTCGAAACAATTTCCAGTTCAACATTGAAAAAAAAAAAAAAAAGGAAAGGGTGGGTGGAAATTTAGTCTGTGTTCTCAGACATGAAAAGGAATGAGAAATAAAAATTGAAAGTGATTTTGAAATTTGTAACTAGGGCAATGGCGAGTTTCTAAATGGCAGAGACTGTGTGCAAGTAGCACTGTCCTTTGTGCTCCACTGAAGCAGGGGCATCATTGCAGGAATTTAACAAACTGGTCCCAAAAGATGTCTGAGGGCATCCAGTGTGTCACAGGTTCAAGGCAATGGCTTGAAGTTCTAAGATGAACCACAGGTATGCCAAAAAGGAAGTGCCTTCAGACTGTAAGTGCTTCAGGACACAACTGTGCATATGCATGTTCTCAGATAAAAGCAGCAGAGGCAGGCAAAAATTATAGTGTGGATGAAAATAGTTGATCAAAATGTTTGGAACAAATACACTTGCAAGAGTATCTTTATCTTCAAATTATTCATAAAATGTCTGGCAAGGAGCTTCAAGTTCCTTTCAGGAGGTTTTGCAGCCAAAATTTACCTTGAGAGCTGGGAATAATGTGTCAAGAGGAAGAGATGTAGGAGGAGCATGACAGCAGACCAAGGGTTAAGACAGCTGCAAAAAAACATCCAGGAAGATGGTAACACAGCAAACACCTACTCAGCAGAGTGTTTAATGCCAAAGATCAAGTTATGGCATGTAGCTGGTAATATTGCTGAGGTCAAGAGGCTGCAAACTCTTTTATGATGTTTATCTTTCAGCTTCCTATATTTTGACTTTATACTCCATTTTTCTTTCCCCAGGCCACATGGTAAGTGCCTAGTTGATGGCTATTCTGCTTAGCCTTTAAGAAATAAGGGTAAGTCCCAGCCAGCATTTCTGTGGTTTCTGTTTCCTGTGTCAGCAAATAACTCTCAGTAACAAACACATTCTTGAAAATCAGGGTCTGTTCATGGACAATTTGCAAACATAAGAAGACTCAAAAATTCAATTAATAGCTGACTTGTTATGGACTATTATCTCCACCTCTTCTGTTTGCTGCTCAGCAGCTGTGTGTGGCCAGTTAGGGCAACACATGCCCCCAAAAACATGAGACACATCACTTCTGACCTTGTTCTTCCTATGACCTTATGGCACTGGCTTGCAGAAAGAATATGTGTGTACAAATATCCTGGCGGAACTTCAAGAGCAGTTCAGTAAGTAGTTCACAACCGCTGACCATCTGGCTGTTAGATCTGAGAGGGATCTATTAATGCAAGAGCTAGAACAGTGCCAAGCTGCCGCAGAAACTGCATGCCCAAAGTGCATGCAGGCTGCCCCTAAAACCCTGACAGAAATCATTGCAATTGTTTTATCCACCCATTTACTCAAGTAATGTCACATTAGTGCTCGTGCTGTCGTATCCAGAAACACTTCACAGGAAGGAGCTCCATTATTTGATGGTACAATAATAGGCAGCCTCTAACAGCTTTAAATCTGGCTTTATGTCTTCATGATATCCTGGAAAAGACAAATTTTTGTGCATTCTCTTGCTCCTTCCTGCCCTTTGAGATGATCAAAAGCAATGGAATAGATAGACATAGGTGCTGTTAACACAGTGACAAGCCTCAGGTGGAGGCAACATAAATTAAACGGAGCTCTGCATTTTGGGATGGTTTTATTGTGCCCTTGCTCAGCTTTAAAGGCTGATAGAATAAGTTTGTGTTATCCACCAGTTTTACTGCACTGGCAAAATATACAATAAGCAAAGAACAAAGGGTGGGGTGGGGTGTGAAGATACATGAATATATACAGTTTATAGGTCGATTTATGCATCATGGAAGCTGATGTACAAAATCTATACCCAGACATCTCTCCACACTTCTATTTTGTTGTTGTCACAAAAGAAATGATCCTGAGGGATTTGCCAGTATCATCATGCGAGTCAGTTTACAAAGGTCTTTTCATTTACTGGAAGCAGCAAGAAGTAAAAGCTGTGAGGAGGATAAAAAAAAGTATTGTATTGACATTGCTGCCAATTTTGCAAAACAGTAAGTACTAATTTTGGAAACAATAAGATTTAATAATAAATCTTGCAATTTTTCTTAAAGAATGTCTGGAAAACTGTCCAAACACACCTTCTTTCTCTTATAGATACATTTAAATGTATTTGGAATATGTATTGGGTCTCAGGGACAAGGCTAAAATTCATTTTCTAAAAATTTTCTCTTTTTTATTACTGAGTTGATTGGTCTAACTTAAAATATTACCTGTAAGTATTTTTCCCTCCTGTGTATGCTTCCAAAGAGCAGATCAGTCTATGAAATTTAGGAAGTTGATCTGAACTGAATTCAGTATAAAAACCTTTTGAGGTTTGCCTATCACTGCTTACAATGCTGTTTTGAAAAATAACCTCAAGGCTATTTAATTAATCGTTCATTCTTCTGGTCTCCCAGCCCAGGTAGATTAATACCTATGCTGCCCATGGATCAATGAGTTCTGGAGTTTCCTACAGATTAGCACATCTGTAGTTTAAAGCCATTTTGCCTTAGAAGGAAAGAAAGAAGCAAAGCAAGAGCAAACATATTCCCGTGAGGAACCTTTCAGGGATCAATTCATAAGCAAAGGAAAACATGCTATTCTCAGCAAGGAAACAATGTATTTTTTGTCTACTACAGTGATTAATAACGTTCCATAGCTAGAGCCTACTTAAAGGGCTCCATCAATCCATATAGGCCAAAAGCTGACCCATTTTAAATCCTTAAAATGCAATGAGACTTGCCCTCAACATTTTTTTTTAAATTATAGGAGTAAGTGGAAGCTATAGAATTGCCACTGATTTCCTTCATCAAGAAAGCTTAGAATCACTGTTGAGAGCATTCAGAAAGAGTGGCAGAAATACTAGAGCTCTAGGGGAAGCAGATTAAAAATGTCCAAATCTCAGGGTAGAAAGGGACCTCAAGGTATTATGTGTTGGGTTTTTTATATGTACAACAATTCAGAAGAAGGATTTTTTTTCCCAGTCTTAATTTCAAAATCCCCAACAAAGTTCTGCCTGTCTTCTGGCTTCAATGTTCATAATCAAATAAAAAAAGCAAAGTTTTGTCTGCCTGTTTCTGTGTAGCAGAGGTGGTAATGTTTTTTTCTGGAACCAATGAAATGAATTCAATATCTATAGGCATTTAGAAGCTCAGAGATTACATTTTAAATTTGCAGTTAGTAGACCCAATCCTCAGCCTTGAGCCTTCCCTCTTCCACATTAGCTGGAGATGAATATTTGCTGGTCTTTCCTGGGTCATGACTCTGAAAAGGATCAAATCCTTGCAGGTGATGTTCAGTCAGTAGCCCAGAGACTGCTTGATTGTCACAGATCAGACCCCTGAGCTCTCCCTCAGCAAAGTACACATGCAGCTTCTCAGTTGGTGAGTAATCTTGCTGATATTGGTAGAACTACTCAGATATGCAAAGTCACACTGGGATTTTAGTGGGTAGGGGACCTTCTGAATAAATAAATTCATAAATCCTCAAAGCACAAGGAGGCTGAAAAAATAATTTTTAAAAAATCATCAAAATCTTCAGTCAAAATAGATAAGAATCTCATTTTTTGTATCTAGTGAAAAAGTGCATTTTACTGAAGACAAAAACTGAATTATTAATATACAGCCAATAGCCAAACATAAGATAGAGTGTATGCTAATTTCAGAGTTCAAATAGGCATTTATGATCCTAAATTTAGCCTCCCATTAAAAAAAGTACCTTGGCCAAGCTGTTTAAAAACACATCAAACCCTCTAAGAGTGAAGCAGGAAAAAGCACTGTAGTGCCTTCAGTCTCAGAAAACCAGGCAGCAAAAGAGCAAGTGAGCAATGCCCCACCCTCAGCATTGCATGGGCAGCCTTGCAGCAGGAGCTGGGAACCACCCATCCCACCTGATGGGATCACTGGCAAATAGAGCCAGCAGGGCTGATGGCAAAAAAAATCCTTGGTATAACATGGAACGGATGAATAATGAGACAAATTCTTGGGGTCCAAAATCAGGCCAAAATATTCTGGAAATGGAATGGAAAAAGATGTGAACTGATGTGCGGGGAAGTGCAGCGCAGCTCTGCAGCCTGTGTGTGCAGCTGGGCTGCAGCTCCTGCTGTCAGACTGGGGCTGAAGGAGGGCAGCAAACAAGGGCTGCTGGTTCCTGTGCTCCAGCATGCATCAGGCTGGTCCCTTTGATTCATGAGCGCCTCAGATTTGTCTTTTCCACCCTCTTGGGAACAAAGGCTCCATGTTCCCTTTGCTCTCTTTTTCATGTGTAGCTCATGTGGTGCTGTAGGACTCTGTCTTCAAAGGATTTAGGGCAGTTTACAGCATCTGTATGTCAGGCCCACAGCACTTTGAAAATTGGGGAGCTTAGGCTTATATGACTTTAATGTTCCCCCTAGATATGGTCCTACACTGGCAAAATGCACTGAGGTTGACATCAACTGCCTGTAGTACATAATGAAATTCATACTTGAACGGCAAGTATTTAAAGTGCTTTTTCTGTAGTATATCACCAATGATTTTCTCACTCGAGTTATTACTTATTTCTAAAACCTTCATTACAGAAGTGGTTAAAAAATAACTTTCTCCTTTTAAAATGTTGATTTGTTTTTCTTGCAGAGAATGTGTTGCAAAATGTCAAGGTAAGCATTAGTTAAAGGGCTACTACACCATGCCAGCAGGAGCAATTTACTTCTTATGCATATATTCCTGAATATTATTTTGTTCCCTTTCTTGTTGTGAATGGGAACCACTTCCTTACAGCAGCCAGGGGCTTTCCTCCCCCCTCTCCTGCCTTTTCTTCACCAGCTCAACAGCAGGGGCACATTGAGGGCATGGGCAGTGGAGGCACTTGTAGCAGATCTGTACATTAAGATACAGTTGCTCTGAATAAATGCAGTCAGCAGGCATCATTTCAGTCTGAAAACTGAACATTTTCTGTGTGTTAAAACTATATTAAGCCATTTAATTGTTTTGTGATTACCAGAACACTTACCTTGTGAGGATATTAATTATCTGAGCATAAAAAGACCAAGTTTTTCTGTAAGGAGAAAGCCATTATTTTTTCTTTTTTTCCTTTTTTTTTTTAAGTTATTCAAGTTTATTTTACTCATTCCAGCTAAATAGATCTTGCCTGGGAAAGAGGAAAAAAAATGGGTCTAAATGCAAATTAACATTACTGTTTAAATATCACAGACCATTTTCTCTGAGCCCAGTTACAATAACTAGTAATTATAAAAATTGCTTGCCTTGGGCTTCTAGCTAAGCCAATGCTAAACTTGTCCTTTTATTAGATCTGTCAGACTGAGTTAATTATCTTTATGATAATAGATGTGCCTTACCTCAAACAAAACAAATACCCTTATAATTAGCTTTTTAGTTAGAATTTTAATTTATTTATAAAGACTGTTTGTTTTGTTTCTTTTTTTCCTTTTACAGAGAAGTTTTGAGCTTTAACAGGTTACTAGTCAGCTTAGTAGTATTTAAGAAAAAGCAAAATGACCAAAATGTTTTGGGGTTAGCATTGTTCCCACTGAGCCACTGTGGAATCTGTTTGGTTGGAATCTGTTTGGAAAACAATCTGTTTGGTTGTGTGAACATGCAGGTGTATATTGTGGAGAAGACAAGGGGGAGGGAGAGAGGAAGAAACAAGGCATGTTCTTTTATTCCAGAAAGTTTTTTGTGAGCTGATTTTCAAAACAGCGCATTAACCAAATTTAATAGTGAGGCAAGCTAGCAAACACTAATCCAGGCTGCATGTTTTCTTTTGAATCCTTTTTCTGAAATCAGAGATGAACTTTTGTTAGACTACTGAAAATAGAAAGCACAGTCTGGTTTAATATATCTCTGTCTCCACAAAATCCCTTTCAATCTCTCTCTCTTTCTCTCTTCTTTTTTTCCTTCTTATCTTCCTCATATATTCTCTGAACTGATCCTGCAAGCCCTCCAAGCAGAACTCCTGGTAAGAATTGAGGGCTTGCAGAATGGAGTCTGTACTTTATTCAGCATTTCAGATGCAGTTTTTCCATTAAATAAAAAAATAAAAAGTGTTCCTTGTGCATCAGGGCTATCTATTATTTTCAAAAAAAAAAAAAAGAACATGTTTTGAATTTGGGGTTAGTGGAAAATGCAATCTACAGATTAATGAATTAAAGAACATGGTTAGGAAACAAGTGCCTTGTGTATTATTTTAGTTCTGTCACACTGATAGGATCCAGATTAGATTTGTCAGATGAAGCCTGTTTAAATCAGAGTCGTAGTGTAACTTCTCTTGATCTGATTGTCCCCATGGGAGCAAGGCAGTCCTATCTGACAGCATTGTCAAGGTCTCAGGTCATTAATATTTCTGTCAGAATTTGAGATCCAAGGATTAGTTGAGGTTAACCAATACTGTTTTATCATCTTATTCCCTCTCTATCATATCTTGTTCCCTCTCTACTGAAGTAGTGGAACAGGCTTGATATGCAACAAATGTAAGGGGAATGTGGATAAAAATGGCAATTACAGTAGGAGGAGACATTACCAATATTTACTAGTTTTTCAATTAATAAAGTAATTTGAAAAGTAAACAGCTTTGCAACCAAATGAACGCAAATGCAGCTGTTGGGTAATGAAAAAACCCATCCCATTACTATGCACCTTGTGTAAGCATGCAAAAGGAAAAAAGGACCCACTTGAAATCAACAGACATATATCTTCCTTCTCTCTATGACTTCTATATAATATATCATTTCTATATAACTAAACTTATAAGCATCTCAGAATTACAGGAAATACTACTAAACAATGAAAATGTACTATTAAATTTAAAAAATAGTGATAGCTAGCATTAAAAGCAATCCAATATTGATATATTTCTGTTTGTGATTTAAAAAAACTTCATTTATTTTTTGTAAGTTAAAGTTTTTTGCTGAAAACAAATATTTCAGTGGCTAATAATTAAAACTATTGTGACAGAAGGTTATGTTTGCCTAACTTTGTACAGTCTATTTGACTCTTCTAAATCACCATCAGGCTTATGTTTATTCTGTATTATTGAAAGATGGCAGGAGAAATGGGAAAAGGAGACAAGAAATCAAAATAGAAATGGAAATGTTTTTAATGTAAGAGTGGGTAAAATGTAACCTCCCTCCAACAGACACTATCAGAAGTAAGGTCCTGTTGCCAGCCATGTTTGCTTGTACTTCTAGAAGTGCTGTTAAATCTGCTATTTAGGAAGACCAAGTTTATAATTTTTTGAGTCCTTCTTTAGTCTTTCACCAGGCCCCTTGCAATTTACAGGGCTATGTGGCCACTTCTTTTTCTGGCCAAGGAGAGACCCATGTCAGCTCTGTGCTGATTTCCGCTGCTAGCTGACAGCACCAGGGCAGGGTTTCTGCACACACAAAGTCCCAGTGATCCTCCTCAAAACCGAACATAATTTGTTTTTCAGCACTTGTACTGCAGCTAGAAAAAGGTATTAGAACTACAGATAACCTCTCCTCCCAGCCCCCAGTCATACCCAAACGTGGCATTGTGTTCTTGTCAATGGTGAAAAAGGATTCGGTGCTTCTCCTGGAGTCCCAGGAAACCCTTTGCTGCTGAAAATAAAAAGCTGATCTCTGGTTTTTTTTAAGGAAGTCAAAGTGCAATACCACACCAACATTAGCAAAAGTGTGTTGATGCTTTTTCAGTCACCCCTCATTCCCAGCTCAGTTTCATGGTCCTTTGCAGCAGTCCTGGTGCCTGCCTGATCCTTTACCGAGATGGTTCGCAGAGCTGAACTAGCAGTAACTCATTGTCTGATTTAGTCTTATTTTCTGATTTTTAGCAGTAGCATGTGTTTCTGATTTTCAGTGACTCTCTGACCCACCTCTCTGTGGCATCAGGTGAGTGCTGGTTGCAGGACAGGTGGGACTGTGAGGCTGGAGGCAAACTTCCCATCGCTGCTGCTCACACGTCTGTGACGCCAGGCATTGCTGCCACAGCTATGCACCAGCTGGGGCTCTCAGTGATTGCTGGGATCGTCTTTACCCAAGCCAATATTTTAGCTTTCCTGAGTAGTTTCTTAAGAAAAACATTTTGATCTATCTCTCTGTCAAGCAACATAACACAAAAAAATACCTCACATAACACAAAAGACTCTAGATATATCCCAGCTTTCTGTACATTTTGGGTGGTTTTTGCTTTCGTTTCTTTTGTTTCAGATGTGCTGGTTAGATGGAGAGAACATGTTGTATGCATATAAGGAAACTGGGGTTAAATTGCACTGTTGACACTATTGTTTTTGCTTGTATTAGAGTAAAATTCTGTATTTTATGTGGTCATATTTGTGCTTTCTTGTACAAAAACCATAACAGCTTCTATCATGATATTTTTCAAGGAGATGCTATACTTCAGTATTAGCTAAGATTTAGATATTTTATACATAGCCCATAGTAATAATAGAGATTATAAGATGCATTCTTTTCCTAATAGTCCTAGAGGACTCCTCATGAACAGAAAAATATGTTGTGAAATCTATCAACATAAACAAATTCTTCTTTCTTCTGCAAAATTTTCCAAAATTCTCATTAGTCGTGATCACATTTGGAAGATTCTGTTTGAAACTGAAAGAATTTAATTTCCCTATAAACTAATGCACAATGCCCTAGAATCATTTGTTCTTACAATGACATGATTAGTTATAAGTTATATAAAAACAGAAGGCTTCTTATCATTGAGCAGACATCTTCAGGAAAAGGCATAGCTGTACTTGAGTCTGCTCTGCTCTTTTATGGGTCTGATGCTCTGTCTCCATCCTGCAAGGACAAATACAGCTCAACATGGGCATGGTAGGGTTAGCTCCTAAAAAGACTTTAAAATGGCATTTTAATATTTTAGTATTTTAAAGTGAACTTCAAAATAGAGTGCATTTTTTGCATATTTGCTTTACAACTGATTAATTAATCCCTCCAAATATGAACGTTCACTAAAGCAATGGGAAAAGAATATTACTAAGTTTGCAGATTCAGGTGTTCCAATGTTAGGAAATGTCACAGTTAAGGCTGCAACTTCAACTCCACCCCCTTGGACAAATGTATCATGATACAAGTTTTAATTAGTTTCCAATCTCTACTTTTCCACAGTACTACTGCTTTACTGGATGGAAGCACAGTATGCATCCCTTCTGGCTGCCCATAAAATATAAAATGATGAAAAACATTGTTACACCGGCCAAATATTATTACTAAAACATCTCAGTGGAAGGTAACTGGTGTACATAAATTCTTTGCATTTGTATGTACTGTACATTATTGTGAAAGTTACTCTTCTCATGAGAATAATAGTGTCAATTAGGCTGTCAAGGATGAGCGAGCCCATCATGTGAGCTTTGACAGAATGCTTGGGTTGATTAGCTTCATGCAGTTATCATAGCTTAATATTTACATTTGAGTAGCTAAAATTTTACAAGGTCTCTCTGAATCTTTTCTGCTTACAGAACTGCATTCATAAATATTATTTGTCTTGAAAAAGAAACATCATCACATACTGTACATCACTTAAATATATTCATTTAAATTGGTTGCAGGCATAGTTATCAAATCAAGATTAAAGCACCATTTTTCCTTATTATATGAACAGACAAAAAAATGAAGCAAATCACACTGCTTAGGATTGTTGAACACAAGGCTGGATTTCTCATTCCTGTATGTAGTTTCTAGGACTTGTCAAAAATGACTGATATTTACTGCTTACACCACTGGAAAAAGTAAAATCTTCTACCTGTGGAAGGAAAAAAGGCAGACAGTGTCCTGTAGGCTAGAGTGGATATCAGGCTCAGCACTTGGCTTAACCCTTACAAGAAAAGGAAGATTTACTGACCCATCTCTTGGACACCATGTCTCTTTTCTTGGGGTACCCTTCCTTCCAAGCAGACATGTTTCAGCTTGGGAACTGGACTTGGGAACTGATCTTCCCCTTCATGTAGCAATAGTGGAATAAGGTGGACACACAAGGAGGTGTGTTATATACGGAGCTGGCAGCATAGCTCCTGCTTTGCTCTGCAGTCCAAAGGCAGAGCAGGGACCAGCAGGATCTGGAGTGTGCTTTTTCCCAATTCATAAAAGAGATCTTAATTTTTTTAAATGATAATACAAGGTGTCAAAGACAGATTTCCTTCAGAATGTCATATATTGCTCTCAGCAGGGCTTTTAGTTTTCAGTGACTTCGGTTATATATGCCATCTGCTTTCAGTTGCAGCCTGACCAAATCTCCTCCTGGATGCTATTTCAGGGCTGCATATCTTGGACATTGCAAGGTCAGAATTCTAGGCAAGGTACTATCTCTGTGCCAAAAGATAAACACCTTCTCAATTTTCATTTGGTCTCTAGTCAAATTAACCTCTCGTTGACTTCAACTCAGGACTCTGGAATTTCGCCCAAAATAATAGTTCTAATAAAATGAAAGAATATCCAGTATGAAAGATGATTCACAGATGGAAGCACAAAGGTATGCAATGTTTTAAAACATTGAATAAAACATATCTTGTCCCAAGTGTCTCTTCCACATGGTGGCAAATGCACAGACTAGGTTTTCTGTTTTGTAACAAGAGTTTTCTGAATTCTTTCTTCTGTTTGGGTCTTGTGTGTTCTCCAATGAGACTATAGAGGATGGATGCTGAGCACCTAAGTGCCAGGCTGTTATAATGTGTCAACTTTAGTCTTTCCTTACCTGCATCAGTCCGTAGCATGAGTGAGGACTGCCAATGGACTAATCTAAAGCAAAGTAGTAAGTCATTCTCCCTCATACTTTGACATTGAAGGAGATGTCATGGGCTCACTAAGTGAAGGATAGAGAAGGCTAGCAGCTCCTATGTTGGGTTTTCACCACATCAAATCCTGCTGTGTCAGGGATACTAGATCACTGTTATGGGAATTAGTAACTATGTGGGAAAAGACAGGAAGGGGAAGTGTATTTTAAAAGAAGGCAGAAAGAAACACCAAAAGAGCAAATGAATAAAACATGACAGAAGCAATCAGAGAGGTAAAGGAGACAAAGGAAACATTAAAGTGAAAATATTAAATGAATGATAGGAAAGAAAAGATGTATGGAAAGTACAAATGGAGATCTGGGATAAGGTTAGGTTGTTAGGGACTTGGCCTGTTCAAGTCACTAGCTTGAATTTCCTCGTTTCACATTTGCATTGCGGCGATGTCAGGAGCCCAGACAGCGAGCAGGAAGGTGGCACGTGACAAAACACAGCATTTGGAAGAGAAAGAAAGAATAGACTTGTCTGGCACCTTTAGAAAAAACTGTCAGGAGAGTACTCTCTGATAAACTGTTCTTGAATATACTGCCAGAAATGTAAACATAGCAGAGATTGATCTGAACTCCTCATTTTTCACACAAAACCTCTTTCCACTTCTCAGCGATTAGGGTCACTAGAGAAATGGTGCAGGAGAGAGAGAAAGGCTCACATTAATTGCAGATTTACTATGTCAACTTCATTATAATATGGAAGAACAAAAGCCAATGCTGTAAGACAAGTAGGGAAAGCACATATAAAACCTGCAAAAGGTCTGACAAGGCACCTCTCAAACTCCACATCCCTTACTGCTCCCTCCACCAAACAGTAACCAGGACAAAGCTCCAGTGAGCTAGAGACTGTAGCTGGGAATGAGAAATTAGGGAATAGAGTTCTCTCTTCTCCTGTTCAGTATTGTGGACCATGCTAAAGTAGAAGATAACCAGAAGGGGATCATGGTAAAGAACAATAACTGCATTAAACTCACCCATACCTTACCAGGTCTGGCAATGTGACCAACCTGATATCGGTACAAGGAACATGTTAGTGGATGTAAAGATATTTGTAATTTAAGATCTCCTTGTTTAATTCCCAAGACAAAAATTTACCTACAATTCACAAATTACTTGAGCCCATCTTTACAGATAAAGGATCTTTTCCAGTGGGGGAAAAAAAAAAAAAAAAAAAAAAGTGACTGGATTATAGTTATCACAAAGCCAGAGGGGAAAATTGCACAGTAAAGCAGTATATTTATATCTACAGAACCATAGAGAGCAAGCAAAACAAAATAAAAATAAAATACTCCTAAGCAGCCTAAATAGCTTTGCAAATAAAACTTTATATTAAGAGATACATTTGCATACCAGAAAAATTAGATGTGAAGCTTGCAGTAACCACAGATCAAACCATTAAAAGTAAAAAGGGGTCTGCAGAAATCTTGATGGGTGATGAATTAAAAAATACTTATTAACGACTTCAAAATTTGACCTAATAATAGAATTTGCATGTCCAGTTTTAAAATGAAACCCCATGGAAGAAATTTTCCCTTGATACATACACATATTTCAGTCTAACAGTAAAGGAAGAAATGTGAACACATTAAGGATGGAGTATACCATGTAAAAATCCCAGAAGGACTTAACTGAGTTTAATTTAGATTAATAGGATACTATATAAATACTTCTTGCCTGTTAAGTACTTTTTATTAAGATATAACCAATTTCTAATAATTTTCCATCATTCACACTGCAAAAGCATAAAGAGAATAGCAATTTCAAAAGTATTGAAATTCTGTTTTCAGAAAACCAAGACATTCAGAGTTGGGTTTGTGTTTAAGAGTGTAGAAATGTCATTCACCTCCTAATTTTAGTTCTTGAAAGGACAGTTTAATTTTGTAGTTTAATCTAGCCTTGACTAGCTGTCTGTGTTTCCTCTGCAGTCAGAGGAACATAGGAAGAGCAACAAATACCTCCAACAAACAGTTCATCCATTGTAGAAGAGGAGACTGGAGTAAGTGGATTATGTCACTCTCTGATGGTGTTTATGAATTTCTCCTCATTAACACTGATGTCATCCAGATGAAAATCTGAAACCAGGCTTGTACCTTTGCACACCTTAAAGGAAGTTAGATGATCCTCAGCTCACAGTGGAGTTTTCAAAATCTCCAATCTCACATTACCAATGATTTCAAAATTGTAGGCACATATGCCCTCGAGCACTTTTGGATGGGACATTGGTTCCCTTAAATCATCTAATTGGTTTAGATTGTGTATTTCCTACTGTTTAGAAAAACTATTAAATCAGCCTGAGGACTGAAGGATGTTTGGGAAAGAAAATAGTGTCCTAACTTGTCACTGTTTTATGTTAAAAGAAAAGTAACAGCTGACTCCCTTTTGCCAATTATTGCGACAAGATATATATTATTATTACTCTAGAGAAAGAGGAGACTCTGCTTCTTTACCCTCAGCTGTGAGCAGTACTGATCACTGCCCTTTGAAAATAGTGAAAGCTACACATAGTGGGATCTGAGTTTCATACCTGTATCTCATGGATATTCAGGAAATAGCAACTATGAACTACAGCAGACAGATGGTAAAAGATAGAAGGAAAACCACAAATATTTAAGTACAGGGAGAAATGTAAAGGAACAGTGATCACTAGTGGCAGAGAGAACTACTTGCATGTACATCTTCCCTTCCAAAACTGTTGTATCTGTACATTTTTTTCATAATTAACTGGTATATCTTACACAGTATTCTGGTTTTAGAACTATTATTTTCACAGTGAAAAGTGAGATTCAGAGAGATTAGAGACTTCAGCCAGAAAAACATTAATTAGTGTGCTAGACTTTACTGCCAATAGGAACCATAAGCTTGACACATGCCTGGAGTTTTACTCAATCCAGACCATAATTCTCGTCTCAGTTCTTCAAGGCAGCTAGTAACTAATATGGATAAAAATTGTTATTTAACTGTGTACAAATTATAGCATTTCCATAGAACTAGATTTATTATGTATATAATCCTATTGATTTCATCTTTATTTAACTCCCTTAGAATGCTATTGAGAATTAAATAATTCAAACCCAGTTTATTCTTGCATTTAAAATCCACAGTGAAACAGATTACTTTTGACACTTGTGTGATAAAGACTTAAGATACACCTTTTAATAGCTCCATAGTTACCTCTTGTCAACTTGAACAGAAAGAGCAGAAAGCAAACAATCATCACAATATTTCTGACATTGCAAAAAGTCAATGAACTTTCACTCTTGTCCTTTTCCAAATCCTCTGCTCCCAAGACATAACTTAGAAACTGCTAAAACATCTGTCAGATGATAGATATTTCCTATGCAACTGTGAAAAAAATCTGGTTACCTCACTGGAAATAGAGGATGTTTATTTTTCCTGTTGCTACTGATCCATAAGTGAAGTATCCAATAAACCTGTTAGAGGGTAACATCATCAAACTGCTTAAAACCACTGAGTCTCAGTAGCTAGCAAGTTCCAGTCTTGCAAAGTTTAAACATTTTTGGAAGAGGATCCACACATCTGGATGATTAAATAATTCAAACCTCACCTTTAACTCATTTCTTTTCTTTGTATTTCTTCTTTGTTGTCTTGTTGGGGGCTTTTCTTGAAGCAATGAAAATTGTCAAGGCAAAAGGGGATCTTTCCAATTAGTAGGCTAAGAGTAAGCATTGCATTAAAAAATGACACTTTATCTGCAATATAGAAATATGAGGTAAAATTCTGATTTCAGAAAGGGAAGTAGTGTGAAACTACGCATGAGCCTGTTGTAATCAGTGTGAACAAAATAAAATCTTCATGGTTTTGTAGAGTTCCAAATACCATGGCTCCCCTTTTCACATGTATCCGCCTATATTTAGGCACAACCCTCTTGCTTCATGTTAAGGATTTTATCTGATGAGTTTTGGGGATCTCCCTCCAGTTGAGCAAATATCACTGATTACAGTAAACAGAATATGATGAAACGATTTTGCATCATTTGCAATCTTCAACAACAAAATATTGTTATCACTGTTTTTCCTAAGGCTCATTCTCCTGCTCAATATCTTAATGGCATGTGTTTTAATCCTAGCATTTTCAGTTTGTGACAGGGTTCAGCTAACCACAGTATCCTCAATTCAACACCACCCACGGTTTCTATCCATTTTGTACTGTCAGAAGCACATCAAGCAGCCTCTGAGAGTAATCACATCAAAATCGATTTTCATGGCTGAGAGAAAAATAATGGAAATTTCTCTAATGTAGAAAATGTATGTGTTCCTTTTGGTTAACCAAAATAGACTATATATCAGGACTGTCAAAATTAAGTTTTCTTAATTCAATGCTCTTCTCCAGACTTGTGTACAAATTACAAGCCCTCACTACAGAATGTCTTTAAAATGATACTCTTTTGGACTGCCTCAATGTGGTTCCCTCAAAATGAACAGTCTACCCAAGTGATGGACGTGATCATTCTCCATAGCAGACCTACAAGCAAATTAATCAAGGGATTATAAAATAGCCCCCTGAAGCTATACTGAAATGGCCAGCCAGGACTCTATACCTGCACAGAGCCTCGTGATGTTACCAACTGCTGCACAAAGCCATCAGCAGGGTATAGAGGCCACATATTACATCATGGGTCAGTTCTGCGCTTCTATAACCCCCCAAAATTGTGAGATTCAATGCACTATCATGCAAACAAAGCTCGATAAAATTTTTCAGAAGAATACTTCAACAAGGATATTCTCAAAAGGAACAAGAGCCTCCTAAATGCAACAATCGTTTTTAATTGTTTGACAGCATTATTGGAAATCATGTTTGAATGTTAGTTAGCAGTTCTGAATATGCTGCTTGTCTGTGACTGCTCTAATCAGTTGTGCAATATTATGTCCCAGAGTTAGGTTTGCTTACCTCCTTTAAGTGGGTTTGAAATGTTGAAGTGGATGTTCATGAGCTTACTCGTAGAGATTCTGGTAGGAGCCGTGAAGAGAGAAAAGGCTAAAATAGCTCGTGTTATTTCCTGAGGTTATCTTAGAACTAGGTGCTAGAGAAGAGACTGGCAGCAGTAATAGCCAGGCACACGTATTTGGGATGCAGCAAAGGCATCTTCTGTGGAAATACATGGGAATTTTCTGAAGGTACAGATTGCCATAAATATTTATTAAAATTTGAAAATAGATATGATAATGACCTACATTCTTAAAACAGGATTAGCTCATTAAGCTGAAAAGTGTTTTTAGTGGTGCATATGGAAAAAAATAGGAGTGGCAAGTTCTGATTTAGAAAGTCTTTTGTTGCTTTGCTAAGGAGAGTAGTCCAAATGAAACTATGATGTCAAGAGTGAAAACTTGGTTTAGAGAACTTTATCCAGAATGTAGTTCTCAGATGACATTCTGCAACAGTCTATTCTGGATTTTGTCCATTGTGACTGACAATTCAGACAATTGAATTGAGAATATGTTTATTAAATCTGCAGCTGATGTAAAGCTGGGAGGGATCACACACACAATTAAGGACAGAATTAGAGATCAAAATGGTTTTTATGAATTGAAGAAATAGTCTGAAAAATATATGGTGCTATTTGGTAAGTGGGAAGGATTAATGACAAGCCAGAATGAGCAGCTGATCAGTTCAGGAACTGAGGTCATAGCGGGTTATAGGGTGAACATGGATAGTAACACCAAGCTGGTATGGCAAAGGTTAATATCACATTAGGACACATAAACAAAAAAAGTTTAACAGTAAGGGATATAGTATGGTTCTTCCTGCCCACCTCCTCCTAGTTAGGCTGAGTTAAAATAAAACCCCCAGATTTGGGTTGATGTGATGTGCTTCAGCAAGAAGAGAGTCTTGGGGAGATGTCCAGAGCAGAGCTATCAGAATGAGCAGAGCCTTAGGAAACATGATCTAACAGAAAAGATTGAAAGCCTGAGTTATTAAAGTTAAGAAAAACTGTCAGGAGACCTGACAGGGCTGTTGCACAGTGGAATGGAACAATAAATTCTCCATGATATTTCACAGGCTAAGAAGAGATGATCGTAAATTACAACGCTGAAGACTCAAGTTACAATTTAGGAGTGATTTTCTAAATATGAGGCAGTGAGGAGATGACTGAGCTTTCACTGTCAGGGACCTTTAAGAACAGGCTGAGCAAGAATGGCACAGGTTTAACAGATCTCACCCATAACCAAAGGGGTGGACCAGAGGAAGCTATTTCCAGCTCTATTTTTATATAAGCTGATGACTGTGCACTTAAGCGTCTGTGCACAAGTACTTGGACAGGTCTAACCAATTAACTTGGTCATGATGGTATGCAGCATCTCTCAGTGACAGAAACACCTGAAAAAAACATCAGGTGGTGTTGTCAGCTCCTGCAGTTTTACATTGGCTCAGCTCCTGAACTCATACAATAACAAGAAAACCTTTCTTCTCACAGAGAGGAAAAAAAAAGTAATTTCTAATCTTGCCTTTGTGAAGAAGAACTTGAAAACTTGTCTCCAAATAGCTTAAAAAATCAGATGACAAAGAAAAAGGGACAATGTTTCTACACCATTAAATTCTCATGGTTTTGGGGGGGCCTGACTCGCGGTTTTTCAAAGGAGTTGGCATTAATGGTAATGGGCTAATTTGAATAGACAAATTTAGAAATTGATATTCCTGAACTTCCTATTATAGAGAAGGCAATACTGCCTGAACAGCAGGTCTATTTCAGGAAATTAAAACCTCCCCATATCCTTTCAGATGACTTGATCGTTTCTACAATTCAGTCAATGTTACACAGGGGACATTGCACAATGCTTAACATGGTGGCAGAAAATTCACCTAGCAGAGAATTGTGAAGGCACAGTGTGTCTGCAGAAAGACTCTCCAGCTGGGAATAGACATAATAGGGGCACAAGGAATTAATTTTTGGGCACTCTCTGTTTGGAAGTTGTTGTGTCATTAACAGTTCTTCTACAGGGTGGGTCTAGGTAGAAACTGCATGCAGAAGAGCAGCTCTCTTTTGTACCAAGCAGATCCAGACATCTGCATTCTCAAAAGACATATGAGTTAAAACATATTATAGATGTCAAATGTGAGATTTGTTTAAGTGAGTGCTTAAGTAAGTGTTTCTTCCCCCAGAAACACAGAGCTCAGGATAATGTTTTAAAACCTAAATCGACCAACATTCAAGATCTTTCTCTCTTGAATAGTTGTGATCTTCATTATAGATTATATTTTCTTTCTTCCACCATATATCCTTGCTGACTGTTTCTATTTCTACTTTCCTGGAAAATTGACAATTTCTGTCATCCCTTCCCCCCTCAGAGGCAGAGAGAGGTGGGAAAACCGGTGCTATGAGAGATCCCTTTCACAGGATGAAAATAAAAATAGTAGAAAAGACCTTTCTGATTAAGTAGTCAATCTCTTGCAGCACTTCCTTCATTAAGACTTGGAATAAATGTCATGCATGTTTTACAGAGTTCTGATTATTTTTTTATCATTATTAGGGCATTTTACAATGCTACTTAGGCTCCACTGGGCTTGGTCAGTCTTTATCAAATCTATGGGATCTCCTCTTTCCACTTTCACAAACTTCTGTGAGGCTAAAGATGCAGACACACCACAGAGATGTCTTGACTGCTGCCAGCTTCTACCTCCTGAGAGTTGATTTTTTTTCTGTACTTTTATCTCTACATTTAAAAGGTCTCCCTGTATCACATATCTTCCCCAGGCATTGCTAATCAACTTGTCCTTTGGCTTCTTCTCTGCTAAGATGAAAAAATGAGTGCTGCAATTCTCTCTAAGTGAGCAGTATTTTTCACACTCTGAAGCATTTTCTGTAGCTCTTTTTTTGAATTCTCACCCAATTTTTATCATCCTTCTGAAAACTCAAACTTCTCAGGAGACTCCAGCTGAGACAGCCATTCCATTTTGCTCCTCTTTCCCCAACTACCATCAATAAGGCCAGAAGCCACTGAAACTCCCCTGACAAGCAATAGCTGTCCTGCTGCTTCCACTGCAATTGCTTGTTTCTTGAACTTTTCAGTTCACCAGAGAAAAGCAAGAGGATCTCTGGAGCATTCAGAAATGCAAAGAAAAGGAAGGAGAGATGTTCTTCCTTTGGAGGGGCAGGGAAGCTGTGTACACCCACATCATCTCTAAGCTTAGTATCTTCTTAGAAACAGCTGTGATCTGAAACCCTGACAGGGAAAGTATAACAGTGGGAATTTGGGCTCCACAACTACAGGAGGGAGGAATTCTTCCTGGAAATCCTTGGAGCACAGCATTTTTCTCCCCGAGCTGGATTTACCCACTGAATGCAAATATGCCCTTAAGTTACATCTAAAAATGAGGATTCTCCTTGCAAATGTTAAGCACAGTTGTAATGATTCGTACATAAAGACTAGAGACCACAGAGAAACATCTATTATTGTTGCTGCAAAACACAGTAGCAACTCATGAGAGTTTTACTTTTATTATTCATGTTGCTATTAGGAGTTGCATTATTACTAGATCCTAGCTGGCACAGATGGCTGCTGTGCTTTGAGGTCTGCTTTAGTCATGTTTTTAGCCGCTTTTTTCTGCAGATTTTATAGGGTTTGGGCTGATTTTAGCTTCCTTCATTTGCTTGATAATTGTTTTGGGTTTAGTTTCAGTTTTTTTCTTAATTAGCAGGAATATGTTTATGTTTATAGTGTGCTTTATTCACTCTTTTTGAACTTGTGGTAACCAGAATCAGCAACGCAATTATACCTTCTGTTGTTTGTGTGGGACTGGCTCAGGCCAGATGCTTTGATGGGGGCAGCAGTTTTCCTGGAAGGTCAGTATCAATTTGCTGGCACTGCTGGACTGGTTTTTCTCACCTGTTGATAAATCTCCACCTTGTAAATCATCTTTCCCAGCATCACTTCTCTTTACTGCTGGAGCAGGAGGGAACCTCTCACCCAAATGTTTAAGCTCCCCTGAGACCCTCTGTCAAATGCCCACCTGAGCACAGGTGAGGTTTCACACTTGCCTCAGCCATCACCTCCACTGCTGCTGTATTTTTCTTGCCTAACAGGTCATCTGCATGCAGCACCTTCTGGTTCTCCTTGCCTCTCAGCTTGCCTTAAGAATAAGGAGAAACATCAAGAGAGGGTTCCTTGCACTGCTGTGCATGGTCAGCTCTCGTTGTGGGTACCACTGATCAGAACCCACTGGCAAATGTTACAAGCTGTTAGGCAGAAATTCAGGCTCAGTCATAAACAGCTGTGCCTGAACTGCAGTTTGCTTTGGCTGCATCATCACAGCTCAGTGGTAAGAGATCTGGGTGCAAGTTCCAGCTTTCCTCTGAAAGGGAGCATGTGAGCTAGGGAATGAGGAGCAGTGTGCTCCCACGCCTTCTGCTCTGCAGGGTCAGTATGTGACCCCTCAGTCTGTGTCTGACTTCTAGACCTGAAATACATTGTTTAGTCACCATCATGTAACATTTCCACACACTTGCATGCCATACTGTAGTCTTCAGTTATTTCCCATGGTCTTGTTCTTTAATTGCTAAATGTGTAAGGAGGATTCACGAAAAGCTTCAAATACTGCCCATGGTTGCACTACTTCTTCTCTTGATTCCTCTGAAGGTCATTTCCCCTTTTTAATACGTAAAGAAAGGATTTAAAATACAAAGTTTAGAAGTAAAATGTTTGATTCTTTTGAAAAATGAGAACTTTTCAGGAGTATGTGGTAAAAATTAGTTTTGAAAATACAAGTGCCTCAACTCTCCAACTGCAGGAGGCAAGAAATTAATTACTAGTGTCATAGGATAGTTTTCAATGTTATGACCAAAGGGAAAATAGCTCACTTAGGATGCAGTAATTTACAGTAATTGGCTCCTAATCTTTTTGCATAGGATTTGAGTAACTCATCTTTAAAGTCCATGGCAGTGGTTTGTATGCTGTGGCAGGGGGCTGGGTCCCTTAGCTTTTACCTGCTCTTCACACTAGCCTGACTAGAGTCTGTGAGCCAAAACTATAATCCCAGTTCCAGATGCCCCCATAATTTGGATCTGGATAAGAATTTAGCAGATCGGGCCATCTCTAATTAGATCAGACAAATTATTGGATAATTTCTTCTGCTTTATCTTTGGAATTCACTGGAGCAGCTAATTTCTCCAAAAGCAGGCACATCCTTTCTCATTAGAAATCCCTTTTTGGCCTTTTTCATGTGAGTTTCCTATATTAAAAAAACCACACGCATGCACGCACACACACACACTTACACACACACAGTGTTTTGCTTTTATTATATAAATGTTACCTAAGAGAATATGACATGCTTAACAGAAAGTTGGCTTTAGCCATTAGGTAATCAGCCACTTCATAGAAGAGGAGGAATTACATTAGTCCATATGTTTTCATAGGACAGAGCTGGTGGGCAGCAAGGAAGAGCTGGAAGAGAAAAGGACTGATGGCAGCTGATTTGAGTGTTCATTTTGTGGTGTCATGGACCACAAACTTCTGGCTTCTGTTTTTGAAGTTTCTGTTTCTCTCTTGCCTATGATGGAAGTGAGGTATTCATTGGTTTCTAACTCTGATATTTATATTGCCTTCTCTTTCCCTTTTGGATATTTTTCTTACTAAAGGTATACCCAAAGTCATTATTTTGAAGACCTTAGCTGAAATGTATTTCAGCCATCCCTAAGGGTACCAAGAGATCCTTAAGATACAGAGAGGTCACAGTGTGGTACAGACTAAACAAAACCAGGAGCAGGATGTTTGTGCCAGGTGGAAGTGCCAGGCTGTGGTTCTATGGTCACCCAGAGGCATGGTCAGACATAAAGCTCTGTATTCTTGCTTCTTTTCAGTGCTCTCTTGCTCTCTTTCCTCCTATCCATATTAAAAAAAAAAATCTACTGAAAAAGAAATCGTGTTTTCACAAAATATCCTGGAAAAAGAATCCTAAATACTATTCTGCTTTGCTTCATTTATTGAATGAGCATTGCATTTTTCATTTTGAAATGGGGAACCCCAGGGGTTTAGTCTGAGACTTCTGGGGGACTAATAATGGCACCTATACATTTTGAATCTGTTGATTGTGATTTTCTAGTTTCAAGTGTTAAATCAGCATTATTAGGAAGTTCTGGCCTCTTGACTGAGCTGCAGAAATGTATGCCTCTCCATTGCATAATATTTTGGAAATGCATGCTTCATTGAAGTGTCATTGATTTTCAACTTAAATGAAAATACCCTCATTTAATGCTTTCTTAAGAGAATTACAAAGGAGGCTGGAGAGGGTTTGGACAAAGTCATTATTAATTGCACATCACAAAATTTGGATTTATGTATTTTTAATGCAGAAATTCTTCACAGCTCCTAAATCAAAATGCTGTTCTAAAATTACGTCTAATTTTATAAATGGAAAGACCCTATTTTGTTCAAGACTTTCAAATTCCTTTGCTTTGTTCAACAAACCCCTATACTTGCTGTGAGGGAATTGCTGATTGCTTTGTCAGCAAGACCAATGATATTCAATCTTTGATTTCTGATTCATTTGCTTCTTCCTTCCCTTTGATGATGAGAATAAACGTCTGGCTTTTCCTCTCCTTTCAAAAAAATTTCTCTCGCCTCTCACTTCCTTAGTAGTGAGAGCGTTTTATGTGAAGCATTCTGCCTGCCTTTTGGGCTATCTCCTCCTCTTCACTGAGCTCAGAGCTGGGTAAGTACTTTACAGTCTTTCATTAGAGAAAACAGATTTTTCCTTTTTCTGTCATTGGCTCTGATGTCAGGCTGTCAGCTTTGCCTCTGACCACAATGCTCCCTGGCTTCCCTTTGGCTCTTTCCTCAAGCTCTTGCCTTGTCATTTCTCTCTGAGGTGTCCCAGTCCACTGCTGTTTTGGTGGGCAGTGGGTAAGAAGTTCTGAAACAGGTTGAACATGAAGGAGACTGTGAGATTATGGCGGGAATCTTGGAGCAGGGCCTAGCAGTTGCTATAAATTAGGCCTGTTGACCTTGATGTTGGCACATAAATTTCTGCTAATTCCACAGGGCAAGGCCACAGCTTAGTTATGAGCACAGAGGAGCACCTTTAGTGTAAAACTCACCAAACACTGTGGAAGGGGTGACAGCACCCTCAAGAGGAGTATGTGGTGAGCAAAAGCAGCAGCTTTCCATAGTCAGGCATGGCAGCAACTTGACAAAAGCCAAGCAAGAGCAGGCTGTTTTCCACCTGCTGCAATGAGTGTCAGCAGTCAGAGAGCCTGGAGATCCCTCAGCTTGGCCCTGGGAGCACCCACCATGTGTGCCAGCCCCTACACTGCCCTCCATGGCTTTCCCCCCAGAGGAAGGTGGTCAAAGGGCTGGAGAACCTGCCCCATGAGAAAGCACTGGAGGAGTCAGGTCCTTTGTCGCTGTAAAAGAGAGGGATCATCACAATATTCATACAGTTCAAGGCCAGCTAAAAAGAGAACAGAGGCTCTCTTTTCACAAGGAACTAAATGGAGAAGACAAGAGGCAATGGGGACAAATTGCACCAGGAGAGGATTCATCTTGACACAAGAAAGGAATTTTTTATGGTAAGAGCAGCCATTCACTGGAATGGCCTCCCCAGAGTTCTTGAAGGCTTCAAGATGTAATTGGATAAGCTGTTAGACTTAATCACCTAGGCTGCATTTCCCACAGAAGGGTGATTTTTTGAACTCCTTTCAACCCTCTCCTATTTTATAGTTCTTTGTCATGGAAAGGTGACGAGGTACTGGCTCAGGGTGCTCAGAGAAGCTGTAGCATATTCTTCTCCATTCCTGGAAGAGTTCAAGATCAGGCTTAAGGGGTTTCAAGCAACTTTGTCTAATGTGAGGTCTCTCTGTCCATTGCAGAGGGGTGGAACAAGACCATCTTTAAGCTCCTTGAGTCTATGAATCTATGATAAGTGATTGATTACCTTTATCTGTCAATGAAGTGTTTTGGTGTCTCAATCCATGTAGTCTCCACTCTGTTGTTTGGTCTTAACTCTGACTCAGGCTCCTGAAGTTATATCTTATTAACATTTCATAAAATTCTAGAAACACCATCTAACTCAGTGCCAAACAAACACATCAAAAGCCAATTCTTGTCTTCCTGGCTATGATTTAAATCAAAACAACATGGATACCAAATGGGAGAAATGCACTACCAGCATCTCTGATTAAAGGTGGAAAAGAGGGGCTCTGTGAAGTCATGGAATCATTTAAATTTGAAAAGACCTCTGATATCATCAAATCTAATCTTTGACTGATCACCACGTTGCCAACTAGACCATGGCTCAAAGTGTCTAGTCCAACTGTTTAGTGAACACCTCCAGGAATGGTGACTTCATCAATATTTAACAACCCTTTCCATGAAGAAATTCCTTCTGATGTCCAGCTTGAACTTTCTGTGGTGTAGCATGAGGCTATGTCCTTTCATCCTGTCAGTAATGCCTCAGAGAAGAGGCCAAACCCCATCTTGCTATGATCTCCTTTCAGGCAGTTGTAGAGAGTGATAAAGTCCCTCTGAGCCTCCTTTTCTCCAGGATACACGACCCCAGCTCCTTCAGTCTCTTCTCATATGACTTCATCTTTAGAACCTTCACCACTTTCATTGCTCTTGTATGGACGCACTTCAGCACCTCCATGTCTTTCTTGAAGTGAAGGGCCCAAAACTGAGTACAGGATTTGAAGTGCATCCTTGCCAGTTTGGGGAACAGAGGGCAAAGAGCAAACTTTTCAAGGACTGGGCAGCATGTCTAAGACAAGAGTTAAAGCACAACAATGGGATAACAACCATCTTATGATGTTAGAATTGTTAAAGCTTGTCATATTTGGCTAAAATGTTAAAAGCAGAGTTCACATGATATGTAAAAGAGTTATGCTATATTGTAGCTAATATGAATTATCAGATACTAATGGTTTAGCTAATAATAAGATCTTTGACCTGGGAAGTCTTGCACACTATGCTTAATTGCATTGAAAATGTATGGGGTGCTTGCTCTGAAACACTGAGTACAGCTATGCTCTACCCTCCTCAGTAACTACTGGCCTCAACCAAAAGCAAAACATGCCTCATTTCAGAGAAAACAGCTTGCCAGACTTGGATTTGCACCACCTCTGGACAATGAAGAAGTGTGAAGGCCTCCTTTTTGTCATGCACCTCACTGGACAACACAAATAATCTTAAGGCACAATTCTTGCACCACAATTCATTAGCTGTGCTCCTAGAAAACCTGCTGATTTCATTCAGTCTGCAGAAGTGTGAAGGAATATGTACTCAGAGGTCTGCAGGTGAGGCCAAGATCAAGGGTGTATCATAACTGATATGTTTTATAAAAATCTCTGCAGTGTGAGGAAGAAAAATCTAAATATTGATTGCAAGGTTTGATCAGTTGAGCTTTTCAGAGGAAACTTCTATCTGGTTTGTCATGATATTGATTTTTTTCTTGCTTTTTGAGTAATTATTTTTTAGTTATTCTTAGCTGATTGCCTCACTTTGAACTAGTATCAGATATCAGATTTAGGGGATTTTATTTAAATGTGAGAAAATATTCAATTTAAGAGGGATTATAAACTCAGATCTGAAAGTGAAAGCTTGTATGTGTCCTTCCAGGAAAAAAAGAAAACAGAAGCACTTTCTACTTTCCCGTAAGGCCGTTCAAAAGTGTGAAAAAAGTTGAACATGTTTTATTGTGTTCAAAGGTGCAAGATAGCTTATCAAGTCTGTAATTCATCCCACGCTTTAAGTGCTATTTACCTAGAAATCATTTCCAAATATAGCCAGAACATTAGTAAATATGTAATGACATATCTTTATTGCAATAAGTATTCTGCATGATTCAGGAGGATATTGGGTAGAATATTCAAAGTTTGCAGCTATATCAGTAACGGTTGGTAACTCTGGACAGATGACATTCTGCTCCTTACTATCTTCATATCCTGTTCTCTTTTTTTCTTCTTCAAAGAGAGTGCATAAATTATCCTTAATGCCTCCTGAATCCTGCCCCCTTAAAAAGGACTTGCTCTGAAATCTGTGTCTATTTCTTCTTGTGCCATACCACACCTATAAGAGCCTGGCTCCATCTTCTTTACAAGGTGTCTAAGGCAAACAGAAAGGTGTCCTCTTGTCTTCACTTCTTAAGGCTGAACAGCCCAAGTTCCCAGTGTTTGCATCAAAACCCTCAGCTCCCTGAGTAATTTGACTTTAGAACTTCTCAGGGTTATGAGGACAAAATATGATAAAGTTATTTTTCATTATGACATAACTCGGATTTCTTAAATGATGCTACAGAAACTGATAAACATGATTGTGTTAAGAGAATTGGAAAAAAATCTTATATTATGCTCCTCTGATTAATTACAGAACTGAGAAAAATAGCAGTTTAAAAAAGATTTAAGGTATTTGCTTGCAAAAGCATTACTCAGAGCCAGCTTTATTTTTTAAGTATGCAATTTTTCTGTCAGTCTATAATGTGGTACTGTGACTGGGTAATATATCTTGAGGCTTTAAAGACTCTTGGCATGACATACTCTTTGAGACAGTAGATCTTAATAGATCCTTCTGCATTAATCCTGACTAATGAGAAGATGAATAGTTAATTAAAAATGCTTCACACAGACTTTAACACAGTAGACCATTTCAGCTTCACTGTGTTTTTTGCTTTGTCATAGATGAACACAACCTAACTTTTATTTTTCCATTAGCTCACCATGGTTGAAAAAGTTCCATTACAGTTTACCAGATCACTGATCTATGAACTAAACAGTATTTAAATATTTCCAGATTTGATTTAATATGGTGTATGATCTCCTGTGCCTTCAGTGAAACCATACAGTAAAAGAGCCATTATGTGATATCTTCAGTCACTGATCTAACAGATCATTAAGAAGTTTTTCCTTCTGTATGCATTAGGCTTTATGGGCTTGATTTTTTTTCTAGCATTTTGATGGTGCTCTGCATGAGGGGAAGCACTTTGACATGGGTGCTTCTCCAAGTGCAATATGTATGGCTTGGAACTATATGCAGCAGCCCATATTAAGTTAAAATAGGGTCTTTTCTCTCCAAAGAGAATCCTGGTTTTATCTCCTGAATTATGCAGCTTCTGATGACACTGCACATTTAAAAAGCACTGGCAGATGTAAAAGAAATTACGGGAGATTTGAGTAATGAGGAATGCAGCCCTCCACTCTTTACTGAATTCTCTCTCAATAAGCTTTACTTGTGGGGCAAACTCCTGCTAATGACCCATAGAAAACCAGGAGAGAACTTAAATAGCAAGGGTAATGGGACTTGTCTCAGACATCTACAGAATTTGGATTCAACCACATCAAGATCTCAGTCATTGTATGACTAATTTCTTGCAACTTCGTATTTAAGACATTTAGTCTTCAGTAGCAAAGGAATGGCCAGGTCTTTACAGAGGAATATACAAGACTCTATTTTCCTTTAAAGAAGTCCACCGTGTTCAGGGAATAATTGTCATTCTGAACAGCAATGATTCCATCTTGTTTCACTTAGCCAAAAGCACATTGTCCTTTTTTCAGCTATGCAATTTGAGGCTACTTCTTTAAAAGACAATATTTTTTACAAGAGGGCTTTCTCTAACTTTTCAAATTTCTGTGCACAAATTGTGCACACAAATATATTTAATCAAGCATTATTATTGTTTTTAAACTATCAATATTGTATTCAAAAATGCATCAAGCTACTATCCTTCGTCAAGTCAGTCACTAGGGATAAGATAATTCGCCACGAAAATGCAAAGTGCCATTTGCCAAAAGTAATGACCAGTTTCAGTGTTCGTGGTTTTGAACAAAAATTCAACCAAACATTTTTGCCTTCAAAATTTTATATAGCTAGAAAAAATTACCAGGTTCTCAAAGGAAACTGCAGGAAACCACAAAGAGGATGACTGAGGGAAAACATACCCATAGTGGACAATTCTTTCTATAAAACATTGCTTAGATCTAATATGTAGGTTAAGGGCCAAAATTTACTTCCTTTCTGGTTTGAAAATGTGTTCTATCTAGTATAACAGGATTGTGTGAAATATGTTTCTATACATCCAATGCTTCTCAGTGCAATCAAATGCCCAGGTTAGATTAGGTGAGAGTTTCTTGCAAGATATTTGATCATAAAAACATTCCAGACAGAATTACCAAACTGGTAGAAATTACAAAGAAATCAGTCATGATAATTCACTTTCTTCAGGACTCCCATGCGTCAGAACCTAGATGTTGCTCCTTCATAGCTTTACCTCAGGTATAATATTCTACCTACCTAGCTGATAGAAACAAATGCTCTATTAGTAAAACAGAACTTTTATAAATATGATAAAGCTGATGCTCAAGAGAGCTGAACACCCACCAGGACTGATTGTTTTACTGCTTTGATGCCCAACTTTAAGGCTGCCTATACAGCTACATTCCACTTTATTTTGAAACTCATTAAGAAAAAGAAAAATGTCTTACCAGCAAGAGGTATTATTTTCCTTCCAGTAATGAAAAAATGCTACACTAGAAAACTACAGGGACACTGACCAAAGAGCAATAAAGAAAGATCAGGAGAACTTCTGAAACATTAATGATGTCCTTCTGCCAAAGCTTGTAAAAATGTGCTAAAACTTTGAGTATTCATGAACATGGCAGCTTGAGATTTACCTCATCTCATCAACTCCCTGGGCTAAGTTTTCACTTACCAATATTTTTCCCAGACGGGATCTCGGTAGGATTATGAGAGATAAGAGGGAAAGACATGCATTCCTTAGCCAAGAGATAATTAAACAGAGTCATCAAGGCCAGACCTCTGACTGGGCTGTGAAATCTACTGCCAGATGTTGCAGATACATCTGTCTAAGTACTAACAGGATCCCTTTTATCACAATATCTAAACATTTCACAAATATTAATGGATCTTCTCTCTGGGAAAGGACTGTTTTTCTCTACTAGCATAGGACAGGACAGAGATGAACAAATAACAGTCACAAAGCGGGTATTTTTTGAGTTTTGCCTTTTGCTTTATGACTTTTTCTATTTTTTAATACATAAGGGAAAAAAAGACCTCAAACTCTATGAAACTTGAAAATCTAGAGACATGTAGTTGCTGTCACATAGCAGACTCTTTCCTCCATTATTTTTAGCCATTAAACAATACAGCATTGGCAAATGATGTACCATGTATTGATCATTCACCTCAATATATTTTTAGGTCAACAAGTCTTACATAGTGTAGTGGTAGATAGCTGTGGCCTAACGACTGAAAAACTGAAAGACAAATATCAAGGATCTTCTATACACACATACATATATACATACATATTTATGAGAATAAACAAAAAGATAGTAATTTTAATTAAATTGTTTATTAAAAATTAAATGCACATGTAAGTTTATGTTTTTCTATAATTTAAAATATGGCTGTATATAGTTATGATTACACACATAGGTACCTTTTATTCCATCAATTTCATAACACATGGGAGTTGTCTCATATATTTTGAATAGTTTGGGTTTTCCAACCTGAACTTCTTGCACTAAACTGAATATGATGTGTGAGAGAGAGAAACTTCTGCTTCTTACATTACTTCAGCTTTTTTATATTGCTGTGGGTTATCATGTGCACAGGGACAAAGATAATGGGAAAGGAAAGGTGGGGAAATAGGTTTGTATCGTATACATTGTGTCAGAAAATTGTATTTTTCTCCACAAAGATCCAAGCAGGCTTTCCTTACCTCCTAGACAAGTGGAGAAGAACTTGTATGCATACAGGAAAGCAAAAATAGGGCACTTCCATCAGATTTGGCATTAAATAATCAACAACTGAAATACCACCTGTAGGAGATCAATAAATATAAAGAGCCAGGTTATGCAACAAAAAGTGAAATCATTTGTTTAAATGGTTGCAACACTGCATTTCAGTAAATTAGTACATCATAATTAGAGATTTTCACTGAGATTGTACCAATAAATGTGCCAGTAAGTGGTCTGTGAAGTTCATTCTTGCTGACAGTGGAAGATGTCTAGGTTGCACTAGTTGCTACTGTGAATAAAAATTGTGTATTTTCTGTCAGCTTCTTGTGTCCAAAAAGAGGTACATTTTTTTTTTGCATTCACAGAGTTAAATCCACTCTAGACTCCACTTCAGACACACCAGCCTTCTCCAACAGCTAAAAAGAGAATCCAGATGATCATGCAACAGGGCTCAAGTTGTCTTTAAAAGCTAAAGAGGATGGGTAAGGAAACTTCCCTGATTCAGTAAAATCTGAATTAAAAGCTCTTTGGGGAGAAGTCAGAGCAACTCTCTGCTCTCCTTGGGAGCAGGGGGAGTCTCTCTGTGCTGGGGTCTCCCACGAAGGTGCTGAGGTCATGTGTGTGATGGATGATTGGGACATTTCCCCACTGGCAGCTGGGCAGTGTCAATCTCTGCAGGGAAGGTCAGGTTACAGTCTATGAAGGCTTGACTGAAGTACCCATCCTGTGTTTTCCTAAGGATTGCATGACACATTCAATGATAGCATCACGTGTGTCACATACAGGCAACTGCTACTGACTGAGCTGGCATTTCTACTGCTAGCTGAAGGTGGAAGTTCACATCTTAATTAATGATGCAACTCTTGCCTCACAAATACTTCTGGTTTAATAAACTTGTTACAGCTGCATTCAGAGTTAGGATAAAATTTTGAAGAAGATTCTAGATAAATTACAGGGTTTTATTAATAATTTGTTAGGTACACACTGTATACAACTGTACACATGGTTATTATATTCTGGATGACCTCTAGATTTTGCCACTCTGTTCTTATTGATAAAATAAACCATTTGCTTTCTTGACCTTGTACTAAGAGTTTGGTTAGATCCTGTTGAAACTTAAAATACATTGAAAATAAGAGGTTTCTTTTCACATTTGAGTAGAAGTTTTACCTTACATTATATTTTTAAGCACATTTTTTAAAAAATTCACTTTAGAATATTAATTAGTTTCTGACCAGTAAATACATTAAAACTTGCTAAGCATTTCCCTAACAACTGGGTAAAAAACCCCTGCTTTGGGTCCATTTAGCTGTCAGTAAACTCGGATGCTGACATGAGAATAATAATGATATACTTGTGATATTGATGCATTTGAAAAGTATATGTACTTTGGACCTTGTGGCTTTTTAAAATACACTTCCCAAGATTAGCTAAGTGTTCCCTGTGATGATGTATAACACAATTGATGTTTGAAAGTACTTTACCAGGTCTTTTGGGCACTGCAAGAACTTTTAGCACCAATATTTTCTGACTGTGTGCTGCCTCTGTGCTCTCTAGTCTTTTCAAATCAGAAGAGGCAAAAACAGCCCAAGAAGAGCTGCAGGTGCTGGGAATTACATAAAAGCCATGCTCGTTGTACTCTTGGAGGCAGAGGTAGAATCTTGTTTAGTGTGTGCAGACTAAGTTGTCAATTCTTTGTTTAACACTTTTAATTGGTACCAGAGAGGTTGAAGGCCTTGGCTACATTCCCCAGCAAAGCAAACACATAAAACAAAATAAGTGTGGTTTGAAGAATATTCAGTGCTTTGCATAGAAGCCCTAGTTTAGTCCTGATCTTTGATTCCCAAAGCTGTCCAATTCCAAGAGGATCAGAAGATTGCCCACATATCAGACTGTTAACTACTCTTTAGTTTTTTTATCTTATTTCTCTATCTTTCCAGTTATTTACTGATGAAATAATTCGTACATTCCTCATTAATGCAGACATTTTAAGACCTGTGTTAGACCTAACCCTTCACTGTGATCCAATGGCTTTGACTAGTTAGAAGCCAAAATCACATCAATTTGCTGGAGCAATGCACTGGAAGATCTGAATTGCTGTAAATATTTCTTTACCTAGATATAGTCCTCCAAACTGAACAGTACAGATTAGTTTCCAAAAAATGGATACAGTGCTTACTTGTTCATTTCTTAACATTCTCTTCATTCTTGTGCAGAGATAACTCAGACAAATCAGAGGTTTCACTAATATTTTCTTCATCCAAAAAAAAAAAAAAGGATTTGAAAAGCATTTTATCAGCTAAATTAGACTTTGCCAGGGACACATTACCTCCAGAGTCTTCTTCTGCACAGTCAATACTGGGGCTTTTATTATGTTCCTTGGGAAAATTTATAACAATTTTGTGTATTTTATCACTAACAAACTTGTTGTGCTTGTCTAGATTATTTTTTCACTCAGTTACACTTAGTTGTATCTTCCTACATTTTTCTAAACAAATTTTTCTGCCCTATATAAATATTTCTAAACATCACTTAGAAATCTTTTTTCACAATAGTTTAAATGTATTTTAAATAAAACAGATGGGTCTCAAGAATTCATCTTTCACATCTCTTAGCCATGTGTTTTCATAAAATTTTCTGTATTAAACAGATCTGCTACTCACCAAATATGTTCTGTTCTCCTTTTCATATTGCTCCATTTTTGCAGACAGAAGATACATTAATTTCAGCTCAGAGCAGTCATCAATAAAAAGTCATTATTCTTATGAAGTTGCTTTTATCTGTGTATCCCAGAGTTTATGATAGATATTATACAATCAATTCCTCCTGTGCCTCACTGGCAAAGGTGTGTAAGGCCCCACTGGTAAAGCTGGAAAATAAAGCATTCCTTAGGACTATAAAGTACTATTCTGACTTGAATTTGCTCAGTTTGAAAATCCTTGAAAATCAGGCCACATTATTTTCAAGCAGGATCTCAAAAATGCAGGTCAAGGAAAAGAAATTTACAGCTGGGCTGCATTCTTCTCTTATACTTCCAGATTTAAAATCAAGCAGGTACATGCTTACACGTAAAAAAGTGTTCATAACCCATTGTGCCAACAAACACGTAAACACATTTATAAAGTAAAAGTACATTAGAGCCACAGATTGATTGGTTTGGAAAAGACCTCTAAGATCATGGAGTCCAGCCACTAACCCAGCACTGCCTAGCCCATGACTAAACCATGCCCATAAGTGCCACATTTACATGCCTTTTAAATGCCACCAGAAATGGTGACTCAACCAATTCCTGCCTGTATAGGAATATTCACTGGGTACTTACTATACCAATTCACTCATTTTTGCCACATGAATAAAATTATAACGTTGTTTGTTCACAGAAATGCAAGTGTCCCTTCATTTCTAGTTTTAGAGAGGAATTGAAAGGAATCAAGAACAATGGCCAGAAGACTCATTACAAATGGTTTTTTCATTCATAATTTAAGTGAGGCAGAACTCAAAGCAAGCATTGAGAACAAAGTGGTCAAGGTTTCAAGGCTAACTACATTAATCCTTGGTGAATGACAAGCATAAATTCTCATCACTTCTAGCTGACAAACAAGAGAAATTAGGGTGATCCATCTCTTACTTTGAGCAAGCATTTCTCACCATCGTAATTGATGTCCTGTGGTTATTATTTTACGTATTTTAAGAAATGCCGCTTAATTAATTAAATTTTGCAGATGTTGCTTACTTTCACTGCAATAATTCATTCTCAAACAAGCTATGGATTTTTGACAATATAAATCAAAACCTAAAATGACAATTCCCTTTCCTAGCTGTCCTGAAGAATTAAACAAAAAGAATTAAGCCAAATACAAAGTCCTGTCCTGAGCTCACAATTCCTGCAGTTGCTTCCCCGTTTAAGCAGAGGTCTGTTTGCAGGGGAGCAGGCTAGAAAGTCACGGTCACCTCCTGCCTGTTCATCCATTAGGTCACAGGCTTATATGTCTCATGGTTTTGGACCATGGACCATCCTTGAAGAGCCTTAGCTACAGTGTGACAGTAATCTGTTCTTGGAAACTAAGGCATTTGTGAGAGAGGCGGGGCTTTACAAATGCCTTCATGTAGCAGCAGTTATACCATACGTTTAAAACCAGAAGACACTAAAATACATGTTTGCAGAAGCCGTATAGATATGCTATCAGCTGCTATAGGAGTGGAAGAAGACAGTTTTGAGACACATTTCCAGAACTACATCTAGCATCTGGCACATTAAACTATTCATTATCTAGAGATTATTTTGTCCTGTGGATTTATCATAGGCTGAATACTGGTTTATAAACAGCTAATATAAATATATATGTACCATATACAGGCAGAGCAGTCAGTGAGCATGTTCTTAAGCAGCATTTAAACATTATTTATGTGGTTTTAATTGACTGAATTATAGCTCTGTACATGGCTTTCAGCCATGACAGTGAACATTCCTTCAACAAATCAAGATACAACGTGCTAGCTTTCTCATAAAGATAGGGCTACCTGCTCCCTTATTCATTTCATGCCTCTGAAGATATTATTAGAAAAACATTATTCCTCCCTTTTTGTAGACATGCACAGCAGAAGTCAAACAAGACCTAGGCTAACTTTTCATTTCTAAACCAACTGAAACACAGAAAGCAGCAGAATCTCTTACAGGCTGGTATCACAAAACCTTCAACATGGCAGGACAAGATAAATAACAGGAGTCAAAGATGCCGTCTTGAGAAAACAGAGTACAAAGACTGTCTTTTAAATATATATGCCTTTATACTTCATTCAAATAATATCTTTGTTTTTAACTGAATCATACTTACCATTTGTATCTCATCTTATTTATTTACTTTGCTTTTGTATTAGTGTTGTTAAAATGGTTCATTATTTTAATAGCCTGACCTTGCAGTGTCTAAACACATATAACAGATTGCCTTATTTTCATAGTGTTATAATAGAAAGCAAAATTGCCCTTTCTTTGTAAAAATCTGCATGTGCAATCTTGCCCACAATTCATTCACTTCTGCCATGCAGCAAAAGTTCTAATTAACCAGGCCTCTCAGGGGCCTGGTTAACTTCTACTTGCACAGCTATATTGCTGAAAACTGTAATATGGTCAACAACTCCCTAAAAAGAAGAGGCTTTGCACTTTCTGGAATGAGAGAAGAAATGGTTTTGCATGGATCAGTAAAGATAGCAATAATTGCCATAAGGCTTACTGCAATTTATGCAGAAGAAGTCTCTCAATTGTTCATAGTGGACTGTCAGATGTGAGACAGCATGCAAATGGAGCAGATCATAAAAATAATTTCTAGCTTGGCTTCTTAGAACAAAACTCTTGAAACCTTCTTTTATTGCTAAGAAAAGTAAGAATAGAGAAAACAATGTGATTGCTGGAACACAGCAGAAGTGCATATTTTATTATTCATACTTTTTTACAGAGCTACAACAAGCTAAATAATACAGTTTCCCAAGATTTATGCACAGCTATATCTTGGTAGAACAAAAGGTTCATAAATTGCCAGCACTGTATTAGTCTTCTTTCAGTTTAGAAACAATTAAAATTTTTGTTGAAAGGTTATATCTTTTTCTATGGCCACTGGTGTTTTAAGACATGGAAATACAGAAAAGATTCTGCTCATTTTTGGATACTATATAGTTAAGTGTCTTAATGATTTACTAGGGATTGTCTGTTTGATTAATTTCAAGACAGCAATGAAATTACCAATGACATTAGGAATATTTGGAAAAGTAAAAATTATACTGAAATAACAGAGTCTGAACTTCAGCAGTTATGGTAGGTGCTATCGTACAATTTTTGCAAAGCAGGGAATACTTGCTCAAATATTCTCTTGAGCAGCCAGTTGTCACAGCTCTTTCACTGAGCACCTCAGCAGAGTATGGTACATATAATATTGAATACAGCATTTCAAGCACTATCAGTCATTTTGTGTCACCTTCCCAATGGTATTCAGTTTTCCAAGACTTAGGTCACTTAGGTAATTTTGAACATGTCGAAGTACTGAAGCATATCCTCCCAAGATGGCTACCTCCTACCTGGAACCTGAAAAAATCTTTAAGTATTTTTTAGCTACCAGTGTTTATCTATATGCATTAGATGTAGGACTCATCTCACCGAAGTTTAATAGTATGAAAACATAAGATTTTTAGACTAGTTGCCTAATGCAAGTGTCTTAGAAAATCGTCATCTTCCATCTGTTGGAGAACAGTTTATTCCTCATGCTTAGAGTATCTAACGTGGCTTTGAAGTGGAAAGAAAAATGTGAAGGTATAAAGATGGTGTTAGTGTAAAGTTCCAGCACTTCCTGACACTGATAGTTTTACAGCATCTCTGAACCTTTTCCTCAGCAGTTTATAGGCTTCTCAGAATCTTACTTCACTCAAAGCAAGACCCTATTTCCTTTGTGAATGCAGTACAGGCTGCCTTCACAAGTCTCTAAACTCAGAATTTTGCTTAGGGACTTGATATGTCCAAAACAGAAAGACAGACACCTCTGGATGGACTGACTGCAGGCATTCTAGACATCCCTCATGAGTACCTCACTGAGACACCTAAACATGATGATAAAAGGCTGGTGTCTTCCATTGCCCAGGTTCTTATAAAGGTCTGCTATTGAGAGTGAAGGAGAAGGCACTGACTGCCTGAGAAGGAGAGCTCCAAAATGTACACCTGTCAGTGACCTTTCTCTTTTTTTTAACCGATGTTATGGAGCGACAGTAGACATCCCTCTTTTTTTTTCTTTTAGGAAAATACATTGCTGCTTCACCCATTCCTCATCTTGTCTTACTTTACTTATCTTTGGGAGTTATGCCTTGGAGGGATTTTCTGTACTATTGAGTTCTTGACTGCTGAAGATCAGCAGCTTTAACATTTGCCTGTCAATGGCAGTTTTTGTAATCTCATGTTCCATACTCGGGAGTGCTGGACGTTACAGCCTTGACATTTGGCCTGAGATTGAGGACTTGCTATTAGTATTTCCCTGGGAAACTGACACTTGATGGACAGGTTACATAATCCATGCTTGGATACATTTCTTAGTGAATTGATCTCCATTTCAAATTGACATGGGCAAAGACACAAATGTAGTACATCACCATCTATTCCCCACCCATAGTGTACTTTAATAAAATGCAACATGCATCACAGCATCAGCTATGAAGCAAATAAATCTGCAACATGCAGTTTGAAACTTGCTTACAAAATAACATAAATGCCTTCCACATTTCCCTTGTGTTTGTTTACTTATGCAGGAAGTCTAGAAAAATATTTTGATGTATTGCATGCCATAATTTTTAACATTACTCAAAATGTTCCAAAAGACTTTTAGTGAAAGTTAACCCACATCAATCACGACCTTGACATGAAAAATTACTGCCAACCTTTAAATAAAAGAAGAAGGAACAAGCACTCTAATACTCCTGGCTGATGCTGAATTGTTGAAAACATTTAAAGTGTTATGCACATTTTCTGTCTACAGTGGAACAATATAAAAGGGAGCCAATCATTTATTACCTTGGCAAACATAATTAAAGATCTTTTATCTTCTCAACTTATATGATCCCAGAATGTGCACTTTATATAGTGAGAATTATATTTAGTAACAATTGTATTAGTAACTATAGTAACTCTTTCTACTATAGATTAACATAGATTCCAATGAATTCCCCGGGAGCTTTTCAAAGTTAGTAAAAATGTGCATTCAGGCCTTGACTTTGTCTCATACGTTGCACCTTTCCTATTGTATTTCCCCAGCTGAAGTTACCCAAACAAAAGGTGATACTAGACTAAGGAGGTTGACCTGATTTTCTGGTATTCCTCTTTATGACGGAACAACAAGATCTGGTTGTCTCACTGGATCTGAATACAGAGATCTTTTTATCCACGGAAAGCACAAACAGCATGGTCTCCATCTCTGTGCCAAAAATTCAATAATGTGTCTACCATGGTGACATATGTCCTGTAGATCCTCCAAGAAAAGTGAGCTTTATCAGAAGTTTGAGACTTACATCATCGTGTCAAACTCCTGATATCTCTGGAGAGTTTTTGGTCAATCTGATATCTTTGGACACAGAATTAAATATTATCCAAATGAGGAAATGTTTCTTTCCTCTGTTATTATGGAAAACTTCAGCCTTGAGATATTTTAGCTGTACATTCCTCTAGACTGTATTCTTTATAAAACCTTGTTATTACAAATCCAGCTTATTTCAAAGCCTTGATTCGCAAAGCCTCTTTATATACAGATTCTGGTGGTTTTTTTGGAGCACATCTAAATCATATCATCTAATTTATTCAAAGTTCTGACTGTGGTTTTCAGTCTCTTGCAGCATTTCAACAAGTTTTGGAAACTATGACATTTTATGAAAATATGGCATTTACCTGAGGATATGAAAACTGCTCTGCTGCTTCATCTGACTTGTTATTCTACTCTTGAAGTGGTCAGATTCACCTATAAATGTTCTATCACACTTTTAAATCATGCAGTTCTATATCTCTTAGGGAAATACATGGAGGCAATTTCCTTCTGCTCACAGTGGTAGCTTTACAGGCTTAGCTTGGACTCTTACTGACAATGAACTAAAGGTATTTTAACTGAGCTAGTAAAAAGACAAACTGAAAATTCCCAGGATTTTTGAAATAGCTACCCCACAGCAGGAATCAATTGTATTGTTAATTCGAGAAAACCAGTTTCCAGAAAGTATGAACAATGGTCACAAATAAGAAAATAAATGTAACCAAAAGCAGATGAAATTAATAAAGAAGTTCTTTTCCGGGATACCTTCTTACTGCCTGAGACATAAATGTAAATTTAGTATATGTCAGCCATATAAATGAAAAGCACAAGACTGAGTTTGTAACTACGAAACTTCAATACAACTAGCAAATTGAAAATGTTAAAGGAAAAACCTTATGAAGGAGAAGATGAGATCTGTGTAAGCATATTTCTCTTTGTCTTATTTCCCACCGGCGGTTGCTTGTTGAACCATGTAACTGCTGCTTGCCGGCATCTTAAAGAACTGGTCAGCTTTACAGCTCAGTTTTTCAAAGGAAAAGACTGGTAGCACAGACACTAAGCATTTTCAATCACTCTTAGAGTTGATCACCTTGGTTTTAAAGAACTTCAAAGCCTCTAATGAGTTTTAGTTTTTTAATTTGTCTTCTTGTGGAAGATGCTTGTACTGGTTTTGACTGGGATGGGTATTTTTTTTCATAGTAGCTGGTGTGAGGCTATGTTTTGGATTTGGGTTGAAAGGTATTGATAGTGTAGAGGTGTTTTTGTTACTGCTCAGCAGTGCTGACACAGAGTTAAGGCCTTTTCTGACCCTCCCCATCACCACCACCAGCGAGGAAGCTGAGGGTGCACAAGGAGTTTGGGAGGGGACACAGCGTGGACAGCTGACCCCAACTGACCCAGGGGATATTCCACGTCCTGCTGACCATGCTCAGCACACACAGCTGGAGGAAGACAGAAGAAAGGGGAAATGTTTCAAGTGGTGACATTTCTCTTCCCAAAACCCTGTTATATGTGAGAGGGTCCTGCTCTTCTGGAGATGGCTGCAGCCCTGCCTGCCCATGGGAAGGGAACCTTGTTTTGTTTTCCTTGTGAGCAGCTTTTGCTTTACTTGTTAAACTGTCTTTATCTCAACCACACTTTCTCCAGTTTTTGCTCTTCCAATTCTTTCCCTCATCCCATTATAGGGGGGCTGAGAAAGCAAGTCTGGGACTTGGCTGCTAGCTGGGATTTAACAATGACAGTGCTGAAAGAATCTCTTCTCTCTTCTGCTTGTTTTCAGCAATTGCCATGTAATGGCAAGGAGCACTTCAGGAGAATCTATTGGCCATGTTAGGTTATGTCTGACCACTAGACTGATGCTCTGAAGTCTATAACTCATGGGATTCTGTGCCATAATTTTTATTCCACTTCATTTAAAATATTCCTATTTTTAGTATCAATGTGAGACAGACACAATTATACTTGAAGTTCAGCAGCATGTAATAGGTGTCTGAATTTGACTCTTGAATTATTCTAATCATCATTTTCACAATTTAACATAATTTACACAATGCTATTTGGTTTTAAACATCCTGGACTCAAAGTCCCATGTTTAAAATCAGGTATTTTCAAAACTAAACCAAACATAAATTACAAAGAAATGCATTATAGTCAAGTACATGTGATATGCTATGTTTAGCAAATATAGAGAAGCATGTGAGATTATATTTTTAGCAGCTGTATTCTCTATTATTATTTTTTTCTGAATGCTGAGAACAACCATCCAGAGTGAACTTGCACTCTTTATAGTTGTGGAAATTTGAAAAAGCTGCTGTAAATTTGAGTTTTCCTTTCCTAGCTGTATTTTAACCCAATTTCTACCTGTGTTTCATCTTATTTCTATTGGGTCCTGTCCTTCCACAACCATTTCCAGTCTCCTTGCAGCTAAATTCCTCAACATTCCAACTGCAAACAGGTGGGGACCTGGAACCCTGAGTTTTTTCTGACAAGTTCTTTCATGAGAACTAGCAGCAGTGAGTTTGAATTGTTACAGGATTATTTTGCAGACCCTTAGTATCTGTCTGAAGCTCAGTCTTCTAAGTACAGGTCTTCCAATTTTTGTCTGGGATTTACTGCAGAGAAGAGCCTTCATATGTGCAGTGAAGTTAGTCAGATGCCATTATAGTCAGATGCCATTATAAAGTAACTTTGAACATTTGGGGACTGGTTGTATTTACTTCGTTGTATATGCATAAAACAGCTGTGCAGTGAAAAATACATTGAGTCTCTCGGAAACCTCTGTGAAATTTGCAGACCCCTGGTAACCCTATAGGGCTGAGAGCTGTTATGTGTATGGAGCTAGCCAGGCTAGAAGGTGTCAGCAAATCTCAGACATTCACTGCAGATTTGTGTCTGGAGTACAGGCATTCAACAGCCAGGCTCGGGCTGCTACATATGTTCAGCAGCAAACAAACTCACAATGGTGTGATAGCATAATGGATAAAAAAATATTCTATGAAAGCAAACAGGAACTCCTCAGATAGGTTTCCATCTGTTTAAATAAATAATAGATAAATTATAACACAAAACACACCCAAAAAAGCCTCACAAAAATACTGATACATTCAATCAACTTTGGTTGGGCAAGCTCCTGGGAGCAGGGACAGCCCAGAGGAGTGGAGATGGCCCCACCAAGGACTGCTTTGCATAAGATTTACAGGTAGCACATTTTACAATTTCCATTCGAAAAATATTTTTAGCTTAGAGCCTTCTAGACCCCTTTGGAGTGCAACTTTGAAGGTCTTAACTGAGTCATAAACTAGAATTGTATCTAAAACATACTCCAAGAGACTAAAATGTCACTGCTTCTTTCAAGTACAGATATGGAAAACATCACTAGTATTATCCTCACAGAACCTCATGGTAAATTTTGACTTGCATATGTGTATCTAAGCACTGTATACATATATCCCATTGATGTCAGTAGCATATCACAGCTGAGACCTGCTGTGCCTATCTGGGAGGAAATTTTTGTAAATGAAAAGATTTCTTAGTGTCTAAAAGATAAAAATTTGTGATGAGATTTGGTCATTGTTCCCAGAGCTGTATAATTAGGCTTAAATGTTCTAGTTACAGTCTTGCTGTGGATTTGCATGTGTAACTCCTGGTGATTAAAGCGAAACATGAAGAGCAGAACTAAGCTTTTGCTCTTTGGGAAGCAAAAGATGAAACTCTGCCCACTGAAATCACTAGGAGAATTTTCTTCTCTTTGCTGGGTCAGGATTTTCTGCCATGTCTGGTAAGTGCTCAATAGATTCATTTTCAGAGACTCTATTCCCTCTCCCTTTTCTCCTGGTTAGATAAGATAAAGTATTTTCAAGAAAAAAGTAAAAAGAGAACTAACCCAAATAAATGCGTAACCTCGATATCCTACTTCTCCCTGGTATAAAAGGAGAAAAAGAGGGTTTATGTTCCTAATGTAGTTTTATTTTAAATCCAATGTAAATATAGAATGAAATGTAAATCCACTGGGTTTTTGTGTGGTGAATTTTACAACATTTTTAATATTGATTCCACTATATGCTGGAAAGTGTCTTTCATTAAAAAATCCATAAGCATTTGAGGAAGGAGTTGAGGTGATGTCTTTGTGTCTGCTAAAGTTTAAGCCCCTCTTGTATATAGCCAGGTGAAATCCAGAAGTGGGCAAAATGACGTAAACCATGTCCTTCTCTGATCTCCAAGATTTTATTGCATGCTTGCCTTTTCACTTCTACCTCCTTGGTTATAGTTCAATTGAGTTCTGCCTTACTGTGTCACTGACTTAAGTATCTTTCACTTTTCTAATGTCAATAGCTCTTCTGTTGAGAGGACTCAACAGGAAGTGGATGCAGGCAGTTTGAGCTCTGATGAGATCCTTTAATCCACCCCTAATCCCCCTCAATTAAAACTCCATTGATGACAGAAAAATCATTAAGTGCTGAAGAACAGGAAAATGAGTGAAAACAACCCTGCATGAGAAATTAGATACACAGCTTTTAATAGGGATGTCCTGCTCCTTTCCCAGCACACCTCCTTTCTGTGCCACCCCTGGCAAGCCAAGCTCTTAACTCCTACAGCTGAGAAGGTAAAAACCTATAAAAAAACTATACCCTGGCTGGCAGCTAAAGTACTGCAGCTCTCACTGTTCAGGCACAGTTAGACACAGAATACCCAACCACACATCCCACTGCTGGGCAACCTCAGGGGATCTGGAGGCTTAAGTGAAACGTCCATTCAGTGACTCTCTTCTATAAACACATAACTCTAGTAAACTGCTCATGCCGGTTCTACTGATGCACTGCTGCTCACCTGAGTATTTCTGTAAATAATTTCTTGCAATGAAGTTTGCAGAGATAGAAGGAAAACTACAAGTAAAAATATTTTTTTAAATCACTTTGCCTATAAATAAGTTTAATAGTACTCTTTCCTATTCTCTACTGCAAACCACAAAGGGTATTTATTGTTTGATATTTTTACAATTCATGTGTCCATTTTTTTTTTAGTTTACATATTTTCTAATGAAGTGGGGGAAAAATTAAGCCAAGAAAGCAAAATTTAATGTTACCTCTCCCCTTTGCACAACCCTCTCCTCCAAAACTTTCAGATGGTTTGTAGGTCATAGTGAAAGAGGAAGCATAGTAAAAGGTGTACAAAGAACTAACAAGCAGCAGGTCTGAATGATATTTTCCTCTGGGAAACCTGGGAACCATATGCTGTAAATGTTGAGTACAGTTAATGTGGCTTGAAGCAGCATTAAATCCATTTACCCTGCATGACCCCCTCTCCCCAGAATGCACACATGGGTCATGGAGCCAAAAGCAGTACAGAAACCAGCTGGACTTTGTTAAAGGTTTTGGTGGTAGCCAAAGGAAAGCTTTAGATAAAGTTTTTTTGCAAGTCTATGCTGAGAATATATAGCATCACAGTCTTGATATCTCATGGATTCCCAGCCTTTATTTTCTTCCTTTCTTGGTTGGAAATTACCCTCTTTGGAATCTCAGATAACCTCACAGACAGCAGAAGGGTATGAGGTAATTCATAGAAACTTAAGACCCAAACAACTGTAGTCTCCTTGGACTTACTTTGTTCCCCTGTGTGATTTTACACTGTAAGGGAGTATGTAAACTTCCATCTTTCTTCATCACTGCTTAAAAATGGAATGGCCTGGTACTTTTCCAGGCAATCTGTGTGTACCTATAAACTGAAATGCAGCTCATAAACATTAACCATGTTGAAACAATACATTCGCTGTTTGCAATCACATTATAAACAACTTAGAAGTAAGACACAATTTGTAGGCATCTGTGATGTCCCAGTACATGGAAACTCAGCCTCCACACCTAAACCACAGAGAAATGATCACATATAATTGCGCATAAGCTTTCAACCAATATGTATATCATCCCTATGACGTTGTTTTTAATAAGTACTTTTTTATGAAATATTGGTGGTATTAAACCTCTGACCACTTTTACACTCCTTAAATGCCTCTTCTCTCTATTTCCTTGGTACACACTTACTGCTGTCTACTTCAAACTGCAGATTTTCATAACTTCTTTGCTACGTGTTTAAGTGCCTTGTATTCTAATTCCCACGTAGTGCCCTTAGGGGTTGCAATAAAAACAATAACTCACAGGTCCTGATCCTTCAGATACTTTCTAGTACAAGTAATATCCACTAATGCTGGTAAGCATGTCCAAGAACAGGCTGATGATTTGTGCACTTGGCAAACAGAGGCTCAAGAGATTCTTTAGAGGTTTCACTTGATAAACAGGAGAATGTTGCCAGGCATGTATTCCCTGACATTTATTTTGATACAACAAAAAGCTTTTGAAAGATAGGCTATTTCCAAGCACTGAAGTACCTTGCAAGTTGCTTGTAGACCTCCCTTGGACAGCTGGGAGTCATCCCACTGGCTCTGCAGCCACCAAAGTCAGCTGCCAGTCATCAGCTGCAGCTGGAAAATTACAGGATCTGCAAATCTCCCACAACTCCTCCAAGCTCTATTTATAGAAATTTACTAGGGTCTACACTCAGTGGTTCTGGTGCCATTGATAATTTTAGAGGGGACTTGGCTGGCTTCTTCCACCTCTTATTTGTAACAATTTTGATACAAGTAAACATAATATAAGAGTCAAGACCTGCAGAAAAATTCTTTATTTTATTACACTGCAAACTTGTGTGTTGTAGCACTTAGTGCTGTTGCACAGTAGTCCACTAGCAGACACTCTCTGTCAGTTTATTTTTGCATAGTGAAATAAACAAAAAAGGCACTGCTGCTGGTTTCTCACAGGAGAAAATGCTACATAACTTGATTAATCTTATGAATAATACTCTAGACTGATTTATTTTCTTTAAGTCAGAGAATTTAGTTACACAATCCTCCTCAGGAGTCAGAGAACACTTATGGGGAATGTGATGCTCAAATGGGTGTCTGAGGAGTCAGTTCCTTTATCAGCTCTATTACAGATATCCTGCTTCCCCTCCTCCCAGTTTTCCAATCTGTTAGACATGGTTAAAGTTCCTGATCAGTTTTATGAAGACACTGAGGTCTATAGGTAGTCAGGCTACTTTGCCCAGAAATATTATGGTCAGAGTTCACCCTGCAAAAGTTCCATTTACCTGATGGCACGAGGATATTAGTCTTGATGTGTAGAATACCCACATAGAGTATTTTCTTTTAATAATACAATACCTTTTCAATAATACAAATCTAAATAGTCTTTAAGAGTAAGCCTAGATCTCTAAAATGCGTTCATCTATTCAGCATCTGCAGTTCCTAGATACCAGGATCTGTTCACTGATTATAGCTGATTACAGGTTGGTGTCTTTCTTCCAACTGATTTTAAGCACAATTTTCCTAAAGTCAGCATTTCTAGCATCAGGCATTTGTAGCCAGACCAAACTAGGAAAGCATCCACACAATTCCTTGGCTGTGAAAAACCTTACTGAAGGGAGAAGGAAGAGGTGTGTACTTAAGAGATGGGCACTATGGCAGATCAGAAGGCTGTAGGAAAGCCAGAACAGCAGCACAAAAATAGAACGTTAATCAGAAAGTCAAAATTCAGGTCCTGTCTAGAGTCTCCATGGAAGAAAACAGCGCCTTTTCCAGAAATATTTGATCAGGCATGTTTGACTCTATTTGCTGAGCTAAGGAAGGCAGCCCAGCTCTCCTTGCTGATGGGCAGCTCAGTGGCAGGCTACCAAAGTCCCAGGTGCTTTTCTCCCTGTCACTGCAGATGTAAGATTGTAAGTGATCTAGACAAAATTTTGAGATACTACCATTCACACTCAACAAAACTAAAATGGTTTAAACTGTTCCTAAAATACATTCACTTGCTGAGAATAGAAACCCTGTGTCACTTTTGCCTATGTTCTGCTCTCATCTCGTGCAAAGTTAGCACTGCAAGCCTCCCAGACCCTGTACTCATAGAGCAGTGAGGAAGCAAGACCACAGCCTCAATCTAGCACCAACATCCTAAGTGAGATGTACTCTTTATACCTACCTTGGTTTCCAAACCTTGTTTAACTCAGGTGAAATGCAGAACTGTAACGCTGCTCTACTTGCATTCACTGATTTTCAGCAAATTGGTCTTGTGAAATTTAGCTTGATCAGAGAGCAGAAGCTTTGGAGAAAGAAGATCTTTCCCAGTACTTTGAGTTAAACCTTTCTTCAGCTCTACTTGATGAAATATAAATTCCACTGAAAATGTGAATGCTTCTAAGAACTTCTTACATAGAAAAAAATTTAATTCATAGAATTCAAGAGGTTACTGCCAAATGTGACTTGTTAATGCAGAAATATCCAGAATAGTTTCTTAGAGACTGCTACTGAATTTTCATGCAAATTCCCAGCTCCAAGTTTTATAGGAAAAAAAATCACTAAAAATAATTTTGCATATTGTATAGTATCATTATTTTTAAAATATTCATTTTATTTGGACTTGAAATATCAGAGTTGAGTGACGTAAAAACAAAATACATCAAAGAGCTTTGGATACTCTCTTTGTATACTAATTTGGAAAAGTAATTTTCATATTTCTTTTTTCTTCTGTAACTCACATCCTTCTGAGAAAACTCATAGAAGTCAAAATTTTCTTGCCAAAAAATGTGGGGTTTTTTAAGTACGCTCTTAGAAAATGTTTTGTATTTTTTCTGAAAAAATGTATTTACTACCAATAGCATTTAAATAGTGTCCAGCTATTAGGAAAAAAAAAAAATTAGAAGCATCTTTCCAATATGAAGTCAGATACAAAGACTAAAGGGGAAAAAATCACAAAACCATACATATAAAAGACAGCATTTAAAAAAAGAATAGTTGCTTTATTTGTTCTTATGGATTGTGCAACTTGGCTCTTTATGAGTTGTTGAATGACAACTTAATTTGCAAGTGGGAGAGCAAAGAGAATAATGTGATAATTTATCTCCAAATGAAGATAGAACAGTAGCAAATATAAAATGTATCAACCCCCTTCACAGACATATTTTTTAAAGTCTCCCAGTAAAAAGTTTTTAGCATTTTTTAAAAAACAGTTGCATCCAGCTGGAATTAATTTCACTTGTGCTTTTAAAAGCCTTTTACATGGGAAACTAATGTACAACTTGCTACTTGGTAGGGCAGAGTATTAAGTTTGTGAGGAGAAGGGGGTGTTTTAATATGCAAGTCTAATAGTGCTATTGGGTTTTCAAGAATCAGAATGATCTAATTGCCTCCTAAAGCACATCTAAATATTCTGGTATTCAGAGACATGTTGTGTATTGTTAAATTTTTTCAGTAATATATAACAAGAACACAATAGCTCCAGTAAATCAAACTAAAATGAGTGATTAAGTACCTGATTTAATACTGTGCATTAATTTTAGTTCAGATGGTCCTTGCTTTGTTTTATAATACAATTGCATTCAAGACTACACCATTTGCATGCTACTGAAAGGTACATTAAAAAATAATCTTAAATTATCAGGAATGAAAGGGAACAATTGTTAGGATACAGTGCCCATATATCAAAGACAAGTCTTTAGTGAGCTTCTCAAATCTTATTTAAGAACACGTATTTCATTGCCTTAGAATTCTTGAGTTTTTTCCTAAAATCCAGTCCAGTTTCTTCCCTTCAATTTTCTAGACTCTCAGCCATTACTGCTGCTCCTGCAAACTGTCTGTAACCTCTTACTTAGCAAGTTTTAAATTCTCCTGCATCTATCTCAAAACTACAGGTGTACTGTATCATATCTTTCCAAAGGGTTCAGAGCCAAAAGGAGAATTTCATTCTAAATTACTTCTTTAGAGTTCTGTAGATCCACTCACCTATCTGCAGGGTCTTCTATCTCCATTCAAGTGATTATTCCACCTCTCAGGCTTTTATCTTGGTCCTAGTTGTCCATTGCTCCATCTGAAACCCACAAGTGGCTTCAGAAGAAAGGCAAAGAGTTCAGAGGTAAACACATGGTGTATTAGTTATACTGGTTATAAATAAAACAAAAATGGCCTATTAGAAAGATAGCTGATGTAATCTTTCTGAGTGTTATGGCCATGTCACCACAGGGAGCCTACCCTGTGCCTGTGGTCCTGCTGCTGCTCCTGGACATGGCTAACGTGAGCAGAAAGTGACAGCAAGTGCAGAATCCATCAAGAAGAGTTTCACCATTATTGGAAAGAACCTGGCCTGGTTTTTAATAAGCCATCTAATGCCCTTTCACTGTGGATTTCTTGAGCTGCATCCAGTTTTTTCCCCAGTGCTGAAAAAGGAAATAAAAGCCCCTTTTCATTGAGACTGGAAGGGCTCCTCCTGAAGCCTGAGGGTCCCTTCAACGCCTCAAGGAATAACCACTCAGCTTGGTGAGAACTGCTGCCCTCCACCTGCCACCTCAGCATGAGCCTTGAAATGCAGCAGAAAGGCAAATGCATTGGGCTGTTAAGCTGAGAAAAGAAGGGCCTTGTGGATCCAGTCTGAGTGCATGGGCCAGTAAGTCAGTACATATGTTCCTGTCTGTGTTGAGGAGAAAATTCTCAGTGCATGCCAGTGATGGCTCTGGGGAGCAGCTGATTGCAGGGCAACCCATAATATGGTATAAGATGGAAACAATGGGCAGTCATGGGAGGTATGTAAACCCTTAAAAATTTTGCAAAGAAAGGTATATAGAGATACATTGTTTGATGCTTATTAAGCTATGTAAATCTTAACTACTTATTAACAATTTGATTTAGAGTAGAACTGAGCAAACAGATTAGGAAAATATTCATATTTGTCACAAATCATCCTCTGTGTATGGTCATCCTATTCTCCATCTTCTAGGTAAAAAATATTCCTAGAGCAACGCAGGAAAGAGAACAGAAACATGCCTGATCACACTGGGGGAGAGCACTGCTTCATGCATGGATCTATTTCCTATAAACACAAGGATACTAACACATAAACACTGGTGGCCTAGTTCAACTGTTGGCTGTATTATAATAGAGACAACAATCTATACTGTTACACACAGATCAACAACTTCAGCTCTAAAACACGAGGCTTCCTTCCTTGTGACTCTTTGGTAGTAAAGCTGCAAAACCTAAATGTTGTTCCTGTTCATATGGATACCTAATGCCTTTACAGTCCTCCCAAGGGGTTTGTTTCAGCCATGTCCATAGTGGTGTTTCCACCACTGGCTGGTTAGACACTACATGCATTCATCCTCTTCTGCCTGAGCTCAGCAGCATTAGCAGTCTCCTGGTACTCCCCAGTTTCCAAATCAGAGGAGGAAGGTGTCTGATTTGTGGAGATCTCCAGGTCCTACTGTGTTCAACTGGAGCTATGGGGTGCTGAGACTATCTCTAAATCAGCCTCTAAGTGGAATGCCCATTGATTGATAAAATATTAAAAGCCTATAATTAGTGCATAAATTTTAGGTATTTCCTGACAGTTCCTCTAGTCAAACAACATAAACTTTTGAAATTTATCCATAACTGTGGATATATATTTAGACATCCTTAGATGTTTCATACACTTCATGTATCTATGTTTGTGTAATGACAATTACTAAAGAAATAATATCTAGCAGTGGATACTATTGAGTCTGTTTCACAGAAGCAGCTACACCACTGTAAAGAAGCTGCCAATTTAGCTAATAGAAAGCTCTCTCATTAACTTGTTTTCAGTACTTCTTGCTTGAGAAACTTCCTTTGTTCTCATCAATGTGACTTTGAAATGAGACTAAAGGGAAAGAAGCTGGCTGGAACAGAAAATTCTTACACACTACTCTAAGCCTTCATAGAAGAATTTTTAAAGAAGACTGCAGTCTTAAAAATCACCAGTGTAGTTGAATGGTTTCCTATAGATGTCAAGTGTCCAAAGTTCCATAAATTTAAAGGTCATACCTTAAAAACGTGCAAGCCTCTAGCCTCCTTATAACTGTGATGTATTTTACCTTAAATTAAAGATTTTCTTTTTTTTTTGTAAAACCTATCCCATATGCCTTTTGCCAAGTTGAATCTTATTTTGCCACTCTTTAGCCTCTTGAGATTCCAATTCTCCTAATTTAATAAAACCTGTGAATGCAATCAGCAGGCTACTCTTCTGCTCCTACGTCTCTAATAAAAGATGTTGTATGAGTTTATATCCAGCAAAGATCCTCGTATCACACTTCTTGTAACCTCCTATACTGTTATCTTGCATAATGTGGCAGCAAAAAGGGTGCACACTTCTCTCTCCTGCACGTGGAAAACCAAATTGGAGATGCATAGGTGTAAATTCCTTATCTGACCTATATTAGAGAGGGAAGTAACAAAAGAGCTGGGACTGGTTTCCCTCTTTTCCTTGCTGTTGTAAATAAGCCTGTTCTTATTTATGTGTGCTTTCCAGCACTCATTTTCCTGTACTCAGTTTCCAGTAAACCCACTGGAGATGCCCTAGCATCCATCTTTGTTTCTCTCATATTTATATATTAATCATCTCATATGACAGTGCAAATATTTCAGCAACAATAAAAGCTGACTGGAATGCAGCTATAGCAAGCATAAAGGACCAAATTCTAATCCAGTTATATTAATGAGCTGCATGCTCCTGTCCAGCAGGACTCTCTTTTAGCTTGGTGTACTGCCTTATAGACTTTAGCAACAGAATAAATGGTGGGAAGTTTCTTCTTTGTTTATGTGAGCCTCTCTTAGTGCAAGTTCATGACATCTAGCAAGAAAGAAATATGCCAGAGCACCTCAAAAGTCTCATAGCACCTCAAAAGTCTCATTTGAAGACTGCCTGCTGAAGGAGGGAACAGGCTCCATGTCCTATGGCAAAAGTCCTGAGAAATGGATGGCCCAAGCTCAAGCTGGCCTCTTTATCCAATGAGGTCTCTAAGAAAAGCTGAAGGTAACATGACCTCCCTCTCCAAGGACATACCAGGCCCTTGGGGAGTCACAGATTTGTTTGGTGGAAGAAAGTCACACCCCACCAAGGGGTCTGCATCCTCTCTCCTTAATGGCAAGTTAAAATCCATCAGTCATTTTAAATGTGTCACACACAGAATTCTACCCTACAGCATTAAAATAAACAGCATGATACTGGTTTTGTGTTATTTTTTTTTTTCATGTACTAAATAGTTTCTCTTAGGCACTCCTATACTACAGTAATGGGCTCTGGATAGTAATTTAAACTCAGAATTAGACTTTAACCATATTGCAGTGCTTGTCCTTAAAATACCACAGCACCACAGCATTTTTCAGCAAAACACAAGGGAAAAAAGTGAGAATGAAAAAATATGTTTGCATCATATTAGGAAACAATAAGCTAAATGCCAATCTTCAGGCATTTCTAAGTGATATCCTTGTGTTTATACTATTAGTTCAACCAACATTACTGTGCTTCAAACTGAAATAATAACAAGAACAGAACCGTTTGTTCAAGCCTGACTGCTGGAAAGGGAAAATGACGCTGTGTGTAGAACTGCAGGAAATTATGTTGACTGATAACAAATATAATTATTTCTGAATTATTATGATTGTGTCACAATCATTCCATGAATGCAAAAGATTTTTTTTCTTCACTCCTCCTTTTTCCCCTACAGCACAACTCCTTATCTTCCCTCTTTGTTCCTACCTTCTGCAGCAGTTGCAACACTGGCACTGTGCCCCAGCACATGAAAGCTATAGTATTGTGGATTATCAGACTTTTTGCCTGGAATAAGATGGATGCAGAAACACTCAGTTTAACAAAGGTCCCACATTATCTTTGCCCAGGCTTCTTCCCCCTGCTCTTTGAAGCTTTATTGGAGTATATTTTGTCACAGGGCAGCATAAAGGGTAGCTGCTTCCTGAGATGGTTTACGGGCTGCAGAATTAATTTGGTTTTAAAAAAACCAACCTTAAAACAATAATTCAAGACAGTGTCACTGTAAAAAGGCTAAGATTCAGGGCTGAGGTGTCAGTTGGCTGGATGTGAAGGTTCATTAAATGGATTCTAACTGGAAAAAAGTAGACTAAGGAACAATGTTTGAAAAAAGCCCCCAAACTGGTAAGCTATTGCAGAAGACCATAGCTGGTGATGTACACTATAGCTACTGAAGACAAAGGAGATAGATTGTGAAAATTAGACCTCAATGAGAAGCAAAGAACTGAAAAAAAAGCAAACTATAACTGATTTACAACAGCCTGTTAAATAATTGTAGAAAATGTTACCCAAAATGGGGGAATACTTCAGATGCTGAATTCTGGTTTTGCATTAACTGAATCATCGGAAAATTTTTTGGATGAGCAGTTATCAGGGCCTAAAATCTGTTCCAACTATGCTGGTGGGGGAAAAAAATTGGTGACAGCTTCAGTTGTTAAAATCCACAGCCTATTGTAGAGAAAGCCTCTCTGCAATAGAGAAGCTTTCTCTACAATAGCCTGTACACTGCACAGCAAGATTTTAGCAGCACCTGGACTAAATACCAGAATCTAGGAAATACCCCAAAGCGAAAAAATATCCAAAAACACTGCTAAGCTTTTGATAGATTCATCTGCAGTGACTAAGCAGCAACAAAAAGGGCAGGTTTACAGTGAAAAATTGCAGTGTGTGTCAAAGCAGAGTACCAGCTTCTGTGTGGAAAAGACCATTAGTCGGTAGCAGAGTCCAATGCCCCACGACATGACGTGTTCTAGTAGTCCCCAGCCACCCTTTTGCTGTGCTGTGAGCTGTAGGAGCTGGAGGATAGGAGGCAGATTGGTTTATTCAATTGCTGAGCTGCAGAAGGCTGGCAGGGAGCTGTTGGCACCGAAGGGTGGTCACTCAGAGCTGTGAAAAGTCTCTCTGAAAAAGGCAGTCACGAGTGTCTGCCCCGCACAATGTAACCAGTCACATCTCATCAGAGATGTCTGATGTCCTAATGATGTCTGCACTTCTTATTGACTGTGCACAAGAGAAAAAACTGTCTTGGACAAGGAGACTTTGTCCCAAGCACTAGCTCTGGACTGAGTCTGCTTAAACAGGGTTTAAACAAACTCTTGTGAATTGTAGCTCTGCTGTTTTGAAAAGGGCTGTGTTTATCCTGGGCACTTGAGTGTCACATCTGTGTCTTTTCTTTGACTGCCAGGATCTGGAAGCTTGGGATCATAGCAGCAGCTCCTAATCAGGCTTTCCAACGTGGTGTATCTCTTTTTGAACTAACCCTGTTAAAAGGATGGTTTCAGACAAAGCATGAGGCACAAGTCCAGCCACCAGCTCTTTGAGACCCTGTTTTTGTAGAAAAATTTAAAATTTCTGTCTTTGCCTGCGATATAGATCTGCTTTGTAATAACTAGTTCAGAAGGGGGTATGCTACAAAACTCCCATGTTTGACCTCTCAGGGTGTCACACAGAAGGGAAGCAACCACTGTCTGATCATCCCTTTCCTACAACACACAGACCAGTGGAATAACACAGACATCTATTTTATATGAATCCATTAGGTCTCTGACCAGGCTTCACATCCATTCCTCCATTTATAATGCTTCAGCTACAAATATCCTGGCAACATTCTGCTCTTCCTATCTTCATAAAGATACATGGCAAATCTACTTTTCTCTCTCTTGCCTCTGTAACAGAGTGAAGCCTACAGTATTGTCCCCAAATTGCCTTCCTGCTTTAATTCCTTAGGCTACATTTTAGAATATAAATATCTTGCAGCACACCAGATGAACATGGGATTTCCAGTATGTATAAGCTATTAGAAGTGAAACAATATGAAACATTCTGAAACAAGTATGGCCTCTTGCTCCAGAAAGTGATGTATTAAAACTATCTTAGCTGCAACTTGACAGTGTAGAAATTATCACAGGGTCTTATATAGGAAAACTGCTTGTAAGCAACATTAAGGGAGATGGGTCACTAACTCCTCAAATAACAATGCCTTAAAATAATGAAAGTGGAAAAGAAGGAACTTCAGGCATCCAAAACCTGCAAGCTTATCTTGGTAGATAAACTACTGTTACTAGCTACCTATTGAGCCAGCTAATGTTTAATTTCACTAACCTTGAGTGAAGGCCTGTGTAAGAGGCACAATCAGACAACAGGCACAAAGGAAGAGATAAGGAAAAATGTAGAAAGATTAGCAAGGAGAAAGGCTAGTAGGGGATTTTGTCTGCTACAAAAAGAATTATGTTCTTATTGGGAGGAATAAGATATAAAAGAAAGTACATTAGAACACACTAAAGACAAGAGATCTGAGCTTTACAAAGTGTACTATGCAAAAGAAGTCATTAATATATATTTAAATATAAATATATATATACATATATGCATTTTGCAGAGATATGAAAACCTTTATGCCTTGAATTGTGTTCCAATCATACTTTCACTTTCTGAAATATGCATACTTTGATGTTGGCAATGGGATAACACTATTCGTGTTCTATTTATCCATACTGCATAAAGTTATGTAAGATATATATTATACTACAGCCAAGGCTTTGATACACAGGAATATTCCCTCTTTTAAATTATTACAATTTCTTTTACCCATCAGGAGCTTCACCACAGCTACCTGCCTCGAAGAGACCAGATTTATTCAAAAGGTCCTTATGCTTTATATTGATGTTCCAGGCATTTCAGAAGTGGGACATCTGTGAGCACCTGGCAATAGTTTGCTGACAAGAGCAAAGAACATAAAGGAACATTGTTCTAGACCCCATCAGAAGAGCCAAGTACAGAAGTGGAAAGAGTGACTCAGGCTTCCTTTCTCAGCTGTACAACGCACAGAATAGGCTGCATTGCTGGCTAGTAATGAAAGCTTTGGGCTGCTGCAGCAAGTTTTGATGTATCAGCCATCTCTGAAGATCAGTAACTCAGGCAATCTCTGGACTCTTTGAAGGAAGTCTAAAGTTAGCATTTCCTACTGCTTGGATATTTCTTAATACCTAAGGCTTTCACTGGTTTGTGGAAAACATCGAGGCATTTGGAGTTTAATGGAATTTTCAGCATCTGAATATGGTCCTATCTGATAAATCCTCAAAGTGCTGAAAGCACTCAGAAGGAAAGACTTAAAACAGGGGACTTTTTTTGTCCAATTGCATCAGCCATTACTGTGACCAGAAAGCAAAAGGAGCTATAGTGCCTAAGGAACACTTCATTATATTGTGCACACTCACATTTTGTTCTACGTGTAACGACCACAAGGCATGATTCTGATCCCAGTACATATGTCTGTGTTTATATACTTCTCCATGTATGTATGTAATATATTATTTACATTTTATATAATGTTTTTAGTAAACTTGTTTACCACATAACAATTCTACTGCTGACATGCATGTATACACTAAAATAGAGATACAAGATAACATTAATATGTGTAATGACCAAGAACAGTAGTAGTAGTAGTATTAGAGTAAGTAGAGCTAGGGAATTTTTTATAAGTTTTAGAGTAAAGAAGAATGTGAAGAAAGACAACAATGAAGTCTCCTAAAGAAGCACACTGTGGGACACTCAGGCCAAGTATCATGAGTCTAACTATTAAAGCAGTTAAAGTTGTTGGCTTGTTTGAGGATTTTACAGACCAAGTGAGTTTCAACCTGGACTGATTCCTTGATCTGTTGGAAAATCTAGCATAAGCACCGGTGCTGAAAGAGGAGGAAGAGCGGGCATGGGGTGGGAATGAGCAGTCTAGGGAGGAAGGACTCCTTCTACCAGCTCTGCTTTGAAATTCCAGCCCTGGCAGCACCTGGGAGTGCTGTGCAGACAGATTATAAGAAATCACTTCTGTTGCTGCATACAACCAGAGCCATATGTGCATATCAGAGCATTATAAATAATGCATTCTTTGAATCTTGTTACCAAAACAAACAGACCATTGTTGAAACACCCTGCCAGCATCTATCTCTTGTTTCCACTGAAAATTTTCCTTGAACTTTCAACTTGTAACTGTCAGCCTTATAAAGAAAAAGGCAAAGGTCTCTGACAACTTGTTAAGGAAAAAAACTTTAGTGGAAACTTCAGGGTAAAACATGTTTTAAAACCTCACCTGTTCAAATCATCCTTTTCTTGTATTTCAGTGTGTTTTACTACTAGCCCACTGGCTAATAATAACTTCCTGTGTGTTTATTGGAAGATGAATGTGTTTTATTTGCCTGTTTAAATTCCAGAAATCTGCTCTATTTCAATCACATATGAAGATAAAATATATTGGTTGGTGAGGTATGAGCAGGTATCAGCAAGGGCATAGTCTGCTGGGATGAGACATTCATTCTTCCCTTAAGGGGATATATCCAGTACCTTCCAAGTTTCCACAGGTGCTTATGTTGTAATGAAGACAGATATTTCAATTTCTCCAAGTTTTAACGAGGGGAAAATAGAAGTATTATGGTTAAAGACCCCTTCTGAAATTTGTGTATTAGTTTTGGGCAAAGCCTTTAAGTCTGTGCCTAAGGTTAAATCATCATAAATGGATATGCTCAGGGAGTGAAAAAAAAAAAAAAAAAAAAAAAGAAAAAGCTGATTTAAATAGAACACTGGTCATAGAGGACACATAGAGGAAAGGCAGCAAAGCAAAAATACTCATCACCCCTCTTTCCCTTGAAGCACATGCTGTGCAGCCTTGTGGGGGGCAGCCATCCAAATTACTGCTGACAGTATCCACTCTTCATAGAAAGGATCTGGGGTGACTGAGGAGGAGTGTCCCCCTTTCTCACTGCCACCTCTGCAGGTGTACAAGGTTTTCTCCTCAGGTGTGCAGTGCTAGCTGCAATTTGAATATGGTCTTATATTACTCCCGGGGCCAGATAATATTCCCCAAACCAGTTATAGCTGCTTTGTTCCTGTTTGTTTATGCTGCAGTATAAACAGTAGTGCCTCACTGCTGCAAGTATTTATGTAGTCCCTATCATTGCTGAGCCCAAGTCCCTCCCAGTCTTAAATGAGTTTATTCTCACAACAGCACTGCGAGGGCAGTGCTGTTCGCCCATCCAGGAGCAGGAATTCAGGACACAGGACAATTAAGGTCTGAACAAAAGCATGCAAACATCTGACTGCACTGATTCCAGTAGCGTTTATACATCCAACCAGAACTCCGTGTCCATGCCTATACAGCCAGCACACCATCCCTTGACAAGTTATGGAGCAGGGAATTCAAGTCAACTCCCACCACCTAGCAGATGTCTTTCTTTTCCACCAGGAATGGGTCTGGTGAAACACGGGAATAACACTGCATAACAAGGACACTGCCTGCCCTGAGGGGTAAATACTGTGGTCCCTTATTGCTGTGTAGATGATTTTCAGAGATGGAAATGGAAGAACACTAAGGTAATGTAAAAGAGAAGCCATTGTGGAGTGAAAAGTTAATCACTTCTTCCCGCAGTCTCAGAAATATCTTCCTAAAGTTACACCTCCTAGAGGCAACTTTTCCCCTGGTAGGGATCCTGGTAGGAGAGTTACAGATGAGTGATGGAGTTTTCCTGCTGTGCTGTGGGTTTTCTTGCTCAGGACAGTCTGTGGTTCTGAATTTTTCCTACCTAATGACTACAGAATTTCGTCTTTTAATTGGTTTCTGTGTATTAATTGCATATGAAAAGCTAAGGTATTTATCTTTGTAAAGCAGTCCTGAATGCTGAATAACCAACTATTTTTCACAAGGAGTTTTACTATACAGCCTGAAAGGGAATGCAGATTTATACGATAAATACAACTGCTCCAAAAGAGATGAGATTTATCTTAGCAACTGGCTAAATCTCTCTAGGATTCATCCCCAGCCACAGTCTATCAGTCAGTGTATCTCTCTTCTAAGATTTCAATGCAATAAACCATACTCTTTTATAAATTATAAAAGTTTTATTTTTTCAGAGACATGAGGAATTCCTTCATGTGAGAGTTTTTTATCCCTTAATGAATCACATGAATAGCAGCAATATTAATAATTTACTTTATATCCTAATCAGGATTATATCCAAATTATTAGGCACAGCCTTGAACATAAAAGAACTAGGGCAGGGGCAGTTTAGGGTTACAAGGCTAATACAGTCTCTAGACCCAAATAAATAAATAAAAATCTTACCAAGAAACAGCAGAATCTTAACAATTGCGGAGCCAGCAGGACGCTGGAATCTTTGCGAGTTCACCCTTTATGGCCCAGGAAAAATACATTGTTAAGCAATTTTGTTGTTCCTACCAGCAGACCTTGAAGTGGAAATTAACGAGTGGTGGTATTCTCTCACACCCAATCCCCTGTACATTTGCATTCATTTGCATATGAATGCCCAGCTAATTGTTTTGAAGTAACAATTAAGAGAACAATAGAGGAAAGAAAAGGGACTCCAGGCAGCAACTGACACCTGGGACTCTGTATTAAGAAAAGCTTTTACATATTTGAATTAAAAATAGACAAAGGAACAGAAACAGGCAGGCATAAAATTCATTACTGTAAGGAAAGTAGCACATCACATCCGCGCACGCTACCATGCTCCAGAATATGTTTCACACTCATCCAGCCAAGAGATGTACAATATACTGGATGGTCGAGGAGGTTTTTCCTTCTGGTGTGCATTTTAGAAAAAAAAGTTTTTTTCTCACATTCCCCATATGCGTAAACCAAAGAGTTTGAGTTCAGAAGGAAAGGATTATTTTGCCAATTTGGCATCAGTTTCAAAGTGGATTAACCTTTCCCGGGAAGTTCAGATGTGCATGGATTCAGCAGTACCTTTAAACCATTTGCCTGCAGTTAGAACTGGATCCATTGGAATATGATAATAGAGGTTTCATTTCTGTATAACACCATCAGTGCCATCTGAAATTATTACTCAGGCTGCATTTCCAGTAGGGATCCAATTATCCGATTGTTGGTGCAATGTGATTTGTTAGAGGCAGTCCTCCCTCCTGGTAATGATGATGTAGCTCTTTTTATCTGGAGCAATTGCTGCTGTTAACTGCATCACTGGCAAATGCTGAGGCTCTGCTGTCCCCTCCTGCAAAGAGAAGCTTGGGGTTGGGAAGTAGGCTAGGAACGGAACTAGGCACAGTAATAACCCCTGCTACTAAAGAGGTTTATTGACTTCAAATTACTGATCACTAAAACCACTTTTGTACCCAGTAGGATCATCTGAGCCCTCCTGTAGAGAAAAATGCCAGCACACAGCAGAACAGAAGGAAGTTTGAGGCCACAAGAAAGGTCCACATCAGCTAAAGAAGTGGGGAGCGGTGGGGCTGGAGAATGGAATAAAGCTCTGGGTGAAGAATCTGCAGCAGTGGGTTCTCTCGGGGAGACAGATACCAGCAAAATCCTGATAAGCACTGCAGCCCAGGAATGGCTCACACAGGACACTATTTTTAACCTAAAGCTCCTTTCTACAGATTTTCTTGTATGGAGCACAGAGCAGATAAGTTGTATACTGTGTACATTTCAAGAAATTCAAACAAACAAACAAAGATTAAAAACACAACCCCCATAAAAACATATAGATTAACTCAGAAAACCCAGGCTCACAACCAACTATTTCTGATCCAGGTAAGACCACAGTCTGCAAAGGATGTTTGGGAGACACTCTTAATACGAAGAGGAAAATTGCAATCTGACCATAAATTACATTTCTCAAAATGCAAAATTACTTAGCCTCGAATAGTTGGGAGCTGTTCTGCAAGTAATAGCATCTTGGTACTCTGGTGGTCATGGGGTGGCAAAACTCTCTGAATGCACCAGGCCTTTGTAAGTGAGAGACATTATTATCCAGAACAGTAAAAAATTCCTCTTTTGCAATTAAATGGTTTATTTTAAAAAGAAGATACATAAAATCACAGGAGCAGGTTATCTAGCTTTTTTTATTGTCCTTCCTTAAATATCTGTAATTTCTGGTTTATTTTGATAAAAATTATTGTGAGATAACAAACATTATACAATTGTATATATCACACCACAGCTAAGGCATGTAAATGTACTGCATCATGTTTGAAGATGATCCTAATAGTGAAATGAAATATTTATAACACATTCTTTAGTATTGTCATGTTCAAGTTGCCTGAATTGCTGGAAAATAAATGTCATATCTATATAGGACTACAATGGCTTTTCTCTTACTTGATCACAAAGATAAGTAAGATAGACCATTGAAAGGCAGATAGAACTTTCACTATAAGGGACTTGAAAAATATGGAATAATCCATCTCTACATTATTTTTTAAAATGTTCGTCCTCTTTTAACTTTTCCTGTTTTCACTTTTCCTGTTTTCCCATTCTTTTCATGTACTTCTAATACATTAAATAGAATGTTATGAATTGAAAAATAAAGGTCTCTGTTAGGGATGAATTATTTTTTTCTATCAAGTCGTCTGAAGGTTAGACAGTCAACACCTACAAATTACACAGATGTGTCATATTCCTAAATGAATTGTATTATGCTGGCACACCTATGAATACTAAAAGAGATCTGCCACAATCTCAGTATAAAATGCACCCCTCTAATTCATCTGGGAGTACACTGCATACAAGAATACTGTACCACTCTAAAAAGCAACAATATGCTGTGGGTGATGTTCTTAGCAATTAGTTCTTTATCTCTTTGTTGAAATAACAGCTCTCTTTCCAAATTTGCAAATAAAGGATTCACTATGAATTGTTACACAGCTTTTATATTAAAAGCCATCCTCATGTGTGGTCTATGAAACAAGATGGGAGAAGGGAAGATACTAGCAAGAGGAGGGACCACTGTTGCCTCAAAATGTAATGCTAGATATTTATTTTCAAAAGGTCCTCCTTAAAATATGATCTAATCCCCTATCATTTTCTGTGAATGATGTGCTAGGAAGGAGAGAAAGAGTTGCCACTTTACAGCAGCGATAAATGATAACACCTTGTGCAAGGGAACCAACCCTGGGACGGTTGACTGAGGAGCCAAGATAAGTGGCAGTGTGTTGCTCAGCCAAAACTACAGTGGGCACAAAGGGAAGAGAGCAGCTCAGCAGCCTCAAAATTTCCCTTCAAGCCTGGAGAGAGCAGCAGTGGACAATGCTCCACCAAAACCAAGGACACTGGCTGTTGGGATTGATTCAATGGAGGAACGACAAGGAATGCTGAGGTGTGTGAACTAGCAGGTCCAGAACCAGGACACTTCTTTTGACATTATGGGAAGATAAGATGAAGAACAGATTGAAAATAATATTTTAGGAGTATTTACTGGGACAGATGGGTAATGGAACACTTGGAAGTGGTAGAGTTTTAAGGGTTATTAGAAGGATTTTGGAAATTGATCAAGACTGGTGCTTAGGCAGGGCAGGAGGACTATAAATACAGATAAAATTGTTATTCAGTGTCTAGCACAGTGGGCCCAAACTTTAAGGTGCTACTCTATTTCAAAAAATACATAGTTATAATAGATTTCCATAGAACTCATTTTACCAGAAAATGCTAGTTTTAAACACATGATACCATTATGACTGGGATTTCTTCTAAAACATAGTTATTTCAGAAGAGGATAGCTTAATCTCATAATTTTATGCCGTTTTAACTTGTTAATTTAGTAGTCAGCATGCTATGAATTGACCTCCTATTTCATATTTATTGAGGAAGGCTAACCTAAATTGTCACAAGTTGTAACTTTGTGGTGGACCTGGTGAAAAGTAGATTCTATTTTCAGCATTCAGCTCCAATGGCAGTACAGTAGTAAGATAATTAGAATGTATACATGAAAGCTGAAATAAAATGATACCCAGAGGGCCAGTGCTAATGCATATGGTACTATAGTAGAAATACATAAAGAAAGATTATACACTAGGTAGTCCAAAGAGATTCTAGTCAATCTACCATGAACAAGAATCATAATTGCCATAAACCACAGTAAAAAGTGCACCTAGTCAGAGGTCACTTTGTAGCATGAGGAGGACAAAGATAATGAAGTGTGGTCAAATAGTAGAATCCACCCTGCAGGGCTTTGATTAGGGCACTTGCTAATTCTTTAATCTTTAATTGTGCATGTGCAAGGTGTATGCTCTGCCAAGACAATTCAAAGTTGCATTTTCTTCTGTGTGAATGTGTGAATCAATACTAGTGATTGAGTGAGACAAGCTCATCTGTTCACTCTATCTTGAAACATGACTTATGTGGTTAGACTACATCTAGTGGGAGGGCAACTGAAATGCTTATAGCCAAATGAGTGAGAGCTTGCCAAACAGGTTTTCTGATCTGTAACAAAAGCATCTGGACAAGAGCTAGTGCTAAAATTGTCATTTAGTTTGGGATCAAAGAGGTCTGCATTTACCATAGCTTCTGCTATTTTGTGGCTTCAACTGCCTTGTTAAGTGAAAATCAGCTGTGTCCATATGTCTTCTTGTTGTGGAGCCATGTAAGCAACAGTTTAATGTTTTAAATGTTTCTAGACACCTGTGGGTTGTTGCTTACACATTTCAAAGAGAAAAGCAGGTATAATACAAGACTTAAAGAGAGTAGTTTTGTGCCCAAAGTTTAAGTTGGTATTTTCTGTTCTTACTCAAACTGATTTCCAGCACTTCATATTCAACAGACAAATATGCAACTGTGCAGAGCAAATGCTTAGCCAGCCTCTGGACAGATCTTGTAACTATTTCAGATTCTCAGATTTTGAAGAAGAAGAATACTTATTTTCTGTTAGCTGATGGATGCTGCTTTGCTAAATTATGCCCTGATTTACAGAGAGAGAGCAGAGGCAATCCCCCCCAAACAAAGACAAAGTCAAACTCAGAGGGTGTATGGGTAAGAGAACTACAAGAAGTCATTATGGTAGATTAAATGTTAACACAGCATATGAAACTCTCAGTCACTTTATATTAATTGACAGTTATTTGTCCATTTTATTTATGCCTGTAAGGCCATCCACTTGAATCGTGGCACATGGAAAATCTGTTCTCTGAAGGCATGCTTTCTACTCCTGATGCTGCTGTGGTTTCTTTTTCTGCTTAGAAGAGAATACATGACTGATGATTGTGAATTAAATGTAAGCCAGTGAGTTGTCAGTGACAGATATGAATTACGTGCACTAGTACTAGTCCAGATGTCATTGCTACACTCTACTATTTTTCCTGTAGCAGCTTACAGCCCATAATTAAGGTTTAACTTTCTTTTTAACACTTTCAGATCCCAAGGCCCCATCTAATTGAGTTATTTGTACATTAAAGTTAGTTATTTGAGAAGAAAGAAGGTGTAGAGACACTAATAAGTATGCAATAATTTTGAAAAAATACTATTTTTTAATAATAAAACAGTAATTTTAATGAGTATAATAAAAAAAGAAAGGAATGCCACCTCCCAAGACATGACAGATTGTCAGTTGTTTTCTTTTCAAAATGTTTATGGGGTGAAAATCTAAGAGTAATCTATAGCCACAAGCACTACTCTCTGGGTGCATCCACTTCTGCTCTTGCAGCTTCTTTTTCACCTATTTTTAAACCAAGTTTCTTGAATCTATAGTATTAACCCCTATGTTTCCCAAATTGCACACAGCACTCTAACAACATGACTCCCACTGACTTTAATGAATCTTGCTGCTGAGGATTATGCAGTTGACTGATGGCTGCAGTCGACATGTAGGGTATGCAGTCACAGATCATTACACTGCCTTGTCTCTCTTGCAAGCCATAAGCAGTAGCTATAGTCTCTAGGCAATCAGCTTAATTTGCAATGGGTTTAATACAAAATATCACTAAACTGGAAGGGAACATTATGCTTCCCCACCCCATGCTGAAAGGAGAACATCTGAGTTCATATTATTTATCAGAGTAAAGCTACATTCCCTCAAGAAAAAACTTATTGTTTGCTTTTAATTGAGAAACAGCTGAAATTTTAGCCAGCCCAGCTCTGTAGGTCCCAATAAATTCCTCTTTCTGTGATTACGTGTTTACATTTTTCAAGTAAAAAGTTTTCAATTCCAGTCTATTCCACTATCAAAGGGTAGTGTATTAAGAGAAAATGTATCAGAGCTGTATGGGTCCTCAGATTTTCCTGTCAAAAATGGGTAGGAAAGTGGTGATTTGTCTGCCTGCCCCCACTGTCACCTTGGGGGGAAAAGGGGAAGCAGTGAGTACATCTGGAAAACAACCCCATGTTCTCAGATAGAAAGCCTCACACGTGGCTCTCCTGGGACTCTGTGAGACCACCAAACTGAAATTATGGTCCTTCTCTTTCTCTTTTCTTTTTTCATCCTAGTTTTTTTTCTGCCATGTCTTGAAAAGAAAGTCTGTCTGGCAGCAATACTCTTCTTTATTCTCTCTGGCAAGAGAGGAAAAGTATCAAGTAATGAATGAGGGCTGCAGTCATTTGTAGTTGGTGCATAAAATTCATAAAATGAATCCAGAACAAGTGTCCTGCTTGATCCTGACACTTTCCCCTTGACATGCCTTAGTTGCTTCAGTAAAAGCACCTGAAGATTTGTATCTTCAGTGCTAGTCTGTGTTCTCACAGGGGACTTTACCTGACCAAATGTCTCCTGGAAATACAACATGGCAGAGGAGGGCCTAGGAGGTTCGTGTGTGGAAGAGAACTTTCTGACAGAGCTGGTGAGAGACCCAGCAGAGGGAGATGTCCTGCTGAGCTGCTGTTTGTGAGCAAAGAAGGACTGGTGGGTAATGTGGTGGCCAGAGGCCATCTGGAGCCCGGCAGTCATGAAATGACACAAGTTTTTGATTCTCTGAGAAGGAAGGGGTTCAACCCTTTGGCCTGTTTAGGAGGCTGGTTGAGACAGTCCCTTCAGGAGGCAATCCTGAGGATTCCAGGAAGGCTGGACATTCCTCAAGAAGGAAATTCTGATGGCACAGGAGCAGGCTATCCCAGTGTGTGCTAAGATGAGCCAGATGGGAAGAAGATTTGTCCAGCTAAACAGAGAGATTTGACTGGAATCTGGGATAAAAAGTAAAGTTTATTACCTTCAGAAGAAAGGCAGGCAATTCAGGAGGATGAGAAGGATGTCATGAGATTGTGCAGAGAAAAACAGAAGGACCAGAGTGCAACCAGAAGTTCATCTGGCTACTGTCATGAGAGAAAATACAAATTCCTTCTATGAATACATCAGCAACAAAAGGAACGTTAAGAAGAATCTCCATCCTTTAATGGATGGGTGTGGAAACGTGGTGATAAAGGATGAGGAAAAGACTGAGGTACTTAATGCCTTCTTTGCCTCTAATTGAAAGACCAGTTATTCTCCAGATACCCCTGTCCTGAGCTGGAAGACAGGGATGGGGAGAAGAATGAAGCCTCCATAATCCAAGGGAAAATGATAAGTGACCTGCTACACCACTTAGACACACAAGTCTATGGGGATGTGTGGGAATCACACAATGGTACTGAAGGAGCTTGCAGAAGAGCTCACTGAGGCACCTTCCATCACTTACCAGCAGTCCTGGTTATCTGGGGGGGTCCCAGTTGACTGGAAGTTAGTAAATGAAAAAAAAAAACCCATCTACAAGAAGGTCTGGAGGAGGATTCATGGAACTACAGACCTATCAGCCTGACCTCAGTGCCAGGGAAGGTAGGACTCCATGAACTCAAAGGACAACCTAATGGTTAGATGATTCTATGTTTCTAAGCTGCTGTTAGATTTGAGAAGAGAATCAAAGTTTTTATTTCCCTTCTTTGTTCTAACTCTTCTCAAATAATGAAACACCTTTCTTCAGATTGTAGTCTAAATCTCTTGCATTCTGGTCTCACATGTAGGTTCTCCAGCATAAATGAAACAAGAAGTGTAATGGGAGGCAGCAATATCCTTGTGCAGCAATATTAGCAATTTATTTAATTTTTAATTCAAAGTTGTAAAGAAATGGAAAAATCAATGCTCTTTTTGCTTCTAATGAATGATATGTGAGAAGTGTAAGTTTTTGTTGTACCAAACAGAATGATCATTAATTGGGATATCCTGTGAAAGCCTTGCAAGAAGGATGTAACTTTGGTTTCTGGCAAAAATTGATCCAAAATATATTTAACATGAATGTAGGAGTTATTATTGGACATTATAAAAAATTTGCAGAAAAGACCTGATAAATTAATAAAATTCTAAGCAGTTTGTAATTTAAAAGGGCAGGTAGGTAGTAGATACATACATATATGGTCATATCCCTCATGAACATAAAATGCTAATTCATGTGGTTTGTATACAAATAATGAGTAATGATTATAATAAGCTGCTAATGAGAATATGATTAAACTTTGCTCCTGTAAATAGTATTATGTAATTAATTGGATGTTATTTAAGCATTAACGTCAAGACATATTCACACAAAAACTAAATGTCTGCAGGCACGTGTAGGCTTGGTGTGTATATGTCCAACCTTACCACATTTCAGAGCACTCGTAATTATTGTGCATCAGACAGCATTGGGATAGGCAAGTGCAATTACACACACACATAGACATGCTTTAAGAATTGGATATGACTCACAGTGTAAGGAACTGGAATTCACACTGTGGTGGAACAGTGAATTAAAGGCAGCTCTCCTGGATCTCTGGCTGGAGCTCTAGCTTTTTTAAGATCCTTTCAGACCAGGAAACATCTAGAAATATTTGTGAAATTATAGTAGTTATAAATCAACAAATTGATTTTGGATCTTGCACAGTATAATTTTTTCCAGCTGTTATAAATATTGTCTTGTCTATAATGACTGAAGAAATGTAAGAAGAAAATACTTACCAATAAGAGTAAGTAGCTGTTAAGATTGTTCATGGGATTATAAAAAATGGATTAAAAAATATGCAAGACTGTTTTATCCAATACACTGTACAATACAGATCTTCCCAGCATTGCATTTAGGAAAATGATGATTATGATGATGATGATGATTAAGAAGACAAAAATCTTGGCATTAGATTGACTGGAAAATCCTTCTGTTCAGTTGGTTTAAATGTGTGTTTGGGTCAACTTGCTTGTCTCCTTGAGTCACTTTTCTGGACATCACATCTTCATGTTTTGCCTTTGGAGTCTTAGGGCTGTGCTCCCGTCATTTGGCAGCTTTCAGCATTGCCTTTCTACTGTGTCCTGTTGTACTGAGGCAGAGATCTCCCTTGCACTCAAAAAAAAACTGTTTTAATGCAGGAAGTAAAGCCAGCACTTCCTCTTAAATCTCTCCTCTTAAAAAAAAGGTATAATTTCCCTGTGTCTGTCAGGGCTCTGTTACAGTGGGCTTTGCAAAGAGCCCCTTTGGCTTCTCCTGAGGTGTCCTGTACCTCCTGCTGTTGCATAAATACCTTAGCACCTTAAAGCCAGTGCTTGCTTATAGATTTATTTATTCTTTCAACTCACTTGAGATTCTCCTGCAAGTCCCATGCTACATCACTAAGGACATCACTAAGGTCTGTTTTAAGGTTTCAGAAGTATCTCAAGGCAGAAGGCAAAAAATTACTGAAAGTTTTGCCATTTTTCCTTCGTGTCTGCCAGCTCAGCAGTAAGTGGCAATAGATACTGGCTTCTTTAAAGTGCTCTGCTCAACAATTTCAGCTCAGAGCAGATCCTAGGTTTACCTGAAGACTCTCTGACTACTTTTCAGCTGCTGATTTACTCTGTCTTAGTTTCAATGAGCATAATAACAACTCTTGTTTGCAGCCTTGTCAGCTTTTTCTTCACCAGCCTCATCACAGCTAATGACACTTTGCATTTCAGTAGTTCTACCTTGACTTTGCCCTCAGAGTGTTCTGAAATACGTCCTTAGGTTTCAGCTCTTCAAAGACCCTGAGATGAATGCTCTGTTTTTCTCTATATGTTATAAATCTGTACCCTTATGAGGCTGCTATCTATTGCCCAGAGGGGTGATAGATGTGCCACCCCTGGAAACATTCCAGATCAGGCTGGATGGGGCTCTGAGAAACCTGATATGGTTGAAGATGTCTCTGCTCATTGCAGGGGGTTGAACTAGATGATCTTTAAAGGCGCCTTCCAATCCAAACTGTTCTGTGAGTCTATGATATTATGAATCTATGAGTTGCTCTGCCTTGTTGCTCAAGAAGCCACAGATATCCTTTTACGTCAACAGCTATATACTCCAAGTAATAGCATGGCCTGCATCAGGATTTTTCTTATTGACAGCCTGAATGCATGTAGTGCCTTAGGAAGCTCTTACTAAATATAATCAGTCCTTTTTCACATTCCTTAAGGCTGATATTAGCACTCAGATGCAATGCTGGAGCTGTGCTGCAGTTGGCTCCACAATTCAGCTGGACTATTGAACAGCAATAGGTTGCTGATTATTTAGTAACACAATCAATATGGCAGCTTTCAGCTGGCAGCCTTCTTCTGCTGTGTGTTTATATATTTGAATCAGCACATAACTTTGAATTTGCCAAAGTCACTTTGCAGATAGTCTTCTCTGTATTGGAAATCACTGTTCTCAGTCACTGCATGCACTGCCATTTTCATTTTCTCTGGTATCAGTGAGATTAGGACTTTTTTTTTCCCACTTCTCTTGAGTGAATTATTGTAAGGCTGAGCATTTTTATTTGTGTATTTGTACCCACTTTACAGAAAAATTATGCTGTTTCTAGACAATTGTATTCAAAATCCTTCCTCTTTTTTCTTTTAAGGTTATTTGAAGTTATATGCTTGTTCTGTGCAACCAGCTATCACTGTTTTGACACTGGGCATTTCAACAGTCCATGTTTTTTGGAGAGAGTCCTCTAGGATTCAGAACTTATTACACCACTGTCTCCCAAGGTCTCAGCCTGCCACAGGAGAGCCTGTTTTGCTTCCAGAGACAAGAGTAACTCAGCCACTGAACAAGAGTTCCCAGCTCTGCTATTTAAATGTTTATCTTCCTTGAGATTTCTCAGATTTGGGTAAAGAACTTACTCTGTCACTCCATACAGGAAATATATTACCTAACAAAACTCACCACTGATTCATGTTTAATGTACTTTTCCATTGTGATATTGTGATTACAACATGCTGACATCTGGGTAGAGACTCAATTCCCACTTCCAGTATTTTCATTCTTGCGTTAAGACATTGTAGAAAGCAGCAATTCTATGGGAGGGCTTTTTCTGGTGCTCCTGCCATGCTGCCTCTTTGGTTTTGTTTTTATCCCATGTTTGCCTGCACACCAGACAGTGTGTTGCTGTGAGACTCTGCGGCCTGGCTGTTGCCAGCACGTCTCACACACTGCCTGCTGAGTCAAATCATGGAGCCTTCCAAGTTTCCTCCCTCACCGTGACAAGTCGTGTCCACAGAGATGCTACAAACACAGCCAGAACCCCAGGCTGGGCTTCCCTGAGACACTCCTAAAATTCCTCACACCAGCTGCTTAGAGTATTTCTTCCCAGGACCATGACATTTACCACAGGCAGATGCTGATAAGTAGATTTTTCTGTAATGCTACTCCAAATATAATTCTCTTACTTGAGAGATGAGTAATACAGAGCTATTTGGTCAAAAAGATCCAGCAGCTCAAACTACAAGTACTGGAGTGGAGAGAGTTGAAATCTCTTTTACAACTCGAGCTTCTAAAAACTGAGATGAAAAGCGATTTCTTTTACTCAGACTCCCAAGGAGGTCAGAGAATGTGGATATTTGTGTCTATCAGTTTGTATCTCTCTGCTAATAACTTGTGACCTCATTAGTTAATTTCAGTCAAATTTGACTGAAGGGTACCTTTACCCTTCATTTTTGAAAAGAATTAAATCTGCATTTTTAAATAATTAATTAATATAATTAGGTGATAATTAATGAAATAATAAATCTATATATTTTATGAAATTGTGTAACCAGAAAGGGAAAAAAAGCACTCCAGCATTCCCGACATGGGAAAGAAGAATTCCCATGTGAGCATGAATATCTTTTGCATGCTTTAGACTAACAAATCTGCAAATGAGAAGTACAGTTTATAAATTATAAGCATTTTAAAATATATATACATTTAAGGCAAGATAAAAACTGGTGGGAAAACATGTGTCTTGAGTTCCAGGACTCACAATAGTATTGGTAAATATTGTCCTCTTCCTTTCAGCACTCTTTCCAGGTTTTTCTACACAAGGGACTTGGGGCCTGCTTGGACAAGTTAGCATATTAGTGACAGTATTCAGCTGCAAATGATGTAGAAAGGACAAGTGCAACCATTAGAGTAAGAAAAATCCTAATTGCAGGTACAGCTGGAGGACTTCTGTGTTATGTCCTCAGTCTTCTGTCCACCTTAGAGCATCTGAAAAAGAATTCATTTTGTCTGGTTGCCTAATAGAGAGCAGATGCACTGATATGGGATATCTTTTTCAGTGCTCTTATACTGCTATTCCCAGTGACTGTGACTAACTGACACAAAATCAAATGGGCTTTGTTTATGCCAAAGACTTTTTGTCTATTCAGGCTGTTAAACCATGCTTAATGTCACTGTAACTTCACTAATCTTTTAACATGATGCTATACACTAGAAAAGGCTGCTTTCCTAATAGTATTTACAATGGCTATTAATTCTCAGTAATTCATCTCACATAAAACTGGGCTGTGAATGGAACATATTTAATACAGGAAAAACCCCAAAAAACACCCATGCACCTCAAAGAGTATTTGGTGATGAGATTCACACTGCCTGTTTTGAAGAAGGAGAATCAGTCAAAACAGTGACAAACATAGATCACCTATTTCAAGTTCACAGAGCTGCTGAATCTGCTTTGATTTTCCATTCCTTGCCTCAGAATAACATACTGGACTTTCACCTTCATTATATGATTATGTCTGTACTTCTCATGGTAATTAAGTGACCTTCCAGAACAGTGAACAAAACTTTCAGGCTGAGAGATTAATTCTGAGAGGTGTGAACTTTTCTGCTCATCCCAATCGATGTTAACTCTGAAGCCTTACAGATAGCTTACGTTTCAGTCCCATTAACTATTTCATTGCTGATCACTTTGCAGGAAAGGCTCAGTAATAAAATTGATCCAAAAAAGTAGCTTCTCCCTAATGTCTGAGTACTCCAGAACCACCACATCCTCTTATCTGCAGCATATGTAACACAGTAGTTTGCCACCAAAATGGGAATCTGCATACTAAAGACCAAGACTGAAAAGATGGTCTTCACCAAAATGTGAGGAACTCACAATAAATAATGTTTCATATTAAAATAAATAAATAAAACAAGAGTCTCTGTCCTGATATTATTATTCATGCTCATATTTAATTCAAGAAATACTTTTCTTAAATGTTAAGGAAGCTGTTGCAGAATTTCTAAGCTCACTCTACGGGTATGCAAGAGAAGCCAAAAACACTGCAGCACAGCATGGGTCCAGCAGGAAAAAGCATACATTGAGCCCTGATCTTAGCTAAGCAGATTAGTACCAAGATAGAGCCAAATCACTTTTACATGTTATTCTGATTAGAAGCTACTCAGAAAAGTAAGAAGGTGACTTTGTTCCCCACATGAATTGGGTTGAGCATGTTTAACTCTTGGAACTACTCAGCACTTCATAGCAGCAGTCCCTCAGTTACTTTTTGTAACTGTGCCTCACTTACTAGCGCTTGTCTCTGCTTTTAAGTTATGCCAGGGTGAAGTTGAAGAGGAATGTGCAGCATCTGAAACAGCTCTTCTGTAACCCCTCTTGCTCAGAGGCGCTCTGGCACTGCCGATGAGACACCCACCAAAGCTCTCCTTTGGTGGCACTGCAGATGAGACACCCACCAAAGCTCTCCTTTGGTGGCCCTGCCGATGAGACACCCACCAAAGCTCTCCTTTGGTGGCACTGCCGTGCCCCCCGCTCACCCCTGCCATGCCCCAGTGCTGAGAGCCGCAGGGCAGAGGTGTGGGACACTGGATGAAGTGTTGGAGGTGCCCAGCCCAGCATCACCCCAGCCAGGAAACTGGTGGGGCCAACAACCCAACCATTCCTTCCAGCTTGAGAAGAGTGCAGGGTGCTCATGGCTGTGACAAGGTCAGGCTGAGCAGTTCTCAGGTGGGAAGAAGTGGATGGAATGGATGTGCTGAAATCTGCGCACGGACTTATGAAATTTCTGTTGGCGCTGCTGGAGTTAGTCAGCGTTATATAGCCCCTGGATCATCAGGGACTTTATGATCTGTCTTAGTCTATTTGTGTGCTAACAATAACTTCAGCTGCTAGTTTCATGAGCTCTGCTCTTTGCAGGAAACAGTAAACTGTGCCTGGAAATCAGTATGTAAAATACATTGTGAGGGAAGGGAATAAAACAGGGCCACACACAAAAAAAATGAAGTGACAAAAGGCTGTAGGAGATTAATAAAATTTAACTGGCTTACAAATAGAAATAAATGGAATTGTTAAAATAAAACTTAACTGAAATGAGTTTTTTAAAAATTTTCATATCTCAGATCTGCAAGGTTGTTTTTGCTGACAAGTCTGTAGCTTGTTATTTTTATACTTTTGGGTTTCCATCTCTTTATATCAATCTAGTAAAAGCTTATTAAACCCTTATTTGAATTTTTGTATCTCTTTCTGCCTAAACCTTTACAGTGACTCACATAAAAAAGCAATATTTTAAAAATTCATATATAAAAGCTAAAATAGTAGCCCAAGTTTTAGGAATATATTTTGATTTTATCAGGCCTTGCTAAGCAAATGATTGGGAAATAAAGTGCTATTTCTCCTTGAATATTTAGACGAAGTGAATATATTTTGTGGTTTGTGTGGAGAAAAGAGGACTCTACTGACACTCCAGCCGGAGAAGTCTGCTTTGCACTTGGGTTCTTTTGGAGATAAGTTGTTCTAATTAACTGTTCCTGCATAACTCAGCTGCTTGGCAAATGTTGTTCTTTTCCAGTCTTCTTCATCAAATCTCAATGGAACAGATACTTCATAATCCTATATGTCCATATTTGTTTTGTACTCACAGTGAGTAAGTGTATTCAAAGGTTTTGTGAAATACTAGTCTATTCATTCTGTAATGTCTGAATGAGGCACACCAGTTCAGCACAAGTAACTTGTTTTCATATGAAGATTTTATAATGGGAAAGTGTTTGAGGAAATTTACCTTTTTTGCAGTTGTAAGGTTGGCTTAGGCAAAGGTCTCTCATTTTTTGTCCTTTTTTTTGTTTTCAGCTATCTCATTATTTAATACTTCACTTGCTGATCATGCTAAAATACTTGGGTGTTATTGAGATTAAGATTAAGATTCCATGGAACTATTTCTCCATTAAAAAATGATTTCTTTGTTTCTTAACCTTCTTTACTAAAATCTTACCAATGTCAACAGTGGCACACTCAGACTTTGTCATTTTTCTAGCAGCACTGGAATGGCGTTGCAGTATGGAAAAATTCACTTTCTTTGGCATATTCTAGCAATTCATGAAAAGTCATGTAAATTTCATTATCTTAAAGACAGTTAGTTGGGATGGTAAAATGGGAGAAATGCCAGTTATTTGGGGTGGTCACTGCAGTGATATCCAGTGAATTTCATGATTTCCAAGAGGCTAAAAAGTGTTCAGTGCTAATAAGATTCATACTTTGGTCAAAAGGTCTATCTCTGCATTTCTTCCCAGTCCTTCAAGAATTCTGCAGATTTATATTAAATTTTTCTTTGACAGTTGGGCTACCATTCAAAAAGGTTTACCAATTATTATTTGTGGTGTTTGACCATTATTTGAAACAACCTTTTCTTGTTCCATATTAGCTTCATAGCATTTCAGCTCTGGACAGTCTGAAACATGACATGGCTGCCTTTATGTGTGACATTATCTGGTGTCTTCTACAAATTAGTTACAGTGTGCTTCAAAGGAAAATGGACCGTCCTTCCAAAAGGACATACATGAGCATCTGTTTTTGTGAATTTCTTACAAGTTGTCTAATATTTCATCATAGGTTCTTTTTAGCCTCTGCTCTTAAACTGGCATAGAGGCAACTTAGTTGATGCTGGCTGTCATTTCTAAATTGCTATGAGGTCAAGATTCTCATGTTCTCTGTCCTGTCAGGCTGTTCTGGATAGAAAATTTACTAAGTACATATTGATCATTTTCTTGTAGTATTCATCTAAAATATAACACTGAAGCTTCAACAGAAAGCACCAGATATGTCAAAAAGCTGTTAACAGAACTGTGTAGAATGCTGTGCAGTGGGAATTTTCCATACTGGGCTTTCTAGCTTTGAAAAACAGATTAAAATTTTCCCCATTTAAGGGCAATTGGAAGTAATTCCTTTTCCTATCAAATACATTTGCATGGGTCTGCTATTTGGTGTGACTGTCACAAATTTAGATGATGACAATTTTTACCAGAATGCTTTGATTTTCAAAATCTACTGTGTGCACTTAAATTACCAGATGATATTGCTTGTTCAGGTTTATTTAAGAGAGATTATTTAAAAAAGGAAGTGGACATGAAGTTTTTAAATGACATTGCTACATTTTCCAGAAGTACTCAATATTGAACATGACTTTAAAAAAATACAGTTGACTGAGATGTGGGTTTTATTGGTAAACTGTCCTTTTGGATACAGATATTTTTCTACAGTAGCGTCACTTGTATTTGACACTATTACATTTTAGTGTTATATGCCTAAATATGTATTAATAGTCATCATCATCATCATTTTTAGTGTATTTGACACTACTGTATTTTAGTGTTATTTGCCTAAATACGTAGTAGTAGTAGGAAGAAGAAGGAGGAGAAGGAGAAGGAGAAGGAGAAGGAGAAGGAGAAGGAGAAGGAGAAGGAGAAGAAGAAGAAGAAGAAGAAGAAGAAAAAGAAAAAGAAGAAGAAGAAGAAGGAGTTTTAGTATATTTGATGCTACCGTATTTTAGTGCTATATGCCTAAATATATAATAATCATCATATTAATATTTATAATAATTTGAAATTGTAATTATAAAATACCTATATTAATGAAGGAATTGAAGTACTTTTAAAATCCCAGTTATTTCTGTCTTGTACCCTTGTACAGAATTACACAGAATTACAGAATGGTTGAGATGGGGAACCACTTCTAGAGATCTAGTCCAACTCCCTGCTCAAACTAAGGTCAAGTAGGGCAGGCTTATCAGGGCTGTGCCCAGTTGCGTTTCTAATATGTCCAGGAAAGTCAACTCCAAAGCCTCTCTGTGAAGCTTCATCTGGTGTTTGACTATCCTTGTTAGAATATTATTAGAATTAGAATTATTTTTCTTATTAGAATATCTTATATAGAAATATTTCTGTGGACCCATCAGGGCCCATGGATGTGTATATGTACAGTTTGTTTGAACGTTCCCCAAACTGAGCCCCCTGCAGTAAGGGTAAGTCTTCCTTGTTTCAGACCGGTTCTCCCTGATGTCATGCACCTGGGATTGCTGAAGATCAGTTTTCCAGCTGGGACTGAGGGAAGGAGCTCCCCATCCTCCCTGCTATCCCCTGGTACCCTGCCCTACTCAGCCATGAGCCCACATGTTCCGCTGTGTTCCTTTCGCAGCGGGTTGATCTGTGCAAACCCTTCTTGTTACTCTTTGTACCCCGTGCCAGATTCAGCTTTGAGCATGCTCTTGTTTTCCTAACCCCATCCCTGTACACAGAGCCTCTCCAGTCAGCTCCCTCTGGGCACTGCAGTACATGGTCTGCATATCTGTCCTTCTTTGTGAGACTTAAGCAGCCTTTTCAAGTCTGGTTTTCTTGATACACTCACCCCTTGAGAATCCCATGATATGTCGCTTCCAATTATAGAGGAGGAATACCATGATTTCTTTTCAAAGGATGAAACAGTATCTCTAACATATTTGAGGGAACTGGCCACCAGAGAAGTAAAGACATTCTGTGGGGCACAATGAGCCTTCCAATAAGGTTCAGGGAATTTCACATTTTCTGCTAAAAGTGATGAGTGCATGGAGAGGTTTGTTTTCTTGGAAAATATAATCACCTCATTCGTCAATGAAAAATGAGAGGTTTTGAAAATTTGCATTTATTGTGAATGCAATGCCCTGAAATTAAGAACACTAACTTCCAGCTTCAAGGGACTGGCGGCAAGTGTGTTCCTTTCACAATGTAAAATATAGCCCTTGGACAAGCTGCATTTCTACAGAATGTAAAACGAGCCTCCTACAGCACCTTGCTTCTGAGGTCACTTGTTCTTTTCATATGAAGATGCCACCCTGTAAGCTTGGGAAATCCTGTGTCACAAAATAGCTGTGGGCTGGCCAGAGACTATAAATTATGTTTTGGAATTTGGGGTGTTATCCAATATGAATGAGACCATTCCTTTTATATAAACAACTTTCTATTTTTTCCTGTCCATTATGTTGGAGCTAAATATAACATACTAATGGGCTCTGTAGGCTTGCAGTGGATTTCCTCTTGTGACTCAATACTTTTCTATTAATTTATTTTTTATGTGTTTCCACTCCTATTCCTAGCAGCACAGCATGTATCCTCACTCTAAGAAAGAGAGAAAGACAAAGAAAAAAAAAGAAAAAAATAAAAAAGGAAAAAGAAAAAAAGAAAAAGAGAAAAAGAGAAAAAGAAAAAGAGGAAAAAAAGAAAAAAAAGAAAGAAAAAGAAAGATTGAAAACCGTTATTTATCTTCTATTTGAAAAAAACATCTGCAGAATAAAATGAGCCTCTTGATGCCGGAATTGTCATCAATGATGACTTTGACAAAATGAGCAATACATAATTTGCTAGCTCCCTTGCGAAGCTGAAACAGATTGTCGAATAAAACACTGGAGGAGATGCATATGGGGTGAGTAGACCAGCTTTGAATATGAACACATGCAGGTGGTCATTTAGTAGTGGTTCTAAGAGGCAGGACATCCCTAATTTGGAGGGTCATTTGCATTTGGAAATGCTCACTGATAAATAGTGATGTATTCCCCATAGTAAAGCAGGACTGATACTGCCAAAACTACAGCTATTTCTGTTCCAGGGTAACTTGAACAAACCAGATAGCCCAAGGCAAAGTAGAGAGTGGTTTACACTCCAGCAAACCTGCCATTAGTGGTGGGTTTGCAGAATACAGATAGTAAGATTTGAAAAAGTGCTTTCTAAAAAATAGTAAAATAGAACTTCTTCACTCTCTGGTAAGAAATTATGGTTTTCTTGTAAGGCAAATACAGCAGCTGTATTGACTGAAATGCTGTGTAAAATAGTCAACCTTCAAAAACGTTTTATCACAACCTCCAATTTTGCTGCTGCTCTGAATTCTCAAATTGCACACTCCACCATCAGTCACTTGACAGAATATATATGTTCCTGTATCTCTCTTACTCCTTTTCTTGACTGTGTGCCTGTGTATACTGTTAGATCATGAAAGATACTATTTTTAGATCATCTTTAAGGAATGTTGTGCTTACCATGTATAAACTTACGCTTGCTTGAATAAGGGTAGCATATGTTCATTTTGACTAACATTTCATTGCGTTCTTAGTACTTGCCTGTGTCAGCCAAATAAATCAAAATATTCCATTAAGGAATTATTAATCTACAAATCAAGAAAAGTTTCTCTGAGATGCTGTTCCTTCAAAAATCTTTTCTTTGTTTGAAGCCCCCCCAAGTTGTTCTGCTTGCCTTCAATCCCAAGGAGATTAAGTGACAGAGTTTTTCAGCACGGAAGACGTTCTTCCAGTTTGGAGAGAGGGTGGTATCCAAAGGCCCTACTTCGGACTAGGACCTTCAGATATTAGTGTGATATAAATAACTAATGATGATGTCAGCTTGGGGGCACTTAGCAATGTGTGAGAGCATGCTGCTCCTTCAGCAGTAGTTCTGTAATCTCAGCCTTTTAGCATATTACCTCTAAAAGAACATAACTTCCTCTGGAACCTTCATTTCCATTTAACCAGCCTTGTCCTTTTCTTCAGATATACTCCCCTTGACATGTGTAAAAGAAATACCCCAATGAAAACTTGTTCAGAACTGTTAATTACTTTTGACCAGACTCCTTCCTCCATACCTTGGTTAATGGTGTAGATTGGAAAAAATAATGGCCAGATCTGTTATCCCAGCAATTACTGAGAAACGAAAGTGACAATTTGCTTACTTGCCTGAAAGATCAAACAGTAAAACCCTAATTTCAGTCACTTGGCACTGGATTTTATATATTGAAACTGGCAGGCACACTTTATGCAATGTCCAAGCAGAAATGACCTCAGGCTTTTATGGACTACAGCACAATGTTCTCAGAATCACTGTGCCTACTGACTGCCTGGCTTTTAGGGGACTCCTTTTTTTCTTTCCTTTTTTTTCCTCTTTTTTCTTTTTTTTTTCTTTGTGGTTTTTTGGTTATTTGGTTTTGTTTGTTGTCATTGTTGGTGGTAGTAGTTGTTTGTTTGTTTGGGTTTTAGTTTTTTTGTGTTTTCTGGGGGTTTTGGAGGGGTTTTGAGTGCATGTTAACCATACATGCATATAATCAGAAATAAAATTTGAAAAAAAAGAAAAAGTGACCTAATGAATCATACATCATACAAATACATTGTAGTGTGCCTTGACACTGAGTGTTTAATAACCCATCCTTAGAGACAGTGGAAAACTGCAGTAATTGAAGAAGGAAGAATATTTGACTCTTGAGTATGACTTTATGAACACTATATAGTTCATAGTACACTAGGGATATTTTAAGTGCAGACCATTGGTGTACAGTAAGTTTACCTCTTTGACAAATGATTATTTTACCACATACTCATATAGGAATATTTTACTACTGCAGATGAATGAAGATAAAAAGTAGCAGAGCATTATCATTCTCTTTTTTTGTGTTTCCTTCTTTCTTAAATCTATTCTACATGTTGTCCTTCAGGTCAGGAAAAAAAATCTTCAGGACTAGTGTGAGTAGTGTGAGTCATTTCAGTTTGCTAAAGTAAGTATAATCAGATTTTCTTTGGTATAACATGGTGGTTGCTTTACACATACCTGCCTTTCCTCCACTGATCTGCACTCTGAAGTTGAAGAGCAGATCACTCACTAGTAAATTAACTAAAGACTTCACTAATCTCATCCTATAACTCCTGCCTATGGGAGAGGTTCTTAGTTCATTGAGCCTACATGAATATTGAAAAATTTTTGGCTACAAACATCTGTGCACAGCCCTATACGGCTAGCTAAATGCTAAAATTAGAAATCTTTACCTCAGAAAGAAACAGAGATCTGAATGCATTAAAGAGTTCTTCTGCAGAAAAATGGATCAGTACTTAAGTTTTGCACAATGCAGTCTCTTTTGAAGTCAAGCGATTCACAAGGCTATATATACACAACTAAAAAAGTTCTCTGCAGATTTTATCACATGGAAATCATAGTAGAGTCCATTAATTGCCCTCTCTGATGAAAGGAAGGGTGAAATTTGTTATAGAATCAGACCACAAGATAGAGAGTCCCAGGCATCCATTATATAATTTAGTCCTGGCATAGCACATTAAATTCTGAGAAAGGAAGACCATTTTACTGTAAAGTCAGCAAAATGCCACCGAACTAAAACCCTGCTGCCTGCATACCACTAACCATATCTGCAGTGAATAACTACTCTAATGATCACATTGGTATTAATGCTGTAAGAATTTTACAGTGGTCGGTGCTTTCACTCCAGCCTCACATAGGTATTTCTGTTGCTCCAGCAGACATTTTAAGCTTTGACATTTTGGTGAAATATTAAACCTCTTATTTACACCATCATGCCTTTCAATCTGCAGCCTGGTACACCAAAGGCACACACACCTGTTGAATTAACATGCCCTCCTGCTACCCTCTCCCAAATCTGTTTGCCAGCCAGGGGAGCAAACACACCAGGGCAGAATTTCCAGGAGCTGGCGAGTGGTGAGGCTGTGGCTTTGGGCTCAGCCCTGAGCTGACAGCCCTGCCTGGCCGGGGCTGTGCCACCAGTGGCCTGGGACACAGTGTCACTCACGGGTGCTGGAAGAGAGCAATTTCTAAAGCTCAGCACTGAACACACGCCTTCAGACAGAAAACAGAGAGACAAAACTAAAGTGCTGTCTTTTCCTTGTCCCCAGACAGGAAAGAAAGGTGAAGTTGAACCATCCCTAAATGCATGGTGGAGCAACATGAAATTCCATATTTTTTTACTGATTTCACTGACAAATTTGATACCTTTTTGGTTATATCACCTGGTGTCAAAGTCCTAGTGCTCAAAGATGGCACCACAGGAGATGAAGACCTGCCCCGTCTCCTTTCACAGTCCAAATCAAGGTGTAGTCCAGAGTCAGAAAGTGGAACACTATTTGGTTTACTCTGTGCAATTAATTCATTTCTGCAGTGACGTCTAGAATGAATTTAATGAATTTTGCCAGGTTTATAAACTGCCTGAGAACATGCTGGGTGCTTTGGTCACCCCTTGAGCTTTTGGACTCACAGCTTTTGCTATCCTAAGGCTGTATTTTCCCCCTCACAGCTGGCTGCGCAGTGTGGAACAGCTCAAACAGACTGCATTCAGCTGGGTATTTACTTAATTTACTTTTTCATACAACCTCTGATTTAAGTAAAATTATGAATAAATTAGAAAGCTACCACATGGCTTTCTCACCAGGACAGCACACATTCTTCTGCTGTTTCAAAGCCAGTGCTGCGTTTCTGTGCTAAGGTTCACAGGCAGGCATTGCTATCTGAGAAAGGGTCAGCTCAAAGTTCAAAGATCAAAACGAGAGCGTGTGTGGGTCGGTTTGAGAACAAATGCCGTACAGTAATGGGGACAGTACATCCTAAGACAACAAAGAGAATATTTGTTTTCAGCATGCTATTTGCTGAGCAAGGTTTTATCCAAATCCATTAAAGAGCACAGCTACCAGCACTGCTGTGGCTGTGAACACCCTTATGTGAGCCTACTTCATTACATGCCAGCCCTAAGAGGCCTCAGTAGACTAAACAAGTGCAGCTATACTGGGGGATGAAAGGATCAGAGATCAATTTATAGGAAAAACAAACTCTCCCTGAGCCTCCTCCTTCTCAGAAGCCGGTGATTAGGAGCTGTGTAAGGCACTTCAGCAGCACTGCCAGCCAACATCAGCATCCTGCCCTACACCCCCCTCCATGCATCCCATCCTTCGGGATGGCAGCTACAGGAATCCATCGGTTCCCAGCAGCAGATCAGGCTCCCCCTGTTTGTGACTAGTAGACTGGGGGGGGTAAAAAGATGCTTCATAACACTGTTATTTTTTCGATATTACAAAAATTTGCATGATTTACATGAACAAAACCCTCCTTAGCTCAAGCATCTGCCCCGACAGCTTCCATATTATACATCTTTCTTCTTTTTTAGTAGGAAGTCTGCAAGATCAAGGTAATAGAGGAGCGGGATGTCTCACACCTTTTTGTTCTCATACAAAAGCACATACCTTAAGCCTTTGTCATGCATTTGGAGAGTTTCCTGCTTTTTAAAGTGTTTGGTTTCTGAATGTGTTTTTTCAACAGACTGTTTCCTTGTAGAGGTTTTCCTTGTTTTCTAACTGAAAAAGTTGATGTTTTCTGCTTCTACTAGACATTTTTTCTAATTAAAACATCAACCTTGGCAAAAAAAACAAGAGAAAAAGAGAGTCAGAAAAGAGAGATGCCAAATGCATGTAAGCATCTAACTGCACCACCCTCTGCCAATAATAAAGGTATATTTTCCTTAAGAGTTCTAGGAGAAAGTTATTTTTGAAATACCTTTTTACTGCACAACCTGCAGTGAAAGCCTTCTGAATTTATCACCCCAAATTTTTTTTTTTACAGGGCTGTGTCAAACCAAAATTCTTAAAAACATCTGAGTAACAAGCTATCAAGGTTGTTCATGTTAACAACACACATAAAAATTCTTGACTGGATACTTCAAGAGATGTATTCAATTTAGTAGCTTATGCTCAGCATGGAAAAGGTAAGGTCTCTGTTACAAACCAGTGTTGCTTGTATCCCCTGCCCTTGTATGTTGCCTTCTGAAGAATATCCCATGAAAGTGTAAGGAAGGTATATGTTATGCTCAGAAAAAATTGGTTTTTCCCACGGTAAAAATCAAGGTTGGTGAGGACAATATGTCCTATCATCCTTTGGTTTCTGGAACTTACCCAAGAAAATAACCACATATATTGTCTCCAAATGCATTACACAAGGTTCAGGAAAGTCTTATCAAAGCCAAGATGTTCTCATGAGGCTTAAAATCTTAGTGCTAGTCATATCCATTCAAAATCTTGTGACAGAGTTGTCATTGCTTCATAGTGGAAATTGAAGTAAGCTTTGGGGCATCTCCCTTAGTCAATGAATGTGAACAGATTCACAATAGCTGAGAGGCTGAAAAATCAGTGTTACTGATTTTTGTATTGGTGTTTTCCATAAGCACCACACATAGTGGTGATTGACCTACTTCAGTGCTTCTGTGAATATGAATGAAGCATTCTCAAATCCTTAAAATGCTGCCAAACATATCTGTGACGGGGTATATCCCTTTCATTCTGTGCCAGGATAGCAACCTTGATCCTTGGGACTTAAAAAATAACCTCCAGGACTTCTACATGCACCCATATGAGTCAATTTCATCACAACCATCGTGGTTATATAATTATTAATATTGATATTTTTATTTTAAATATTTTAATAACAGTAATTGTTTAGTAACTACCAGAAGTGGGAGGAATATTAGACAGGTTGTAGTGTTTACCTCTAAGTGAATATCCTTTCATAAATGAGTGTTAATACTCTAAAACATGACTACTCTCAAACACACTATGAAAACATGTTAAAATCAAAAGCTCTTCTTTCACCTATATCTCAGAGTTGCCCTTTGAAATCCTCCCTCATGGGAAGCTATTATGCCGCAGAAACCTTCCTGAAAGCTGCTCGCACTCAAGAGGAAAAGCTAAATACATTGTGTAACACAGCAGTGCAATTACACGAAAAGCAAACAGAGACTCTGGCACTCTCCTGCATGCTGCAGCCCCTGAGTGCTCTGCTCTGTGACGTGGGCACCTACCTGTTGCTGGCGTGTCTTGACCCCTGCCTGTTTTCAAGGGAAATACAGTGGCTGAACCAGCAAACAGCCCTGCATGGCACAGCCCCGCAGGCAGGGCTCACCACAGCTCCAGCCAACACCCGTCATGTGGGCTGTCCAGACAGCAGTGCTTTGCCTCTGCCTTTGAGCATCCAGTTTGGTCCCAGAAGCAAAGCTACCCTTATGAAGCCACCATTTTGCCAATTTTATTGGAAAACCTTTGAGTCCAGCTTGTGAGACATTGGGAAAGGGGTCTTGATGTGGGGGATATTTCTCCCATCAGAATTCCGGCATTAAAATACATTAAAAGATTTTTCTAATCAATGACTTCTACCAAGATTCAGTTTGGTTTGTTGTCTGCTGAAACCCAAAAAGTAGAAATATATATTTTTAGTCAAAAAAGGGACTAATTGGCTGCTTTAATGCAAAATCAAACACCTTTTATAATTGCTTTATGTACACATAAAAGTTCTCTGCTAGCTGTGCCAGTGAAGCCTGTATTTTATCTGCATCATCTGCTTCTTTTGAGATCAGAGGATTTCTGACTCAAACCACATACCCTCTTTCTCAGTATCTCTCTGTACGTATATTACTATTTCCTCTTTCATATAATCTAACAATCCTCTGAAGATGTTATAATTGTACCTTAAGCATCTACATTATCTGAGTGTAAAAACCCTGTAAAAAATGGGGGAGGGTGGAAACATTTTATTGCAAAACCATGTTCCACAAAGCTCGGTTAATTTATGTCTCTGAAAGTTTCTTCTTTCTCACCTTCATATATGGGCATCTTGGTCTATTTATCCCTTCTGAAATAACACAGTGGGTTTCCATTATGGTAGCTTGCAAACACTTTAGACTCTTTGTTTATGCTTGAACATCATTAGGAGGAAAGAAAGCCTTACTCTGTCTGATGCATTACTCTGGCTAACCTCTGGAACAGGAATGCTGCATGTTTTGCCAGTCTCATTTGGTATAATCCTAGTTGTAAATGTGCTAGATGCACACCTTTATATTTCCTTTCATGGAAACACCAGCTTATCCTTGTTTCAGCAGAAGAACTAGGCATCATTTGGCCCAAACATCTGTGAAGAGCTGGCCACATAAAAGATACACAACAGTCATTCAGTACAGTTGTACTACTAATCCACTGTTTTCCAGCTAGGGATTTTCTGTTTATCATAAGGAAAACAACTATTTGCTCTATCTCCTAGTTTCTAGGCTACCATAAGAAGTTAAAATGGGGTGTTCTGTAGAGGTTGGTCACCGAGTGGGAGTTATCACAAGATGACAGCCATTAAACTGATGTATGGAGTGGCCAGAGATGACTGGAGCTGATCCTAGCAAATGGCACTAGGAGGAAAAGAAGTGCAGTGCACAGCACTAAGTTTTATTGGCTTTACAAGTCCTAGGATCTATGTCACATGGAAGAAGGACTGGGCAAGCCAGGTGAGTATCAAGGCATTGTCCAAGCCTGCAGGGAAGCAATTAGGAAGGCCAAAGCTCAGCTGCAGTTGAAACTAGCAAGTGATCTGAAAGATGAGAAGGAAAGCTTCTACAGCACATTATCAGCAAAAGTAAAGCAAAGGAAAACAGGAGCATGCTGTGGGGCTGGGGCCCTAGTGGCAGCAAAAAAAAAAAAATACTCAGTGCTTTCTCTGCCTCAGCTTTTACCAATAAAATGCGCACATGCACGGCTTGTTAAGCCTTGTGTAAGACCTCAGCAGTGAGGCATGACATGAAATACAGAAAGGTAGTAGCGACCACTTTAACAAATTGGATGGGATGGGATACAGCGGGTGCCAGTGGTGCCATGGGAACTGGCCAATGTCATTGCAAGGTCACTCTGCCATCTTTGGAAGGTTGTGGCACTCAGAGGAAGTTCCTGATGTCTGGAATAAGGCCAACACCGCACGTCTATTTCACAAAGGCAAAGAGGAGACTCTGAGGGACAAGAGTCATCCTAACCACAGCAGGTTTTAGGAAAGCAGTGGGACCAAATTCTCCTGGGAGCTATACCCAAACACACAGAGCACCACAAAGTGAGCAGGAAGAGCCAACATGGATTTACCAGGGGCAGCTCATGCCTGACCAGCACCAGAAGGCCTAATTGCAATGTCGCAGTGTTGTGCAGGTGTGGTTATACCACTGCGTACGGAGGGCTGAAGCACTTGACACCATTTCAGGTAAATGTGTACAGTGTGCTCCAGGGTACAGTGTGTATAAAACAGTGTGTGCCTTAGACTTCCCTGGTTTGTAGTCAACTGGAACTGTGAAGGACAGTGATTCTGATCCTTGCCTATGGCTACTTGTCTGGCAAACACAATAAACATGGTTTAGAAAATTTTTTCAAAATGGGACTGGTACTTGGTAGTGCTTAGTTTAGCTTCTTATGTTTTGTTTCGATAGGAGTTGTAAATATGTTCTGCATCTTTGGTAAATTTATTCCAGTTTTTAATATGCTATGTCCAGGCAAAACAGCAACACCTAAGTACTTCATATGTCCCTCTATACTCAATATGGTTTCCAGTTTTGATCTGTGTACATTTTCAAATGTGTGCAATAGGGTTCATATCCACACCTGGATTAATTGTTCTGCAATGAAGTTGCCAGCCTTGCCATCATTTTATGGTGGTACCCAAAAAAAAGAAGACAGAATTTTACATTTTTAAGCAAAACAACAGGGAAAGGCCAGGCTGGCTGTTCCTTCCTTTGCAAAGACTTCCTTTGTAGGTTTCTTCAGCCTGGGTGTCTCCAGCTGGTTCATACACCTTAGCAGCTACTCCCAGTTCCTCCTTCGCACCCTACAGTCCGGGTCTTAAGATTAAATGCTCTGGGAAGATGTATAGCTGGAGAGCCACTGGAAAGCCTGGAAACAATGGCTGTTTTCCACAAGCCTTTGGAAATTTAGTTTTTACTTAGTGAAAGTTAATTACTTTGGCATTTTCAGATTTTTCTTCAATGCTTTGTAACTCTTCTTTTCTTATCAACAGTCACTTTCCAAATCTGTTATTACAAATTTGCAGACATTGGTTAATGCAAAATGCAGTTAGAAAAATTTTCAGACAGATCTTAAACAATTCCCAACTTATGAAATGGATTAACTCTATTACACAGTATGAAATCTAACACCTTTCTGGTTCTCCAAATGATGAAACAAGGCTGTTATATTTAGTATATTCATATGGCTGTGCCCAAAATATTTCTGCAGAAATTAGGGAACGATTTGCAATAATATCAATACAGTAAATGCAATGATACATTATAATCTTCCGTTTCTAGATCTTCATCCCTGAGCAGCATGCCACGGCAAATTACAATCGATACAAAGCTAAACTTAGCACTGTTGTGTCTGCCAAGTAGATGGCCAGATACAGGGGCAGACCTTTCCAATTTAGGGACTCTCCACTCTAGAGATACAACTCTGTGTGTGTTCATCCGCTGCATTCCTGCAGGAGCAGCTCAAAACAGAGCTGTCAGCTGACTCAGCCCTGCTCTTCCCTGATGCCAAGGAGAGTCACTAATTTCAAACAGGACATGCTTGAAGCTTAAATGTGAGTGAGGAAAAAAGTCAAGGTTGAATTTTCTGAGAAACAGCAGAGATAATTCTATTCTCAAAACACAAAGTCATTAGGTATGTAACTACAAATTCCTGAGGGGATGAAAAATTGGAGGGATCAGGCCCTCTCTGAAGAAATTCCTGTACCAGAATCCAATATGACTAATTTTGCTAGTGTCAAGATCTCAGAGATGTATATTTCAGGGTGACACAGAAAAACTGTCAGTTCATGACCCAAATTAATAAAACCCATTGAAATTTGCTGTTTTCTAATGGCTATGCCCTAGAGGCCTTGTCTAAACATTTAACTAGTGCGAGTCAGTATAATTTTTGAAGCCAATAAAGTCTATAATGACTTATACTGGTGAAAGATTAGGGTTATGATCATTAGTACTTAAAAGACATTCGTTTTAAAAATGTCAAAAAAAGACTTAATGTTTTGTGTGACTGAAGAGGCTTTTCCATTCTTATGCAAGGAACTTTAGAATAGGGAGAGAGTAACTGAAACCTTCATTGCCATATCCCTTATGAGATTACAGTGTCTTCATCTATCAGAGGTGTCACTGCTACTCCGCCAAAGAAATTCAGGATTCATTCACCTTCAAAAACAAGCCTTATCCAGCAGGATGCTTACACTACACAAAATGAGAGTGTCATCTACTAAATGAGTCACTGTACAGCAGAAACCAATACAATAACTATAAAAAGGGGTCTTTGTGTACTGAGCAGAGCTAGCAAAGGTAAGAGACAGGACAGCAGCATTCATAAATGTCTAAAGTCACTGAAGAGCTTTATCAGTGAAATCAGTTAACAAATGACACAGTACATAACTCCTGAAGATGTAAAGCACACAGTTCCTTCTCCAAATCAGGCTCATAAAACATGGAACTGCTCAGTGATATTTCTCCACTGGTTAAAGGACAATGGCATGGAGCTCTGCTATCCTGAGAAGCAAAATAAGAATACATGTTTGAACAGAAAAGGAGCAAAGCAGCTCTCCTGTGTGGTGTAGCAAGCCCTAAGGCTATTGACACTACCAGAGGAATACTGAGCACCTGAGCTTCTGCAGGAAGGACAGAGAGGAAAGCTAATTTTTTTAAAATTCTGTAGAAAAAAAAATGAGTTGGGGCTTATCTTTCTCTGTTCTGACTTCACAGGTCCATTTATATGCAATGAGAGGGAAGAATGAGGACTAAGTGCCTAAATTCGTTTAGCAGTACGTTGAACCATTTTTTATAGCTAGAAGTAATTTTACACAGTCCTGTGCAATGGCAGCAAACCACTAGAGTAGGATCATGATTTCTTTGTTGGAAAGTGTTGGTTGCCTCCCCATTAACAGATTCAGCACCTTGCAATGTTCAGGTCCAGTGTTAACATGAATTGTGAATGAAAATATTGGCTTAGCTGCAAAATGTTTCCAGTTGCATTGGAGAAGGATGTCTTACAGCTGCCAGAAGAAATCCTGTGAGAGCCAGGAAGCAGTTTTGATAAATTAGCAAAGTCAGTTTTTAGCATTTCTGTTTTAACTTGAAAAAGGTTTGCTGCCATATGCATTTGTACTTTGGCAATGCTTGCTGACAGAACAGAGGCTGTCTTGGCATATTACTTGTCAGAGCAAAATAGATTTGGCTGTCATTTCCATAATAAGTATAATTCATATTGCAGCATCTAAAAAACATATGGAAAGAGATGAATTTGCCTGAAAAGAGCTTGTAGGGGACTCACAATTAAGTAGGTACAAGGCCAGATGAAGTTACAATATGAAAAACTCCTCCTCCCATCATAATTATATTTCTTTTGTGTTCAGTTGATGAAGGGGTTAGCTAAGTTTGCTACTTCAAATACGTAGGGCCCAGTTTACCCATCCTTGCAAAGCTCATATTCTGTCGTGCAATTCACCTAAGCAACTCATATCAAAGACAGAGCTATAAAAATGAATAGCAGAGCCTTCTGTGCAGATAAGACATGACGTTTATTTATTCCTAGTGTGTGCATGCAGTATTTTGCCAGTGGTTTCAGCCAGTCTGTCCAGTAGCTATTGTTAGGAAAACACCAAAGCCAACTTTATACAACCTGCTTTTGACTAGAAGAGGTGGGAAGCTCATTCTTCATGCTATGCAACTCAAGTTTGTTCTTCTCCCACATAAAATTGGGGAAGAATAAAGTGAACAATGTATGAAAGAGTTCTTACCCTCCTACAGACTACCTTGTAGACAAACTTCTGATGTAAGAAAGTATATGGTCCCTTTGTATATTTTATAGAGGCTTATAGATCGAAATCTCTTTTATATTTGTGTCATTGTAGCAATTAACAACTGGTGTTAATGGTAACAATGATACAAATAATTGCAATGATACAAAAAGCCCAAGACCATGTTCCCAGTGCTGGCAGCAGCATCTGGCCAGGCTCATAACAAGTTTTCAGTGACACAGAATTTATTGCAAAATGCTCTCATTTTCATCATCAGAGTCATGTTTTTCTGCCACTATAAACAAGAGAGAATCAGGCCCACACACAGAGATACAAATTTACAATTTCTTCATTGTCTTTTGTTGCTTCTGCTCTTTAATCTAACTGGTTTTGCAATGCACAAGGATTTATAATACAAAGGAATGGGGACAGATGACATTCCACAGCGCTGATGTCTGGTATACAAAGATTATGTATTTCAATAAAATGGAATAGCTGGTTTTCAAAAGGCACAGGTAGATAAATAAAATGTGATCCCTATATCCCAACTTCCAAATGTTAGAAATGTTATTCAGCTTTTACACAGAGGCTAGAAATCAAACAAGTTGGATTTGTGCTATAACTGTGCTATAAATTCTTTCATTTTTAAGTTTATACATAGACCATGATAAGTACAAGGGACAGTTGAAGGAAAAAATAAATCACATTTCAAAAGTGTGTGAATTAGAAAACTTGGGTCCACTTTCAGAAGTGAATGAATCTCACCTACCTGCTGTGCAAGCTAATTATGTCTTTAAGAGTTTCTGTGATACCGTTTCCATTGCTAAAGATACAGAGGAGTACTTGGAAGAATTTTTAAAATGCCTTGGTATGAAAATCCCTTAACATTGTCAACATTTAAATCCCTTTAAAGATCTGCCCAAGTCACTTCAGAAGGTGCAACAAACACCTAAGTTATATAGGGCTTTTTCTATAACAGGTTTTGTAACCTTTAGTTTTCAGCTATTACTTCGAAGTTCCCTGTAAAGCATAAAGGAATAAATTTACACCAGCCTGCTCAGTTCCATCAGGCTGTCCAAACCATAGTTTATGTCAAGGAAAAAGTAAAATCTAAGGTCTAGTTGCCTGAGTGCTTTTGTGCATGATTCTGTGATGATGGAAGTTGATGATCTCCAATCCTCAGATATAGGCGCTTTCTTTGCATTAAATATCTAATTCCTCTCAGAGCAACCATTTCACAATTCCACTACTAGTGCATAGAGGCAACCTCACTGTTCCCTCACTGTCTTTCTCCCTCTCAATGAGCACACTGCACCTGAATGAAAGAATAATTAGGACACTTGCAAACAGAAATGAAGAATGTCACGATAGTCTAACAAGGTAGAGATGAATAACATGAGAAGTTTTTCAAGAGAGCGTCATATTAGAAAAAGAAATTTTGTGAAATGCAAATTTTCATTCTAAAATGGAACTTAAATACTGTTCAAGTTGTTGATGTTTCTACACAGTGGAAACTGTAAGTTTTGATCAGGGTGTAAAGATCTTACCTTTAAGGTCTGTCCTCTAAAAGAACTCTTACATTTTGCATAAGCATCATGTAGAAGGTGAATAAGAACCTCTCATTGATTTAAAAAAGCCACATTCATCCTGCAACACCTTAATGGTGGTTGAAGGCTTCCGTGCAAGGTCTAAAACAGTATAATCCTCATTAATATGTAAAAACTTTTCTTCCCAGAGATATATTATTTTAGGTCAGGAAAAAAAATTTTAAAATTCTACCAAACAAGAAAATCAGGCATCTAAAAATAGGTATCTAAAAAAACCCTGAAATCTGAAACTTTTCTTAAACTAAAAGTATTGAGGATAATGCTTTGCAGAGTGTAAGAGCAAATTAGCTTCCACTTTGCATAAAGATACAATGGATAAGTTTTATACTTGAGTTTGCAACATTCAGTAAAGGGACTACTTAGCCTAATTTTGGCATTCTATAGAATAACAGTGGCAAGAAGAAGTAACAAAAACTATCTGAAGGTTGCTGCAGGTGGATATCCACTTCATAAATGCCACAATTATTAAAACCAGAAGTGCTTGCAGAACTTTCACACAGCCCTGAATCAGTGCAATGAAAATTGATGCTCTGCCTACTCTTCTGTTTTTGTTTATCTATATTGTAAAGCAATAAAGTTAACCACCATCCTGAGTGTACAGACTCCTTACTGAGTGGAAAAAGAGTATTAATTTGAGCTAGTTATACTACCTGTAGGAAGTTTGAAATTCAATGCTATCAAAATTTCAGCTTCAAAAACTGTAACTCTCATGCCTGTGTGTGAAATTGGCATAAATATCTAATTTTAGTAATTTAAAAACCTTAGATTCCTTTGATGAATGCAAAATAAATCAATATGATTTTCATAATGATGGGTGTGAGAAAAAGCAGTCTTCCTAGTCAATATATCTGACAAAACATGATCTCCTCTGCAAGATATTATTGTTCTATGTCTAATGACTCTCAGTCTTAGGACTTGTTCACCATCTGGAAAAGCCAGTTATCTACAATAGCTTCACCATTTCACAGTGACCAGCAAGGGACTGCAAAGCCAGCTCTTCATCAGCTTGCTCTACCTCAAATATTTCAAAGTGTTTGGCAGATATCTGTCTACTCCTGTGCCAAAATTCCCTGCTTCCAACACAAGGCCATTTTGCCCTTTTCCTCCCCTCATTTTTAGTGCAAGAAGGGGGAATAAACCCAGAAGAGAGGAGTTATCTGCAGACCAGTTCTTGTTAGACCTCTGCATTGCAAATTAATTGTTTTGGTGCAGCCATGCACTGTTAAATAGAACAGGACAGCAGCCTGAGGTCAATCTTCAAATTGAGGTCAATCACACTCCTGTGGGGCAACCTGAGGTCAGTCTCAAAAGTGACTTTAAAATATCCATACTGGCTTACTCATGGTACAAGAAAAATTCTTTTTTTGCCTCCCAGCTATCCAGTTTATTTTACTTTAAAAAAATCAGATCTTTGATATTTCTTGGAATCAGTAATATTGTTTCACTGTCAGGACCAACATTAATGCTGAGAAAAAAACTTAGATTAGACACAAGTCAATTACAGAAGAGTAAGTTTTAATATTGTCAGTCACAGCAGCCTTCTGGGGTTTTTCCTTAGTAAATTAAAAGGCTTTCCTTTTCCTCTAGAACCATCTTATCACTCATTTCACTATCAGAAAAACACTCTGAAGATAATAGCAAGAGATTCTTTTAAAGGAAAATATATCTAGTTTAATTTCATCTCCATTTTAAGAGGGAGGATTGTTCTATATTATTAGTTATTTGGGTTCATGTCTGTCCATGCATACACAAGTGATAACAGCAACATTGATATAAGGTGAATTGCCTGAGAACTGTGATTTCACTTACTATGCTCAACTAAGAATGTCCCAAAATAAGGACTGTTCTTTACAGGTGTGCTTACATTGCTTGTGTTTTGTATGATGTTTGTTTGTTAACTGGCAATTCACTCCTGCCCTGTCTCGTAACTCTTTATTCCCAGGCTCTACCCTTTCTTCAGGATTTGGCAACGTTCATCATTTTGATTATGTCATCCATTTGCTCAGCAAGTAATTCACTATCTTCCTTTAAGAATCAGGATACTATTTCAGGGGTAACTTCTAACATTTAAGGCACTTAAGGTGCCAGGTCCAATTTACTTACTGCTAATGATTGATGTCTACTTTCTCTCTTGGCTCTGTGTCTGTTCCCACTGTGCCTTGTGTGCAGTGTGGATGTGAGAATTTCCCAAATGCAGTAGTACCCTTAACAGATCCCCAACTTTCATTGTATTTCATTCAAACAGAGAAATTCAAAATGCTCTCATCAGCTCTATCATCTCTGTGTGGGTTTCATTTCTCAGCCTCAGCTCATTTTCAAAATATAATGAGGCATTGATTTTGCAAGCCTGTTTTGTAACAGTCCCAAGATGCTGCAATCAGACAGTTTTTTGTCCTATAATCAGAAGAGAGGATATGACCTAATTCACCTTCCTTGCCTTGTAATACCTGACCACATAGCTGTTGAGTCTTCACAGCACGACAAGGCACCAGAGCAGGGGTGCAGCTGTGGAGCAGGGTCCTGCCAGCCTGGTTCCCTGCTTCCAGCTGAGGGTGCTGGGGCTGGAGGAGCCCCAGCCAGGGTGAGCACAGCCTGCCTCTCCCACAGCACTCTCTCACCTCTGGAATCCTCAGCAAGGGTTAATCCTACACCTGATGTGGCTTTCCTCTCACCCACAGCACAAGCCTCTTCCAAGTGCTTCCCCAGTCTTCTCTTGAGGTTGCTGAGGCACACAGCATTGTTCACTGAGGAGCTTTACAGGTCTGTTACCAACAGGTGAAAACATGTCACGACCCCTTGGTCCCTGTACAGGAAGAGAGAGTGAGCACTCAGTCCCTGGTTGTACCTTTCCTACAGCATTCATGAACTTTCAAGGTGCCTCTTTCCCCACATGTAGGTCCTCTCTTTTCAGTAAGAAGACCACTGTGTTTTACTTTTCCTGGTACAGACACTGCCGCACAATACTTGTCACTCATAATTCCCTTCTTCAGATTTTTCTCTGTGTCACCATATGCTTCTGGAAGAAGAGGACAAGAATGGTACAGAGTATTCAGGGGGAAGTTGGACCATAGCCAAAGAACTGTAGTGTTGTTTTCCTGTTTGCTTTTCACTCCTTTTCTAATTTCCCCTTGAAATCCATCCTTTTTCTCTGACAGCTGCTGAGCAGTGAACTGGTGTTTTTCTGGAACTCTCTGTGACAAGACTCAAGGTCTCACTCTTTAGTAATAATAGGCAAGTCAGAGGACATTATTTAGTATGCAAATTTAGGATTATTATTTTCTGTCTGCACCACTTTATCTGTATAGAATTTTTACTTCTATCTTGCTTTCTAGTCTCATAAGGCCATTCTGCAATTTTTTAGAGTCAGCCTGGACACTGACTCCCCCAGCTCAGCTATTTTTGTCACCTCGGTGTTTGCTGTGCCACGTCACTCACAGACATGTATAGCACAGTTCTTAGAAGAGCCCTCATTTCATTCCTGAAAACCAAAGATTTAGTCCTGCCTTCTGTTTATGTTTCTGTGATTCGTATCCATCCAAGATAGGACCTTGTTTCTTATGCCATGGCAGTTTCATTCTTTAAAATTCTATGGTGAGGGATTTCGTCCAAAAATTCAGGGTCATCCTTAACGATGTGCTCATTGTCCTCTCAAGTGTTTTGCATTGTGTTTAAAGGCCAGGACTAGCCTTTATAGAAACCATGCTTTGTCTTTCCAGTAAGTCACATTTATCCTGATTTCCACTAATTCCATATTTAATCATGTCTTCTGCTAATTTATCAAGCGAAGGCATCAGGCTCACAGGGTTGGAGATCTTCCCTAGAAAACTCTTTAAAATTTTGTGCTACATTTACCACTCTCCCCTTCTCAAAAATGAGTGAAACCTTATGGTAAAGTTTACACACCACCATCAATAATTCAACTATTTCATCCTTTAATTCTCTAAAGGCTCTTGGGGGAATATCATAGAGTCTCAGTGATTTCTTAGTGTTTATTCTAACTCTTTATTGAATAACTTCTTCCACAGTTTCTTCTGTTTCAGGCAATCTCTTGCTGAGTCCTCTCAGAGGGTTTGGGGCTCCCCTCAGTCTTCCTACAGTGAGCATCAGAGCAAAACACTTATTTACCATCTCTGCCACAGCCTTGTCCTTGCTGAGCTCTCCACAAATAATGCCATCACTGCCTGACCTGCAGAGCTGGCAGTGCTTCCTTCTGCTCTGCCGGGAGAAGGATTAAACCTGCCTTGATGTAGAGAGAAGCATATTGCCTATAGATCCTATGCATATTGGCTGTAAAAAGTGGTTACTTGGGCAAGGATTTCAGGAAGAGAAAGGTGGTCTCCAGTTAAGACAATGGAACAATGGTCTGGAAAGCTGGATTTATGTCACTGTCATATGAAGTGAGCAAGTGATTTATTCCAGTCCTCTGTTTGCGTTATTTGTGCGCCCCTGATTTCCTGAGTGACTGATTCGATAACTCTCGTACACAAGCAGTGCAGTGCAATTTAGAATGTATAAAGTGGCACACCAAAAATTCACAACTCATAACCTCAAAACTTAGAGGACTGGGGGGATTATTTTCAACTCTCTGTGTCTCAATTCAGCACTCGCAAAATGGAATAATGCTACTCCTCACCTCAGAGGGGGTTTGTGCATATAAATTCATTAAAGTTTGTAAAATGTTCAGGTACTATAGCAACAGGCACCATAGAAAAACCTGGAAGGGACACAGTAATTGTCTTCATAGCAAGGTTTGGATACTGTGCAGTAAATAAGGCATGGGGGACATATTGAGCAATAGGAAGAGAACTAAAATTGAATATTTGCTTTTCAGTTAAGCTCCTTCTGTCCTATGCACAGACCGAAGCACAAATAGTTTAGAACTAAATTCAAATGTGACTGTGTAATTAGACAATGTCATAATGCTCACACCCACTGGGGCATATTTAGGGCTGTACAAGGCAATTCTTAGGGTTTGGCAAAGACACCAGCCATTAAAAATAGAGTTTTACATTAGACAAAAGGTCAGGAAACTGTAATGAAAGGCAGTCCAATTCTCTTCTGCTACTCCACTGAATTGCAATTTTGGAGGGGTAATAAATATTGCATACAATTTTCAAAAGTACTTTAGAGATTTGAGAGCCTAAACTCTATGAGTGTCATCATAAACCTAAGCTGCTATTACTCCTGCTAGAGGAAGCTCTGCTCGTTCCAGAAATGGATGCATTAGGATGATATGTCAGCATGGCTCTCCATGTGGAGAGAAAGACCATGAGAGGAAGCACATCATAAATTGTCCTTAGCCAACGTGTTTGGGCTAGTACCATTGCATATTGAGCAACTCAGTGTGAACAAGTAAGGTATCCACACAAATTTGATTAATACAATTAAGTTTGACAGAATTTGTTGCTGGTTTACACCCAATTTTTACTAACTTTACTCAAACTGATTCTCAGAATACACCAACATCTTTCCTGCTGAAATTGGTAAGGTTGCTAACAGTGAATAACATTCAGTGTAAGGGGTTCACACTCTCTACATTACAGAGAGAGGGAAATAGAGAGGAGTGAACATACAGAGGAATTACAAGGAATTACTTTCTTTAGTGGTGTTATTTAACTGAGTTGAGCAAATTCATTCCCAAAAACTGAGAAACTGTTAGAACATTAAATTGCATACAGAAAAGTAAAATTTATTTATTTTAAAGTCCTATATGAAATGTCTATTTGTTTGTATGATTCTGTGGTTGACAGTAAAGACTCCATCGATTACTACAAGGCCTAACTTTCACCCATAAACAACTTAATCTACCTTGAAATTATGAACTCAGCTGACCCTACCAAAATTTCATCATGGAGTTCAAGGAAGGCAGGTATTTTGAGAATGTAGGAGGCAGCAACTTTTGCTAGCAATGTGAGAGGAGACATAATTTGTATTTTTAAGAATATTTGCTATAAATAATAGCAAAAGGTTTTTTATTTGTAAGAATTATCCTTATGATTTATTTATTTTTGTTATTGTGTCGTTAATTATTTAATGTTTAAGGCTTTAAAAACCTACAGCAAGTAGAAAATAACTGATCATCCTAGTAAACATCTTTAGAGTTCTGGAATCCACTTTTTTTTCCCTATAGGACTGCATTTGTTCTACCAGCCTGCACATATAGTTGATTTTTATGGCACAATCCAATTTGGGCATTTGTTATTGACACACACACAATCATTTTAAGTGCAGTTAAGTACACCATCTGCCTTTTCTTTCTGCCTGTGTCTGTGCAGCCATACACAGGGATCTGCTATTCCAGGAGTGTCTGGTGTTATAGCTGCACCAGTTGCACTACAATCAGCTGAGTAGGCATTTCCCTTATGAACCCTGATTTTCAATGTTTAAAAACTAATTTGAAATTGCATAAAGCTCAAATATGGCATGCACATTTGCAAACCAGATGTGTTTCTGTTTATTCTTTTACTTTTAAATGCCAAAAATGGTAGGGTTTAAAGAGTCCATCCAAATAATGTAACATTCACAATCAGCAAAGCAGATCTGCTCTCAGATTGGGGATGAGGTTGAAAGATGTTTGGAAGGGGTCTTACTTAACCTTTTGGTCATTATTTGTATCTCTCTTCCCTCAGCTAACTGCTACCAGTACACAGCATGAACTGCAAGCCACATTTAATGAAGGGGCTTGGGCAGGTCTGTGACAAGCCACTGGCTTTTGGCAGAGAGGGAAATTGTTCTGATTTACCCAGCAGCTAGACAGGCTTGATTCTATTAATCCCAGGGTAGAAGTTAAAACAGTCTTTATGTTTCTCTCTGAATCTGAGAAACCTAACGAGAGAGATAGAGAAACTCTCCAGAGACAAATTCTGTGAAAGAATTCAAATTCATAAGAAGATGTAAAAAGTAAAGAAGAAGAGGGGGGAATGAATTAAAAACATTTTCATTTAAACAAAGTTTTCCAGTTTTTCTGGCCATCTGAGCTTTATGTTGGGAAGATCCACTGCAACAACATCTCTAAATTAGGGGCTCTAAACGTACCAAAGGTCTCCTGAAGAATTATCAGTCATATCCCCACTTCATCTGCAAATTCCCAAAGCATTTCTTTTCCCAGATTCTCTTGTAAGTGCTTGTCCTAGGGCGATGAATGCTTATCTCCTATCAAATACTCCACTGCAATCCAAGGCACCAGCTACACCCTCCTGTCCTTAGGAAGATTTGCAAACCAGCCCACTGGTTAAAGACTCAGCACTCAGCCAGTGCACAGCACCTGTGGAGAGGGCGGCCCACACCACCTCTGGCAAGTGTGACACAGAGTTTCAGCCAAACCCTGAAGTTCTAAAGGAATTTCAAGAGGCTTCTTTGCACATTCCCCACTAATTAGAGAGAGGTGTGTTTGAACCACTTCATGCTGAGGAAGGTATTGAGCCTGGGGGTCTTTCTTCCTCAGAGAGTGCTCTGATCCCTAACAGGAATTCAGGAAACCACCTCTCCCTGCCTGAAGTTGAGGGGAAAGAGAGACCTGGCTCAATTCTTTGAAGAAATAGTTACAGAAGACTTCTGTCAGGAGAGGGTTCCAGATTTGTGATCCCCAGTGCAGGAAGGCACGTGCCCATTACTTGGAGTGCAGCTGTGGGTGCCAGAGGAGGGCATGGTCACACTCTCAGGTGTCACCTCCTACCTGCCTCAGCTTGGCTTCATCAAGAACAGCAAGAAATTTAGATAAATGTGAGGGGCAGTTAGGCTCTACTCAGAAGTGAGGCATTATATAGGCATCATCTATAGATATTTTCATTACTGAAAATAGTCAGTTTTTCAGTTTTGTGCTATTTTCCCCTTCCTCTTCTGCTATTCCCTGGCTCCAATGTGATGCTGCTGCATCTTCAGCCAAGGACTGCCAATCCATCTGTTGGCCTGGTTCCTACAAAGACAGGTCAAATGCTGGGTGATTTTTGTGTGATTTGTGGGTCACCAATGTTTACCCTAGTAAGCAGTACTATAGGTCTCACATCTGAGGCAGTACCTTAATGTAAGGTGAAAAGTGATCTAAGAACATTTTTCCTGAAAATATATCTTCAGCAGGGGAGAATCTAAGCATATGATTAATCTTGAACATATTAGTAGGCCTAATGAAGTCAGTAGGGCTACTCATTGACATGAAATTAATACATAAAGTCTTCATAGGATGACAGTATATATATGAGGAAAATTGCTTTCTCATCTCATTTCACAGGCATCCAGGACCTGTTCTTGCTCTTGTGATGCCTTCTTCTCACATCAACTGCTCAGCCAACTTCTTAATTTCCAGCTGGTCTGCTTATACCCTTCTATAATATCTTGTGCTCTCCCTCCACAAATGCCTAAGGTGCCAAAAGTGTCGTTTTGGTGACCTTTCTACATTGGTCACTTATTTCTTCTAAAAGATGTAGTCAGAGAGATTGTTAATAGTTCTTGACATTGACATAAAACATGAAGAAAAGCAGCAACCTGTTTAATTCATATTAACTGAGATCAGAAGTGAGAAAGAGGCAGGTGAGTTCAGACTGAGTGGGCCACTCTCCAGCCTCTTTGCTTTATGAGTTTGGATTCTTTTGATTTTATTTATGGACTAATCTTTATCAATATAATCAGTATTGGCTGCTCAAGGACATAGCTGTTACTCACATGAGACTTAACCACTGTTTAATAGAGTGTGGGGTGCTTAGGGGGAGAGTGGGAGATGTACAGGAATGTCTCCTCATTGTGTTACCCAGCGCTGAGTATATAAAGCAGAGGCTTAAGGAAAACAAAGAATGTGGAAATGAGGAGAAATTAAGAAAGTGAGAACAAACAAAAGCAGCTGAGATGCAGAAAATCTGAAAAAGGCACAGTATCATAAAAGATGGATGGAAAACTGACAACTAATATTGTTCCTGCCTTAAATCTTCCACCACCATGGTGATTGCCGTAACTCCCATCCTCGGAGCCTAACTGCACTGTTTAGTCTATAAGGAACAGCAATGCCTGTTACCATGAATTCTGCTCCTTCATGCTGGAATTCTGGCTGTTGCACAACTAAGCCTTGCACTTTGTCAAGTAGCCAGAAACTTTCCTAATACAGAGAAAAAATTGTGCTACAAATGACACAAGCACTGAAAAATTATCAGCATTGTTGGAAATGTTAGGACACTTCCTGCAATGGAAAATGAAATAGATATTTATATCCCAATCTTATAAGTGAGCAGTTTCCGCCATTATTGACTGATATTGCAGAGCTAATTTAATTATCTACTTCGAAAAAATTTTAAAAAATATTTTGGAAAAGCAGTGTGAAAATTTAACAGTAGTGTGAAAACTATGTCTGGAAAAGGTATATGTGGGCTTTTAGTTACAATCTGGTAAGTCAAGGTACATCCCAATTCCTTCTCCAGCAACTGTTCCTTAGCTAATTTTCAAAAGTCTTTGTCATACACAAAATTGTGTGTTATAAGTTCACATTTCTGGGCTGCAGCAACATCTCTCCTTGAAAATTGCATTACTTATTCATGTCTATCTTTTCACAGTAAAAAAGGAAAAAGTAGTTGGCCATAACAATATAATTTAAAGAGAGGAATTATTTGTTCCTGTTATGGAAACTGTTTTCTTTTGAATTGGTTTGAGCTAAAGGCATCAACAAGATTACTTAGTATGGTAAAGCCTACCTATGTTTATTTTCTTTTCAAAACCCTTTATTCTTCAATACTATGAATAGTTTAAAACTATTTTAGACACATAAGTTAACAATATTGGCAAATAAAATATCATTATGATGTACTCACCTACAAATCTCTCTTTATCAGTTTCTGTAATGCCCCACATTCCAACCATTTCTTTGTAGGATTAGACTGCAAAATGGATATCATTCAAATATGTGAAGAGCATAAATGTTCTCATGGAAAATATGGTTCTTGCTGTGCAAAGACTGCAATGTTTATATACTCCTTTTATTAATGTGAATCATTTGGGCCCATTAAGTTTTACCTCTACTTCACAATTAGTGGAACAATAAAAAAAAGCTAGAACTGAAGAGCACTCAAGCTGATAATGAAAAAACTAGAATGTTTGGAGAAGTAGCAAATAGAGGCAAATGTGCTGTCAGTGTTCCATATATTCCATGTACAATGTTTCCTAAGACGTTGCCCACCTTGAGGAATGATAGCAATTGCTGAAGATCGTTGTATCACTGTCTCCAGATTTCAGCACTGTTCCTCTGAAAATGTTATTAGGTCTGAAAGTGCAAAAATGGTCTAAAAAGGAGGAAATCAGTGTTTTCAAAACTAAATAAGAAAGTTTATCAATATGGTGTGCAATAAATAAATAAATAAGAACAAGATCCAGTTGTCACACGTTCTATACCCATATATAACAAGACTCCAAACTTTATTTATGTGAAGCTGGACCTCATATCTAATTCCCCACCAAAAAGGTTGTTTTCATTTTCAATTTAGTTTCAATCAGGTGAGAACACACACACTTTCTGTGAACATCAAGTTGGATTTCATCACGTTGGTTTCACACATGTGCACAGGTTTTCAGTTGAGCTCACACAGACACAGTAGCAGATAAGCTTAGCCCTGAGATCAATGAAAGAAAATTCATGTTGAGTATTACAGGATAGCCACAGGAAGCAGCTCTCAGATTTGTTAATATAACACTATGTATCAGAAATGGGATTCAAAGGGTGCTGTGTGTCCAGTCACTTTGGGAGCAGAACAGATTCCTCTGCTCTCTGTGCTCAATTAGAAAAAGCTCATTTGTCAAATGAATTGCTTTTCCACAGTGTACTTGAGGACTGAAACAGAGGAAATGAAATATTCACAGAAATGCAGACAACTCATGAAAAGTCTTTTTCTTTCAGATCCTGCAGTCCATTTTGAATAGGAGCAAGAAATGTAAACCATGCTATTGTGTGGTTCCTGTGTAAATTAGCTCTATGGGAATCCAAAATAGAGCAGATTTATGCTAACAACAGGCTGAGGGAGATTACTTGCAAACAACAAAGGCAGCCTGGCCAGCAGTTTAGGCCTTCTCTTGTTAAGAAAATTTTCCCATCTGTAGCTAAATCAATTAGTTATACCAGTGCAAACCCCTGATAGAGACATGCTGCACCAGCATGAATTGGGGCTTAAAGCCATTTAGGTTAATTCAATAAATCCTTGTCAGCATTGCTTTGAAGCAAAGGATACCATAGAAGCAAAAGTTTATTTGGGGTAAAGAGACTGAGTGACATGTAGGTGGGTATCAAGCTGTCATTCTTCTGGCTGCAAGCATGTGCAGCTGAGTGAATACATGTGGCAGGTTGGATTTGGATCTCATCTCAAGCCTATGTAATGAAGAATGACGCTTTTCCCCTTGCAGCCTTTCCTATTCAATAGCTGGTCTTTAACTAATTTTCAAATGCTTTAATCATGAGATACAAGAAGACAATTGCACATGCTGACCCTCAGCGCCCCACGCCTCCTGGAATAACACCAGACTGTCATCTTCCTCTCCAGCTCTCTCCTCCCAGCCACATTTCCATGTGCCATGGTGGCCCAGTCTACCACTTTCTTTCTCATCTGCAGGAGCACAGTGTCTGAGGAAATTATCTGGGACTGCAATCCCCAGAAGTGCTGCGTGAGCTAATAGCTTGCATATTCAGAGGTGCGCTCCGGGGAGGTCACCCACACTGCCGCAAGAAGAAAGAGCAGCTACAGCCAGCCGTGCTGCAGTCTCCCCCTCATTAGTGCTGACACTGGTCACTGGCTGGGGCTGGGAGAGAGGCAGCAGGGTGTCAGAATCAGATCAAGACATCTCATTTTCTCTAAGCTCTATTGTTCTTCCATCCCAGCTGTAGAAGAGAGTTTGTTTAAATTGACTGCTTGTCCGGATTTCCTAAACACCTGATGTTGTAGGGAAAAAATAATTCAGAAGTGCACGGATTATAGAAAATTATTGCATCAATATTTATATATTTTACCTATAAACCATATATTAAACATTTCATCTGGTTCTCACAAAGTCAGTTCTTGTTCCCTGGACTTCATAAAACAATGTCTGCAGAAAAATATATGTATTTCAAAGCAAAAAACTACTCTAAACTTCTAAAGCACAAATGCTCTTTTTAGGTACTTGTTGCAGGTCAGTCCTCTGCATGTTGCCTAAATCAGATACTTGCTGCTGCCCAGGAACATGAGACTGAAAGCCCCTAAAGACACAGTTCGTGTCCCTGTTATTACAGTCTTCATAGCAAACAATTTTTCATAGCAAATCAATCTACACTCTGACAATAACAGATATTTTTTTCCCATGAGACAGATGGTTCTGGAATAGAGCCCCCAACTTACTGACCTGGCACCTCTTCCACTTTGCATTAATCTTTCTCGAGCATGTTTTACCAGGGCTGTGCACACACCCCCCATGACATGGCCTCCATATATGCACTGACATTTTGCAATTACTTCACCTCAAACAGCTTCCAACTCTTTTCCTCACATACTTTACAGAGTGTTCCTGTTGAGTGATCCTACTGCATCACTACCACAGAGAAAGCAGTAATCTGTGGTGTGGAGACAGGAATGTGTGCCTTGTGAGACATGGGAAAAAAGGCACAGAAAGAGGAATTACTGACAAACAAAGCTCAGAAGGAATTTCATTTTCCTACTCACCAACAGCCAGAGAATTGCCCCAAGTCTTTTGCTTCTCTTCAGTTGTTTCCAAAATATAGGCTGACGTCCTTGGCAGAAGTTCCTGTCGGTCTGTGACTGCATGACCTTGAACATTTTGCTATTAAATTTCTTCCATTTCTTTTTACTTCAGTCCTCAGTTATCCATCTCATTCACATGATATTTTGATCCTCCTCTACACAGGCAGTGCCACCCACCATTGTGTCACCAGCATAATTTTTAGTTCACTGCCACTTTTGATCCTCAATTTAGAAGTAAAAATACTAAACAAATACAGAGCCTTGTTTTTTTTAGCCACATAACCTTCTAGAAGTAACCGCACTCCTTCCTGCCAGTACCTCTTCAACACTCAGTAGGGACATGTTCACTCCAGTCAATTTTCACCTTTTGTGTAAACTCGGCTCCTTCCCCTAGTTTGAATGATCATTAGTCAGTGAGAATGCAGAAAAAAAAGTAGTTGAATAGCTACTAGTTGTTAGATTGGTCTATATAATACACAGTTTAATACACAGTTATTGAACAACTTTCAAAGTAAAAATAATTGATGGTGAGGAAATAAATATATTTATAAAGAGATTAAATGCAGCTTCAGCCAAGGGAGATTGCTCCAAATTCATTTGACACTGCTCTTCAGAGGATTTTTTTTTTTTTCCAGGAAAGGAACCCCAAACAATCAATGTCATTGGCCTGGGCTTCAGCAACAGGACAGCTAGTGAAGACAGCTTAGCCTGTGGAGTTTAGGCAGGGAAAGGGCAGAGAGAGTTAGCATAACTTCATACCAGTTAAAAATAACTGTTGGAACTGAGAGTGATTGCTTGGTTGAGTGATGCCGTTCACCACAGCTTTAAATTACTGTGGAATGGTTTAGGCATTAGTTAACTGTCTGCCATGAATCCCATAATGGATCTCTTAAGTCAGGGTTAAGGAATGGTTAACCATAGCCTGGTTAATGTTTATACAAGCTGTTCTTCATGTCTGATTAGTTTTTTATCTTTCCATTATTGTAATAGTGTCATAATTAGCTTAATTAATTTACTTCCTTTTTATTTTTTTTAGTTATGCATTTTGTGATTTTAGGTCAAGCAGGTTTTTCCTGGGAAAAACTCTTCTGTTACAGAGCATTCCACCATTTCAATCAATTGGCTGCTTCTGTAGTGTTTATATTCTCAAATTTTCAACCCAAAAATAATGTGTACTTAAACTTTTCCACTGGAATAAAGTACAATGACAGAATAGAGACAGTGCTTGGTTGATTGGATTTACCAAGCAGCAATGAGCAGTTAAAACAATATACCACTGAATGTTGACTTAAAAGAGAGGACCATAACTCCTTGAAAGATAATCATATTTACTGAGACATTAAGCATTAAAGAAGATTGTACTAGACAACTGGAAATATTGATAAACACAAAACAAACAACTGCTTGTAAAAGGTAAGGCTTTACAGATGCTATGGATGCTGTTTGGTATTTTGGTAATGTTTTGCACTGTCAAGCCCGCAGGGAGCACCAGGACCTTGTGCCATGCACCCTGCTCTTTTAATCACTTTCTTAGTCAGTGGCAGAACATGACAACCCACTGAGAAATATGAGCACAGAAATCAGGGACCAGCAGAAATCACAAACTACCACAGATCTGTGCTCTACTGCATGAACTCATGCACAATTCTGGTTTTGTTTCTTGGAGAAAGAAGGAACAAAACCTGGAGAGGAAGATTGTGTTGACTATACATCTTCATAAACCAAGATGTATTTCAGAACTGACATAAAGAAAGACACAAAGACAAAAATAAGAAAGTTTTCATGATTTAAAGTTGTTTCCTTATTTTATGCAAACTGTAATCCTGGAAAATTGTCATCCAGAAAGTGAGGTACATTTCAAGACACCCACGGCCAAGAAAATAAGGTTATATAGCAACAGGTGCAGAAAAGAGTCACTGACATCATCAGGGGACTGGGATGATTCATTCTCATACGTGTACCAAAGTGAGTGCTTTATTTATTTATTTGTGGTAAAGCAACAACATATACTAAAAAATCACATAACATTATGAATTAAAAATGTAAATGAAACTTCCACAAATGGCTGCACCAATCCATCAAAAAAGAAGTTAAAAGATTTTAAGGCATCTCTTATTCCATGAAAAGCATTTTCACCTCTTAGCAGGGGTCAGATTTACTATCACAGGAAAGTAGAAAGAATAAGTCTGTGAACAGGAGCTGATACTCTTATTCATTTGGGGATTTTTCGTGCAAAATTCAGATAAAAATATGAATAAATACAAATTTCACCTGATGTGCATTTATATAGAGGTAAAATTTCACGGATAAGACTGCTCCTCTTCTGCCTGCTTAAAAAAGTTCCCACAGTGTCGCAGACTTCTTTTTCACTAAAAATCCTTTCTTTAGGATTTTCCCTTCTGGGAAGCTGAGGCCCCAGAAAAAGAATATAAACAATGGTTATCTGCTGCTGTGGAATGCAACAGGTGGATTTTTGATTGGGCCATCTTGAATGTTTTTAATTAATGGCCAATCAAAACGGAGCTATCTCGGTCAGAGTCTGAGAGAGCTGCCTTTTGTTATCATTCTTCTCTTTTCTATTCTTAGCTTTTCCTTTCTATTTCTTTTTAGTATAGTTATAATGTAATATATATATATATATCATAAAATAATAAATCAAACCTTCTCATCATGGAGTCAACATTCTCATCTCTTGCCTCCTCCAAAAACCCCTGTGACCACGGTCACACCACAGTGAATCTTTAGTCTGGCAGATGTAATGTGTTCCTTCAGCTCATGGATTTGAGCAGCCATTTGAGTGCTTTATAACAAGCTGCCTATAAGTGTTCCTAGCATGTGATGCTAAGCTATGTGGGTGCAGGAGCAGCATCAGCTGTATCGTCCAGCTTGCATGGCATGGTGATAATCCAACAGCCCCAGTGCTCCCCTGGGAAGCAATACCAACAAGCCACTTCCACAAGCAGCCTATGAACTATGAATTTAACTATGATGTTGAGCAAGAAAATATTTCAAATAATCGTCGCAGAAAATCACTGAGCCTCAGTTCTGGCGCAGCATGTAGGGTAAATTGCAGGGGCTTTTGCTGTATTGCAAATTTTGCTATATTGCTATATTGCTTTTGCTATATTGCAAATTGCACAGGGTACAGCTCATTGGAATAGTTTTAGACAGACTCTCAATGTTTGACCAGCAGAAAGGGGAGATCCTCCCTAGACACACTCACACCCCTTCTGTCTTGAGGCTCCTGGCTGTGGGTGGCCACCATTTACCACCAGAGCTTGTCTGAACAGACTCAGCTCACTGGCTCAAGAAAAAGACTAAGTAATGGTGTTATCTGCCTTGCCTGCTAGTGGATGAATCCACCCACAGGAAAGACCAAAACCCACCTGACCCAGTGAAAGGGAGAGGTCAGGATGAATGCAGCTGGGTACAGAAGAGGGACAAGGAGACAAAAGAGAGAGCAAGTGAGAGCTCTTGTAGCCCTGCGTGGTTAGGCTCACATCTGTTGTCATCATTGTAAGCTAAAACCATAATAATTATTTACCTCAGATTACTAATACCAATATTGAAAGAAATGCCTGGTTATATGAAAATCTACCATGGTATTAGATGGAATTCAAACAATCTTTTGGTCATTGGTTGAACTTTCAAGACTATTTTAAGAGAGCCTGTGAGTCTGTAAATGTCAAAAGCTCTGGACTTCAAAACTCGGCAGATCTGAAAGCTGGACATCTGCAGTACAGTTTGTTGCCTTATTCTACCAGGGGAGAAACAAGTTCTATTTTTAGTTCACCTTGTGCAAGAAGTGAAGTCATTACAAAGATGAAAGAATTGGTCTGTACTAAAAATAGAATGCAAATGAGGCAGTGCTTCCTACAAGCTTATCTTTTCCTTTCACACTCATAGCTGTGGTCAGTAGCAAACACTTTTCCTGAAAATAACCATGGCATAGACACAAGTATTGTTAGTGTTCTCTGCACTCATGAGGAGGAAAAGGGGAAAAAACCCAAAACGACAAACCAGTGTGCAATGGAATATACAAATTACATGCATATTTATTTAAATGAAAGATAAAATACATATGCAGCTTCAAATAGTCTCTTACTTTGTAGACCAAGGTCAAAATAAACATTCTGAAGAAAAATCATTCTTTCAGCCATGAGGACTCCCTTGGTTTCCAGCATATTGTATCAAAACACAAGTTAAATACTTACATGGTTTCTTATGCTCTTTCTTGTCCCTTTCTACCTGAGGAGGAATAACCAGCAATATGGAATTTTCAGCCTCAGCACTTTTTAACCTATTGATTGTCCATCTTTTAAAAGAGATTGGGGAAAAAAGCATATTTTTAGAGAAAATTAGTGTCAGGATGGAGAATAATTGTATTTAGCTTCATCTTGATTATACAAATTAGAATGGTCTTGTTACAAACATCTACTAATAAAACAGTGTTTGGCATAGAAATATTGACACACGCTTGACTATAGTTCTGCTGGCAGTGCCATTATAATAAAAGACTAGGATACAATGCAAAAATGGAAAAGAAAATTCAGCATAGGCAATTTCTGTTGTGTTAGTTGGCTGCTGAATAGCTGCTTTAGAGATTGACAGAACAAGATGGGTCTTTTGAATGGGACAAAGACTTAATTCAATAGAGAAGCAATACAATACAAAACAAAAAATGGAATTCTGTTCATTTACATGCAAGCTAGTAAGCGGGTGAAATATTAATCCTTTTTCCTTAAATTTACAGCTTTACAGAGAAATTTTGGGTTTGCAATGTTTTTTTCAAGTTGCTATCATATTCTACTTTTTCTTTGAGATTCAGAATTTTGCCCACTTCATTTAGAGACCAAACAAACTGCCTGAAAGGGTGAGCTGTTATGCGACCAAGCTTTATCAATCCTCCTCCATTACTCTTTCTGAACTCAGCTGAGTCAAGAAATGAGTCATGGCTGTGTCATATGGCTCAGCTACTTCTGAGGACATCTCAGTTCCAGAAAGAAATACAAATTGCCCTTGACATTCACAAGCCAAAGAGAATACTGAAATATGGAGAAACTCTTTATCCCACCAGTGTTTCACTGAGAACACTTCCTGGGAAACCAATATATACCTACACTGCAAAACTTCCGTTTTCTCCATAGTTATCTACTCTTCTTGGGACTTCCTTTTAAATTTGTAACCTGGCATCTTGAATTAATTCTTCCAAAAGTCTGGCCATTCCTGTTCTGACTTTAGTTATTTAGCAGATTCTGTGCACTAATGAAATAATTGAATTTTGTCTCTGATATCAACAGCGAAGGAGTCAGACCTTCAGTGAAGTGAACCACTCTGAATTCACTTGCTTGAGTTGTCACCAGTGCTGATACATGTAATGCTGAGTTAGATTAGAAGAAGAAATTGAAGTAAGAGGAAAGAAATATACAGAAAATTGTGTATTTCTAGGACTAGGAAGCAGGCAATTTTCATTTTCAATGAGAATATCAGGAAAGAAATGGGTGTTGTCACTGTAATAAATGCAGCACATAGCCCCTCACAAGGTTTCAGGTCTTTGTGAGACAGATCTGCATGATCAAATAGAGTACCTCAGTGATTTTCCAGGTATAAACCTATGCCCTTCACACTTGCATTCAAGCTTACATCATTATCAAAAGAGATAAGGCAGCAGCAAAGGAAACGGGATTAACCATGAAAGTCATTAGGTTTTAAATTACTCAAGTAAATAAACTTCCCACACTGTGACCCAGAATATCTAACTTTTCCTTAAAAACTCTTAACACAGAAAACTTATCAGTCATTCTAATACTTTCTTCCATCAGGCTTAGAGTAAACACCAAGTGCAACAGCCTGGTGCCTACAGCTGTGATTCAGAGACTCATTCACATATATATATATATATATGTATTTATATATATAAATTTGCACAGTTGTCACTGTGCCATTGCATGCAGTCTGGAAGAGAAGAGCAGTGGCCCATTCCATGGGAAAAAGGAGGGCTGCGTGCTGCAGTCGGTGACCAGAATGATCGTGGATGAGTCTGCACCTTGCCCTGGTGCATTTCTCACCCAGCCCAGTCTCCCACTGTGGGACAGGACACACAAGGACTCCCATCCTTTACACACCTGGCACACATGGCCCCCCCACCCCCCTCATGCCATATAGCCTGGTACATCCAGGTAGTTCTGCATTATCAAATAGCCCCATGTCCTGGGATTCTAGTTCAGAGATATAAGAAGGCATAATGGGTGTGTCCAGCCTTTTCCTTCCTGTCCAGCATGTACTTGTAGGTGGTCTCTGGTTTCTGAGTTTCAGATGAGTCAATCTTTTCCTGCATCAGCGTTCCTTGAGCTCAAGAGCATAACATTCATTCTCTCACAGCCACTGCTATATTAGTACAATGCTGCTATATTTCCATTTTTATTTCTATCCCCTTTGGGCTTTCAGTTCCCTGCAAGCATATGAAAACATTAAGAATGATAAAGCTTAGTTCTTATATATCATTTTCCATGTTTAAGCATAGAAACTAATGATGCTGTAAGTCCCTACAACAGTGCTTTTTAGAGAGCAGTAAGGCAAGAACACCTTATTGGAGAACCAAGAAGGTGTGAAATGACATTTAGTTAAGAGACTGTAGTGTAGATTAAAGAGACATTAAAGTGCTGGTTTTCAGCTAAGAGCAGAATCTAAATTAAAATCCCAAGTTTGCAGGGGAGAAAACAGCACTAATTTGATATATATAAATGTAACTATAAAACCAATCCACTAGGTACTTATAGCAACACTGCAGTCAAGCTAGTAGTTGGAATATGGCAGAAGGCATAAAAGACCTAGCATTTATATTGTGAACTTGGTTAAGAAATGAACTCAAATGGTTTTTTATGAAGCTCATCCAGTCACTTCATTGGATTCTACCCGTCTGCTATGATGTACCTCCAAGTTGAGTCTCTGGATTTTTAAGCTTTCCTTTGTGCCAGGATTGCCTCCAGCCATCATTTCTGGGTCTAATTCATTCTGTTAAATAGAACATTATGGACTTCTTGCTTTACTTGTAAATAGGAGACAGTCTTACAAAAGAGAGCTCCTAAACTGATTAAAAGCCTCCCTTCCCATACCTTTATTCTTGAAGGTCATTTCACTTTTAGTCTAAAGACTTAAAGCTACTGGAAGCAAATAGACAGTACTCGCCACATGATTTTTATGTATTTTACATAGACCAAGAGATGCATAGTTTTATGCAACACATGCAACATCTCTACCCTCTTCCTCAGAATCCCAAAAATCTTACTGACCTTTGAGTACCAGGTTCCTCCTGCTGGATGCATTACCCAGATTGAGTCTGTTAAATGCCGCACTTTATTTCTTTCACTTTCTCCAGTGTTTCTGTTATCTTGCAAGTCCTTAACTAAATCCATCCCTGTGTGACTCCCTGCTTCTCAAGCCTCTTTTTTTAACTGAGCCTTGCCTTCAAATGTTCTCTTTCTTTGTTTCAAGTTCCTTAAAACTCTAGAGTGTCATCTGCAGACAACTAGAAAAATTCTTTTTTGCTGTGATGAACCCATGGCATGGTTCAGGTTGGAGAACAATAATTTTTAATAACACTTTTAATGTTCATTCAAACTCACTATCCTGCCTCCTTGATCCCAGGGACGAAGCAGAAATGGTATTTTAAACAATGGTGCAATTATGTTGCAAGACCACAGACCAGGACAGGATTGATAAATGAAGAGACAAATTCCCAAATAAAAGTAATATTATTATTCAGTGTGGTCATTCTGAAACAGGAGCTGCTCTGTACTACTAGGTATTCAATTGTTTTATTTCACTGGATTTTTGTTCATTGACAACAATGACAATTAATAACAGCCTGGCCAATAGTGTACTTACACTCCAGAAGATTAAGTGCCACAACATCTAGCAAAAGAGAACAAAACAAAACCACAGACATATGGGTTGTTAAAATGGTATTTTATTCAACAGTTCTGATACTTTAACAAGAAGTACATCCTCTGATTGTAATGGATAGTCAGATGGTTGAAACAATTAATCTGAGTTCCCTGCATAAAAATGAAAGAGCCCGATGCACCCGAAATCATTAGGATTTAAAGTAAGTAGCACCTTCTCTGTTTCAGATTTCAAAGGATGAGGTTGTTTTTCAAGCTGCTAAAATTGCATGGGTTGTTATTACTGCTAAAAGACATCATCAGCCTTCTTGTTCCCTCTAAGCTAAAACGCACATTTCCCACTTTGTTTCAGACAAAGTTTCATGAGTTTCTATTTTTCTGGGAACTTAAGATAACTCTTCTGGAACTCAATTTAATTTTGACATCCTATTCATCTTCCCGCTTATTTCCCATCACTGACCCTGATCTTATTAAAAAACCTCAGAGAATGTCAGCAATTGCAGGGTGGGGTTTTTTGACAAGTTACTCTGGAATGTGTTTAATGCCTTAAAATTGTCATTGATTGAAACTAGCAATTCTAAATGAGCAATTGAAAACTAATTTCCCTCTATTATTTATTTCTGTTTCTCTCCAGCCATATATTTGGCACTCCTGGGATGATTTCAAGACGGACAGCCCAATGCCCATTAGGGACACTTCTTTCTTTATCCTAGTGCCTGATTTAGCCTTTTTCAGGTTATAAGATCAGTGGATGCTTCTGTGGCACAATGGACCAACTAGGGACAACTGAAAAGACTGAGCACAGCTCCTGTTCTATGGAATATGGGCACCACAAAGAAACAGAGCTGATCATATCCTCTGCATATGTGTGTGCCCTGGGTTTAATAAATAATACAAAACCTAGTGAGGAGAGTCAGGACAGGATAAGCTAAATGCAAATATCGAGGCAGTGGTGTTTCCCTGTGGGTAAAGTCATTCACCTTCTTGTGAACTGAAGCTTGGACTTTTCAAGACTACTCTTGAGTTAAAAATCTTGGATGATTTCTTTCCATGAGTTTGTCAGGTGCTTTCTGAATATATGCAAAATTTGGCAGTAACCACATGGACCACCTGTGACAATGAAGTCCACAGTTTGACAGTCCACAGCATCCCAAAATTTCTTTTATTTGTGTCTGAGACATCCTGACAGTAAGATTTTATGTCCTTTATTTTGGTATTATATTACTCAGTGAATAATAATTTTCTACCTGTCTCCTCTTTCCATTTATTTTTCTCTATATCCATCACATCTGTCCTCATTAGGTCTCCAGGCTAAACTGTTATTGCCAATTTTAGTCATTTTTCATGGAGAAGTTCGTTGTCCCATAATCTTTTCTCTTTCCATCCTTTTTAATGTTTTCAAAACTGAGGCCAGAGAACTGTGTGTAATATTAAAGTTGTGGTCACAATAGTTTAAACAATGATATAAAGAAGTTTGGTGCTACTGTCTTCCTTTTAGTGCTCCCTGCCATCCATCTCTTTTGTTCAACCAGCACAGAGAATTGAGCTAACATTATGAATATAATGTCTAGATATTTTTTGAAACACATGTCAAATTGCATTTATGAACTTCAAATATATCTGTAATTTTTATTGCTGGGTTGAATTGACTCAGTAGAATCCCTTGGCAACAGTCTGCCATTATTCTGGTCTTCCTTAAACTGAAGAGCTTAAAATCCTCAGCAAATTTAAGTTAATTTCTAGAGCTTTTTATGCATATGCTATGAATCATAGGCAATTTTCCCTTTTTGACACAGATTCACTTGTGAAGTCTGCCTTTTTTCTTATTTCTCTTTGTTTCTCAGTCCATGGAAGGACTATGAAATGCCTGTGAGCATAAAGGTGGTGTTCGGAAAGTCAAAGCTCACCTGGACCTGATGCTTACAAGGCACATCAAAGACAGGAAGAGTTCCTAATGCTGCATTCGTGGTTAAAATAGTAAAAGGATAAATGAGAAAAATGTGAGGTTTCCACCTTTTAAATATTCAATTTTAATATTAAATTTCTGTTGCATTTTGCAGTTCAAATGAGGTTTTTGAATATAAATACATCAGAGGCTTCTGTGCTGGCTTACTGGTAGCAAAATTTTGAACCAGATCTTCTGGTAGTAGAGAGCTGCTTTTCTCCTCTGGGATGTCTGGCTTTCTTTCCACTAAACAATCATTCATTACATCAAAAAACTTAACCTCGGCATCATATTGTGTCCGTGACATCTTAATTTACATCCTAATTTACTACTGAAGTATCCTCTCATAATAGCCTCTTGGATCTTGCTGTTTGTCACAATGAGGTATTATAACTAACTTGAACAGGTGGCTGATGTCAACAGGCAGTGCAGGCATTTTTCTGTGTTGGTGCAGGGTAAATATCTGCACAGAATCCATACTATCTCTTTATATGCTTAAATTAATCAGAAAATTTAACTCTTTGAATGCTGTCACATGCTGTACCACAGCTTGCTCTCCAGAAAATGCTTTATCTTCCCTGCAGACTTTGCCCCCTGACAATATATGGTTGGAGCACAAGTCTTATGAGGAGCAGCTGAGGGATTTGGGTTTGTTTAGGCTGGAGAAAAGGAGGCTCAGAGAAGACCTTATCACTCTCTGCAACTATCTGAAAGGAGATTTTAGCCAGGTGGGGGTGAGTCTCTGCTCCCAGGTAACAGGATGAGAGGAAATGGCCTCAGATTGCACCAGGGGAGGTTTAGATTGGACATCAGACAAAATAGCTTCATGGAAGGGGTCACCAAACACTGGAACAGGCTGCCCAGGGAAATGGTTGGGTCACCACTGCTGGAGGTATTTAAAAGACATGTAGGTGTGTAGGTGTGGCACTTGGGGAAACATCTAGTAGTGGGCTTGGCAGTGTTGGATTTACAGTTGGACCCAATGATGCTAAAAATATCTTTCAATCTAAATGAGTCTATGATGCTAAAATTCTATTTATCAGTCTTCTATAAAGTTTATAATATGCCCAATTCATGTTTGAAGCAACAAATTCCTCTTTTTTGGCTTCTAGTATTTGTAAAGCAGTGACAGTCCTTTGTTCAGTTGCCACTCTTCTGGGATGTATTTAAATAGGAAATTATTTGGTCATCTAACCATACTATTAGCAGGTTTAATTTTTTTTTCAGCTTTTAATGTATTCTAGCTTTGAGATTACAGCATCTCTATGATTTCAACTGGAAGAACATATCCAGAAACCTGTAATTTTCTACAACTTTTACAATTTTTTTGTCTTTATTTTGAAAATTTCCCAGTCATTTTTCTAATTTTAAATGCCATTTCACTGTTTTAATTTTGTTTTTGATGAAGTCGTTATTGCTCCCAAAATCTTAGTTATTCAGTGGATATGTGCAGAATGATAATATTTTTTACCAGTGGTGAGCCCATATGCTTGCATGGTTCCCAATTAGAAAATAAAGAGCAGCTAACTTAGAAACACAGCTGCAGAGGAGTAGCCATGAAATATCTGCTTTCCCTTATTCAAAGAAGGACATGCTGCCAAAAGGAGGCTGAGGATGATAAACATTCAAAATAATGGAGAGAAAAATTTTAAAAAATAGCAAATCGAAATACGTACCTGTAAATTTCATACTGATTCCTTGTGGCTTTCATGTAGTCAAAATCCTCAAAAAGACTTTTCTCTTTCAATAGCTTATTGAGTTTTTTGACAGGGCAGGAGGGTTTAATCTGAAATGCTAGTAGAAATGTGAGTTCTACTACAGCAGCTTTATGGTTCTCTTGCCTTACAGAAACCCAACCAAAATCAAGGAATGTGTCTAAATCATTCCCAAACTTCAGTAAAGGTTTGTTTCCATTTTCCTTCTTACAATGTGCAAGAAATTCTTTTGTCTGGACTGTTTTTTCTCTCCCAGATTTTCACTATATCTACCTTTGAACAGAATATTTTGGATCTGCATGAATTACTACATTCTCTTTATAATTTGTACAGACTTTTCTCATGGTATTAGGTAGCAAATGCAAAAGCATCAGAGAGAACATCTTATTAGGAGCTAAACTTTAATCCTCTGTAAATAGTTAACCGCAGAGCTGTGTGTATTATTTTGACAGATACATATACTATGCCTCAAAGCCACCGTTAGTTGAAAAATAGCAACATAAATCCATCCCTCTGAATACTTCCCATATTATTTACAGCTTAATACAATACCCAAATGCATTCTGTGAAGTAGGTCCGAGCTGTAGCTGAGGTTTATTATTACAGATATACCACACAGGCATACCCCAGCTATCTTTCAGGGAGGGAAGATTCAGCAGAAAATATGTGTGCAGGGGTTCAAGGAAACAAGTATCTGACGATGTATTTTGACAGTAAAATGGCATTGACGCAGCAGACTGCTAGGCAGACTCTGCAGTTAAAGGCAGACTGAGTAGGTTTTATCTTAATGTCAGTGCAGATAAACACTAAGAAATGAAAATAAAAGGGAGGAGAAAAAAGGATTAACTAGTGTGGTAGCTCTTAATATTTTTTTCCATTAGCGATGCATTGATATTCAGAAATATCTAAGCACTGGCTTACAGGCTGCCAATGGCACCTGCCAACAAGCAATGACAAGAATTGCTTGTATGGACCAGCAAGAGCTTACAGACCAGTACCTAAATAGCAGTGAACACATGCTGAATCAGGAACTACTCCAAGGTCTGGAGCTTCATCTTTAGCCAATGCTTTCTGTTCTTCATGTTTATATCTCCTTCAAAGCTGTTGAGGGAAGCTTTTCCAACCCTTTTATTTCCTCTTACTTTTTCCTCTTGAAATGAAAATATTGGTCCTTTCAGCATGGGCAGCAGATTCTGTGTCCTTAAAGTGACCCATTGCATCAGAAGCTCCCCCAGTAGTGCCACAGGATGCCAAAGATAAATAATTCTCAAAGGCAAACATGGCATATCACTACACGAGGAAAGGAGAGGAGAAGTTGTGAAGGGACATTATCTGAAATACATTAAAGAATGTGTACCCACAAATGTTAAGAGGAAAAAGAGGGGCTTCCTCAGCTGTCCTGTACCAGCCATTCCAATGATCCATTGTTCTGACCTTTCCTTTAAACTTTTAATTTATTAACAGCTGAGTCCTTTGGTTGGTTTTTTGGGTTTTTGGATAGTCTTGTGTGGGGGCAAACTCTAAATGTTGCAGCTAAAAATGTTGCATCATACAAAGACAGATGAGAGCAAGCTAGAGCAAAGCTGAAGGTACTGGAAAGATCAAAGGAAGTAATAAAATTTAAAATTTATCTTTTTTTATTTAATATCCACTTGGGCCCAAATAGAATTATATTTAACACACATAAATTCATTGTTAAGTCAATGCCATGATGAAGCAAAAATGTTGGATGCTTGTATCTCTTCACAAGCTTGGTATATACCATAGTGTCACTTGAAATGTTGACATCAAGGACTTTAAAAGTGGTTTGATAGTCAAGGTAGGGACTTCTCTAAAGATTGGTGACCTTTCCTCCAACCCTCCCTTTCACAATATGACCTAGAGCACTCATAAGAGCAGAACTCTGCTTTGTGCATGAAAATTTTATTAATCAGATCTAAACTAACTCCTACATTCATTTGGAAGTAGCTACATAGCCTGTGCTATATGGCCACCTCCAAGACTGAAATTCATGGATGGGAAAGGGTGCTGGTCAATAGCAAAATTCCTTAAAGGTCACTTGAAATGTTATTATGTGACGCAGACCTGTGACAGAAGTTGGCTGCTCTGATTTTGCAAGATTTTTCCAACTATGAATATTTATCACTAAAGGTTCTATTCTAAGCCCATAAGGTCTCTTAGGTCATAAGCTGTGGCTTTCCCTTTGGCAGGGGGTAAGATAAAGGAGAAAAGAAATGCCTGAAATGCATTATAGGAACATTAAAAGATGTATTTATGAGTTATCATTAAGAATTATTATTTTGAGTGTTGGGAGTAAACACTCTTTTAAATGCCACTAAACCCACATTTGCAGGATGTAATTCTGGTCTGATTTGCACTATTCAACTTTAATTTAACAGAACAAAGTTACTGTCATGGACACAAGAGCAAAAGTGCAACTACCTCTTTATTCCTTAAAAAATCCTCCCTGCAGGGAGATACTTTCACAATAAAGCAAATTGGTATGTCCATTTGTGTATGTATCACAGGTGATCTGTTTATCAAAAAATGAAAGAACATTTCCTTCCAATTTCTGTTTTCCTTGTGATTGATATTAATTAGGTTTTCTGCAAAGCACGTCTTATCTTGAACTGAACCCAAAACACATGAATATGTTTCTGTGCAGTAAGATTTTCTTTTCTTGAAATGAAGAATGGGATGAAGATGCTTATCTGAGATCAAACAGGCTTCAGGTAGAGTTTACATCAGCAGCACTTTGAAATTCATTGTTAGAGTATAGTTGGTATCAATAAGGAATGAGAATGGTATCCTGGATTGTGACTGCATTTATTAACTTATTTCCAGCAACTAAAAAGGGAAGCTGTCACATACCTGCAGTCATAGTCTTTTCTTCCTGAGATGAAAGAGGCAAGTATAGTTCATAATGAAAATTAATGGAATCCCTGAGAAAAAAAAATCCCAGTTAAAAATAAAAGCTTGTGAATTTGAGGTGTAATGTTAGTAACAGAGTTGAACAGAAGTTTGCAGTGTAAGGGCTGAGAGTTTACTCCACTGCCCCCTTTGCTCCTGTCTGTATGCCATGGGCAGCTGTTCTATAGGAATGCCCAGGAGATCACCCTGGCTGCCCCACGCAGATGCTGAATGCCATGCCTGTGCATCCCACTGCCAAGGTACCATGTCACATTCCTCAAAGTGCAGAAGACTTTTCCAGACACTTAAGACTTTTCCAGCACTTCATAGAGCCTGTTTATACCTAATACTATAGTAGAGTCTTATTCTGAGCCTTTTGTTTTAGGAAGGTTCTAGGTGCAGATACTAAATCTCCCTTTTCCTTAGAACTAGCCAATATCCTCTGATGTAGTATTGTGAAACAGATTCAGTGACTTAATTTAATCTCTCTTTACACCACTCTGATGTAGTTTCTTTTTTCCCCTTCAGCTTCCCTCTAATCCTCTGCTTAGTGGTTCTGCAGCTCCCTTCACCCCTCACTGAGCTTGTGCCCACACAGCCCATCCAGCTATTGCCCTCTCCTTCCCACTCTCCTGTGCAAGCCTTGGTGTTCTCAAATCACTTCTCTGCTACAGCTTCACCACTCTACCATTGGCAAAATAGTTTACACTACTCTGTTGTGTACAAGTGCAGCTTATCCCAGTAGTGACAGGTTTAAATCCCAGGACAGTTAAACCCTTCAATAGTGTGGTCATGTATGACATGTAACTAGATGGATGTATTACCCAGCAAGCATTTCTCCTGCCCTAGGATTCAGAGAGAAAAGCTTTTGCCAGCTGCCAACATCATTGCTTTTCTTCTTTGGCATATTTTTCCCCCCTTCTCTTTTCAGCAGCATCCATTTGTTCCATGTACCAGTATTTTCACCATCACTCTGCCAGTTATGGTAGTTACTAATTTCTTAATAAAAGAGAATAGCTGCAAATTAGGGCTGCCATATGGCTTTCATTACTAGAGAATGAGTCTTTTCCTATCCCTTATTTTTATTGTACTGAAGAAATGCTGAAAAAAAACCCCCACAATATGGTTTGTGTATTTTTTTTGGTCACAGAGTCCCAGAAAGGGCCACTCCACTTTACAGATGAAAGAAGTGATTTAGTTTCCATGCTAAATCACTCTTCAACTTCTCCTAAGCATAGACAGCCAATTGTGCCTAATCGTGTGTGGTAGTTCAGTGATATGGACTACTGTTCATTGGGGATTGAGCTGCTCATTTTAGTTAGGACCACAAATTGAACTCAAACCAAGGTCCCAAAGAATAAAGCATGTGTTTTATACATTAAGTCATTCCTCCTTTCTTACTTGGCCCGTGAAATGAATCAGGGAAAGATTATTTTCTGGGTAAATTGGTAGTAAAACCCTGATGCAGACAGTTCCACAATTTGATTGCAGCCTGACTTCCACTTATTGAATATCACATCAGGCAGTGGTTCAAGGGTTTCATATGACAGCTTTAAAATCTGCAAAGTTTTCAGAGGTACTTACTACATTGTGATCAGGTCACAGATCTAAATGTCAGTATTGTATGCCTGATTTGCACATTTCAAAACGATTTAGTAATTTTTTCATTTTATCTGCATGCATGAAGTGATTTGGAATACAGAAACAATTTGGAATCATATTTAGTTTGTAACAGTTCAATTAACGTAAGTGCTGAAACATGCTTCTTTCTTAGTAACTAGTTTAATTGGTTACTATTGCAAGAATAGGTTTTGAAAGAATGCCTAAAAGGCCAGGGGCAAAGTAAAGCCCACTCTAGAGAATCCATGTCCCTGCATAGGCATGTGTGAAAAAGAAATAGCAAACAATCTTTGGGGCCACAGTGCAGTCTGTGATTGCCAGTGGGAAAAGGACACATAGCCTGAGCAAGAAATGGACCTCTCAGCTACTGTTTTGCATTGACATAGTTACTGGCATAACCTCAGCTCCCTTTGGCTACTGTTTTTACTGTTTAATAAGCAAGAATGGTAGAGCACAACAACGTTACAAAATCTTAATAGTTCATTATATAAATCATATATTTAAACCTTGATCCAAGAAGTAAATACAAAGATAAGGTAAAATAAAATAGTAGTGTGATTTACAGGACATTGCGATGTGCCAACGTCAGGAAGTGTTTCTCCAATTAATTTAAAGAAATATCTGCTTTTCTTTTGAAAGTCTGACTTTTATTTTGCTAGAGCCAGAGGTATATTTTTTTAAAGGATTTGCACTTTGAAGCTTTTTTTTGCTTAGGTTTAAAAATAAAAAGGACATGACTCTTCAGAGATAGTAAATCACTATGAACATTAATTCTCTTCTGTTACAGTTGAATAAGGAAAAAACCTGCATGGAAACCTCTCTATCACTGCAAAGGAGTGCCTAAAATTTTGGTGAGATTTTAGAACTTTCTTTCTTTCTCTCACAAACCTGCATCATAGCTCAGTGCAATGAAATAATGAATGTCTGTGCTGGATTCTGGGCAGAAGAGAGGACTTGGGGCTGCATTTCTGTATTTCAAACTCTTTCAGCCACAAGCTTTTTGCTGCAGTAATCCAGTTGCAGCTTGCTCAGAGCACTGACTGTGCCCCCATTGCTACAAGGAAAAAGTGATGTCATTCCTCCCTGAGATCTGGGGAAGGAGGAAAAAGAGTAATGTCCTTCCCTATGGGGTGGGGACTCTACTTGTCAAAACTTCCTTTGCTACTTTAAGAATGGGCAAGTTACTGAGTGCCATTTATTCAGCAAACAGAGGACTCATACCTATGTTTATTAAATAAATGAGCATGTGTTCTCCACTTTAGGTAATGACAAACACATTTACTGCCAGGGGCTGAGGTAAGGTACACCACAGGAGCAGGTGCCATTACATCTGATTTCATCCATCTGAATTTTAGGTCTCTAAATCAGCCCCTGTCCTTCCTACATAATAAAATCAGCACCTCAAGTGACAACCATTCCCCGCTAACCACTGACAAAACTGCATGGGCTGTGAGAGCTGGGAAATGGCACAGAAAGTCCCCTGGCTGGGGGCAAGGCTTGGAACCCAACTAGACTAGTTCTTGTACAGACTAGGTGAGCCACAGCCAGTGTACAGCTCTACATTCTGGAAGTGCATAGGCTATACACTCTGCAAGTGTACAGCCAGTCATTCCTTTAATTGAGAGGATACCTTGACAAAAAAAGGAACCAATATTGTTACCATAATCAAAAGTTAGGCATACTCTAGGCTTTCAGATAGTATGTTAATAGATGACAATGATGTAATGTTGTAAAGATGTGGTATAATAAATGATGCAGGATAAACTCAAATCTCCACTAAATAAGATTGGAAAATGAGGATTATACAGTATGTATATTTAATTCACTACCAAGAGTGATAAATTCAATAAATGGATATCACAGTTTCCTAATTCAAGAAAATTAAGAAACTTCATTGTGAATAGGTATTAGCTGTAGGTTGCATCTACATCTGATGAATTTAACTAAATAGTAGTAACATTATTTTGGATATTGTTTTAGAGATTATTTCTCTTTTTATTCATTGAAGAAAAAGTTGAGATGACTCTCAAGGAAAAATTGAAAGTTTACCTTTTTTAAATATTTTTTTTCTGTGATAAGATAAAGATTCAAAAAATCTGTTGGTGGGCTGCCTTTAGGTGATGTTTTTGACAGTGATACTGAGAGAAGTGGGCTTCTGGTAACTGGAGCTGCAGGGCTGGGGAGGAGCAGAGATGGGCCCATGGGTCCATCAGCAATGTGGGAGCTTCTTCTTCTTCTTGGGGAGACTTTGCATAACTGTCCACACAGACATACCCCAATGCACAAGATCACACTGAAAATTTTCACCTGTCAGTGGTATCAGTTCAGTTCCCAGCTCAAGCACAAAATTAATCTAGAAGTCAACAAATCCAGGAGCAGTGACCTAACTTGCTTGGACCAGACTGAAAAACCTGTCCATTCTTCAAGAGAAGTAGCCCCACCAGTTTCATCAGGGGCTGTATTGCGAGATGGGTCAAAAGAGGACCATTAAATGAGAGCAACGAAGTGCCTGTAGTTATAAATCTAGGCAAATGCCTGATGAATAAGAAGCTCTCGTGACCCCAAAGATGAAGACAGATGTCACACTGGAAACAAAAGACAAGGAGAAAGAGAGGAAGCAATGAGCAGAGTTTTCTCACCCTGTGGTCCTGGAGCCTCTCAAGTTACTTTCACCAGAACTCTGGGGGATAATTAAAGATATTAAGTATACATGTAGTGGGTTTGGTTAGAGGTGCCCACACCTCCACTGGAAAATTCTTAGGGTCTGAAAGCTGGCAAAAGCTAAAAAAAATGGCTTTAATGAATTATGTTCCAGCAGCCTGCTTTCTCCCATAGCTGAACCCAGTTTTTGATTGTGCTCCTTGGCCTAAATATTTGGCCTTTGTTTTCTTATGTAAATCAGGATGTTTAGTACAAATTAGCATTATTGAAAAACAATTGCCATCCAAATTAAAATTCTGCCTTTCCTTTTACACCAAACCTGCTGGGCTTTTTTAGATAAACCCTGCATCAACTTAGCTATAGTGTTTATGACTAAATGGATTCATTTTTTTTGGCACAGTAGCCCTGTTTCTCCAATTGCATAATGCCAGTTGCCATTCTTATCTATCAGACCATCCTCAAGGGTCATCTGGGGCTGTTCCTGTGAAAGGTATTAAGCAGCTCCTTCCAGAATTTGTTCTTCTTATTCAAGTTGGGAATATTTTCAATATCTACAAATATTTTCAATTTACAAATACATGCACATATATTCAAACATAGGCATGTATTTATATATACCTATGTGTGTGTGTGTATATATATTTATATACTGTTAGTATCTCCCACTAGACACCACCAGTTTTATTTTTATTTACTTTGTTAATTGCCTCCATTTATATATCTGCAATTTACCCAGATATTATTGGAAGGGAGCACTGCATAAAAAGGAAAGTACAAAGAGAGGGAAAGTAAAAAAATGCATTGTTTTATAAACAATATAAACAATGGTATATAAAACATTAAGAAAGGATGCCAAAAATAAATCCAGAAGAGGTTTCTAATTTCAGATATCCAGCCAAATGGCCTGGCAGGAGACTGTGCTTTGCCCCAGCACAAAATTGCTGTGAAGTTCAATGAGGAGGCAGAAAAAGTCTTTTACATATGCCCTAGGAAAGTATGTCTTAAAAAACCGATATAAATTATGTCTTTTCAAAGTAAAATGATGAAAATGATGATATTGTAACTCTGAAGACTTCTGATGAACATTTTATCCTCAAAGAGCACTTAATTCACAAAGGAACATCTCTCTAGCAAAGTAACCCAAAGCCTTGAAAAACAATATGAGCATTCGCAAAGATTTTGTAGTATCATCAGAGAGGTCTAAATTTGTAGACTGCAAAGCAAGAACATCTTTGGAACAAACTTGTCTTTGGGATCTCAGATAAAGCACTTTCCCAGAGCCTGTTTTTCAGCGATTTCATCAAGGAGGTGATTTCATCAAAAGCTGAAGGAAAGCTAGTGCAATGCTGAAGTGATAAAAACACAAGGAAGAAATTGTAAAGCCATTGAAGAGTGCAGCAGGGGTATCTTCAAATCTTTAAATACTTTCTTCCTTAATAATAGACAATCAGTAGAGCTGAGCAATTATCTCCCTTTACAGATCTGAATAAAAAGATTTCTTAAATGGAAGTAGATCGATCCTATTAAATAAATACTGTAGTGTCACATATTGTAAATGCAAAGTCAGACATCAACAGAAATGACATATGCTACTTACCCCTGAAGGACCATGCTACTGACACCCAAAAATAGACAGGGAATTTTCAGTGCAGAGCCTGTATGCAACACAGTACAAAACTTGGACTTCAGAGTAAGTGTTAGTGTTACTGTGGGTGCCCTGCGCCCTCCTGCACAACCCAACCTGCTCCCATCACTTTCTCCAAAGCTGCAGTGATTTTAGGTGACCTAGGAAGGCTGTGCTGAGAACCCACCCAGTGTTGCTACACGTAATGTGAACTATTTCAGTTTAATGACCCTATTGAAAACAAACAATCAAACAAATAAATACATTCTTGAATAAAGGAGATGAAACAAAGTCTTAAAATGTCATCAGTTTTAACTGAATGGGTTGAAGGACACCATGTATTGGTTTAAGACCAGGGACTGGAAATGGCATTAAAATACTGCAGTCAGCTATAAATTTAATCACAAAGTGAACATATGAAAATGGGGAGAAAAAATCAACCCCATTTTCAGTTGTCAGATATGAATGGAGAAAGGGGTTCATAGCACTTTGTTAGTAAAAAGTTCCTCTTACCAGCTGACATATCTTGGACTGGCTGATGCACCATTTAGATGTACAACAATTTCCTTCATGTTGAAGTAATCCCTGTTTATACCAGCATGATGCCAAGCCTGGGACTTGTTGGATCCCCAGGCCAGTTTCCACTCCTCAGAAGAAGCCAAGGTGGTGTAGAAGTGCTTTGGACTCTGCAGCCCTTGGGGGCTAAGGATATTTGCAGAGCAATTTCAGTGGATGCTAGTTCAGTGTGAGTGAAAACCAGGCACTGCTGCTTTCCATCTTTTAGCTGGCCATGGGCTCATTGGGTTAAACTCTGGGGATCTCAGTTTGCCCATTACTAATAGTTCAAAGAACACACAAATCTGTTTTTAAAGAACATCTTAAAGAACAATTATTTCTTTTTCAGGCAGCCCTAAGTTCAGTTACTGTAACTGCAAAGTTATAAACTCAAAACTGTTTTGAGACAAATTATAAGAAATGCTCAAATTACCCCGAGCTAAGCCAGTACTGTGTATTTCCTAGCAGTTTATGAACAATGATGTGGACACAGTAAGCAGCCATGACCACAGAGCCCAAGGCATTCTCTTTGGCTCCACTCGTGATGGTTGCCCAGTCAGGAAGGCTTTTTGCAATACTCTCAAGCAGAGCGCAAGTGAAATCAGAACTTCTTGTTGGCCTGCAGGATGATTCTTCTGCAGCATAAGGATGCAGATCTAGCCTAGTCCTTGTTTGGAAAGAAAACTATTATTGCAGTTCATGCAGTCTATGTTTTATGGCTTGTAGGCGACAAGTCCCAGATGAAGGAGTCTACATGCATATATATATATTTTATAAATCAGGGTAATGATATGTATATGTGCATATATATAATCCTGCTTATTTGATATGTATGCAGGCATGTGCATATATTGGCTGAAGAGCAGGCATGACAGAAGGTTTCTGAAGATTAAATACACTTGAAAAGATTAAATGTTAAACAAGCCTTACTGTCCTTGTAAAGGAACCAAAGATCCCTAAGACTTTCAGTTTGACCAAAGGAATATTTTCCTTGGCATTACTTGAACCTGTGTGAGCAAAATAGAACAATGAAAATATTGCTCAATGTTTCCCTCTGCACACAAGAAATAAATAGTTTCAAGGACCAGATACTGCCCTTGGCAGTATAATATAATAGAGACAGACATAACCAGGAGAGAGAGAGAAAACATCTTCTGTTCCTCTGAGAAGAGCCACTTTAAGAGGACTTGACAATCCACTTTCCCACATTCAGAGGTGCTTGAATTGACAATATTACCTTTCTGTGGCAAAGGACATGAACTCTGGCACTGACCATCCTCCTGCTTCACTACGTCCTCATTATCATCAATAGCTATGACTGATTCCTTTAGCTACTCCACTATCCAGCATAATAACAGATGCATTTCCATGCTCTCCATTACTCTGCATCTTTCAGAGCTTCAGATTATTGCCTTGACCAGTTAAACCCAACTTTTTTTCTCTATCATATGCATTTTGGAGTGCTGAACATAGTGATTTCCTGTCTTGTAGAACTGTCCCACATACACTGTGTCATAGAAAAAAACACAACCCTAAATCTAAATCAGAATAATGAAATCCCTTAATTAACATTACTATTAGAGAATAAGAATAGCATCTGTGTTAGATACGATAAATGCAAATAAGTCAGAAGAATCTCCAGTCTCATATTAAGATGTAAATCATCTATTTATTACTTTGTGTATAAATGTTCCATTGCTATTTGCACAATGATTAAGAGTAGTTTTCAGAAAATAAATCTTTTTCTTAATAGTGCAAAGAATGAGAAGAATGGAGAATAAATGGGAGTTTAAGGGGATGCTAAAGTTCTTCCATAAGCTTGGATGAGATTTATGTGCAATGTGAATAAAAAATGTATAGGACAGCACAGGATTCACTTTATTGTTGGTTCCTATTCCATTTGTCTAGTCTAACTGTACTTTGCCTCCCAGACATATAGTGAGTCTGGCATTGTTGAGCAAGTGAGGGAATAAACTGCCAGTCAGCAGCTATTTGAGGCAGCTTAACCCCATCCAATCTCATTTTACCCAACATTGTGTAGCAAGACCAGTGCCATGAGACTTGGAGTAAAAGCACAAATTCTACCTCCAAAGCTGCTTCTGCAAGGAAGAGGCATTCTAGGAGTCTCACTACCAAGTACTTTTTATTGCTATACCTTTTCCATTTTTAAATGAATATGTAATTTCTTCAATTATATATCAGCTTCTGTACAATGTCAACAGCTAAGTACCAGAACAAGCAAGAGCTGGTGGGATTGTGATGCATGTCTGATATGGCTCTCCATGCAGTTTGAGAGCTGTGAGACTTCATACTTGATGTCCATTCTCTATCTACCGTCATTAATGTTTCCACATAAATCTCTCTACAGTTGCCCAGATGCAAATATGCAAAGGTCCAAATCTGAAACTACTGACACTGCATTTGTTAGACAAACAATATCTGAGGACTAGGAAATAATACCAATACTATTGAGCCATCACAGTGGAGGTTTTTTCTCTCATTTCCTGAGAGGATGGACACTCAGGTGCTTCTGCTTCCTGCCTATGTTTTTTCCTCCTGGCCCCCATTCTCCAGTGTTGTCTGACCATGTTAACCCACTTAAAGCAAAGTTTGGTAGCAGGGTAGAAGACCTCAGCATAGAGCAATCTAGCACAGCACATTTTATTTCGGGAAATCAAGGGAAGAGGCAGAGGCAGAAGCACTCTCCATTATTGTTGCTACAAAACCACCTCAGATTGTTACAGAGCAGAGGATCCACACAGGATAGTGCTGCAGCAAATGAGCCTACCTTTCAAGGAACTACTTGTGGAAGAAAAATAATAATTTTTTTTGCCACAGAATTATTCCAGCTGTTCATTGGGCATAGAACAGTCATTCCATGGTGTCCACTATAGTTGGATGGCCACCCTCCTGCCAGGGTGCTGGAAACTCCACCAGGCCTCTGGAAACCCACAAGTGCCTCATGGTAGCCTTGTGCTCCCTGAAAAGAAAAATCTCATGGGCTGCTGCAGCCAGCTTTGCCATGTTGTCATGGCACAAAGATGCAAACCCAGGACTTTCCATCCTCTCTAGAGCAAGAAAAGGCCTATTGCCTACCCAACCCCATGTCACCCTAACCCTCTAGCACTTCAAATTCCACAGCTTGGTTGATGAGCTTGATCAGCAGGGCCTTTGTAGACAGACAAAAATAGTAGAGATCCTGCCTGGACAGTCAAATGACTCCATCAGGGACCAAGAAGGACAAGATGTCACTGCTCTGCCAGCTGTGGCCCCAAGAACCCTGGGACAGCTGTGCCCAAACACTTCTTCTTTTCCAGATAGCTGGAGCTGGGAAAACCTAGATATTTTTCTTTTCCCCCCTAGGATTCAGAAGAGCTGTGGCTCTAGATTTTAGAACAGTACTTCTAAATGCTCCTCTTCCTTGGACCACAGAAAGTATGGCAAAACTTTGATTCCCTGTGCACCCTTTCTAAGTGAGAAAGCTACAGACACAGGCAGGGATGCTCACTCCACACAGCAAGTGAACTCCTCACCTTGCAGGGAGGAACCCAAGAGGGTGGACAGGTGTCAGCAAACAATCGCACTCCTACAGTCCACACACAGTGGGAGCCAAGTTCCTCGCAGAGTTTGCCAGCAGGTTGTCACAAGACAACTCTAAAGTTGAGGCTGGAGGTTCCTGAAGAAGCCATCACAGTATTTTCATCCAAAATGTCAGCACTGCAGAAGAGCAATGGCAGCACTTGAGCACTGCAGTGACGTTTTGTACCCTCTGGCACACAAGGTATGTAAATAAATGGGTTTCTGTCTAAATTCCATTGTGTGCAGATTTGTACCAAAGAATTGTTGTGATGTGCATCATTATGTCTCATTATGTGATTGCAAGTAACCTTTTGTATAGCAGACACAATCCACGTAACATGCTGTGTGACCAGTTTACAAAGCAGGGCTCCTTCAGAAGGGCGAGTAATTAATCATTATTCAGCAACAGCACTCACCACTCCACACTTGCTGGCAGGAGTGTATAACCCAGGGCATGCTTAGCTATGACAATAAATTATTCATGCAATAGAAAACTAGTTAGCTGTGGTATTGTTCCAGTAAATGGTTAAAATAAGAAAGTACTCCATTAGTTTATCAAGTGTGGGGTTGATTTTATTTTTTTAATAAATTTACTGCAAACACATTGCATAAAAAAGCATAGGCCTGAGTTGCAAATGCAGTAGGAAAGAATTAGCATAAGGCACCAATGTGTGTTTTTCACAATGCCAAAGTCAATAATGCGAGGATGATAAGATCTCTTGAAGATATAGTGCAGTAACTTTATGGCTGTAATAATTTTATTACTTTATCAAGTACTAATTTAGTAGAGAATGAAACAGATTGTCAAAAATAAACTGCAGCAAATATTTTATTTGATGAAAAGTCCTAAGAGAAATTTGCATATTCTGCTCTTTATGGTTTACTTCATACTTAGCTTTGGCTTTCATTTACATTACACCTGGTGGACAATCTACCATGACGCAAATAAGGCACATGAGATTATTTACCTTTGATCACTGCCCACTATTTACATAAGCCAGGGTTAATGCAAAAGGCTGATGAGGGTTAGAGTTTAATCACTGATTTTGGAGAGGCTGGAATAGTACCTGTTTTCTCTTCTGTTGCCTTTTCTCAGGGCAGCTCAGTTCCTTTCTACTAGCAAATAGCAGAAGTCAGTATGAAAGCAAAAATCCTTCTATCATCCTGTACTTCACCATGCATGCCTAACAAAGGTGCATTTCATCTCAGATCTCACTGTTTACCAAACCCGTGAATATAATTTTTTCAACTGAACCATTGGTAATTTTTTACAAAAACATTCCCCTTTATATGAGAGTATTTTCCTCCCAATTAATTCCATTTGAATTAGGAAGAGCTTAATTCATCAGGTCCAGTCACATCATAAAGATTATATACAATTTTTATGAAAGAGAATTAGAAATGCCTTTGCAAAACTGTTATTTCAGAAGACTGTTGAAAGGAAGCTGCAATAATGCAAAGGAATCTCAAAATCTAAACATGTTTTGAGGAATATGTTTCCAGCTGCAGAATAAGTATGTGTAACTTCATCAAAATTTGTCATTGAAGAAAACAACCTTTCACTTCGCTTTGTGTTCATAGGCTGCTAAGATTTTGGGTTGAGGTTGTTTGACAATAAGAGCATCATTTGAGGAATGAACACCAATCAAGAGCAACATTTAAGATTTATATATGTATTCCAGCTGGTTTCCATAATTGCATTGCACAGACACCAGCCGTTCAGCAGAGCACATCCCATAGCAAAGGATGAGTTGGCTTTCTCTTTTTCCCAGCAGAGCCACGTGAGGGGAGCACAGCGATGGGAAGCAGAGGACACACTCACTTCCTCTCATGGAGGATTTCATTTTCTTCTTTGCTGAGAAGACTAGTCTCCTTTGCCCTGAAGTATTAACAAATATACCAGCTCCCAATGAAGACAGGCTGCCCTATATCTATCAATAGAATCTATATAGAATCTTTTCCCTTAGGGATTAATTCAACTTTTGATTCAATCTTTCTGAGCTTTAAATTATGATGTTACAAACCTCCAAGGAACTACTGTACTATTTGTGACCTTCTTTATTACTTTCTGCTGTTTGATAAAGTAGAGAAAATTGATTTATAGATTAGTTTGCTTGTGAACATTGAATATCAATGGTGAGAACGTGATTTGCAGAAAAGCAGGAGAAGTTGGCATTGGTTAAAGTTTAATATAGCAATTTATTAATTAATGGTGAAGGACAATAGAATAACTGCACATTAATCTTCAAAGAGATCCTGGAAGCGCAGTGTGAAATAATAGCTATGAATCAAGGCATCTTGCAAGAGTTGAATATAAAGTTTTCAAAACATTTTCCTCAAGGAATAATTTTGTCCATTGCTTCCATCTCTCTCCCCTAAATCTCTCTCTCTTCCCCTTAAGACCTGATGGCCATTTTTGTGTTTTCTGTAAGCATTAAAGGTTAAAGGTGGTAGGAGAGGCAGTTTTCCAAATGGAGCCTAAAATTAGGTGTTAGTTTCTGTATTTGGAATCTTAGGCCCCAGTCCAGGAGTCTATTTTTATTCAAAGCAGCCGAGCACTTGACTTCAATGGATCTAAAAACACTCACGCTTAAGTGCTTTGCTGAATCAGGACAGACTTAAGCACAAATGTAAACGCTGTGCTGAATTTGGGCTCTATATATGTGGCTTGATTTTTGAAAGTGCTGAGAGACAGCAGGTCTAATTGAAGTCGATGGGAGCTGTGAGATGCTCAGCGTTTCTGAAAATCAGGCCACTCGTTGAGGTGCCTGAATCTGATTTCAGGTGCTCAGCTTGCAATATTCACTGTGGGGAAAAATGGTGACCCAGGATAACAGGCAATGGAAAGCAATGAACTTTAATAATGTAAAAAGAGATGGGAGGCAATAGTTTCCTGGAAATCTAATGTCGAGTGCTTTTTTTGGCAAGCATCAAAAGTGCTATGCAAAAATATGAAATGAATAAACAAATGAAATTAGAAAGCCTAGTAACTGGAGAAATATTGGGCTAAATTCATTCCTTGAGGAGCAGCAGCAAGACGGATGAAATACATCAGGAATTATTTGGCCTACTACGTTTTGAGCATTAATTTGATCAGAAAGTCAACAACGCAAATCCCGCAGGGTGAGGAACTTCCCTCTACCACCCTTGCGAGAGCCAAGCAGAACAGTTTGGATTAGCAAACAGTAAAAATGCAAAAGCTAAACATTTTTGCAAGTTACGGAGCATAAATTAAACAGCAATGCTAGGAAGATAGATGAGGTGGAGGCTGATTGTTTTGAGAAAAGCAATTTTTTCAAGTGAATTCAGTAGTTATCTCCTTAAAAAGCACAGCCAGGCTGTCCAGCACCTGCTCCTCACATGGCAGCTGGGTCCCTGCAGAGGTGACATTTGGTGAGAAGACTCAGCCCCATGGTGCTGTGCTGTGAGCCCCCAGAGAAGGCTGCTGTCACAGTAGAACAGGCCTGCAGCTGTAAAATGGCTGCCTGTGAATGAGCCCTGGGCAAACCAAACAACAGCCATTCTTCCCCTATTTCTGTGCATGTAAAGGAGAGGGGTGCGAATACCCTCTGCCATCCCTAAGCCTACCAGTTGCCTGCCCAGTGGCAATGCTGCCGTGGAAGCTCATATTGTGCACACCATGTCATCCTCAAAAGAGTCAGGACAGCCACACTTGTCACCTACCTGTCTGGTCCTCCTGATCTGTCTGCTGAGACAGCGGCTGGTGAAAAACTCTCATGACAGGCTTATTTCCAGAACAGGTGTTTATCGTCTTAGGTTGGAAGATGCCAACCATTTCGCACTTCTCAGTCCCTGCTACCTGCACTGGGATCCAGCATGGACAGATAGAAAAGCCCTTACATTCCCCACCTCCTTCTAACTCAAACCATAACTCTTAAACTCACTGAGAATGTTTTGAAAGTTTTCTTACATGGTATATGGCACAGGTCTATAATGCTCTTGGGTACTCATGGCAGAAAGGTACCACTTTCTACCATTAGATATAGCAAAACTGGTGATGCTGTCCCCTGTACAAAGTGCAGTAATGCAGGCATGCTCTGGCCAATAATCTGAAGTGCACTAAAAAGAACAACAGAAAACCCACTACACAACCAATTGTGGCGGGGGGGGACCTGTAATAAGAATGAGAAACAGAAATGGATTTGAAACATTCGTTTCCCTTTATTTTCTCAGTGAGGCTGATGTGTACTGCACATTAAAAAAAAAGAAAAAAAAAATCACAGGAATTTTCATACAATGAATTAAACCACAAAAGTACATGTAGAATCGGCAGGTGGAAAACAGCCCAGCTTGGGCTTAACTACTATCTCACTTCCCCTGTTCAGCATAGTCCAACCCACAACTTTACATGTTCACCTACTGTACAAATCTTACAGTAGCTCCATCACATTATTGAAAATGTCTGTCACATAGGTACAAATTTAGAATCATCACATTATAGTACATGGCTATTCTAGTTCATTTATAGATCAGATCTTATACTATGGTGATTGAAGTTCTCATTACAGCCATTAAGAAGGACACATGATTATTACCTACTGTAGGCTTACATCTAAAGGGATGAGAAGGAGGTGTGGTTGTGTTTGTTGTTTTTTTTTTTTTTTTTAACTGACCCAAGTATTATTATCCCAGAGGCACAAACTTTCCTCTCAGTGCTGCTCTTGGTGATGGCAGCCTAACTGCTTTTCAGAGTAGTTTAGCACAGATATTTTTCATCAACTTCAGGCTCCCTCTGCTTGGATTAGTATTGAGACAATTTTCCATTCTGTAGGAATTCCTCAGTATTTAGCTCTAGGAAAGACCACAGTTCCTAAGTACCAGTTCTGTTACCTGTATTGTGGATGTGGTACTTACCACAGCATGAAAGCAACAGTACAGTCTTCTTATAAAAAACACACACAGATATACTGCAATTTGCCTCTGGTGACAATGTGGTACATGTGCTAATTTGAAATGTTCTAGGGGAAGAAAAAAAAAAAAAGTAAACACTGAGTTTATATTTTGATGGATTTCCTACCACAGTGTCTATGAAAGATCCAAATAGCTTTATTCAGCAATCCTAGCTCTATTAATTTCATATGTAATTTGTAAATCCACAGAGGAAAGCCATCTTCAAGATGAAAATGTTTGCCAGGCCAGTGAAAAAAAAAAATTTGACTCACTTCATTATGCGTGTTTGGTGAAAAATAAATAATGCCCCCACACAAACCCCGCACCAATTTCTTAATGTCAGCAATCTAGGTCAAAAGAGAACATTTTAAAATTTAATGACAGAAATGTAAAGGCAAAATAGGTAATGCATCTGGTCCTTGAACACATAATATGATATACTAAATATTGATTTCTTAAAAATAATTTATTGCTTTTAATATTTTTCTTTACAACAGAAGATACTCAAAATCCAGAAAGGAAAATTGTAAACTTTTAGTTTGGCATTCACACAAAGTTAAAATACCTGCATTTTTAACCTACAGAGCAACAACAAGAATTATGCAGAGTAAAGGATGTTACATTTGTAACACAGAACTTCCAGAAAAGTTCTTTTCTTTTTTTTTTTTTTTGTTTTATTGCTATCTATCTACTGAGAAATAAGAAGCCAAAAAATCAAGCAAGCATCCGACAGGACAGTGGAATCTCTCAGAACACAATATGCTGGTGATAAAATGAATGCAGCCATCAGAATCAACTGCACTGGTATGGGGGTAGAATCAGTTTTCTAAGATTTGGAGTGGGAAGGTAGATTAAATAGTTAGGTGTGCCATACCTTTAAGAGGAGTCATGAATGCCAAAGAGTAATAGAATAAGAAATCTATACATTCACAAGCAAATTCCAAACTTTGCTGATTCAGTAGAGACTCCGAGTTCAGACGAAATTCTGATGCTCAGAATAGCAGTAGTTTATACTCTTGTGGTTTTTTTCTTTCCTGAAATTTCTATTTAATTTAACAGAAGCAATGTCATCAGCAACAATGTCATGGGCACATTTGAGGCCATGCTAGTGCATAGTAAAAAAAAAACGGAAAAAAACCAAAACCAACCCACTGCTTCTGCAAAAGCGGAATTTCCAAACAAAGCACTTGCTTACTCCAAACTGACAACCATCATGCATCCTAGGTATAAAATTTCCACTGGCCTTTTTATTCTTTTAGTCATCTCATAATTTATAATAAATAGGATAATTATAACTGATAAATATGTCTCTTTAGTAAACAAAGGAATGAAGGATTGGTATTTATACAGGATGCATAACTGTAAAAAATATAGATAAATACCATCATTAAACTCTGCCAATGAAAAGATTACTGGCTTCAAGAACAGTGTTTAGACACAGAATTACAGTAAAAATCATACTGTACTTAGTACCTCAGCATATTTTTATCAAACTAAAATCACAAAAATTAAAACAAAATAGCATTTTAAAAAGATTTTTGACCTCTAGTTCCAAAACTACTGTTGATACATAAAATAAAAACATTTCTTAATGATTACCCATTTGAGAGACTTTACATAAAATTATGATATTTTCTAGAAAAATTTAGATGAGAAAATTTCATTCCCCTAACAAATTCAGTGTATAAAACTGCAAAGGAAAATCAAGCAATGAGAAAAATGTGGAAAAATACTGCAGAAGGTGGTTAATATCTTTTGGGCTAGGATAATTCTTGACAAAATTCTTATATAAGCTCACCAAAGAAGGGATGAATGTGTATAATGCATTTTTGCACTCAGACACACATGCACACATATGCACACTCACACCCTCACCCACACGCTTTTCTCTTTTTTTTTACAATCAAATATATATAAGCGTAAGTTCAGCTTTCTACATATGTTAGTGTACAATAATTGTTTCACCTCATATAATTACATTTGAGTATTCTTGATTAAGAAAAATTCAGCAGTTTTTGAAAAGAAGGCTGCATTTACAGTGCATAGCTGTAACAAAAAAGAACATCGTCATACAGTATGTACATAAATAAAAATACTCCATTTAACATTTGTAAATACTCAACTACTTTAGAGAATGTAGCAAATAAACTATCTGTGCACACACCCAGATAGTTATATCCAACTCTCATTAATAATGTAACACCACGTCCGCTCATTAGAATAAATCGCTGAACAAGCTGCACATTTGACCATTAACAAGGCTTTGAAAATTTTGCTGTGGAAGATCAATGTTGTAGACATTTACATGGGTGTCAGAATTAAAAGATGAAACTTCAAAATGTTAGGGAAGCTTGAGCCTTTTAATTTTCTTTTCTGCAAAATAAAACCCACAAAAAAACCCAAAAAACAAACCAACCAAAAAAAGAACAATCTTAAAACAAAGCTAAGACAGATTGCAGGCTTCTGGGACCTGTGGTTTCTTCTGGATTGTCATATTATCACCGTGAGAAGAAGCTTCTTTACAAAAAAAAATATGCAGTGTCTGATCCCCAGACATCAGCAGCCGTAGTTCTCACACTGGGGTTTTTTTCTCTGTTTGTTTTTGTTCTTTTTTTGTTAAAATGCACTATGTACAGATCTTGCAGTTCATCGTTGTACGTATATCTCTGTGGAACTGCTGCCATGTCTCGTGATTTGCATTGAACTCGCCAGGGACGCCCGGCTCCCCCGCCAGAGCGCGGCTGACACCCATGGCCACGCGTGTGCTTGCTGGGCAGCACCCTGCCCCTCCACTCCTCGAGCAGCTGTGTTCATGTAAACCATGGTTTTGAACAGAGAGTGTAAAGTAGGAGAAATTCCTAAGTATGACTTTGCAGTTGTCCATTATTGAAGGACGTGATGTCCGTGAGGTATTCGCCATCCCTTTGTTTTCCTCGGATGACATGCTTGTTACCTACGCAGGCTCCGCTGTGCCTCTTTGAGTAAACTATCAAAATCCATGGAGTCATACTTGCTTTTAGTAGAAGCAGGATCAAAATCATCTGAGTTTGAATCTGAAACCCAAAAGATGCAAGTTTAGGTAAGAGGCAAGAACTACTTATTTTCTCTGTGTATCGGTACAAACAAGACGCTGAAGAAACAATCCACTTACAACTACAACTTTATGGGATGAAAAAGCTTAGCAATGACCATCACAGAAGCTTTGGACATTCGTGGTAAGAAGCAGCACCTAACCGAAGTGGTACCCATCATCAGTAGTAGGGAAGAACCACTAATTGCATATACATTTAGAGCAGGTTAACTCAGAACAGTTTCCTCAAGGACTTGAGCACCAAGACTCGTGTATATGTCTCAAAGTAGTCCAGATAATCTTGACAGATACCTTAATCAAAACTCCACCTTTGTCTTGCAACTGCTGTTTCATAACATGTCCAAGACTTAATTTTCCTAAGAAAAGTTCTGAAGAAAGCCAGAGCAGTCTGTGAGCAGCATACAGAGGACAGAGCCCACCTTGCCTGGGGGTCTTGTGGAATTCTTTACGCCTGCCAGAATCTCTGGGTTTGCTTCCATTTATCTTTTTGGGTTGACTTGTTTAGAGTGTGAGCAATTCTGGGCAGGGCCTCTGCAAGGCTGCATGAGCAGTCTCGGGTGGGCTCCTCAGCTTTCTGCATCACATGTGATAAGCCACAGCAGCAACAACAGCCCAGCTCCAGCAGCCTAGGACACCTGCTCCAGCCATGTCAGCTGCTCAGGCACGGACGTCAGTCTGTTCCCAGCACAGAGGAGGGATTGTACATTTGGGGCCACACAACTCCAGTACAATTATTGACACGGCTGCAAGCAATGAATTTCCTTTTGGAGTCAACCCTGCTTAACACTGACTCTCACCAGTTCCTGTGTCCCAGCTCCTTTATGTGAGTGCCCTTTTCTTGCCATTTCTTGTGTTGAATTAATCAGAACTCCCCATCTACCACTCTAAGACACACTGCGCATTAAATGTTCATTACAAGTTCTGCTAAGACAATATCTTCTCACAGAGGAGAGGTGTTAAACTTCTGACTACTATTTCAAGTGTTTTCTTTCTTCTGTACTCAACCCAAAGCTGATTAATTCTCTCTGTCCTGGTACCAGCTCATGAATTTTAAAGTTCATCCTGCCATTTCCTTATGTTGCTCTATCAGATACTCTGCGAAATACAGGGAATGCAGTCTGAAGTACAGAAGCTCAAGCTGTCAGCAGGACAAAGTGAAAACAGTCTGCTCACAGATACTTTGGGAATCCCTCTCACAATGGAGAGAGTTGACAGGGAATACTCCCAGTGATGAATAATGTTCAAGAGGGTTCCCTTCAGACAACTTACTTTAAACCCCAGATTTTCTGAGATACAGAGATGACCTTGGCTTCCATTGCTGAAGATAAGTCAAATCAAGGCAAGACTTTAATCTGGTTTTACTGTTTTTATCAGCCTACATTTCAACAAATGCCTTGCTACCTTTTGTATTTTCTACATCAATCCTGTATCTCTTCAGCAGTCAATTGCCTTTTCTTAGCTTTATATTATCTGTTTAGCCACTGAAGTGAATTATAGCATATTCGTTGTGAACAATGCATACAATCTTCATAATTTATTTTGAAAAGACATCAATTGGTTAGAAAAAATACATCTGCATTCACTTCCTGCATTGTACAAAGCCGAGGGCAGCACATACAAGATTTCATTAGCACTGTGTTACAGGGTTATGAGAGATTTTAATGACTGTGGTCATTTATTCATTAAAAAATCTACAATATCTGATTAATACAGATTCAACAGCAAAAATGTGCCTTGCTATGTAATTCAGAAAAGAGTATTCTCCAAGCCTTTAGTCCATTTATACAGGCATTAGGAAAGGTTTAACATTTAATGAATACTTTATATTTTAAAAGGTAATTAAATAAGAGGTGAGTTTATCCTATATTGTAATATTACAGAGGCTGTTTTGGTAGTCTGCATAGTCTCTTTACACATATACTTAACATCAGTATTCCTGCTGGAAGACTTTGAACTTCTCCAGAAATCCTTGCAAGGAGAAGCACCACACTCTGACTTGGACACAGGACAGAATCACAGATTTTTGCCCAGGCAAGACTCAGACTGACCCAAGTGTGTTGTCACAGCCAGCATGCACACTTGGGACTGGAGTTATCACAGCATACTGGGGACTGGAGACTGCTATGCATAAAACCCCAAATCAGTGGAACTTCAAGAGAATTGCTAAGCTTTCCACAGGCTGGAGCCTCTGACATCACAACTGGAAGGCCCTGCAAGGAGACACCTTCATACACATAGATGCTTATGCACAATTTTAGAATCACCAGTTGAGATCAGTGGCTTTTGCCACAGTAAGGGTCAGATTTGGCCACAAGCTCTTCTAGCTTTCAAACTTGAGCAACTATGAATTGTGTTTAATGAGTGCCCCTGGCAAATACTGCCCATCTACAACAGAACTCATAGCAAAGTAAGAATCATAATGAAGATTTTGGGTTGGGGAATCTACTTTGTCCTCTGCTTCTCTCTCATATACATAAGTGAGGTACTGGAATCAAACAGTTACAGCAATAAACAATAAAGCATGTGGGAGGTTTCTGCAGTGCTATCTTTTCAACTTAGAAATGTATTAATGAATATTGGGCACTTATTTTTGATAATAATTGAAATGGGCTTTAAAAGAATATTCAGTTTGGAATATTTGAAAGAAGCCAGCTCAGATTAGCAGACTTTTAAACTTCTTACAGCAGGTGAAAACCACTTTCTTCAACACCCCTCCAATCATTTAAAGGGTATCAGCAGTAAACAAAAAGGAAGCAAACCCTAAATTCTCATGAGTTACAAGATTCCTGTTAGGTATTTCAATTCACATAGAGCAAAATACCTACCTAGGTCTGCATAGTTAGACTTGCAAAGCTGCTTGCGTCCACAGAAGTACAGCTCAAAATCAGGCTCATTTGACCTGCGTAAAGTGTATCCATTCTCAAGAGCAGCGAAGGCGTCACAAGTATAGCGGTAGGTGATGAAACCATAGCTGTCTCTGCCATTGAAAAATACAGTTGTGAACAAAAGCTGAGAAGAGTTAACACACATTAGTGTAACCCCTTCCTGAAAGCAAGAACTTGCCGGAGACCCAGCAGTGGAAATGCCAGAGGTACTGCATCCATTTATCAGCATGATTGTCCTGTCATGCAGCTAAATACTTATTTCTGGGACAGGAAATTTCAACTAGCAAGATTAATAAATAAGGATGAAAGAAAATAAGTAAGGTTTTGAACTTAGCATGTCATCTGTCACAGAACTTATACTGGTAACTCCCATACCAGTAATCTCACTGCCATAATTTTTTACATATGGCAGCTCTCAAACAAGAAGTAATCTCAAAAGTTCCTACCCATCATCCTGCAAATTTACTGTGCACTCCTCAATTTCACCAAAAACTTCAAACCGGTCCCTCAGTTCAGTTCGGGTTGTGTCAGGTCTGATTTTACCCAGATAAATCACACGACGTTCTTCCTGTTGATAGAGAGCAACCGGGAAGGTGTTCTTTTAACAAATGTGAAATGGAGATGAACCTTTACATTCATGCATGCAAAGACACACACAGATGTGCAGAGGATGCATAATTATAGAAGCATTCTTTTGTGGAAGGCCTACTGCATCTTGCACGAACATGAAAGAGCTCTCTCCTGGAAAGCATCTAAGGTATTTAAGTGACCCTACATTTGTCAGGTGGTGTGGGAAGGGTTCACTGATTGCTGTTACTGCTCTGTACACTGACAGATGCTTCCCTTTGTATCCTACTGCACCTTCTTCCCTCTCACCTTTTCTACCTGTTCCCCTCCAGGACTGCAAACTCTTCCAAACTAGGAACTCACTTTCTCTTGCCATGTACAGAATACCAAGCAAAACTCATCTTTCTTGCAGAGTAGCATAAAGTAACACAATAATTGCATAAGTGTACCACAGACAAAACAAAATCCATTACAAGCATAACATTATAAGCTCATAAATTCAATGGCTGATTCATCCTGCAATCCTGTTTCACCACAATCCATACTTTTAAACAGAGGGAAAACTTTTTAAGATTGTCACCCCTGCCAAAAACGAAGTACTACGCAGCCTCTAGCTCATTCCCTGCTCATTGGTGGGATGGGGAGAAAAACCAGAAAAAGGTGAAACATCTGCAATAAGATAAGCTTAATAAATGAAACAAAGAAAGACATAATAATAGTAATAACCATAATGACAGTAATTGTAATGAAAAGGGGAGAGAGAGGAATAAAACCCAAAAGAAACCAGTGCAGCACCTTCTGACCAACACCCAGCCCATCCACGAGCAGTGTTCTGCCTCTCCCTGCCAACTCCCTCTGGTTTATATACTGGGCATGATGCCACATGGTATGGAATATCCCTTTGGCCACCTCAGGTCAGCTGTCCTGGCCACACTCCCTGCAAGCATCTTCTGCACCTGCTCCCTGGCAGAGCATGGGAAACTGGAAAGTCCTTCATTCAGAGTAAGCACTACTTACTTAACAACAATTATAACATCAATGTCTTATCAACATTAATACTAAATCCAAAATATTGTGCTGTACCTATTGTAGCTACTAAGAAGAAAATTAACTCTATGCCAGCAGAAACCAGGACTGGGTCCAAAATATGCCTTTTATTAAAAGAAACATTTCAGGGGGAATGGCAGGAAGTAAAATATATCCCACAGTTACCACTGCCTTTTGGTTTATTCAGAATAAAAAACACCTGACTGAAGACCCTAGGCTAGGGTCTCTTCTGCATGTTCTTTCAGCACCTGGAACAAAGCATCAGATACTTTTATAACAATCAAGCTGTGGTGGTATCATTCCTTCCTTAGTGCAAATGCTCAGTCAAATGAGGGAAGGACTAGAAAACTCTTTAAGAGCCACCTCATGAATTTTAGGATAAACACTTCTGAGGGCAGAGCCATTTAGCGAGCTGCAAGAAAACAAAATGGAAAAAGATCTTTAAAACACTGACCTTAAGGTAACCAGGGCAAAGAAGCACCAGCTATACAAGGCTTGGGTGCTCAGCCTTCCTGTCTCCGATTGCCTCTGGCCTGGTACTACTGGCCCTGCTGCTCATTCCTTACACACCCACACAGCAGCCCCATAAATCCACCACCAGCACATTCTCAGCTGGCATAAATCTGTCAGTCAGCGCAGCAATGTCAGTTTAAACCATCAGCTTTGGCACCTGAGACTTGTGCAGAATTTAGGTGCCGAATGCCGAAGGAGCTACACTGACTGCTGAGAATTCATGACTGTCGTAACCTGGAGGTGCCTAAAGGCTAATGGCACCTCAACTGTGCAACGCAAAAGGCACTAGGGACCTAAATATAGACTTGCATTCCTGCTCAGAAACATTCTAGCCTGAAGAGACAGGTAGTTTATAGTGTTACAATTCAGATATAGCATGAAATGTATCTTTTCCATGAGTCCCCACAGAGGCTTAAAGCACCAGTCACTCTTGGACCATGGACAATAAAATTGAGATCAGACCAAAACACAGGTAAAATCAGAAATTATATTGATATCACTTCTTTACTTGTTTGAGTATTCATTTGAGATAAAGAGACCATCAGAATTCTTAGTTTGGGGTGCTGGAAATCTTGTCTTCCTGTTCCCAGGAGAGCACTTTGCTCTCAGGAACTATTTAATGCAAAATAAATAAACAATTCCTGCAGCAGGAAGCCAATACTAAAATATCTGTCTCCCAACAGAAACTCTTACTAGCACATTCAGTAAACTATTTCCACTGACTTTTCCTGGCCTCACAAATCTCAGGGGCTAAGATCCAGTTAATCGAAGCTCCTGAGAAATGAAAGTATAAAACTGCAGAAAACAGAGATTCAAGAATCAAACATTCCTACCCAAAAGCCCTACCCACTAAGGAATGGCGCAAAGAATTACCTGTGTCCCTTATAGGTCCCTGGTCAGCCCAGTGGAGTCCTTGGTTGCTTTACCAAAATATGTATCAGCTCTCCTTAATCAGGGGGACCTGGTAAGGATCTAATTTAGACACTTGAAACTACTGCCTCTTTTGATGATGTAGGGAACCAAGGTGAGTGCCTTCATAGTCCTCTGTAACCATGCTGGGACAGACACATCCATTTTAAATGCTACACCTTCCAAAACACAGGGTCCAAAAGCTGCCCTTGTTCTCTGCCACAGCAGTGCAGTTTGGACAAGCTGGCAAGGCTAAAAGAAGCACTTGTGCTCATGGGCAGCCATACATTTAGGGCACAAGGGTACTTTCCAGACAGCTGCTGCTTTTTATCTCTGTCTCCACTGTGTCCCAGTCCACAGCTCTGACCTTCCTGACAGAGAAGTTTGGGCAGGGCTTCTGTGAACCAGGGACTGCAGAGTGCAAGCTACAGAAATCTGCATTTCTTCCATTTCCACATTCTAATTCTGCTTACTTTCACTATGGTTGGGTGCCATAAACTTCAAAACCAGGAAAATCTGCATATGCAGAGTAATTACTTTTTCAGACTGTTTTACCAAATCAAGGATTTAACCGCACTGAAACACTTGATAAGAAACAATTCCATTGATACTTGCTATTGAACCTAAATGACTGACCAGATGGAGCAGAACATAACACAGCAGACTGCCTAATATACTTTAGCTGAGATAATACATCTCAACTGAAAAAAACATAATGTTTCACTCACTGACATGGAGATTGTTATATTACAGTGTGATGGAAATATCTATTGCACACTCTTCCATAAGTCTATCTGCATGCCTCTGCAATTTTTCCTTCTTCTATCCCTCTAATAACCTTTATATCTCTAATATCCCTTTAAGACAACTGTAATAAACCAAAACTGAACAATTAAAAAAAAAAGCTTGTTAAAGTACTGTTAAGGGAATAAGTTAAACCTGCAAAATCAAGGAAATTTAAATTTAAAGCTGAAATGCACCATATGTCCTCCAGTGTGCACATATGAGGAGATGGGTTCAAGTATTTTTTTAAGCAGAATGCCATGATGGAATAAGATACCCAAGAATACAGGATTCACACAGAATTGTCTTTGCCTTGGTTAACCCTGGATTATTTAAAGCAACTATGAACATTAATATTCATAGAGATGCCTCCCTTTTATTCCCATTAATATTAAGAGCTATAGAAGCCTAACAAGATTGCAACACATCCCTAAATGTTAAGGACCTTTTTTAAATAATAAATTGCATGTGTAAGTCTATATAGGCATATAAGTAAAATGTTTACTGCAGTTGTTAGAGGATATGATTGATGACTTGAAAACCTAGAGAAGGGCAGAGAGAAGCTTTTGCTTTCAATATCATATGGGCAGAGGGGACCTGCAGGAAACACCAGGAGCTACTTGTTCATATTTCCCTCCCAAAAGTGCACATGATTTATTTTGTATCATAAGCATTAAGTGTGGCTCCTTGATCTGCCAGGTTAGAAAAAAGAGAATAAGTCCAGCCAACTCCCTCAGGCCTAACATCTCTGTCTTCTTTCACAATCTTGGTCATTCTTCATGGCAGCAAAAACATTTGAATAGAAAGATGTGGCGGGAAATCTTGGACTGACAAGCAGTATTTTAAGTCTCAAATGAAAATCCTGAAGCATTAGAATAACAAAATATGAGAAAACAAGACTGGGATACACGTTACACATCTAAGGGTCAATAAAGGGACTGCTCATCCTCTAAATATTCACTGATGCTAAGGATCTTTTTGTCTTGCAAAGGATTCCTCCAAACTTTATTTTCTTTCTGCTTCCTTATTCCTAAGCCTTTATTTCATAATTAATATCACTAAACACAGACCATTAGATGAATTAGTTTTCCCCTGGGTTTTTTTGCTTCTTCCCCCAACAGTTGTTATCTTTGCCTGCCTGTGGTGATGCTGTTCCCATTTTTCCTACCATTTTTTGCCTGCATGTCTGTGGGGCATACCTAGTTCTCCAAGAGCCAGGTAATGCTTTATGTGAAGCTGAGAGAAGAAATCCAGGAGCATTTGAAAGCTGGGTTCTGTTATGGGCTTGTAAAGGCTCTGCTGCTCACTCCAGCACAGGTGTCTGGCTGGGTACACACTCCATGTCTGTGTTGCCTCCCATGCCAAATGACCTCTCTGCCAGTAGAGACTTTAAGCCATGAAGACTTTTATCCTTAGAGCTGAAGGCCAAATACCATTTTGAAAACATAATGGGATTGGTTGGACAGAGTTGCAAAACCAGAAATGCTATGGGTGGAGATAAGCCATTAAAGCTTAAGCTTCTGATGTAACAATAATAAGATAAAATTCTTTTGACTGAGAAAAGAAAAATTAGTATGGCCTGTGAGTAAGTATGAATGGCAAAAGTAAAAATCACAAAAACTGGGGAAAAAAACCCAAACAAGATTATTATCTTGTTCAGAACAGTTCAGAGAAATTCCACATGGTGACTGCTAGAAAAATAATGATGGACCAGTAAAACTCAATATTTAGGTAGAAACATATACAGTAAAATTAGAGTATCTGGGATCTAGGCCATCAAGATGAGCAACAACAAAAAAATCCAAACTAAACATACAACATACATTGAATCTTTCATAAGTGGAAAAGCATTCCATTACAGGCTAACTCTGGTTTTAGACTTTCGAGAAGGCAAGCACTCATTTATGAAACCACCTTTCTCCTGGCTTCCTGTTTTAGAGCAATTTATTTTCTTTGAAACCATGTATTTCTTTCTGATACAGTGGCCTCACAGCACATTTATCTTTTTATGTCTGTAAGCTCCCTGGGACTGGTACTCTCGATACTTTTCTCATAAAGGCTGCCAGCATTTAGGAATGAAAATTGGTAATGTTAATTGTAATTTTCTACTTGAGTATAACCTGATTTTGCTATACCTCCTGGCAGTAGCCAGAGCACACAGTAAATGAGCTGCGTGAAGGATGTGCTGTAAGTCAGTATCATGGCCAGAGTGGCACAGTAGCAAAGAGCCACAACACCAAGCTGCTCAACAGACAGCTTAACCTCCAGCCCTGGTGCACCATATCAATAAGGAATCACCAACTAGTGACTCCAGAACTGGAATGTGCTATTTCTAGTGCCATGCTTTGAAACGTATTTGCCACATGGTCTAATGAACTGCTGGAGTAAAAGCCCACACAACTCAGAAATTTCCTGGAGTGTATCAGAGGAAAAAAGGGGTCTTCAAGCCTCTTAGCAAATCACTGTGGTCTGCCTTGGTTGGGGGTTGGATCCCAGTTTCCACAAAGCACTAAGCAGATTCTGCTGTCCTGCAATGCTCCTCAAGTCATAGTTCATGTGTCTCCACTATGATCTGGCTGACATGGTTAAGCTTAAGCAGGTCTTGGTGGCAGACCATTCTTATGTTCAGTGAGGATCCATTCTAAAAAAATCCCCATGACCCAGTGAAATAAAACAAGAAAAGATCAAACTAAACTGTGCTAACATCTGGTCAGTTAGGAAAGGAATCACAATCAAAAGTATAAATAAGTGAACGAATGAATGACTGACAAAAATATTTTTTTAAACTCTCTAAGTACTTTGTAGACTCAGTCCATATTTTTCAGGCATGCCTGCTAAAAATTAAGAACTCAATCCACAAAAAAGGCACTGAATCTCTAGTAACTGGAGAGGGGGAAAGAAGAAAAAGATGAGAAGAATATCCAGCACGTTTTGAAGTCAAACCACCTGTACACAGTTATAAGTCTGGATGGGAATTCAGGAATCTATACAGGAAAATACTATTCCAGACCTCTAGCTCTGAATATTCTACAATCAAGGTGCTGTGTGTGAGATTGAAGGGGCAGTGTTCAAACATGCTTGTGCCATCCAGCAGGAGCACAGGCTTCCAAAACCTAAGCCTGTGCTTCTAACTCTCCTCTGTATTCTGTCAATATGTCTTCACATCTGCCAAAATACAAGCTGCCTGCACAATAAGAGGGCATTGCTTTAAACATGGTTTTCACAGATAAAGATGTTAAAATATTATTTTTTTCTCATTTCTTTTTCCAAGGTTTCCCATGCCTATTGTCCCAGAGACTAATTCTAGATACTACTCCCACAATACCGAATGACTTTTGGCTCTGTCACAACTTCTGCTCCTTTTTTACTGCGCATCCTTTCTACAACTAACTCTTGAGATCTCAGAGCAGTGCTTGTCATGAAGAAAGTCACCTGCCCTGTGTAATAACTGAGGCATTAGTAGTGCCCAATCTTTGGGCCACTCTTCTAACAGCATCTGCAAGTATGTGGCCATAAATCAGATCCGGCAGCACGAGAATGGGCTAGAAAGAAAATAAAAAATTCCCCAATACAGAGAGCAAAGAAATTTAAATTTATGGGACTGTAGAAAGAGCTCAAGGAAAGAAAGAGAGGACATTCTTGTGGCTGAACAATAAAAGAGTTGAGTCCCTCAAGACTGAAAAGAGTACCACAAGAGACCCATAAACTAAAAGGCATAAGAAAAAGAGCAGAGAATGCTAGAAATTATAGATACAGATTTTGTCACTGAATTAATGAGATCAGAGATCCCCTTTCTCTGCTGTCTCCTAATCCTTACCTGTTTTCACAGGTTATAAAATGGCACAATTCAATACAGACTTTTAAAAGTGTAAGTGCTGGTAGACTTTGGATAAAGGAGTTAATAGGACTTAATCTACAATTCCTACAGAACTCACACAGATGACTGGATTTTAGATTTTTTGCCATGTTCTCTTTATTGATATTTATTTTTAGTTTTGATTTATTTATGCCTATTAATAAATAATTCAATTAATTAAGTTAATTATAATCAAAACGATCACTTTAGAAATAAAATAAATTCAATCTTGGTTTTGAATTGTCTAGAATTTTTAATGCAGCATGATACAGCATATCTGGAGCTTTTTGAGTTTCTTTTCTTTCCTTTTTCCTTTTCTCTTGATTAGCTACTTGCCAAATATTTGTTTGTTTTAAACTAAATCAAATTTTCTACCTCCTCAGCAGGATTCATGTTTATTTATATGGGTAAGGTACAGTAATTGAGAAGTAGCAAGATACACCCATGACAGAAGTCTACTTGAATCTCTAATTTGTGGCAGGTCTAAGAGAGAACAGCAAGTGCAAGTTACGATTGCTGGAAGGTAGTGTTCATCTCTAAGCAGATGGAAGCCAGATATTTTAAAACTAACTGCAACAATTGACTTAAATATGGCCCTGTCTGAAGCCAAACAAAATTATTCCACTGCCATCACTGCATTTCACAGCAGAGCATGTTACAGCTCTAAATCTTGTGCTTTACAAAATACACTCATCACCCACACTTTGCAGATAGGACACCTGAAATGGAGAAAACTGAAATGATTTGCTGAAGCTCACAAAGAACAAAAGCAGCAGAGAAAAAAAGCAGGCCATAAAGTTGTCTGTTCACTCACAGAACTTCTCATTGCTGTAGACTATGCCAGTCTCTGTCAATCCCTACACACTCCTGGTTCTGTAGGTGCATTAGGAGAAATGCTGCCAAATGTGTGACAAATCACCTTTTGCTGCAAAGTCCACTAATGTCACTGTGAAAAAGACCTATTAATTTTGGTGACCTCTGGACAGAGGACTAATGGAAAACCTGGGAACACAGATGAAGTATCCTGGTCTGTACCAGGTCATGCAAGAGCCAGAGCACTGCCAGAAGAGCTGTGTAGGTACAACCCAATGGAAAGAGCAGGACACAGAAAATCAAAATGCGAAGGTGAGACACCAAATGGGCTTAGCAACTTTTACAGCAAGAGATTTACAGCAGTTCCCCGTTTAATTTATCAAAATGCAGTTGCCACTGGGGAACTCAAAAGGGTAAAAAGCCACCCATCCATTTAACAGCCATTCTTCCTTCTGTCCTACTGCTACAGCAGCCAAGACAGTTGCTTATCCCCACATGGGTTATTTTCTTTGCTTCAGGTATTTTAGCTGTTTCATAGGGAACACTGATAAAATAATTAAATAATACATATTCATTACGAGAGGGCCAGTGCTAAGTGGCATTTTCAAACTGCATCTTGTCTTCAGACTATTTTGCTAAAAATAACTTAAAAAAATTAACCAAATCACAGACATTGAAAAAGTTATAATTCAAGCCAAGTCTTTGGATCCCAGTTTTGAGTTCTGTTGTCTGCACCCTCTGTATTGACAATTACAGCCACTATGAGAGTTCAGCAACTGGTACATCACCTGACTCCTTATTTTGTGTATGTCTAAAATAAAAGGCAGGTTCACTCATTTATCTGTGTAAGAAATAGATTAGTTCTCTTCTATTAGTGTCCTGTCTGGGATGACCCCTTTGTCTAGTAAGTTCTCTGATCTGTTTAGGGTGAAAAACTTGGAGAGTTGCAATTTATAGAACCTGAAAAAATTAGTAGTGTGACACCAAAGCAGAAATTATTATGAAAATACATATTTGCTTAAAATGAAAAATATTAAGAAATACATGTAAGCAAATTTTTGTATTTTTATAAAAAATAAATAAAGTCTGAATTGTAGCATTAGAATCCATGAAAAGAAACAGAGATCTATTTCAATATGAAAGTTATCTTTACAGTGCTTACAATTGCTTTCTGCCTCTGTCTCTCCCTTTGCTTGGCCCTTTCAGATTCCCGTTTTTCATACTCTTTGCGGTATTCTTCCCTCTTCAGCCTTTCATGCTGATATTCCTCATAGCTGTCATATCTAGGAAACACAACTTAGTCATCAAATCAAGCACCTGTATTTGTGAATGCATAATTAGAAATACAATTTCTGGAATGCTTTACTATCCCAAGCAGTTAGAAAAAGGACAAGAGGAAATGGCCTCAAACTCCACCAGAGGAAGTTCAGGTTGGACACCAGGAAGAATTTCTTTGCTGTGAGGGTTGTTAGGGATTGGAATGGGCTGCCCAGGGAAGTGGTGGAGTCACCATCCCTGGAAGTGATCAAGACATGAGTGGTCATGCTATGGTTTAGGTGATGTGGTGGTGTTTAGCCAAAGGCTGGACTCAAGGAACTCAGAGGTCTTTTCCAGCCTTAATGACTCTATGATTCTACAGTTCTCCCCTGAGGAACAGCTGCAAAGCACGCCAAATGCAGGGCAAAGGCACTACCTGGGTCTGCGACTGCACGGCGATCTGGACCGCGATCTTCCACCTAAGGGAGAACTTCTGTGTGCTCGGTGTCTACAGTGGCTGGACTCACAATAGCAACAAGATCTGCAGGAAGAAACACATCAACCTCTGTCATTCCATTCGAGTCTACTGACACCAATTTCTACCTCTTCCCTGAACTTACAATTTCTTCTAAGCTACCAGTGGGATTTTCCAGTGACAGTTTGCAATCTCCTAGTCAACTAAGGGGCCTCAAGTGATTTCTCCTCTCCTGGCCCTTCAGTAATTTTCCTTATTGAGGGTAACACAGAGCAGACAGTCAGCCATTGTCAAGTCCATCTGATAGAGGCTGTAGCAAGATTGGCACCTGGCAGCTCACAGATAATGGGGAAGGTTAGTTGTGTACATCTCTCACCAATTGCTCTGCCTCTGACCTGACTGCCTCTGCTCAGAAGGTGTAAAACTGGCAAATTCAAAGGATATTGGAAACAAGTGTTTCTGTAGCAAACCTGTAACCTTCAGAGTTAATGAGCTCAGGAGCAATAGAATGAGTTGCACTGGATTAAGTTACTTCTTGCTTTTTTTTTCTTTCTTTCCCATAAGTTTCTTATTGTTTTTCCTGTTTGTCTTATTAGCTACAATGATCATACACGAATTTGCGGTACCTACCTTGAAGAGGATCTACTACAGGGCGACCTTGATCTCGATCGGGAATATGGAGAACGGGAACAAGACCTGCGTTGAGGAAAGGACCTTGATCTAGAGCGTGTCCTTTGGGATCTTTGAGAAAATAAGGATTTGGGTGGAGACACTGAATCTCTGCATGGAGAGTTAAAAGAAGAGCAAGAAGGTGATACATCAAATAATGAATAGGCTTGTGTCCCATCCCAAGGGTAGCATAGTTTATCACTTTCATCTTCACTGTCATCAAACAGACCATCCATTGCTAGTCCTGAATTTATAAACATAGGTAGTTTGGAGAATTGTTCATTACTGTAATCACTGTCCCTTAGTTCTCTGCTCTTATCTGCTTCTTCATCAAAAACAGCTTGGCTGGGGTGACCAAAATGCTTGTTCAGTTCAGCCCGAATTTCCTGGTCTTGGAGCTGTTTTCTGTTATTACCATGGGATCCCTGCTTATTTGTCTGTAAAGTCTCTTTCTTGAAATACTGGTCTTGTTCTAAAGAAGAACAAATCTGACACTGCCACCCAGGTGAAGAATCCTTAAATTCTGGTTGTCTGGAGTCCTGAAGTTCCTGGGATATTTTAATGTGTATTTCCGATTTTGAATTCACAGATTGACAGTAATCATGGTCACCAAACAGCCGCAAACTGGGCCGTTTTGTCTTTCTCTCCTCATGTCCACTGGACAGTACGGTAGTCTTGTTAAACTGTGTGTACAGCTCAGACTGGTCTGGACCCTTCTTGGTTGGGTTATTTCCTGGAGAACCGGAAGACTCACTACAGCGGGGCTTTTTTGAAGGTGGTACAACAGTCTTGCATGATGACTTCAGTTTAGGTGAAGTCCTAAAAGGATTATCTTGGTTGGCTTTATGAGGAGGGGTCGTAGGTGGAGTTAGGCCTACAGGGAGTAAAAGGAGGTACAGAATGCTTTTAAGCACACATACAACGTTTATAAAGGTGGCTCATATGGTTCTTAAAATAGATACAAAGCAAGACCCATTTTATGTCACTTCAACACTGCCAATACTGAGAATAAAACTACCAAAGGTCTGGTAACAACAATAGCAACAATACTAATGCATCGCCATCAATCTCCAGCATAATTTCTGTCCCTCCCCTTCCTCTACGACATCTGCCCCTCTCTCTGTAGGTTTTGATAGAAAAGATCAAGAGATAAAATTCCAAAGACTTTTTGTTAAATACAAAACAGATTTTGATGTAAAAATGAAAAGTCAAAAGACTGTCACCATCAAAAACATAAAGAACCTAGCAAAGAAGAACCTGGATAAAAGCACGGCCAAGAGAAATAAATGAGGGGTACCAAAGGATGCAGAACTTAAATGCAATGAAATAGAGCCATTCTAACTCAGTGGCAATGACTCTTTGCATCCAGAGTTCATTAACCATTGAGAATGTATGTCTAACACACTTGTTGTGCGTAATTAATACATTTTGCCTGAAATGTGGTTCTGCAACTGAAACACAAATGCACAATAATACAACCACAAGTATACTGAACCTTCGCATTTAGAACTAAATCACAGTGAGAATCATGCAGTAGGGAGTCAAAATGAAACAGGTAAGTCTTAGTATTAGTTATTAGGCTAGTATTACATTAGTATTCAATGACTAAATATTCTGCTAACTAACAGGATTATTTATGTAACTGTAATAGATTGTACCACTGTGATGAGACAAAATTGCAGGAAGAACTACAGCACATTCTAGTAATGCTTGGGAACTGAAGCAGCATCTTGCATTATTTGTATAAGGGTAGAATATAACTTTCAATATTTTCTACAGAAATAATAGAATTTCTTCAGACTTTACTGAAGGATAATCCCAGACATCAGGGCAGAGTAACAGCAAAAAGCAGACACTGTTCAGGAAATAATTTCTCCTCAGGAAGGTACTTAGTATGTTCGGTTTCAAAAATTTGCTTCTGTCCAATTGACACTAATATAATTTAGTAACGTAGGCTTAAAATGTAACAAAATAGAGATTAGGGAGTTCTCCAAGGTAATCCAGACCATCCCTAAGCGATCCAGATGCCCATGCTGTCCAAGAATACTTTTAGCCCAAGCAATGAGCTTTCCATTAGTTCTTTAGCAAGAATGAAAACAGAGGACAGACAGAGTTACAGGAAATGTGTGTTTCAAACATGGTTATAGAGCTCTGGTTTGTATTTTTAAACATGCTCGGCAGATCAATGCAAATGGAACATGTTTTATAGTGCTTTGCTGTAAAGAAGGAAAAGTGTCCATCAATGCACAGTGCTCTCTAAGGAGCATAAATGGAGATTGGGAGTCCCACTGCATTATCTGCAATGAATTTCTTTCAGAAAATAAGAAAATAGAAGTACCAAGGCATGAATACTTAATGTGAGAGACACACTTGATTTTCTGTTTGGAAAAAATGGTTATGAGCTACCCATAGCTATGCAAAGACTCTGCCTAATGCCACAAAATTCAAGGAAACTGAGGCAAAGTTTATGGCACCTAAAATATTAGTTCTCCCAAATTTAAAACTAAAAAATTTTGTGCAGTCATCACTGTTAAATTATTTCCTCTAAGTCCTCAAATTTCTTTTTCTTCTTCCCAAAAATTCACTTGAGACAGCCCTAACTATTTCTTACCTTATGCACCTCTTCACTGACAAATATTTTTGACTACCAAGTGAATTTTTGCTAAAATTAAGAGAACAGTCCTATTCAAAAATCTGCAGTAATAATTTCAAAGTTAAAGCTTCAGGCTCAGATTGAACAAATACTTCAGTAAACAACTTTCTAGAAACAAAATTTAAAATGACACTTTTACTTGTGAAGTTATACAGTTTATAAGAAATTCTGAGGTTAGTTACTGGGTTTTTGGATGTAATTTTAAAGAAAGAATTAAACAAAAACACAAACACTCCACAATGAACATGTATATTTAAGAATTTCAGGCAAAGAAACCTCAGAGATAATCCAATATTCAAAATAAAATCTTATTTCAAATTCCACTTCTTCAAACTTTGCCCTGGAAATAAGCAAGTAAAACATATAGTCAACATTTCCAGAAACCTGACAAAGAGCCCAATAATCTTTAGAAAAGTGGGGGGGAAGTACCAAAAAAACCCTCACGAAAGTACAGCCTGAGCTAAATTTACTGGCACTTCCCTTGCTGGCAGAACAGGGCTGGGACAGCCTAAGAAAGGGCTTCCTCATGGCATTCTGGCTTTTTTCCTGGATTTCAGCAGAAGCAGGAAGTGCACAGGCAAGTAGAAACAGATTAAAGATGGCAAATGGTCATTTAACTTTTGACCAAACCTACACTGGGGGATGCAGGAGGGAGCGAAGTTTTGATCACACGTCACCACTCCAAGTGCACCTCCAGAGTGCCCCCAGACCCATCTCCAAATGGAGAATTCTGAGAAAACCAGCTGGCTGCACACTTGTTCATCTTCACCCTAATCCCTGGTAATCCCCACCAAGGGCCACGATCCCACATCAGTGGCATTACAATATTCTGTAACCACTGGATTATTTCACACGCACTGATTTCTCCCCAATGTGTACATTTAGGCATTGACAGTACAAGGTATATTCTGTACTCTCTCTTGAACTTAGCAGGTTTTGACAGATTTATGGAAGGACAGATGGCCATTACAGGCTGAAGGCTGACAAGAGGCAGTTCAGAGCATTGTTAACACACTTGCACAAACTCTCAGCAGTGCAGCGCTGTGCAGAATGTAATTCAGACTATAGCTTTTTTATTGCTGCCTATTTTCTTTTGTCAAAAGAGCCTGCTGTGCACAGCAACAAATGGCTGCCATTACCCAGAATGTAATGGGTGTCAGACAAATCACGTAACACAAACAATCAAGAGTATGTAGGTCATATTTCAACAGAGCACAACCTTAGCAATATTTATGATTACTGCATTGAAATGTGCTCTATAATAAACAAGTACCTCTACATCACTCACACTTATGTACTTCTGCACAGCAAATCTGTTAGAAGTGGTACATACTCTACAATCATCCCCCTTAAACAGTCTTTTTTCTTTTTAAAGTAAAAGGCAAGTATTTTTTCATGACATGCTATAAAACCATTTTCTTTGTAGGGACTTTTCCTTAATTGAATAGCTTTGGTAAATGGTACGTTTGCACTTTGCCTTGCTCTGTCTATACACTACGAACTCACTCCGTGATCTTGTGCTAGAAAACAGCATAGATCAAATTGCCAGCACTGCTGCCAAAGCAGCACCATCCTCCCTGTGTCTGTGCAACAAAAGCTGTTTGCATATGTGCCAACTCTGCCACCTTGGCCAAGCAACTTCCTTCCAGAAAGTCTCTGGGAGGGTGAAACTACTTTCGATACATTCCAAAACTCCACTTTAAAAAAAACTTGTAAAAAAAAAGTGTTACTCATTTAGCTCAGCTAGGTTGATAAGCAGAAATTAGGGGAGGGAGTGCCTTTTCCTTTGCATTAAAAGTGACATCAGGACTTCTTAGCACTGATTTTCACTACTATTTTACATAGACACAGATATTTCTAAATCTCTACGTTATCTCAGCATTCCAATATTTGATGATTTTGCTGTGTTTTGAGGGGGCTGATAATTAATGTCTTTTGGGGAACGCAGCCCTGGAACCTTTCTACATGTGCACTGGGCTTTTGAGAGGCATTGAAAATGAATTCTTTCATACCTATGATTTTGAAAATGGATTGTCAAGAGAAACATTATTTAAGGCCACTTTAAAAACTGACCACAAGATAACAGGTCCATTCAGTAGAAAAGTGTTTGTATGGCACTAAATTGTATGGCACATACACAGGAAAATATAATAAAATTAAACAGTCATCATATAAAACTACAAGCCTGTTGAATATTCAGTTTAATCCTGTTGTCAGTGCTGGAGAGAATAAACACAGATGCCTGAAAACATCAAATATTTCACGAGATTTTATTCCTTCTGGACAACTCTCTCCATTTCACATCTCATTTTATCAGAAATCATTCTGAGGTCAAAGAAGTTCTTAGATGACAGATTTTTAAGTATTTTTTCTGACAAGTAAGAGGTAACACAAATCTAGAGGTGGGTAAATAGCAGGTTATCAGTATCCTCAATGATGGTCACAAATTCCAAATCACTCTTCAACTTGATTGTGCACATCAGCTTTTCTGATGACAGAAAATATAGCTTTTTCTGCCATTTTTCAGAAAAGTCAAGTTTTTCCCCCAAGACCAGTGAGCAGTTTTACACTACAATAAATTATAGGGATCTGTATCAAATTAGAGACTTTTCACCAAGAGGGTGGAAATAGCCCTCTAGTTACTGATTGAGCCATAAGCACTTAAACCAACTTCGTGTACATAAATGGTGGCTTTGAGTATTTAGGTGTGAAGGTTTAAGATACAGGGAACAGAGAGAGATTAATTAGAAGCCATGCTATCTAACATCTGGCATTCAGACGTTTGTCTAAGACAATCGAAAGTCTAAAACAATGAGGAGCCCTTGGCTGCCAAGAGAAACATTGCCACCTCCAGAAGGTGAGTCATCCTGGTGAGCCTGTTTGCACAGTCCATCCGTCCCTGCCCCACCTTCTCCCCTCATTCTGACTGCTAACAAAGAGGAAAGAGGTGACACAGCCATCTCAGATTTCTGGAAGACACTGGAGAGGTTCAAGCCCACAGCCTCTTTAAGGAGGGCACTGGCAATGCGGATGGCTGTGGAAAAAGAGATGTACTTCTTCTGAGTCCCTCACTCAGAAGACTCTCTGACACAGGAATTTCATTCACTGCATTATCATTTCCTAGGACTCCCTCCATACCATGAAGTTCTGGTCCAGCTTCCTCAGAATAACACTAGAATAATCAACTTCAAGAGATAGGACTTTATACAGCAATGGACTTAGGACACTTACTTACAGTGCATTGAAAGAATTCTTATGTGTGGCATGAAAACACTTCAAAGAACATTTGTTCCTTGTAATTTGACAAATCGATGTTTTGACAGTTTTAGGGAGGACAAAGTTACACTCATGACTACTAACAAATCTGTTGTAAAGCAAGATATAGCACTGGCAAGAGAATGGCTTCAGTTTAACTTTAGATACATGAATCCAAAATGTGTGTGTGACGAAGATTGATGGCTCATGTGGGAAATGTTTTTATTTATTTATTTTTCTGGTCTATAGTTAATTCATCAGTGAGGGAAGCAATGTTGTTTTCAGCAGAAAGATCAAGGGAGTTGCTATTTATATTAAAATACTTTGTGCTTCAATAGTGCAAGCAGCCCTGCTAATGGTCTTTTCAATTCAGTAGTGAGATCAAGGTAACTCCTATTTAAATTATACTAAATAGTGCTTGTATGGTGCAAGCTGCCCTATATAAGGACAATGAGCAATGTGGTTATCTGGATATAATTTGGAGTTGCGAGGGTTCTCACTAAAAAACTTCAAGGTATTATTAATCACTACTACCACTACTTTTTTCCTTATTTTAGTTTTGGTTGTTTTTTAAACTGAAATGGGTCCCAATTCGGCCATGATTTACACACACATGCACACACACAATATGCTGTAAGTTCTTCAGTACTCCAGGCTGTTTCTATTACGTACTTTGCTTCCAGCACAAGCAGACTCAGGACACAAAACTACTGCAGTACAAATTACTTAAAAAGCAAGACATGCATATTTTTATAGGTTTACATACATACATGAATATAAAAATAAAAACTAATACACATAGGCAGAGATTAAAATAGTTACTGCATCATCTCCTGAAATCTTGTGAAGTGCAACATGAAGTCCAAGAGCCACCATTATTACACTGCTTAGTAACATTGCCCAGCTCCCTGGCCACACAACACTCCAATTCTTATTATTCCTGAATATCATCAGGTTATTTCCTAGTTAACTTCTTTTACTTCTAGCGGGGAAAAAAAATCACAGAATCATAGTAGAGCATTCCTGTTTACACATGTGGCCAGTTGTGCTGTTTCCCAGCTTCTGTTGCTTTTTTAATGCACCAGTTCTCCTGATTATGTTTTTCAAGCACCTACAGAGCTGTTTTGTTTCCTCCTCTGTGCACGGCTGATGGAGCGGAATGAATCTGGTAATACCAATACCAAGACATTCCTGTTGCCACTATGGACAAAATACCAGAGGATTGTCCAGGGGTCAGACTGACTCCCAATTTCTGTCTAGTCAGCTGATGGAAAAGCAGGCTGCTGACTTTTTGGCTGGGAGAAAACACTGCTTCCTTCAGTGATTTCAACGGCTGCTTGTACCACTCTGCTGTAGTCACCTCATCTGCCCCTTTCTGCTGGCAGCACTAAGCACTGACTTATCCATGTGCTTACAAATGGGCACCCTTGTGCAGACTTGCTGTCCTGTAGTGATAGAAGAGGCTTCTCCATGCTTCACTTCACTCCACTCCACTTCACTTACTGGCACTGAATAGGATTATCCTCCTGCATACAGTGAATTTTGCCATGTTTATGTTGGTTTTACAAAATGAAGATGTGTAGGAAGAATGCTTCCTTTTGCTGTGAGAGCAATGACTAAGACTGCCGGCTTCCAGGAGACAGCAGGGAAAAGTGTTAATGTTTTAGTGCTGAACTAATGAAAAAATTTCTGAAAAAGTAAAATGATGGTTGTGGGAAGGTGATGGCCCAGTGTACCTACCCAAACCCAGTCTGGGCCTGCTGCCATTGAATTCAGGAGCACCAAGTTAATTTGTGGTACCTCAAGACCTTTTTTGCAATACACCCCTTCCCCCACAATGCTAGAGATCAGATAGTTTACAACCTGCTGCTATCCTGAGAGAAGCACGTGCCAAGTACATCTCTTATTTTTCAGTATTACACAACTGAGAAAGAAAATGGTCTTGGCAATAGCTCAGGTGGAGCTCAATGTATTCTTTTATGCTCAGCTCAGGACACTTGAAGAAAACAGAGGCAAAAAAGAGTTCAGAGGAATGCCATAAAACAGATCTGAGTCTGAAGGAATTGACTTCAGCAGAAAGAAGAGCAGACGAATTAAACGAATGATTAAACGGGTGATGCACGAACTAAACCACTACATGATAAAAAAATCCTACAAATCTTCAAAAGGTACAAATCCAGGGATCAGAAAGGAGGAGGAAGATAAAGGGAGGTTGTGTGAAGTGTGTTAATGGAAGAAAAAGAAAAAGCAGGAATACAAAATGAATACCACTTTTAAAAATTACCTCTAAACTATGGGACAATTAGTTGTTCAGTGGTAGAGGAGAAAGCTGTTATTTGTGATGTATTAATCTAGAAATGACAAAGCACTGAAACATGCAGCCCTGTACAGCCCTAGACCGGCCTGGAGACAGACTGAATGACATAACTTTTACATCTGTAACATCTATTACACTGTGCTGTGGGGTTTGTCTTTGAAAGATGGTGCTCAGCTGTACACAAATCTATGGGGAAATGGAGAAATATAACAGATAAATGGTTTCATTCATATTTTCTCAGAAATTATGCTCTCCTGTGTAGGTTTGGAACCGTATTTTCAAACATGTTTCTTCTCAGGTAGCTGGATAAAAATGTAATGATGAACTGCACTGAAGTGAATCTACTGGAGACTTCTGTGAGATCTCAGCACATTTGTGCCATATTAAAGTAAACAAACACACACAAGCCATGCTTAAAGAAAGAGCAGTCATTTTGCATTTCTCACCTGCAGTTCCAGAGAGTTCCACACTTAAGGTTTGTTCAATAGTCTTGTTCTCAAATGGGGAACCCTTGGGATCACTGGAAGACAGGGCACATTTATAAAAACAAGCTGAAATGGAGTTGCTGTAGCCAAAATCTACTGAACCCCCCTCCCTTTTATAAATGTTTTCACTTTTTAGTACTTACTTTGGTGACTCGGGTGTCAATGGAAGTGATAAACTTGTTGGTTTGGCTAAAGGAAAAAAAAAAACAATTATGCAATATTTAAACACTCTGTAAAATATACTGCAAACATTTCTTTATACTTTGGCATTGGAATCGTGGTAGTCAGTTAGGGCCAAGCTCTAATAGTGCAATTGCCATTTCAGTGTATCTCAGATGGATAAATAAAGAGACTCATCCTGATTCCTTATTCACTAGCACTAAAAGGGCACCTAAATTTCAACAATTATTTACATCAATTACTGTACCTCTGAAATACAGTACACAACCCAAATGACAAGAACCTTTCAGAAGAAGAGTGGTACATGTTAAAAATCAATGAAGAACTCTACAGGATACACTGTGAAAGTGTTACTTCTCTCAGTGTTAATTTAGACTACAGTTCACGTTCTAGTTGGAAACAGGAGCAGCAGAATAACTACAAAGTAACAGAACGTTATGAATATTCAGTTAATTTTACAAGATACAATTTCATATACAGTACTGAGAATAGGTTATTTCTATGAGGCCAGAGTCCAATCAGTTATAGTCCAAATTTTTGCAAATTATGCTGCAAACTACGACAAACCATGGACATAGTCACAGATGGTTAAAAATGGGGTTGAAGCTCTCAGCACTACAATCCCGACATACACAAAAAACAAAGCTCTGGCTATAAAAATGTAAGTCTTTGTAGCTTTTCCTCACGCAAAATTGTATTTTCTCAGAGCAAGCCAAGAACCAGGATGTTGTAATACAACTAAGATGCCTTTAAAATTAAAAATTATAGTACTTGCAAATTTTACTTTTCAGAAGTTAGATTGATGTTTTAAACACAGAGAGCATTGTAGCAAGAACAACAGCAGGGGATCTCTTCTGCAGATTAATTACTTAAGACAAAATGTTCCCCTTGAACACTCCTGCACTGCAGATCTTTTGTCCAGAGTGTCACTACTGCATATTTCATATTCATTACAGGCTTGGAGCTCCCATCAACATTAAGGGATTTTATATGCAAATTGATTACTTTTATATGCTCTAGAGCATTCCTGAAGTAATATAACATTTTAAAAAATTAATTCTCAAAAGCTGCATATTGTTTCTTCTCCTCCCCATATGAGAAAAGGAAGCTCAGGTGTTCACCTCAGGTTCACCTTCCTCAGAAGTCACTGCTGGAGTGAGGAGATGCACCTCAACGAGTTATTTGTCTGGTCCAGCACAGTCACTGATCTGCGCATTACAGCAGGTGCAGTAAAACTGAATGTAACCTGACACATCTTTGTGTGCAATTTATATACATCTAGGAATACTAATGTTTGCCTGTGGCTACCTGGAGGTAAAATTGGCTTAAAAAAACAGATCTTGCAGTAAGGCTCTGGAATAAAGTTTCATACAAAGTCCTTCCTTTTTTGTTTCTTTTTTTATTTTGAAATAAAAATTGGCACACTCTTAACCAATTTAGGCTAAGGAAGCTGAATGTGTAAGAGCTATTTACGTCTCTTTAAAGTCTCTTTCTAGCTCTTATTAGTCCCACAGAATATCGGGGACTAATATCAGAGTATACTCTTATTAAATTCTGAAGCACTGAGGCACAGTGCAAATCTGCCAGAGATGGGCACAGAACCAAGGCATTATCTCACACTCCCATGTATTAATTTTAGGCAGATATCACCGAGCTCTCCCACTGAGAAGTTCACATACCAGAACACCCATCAGTTTTCTTATTGCTAGGCAAGAGCTTGACCAAACACTCTTTCTGCAAAGGATTCATACTCACATACAGCTACTGATAGTGTAAATATTTAGCCAAGACACTGTCATTTTACATGATGCCTATTTATCAGAGTTTCAAGGTCTACTGTAGTGTGGTTTTTTTTTTTTTTTTTTTTATTAAAAAGAGTTCATATCAAGTTGCTTGTCCCTGTAAATTGAAAACATTCAGGTTCAAAAGAACTACGTTTCCTCATGGGCAAATTTCAGTGCAAAACCACAGATGATCTTTGGCATGAATGCGTTTGTGGACATTCCCGTGGGTTTGCAATATGTTTGCAACAGAACCCTAAAGGAAAATAACATTTGAATTATCCTTTGTGAGCTTTCCCTAACTCTGAAAGAAAATCTCAGACTGTGATAGTTTTTTAAAACAGAACAAGCCAATTTTCTTGTACCTTTGATTAAATGTATGAAACAATGACTGCAGGTCTGCAAATATCAGTTAAATTTGCAAGGTTGATTCTGCATGAATTGACTGTCCAAGCTGAAAGCATTATATTCTTGTATTTGCATTATATGCAAATCCATTGATATTGAAGTTATATATTGGTGCATGAGGCAAATTTGCTGAAAAAACATTTCAGAAGCCTGTAAATTAAAGCACAGGAAAATTAAAGAAGTTAATTTCTCTGTGCCTGCAAATTCACCTGCAAGACCACTAAAATCACAGTCATCTGTTAAGCACAGTTGTTAGCTATATGTCCCTTCGGACTCTCCTAACCTCTCCTCCGTGCTGCTTCCACAGCTCAGTGTGTCCTGACTCTTTGAACTGAATCTACACAATTGCTCAGCTGGGGGAAAAAAAGCAGCTCTGATCTGAATAGAAGGACTTTATAATCTGCATGCATGCTTGTGTGCACATATATCTCTGTATGGGTATAACATACATGTGCATAGAGCATGTTATACATGATGCACCTTATCACCTGCCACCTTAACATCCAACAGTGTTAATAAAGCCCCCTGTAACTTCTGGCAGTTCTGTTTTTCAGTATCATTGCAGTAACAGACCCAGGTTTCACAGGTGGAGTTCAGTCTGGATTCTGCTGTGAAAGCAGACTGCTGAAGCCATCCAGAAGATGTGGCAGTTCACATAAAGAAGCTTTAGGAGCAGTTGGATTTCCTTCATATGAGAAATATTGTTCAGATAATTTGAGCCCATAATGGAGAAAACCCTTACTTAGGATGTCAGAATGTACAGCTGCGAGAACAATATTAACTGACAGGAAGGGAAGATTATTTTTATTAAGTTTGCTTATATTTCCTAGTGCAGAATGAGAAAACAGATTTGATAGAGGTTGAAATGCAAGAAAGAGGGAGGGGAAAAGAAGAAAGAACATACAGTTTACAACTGTTGCTTTGAAAATACCAAACACCACATTTAAGGTCACATCCTGATCTCTGTTGCAGACAGGTAACTTCCACTGACTTTAGTGGAGGCATCCAGGATTGGCACTGATGTGTCTGAGGCAGGCACAAAGCCTTTCAGATGCCAGGCCAACATCAATACATAGATGTATTTAAAGTAGCAATAATTTTAAAAAGCTCCCTTTGGGTTCGTAAGCTTTTACAGCTTTCCTTTATTGTGGGAAAACAGAGGGAAAGAGAGGGAGAGAAAGTGAGAGAGGAGGCTTTAAGTTCTTGCATCTCTGTCACAGAAGCTACTTGTAATATAGACCAGTTTTTTACACATCAGGGGATACTAAAAGTCAACAGAAGTGTTTAGTTTTGACCATAAAAAATCCAAAAACAAGAGAGAAAGATCAGGATAGCATCTAAACTTTCAACTATTTACAAAATAAAATTACAAACCAGCATTCCAGCTTTAACAGGAATGACACATTTATTGTTTTCTCTGTAGCAGTGAGTGCACTATTTATTGTCTCTTAAGGGCTAGGTGGCAGGTTAACAATGCCCTCAGTTTTACTCCAGCAACAGAGAAAGAAGCTCACTAATGAACTGGCCTGCTGAACTTGTTTAGGGGCATAATGATTTCTTAGCGCTACACTTGTCTCCAGCTAGCTTGGTATATTGCCATGTGGTATTTGCTAAACTTTTCCTGAGATCCTTTTCTGAGGCTTGGGGCAATAAACAAAACGATCAAATATGTCTAAAAGCTAAATCTAGCTAACTAATTCTAACTTCATAATACTGTTTAAAAATTCTCTTTACACAGAAGTGATGCTGGGTTTCCAATACTAATCCAAAGAACAGAAGAAGTACTGAGGGTATTCCCAACCATAGTACTTCAGCTTCCCAGGGTTACTGCTGGTACCAAAGCTGTATTCTGCAGTCCCACACCTACCCTGCAGATGATTTGTCTGAGACTGCAGATGGGGCTTCCTTTTGGAGGTGCATTTCTCTTTGCTGCTGTTCCTGTTCTCTGCTGGTTTGGTCTGAGGAGGATCATCATTCGTAGTCAGATATTTGAGAAGTTCAGAGCAGGGGCGTCTCTGAGGCTTTTGCTGTTGACAAATGCTCTTCGCTTTATTGCTCCATGAATTCTCAGTCTTAAAACAGGGTAAAATAATAAAATAAAATAAAATAAAGTAAAGCTAAAATTAGTGAGCTGAACCTTATCAAAATGGATATAGGTTTTCTGAAGAGATGAGATTTTCAATGAAGTGTTCAGCCTAAGTGTACTAGATCTATGAGCTGTGAATAACTGTTTGCAGAACAAGGAAAGAAAATTACATTTAAAATTCCTAAATGACATTTATGCAGCTTTTTATTTCATTTCTCCTACATTGCAATGTTCCTACTCAGCAACATGTAACTAACAAGACCCTACAGCGCCTTTAGTGTGAACAAAAAAATAAGCTGGTTTAAACCTTAATTTGCTGCTGATTGCTTGGGCCCAGTATTCACAACTCTCTTAAGTACTCCTAAATGGCCCGTTTTCAGTTACACTGAATGGCAAGACAAACATTGTTTAATACTGCCTGCTAACAGAATTACGTCCAAGCCCCCCATTCCATCCAACCAATGTCTAATATACATCTTTTGCCAAGAATCCAGTGTCATTTGTCTTAGCTCAGACAGCTGGGGAAATGGCAGTCCCACATCCTGGAGTCACCCATAAACAACACCAGACCATCAGCAAATTTTATCACATCCCATCCTACTCTGTGTATCAGTAAAGTAGGTAAGAGTAACAGACGGTGTGACTACAACTGAAGTCTGCCAAGAGAAGGGGCATAAATTAAATATTCAGAGCATAAAAGAGCTCAGATGATTTTCTGGAACCCAGTCTACAACTCATATTTTTTAAAAATTAGTTAGAAAATAGTAAGCACATACAATACATTCAGATCTACTTCTTGCTTGATTGCTAAAAGCATAAAAGACGTTTTATGCTTTTATTTTCTTTTTTTCCCCCTTATTATAAAAATTAAGTTTGTACCTTAACAACCACAGGGCTTGTTCTGATCCTGTGATTAGTGTTTGCATGGTTTTGTGTGCTGAGACCACTGCATTCATTGTAATTTAGCTGAGTGTTGGCTGGAGCCAGCAAGAGCTTCTTAAGCTACAAACACATCAGGGAAAGGGAAGTGGAAGGAAAACAGTTACACATCTTTATCAATTAAAGTGACTTATCTACATTTTTGCATAGTTACCTAAAGTTAGTTATATCAATTTCAGCAAGCAAAGTACAATAAAACAAAAAGCAGGACTTGATATTCCTCAGAGTAAACAGATTTCATTTCCTTCTGGCTTGGCAGCACATTTCTGCTCCCTTTACTGCAGTATACTGAGCGGCAAGCAGAACTGACAGGGATCATGGATCTCTGAATCCAGGGCAAAATGAAATTCTCAGTGATCTGTTTGACATGAAGAGGCCTCTGATCTATACAGAGACATAAACTTTAACAGAATAATGGATATGGTGTCAAGATTCAGGTATCTGGCTCTGTTCCCACTAAAGCCAGTGATAAGAGGCTTTCAGCAGAAACAGAATCACATCACAGACCAGATTTACTAAGCAAAATGCATATAATGTTTCACCCACATCCTCATCCAAGATTCAGTTTTGCCCTGGTTAGCATTAAGCTGGAGCTTACTGGTCAAATCGATATTAAAGACACAAAATCAGCCCTGCATCCCAACAGACTCATTGGGCCTTTCTTCAGAGATCACCAAAAATGATGTCTAAACACACACAACAGAAAGAGCCCCGAGAAATGAAATATGAGTTAAGAACCATTACCCCGACTCATCTGAACAGAATGATAAGCAAAAATGTCAGCCCCATTAGCTTAAGAGTTTCAAAAACAACCTTTTCAACAACTTTTTAATAGACTGCCATATTAATCATCCTATGGCTATTTGGTGGGGGGTGGTTTCCCCCACTTAATTCTCAGTTCTTTACTCGATTTTCCTCTCCAGTCTAAATGAAAAGTCCAGACCTTACTGTGACTACATCATACCCATGCAGCGGGTGGCCAGAGGCACATCCAATTCCTGTTAAACAGTAGGAAGGGTTCTTACTAGAGACGGCTCTTCTGCCTCCTGGGTCGGAGGGGCGCCGTCGGGCACTGGGGAGGGGCTAGCGGCATTTTCGTTGGTCACATCTCCATCTGTCAGTGCATCAAAGGAAGGCAATCCATCCTCATCCACAGGGATGCTGTCCAGTGTTTCTGTGAGAACTGCTAGCAAGTTTGCCTCGCTCTCTTCATCTAGTTTCTGTGGGAGAGGACGAAATAAAAAGAGGAACCAGGTGAGAGAAGGAACAAAACGATGCCTCTGTGTGTGAACAAGCAGACAACACGTAGTTAAACTGGCCCTTGGAACAGCAACCTGCAACAGAATCTCAGACGATGTAATTAGTTACAATAAAATGATCCATTTCTGTTCAAAAGAAATCTCTTTGCGCTCATGGCGTAATGCGAGTTTACTTTTCTTCCACAATTCTTTCTTTTGTCAGGTGTTAAGAATGATAAGTGATCACTCAAGGATTGTATTACAGGATGAGCCAAAGATGCTGACACCTAATGATGGTGTCAGCCCAGGCTGTCCCTTTCTTTTGCTCTTCAACACTGAACACCAGCTAACTGACATGACAAAATTACAGGAATCAGACAGCTAATCAGGACACCAAAACGAATCACCAGAAAAACACTAAAAACTTCATTCACATATACGGTCCAGTGTAAGCAAGAAAGGGTTTCCCTTCCACATTTCTGCAAATCCTTGCTCCAAAATAAAACAGCTTCTTATTCCTGAGTATACTGGTGTAAGAATAGCCAGCAGCACTCATATGGTAAATGACAGGTTGTTTGGGTTTCTTTTAAAGAAACATATTAGGGAGGTTGCCTTTGAAGTTGTCCTTTCAAATTGTGTCTTTTGAGTGCTCAATACACTATTGTATGCATTTATCAAATTCTGACTGCAATTATAAAAAATAGATTAATTTCTAATCAGAAGTGCCTGTAATGTTAATTTATATCTTATTTCAGCAGCAAGAGTTCTTTTTGTCAAATTGAGTAAATTTAAGCGCCTCCTGATTTTCAATGAAATATAGTCCCTACTGTATATTAAGATACAGATTTTTTGAGTGCTGAGAGTTAGAACTGAGAAATAGAACTGTGTAAAAATCATTATATTTATTTTTCAGAGAGATTGGAAATTGATCTTGACAGATCAATTATCTAGGACTCCTAGGCTGATCCTAGTGCTATTGAAGTAAATCAAAAGCCTTTCACTGATTCAAGTGATATCAAATTGGGAGTTTCTCCACCGGCTTCAGAGCAGCTCATCATGCTCCAGGTCCCCACTGTGAAAAAATTTCAGCTAAGTTCAAATCTCAAAGTAAGAAAGTGAACTAGCAGGACGAATAATACCAGCAAGACAAACAAACAAGCAAAAGAAAGAAGTTAAAAAAGCAACTGCAAAACATTGCCAAGTTACACTTTGGAAAAAAAATAATCAAGTGAATCTGGGTATCCCCTTAGCATGACTTTTTTCAGTAATACTTTTATCTAGCAGACTCTGAACAGAGATGATCATAAACCACGCAGATAATTGCTCCTGCTAGGATTCTCTGCCAAATCACACCTCACAGCTTCTAACATAAAAGCTGTCTTTGAGCTAGAAAGCTAAGGCAGAGCACTGTTCTGGTGCTTACGGCATCATCTCCAAGAAACAAATAAATACTCAGGCAAGCTAATGCTAAGGAGAAGCATTTACTTGAAAGGCCAAAAGGCACTTATCCACTGACAAAAAGTATCCAAATTTTGGTATCAGGTGATTTCCACCATACTAGGGAGACGTGCACACAGCTGTGATAATTCAGTGTGTAGAGAATGAAATTGGCAGAAGGGAGCCAAATGAAACTGTGCTCCGAATTCAGCTTTTCACAGCCACTTTCTGAGCGGAAAAGAGAAAAATTTCTGTGTCACTTCTAGAATAGTAAGAAAAGGCATATTGGGCAAGAAAGTGTGTACCAGTGTTTTTTCCCAATGGCATTTCAAGTCCCTCGCAGGTGGTGGGATGAATGGTGTGAGAGCCAGCCCTCGAGCCTAAGGGTGTCCATGGGCTGGTTTGGCTGCCTGACCCCAGCCCTACACCAGGAACGTTTTCAGCAAGTCCATCTGGTGGGGCACACTGCTGAGCCTTGCAGCTTGTAAAGCTGACAATGAAGCTGGAAGTGTTGCTATTTCTAACAGGGAATGCCTCCTTTAATAATAGCATGCCAGAAGAAAATCTGATATTTGCTGTTAGCTGCTCCACTCTCATGCTTTAAACAGACATTCAAGTGTGCTGACATTCAAGAACAGAAAGTTGAGCGGACACTGGTCCTCATCACAGCAATTTCAATTAGTTTTGTACAAGTTTCAACATTCAAACACCCCAGAGAAAGCAGAGGATGTGACAAAGAGGACTCTGTTAAACAATTAATGTCACTTTCCATTATTGCTTCAGTCCCAATTTACAGAGCAAATAAATCAAAGTCACCACAGATGAAGCACACTAGCTGGCTAACACATGTCTATTCACAAACGACATGGCAGCAGGAACACATTAGTCAAGAAAACGACATTGCTAGATAACCTCTTAAAGGTTTAACTATGCTATTGCTAAATAATTGTCCTAAATCATTGTTTATAAAGAAACACAATTATTAGATACAGCAGAAATGGTGCTGTGGAGAGATGCAGAGGGAGAGATGGTTGGGTACATCAATGTCTGAACAATAATCACTGAAGCAGCAGCTTCCTCTTTTGCTGTTGCAGTCTGAGTCTTGGTGTTGACAGCACTGGGGAGAAGCAACACCGTGGCCAAATGCAGGCTCTTTCACAGTTTCAGCAGTGTCACTGCAGAAGTTCACATTTCAGACTGGCATCCAACCTGCTCACCGCACAGGCTCGGTGGAACAGGAGGAGCCGAGCACCCCCACCTCTGCCAAGGCCAGAGGATGTGCTGCGTGCTTCCTGGAACTGACTCCATCACGTCCTTAACTTCATGCAGGATCTCACAAGAAGGATTTGCTTCTCTTTATAGGAGCAGATCCTAGGTATTTAGACCACCTAAATGAACTACAGAGTGTAAGAAGAAGGACCAGAGGATAATCTCAAATGTAAAGCTGCATGGCAAATGCAATTAATAAACTTTTATGAAAACAATGCATAATGACTCCATGTTGCTAACTTGCCTTTTAAATGCAGAAGCAGTTATGCATCACTTCCAAATCACACTGTTATGTTAGCATGAAGACATTGGGGCCAGATATGTTTTGATCCCTATAATTTTCACCCAGACTAAGGAGGCAAGGAACACAAGTATGCCAATGAATGCACGCAGTTCTGTGTTTCTGACAACAGAAATCTCCAGCATATCCAGAATGCCATTAGCTCTGAAAGGAAATAAAATCTGGCATTTATGTCACTCTTTATGGGTGAATGCAACAGAGGTAAACTGCGAGAACATCAACCAACCCTCAAACATGAGTCCATCTAGGAGTCCAAAGACCATGGAAAGCTTTTAACTGTGCTCTTCTCTGCTTTTACATGTTTTGCTCTAATAATTTAATACTTCTACAGCACTAAAAATAATTCTCTGTCTGAAAACACTATAATAGTTGTGTACGAATCTAATTGCATTTCTGCCTTCAGTAAAATGTCTCCAGAGAAATTCTCTCTTTGGTCAGTGAAATGAGTTGATAATTTACCCACGCAAAGGTATTTAAATCCTCTACCCCTGACGATTCCTTATCTTTTGCTTATTCTGACTATTGATGGAGCTGGGCTCACCCTGTGGTTAGCATTTTATGCCTGTAATACCTGTTACTTGTCAGCAATCCACAGAAGCCAAAGATTGAGCTGTAACAGAAGCTTGTCCATGCTGTCACTCACAGGCATCCCTTTAGGGTGTATATAGGGAGCAATGCTGTAATTTATCCTTAAATTTTCTTCCTTTAAAAAATCATGCAACATTTTAAAATCTCTGTCATTACCATCAGATTGGGTTAGAGAAAACCTAGGAAAACATGAAATACACAAGTCCATAGGCCCTGACACAACACATCAATGAAAGCTGGAGAGAGCTGGCAGACATCATAGTGAGGCTGCTTCTGGTCATCTCTGAAAGGTCATGGAGATCAGGAGAGGTGTCTGAGGACTGCAAGAAAGCAAATGTCACTCCAGTCTTCAAAAATGGCAAGGAGTCATGAGTGGCATCATGAGTGGTGCTCCACAAGGTTCAATATGGGGCCCAGTATTGGCCCACTCAACAACAACGAGGCCAGTCAGGTCAGCCTCACCTCAATCCCTAAAAAGGTGATGGAGCACCTCATTTTGGAGGCCACCTATATCCACATGGATGACACAAAGGCAATCAGAGGTAGTCAAGCATGATTTCACTAAAGATAAGTAAATCATGATTGACCAACCTGACTGCCTTCCATGATGGAAAAACTACCTGGATGGATAAAGGGAGAGCAAGTCGATATTGTCTACCTTGACCTCAGGAAGGCTTTTGACACTGTCTCTCACAATATCCTCATAGGGAAACTCAGGAAGAATGGGCTGGATGAGTGGACAATGAGGTGGATTGAGAACTGGCTGAACAGCAGAACCCAGAAGGTGGTAATCAGTGGCATGGGCCTGATTTGAGGCCTGTCACAAGTGGTGTCCCCCAGGGTTCAACACTGGACCCAGTACTGTTTAATTTATTCATCAGTGACTTGGATGAATGTTCAGATGCCTCCTCAGCAATCTCATGGATGACACAAAGCAGATAGAAGCTTTGGACTGATCCCCCTGAGTGCTGTGCAGCCCTTCAGGAGAACCTGGGCAGGTTTGGGAGATGGGCAGGAAGGGACCATTTGAAATACAACAAAGGCAAATGCAGGATCCTGCACCTGGGGAAGAATAACCCCAGGGACCAGCACATCCCTGGGGCCAAACTGCTGGAAAGCAGCTCTGCAAAGAAGGACCTGTGGACACCAAGTGTCCATGAGCCAGCAGTGCCCTTGTGGCCAGGAGGGCCAGTGGTACCTGGGGTGCATTAGGGAGAGCACTGCCAGCAGGCTGAGGGAGGTGATCCTGCCCCTCTGCTCAGCCCTGGTGAAGCTCATCTGGAGTTCTGTGTCCAGTTCTGGGCTCCTCAGTACCAGAGAGACATGGAGCTCCTGGAACAGGAGGAGGGTGACAAAGATGCTGAAGGGACTGGAACAGCTCTGTTGTGAGGACAGGCTGAGGGAGCTGGGCCTGTTCAGCCTTGAGAAGACACAGCTGGGAGGGGAGCTCATCAATGTCTGTCAGTACCTGAGGGAGCGTGGCAGGAGATGGAGCCGGGCTCTGCTCAGTGGGGCCAAGCAACAGGACAAGAGGGAACAGGCAGAAACTGATGCCCAAAACTTTCTACCTGAACATGAGGAAGAACTTTTTTACTCTGTGAAGGACAGAGTACTGGAACAGGTTGCCCAGAGAGGCGGTGTAGTTTAGTTTCTGTCACTGGAGACATTCAAGAACTGTCTGGGCACAATCCTGTGCCACATGCTCCAGGATGGCCCTGCTTGAGCAAGGAGGTTGGTCCAGCTGACCCTCTGTGGTCCCTTCCAACCCATCTATCTGTGTTTCTGTGATCTCTTCTTGAAAACCCTGAAGCCAGTGCGCAGATGTCCTGAGTCAGGATTATCCTGTAGCTCTTTTCATCAGCACAGGTATGCTGATCCATTCCAGAAGAGTATCAAGCCCATCTTTTAGAAAATATTTTCAACATATAAATAGTATCTCCAACATCTTCCCTTTGGGTGACTTCTCCTCTCCCTTTCAATTGTGATTAGTGCGTGCACAACTTTTGCTGACTGTATCTCAAAGAATTAAATCAGCTAATGAATGATGATGCTCTGAAGCTTCTTTACTGACAATTTGAGTAGCACATAGGCCCACTGTGATTCATACTGAAAGATCAGGGTCTAAGCTGCATTATTAATCCACAGCCCCAAGGAGCTGGGAGCAGTGGCAGCTGGCCACATCTTTGTAAAAAGCCCAGGAAACTTTGGGACAGATCCACAGCTGGCAGAAGCTGTCACCACTCCAGCAGCCCAGCTTGGTAAGCAATTCAGAGCAGCCAGGTGTACACCAGAACTCACAAGGGATCACCATTTCAACATATTGACTCATTTCTCCTCATCAGCCTAAGATCTATTTATAGCACAATTAACAAAGAAAAATTTTTTTTTTCCTCCAGGTGAAAATATGAGTGATCTAAAAATACTAATACATTATGGCTCTACCTTCAAACAAACAAAATTGACTTGTGAGCACACCAGGGATTTCCAACAGGACTTAATTCCTTAATTACAAATTTTGGAGCAAGGATGTCCTTAAGATTGTCTTTTCCTTAAGAAACAAGGGGTACAGATTCACCCTTTTTTGCACATAAGGACGCAGAGGCACTGAAAAGCTCATTAACACCACTCAGGCCCTGAACACCTCCTGTCTACAAACATGCATGAGTAGGGGCAGATGCTGTCTCAGCACTAGCCCCACAAACCAAGCTTTGCCACAAGAGGATAGGAGCCACAGGCTGCACAGAAGCATTGGGAGGGTAGGAGGTGTACAGGGATTAGGATGCAGGTCGGTTGGTATTCCTACTCCTGACAGAGAAAAATGAGAATGTAAGTCAAGGACCACGAAAGGGAAGAACTACAGCCCAAGTTTCCCCTCTTCTGGTACAGAAGCAGTCAACCTGCCATGGCATGGCACAGACAGAGCTCTCATGTTGATTTTGCTGCCTTTTCCATGCCCTGTCCAAGGCAAGCGCCACTTTTCCCTCAACTTAGAGCTGGCTGTACCCAGGGCCAAAGATGAATTAGTGGTCCAAGTGGTGAATCACTTGTTCCACCTTACCTGCTCACAATGAGTCCCATATCCTTATATAAATGAAGAACTTTCAACTTTCTCAGCTTCTATTTTACTGTTCAATTGCTTTGCAAATGCTTAGCCATCCTGCGTTGTCTTACAGTACAAATTCACATGATGCATTTGCATAAGAACATTTTTCCAAGGTCTGTTAGTCTGGTCCCCAAGAGACACTCCCATAATTGAAATGCTTAAGTCCAGAGCTATCAATTATCTTTAAAAACAAAATGGAGTCCCACTAGGAGAAACTTACAGCCAGATTTCTTTATATGAAGTAGAAATATGGGGATTAATTATCACCACCCCTGTGCAAATGCCTTTAGGGTATGGAAAGGAAACAAGATATTTTCTTCTCTTGAAGGAGGCAGCTATATTCATACTCCTCACATGCACCTTCAGGCAAAGACCACTTGACTCCAGAGCCTGCCTTCTCATTTCAACAGCCCCAGTACCCTTCATATGGAATTTTAATATATATCTCAATTGTAGGACCAACCACTTGCCAACATTTACATAAATGCTTCACTCCAGTTGGATTTCTCTACATATAGACTTGAAGTAATGATCTGTACAACTACAAAATGCTTTCCCCCCAAAAATGATATTAAATAAGTATTGTGATTCTAGGTATAATATAAATATAAATATAAATATTAAACAATTACAATTCATGTACTGCAATGCCTAATTTGCAGAGCTAGGTCCCAGAGGGGCACAAATCCCCAGCATCACTCCTAGGAACATTAGGGCACCACTGGAGGGACCTGTTAAATGTCCACAGGCTGAAGGAGATGGGAGCACCAGTAGCATCGATTTTTCCCCCTCCTCTCTTCAGAGTACAACAATTGAAATAAAATAAAATAAAATAAAATAAAATAAAATAAAATAAAATAAAATAAAATAAAATAAAATAAAATAAAATAAAATAAAATAAAATAAAATAAAATAAAATAAATAAATTTTCATCATCATCATTATCAACATGTTGCTTATTTCTCACAAAGTTCTTATGTGCAACTTGGTAACTGAACTCAGATTGCTTTCTCTCTGTGAGATGCTCTCCTGACACTGTAAAACTGTGTCAAGCACTTGGTATTAAAGCATCACAACTCAAAACCACAGTACAGATCACTTGCAAATAGGCTTTTCTTTAAGATCATGCCCTTGGATCACTGGAAGTAATGCTGTCATAGTTCCAGTAAGATAACTACCTTTACAAGTGAAAAATCTAACTTTTCTGCTCTAACCTAAACATGCCAGTTTAAAAAAGCCTACTGAATATTCCTCTACCACAAAGTCACCTTATTCTTATTACTTCGAACAAGTTGTTGCAGTTCAGAAGTTTCCATTACAGCCTGGAAATTATGTTTATAATAAACTGAACAGCTACTAATTGACTTACTCATCTCATGAACTTAAGGATCAAGCCAGCAACCCATGCTTTACATCTTTTGACCAAAATTCATCCACATTTTGCAAGCCATTTCAATTTGATTTGTGTAAACCGCATCCTTCCCCTCTATCATAGTAATCTTTGATTCTGGAGAGAAGATAAAACAAAAAACAATCTGCAAGCAAGCTGCTGTGCTATTGACTGTATTAAGGGGACCAATGACAAGATATTGTGCTGGATTCCACTTCAGTGGTATACCAAATATCCAAAATTTATACTAAGTGAAACCACAGAATCTTTGCAAACACAGTCAATTTAACTCAGTATCAAAAGGTCACTCTTCAATTTATACTGGATCCTGAGCACAGTATTGTGAAAACACTTGAAAAAAAATAATCTCATCATCAGTTTGGACCTCAACATTTGCTGACTATATAGACTAATTTGCTGATTACTAAATAAATGCTCTAACCATGTTTCTTACTGGGTTAGCTCATCAGGGGAGCTTTTTAACTTCTACAGGACTTGACACTGTAAAGGACGTGCATGTCTGTAGCACTGAGGCACACCATGGACTTACTATTGTGCTGTTTTGCCCAGTGCTAGCAAAGTCCACCTGGTCTTTATGGGTGGGGAAATGCAGCACGAAAAGATCTAGCATGTCTTGTCCAGCCCACAATGGGCTAGGTTTGGGCTGAGCTCCACAATGAAGCAAAAAACTCTCTCTGTGTTTCTGGTGGGCAAAACTAAGAGCAGGCAAAGTGCAGAAGTGCAAAGGAAAGAAAGTGCCTGATGAAGAGCCACAATGAAAAGAAAGGCTGTAAGTTTTTCTTCACAGCACAAGAGTGAAGCCAGAGAAGCTGGTCTGGAGGTGAAGTTTCCTGTCTGCCAGAAGTGCTGGGGCAGCACGGGTGGGCAGAAGAGCGAGCAGTCTGGGCAAGGGGATGCAGGACAGGTAGCCTGACCTGCATGAGTAGCTCAGCCCAGCGTGCAAGAGGTTGGGCAGGCTCAGCTCTGAGCTCAGCACCCAGGAGCTTCGCTATTTGGAGCAGCAAACAGCACCTCTTACCCATCCTCCCTTCCTCACACAGAGACAGTGGCTCTTGCTTGTAACAAGGTCCTGAGCAACAACCCAGACAGGGATTTTTAATTATTATTCTGCACCTAAATATATAGAGGAGGGTAGAGAGTTAAAGATCCTGGGGCCCCAGTCTGAACAAGCTCTAATAGAGTGGGTACTGTAGAAATAAGGAAGAAGGCGAAGGCAGGGTACCGCATAAGGTAGGGAAGACATTTGGGACTCTCTTGTTGCAGAGCTTTCAACAACAGTGTCAGCAATATTTCAGTCCAAATAGTCAAGCACTGCTTGCTCAGATTTATTTATTTACTTGATTTATAGTCCATGCCCACACTAATCTCTCTATGCACTGACATAAGATTTTTCAACATTCATATACCTTCGTAAGGCAACATAGCATATCCTGGAGGAAAAAAAAAGCTATATATATTTTACAGTGATGATTTCACACATGTAACTGATGTAAAAACTTGTTTGTCCTCTTTATCATGACAAATATCTCTAAAAACTGCACTTGAGTGTCAGTATGGACTCTTCCTTTGCCAACAAGAAGCACTATCTTGTCGCTTTCGTTCATTCTTTGTCTCAGAGTTGCATTTCCTTTACTTTTAATTATATTGGATATGTCAGGATGTCTATTATCATCCCTACTTCTATCTTGAGATTTATGACTCTAAAGAGATACAAATTTAAAGGTAAAATTGTACATAATATAGCAGAGAAGAGTTTTACACAGATTTTTAAATTTTGTTCATTTACGGGGAGACTAGTTTTGTATAAATGAAACACACACTCAAAAATTAATTTTTAAGCTACAAAATAACACTTCTATCTGGTGCTTTTACTGTTAGAAAATTGGAATTTAATTTGACCAGGAAATTAGCATTTGTAAAGTATCAAATTCATTAAACGCTTTTTATGATGTTTTAATTTCTCAGCGTGTTCAGCTTCATCAAGCCTAACACATGCCCATTGAACAGGTATGATAAACACAAGTCACGTCTCACAGGAAGAAAAGCACTGGTTTTCCTTGCAGTTGAATCATGAGTGGATGAGTACATCATTAATATATCTGGACTGCCCATCATTTTTTATTGTAATTTAACTGGATGGCAGCTATCTGGTTTGAGATGGTCAGAAGAGTTTACTCAGATACAACACAAAAACTTGTTTACAAGTCTAAAGATTCATTTTTTCTGTATATTTTACCTGTGTAGCTCTACATTATTTTTAGGTGGTACAGCAACGTCCTTCAGTGTCCTCCTTGTTTGTATATACTAGCGGATGTGTTGACTGACACACACACGGCATTTAGAGAGGTGGTTTAGATAGACAAAATAAACCTCAGGTACCTGTACTCTAAATGTCCTGGGCTGAATGCAATAAAGACTCCTTTATAATGAAGCACCAAATGAGAATGTGCAGATCCCACAGTAAGAAACACCCTAGCAGGTATAGGGATAACAGCACAGACCACAGGTGACTTTTGTCAGGCTCTTCAGAGCACCTTCACAGTCCCACAAATATAGAAAGAAAGCCTCTCCCAGCAAGCAAATAAGTCCTCACCTCAAAAAGCAGTGATTGAACAGTGCAACCTGGTAAGCCTCTACAACCACCAAGAATACTGTTCAGGATGACGAGAGGCGTCTGAATTTTCCACTGGTTAAACACCTGGCTATGTTACATATCAGTTACGTATCTCCTCAATTTTTCATTCAGTGCTAAGACTTTATTGTTCTTTTAACCCAATTTTGTATATGCAAATAGAATGGTAAAGTAGAGATGGATCTTAAAACAGGAAACATTAAAAAAAAAAAAAATCACAGAAGAGCTATCTGTTGCAGTCTCCTCTAGGTCATGTCCACCGTTGGCTTATTTCTAAGTTTCCTGGACTAAGTTTGCTAAGTTTCCCAACTAGTCTTCACAGATCCTATTAATAAAATGGAGTTGACAATAAAATGTAAAACTAATTTGCTAGTTTACATTACCATGTCCATTTCCCCCAGCCAGTCTGGCAGAGTTATGTAGTGCATGCATACTGTGGTGCACATTACAGTTCCCACTGCAGTTGCCTCTCTTCTATTTACTCCTTAGTCAAGACTGAATTTATTGCTCATTCTCTGCTAGTTTTTTGAAAGTCTGCATGTCCCTGATCATGAGCTCTCCATCTGTGTGATGTAAAAGACTGCAATTTTTTTTAGTGAGGCACTCATATTGTCCAGTCCCTTTTCCACCAGAAATGGCAAAAATCAAACTGGGCATATTTTTTTTATCCTCTTAAAAGATGACACTTAGCAGTCCAGTCCAGATGTACTTACTTACCAATGCCCTACATAACATTGTTAATTAGGCCGTAAGTTCCTTTAGTCAGGGACTTTTCTTTATTTGTTCACACAACCCCTTTTATAACCATATCCTGTTTTACCATTAGGCTTTGAGATGCTGCCACAGCACCTAAAATAAATAATTTGGGGTGCTTCTATTTAATCCTGCTGGTAACCAAAAGACAAAGAACTTAGACCCAGATGTTCAGCTGCAGTAAATTAAGGCCTCTCCACAGGTTTTAACAGAGCTATACAGATTTATGCTAGCTAGAGACCGGGTCCTCTGCTCTTAGTGTTTTTTGATGCCTAAGATGAGAACAGCAGCTCGTACATAGTGTGTCTGCACCACCCTGTCCCAGAACTAAGAGCAGCCCAGCCGCAGCCCAGCAAGGGCTATTTCTTCCTCCTTACCAAGTGAGTTTTGCAGCTGAGCATTACATTGCTATGACTTAGACACTGTTTAAAAGTGGCTTGGGCTCATCTTGCCTACAATGTGGTACATGCTGAGCTTGCATTCCCTATCGGAAATACACTGACATTATTTGTTCATGTCAAGTGCACCTTCAGTTTAAAAGTTATCCCCGCTAAGTTAACACAAGTTATAGCCTGAGCCTGTGTAGCAGCTAAATGCACAGCCAAAACCCCACAGGATGTGCCTAATCCCAAGAATAATAAGAAAATTGAAACCATTTGAATACTAAACCAGAGATGGGACCCTGCAGATCACTGGGTTCAACATGGCTTACATTTTCCTGGCTAAAATAGTCTCCCTTTGTATTGAGGTATTTTTCTCTGCTCTTTCAGTGCTCAAATTGATGGGGAATAGAGAGGGGAAGGGAGCTGTAGATTGGAAAGAGCCCGGGATGAGTGTCCAAGCCTTGCTCAGCTGGCTCAGAGGAGTGGGTGGGACCACTCATGTTTAGGAAGCAATGAAATCCTGTTTTGTAAACATACATGGGGATTACACACACCACCAGGGGGTAAGGAGGGGAAAGAAGGGGAGAGAGGAAGAGAAAACAGGGAGACAAGAAAGTAAACATGGTTGCACTTGATTCTACACATGAAGGAGTAGGGGAAAGAACACCCCACCACAATGTATTTTAAGTAAAAAAGAGCTAGCTACCTGTAAATGAGCAGTACTGCCAAGTCTTACTCACCTGAAGCACCAAAACACCGGAGTGCAATGACCACCACAATGTTTACAGCTGCCTCTGGCCTTGCCCCGTTTTGATGGCAAAGAGTGCTGTAAATCCAAGTGCTGGGGGCACAGGGAGCACAATGCCAACTCCAGCTTGGCTTCCCTTGGATTAGAGCAGCACAAACCAAGCATCACCTGGCAAAGCCGGTGGAGTTAAACAAGGACAGATTAAGTGTAAGTGAGAAGGAAATCAGGCTCTTTATTTCTACCCCTCCTTCCTTGAGAAAAACTACATACATTCCTTTTTCTTCAGACACGTCAATAGCAATAGCTTAAACTGCCCTAATCAGGTTTCACCATTGGCAATGCGGAAATGTTTATTTCCATTAGGCTGAGTCTATAAAATCTTCCTTTCATTCCTGTGCTTCTACCATTCCCAAACAGCAAAGCCTGACAATTTAAGTCTCTGACAAGCAAGCTTAATACTGAGACGTTTAGGAAAAAAAAATCCATACAAAGAAAGCTCTTAAGACAAGATAGGCTGAGTGTTTGCACCACAAATGGTTTGTTTCAGCTATCTCTTTGCCTCCTGTAAGGCGGAAATCAGACAGCTTACTGGCTTAGCTTGTTAGGCCAGGTTAAAGGGATGCAACGCTGAAAGGCTCTTACAGAAGCTTACCCTTGGACTAAAAATAGCAGGCACTAGAGAATTATCTTAAATACTACCAAACTTGTTCTGCACTGTGAATGCAGATAACTGTAATATGTTTCCATTTTTGGTAGTTTTAGAGCTTTTTTAAGTTATGCTCGCTTTAGCTGACTATTTAATTAGTTTCTGATTCTATTTGCTACTTTTTCTGTCAGAGATATAGCCTGAGGGGTACTTTGCCTATGAATCCTTTGTATTTAGCAGTGCTGCTATTGTTAACATCTAATGAGCTGTTGGATTTGCCAAACACCCAGTATAGGTACAAACACTTCTTTGAAATATAAAAGTTTAACACACAGCAAATAGCAAATCAAAAGATACTCTAATGCAGCATCCGGACTCACTCACTGCATGTCTCATCAAAAGAGAACAAAAATAAAAATCTCCTTTATTACATTTAATTCTGAAATTCAAAAATGCATATTCGAGTGAGACAATTTTAGCTCCTTGTCCGTGACTTTAGAAGAAAATGAAATGATTTTTAGTACCATAAGAAGACTTCTGCATATGACTAAAGCTCCACAGTCTGACATGGATACCCGCCAGCTGAACTGTGGAGTTAGCAGTATTTTCTTTGGAGTAAAACTGCAAGATCCTACAATTTTTAATGAAGCCACCTCATCTTTAAAACACATAAATTGATATTTTGGTGTGTTTTTTAGGCTACAAGCAGTTTCTCTTTAAGCTCTGTTAAGCAGGATACCCATTCATCTGCTCCTCACTGAAAACCATGACAAGATATCAAAAAAAAAAAAAAAGAAACTCCAAAGCAAAGCACAAATGTTCTCTGTCCTTACATACTTCTCACTCGTGCTACAGCCAGTCTGAAAGACATCACCACAGAAACCAGTCATGCGGTGTAACACCCCTGCTGCTGCTGTTGCCTCGACTTTGCACTTCTGCAGATAACACCACTGTGGGTACTCAGTGTACGAGCTCAGATCAGAACATCACAGGATTGAAGCAGCAAGGGCCCCTGCACACTGCTTCCTGCCCACTGCCTTCCACATGATGCCCCCAGTACTACACCAGTCTTGGCAGCCAGATGATTGCTGTAACAGGAGCACCAAATGGAAACTGATTCAGACGCACATTTTAGTATGTTTTCCAGTACTTCTTCTCTCCCTTGCAGCTCTTCAGTATGAGTAATTTTTAACATAATTTAAAAATCTCAGCTTGAGTGAGGCCATCTTCTAGACAGAAACTCTGGGCATGGTCAGGCTAAAAGCCATCCATGCAGCTGAACAGAAGGGTCTTCCCTTACTGGGCACACATCACATCCGACTGGAGCTGTAGAGCCTGTCCCCTCAGACACAATTTTTCTTTGACTTGCTTTTCAGGGTGAGGAATGTTTTTACTTTTAAATAGTGGTGGCATTCACAGATTCCCTCACCAGATATACGTGTCTTTATAAGCTCACATATAGTGGCATAACCCAGCCACATGTCTTGCAATTGCCATTAAAACCCTCCATATGTCTGCATTTGGGAAGCAAGTTTTCTTTTTGAGTAAGGAGTTAAGTTCACAGCCTCTCTGCTGAATAAACAACATGTCTGTTGTCACCTGGCTGCTGAGCAACTCCTTGTCTTTGAAAGTATGCACTCGGTGATTTTAGAGATCTCTCAGCCTTTCCTTCTGCTGTCATGCAGCAAAAATCATGCTCCATTTTCATTATGATGATTAACACTACTATCCAACTCCTGCAATTTGAATTTTTAAGTAGTATTCTAGCACTACTGAGGAAACACCCCCATTGCACTGAATGATCTCCAGTCACATATCAAAAGAAAGTATCTGCAGAAAGCACTCACAGTTCAAACAGACAAGATCAAGAAAGGAGGATTATAATCCCTGCTTTATAGAAGGGGATTTGATGCTCACAGATTAGTCACCTTCTCCAGGCCACAGTGCCTGTAGGCCATAGTCATGGTGGGAGAGCAGGGCTCCACACTACCATGCCTTCCAAGCAGGGCACATTTCACCACCAACAACAGTGCACACATTCCCCATCCCTAAGTTCTTTTAGCTGAACTTCTAGTTATCAAAAGAAGACTGAAAAACTGCTTGTCAAGAGTGCTGGAGTCACAGTCCACAGCTAAGAAGTTTATTTTGTACATTCACAGAACTTGGTGAGTTTGCCATTTTTTGTACAGAAAATTACACTGTAATATTTGATCACTTAAAACTAGCATTCCAGAATGGAAATTTCTAGACAAAGTTGACACAGAGAGAGTAGTGAACAGACACACAGAACAAGGCTGGTAAGATATAACTCTATCAGAAAGACAAAGGTATCTCTATGATGCAGTGGATGTTAGGGAGAACATCAGGGCTACAGCAAAAGAGACAAGTTTGGACCACTGGAAAAGACACAGTCATGACTGAGTTCAAAAGTGAGCATGGAGGCCATCCATTTTAACATGAAGAGCCAGGCCAATCCCCTAAAATGCAGGAGGAAGAGGCTATAATAGAACAGCAACTCAGCAAGTCTCTTGGAAAAACAAAGGGCCCACAAAAACTTGCTTGAGTGAGGCCTTCTCTTTGCATAACTTGCTTTGGGGATATAAAAACCAGAAAACATCCAAAGCCTGTAAGGTAAGTCCTTACCTGTAGAGATAATCACACAGACTTGTTTGTCCCAAGGAAGGATATGAAGGAGAAAGTGAACTGACGACTAGGCAGAGCTTTCATCTTGGAAGATTCCCAAATTACTACAAAGCTATGTAGGAAAATATTTTACTTTAGACTTGGATGGCCCTTGGAATCAAAAATAATCACAAAAGCAGTCCTTGTTGCTTCCCACAATGGCAGCTGTACTGAATAAGGCTCCCAAGCTGCAGAGCCTACAGGAGGGCAGAGCATGGGGTGTCTGCAATGTGCCAGACAGAAAAAGACAGAAAGAAAAAAGCTGTTGTGTTACTACCTGGTTTTTTACTGTATACTCTTTCCATTCTTTTCTTTGCTAGTGAAGAGACTACCCTTTCTTGCTACAGTAGCAGCTCAAGATCAAGGATCTGCTGCCAGGAACCTTTGGAGCTGACAGCCTGGGATGTGGCACTCCTTTACAGACTTTCGTATGTAAGCCTGTGTCATCTACCACAGCCTGCAAAAGGTCATTATGAAGTCTGTAGAAAGTCAAACAGCAGTGACGAAGGAAGAAAGTGTCTTTGGCACAGTATCAGGGATAAAATGCCTTTCTCAAAGGCATTTGTGGGATATCAGGCAGAGTGAATTGGAATTAGGATGAGGAATTGTGCCATTAACACCAGCAACAGATTAAACGCTGATGATTTTCCTTGTGTATAAGGTGGAAGAAGACAAGTTAGATATTGTGTGTTTATTGAAGCAAGAAGGTTAGAGATAAGATATAATCTAACCAAATCATGGAACGCAATATGGGAAGATAGTCAAGAGCTCCTGAGTCTGAATCAGTGGGTTTGTCTAATATTTCTAGGTACAATTACCACCAATGCAAAACAATTACTGAATTTCAGAGGAGAACACCAGGTGAAGAGGCCCTGATCCTTCATTAGTTGAGTATCTGTAAAAACCAGAAAGGACACCTGCACATATTCAAAGCATTCAAGCAGCAGCAGGAAGACATTTCCAGCAATTTTGGAGCGTACAAATTGGGCACCAGGAATTGCATTTTCTTTGCACAGAAACAATTCAAATGGATTAGAACATTTAAATATTTTCTAGGTTTCCACTCCAAGTCTATGAGCACCTTCACTCCTTTGCTATTAAAAAAAAACAAACGTCATTATGCTACACTACTGTCTGTGAAATGCAGAAGTCTGTAATGAAATTTGTTTTTCTCTTTAGAGGTCACTCACTCTCAGCTCTTAAGAGTTGACTCTCTAGGGACAGCAGTGGTGAAGACGAATGTGGACTACCTCCAAATCTCTACAACTTTGATTTTCACAAAGATTTCTTTTTTTTATTTATTTATTTACTTTTTTATTTGGAATACATCAACATTGTTGAGGGCGATCCTAAAGAAATAGCAGCACATTATGAGCCTGAATCAGAAATGACTAGAGAATATAATGGAGTTCTGTACAATACATTTGAGGGATGTCTTTGTAAGAGTTCTTTTAAAGACGGATTTTGGGGAGGAATTGGGAAAACCTAGCCACTCTGTTGAAAGGGATAGAAGGGCAATGAATTCTACTGTAGGATCTCTTCTTTTGCTGACTCAGTGAAGAAAGATTTGTCATTCAAAGACAAATTAGAAAAGGGCATGGATCGTGCTACATAGATGCTTCCTCTCAGTTATCAGCCACGTACAGGCAGCTTCCAACACATCTACCTCCAAGTGCATCTGAAAAAAAGCAATCTCTTCTGGTGGATGTGGACAGAAGGCCTCTGTCAAAATATGAGTTTGAGCAAATACAGCAAAGCGGTTTAGCACAGGGAGGATTTGTCCCTGCAGAAATTGACACAAATTCCTTTAGGACAGGGGCAGCCACCCCAACCACACAGCTAGGATTGCCAGCAGATAGAATTAGGGAAACTGGAAGGTAACACTGTCACCTAATGTAAACTCTTAAATCTGCTGTAAACACAGCAGTAACATTGGCACACAATAAAACTGGTATCTGGCACTGCACTCCCAGAAGCAGGTGTAGGGTAGGACAAGACACATGAGTGGATTTTTGTCATCTCTGTGAATTTGGTTTGAGGAAAAATCCAAGCTGGTAGAAACTGTGGCAAACAGGTAGCATTCTAGTGATGGAGGGTAGCTGGAGTGATCATTCAGGAGAGAATAATGGGAGATCAAGAGGAAGGGTCCAGTTTGAAGGTCCTGCTATGTGTATAGTCCAACTTGGAGTAGCAAGCGCATAGTGTATAGTGCCCTGAGAAGGCAGCATTCCTGGATGCTTCAAACTGGAAAGGCCAATACCCACAAAAGCAATTTATTAGTAGGTTTCTGACATACGTATCTTTAAGAACATACATCCATCACTTTCAAAGACATGGTTTAGGAAATAGGAGCTATTACAGGCTTAAGTTTAGGGGCATGTCTCTTTCCTTCTTTAGCTGTGGGCTTAAAAATCAAAGCTTCACAAGTCTAATCTTGTGAGAGATCCTGAAAGAGAAAAACCTCTGCACATCGTGGGGCTTCCCATAACAAACCCTCTTGGGTCTAGATGGAGCCCAGAAAGGCAGCTCAAGTACATCTGGACAGTGTTCACAGAGCTGCACATGCCAGGAGCAGTTCTGTAAAGTGATGCTGATGGTCCATCCAGCAGAGAATTATCCCCCTGTGGTCTATTACCTCTGATCATATTGGACTTGAACTGACCAATGTGGAGACCCTGACATGATTCCAGTTGCAGTGGAGTGCAGATTCCTGGAAATCATTTGTGTCTATACAGGACATAGCCAAATAATCCTTCCAGCACAATTCTGAAAACACAATACAGAGATGCTAACTAACTCTGCAAGAACTTCTTTGGTACAGTACAGTCATCTTCAGCCAGAGCTCATAGCCCAGTAGGATCCCAGCTCACTCCTCCAGATCTGCTCCAATATCCCTTCATCACTTGCTCTGTGTGCCTGTGTTCCTCTGAGAGAGAGGTTTGCTATCTCTCAGAAGAGAGCCTAGGAGGAACATTAATACTGAGTGAAAGCTAATAAATCCCCCCTAGCAGCCATCACCACTATGCAAAGGCATATATACGGCCTTGCAAGAGCTCACCCTGATCTGGCTGAAGAGCTCTGGTATCTAAGAGCTAACACACCCTCTCTGACCAGTTACAAAGGGACTAGAGCATCCCCCAAATGATAGCATTTCTTAGCTTCCTGGTCTTCTGTCTGGCTTTTGCCCAGTTGAGTTTTTAAAAATTTTTTAATTTTAATTTTCTTCTTCATCTCAGGTTTGGAGATAAATAAGTCTCCTTGTTGGGATATACTACTTAAGGCAGCCTCTCCTTGGGTTTGGTAGTTCCACAACACATTGGCACAACAGCAGCTCTGAACCTGTGTTGTTTCCTGGAGTAGGAAAGCTCAGCAGGCTGTAGCTGACTCCACCTGCCTGGGAGGAAGAGGAGTCTGGTTAAAGAGCAGTGCTCACAGTCCTCCAAAGGAAAAGTAAGTTGGGTTTATCTTCACTCACAACCCCCAAGGACCAGCTCTTTTCTTCTTTCATTACCTTTGCTCCTTCCAAGGACTTCAAAGTGCACACCATAAAACTGGGATGGGCTGGTCACTAGTACACACAGACTCCCCCCTACTACAGGTTTTTTAGGCATTATCACAAAACAAGTAAATAAACACAGTGTTTAATAACTGAAGGAAAAAAAAAAAAAAAAGAGTATGCCCCAGCATCTCAACCAAGGAACTTCCCATGCCAGCTACTAAAAGGCCACATGGAAATACTGAAATTACCCTTAATTCATGATATGAGACTTTCAGGAGGGTTAGGTATCCAGTGACAATGTTTAAAAAGTAAATGCACAAAGAAGTAATATGCCTCCAGAACTGTAACAAAAAGACTGCATAGAAAGTTATGCATTATGGATGATTTAGCAATATCATAGATAGCAAAGGCTCCAGCAAAAAGAGTGAAATCATCCCTATCTTTCCATTTGTCGGCAGAATTTTAACAAGGGGCTCCTGGGAGCTCTTGGGGGCTCCTCCATGGCTCAACAGACAAATTAACTCATCAAAGGGAAGGTAGGGATGATTAACTAACAAGAGCCCCCTCCAGCCCATCACTGGTACATGGTTATTTCACCCAGATGGTGTTCACCTACCTGAAACTGGTAATGACAGTCTCAGATCGGATTTACAGAAAAACATAGATAATAAGGTGTCGCAAGAGTGACACGCTAGGAGTTATTGGTCTGTGATGCTCCAGACTGTGCCAGAGGCAGCAGAGCTGTTTGTAATGTTAGTCTCTGTTTTGTAACATTATCCTCTCCACCCAAGAGATTTCCTGCTGCAAATGGGAGACTTGGTCTTCAGAGAAGCATTTGACCTGACCCTTCCTATAGGAGAGTGGGATCAACAGCAAAGAAAATGACAAGATGTGGCAACACTCCCATCACATACAAGCACAAGCACTTTGACACCCTTTCACTGGAAATGGATGAATGTTTCTGCAGTGCTAAGGGGAAAAATTCACAAGTTTTTTTGGCTTTTTCCCAGATGCAATTGATGTGACAATTGTCAATGTTTTGCCTGATGTCTTCATACTAATGTGAAGAGTGATTGTTGGGCTTTTAAGGACAGTCAATACAGCCAAGAAAATCCACACCAGTCCTGGTGAGAGAAAAAACAGCAAAGCAAACACAAAGCCAGAAAAAGAATTTCAAAAATGCATATGTTTCCCCCCAGACAAGTGAAAATAAAAGCCTATTGCTCCTTTGTGTATGCCTGGAGGGTCAAATGCCTAACAGAGCACCTCCAAGCAGAGGTCAGGAAGCATGCACTTATGTTTTGTTTATGAAAATAATTGCATATGCATCCGTTTCAACCTGACAACCCTAAAGTTCCACTAGTCCAACAATAAGCCCGTGAAAATAAGCTCAGTACCTGTGGAAACTAAGATTAGGCCAAGTAGGTTTTCTTATATGAAAATTTGTCATGAAAACCAAGGCCAGACTGCGAACCTTTGACTGCCACCCATGTTCCTTTGAAAACTAGCAGGCTTCTAGCTATATAGAAGCATGTCTCAAAGAAATTCCATAGTTGCTTAGGACTATGGGCTAAGATTTTCAAAATGGGATCAGAAACTCCTTAACAGTACTAATATAGTAATTTCAAGGAGGGAAGAAGCAGCAGCAGAGGAACACAGAAATATTTCCTCAGCTTCTTGTTCCATGTAGCTCCTGAACAGGTTGGGTTGGGCCAAATGGCATCGAGATCCCTTCCCACTTCATCCAGTCTGATTCTGCAAAGCCCTCCCCTGCTCTAAGTTCATTCTTGGTCCTTTACCACCCACACTGTCACCTGCACTACCTGGCTGCCTATGCCTCAACCAGAAGCCCTCTTAAAGTGGATACCAACAGACCAAAGATCCTGTTCATTGGTCTCAACACACACGGCCTGGCAGAGTGGAGAATAACACTACTAGATCTACCTAGCCAAGTGATACATATTTACAAGCAAAATAACCCCAAAAAACGGCCCCTAATACTAGAAGAGTTCTAAAACGCTTGTAATACCTGTTTTTCACGTCTGGTCACTGACTGCCCTGTGGAAATGTGCATACCTGCAGCATTCTCACCAAAGCACAAATTCCACTGAGATGTCTTGCTTCCATAACATTTATTACCTAAGGTCTCTGATGCACTTCCTGAGTCATTATGTAACTGCTTATACAGCAACATGGGAGAAGAAAAACTGGATTTTTGCAAAGGTTTTGGAGTACTTTGAGAAAGAATTTTCTGTCCTCCAAGAGAAACTACTTTTCCAGGAGAAAACTCCCATTGTTTCTTTCAGCAGCTTAGGTGGAAGTTCCTCTGACCAACCCAATCCTCCAGATAACCATTACCACCACCTCCCTGACAAGAGGTGAGAATTTTTTTACCCAATTTCTCTATTTTTATTCAAGTCTATCTCCTATAGAAGAGATCTGCAGTCCCTCACACTGTTTGATGGCGGCCCCTCTAAACCCTGATAAGATTTTGTATCACTGAGCCTTCAAGGAGCAGCTATGGCAATAGCCAGAAGTAGAAGTTCTCCCTGCCCATTTGACATCTCCAGCCCTATAATATGCCTGGAAGGGATGATCCTCCTAAACTCTGTGTGATAAGCTGGATGGCTGCGAGCATTTCAGGCAACTAAAACCTGTCATAAATCAACAAGGCAACAACACTTGCCAGAGGCTGCCACCGTGGCTCCTCACTGAAAATACTCTTCTTCTGATTATCGTCTTAGTGATTAGAAGTACCCATTATGGACCAGCACCCCATTGTGTTACTCACAGTAAAGCACAAAAGCACAGATGTGTGTGAGGAAATGGAAGTATTATTCTAGTGCATCACACGGCTCACGCTTCATGACAACACCAAAATCTCAATAGGTTTTGGGTTTGTGCTTTCATAAACAAAACCCAGTGATTACTGCATGTGGTAAAAAGCAAACTCCAATCATGGCCCTTCAGACTCATCACCGCCACAAAGTGCTAATTAATTTCTCAATCATTACGAAGCAAGACTGTGGCTCTGTTGTGTCAGAACGGAAAATTCAGCCAGAGCAACCAGCTATGCGTTGCAAAGGGGATGATTTCCACCGAGACCTGAACCCATTCTCCATGGCTGAGTGTGCCTGCACACACAGCCACAGCTCCATGCCTGCCAAGGCTGCAGCCCCACTTACAAAGGCACCAGGATCCTGTATGCACCTGCACAAAGCTACCAAAATAAAAATTAGACACTGCAGAAAAAGAGGCCTATAAAGCTGGCAGGGGGCACTCCTCCAGAAAGGCTGCAAATTTCCAGTGTATCTGAGGATTACCCACAGTAGTACAACAAAAGCTACAAATAGGTAAGTTTTCACAGACACACATAAACTCTTCTTTGTATTTTTTCCCTGTTCACAGGGAAAAAAACAGTTCATCATGATTCAATACCAAAACTTTCTCCCTGTACCAAATATGCTCTGTGCAATTTCCTGCTCCTGACCTACACATGCACAATAGGTTAGCAGCACTAAAGAAAAAGAATTCCTAAATGAAGACTTGTGATAATTTTATCCTTCTGTAATGGCATGGGCCAGAGTTAATGTTAAGGGGGATGGGGCAGCCGGGAAAGAGCACGCCAGGGTTAAGATGGACCGTTTAGTAGCAATTAGCAATGATGCATTGAGCAAAAATAGCAACAATGAAAAAAAAAAGAAAAGAAGTTACACTAGAAAGACAACCATTAACAGAAATAAATTTAATTTAACCAGTTAGCATTTTTTCTACGAAAGGCAAACTTTCTGTTGCTGTTGGTAAGCCAAAGGGGAATTAAAAAAAAAAAAAAAATCTTATCAGAAATATTTACTTCCCACTAGCAATATGTCTGGGATTGTTTTTCTAACAAAAGACAGAGCTACTGTCCCACGTTTTCGTGACCCTCTCTGCAGTTCCAGGGAGAAAATATTTAGTTCAACATTATCGTAAGCTAGAATATGGCTCTATTTATGTGACAAGTTGACAACATACAATTTCATGCTTGTTGAACTGATCTGTGTTATATATTCACTGTGAATATTATGAAGCCTCACCATTATAAATATGAAACAGTATACACTTATTCAAAATAACTCCAGCAGTAGCAATTTATAGCTCGGTTGTTTGTGCGCTTATGAAGTCCAAACGCCACCTTAAGAAGCCGCATCTCACTAAAACAGATGTGGAGTGTGACTGTGACCAAAGTGGATTTGAGATGACCTCTGTGAAAGGAGGCTATTACATTTTTGTTTGTATGGCAGCTGACACCAGTTCATATTTAGCTCTGTAGCTAGTGGGAACACAGTGTAACACAGTGTCCTCAAGGGCTGGTTTTAACACAGGCCAAGACATCCATCTAATGACCTAATTAGCTTACTACTGTTCTGGTGAGTGCTAGTCTTCCCTCTCAGAAAAAGCACAGGTGCTCTACAGAACAGCAGCACAGTAAGCATCTCAAGCCATGGCTGCTCTAGGTGAAATGTCTCCTTAATGGGACCGTGAAGTGGATCAGCCACATTTTCTTGATTGCACGCCTGGGGAACAGCCTTGGTGGCCGCACACATCATACAATAAACTCTCAAAGCAATTGGTTTTTTGCTCATTTGGGACTTCGTTCCTGCCTGAAGGTTTTAACCAACATGCCAGGTAGTTCTTGCATTTAAGCACTGTAGTTTGTCCAAGCAGGAATGAAAAAAGGAGCAGCAGCCCACCTTGGTAACACTAGATACAGAGAATTTGCATAAACTCTTTCCAATTACATAGTAGCTGGTTCGAGCAAAATAAATTCCACTTACTGCTTGAGCCTTATTAAATGTCAGCATAGCTAATCATAGATTATCGTTTACATACATCATCCCACATAGACAGGATGTTATTGTGCTGGTCTCCTCTTTAGCAGATGTAGAGCCCTGAGTCATGCCAGACACACTGGTAAAGGTAATGCATTCAAACACACAAGAAATGTGACACTGCTCCATTAGGAATATAAAAAGTCCATCACTTTTGTCAAGTGTCTGCTATTTTCTTTCCCTGGAAATGAAGGTCTTCTCCTAGTTTCACAAGTAGGCTTTATGATACACTGTTACCTTTTATCATCCTTATAAAGTTCCCTAACCCAAATCTGCATCTTTTGCCTATTATGTTTATTGTAGTATTAAACCTATGACGTTGTCTGTTTCACTACTAAATCTATCCCATAACCACATACTGTACATTCATTTCTCTAGGACCTCAGTAGCTCTTATCTGCTCACTTTTATGATCTCTTATGAACTGTTAGGAATAGCAACTTGCAGGAATGTTTGTAAAGTCATCTCAGACTGAACTCAGCCTTCCTCTTTTTTTTTTTTACCATACAATGATACTCTCTGCAATGAAATCCAATTTGCCATAAAAGCAGTTCATTACAGGCTGCATTTTAGAAGGACACAAGTTCCCAAATACCCAAATGCATGTACTTATCATGTAAAACATTCAATCCGCATGAATCTGAATTTAAAAAAAAGCCTACTTATTAGAGCAGGAAAGTACAAGTTGATACGACTTGGTCCTGTGTTGCTTCCAGATTCACCAGTATGCTCTACACCACTGCCCAGAGCTATTTTGTTCATGCCCTCCAGGGCCTCAGACAGGCTGCTATGTGGTGCACACAATCACAGTCCTTTCAAGCACTTTGATAAGCTTTATTCTGCCATTATGCCATCTAGAACATTAAACACAATGTTTAAGTTCTATGTTAAATCACGATCAGCTCCTATTAACTGTTCCAAGCTCCTCATTTTTATCAACAGTTACTTTATTAAATCCTTAATAATATAGATGGAATAGTTAGTTAATTTGTGTGTTGAGCCATGGATGTTAATTTGTAAACATAATAACATACTGCAATCATTTGCATAATAGCATTTTAATCTTTTTAGTAAAAGCTGTAATTCCCTACAAAGTACGCTGCAGTAGAAACTAAGTGACTATTGGTAATAATAAAAAAGGCCTTAAAATTCTGATCCTATTATAGTGTTGGAACATACCCAAACTGCTACCATAATCTCTGAAATGTTACTGTTCTCTGATTTAGGTGTCTGTGTCAAGAATAAAAATGAAGTATAACTGGTAGCAGTAGACTATTTCCTAAATGTAATTTAGTATTCACTAAGCACCAGCACTTTGCAAATAGCTCTGAGGCTTTCCTTCAAAGTTCAGAGCTCTAGTTATGCATATTGTGTGAGGTACACCATGCAGCTCACCTCCAGCCTCTGTTGTGCTGAATAGATGGCTATGATAAATCATGCTGATTTGGCACTGAAGGGCATCAGCCATCAAGGATTTGACTACTACGTCTTTTTTTTTCCCTGAGATTGTATCTCCTTGAACTGCCTGCCCTGGGCTACTAGTTTTGGAGAAAATTAAAAAGTGGAAAAAATGCTAGGGAAGGCTACTACAGAAAGTCTATATAGGCTCAGTTCTCTGGAACCCATTAACACCAGTCACAAGACTGGCAAAGAAAACATTGGTGGTTGTTTAAAAGTCAGGCCAAGTCATTTTACGCAAGATCTGGTAATTCATTAATCAATCTGGCTGCAAACCTTGAATGAATAACCTGCAATGGTGAAAGAGACTGGCAGCACCACAGAACATGAGGGATTTTATAATCTAAACCAATGCAAATTACCCTGGTGATATTTAAGGCTTCCCTCAACACTCATCATCTCCCTGATACAACCCCTTCCAAATAAATAAGAAATCATTTATCTCCATGCATTCCCCTGCTGCCAGGGGAAAGACAGTCTGCATTGCATTGTGTATTTCTTTCTCTCCTCACATTCTCATTGCTTGTAATACAGCCCTCTTTGGCAGTCTACAATGAAATGTAGTTATCTTTTTAGGCTTTCCAAATTTGTGGCACACAGAATGGCCTTGAGAAGTAATGTGGGATACACCTATATAAAACAATTAAAAACAAAGTCATCAAACACTGTAAGCATTGCTTTGGAACGTAGATTTATGTAAATAAATTAAACCCGCATTAGGGCAAGCAATGTGGGTTTTCTGAAGTCTTTTTGAAAGCTAAAAAAAGTGTTTTGCCCAAGACAAGATTTATGTTTTTACACAGGTTCATTGTAGTTTAACAGGTTATTGCCTATCTACAGGCTGAATTTTCTCTTACCATCAGCTGAGTTATTTGTAAAAAATACCAACAAAGAGAAACGCCCACTGTAGCTATCTTCCCTCTCCATAATGCTAGTCATGGATCATGAATAATTTTAAATATTACTAATCTTACATGATACGGTACAGTATATTTCAAGAAGCCTCAAGGGACAACAGTTTTCATGAACAAAAAGCCTTCTCACTCATGACACACCAAGTTGTATGTTTGTTCACAATTTCACATAGCATTGGCTTTGAGAATGAAAATTTAACCATTTTGATTTTCTGAAAGTAGCCAAATTAAATTTTTTGCAAACGCAAATTTTTAAAGACTAGTTCTTCACAAAAACAAATCATAAAAGTGAATGGTCCAGCAAGCCATCTAAACAACTGGTCTTGGGTGACTTGTTAACTATTTACTTACATGAACTTGTGTCAATAGACAGCAGCCTGAGGGGCAAAAACTCCTTCATTTCATCATTTCAAGAAACAGGCAAACAAAATTAGGTGAAAAACAGAAGTGATTGAGCTGTGAATAGAAAAAAAATCACCTAATTCATAATGTACATAAGTACAAACACTGGTAAGAAGAGCCTCTGTGCTGGGGCAGTGCAGGCTTGATTGGGGACTCGTATTGGTGACACTGGCATGTGAGCAGGAGGATGCAGTGATGAATTGGGTGTGTCTGCAAAATATTGGTGTGCTCTAATCCTCCAGTGAAGGCCAGGATCTCATCACACCTAAGCGGATGAGAGCAGGGATTTATACTTAACACTTACATATTATCTGGACTAATTGGACCTTTATCTCACTTGGCTCCTGGTTGCCACCATAACTATTAATAATTTCTAGTCTGTGAGACTCCCAGTGCCACTAAGCTTGTGGGTGCTCAGCCCAAATGAGCTTTCAGGAACATGATTTGCAGAAAGATTGAAAATTCACTTTATGAAAAACAAACCTTTCTTTAAAAAAAAGTGCATCAGAGATACTCAGGAGCTTTGTAAAGGGCTTTTGGACACTGTTCCTCACATAGACAATGCCACATGTACTGCATTAATACTTCAAAGGAGAGTGTGTTTCATTCAAGGCTAGATTTGGCAACGTACTGTACAGCTTGTGCAGGTAATGCTGCTCGTGTACTTCCCATCATTTGCTTGTCATTCTGATTCCTTCCTTTCCACCCCAAATAGGCTGTATTTCTATTTTTGTATGACAATGCCTCATCTGGAAGCTTAAGTCAGATGAAACATACTACTCTCACAATGACAAGAGAGAAATAAAAATTTAAAAAGGCAAAAAAAGATATTATTTTCTTTTTTATAAAGCTATTGAGGATCAACATGGAAAAATCTAGTGATTACCAAATGAGAAACTGCAAAAAACTTCCATTCTCTCAGCTAAAACAAATAGTTCCTCACAGAGTATGTGAGATAGTCTCTGGAGGAAGAAGACATCTTCTTCTGATCTTGAGCACCCCCAGTCGTCACATTACTGAGCGGCAGAGGCAAGAAATAGTGCAAAGTATCCAGCTGCACAGTGGAGAATGGGGACAGGGTTAATGCACAGCAGGAGAAAATAACTGTTTCACTACCATCTTCCTAGGCCAAGCAACCAAGAAATGTAAATACAACACTCTGAGAAGCTGAAAATAGTCTATTTTTGCACTGCAGTATTGTAAAATACAATTAGGGCACAATTTGTCCCTACAGGTAAGTATGGGCCAAGCTGTGATGAGACAGCAATGCAGCCTGCAGCTGAAGTCAATGAGTGTGAGGAGAGAAAACAACAGAATTTGTGTGTCAGGAAAGAAGCAGCATATTTCATTTCCAAACTATTATTTCTGACCTATTACTTGCTGTGCAGATTAATTCCCCCAGCTGCATTGCCCCTGTCTCTCCACACATATTCCCCTGTTTCTTCACACCGGGGCAGCTCATCCTCAGACAGACCCAAACTTGCCCATGAGATGTTGCTCCTGTCACCATCTCGCAGTGAGGTTAACTACCAGCCTATCTGGTCATCCTGCAGTTTGCAACACACTTTGATTTCCAGCAGGAATTGTTTCCTACACAAGGTCTGCAGGGGAACAGTCACTACCTATCTGAGACAGCTTTATACTCAGCAGCTGTGGCCATCAGAGCAGACAGGCAGTAACACACGGGACAACAAACGAAGCCAAGTTCCACTGGTTTTACTGGAATAATTTGTATGCTTACATTTGGTAAATACGTAATCGCATTACTTATGTGCAACTTACACTTTGAAAGTCTGCATCTTCAACTGACTTTTCCTAAAGGAAAATGCTTCTGCATTTGGGTTTTGATGAATGTGGAAAAAATATGTGTCCTCAGTTATGAAAAAAGCAAAACAAGTCTCCATCACAGTTGCTGCAATCGTGGACCCTGCCCCCCTGCCGCCACCAACATGCCCTACCCTGCCTGAGGCAGTACAACTGCAATTCAAGAACCAGACAGGATTTGGAAACTTTGTAAAACAAAGTGTGGAACATTATACAACTAAAGAAAAAAAGAGGGCCTGAGCACAAGGCTTTGCAGAGCTGATTTGATTAAAATAAAATTAATTCCAAGTTACTTGGATTTAAATTACAGAAACTAAACAGAGAAGACCAGTTTCTGCTATCAGTTACACTGGTTTAAATCCAGAGTAATTCATCTGCATCAGGGAGATCACTGTGAGTTTAGAGCTGTATATAAAGAAAGGAGAATTTTATTCAGGACATCACATCCTAGGTAAGCATTTTACTATACCATTTCAGTTAATTTTTTCCAGCCTTTAAAATTCTACCATGATAATCCGGGGCTTTCCGGAACCAGCGGGCTAGCTGTACTTCCTGGAGCTGTGCTACTTGGTGTGTGAGAAACAGCACCCATAGCTTGCTTTTGTACAAGGTCCTCCTGCCAGCTAATCAATTTATTGTTCAATTTCCCAGTCAGTGAACGATCTATGGCCTCTCCTATCAACAAGGAGGGAAGGAGGTTAGAGTTTAGGAGGGGCACGGCTGCCCGAAACCACAAGGTGGAGAATTATGAAAGCTTTACACAACAAAAGAAAGAAGACCCGAGACAGAGATAGACAGTAACCCTCCTCTTGGACACCCAAACCCCCAATGCACAATTGGAAAGAAAACAATTAAATCTCTCCTATCACCCTCTGACTTTTACTTTTAGATTGCTCTCCACCAGGAGATCTATGAAATACCAGAACGCAGAGCTGGTCCCTGAGTTACTGACAGCCCTCACTACCTTCTCCGCCACACTCACCCTTCCTCTCCCTTGAACATAAACAAACCACACACCTCTCAATTTGTGTGCAAGTAACTTGCACAGTAAGGCTCTGAGTGGTAAAAATCTTTACTAGAAATGTTCCAGCTACTCGTCAGCTAGCTGCTGTGCAGCACTCTGCTTCTTGCCGAGGAATTCAAGTGGAAGACAACAAACAAGCTTCAACTCCTGTTTTGCTCTGTAGCTGACAACAGTGCAACTCCTCATCATGACACCACAGGGCAGTATGCTCTAGGTACTCTTTAGCTGTTTCCTCTCAAAGATCACAAGTTTCATTTAAATCTTTTTAAGGCTTTCCCCCCCTTCAGATTGCAGGTCTGGTTTTGATCATGATGATTAACAGAACCAGTCAGAACCCGTAATACACCAGCAGTTTTCTTGTCTCTTAATGGTGGAAAAATAGTAAACTGTTGTCCACCAGGCTAATAAAAAAAAAAAAAACGAAACCAGAAAAAAAAAGCAAGCAAGGACTTTGCAACATGCACTTGCATCACCTCGCCTTACCTCGAATATATTGGCGGGTTCATTGCTGTACTGATTGGAGATGATCTCTGACTGGTCGCTGTACCACTTGAGTCCCCCCAGAAAGCTGTCTGCATCCAGGTCGTTCACATCTAGTTCAGAGAGGTCAAGTTCTGGGAGATCTGGGCAAAGAGGCTGGTCTTCACCAACCAGAGCAGCACACTGCAGGATACAGCAACACAGAAATAGTTTCATTAATTACCAGAAATCTATTAACTAATATCATGTGATAAGAACTAAGCCTCAATTAAGCTACGGCACAGGGTCACTAGGATTGACTTTGTTTTCTGAAAAAAGAAACACCTAGTATTTGGTCACTGTTAGTTCTAACATAGGTATGTAAAGGGACAGAGAAAACAGCAGGGCATAAGCTGCCTTCTCTATCACATCTCTGTCCAGGAAAGACGACCTTCCTTCTCCCTATACCATTTGGTAATTATCATATTCAAAGCTTTCAATCCAACAGCAGAGGCCAAAGCATGGCCTTATTCTCCTTTCAGAGTGAACCAGTGCAGGTAGAAGTTACAGATGAATACCTCTGGGCAAGGTCTGTCATGCATTTCCTGATACATTCAGGTTAAAGAGGCACAGCCTGTTACAGCCTTCAGCCCTGGAGGCTAGCTCAAGCTGGAGACAGTCACACTTTCACTTCTACAGAACCTTACTGTAATCCTTACAGCCACTCATGACGGTGGCTACCATAAGGGCATTAAAGAGTACAGGTTAGTGATGCTGCTCTTTTCCTGATGCACAAACCACAGCCACCCAGTTTTGCATTAGGTCCCGGCAATCAAAGTATGACTTGAAATATCCCTATATTCTCCTCTCAGTGATAAGCATAGTTAGTTCATGCAGCCTTTCACCTGCTTGGTGTGAACACATCTATTATCCTGGCTGGTTTCCTAAATATCCCCAGAAAGAAGCAGTACTCAGAGAACGAAATGGATTTTCCTCTTCCAGCAGCCTCTGATTCAGTAATCCTGAAAGAGGGTCTGTGAAACATTTTGGTTGAGGCAGTAAACAAAGTCTAGTCTGCAGGAATCCTCTTCAGCAGTGCAAAATGTTTTTGTCTGCACAGCTAAGAAGAGAGTGAGGATAAATAAAAACAAACCTAGAGTAAGCATCCTTTTATATGCCAGTATGAAGCTAAGATAGGGTATTGACTGACCTACTAAGGAAGAAAAAATTAATAACATACATCCACTTCAACACAGCAATTGAAATGTTAGAGTATCCACCAAAACTATTTCCTAATTATAGAAAATATGTAGTAACAGTTTGGCAAATAGCTGAGTCCCATATGTCAATGCTGCTCAATTAAGCAATTCCTACTGCACTGCTCCGTGGATCCTTGTAACTCATCCCCGAACATCTACGTCGATACGGGCACAATGCAAAGCACATGTGGAGCTGCACAGGCACCTGAATGGTTAAAAGCCATCTAAAGTCAACTGAGTCTAAGGGCATCTACCGTGTTTCTAGCACTGCGTTAAGGATGGCCAACAGCAGGATCCTGTCACCTCCGCAGCTCCCGTCAGTTGTCTGGGTGGTTTGAATGATTTCCCAACTTCTGTTTGGACTGAAGTCAATGGAGAAAGCGCCGCTTCCTGAAGGCAGATGTGTGCAGGGCACTAACAGTGCCCATGGACGTGAGTCGCCCAATGCTGGTTGTGTCACTCTCGCAAGGACCGCCTTGAACAACAACGCAAGCGAGAGCTGCTGAAGGTGCATGCACCTCATTGACGGCTTTGTCCCTGGAACCTCCGTGTGTCTGCAGTGCACGGGCTGGATGCAGCAGCGCAGCCCTGAGCAAAGATTTTGTCTGTTGGCACAAAGACTCGGTGCAGCTGGTGTGAGCTATAATTTACCAGACAACTTCTATGTCTACCAGGACACTACAAGATAATCATAGAGTAGGCCAAGGGGCAAGGAAGCTGAGAGGCTGCAAAATGAGGCTCTGAAATTGCAGTTGTTTTTCTTCCTATATTTAAGGAGCCGTAGAACTATAAGAAGTCAAAATCCCACTTAAGTAATGTTAACTTTTTTTCTTTTATCTGAATTTTTTAACATTATTTTGAGTGTAAGACACAAAAAAAACCCCAAAACTAGAGAGTCTCCTCTTCTTTAGTGCGAGACACAACCTTCTGGCAGCAATCTTATAATACGGAGATGACCTTTTTTGATGCTTGGCCGAAATCTCTGATCTCATTAAAGGATAATCTAGTTTTTGACTGAAAAGGTAGATTCTCAGCATCATTCTCAGGTTTGTGTTCTGGAGGTCAGTAGCTTATAACTGATGCCATAGACTTCTAAAGTATCCTGCTGATCTGTTACTGCTTTCATTTATAAAAATAGCTTCACCCTGTGAACCACCTACTTAAACATGTTTACTTTTGCTAATCTGCATTTTCAAGTTCCTACAGTGGGCTTTTGAAGCAACATAAACAATGGTATTAAAAGAAATCCTGTTTATCACAGCCTCCATTTACCTATAGAGACTGCAATGTCACCTAAAAATGTAACTGTTGAAATGAAGTATATATGCCTTACCAATGTTGACATGATAATAAAATCAATGTTTCTGAATATGACATTATACTTCTGAGCACACAGAGCACATTAATATGAGACACATTAGCAGCAAGTGCTCCTGTTATTAATTTATATTTGGCCTTTGGATGATGCCAGATTTAACTCTCCAAGTCCTAAAACTGTCCTCATCTGACACGCTGATATTTGCTATTTGTCTATACATCTGTAACAGGTGCACCTGTATTGGTAGCACACATTTTAATGTCTTCCCACTGTTATTTGATATGATAGTTATTCCATAACTATAGCCCTAATTTTACAGTAACATTTAGGAGGATAAAGCAGTCACTAAACACAAAAGGCTAATTACTGTGTGTTATTTCACTCCAACAGACCTTTTTTCTCTTAGTTCAGACGCAAACAGTAAATTAGCTTAACAGCACTGATGGTAATGAATCATTATAATTAAGTATAATTCTCCATTAACCTTTTGGCTGTTTTTGTGCCTTTGAAGGTAAATTAAAAAAAAAAAAAGAAGAAGAAGACTGGACTTACGCCATATTAATTATATTAATGAAAATATAATCTTTGTTTTATTTTTAACAAGTTTTTCAAAGTGCCAAGAGGATGAACTCAGGAAAGAGAGACTTGACAAAATGTGTGTCATGTGGATTCTCTCTATCAATCTTCACAACCTTACTGTACATCACCTTCATTAAGCTGGGAAGCACTGGGGACGCTGATCAGCTACAGTGATGCAGGCCTTTATTAAACAACACGCCGTCCTGTCATTATGTGAGCGAGAATATAATACATTTAACATTGACAGCAAATATTAATGATTCAAAGAATGAAAGCTGCCTCCAGTGCTTGCTGCCTGCATTATTTTAGCTCAGTAAAGGTGATCCCCTGAGCCAAAGCAGCACGCAGACGCTAGTGTTGCTACAGGAAGTGCAATGCAGGAGCACACTGGCAAAATCCTACCCACAGTTAATCCATCCACCACACAATTAATATTAAGATCAAACTCTTTTTTTGGTTCTTTTTTTTTCTCTCTGCACTATGAAACAGTCATTGACATAAATTATCTATTCTGTTACTAGCTTGAAATTACTGCAGGAACTCTAGTGATTAAAATAAATCTTCAGTATTTCCATATAAGCTGGTTCCTCAATCAGTTCCTAGCAGCATTAAGAATAATACACGATGGAAAAATGAAGCTATGGCAGCTGAGACCCATGCTACAAGCCAGACAACAACCCACAGGATACTCCAGCTACTCAGAAACAATTAGGACTTTGGAGCCAGAAAGTCATCCACTTACTGCCTTGACTCATAATAGCTACAGGACATATGAATTATCCATATCTATTCCACTTTACCAAGAAATCAAAACAAGATAAGACCAATTACAATATGCAAACAGAAATTTGTGGATACAATGGCAAGCTGCAAATATTTAAAACATGACAAAATTACTTGAGAATCCACACACATGCTCTGCCAGATAGGAAAAATTTACTGGAGAACATGGAAACAGTTCACTTTAGATGGGTAGCTCAGCTCCCTACAGCATGAACATTTTATTTAAAAAGCATTGCCTGTAACCTGTTTTTCCCTCCCCCATTGCCCAAGGGAAGCATTTTAAGCACTTATTCCAAGCCTGAATCCAGAGGATTAGTTCCTTTGAGCAGGTCTGTATTTGGGATTCCTCTTCATGGGGTCCAAAGAAAGTTTGCCTCGCTTCGCAAGTTGCCCAAACTTTCAGGTAATGCTCCATTTTGCTGAATGCAAATATGCAGAAATCCTCAAACCTCACATTATACTCCAGAGATTACCACGGAGCTGCTTGCCTTTTTTATTTTTTCCTTTATGAATTGTAGCCAGCAGAAGCTGCGGATTTGATGTATTGCCGTCTATTTTTACACAAGCAGCAGCAGCGGCGGCAGCAGCAGCAGTTCACAGTCCTGCATAAACTCTATTCTCATGGCTCATCCTGTTGTCTCTGCTGTACATGGGATTTAACCATTTCTTGGATTACTCAGATTGACTGCAAACCCTGCTCTACGGGGCATTAGCTACAGCGTCAGTATTCCAACACCACAAGTAGCAGGGAAACGTCTCCTTCCAGAAATCTCTTTTAAAAGCATCTAAAGCCAAACAACAAGGTATTCATTCCTGTGTGTGTGTTTGCATTCTGCAGCTGATAAACAAGGAAAAAATCTTCGACAGAGCACAGTGAAACAAGGAATTAAAATATGAAACCATGAGTTAATTACAACTTTTTTTTAAGAAATATTCATCTTATTCTAAATAAACATGGCATTTTTCCAACCAGGCCAGTGAACGCCACTGGAAACGCCACTTCAGACACCGATTCATATCAATATCTTAGAGCATAAATATTGCATATGACGGGAAAGCGAGCCAGAGGCACATGAAAATAGTTTCCAACTGCAGGAGATACTATACTGATGACAGGAGCTCAGCTTTGATTTGCTCAAGGCATCGCAGAGTAACCTTAAAATAGCAAACTTAGCGGAGTTAAGATAAGATAGGGACTTGTTTGCAAAGTGCGCTGCCTCGGCCGTCCTGCCGGGGCCCCGCCGAGCCCACGGCCCCGCCGGCTGCCGGCACCCACTGCCGCCCACGCCGCGCTCCGCTCACCTCGAGATCGCTCCATACAGAGTCCTGGTTGCACATGTCCCACGCCATCCAGCTGCGGAGCGACGGCAGGAAAGCTGGCAAACTACAGTCCAGAGGCAGGCAGGCAGCAGACACTCATGCAGGCAACGAGACCCTCTCTGAGAGTGAACCGAAGGCACCTGTCTTACTACTGTTCCCCGTCACATGACAAAGCTATTAAAAAGTAGGCTGGGCTGTCACTCATCCAGCCTTCTGGAGCCGCTGCTCCAGCCCGTGACGTCAGCCAGGGGCAGACCCAGCCTGAAGTGAAGTAAATCTTCGCAAAACCCGCTCAGACCTCGGCGGCCGCGGCAACACGCTGCGATTCAAAGCACATTTCCACGCCACACCCCCGGAACGCCGCTCCTGCCGTAGCACAGCTCCTATCCCTCCCCATCTTGTTTAATTTCTTAGCTTGCTTCCTTTGTCTTCCCCCCAGAGCCCAGCACACAATAGGCAGAGCTGCGCTTGTAAGAAAGAAAAAGTGAAGGGACTCCGAGCCGAGCCACAGCTCTGATCAGCCCGAGCGCCTCTCCCGTGCCCGCACCGCTCCCCCGCCTCTATGGGAGAGGCTGTCCCAGAGTTCGGCAAAAGTTACACCACCTCCCAACATTTTTAATTTTTTGCACTCAGGGATTTTTCACCACCCCGAGTATTTTGGTTAGGCTATGGTTTCTCATAGACAATTGCAACTGAAGTTAGTTTTTGCACGGTAAGTATGTCGGCAACCCCGCCCCCCCACACACACCCCCCAGCCCAGCATTTCTCTGACATGGACTCAGCATCTATAAAAAATGTGGCTACAGTTATCTCACCTGCTCCGAGGGGGAAGCCTGATCCTGTTCCCAGATGGATTACAGTACTTGGAGCTGCTCTTTAATCACTGCCCTGTCTCCGTGCATTCCCCACCAAACCGTGGCTGTGACAAGGAGCTGCTCCGTCCTGCCCACCGCCGCCGCGACCCCCGCCCGCCTCCGTGAGCTGCCTCGGGGCGCTCTGCTGCACCCGCCCGACCTGAACACAGCGTTTACTCACTGAAATAAATTCATTCAAAATCTCTTGTCGTGGAAAATCAGACACACTGCTAACACCTGTCTCCCCGTCAGAGCCCTTCCCAGACAATAGGGGCTGCTGCAGGTGCAACTGGTTTACGATGCTCCTTTGCGTTGCGTACACAACAAATTCCATGGATAAAGCTGACCTGTAAATTGCTGTCCAAAATAGGGAAAGAAAGCCCCAAAATAAAGGTCTTGTTTAACTATCCCCATCTGCCTGCTTATTGTCTTAAGCAGCAGTTCTTTATATTATCTGGGTGCAAAAATTCTCGTGAAATGTAAATGCTGGCTCTCTTGTTCTGGGCTACCAGTGGAAGTTACAAAACTATAGCTTATCATCCTCCACGCCATGAAATATTCATTTTCATTGTTATTTGCAAACTTGAGTATTCTAAAGACTAAATGAATTCAATTATTATACAAGGCTATGGCAATTTTGCTGAGAGGAAAAAAAATAAATAAGAAGTACAATTCTTGAAATAGCCTTTTCCCCACAGACACTGGAACCTTCAGAAATGGTAGGAGGTCTCAGATATATTCTTAGCTTATTTGTGCTTCCTTGTAATTCATTATTGCCAGTCCTGATAAAATGTACATTTTTCTGAGTTTGTGCTTAAGTTGCAAATCACATCACACTGTCATATTTTCACCAAGCACTGATGACAAAAATGGCATTGTTTTTACTTTACTTAATTAAAAGAAAAAAGACAGCAAAATACTAAATAACTACAGAAAGCCTTTCCTACAAATAAGTAAATTAACGGTGCTGCTTTGAGCTTAACAAAAAACCCCCCTCAAACTATTTTCCTTTGCAATTATGTGCTGATTTAATGATAAAAACTGCAGCAAATTATTAAGATCTGTGGCACAGGTGAGTACCTCTACCCCCTGAACAGTCAACTGTGAAATAATACTGGGCACCTGCCTGCCTGGAGTACAGTTGGTTCTTATTAATTATTATCTGTGGATCCATGGTTGGTGGAATACTCTCCTTCAATACCTACTTATAATTGTGTTCATTGACTGTGCCGAATCCATCATCTGGGTTGGTTTTTTTTTAAGTTTCATTCACACCTTTTATAGAAATGTATTTACACTGGAACATTTCATATTGCTGTTTTGGATATTGTGACCTGCTCATGTTGTTTCTATTTTCTACATTTCCACTTGAATGCTTTCCCTTCAAATTAGCAAGTTAACTGATAAATATAAACTGTGACCTTAGTGGTGCTCTCACCATACAAGCTTTAGAGATTGAAGAACTTTTCTAGTGCACTATAGACAGAGCCACCAAAAGTAATAATTACAGAGCCCCAGAGCTTTTCTATGGCCCTGTCCACATTATAGCTTGAACTTTGCTGGCACTTCCACCATTACCTAGAAGAGACACAAAGCAAAACTCCAACTAAAAAAGACTGAGATTTCAACAAGGGTTCCACACTGCTTGGGAAGACTTTTATTTCTTTTTAACTGAAGTGTGTAACCCCACCCATAGTATAAACTTACCCGCTAGGATTTTTTTTCCCATGTTTTACTGTGGGTTTTGAGCATAGTGCCCCAAGGAGGAGAAAAGCAAGGAAGACAGCTGCAGTGGCAGTGTAGTTCGGAAGCACACAGCCTCCACATATGCAAATGAAGGCTGTGAAACCCAGCCAGCACCTAAGCTGCTTCCTCAAAGGAAACCTTGTCTTCTGAACATTCCCTAGAAGCTTTAGCAATGCTCTTCCCTCTGTTTTGACAACACCAAAGAATTGCACAAACATCTTTTGTGGAGCAATATCTGAGCGCATACACACACAATATTTGGTTCCACAACAAACATACAAAGAAACCCTCCTTCAGCTGAAAAAGTCTGCAGCTCTGTTTGACACAATCTGCCCTGGTGAAATGTCCTTTATCAGACCACCTCTTCACACACTGCATTTCCCCTGTTTTCAGGTTAGTCTGTACCAGGTCTCAGCAATCCCCAAATTTTGCCTTTTCTTCTTTAAAGGCCATGATTCAAGAAAGTTCTGGTAAGCCTTCCAACAACATTTGGGCACTAATTCCCAAATCCTGATACGTTTCTAACAGACTGGAAGGTACGGGTGCCTGCAACAACAGCAAATACGAATCAAAGACCAAAATCTTCAAGCCCTCTGTCCTTGACTTTTTCCTGAATTCAGCAATCATTTTATCCTCCTCTTTCACCCACATTTTTTAGCTATGGGTCAGGTTTTTATTCCCTGTAATTTAGGTTTCTCAAAGAAGCTACTGATTTTGGAGACCTTGTGACCAAAAATTAGTCCCTTGATTATGGCACTGAGGAAGAAATGTTTTCTTTCCTTGCCCCCAAAACTATGGTATTCACTGATTTTTGGATAAGTTTACTACTTTCCTAGGGGAGTAAGGAAAAGCAAACTTGTACATAAAAATAGTGCTGGAGTTTCAGACAGATGAGGTTTGCAAATCAGTTCTCACATCAACTCAACCCTTTCTGCTCAACTCTCCAAGAATTACAGCAAAAGATCAGCCAATGCTGTATACAAAAGAGCAAATTGTACTCCAAAGACGTGTTGGTGTGAATGATGTTCTATATAAAGTATATGTACCCTATTAATTTTTTATTAAAAATCTTCCTTCTGTGCATCTTTACTCTTATTTTTTGCACAGTCCTGTATTTGTTCTCCAGTCCATTGTCTCTGTTCCACTTCTATCCTATTTGTTTGCTCTTTTTTTTCCCTTTTCTCATCTTCTTTTCCTTATTTATCCAGTTCATCCTACCCAGAATACACCCTCAATGGCATAAGCCAGTAAACCAAACTCCTTGAACTTTTGGGTTCATTGCTGCAGTAATTCTACACTGGAATAAAGCCATCTTCTCCCTCTAGTTTTGTTAGGGCAGTTACGATCTGAGATTTTTTTTAACAGAGAAACCCAGGATAGGTCTCTGTACCAGCTCTCTAAAAAACTCAAGGGCCAAGTTAATTCCTGGCCCAGCTCTGGGTCACGGGCTGCTGTCTGAGGAGCTGTATATTCGAGAGTCCAAAATAACTTTCTCTGAACACCAATGCGTTACTGACATTACTGACACCAGGCTGAATTCTGCCACATCTGCCTCCACAGACTGAGGGCTCAAATAAAGAGCACTGAATGCCAGGGGAAATCACTTGCATGTTATGTGGCTGGACCTGACTATGACTATTTACTATCGTTGCAGATTACCTGATTACCAGCATTAACCAAGCTTGCAGACATGCGACTCTCACTGGAAGCTTGTAGTGAAACCTTCCAGCAGTGTTCAGGTGAAGCAGGAGGATCACAGGTACCCACTACAAGAAATTTTATAATTATTCTTATACCTCTCTGAATATCAGCCTCTTTATAAGCATGTTTCACTTACTCATTATAAACAAGAAAAACTAACCCACTCCAGCTGATGATGTAAAAAATATATTTGTCACTTGTTTCTCTCCAACATTTGGAGCATTCTCCAGAACCCTCACTTGCAGGAAAATCCAGCTTGTCAGACTTGCTAAAAGGAATATGAACAATGTCTTTCACTCGGTGTTACTGTTTTTCAGAAGGGCTGATCTGTAAAAGAGTATCTACCTTTAAATTTATGACCTCTATATGTTTGAGAAAGGGAGCCATGTAAACACATCCGTTTCCTGGGGAGGCTGTGCTGCTGTCTGAGCACAAACACCCAGGCAAGCCAAGGAGACAGATTCCAGTTTTGCACTGTCTTGCAGGTTGGCAGAGCAGGCAGGACCACATCAAAATCGCAGACCGTTGCAGATCTTCATCATATCTCCTTTACTCACCTCACTGCTGATATTTCCTTGGAACAAAAGAAGTCATAAAGTTCTTATTATTCCCTTATCCTTCCACACATTCAAGTGCCTGGGAAGAGACCAAAACCTGCTCATATCTGATATTATCAGACCCAAGGAACTGGCTTTAGACATTCCTGTTCAGGGCTCTGGAACATCTGCCCCCACTCAGAAGTTGTGCCCTTCCTCTCCCACTCCCAGCCTTGCTTGGATGCTCGTGCCCTTCTGACGACAGGCAATTGTCTTCTTCAGCTTCAGCCACACAGGGGCAGAACATGGGGAAGCTTCAGGAACACCCCTTGTATTTGGAACACTCTGCAGAGCTCTGGAACACCCTACCCAGACCTTTTTCATTACACATATTATCATCCACCTTGCACCCTTTCCCCTGAGCACCAAGAGACGAATTACCCTGGAGCTCTTCTTCCCTGACTTTTTCATAGAATGTCAATCTAGTTGTTTCTGACTTTTTCTGAGAGGGAGCTGGAGAGGATGATTCTATAAACAACCACCAAAAGATTCCCTGGCACAACCATAAGGAAGATCATGGGAGCTACCAGCCTGCAAAGCTACCAGCCTTCACTGAGGTGGCCACCCAGCTGTCACATTGCATTTGGGGTTTGCTTTGCCATCTGGCCATTTAGGCACCCAGACAGGGCCTCCCAGCCTGAAGGGGAGCTGTGATGCCCTGGCTGCCACGGCAGTGCAGAGAGTTCAGTGTGCTCTGCCACACTGAGGCTCACAGTAGCTAGAGATAGGAAAAAAATCTCTCATTTCCATAACACGGGCTATCTCCCCTCTAAAATGGCTGGTAAGGCAACTGCAGTGGAGCACACAAGGCTGCATCACAGCACTGGAGAGAACAGTAATCTTTAAATACTCTGAAATCAAATCTTGTTTTACACAAAACTGCTGTGGTAAAGTCGATGTGAATGAAGCACCTTTGAGTGAAGGAACAGAGAGAAAGGCAGTGGACAGTTTTAGTGCCTCCTAGCAATTCTTTTTAATAAACTAGAGATGACAGACAGCCTTACCAACACATCTCTCATCTTCAAATATGACTTTCCTCAGACAGAGCTCAGTGGAACTGAGTCAGCCTTTTTTCTTGGGCCTAGCTCTTGGCATTTTTCATATTAAAACAAAGTCTAATGCAGAAATAATTCTGGACTGTAGTAATCTGATGGATTTCAGTAACACAGGCCACAGATTTGCTCTGCAACAATTTTAGGCAAACAAAATTAAAATATCACACAAAACATCTAGTGGGATTTTTTTGAATACACTTACAGATCAAGTTACCCTTTATAGGGTGGTGCCTGCCTGTGGAAGAGTGTGAGCTTTTGTGGAAACTCCTGTCAGTGGAGAACATAGCCCCAGTCATGCAGCAGCCAGCACTCACTGCTTGGCCTCTGAAGCTCCCAGGCTGCAGCAAAGGTTCCCTTCCCCAGGTCCCCACAGCCCCTGCACCCCGTTTTCCTGAGTCAGCCAAGGACAAGCCAAGCAGAGGTGGCATCACCTCATTGCAACACCCCACAGTCTCATGCAGGCCAGGCTTCTGAAGGATCAGCTTTGCCTGACCTCTTAACTAGTAGTTCCTGCCAGCCAAAACTGAGCCCTGGAGTTATTTTTAGCCAGAACCCTTCATGAATTGCAGTTAACTTGCGATATGCAAACTAGTGACTAGTGCTAGAGGAATCCCTATGGGTTTCGTGGTTCCACTCCCTGCTCAAAAGCCCAATTATTCATTTTTCTTGGAGCTGCAATATTAATCTAAAAAAGTTGCACAAATGGCAAGAGATGTCATCCTCCCTCCATCCCCAGTTCAGATAACTGAAATAAAGGAAGATAAGCATTTAGCCCAGGGCTTATTAGCTATACAAAGTGCAGCTGTAAACCTTTAGAGGCTGACCCTCCTCCAGCGATGCTTTTGACAAGAAATTTGTCAGTACTTTCACCTCTGACTCAGGGCCAAACATGCCAGTGCAGAGATGGAATGGGAGAACTAGCCACAGAAAGGTATGGGTGAGTTACTATTTTATTTTTATTTTATTTTATTATATTCTATCAAAATCACTTGCCTCAATACCTGTATGAGAAAATGCAGTAAAGTAAAAGGGGGGTTAAAGTACCTGGAAGGGGTGACTGCTCTAAATCCTTTGGAAGGGAATGGAAATCTTTAAATGGATTTAGGCAGGCTTTGAATCAGACCTTATCACAGATGGTGGGACCAACACAGTTCAAAGCAGAAACTCCTCCACCTTTTTTTTTTTTTTAAATTTTCATACTATTCAGGCTTTCCTAACTTTCCCCTGTGAATACAACAGGAATAAAGCACATAGATTGCATCAGCTATCACCATGTTAGACATCTTTGTTCCCAAGAAATTTAGTATTTGCTAAACATCTTTGCCCTGGGACACTGATTATATATTATTTTGTGAGTGGGTACCAGGAAGATTCATGCTTCCTCCCAAAAGAGCTGTAACTGTACTTTCACTACTTCATGCCTATCAACAAATAAGGTGAGTTTGCTACTTCTGTGTTCGTCCAAATAGATCTCTACCATTGTAAAATTCCCCAACAATCTGGCTCAATTAAACACTATTTTTTTGTTTCTGCTCTTTTGAACTCCATACGTGGAAGTGCAAGTCAGGGCGATGCATTTAACCAAAAGCATTGAAAGGACTGGGTAGGATTCACCCTGAAACAGAGACTTCATCAGAGTGCACCATTCCCTTTTGCCCATTGCAGCCTCTCCCTTCTCTCTGAGAAACAAAGAACCAAGTAAAAATAGGAAACTGTCAGAATGGAAGATTATTTTAATTTCTGTTGCAAGTTGTTATGTAAAAAAAGACTTCTGATAAAAGAGCAAACCTACACCAAAGAGCACTTCATCACAATATTATTACCAATTTATTAAACCAAGATTGCATAGACTGGAGAAATGAGTGTGACACATCCCCAGGGGTTTTCTGGAGGTAGACCTCCAGCTGTTTCATTCTCACATGCACTCTGGTTTACAGGGACATGGAAAAATATTTGCACTTCAGTTCAATGCAGCACAATTTTATATTGTTTGCAGGTTTTCCTTAAGGAAGGGTCGAAGCATGCACAGCAAGCTGGAGCTCTACACTTTGGGAGATAGGGCTACCATCTTGCAGGGAGAGTGGGGGAAAACACATGGTGGTTGTTAATTTATATCCTGGACAATGCTGTAAATCGAAGCATCGCTGACAATTCCTGCCCAGTAAACATGCTCAAATTCATCTCCCGTAAAAAGGCGAGCAGGCACTAAATAGCAACACATTTTGATTTTCATTTAGCCACTTTAATGATAGGTGATGTTAGTGGAATAGATCATTTATCTTCAGATTTATTTTATATGAGATAAAAGGCCTTGCCAATTTTTTAAAATTCATTTACACGAGTGAATAAATCTTCCCAAACAATAAGTAGGAAAGTCATATTTCTTTAACTTTGCTAAAATCTGAAAATGCTGATCTTGGAGTGAAATAGACAGCACTGGCATTTTAATCAAGAGCATAAAGACTCCTCTTCTAAACAAGAAGCACAGAACTACTACACTTCAGAAAAAATCTCTGATTCAGAGGACAGCTTTTTTAATGCATTTTGTCAAAAATCCCTGATAAATCAGGAGAGTGCAATTTTTATGTCCCCTTCATTTTTAGATCAGTTCCAATGTGAAGGCTACCTAAAAATAGACAGAACCTAACCTTTCAAATATCTATACTGCTGCATACCATGAACACAAGCTTTCAGTGTCTCTCATGGCTTTCAGGAGCCTTGTGCTGTGCCTGTCTTCTCCTCTAGCACATTATCCCATGTTGCCTACTGCACCCAGGCGTGAGACAAGCTGCAAGTTGCAATGTGCAGTGCACTGCAGTATGTGGTATGTGCCCATTTGAGACACATAAGCAGAAAGATCATGGAAACCAGCCTCCCCTTTTGGCTATTGGATTTTTGCCACAAAAAGGACACTGACAACATTGAACCTAGGAAGTGGGGATGTGAAAATGAAGCTGTGCCGGCTGCCCCGGCAGCTCTGTTCAGAAAGCACAGGCTGTCTGGTTTGCAGCACACCATTCTTAAAAATATGAAAGGGAACAATAAGCTCTTTTATTGTTTTCTACAGTGCTTGCAGACACAGTTCTACCCATCTAAAGAAGAGATTTTGCAACAGTGCACTGAAGTGAGTGACTGGTGTGGAATTACAAGACAGTGGAATACTCGGTAACTATTTCTTTGCATTACACTTTCAAAACTGTGATTCTGCTTGGCCTTAACAGCATAGGTCAAATTCATCCCAAGCACAATCCCAGCAATTTCAGGTCAGTGGTACCTGAAAAATCAATAGCATTTAAGTTGATGAAGTTATAACAAGGGGAATTTTGGCCCAGGCTGTACAAATACTTACCTTTATTGTATATATTCTTCACTTGGTATTATGCTATATTTCACTGTTCTCTAATGCTAAACACTTTACTGAGCAGGTCCTAAAGCCACACTAGGAGCTGGAATAGGAGAAAGCTGTACTAAAATCCAGTTGTGGGGCTGCCCTGGAGGCTTTGAGTGACTATGACTTTTGCTTACATGAAATAGAAAATCACCCTTGTATCAGCTGTTAGCTAGCTACTCCTAGCAGGAACGAGCTCGTAAGGACTTGCTTTTCTTTGTTTACTGTCATGCTCTGCTCTGATGGAGTCAGAAGTTTGTCAAGGCATTTTACTCTGTCAAAAAAATGAATAAAATAACTTACACTGATAAAATAATGAAATAAAGCAGCATCAGACTAAATGAATTCCTTCAAAGAATTTTGGATGGAAAATGTCTTACCTGCTGACAGGAAGGCAAGAATAGCAAACAAAGGCATAGGAATAAAAGCTATTCAATAAAATATCGATTTCATTATCACCACCTATTCAACTTAATTTTCTTGGCATCCATATCCCTAATGCAGGTTTGTGATAGATCGTACAATCACTTTTTAATTAAGCCCTACTGTGCCTTGTATTAAGAACAAGACAGTATACATTATGGCACAATATATCTACCAAAATATTTAATGCTCATCCTTTTCATTTTGGTATTTAAAAGTTGTTCTCTTAGGAGGTGGTATCAGTATTTAACAACATTCTTGACAGTAAGTATAAAAACAAAAAGCTTCATAGTTAATCTAGCCATGTCAAAACTGAAACTCCTTAAAATAATTGCTTTCTGAATATATAGTATTTCTATTGCACTATTTTATTATTTCTCAGTTCTCAACATCTTAGGATGCAAAACTTGTTCCTTTTCTTACATACTGATGAAATGGGAAGTGGCACAAGGATAGAAAACTCCCATTTGACTAGTTGAATGGTACATGAAACAGATGCTATCATGTTACAAGGGATATTTAATGAGAAGCTGTAAAAGACTGGCAGCTTTCTGGGTTGGTAGTATTTTTTGTTCCAGGACTCTTTTGGTGTATTGCAGTTCTGCCGCGTGTGATGGGGCAGATCCTCTGTAGGAACAGCACTCATCTTCCACTGGGGTATTGGCACTTTCCAGAGGGCAACATTCACTTCCATTACTAAAATGTACCCACCTTCTTCCAAGTAAGAAAAAGCTGTTGTTGCATGTGGTTTTAGTTTTTAATGCCAAAAATGAATCAGTAAACATATTTACATTATGGTATACTATTTCTTATTCTGCACCCATAGTAACCAAATTAATCTCAAGGAACTGCTGGCATTAATTCAATCTGAAGCTCATACTTGGGATTTCACATAGGTGCCTTCATCCTATTCTTCTTCTCAACTAATAAAATGTTAATATATGGCAATATATTTATTTCTGGTTCAGTTCAAGTTGAGGTGTGCAGTACTTTGCAGAAAGCTAATTAATATGAATCATACATTAGAACATTCTGTTTAGTATACAAAAAAAAATGGTGCTAGCACATGAGGATGAAACAGAAGACTGAAGCATTCATTTCTATCTGTAACTTCTCTGTCTCTAGCATAGGGAAGGCCAGTTTTCCTTACCCTTCAATCTCCATTCTCCATAAAAAAAATCCCTAACATACAGTGTAGATCATCGCTGAAGAACTACACTAAACAAATCACAAATTATTAAAAAAAGGATTAAGGAGATCTTGGAAGATGAGATAATGACATCTCCCCCTGTACCACCATGAGTTTGGTGCACACTAGCAACGGACTAGTTCCCACAGTAATCCAGAAGTACTGTCTTCAGCAACACCCACTGATATGAGTTTTCCCACTGGAACAGCCTTCAGCCAAAAATACCCATCCAGCTGATAGTGAAAACTATCTCTGCACCCCAGGAATTGTGCTTGAACTGCTCAGGAGACATAAGGAGTTCAACAGCTGTGGTGCTGTCTAGATCTTCTCTAGACCTCAGCAAGAAAAAATCCATTTCTTTTGTCAGAACTTAATTTGGGCAATCTGATACCCCAGGCATGCTACTATCCCAAAATCTGCTCTTTTACTTAGCTTTTGTAGCACATTGGAGCCTTTCACATTTCTCGGAGCCTTTTTTACCTAGCTGTTCCCAGCCCCATGGATTCCCAGGAGAACTAATGTCCTCAAGCATTTTGGTGCTTTCAAAATGCCCAACTAAGAGAAATTGCTGCACACTAAATGGTGGCCAACTTGATCCAACCACTGACAGAGCAACATGGCCAGATTCTGCCACCCTTATTCACCATCTACAACAAGCAGTCCCACCAAAAGGGTGAGCTGATGTGAGGAGCCAAGGCAATGCTTACGGACAGGCAGAGGGAGTGTAGGTGAGCTGTGGCTCACCAGGTGCTGATCCCCATTCTGAAAAGAGTCACCATCATGCCAGTGCTGCTCTCCATGGAAGGTCAGCCCCACACCCACCAGTGCAGGACACAGAAGACCCTGTGGGTCTCTCCAACAGGCACAGCACATCACTCAAGGATCTCCAACTGGCACATCACATCACTCAAGGCTGTTTGAAGAGAAGTCCAAGCCTGGCCTTTGCAGAAGGACCACCTCAAACAAACCTCCACAACACAGGACTGCAAACAGGTGGAGTTCAAAGAGTTCCCCTGATCATTTCAGGTTCTTGCCTTGGTAACCAAGCAGCAAAAGTCTCAGGAGGGCCCTGGTGTGCCCCTGGGCAGTCCCCTAGGGCTCCCACTGGCCTTGAGCCCTGCCTGCATACTGCATCCCAAGGGCACAATATAGTCCTTCAGTTTTATCGACTGCTACAGAGTAAGAATTCCTAGAATGGCTCAAACACATAGTTCAAATATGGGTACTTTCAGACTTCTTTTCTATTCCAATTATGTGCTTTGCCAGCTTCAAAAAAACAGATGGAAAATACGTCCCTAAATGTGCACCCTTGTGATCATTCCAAAAGGAAAGCAGCATCAAGTAGCTTAAAACGTTTGCTAGAAAAAATCTTTTCCATATCATGCAAATAGCAGACAAAAATAACTGCTAGGCAATTTATATACATACAAATATTGGTTATTTTAAACAGTAATTTGTTATTGAGGACATCTCACTGAAATATTATAATATTCAATTTCCTCTACATTTGCATGGAAAAGGAGCTGGAGAGCACATGATCATTCATTTAACTATTACATAAATACGTCTATCATAAGATCACACGGATTTCAAGCCAGAGTTCAAATACATGTTTAATGCATGAGAGTATGATGAAGAAACTTGTGAACTCACAGGTCTCGTAGCACAATCTCAATCAGATACAAGCTTGGTGTAAATATGTACAGTATCGTGTGCTTTCCAATAGCACCATGTCTCCAGGCAGCAGTCTGACATCAGCAAAGGAGACAGGTGGTTCCCTTTCCAACCCCGGAGGGGTGAAAAAAATGAGTTAAGACACTGTGTAAATATAGCAATATTTTTTCCTCAGTGTTTTGCTACAGTTTTCAACCCTTAATGAAATTGCAGTGCATGAACAATTCTCATAACATCTTTGCTACAAATCAGTGAGTGGATGTCATGTCCTAAGATATTTATAGCCTTAAAGGTAGTGGTAAGTGATACTGTTTGGCAGCCTTGGTTTAGAAGTGCTGAAGTTATTTGCCTTTTGGTTTCGTAAGAAAGGAGCTCGAAAAAGCCACAAAAACCCAGTTTCCTTGCTCTAAATGTATCCCTTTCCTATAGCAGATCACTGTTACTAATAATGCCTGTAAGAGTGACAAACAACAGTCAATCACAGGCACAGAGCAGGTCACAACTGCTTTTAGCTAGCTCAACTTTGTAAACTCCAACAGAGTGAGATATGCTAAACCCTGCACAATCCACAGTAGTTTGATTTTGAATCTCACATTACAAGAGTTTACATGTATGGTAGCCTGCATATAGAATAACCCAATTTGACCTTTTTTTTCCTATCTGTACATAAATAGATACTTTTTTTTACACAGTGACAGCCACTGCCTCTTAAACCATTTTCTTTTGTTGCATTTCCTTAGAAACACAAATCTTGTTCCTTGGCAGCAGTTGCTGTAAGTGCTGTACCACATGCCCAAACTAGTTCTCACTCACAGCTTTAATTCACAGTAAGTGGCACGAAAGGAGGTCAACACTTCTCAGAAACCACTTTCAGTTCTTTGCTGCTTCAGTATCTATTCTATAAAGCCATCCGCCCTAACAGAAAGAAAGTTGTTTCTTTTATTGTGTCCCTTGCTTTTTTATTATTGTCATCTTTATGGAATGGGCTGCAGAATATATCTGATGGAATAAAAGAAGTTTATTCCTGAAACCACATTCCTTGTCTCCCTTTTGCAAGATCCTAAAAACATAAGTAGAAAAACTCAAACCAAAACAAAATAAAACTTTCTGCTGCAAAAACAAAATGGCCCTTTTTTTTTTCTGTGCAAAAAGACTTTAAATAAATGGCATCTTGCAATTCAGTGTCAATCACTGGGTCTTGCTTTCAGTTCAATTTACTTGATTACAGAATGATTATTTTTTTTATCAATCCAACCAAGACATCATGGAGGTTGAAAATCAAACAGCCTTCTTTTTGCTATGATGCATCACTGGCAAGAGGAACGGCCTTGCTGACAATATTTTCCTGTCACATTTGCCTCTACAGCTTCACTGCCTTCTCTGTGATCAATGAAAACAGATTTTGACCTCATCTATTTCATTTCAGACCATATTCTGCCCTGAGGCACACGAGTACAACCTATCATAGTTATAGTGGCAATTGGGGCAGAATTTGTTCCTTTCCTGACAATTCAATATGTGATTCATGAACCAGAATTGAATCCAGTTCTCCTTTCCTAGAGCTCCTCTGGTTTTTGGCATCAGTAAAAAAAGCAGCAAAGATGAATTTATGTTGGTCATATCAGCAGAACTGGCTGGGTAGTCAATAATCTGACTGCTCAGCAAGATGTTACCTGACCAAAAGTTTGTTACTGTATTTTATTTACACATTTTATTCTGTAGTCTGCTTGCTTGCTTGCTTCACTTCTCCCTCTGTTGTTTAACTAATGGGATCATAAGATTTGGAGAAACACCTCCTAGTTTTGAACATTTCTGATTGGCTTAATAAAGCAAACCTAAAAAAAGATAATCCTCTCCACAACCATCGCCTTAAAAAACATACTCCTGCCGCCAGACATGGAATACGTGCTGTATTCACAGGGTACACAGCTGCAGGCAATAACTGGATGACCAAGTTTCTCATCAATCCCCAGGATCATGGACCACTTTTGAAACTACAGGCTCTGTTTCTATTCACACATGACTCTACGTGCCAACACCTGCATGTGCCCTTTCACACAAGGCGCTGTACAGCTGAGGTGAGCACACTTCAGCACATGCAGTCTCACAGGGACACGCAGCAATGCCATCTCAGATGGACAGCACCCCAGCCACCTCTGCTCTGGGGCACCCCCTCTGCACCACCCACACAGTAGGCGAGTCTGTTCGGTACCACTCTGGGAGCACTGGCACTCCAGAGCCAATTCCAGGAGCTCTTTTTGAACCCTGGAAGTCCCAGCATCTGTGTCTCGCTCAGGACAACAGGCATTGCATGCATAGATTGTATAATGATTTTCTGTAGGATTCAGTTCTCAAGCAGAGGCAAGATTTACATCACTTTGAAAACCACATGCAAGACATCTAATGAATTGCTTACAGGAGCCTAATCTGTAGTAAATTTGATGTACAGTAAAAATAAACTCCTTAATAGAACAAAAGCACTAATCAACATATTGCATATTAGGCCTGCAAAGCACCAGTTATCTGATGAAGAGAAGTAATACTACATAGTTCCAGTTTCCTCAGTTATTTAACTATTTATGTTAATGGAAATCAAGGAAAACAATGCCTATGGAACCGTACATGAAAACACACATGAAGGATTTCACCCAACATTTCAGTTTAGATTTGAATGTAAGGAGAAAAAAATTATTCAACAACAAAACCACAAAAATATAGCTCAGGACCTCCAAGTCCTGCTGCATACTGCTCTTGTACTTTTGTTTTCTCTGTTATGAGAAAACAATTTTTGGAAGCAAATTATTTTAATTTCCCTTACCATTTAAGAAAAATGCATTCAAAGCAAAACACAGAGCCTGATCCTGCCCTTCTGCAACCCCATCAATAGTAGCCTTACCACAAACTCCAGTGAAGCAGGATTTATCCTTTCCCATGGGCCATGCTCTGAGTCCTTAATTCAACACCTTATTCACCAACTTGTTCTGTGAGATTAGCTGTGGTTTCAAGTGTTGTTCATTCAGAGCAATGGGTCTACAAACACCCTCTTTCTCTGTATTGCCAAACTGAAGAAGATATGAACAATTTGGGGAACATTACCAAAGACTCAGAGGGAGCGTCAGTATCTTCTGTGGGGTTTTCTTTGGAGTGAGAGAGCTTCCTGAGTTTGAAAATCAGGCTTGAAACGAAATAAATAGAACTCCCTTCTCTTCTCTTCCTTGTTTTTTTTAGGTAACATGACCTAAAAAAGGATTTGCAGATACACTGGGAGAGGAGAGGAGAAAGCAATCTTGCAGTTATTGGATTTTTGTTTATTTTCTGCATCTATTTCAGAGAGTTTCTCAAAATTTTCAAACATCTGTCAATCTTATAAGTTTCACCTTTTCCAAGTGCAATGCGTCTAGCTTAATTTTCTTTTCTTTCTTAGTATATTTATTGCACTTATTAATAATTACCTGAAAGCCCACACAGTGTTTTAAATGGGGCTGCAAATATCCCCTTGATCACAATCAGCAAAAAGCTTCTCCTCCTAGAGGGAAATAACACCCAGCACAACTTTTCGATCTGCTGTTTGCTGTTTTTTAAAACTGCAGGAAAACCTGTGCCTGCAGGGCTGAGCCCTGTTCCAGGGCAGCCAGGCAGACCAGGAGGGGTCTGTGTGCCGCACCGAGTCACGCTCAGAGGCACAGCACCAGCCTGCCAGAAGTGCTGATTCACTGCAGTCACTGAAAAGGTGGCTCAGTAGCTGAGCTGGGGGGGAGAAATATGGCACAGAGCAGGGGGGGCATCTCCATTGGTACAAAGAAATAAACAGGAGAGAATGCCAAAGCTGTTGCACAGACTGCATTCCCTGAGATTGCCTAATACGTGCGTGTTAGTTCATTTATTGGAACAAAACCTGTTCATACAGCTCTAGCCATAGGGGGACAAAAATACTTGCAAATGCACAGAAGTCATGTAAATCAGAAGTGCTGCTCTATTTTACAAGAAATTTTCTCCATTAATTAATTTCATGACTTAGAGCAAATGAGCATGGTTGGAAACAGGGGACCCTGCTGATACCAATCTCACAGTATAGGATACTTTCCTTTCCCTCTCTCAGATATATAGCAGATGTACACCCTGGCTCAGATCCAGGTGTGGGCTGGGTACTTTTGTGGCTAAAACACCACCTTCTAACCTGGTTAAGTCTTACTAGTAACTTTTTCTGGTTTGGAGTTAGAAAATATCCCATAAATCCTCCAGGATTTTAAAATCCAAATTCTCAGAGTTGTCACATTTATAATTAGAACGATCTGATACGACTGGCATTAGTGTGAGGTAGGAACATATCACAGAGGGCCAAGCAGACAAACTAAAATATTTCTCACCGTTAAAAAGGGAATTCTTCCAAGTAGAAATGTCAGTTGAGTCACAAGGGCTCTGTGCAAAAGTAGCACCTCTTCATCCTCATACCTACTCTTAGAAAGTCCTGTACTGCTGCCTAACTTAGCCCAACAGACCGCACCACCTACCAAAGCCCTGTCAACAGCTCTGGCTCCCTGTGCTAACCCCAGATCTTCCTCCAAGAAGATTACTTTTCTGTAAGTGCAGGTTGTTTCAGAGCTACCTGTGACACCCCCGAGCCCTAAAGACAGTATCTCTGTTGATACTGCACACAAGAAGATATGCCTCCACACTGAAAAAAATGATGTTGGATAAAACATTTTGTCACAGTATTTCTGGATGCAGAACTTGTTGCAAGAGTAACCTGTGCTGATGAAAGTACTTTTCAAGTTGTTTACCCCCATACTGGAGAAAAAGAAAGTAGGAAAGAAAGGGAAGAAAGGAGAGAAGGAGGAAAGGATGGAGGGTACACTATTATAGTTACTGAACCAGCAAACAAGCCAGCAACAGACAAAATGAGAACAGCTGTAAGGAACCTGGCAGCACCAGCATTTTGAGGGAAACAATAAAGAGAAGCCTGGAAGACAAGAGAAAGCCTGGATGCAGATACTAACTTTTTCTTTTTTTTCCTCGAAGAGGATTTATGATGCTATATTTTGGTTGACTCCTAATACCCACACCTGGATAAATACAAATGAAATTAATTTTACAACTGCAGTCTTTCCACATTTTGAACATGGTGATTTGCAGTACGAAACCCTATCATGAGGTGTCAAAAAGGAACATAAAACATAACATGCAATATTTTTTGAGAGACATCAGTTGTAATTACATGAAACCAAAGCAAGCTGCTCCAGGGAGAGGTGGAAGGAGTCACACAGCAGAGGGCCTGGCCTGCAGTGCAGATGGCAAAGCTCAGGCCAGGCAAATACAAAGTGAGGGCCACAGGAGCTCACATGTATCAAATAATAACACGGATGTGTCTCTTCCTTCTGCCACCCGCTCACTGAAATCAGTGGGAAAGCAGCACGGAGATGAAAATGCTGTGGTCAGGTATTAGGTCAGACCTTCCTACATGACCTGAGATTACAACCATCATCCGTCATCCCTCTTACTTCCACATGACAACCCTCATCCCTCTTATATGCTAAACTAAGTCACTGGTCTCAAAAGTTTTACTAGCACAGTATGGCCAGTCTTCATTCCAATGTATTTAATCTTTCTTGAAAATCAGTAGTAACTGATCTGTAACACAGACTTGGTATTAAAACACACCACTGATGTGTGAAGAGATGGTGATACTCCTCAAAGAAAATATGAAAAATTTCAGAATACTATGTCTGAGAAACAAGATGTGATACTAATTTCAGAATTAGGTCAGGAGCTGTTTATCTGCTCACAGTCCTTCCTCTCTTATCCCATGACCAGACTGGCAAATTTTCCTGTTTCAGTGCTTGGGAGAACCAAAAAGGTTGCTGTCTTTTAGCCTCTGTACCATACCTACAAAATACATGTCCAGGAACATAATATTTTCCTTGTTGGCTTCTGCTGGTGAGGGTCATATTATTAATGTATTTGGCTGACCTTCCTGCAGCCAGACTTTCCCACAACAGGTGTGGAGACCTACAAACTGGTCACATTTGTACCAAAAAAGCATCAGGTCCTTTACAGCATGAAATCCATGATTTCATAAAATGGGTCAATGCTGAAGAAAAGTCTCTTTTCTGGGAATTAAAATAGGCAATTTGCTTTCTGGTATTTCACCTGCCTCCCATATTATCACAAGCATGACAAATTAATGGCTATAGCTATATTATAGCACCACTATGCTCTACACTGCCATGAACACTTGGAAGGATATTGCCCCTCTGAGAAGGCAAACCCCTGCACCAGCTTTCCTGGATAAACCAGGGGTAAACAGATGCCTTTCAAACTACGAAGAATGACAACCAATTTTTACAAATACACTGAAGAAAACTCTCGGTAAGGTTTGGGTTTTTTCTTGCTTTGGTTTTCAGTGTTAACACTTTGGGCACCTGATATTAATCCCTCCCATACTCCTCAGCTCTGTGTAGAAAGCAGAGTGCAGTGCTACAGCTGCGGCATTTTGAAGTCTGCACAACATGCTGTACATGCCATTGCTTGACATTTTATTGACAACAAAGGCCCGCAGCACAGCAGAGCTTTTGGAGATGGGATTAACATAATGAACTCCATCTTCATGGCTTTTTCATGGCATTTCTTTATGAGACAGAGTGGAAAAAGACCCAAACCAGAAACAAACAATTTTTTTAGTCTTTTAGGACACAGTCCCCTCTGAAATGATTGCATAGTCCTGAAGGACAGAAAAGTCTGCAAGTAAAGGAGCACATTTGCACGTGTAAAGAGAATATAACTGCTGAAGAACTAGGGTGAAAAAATGATATTGCCCCTTCTACAGGTCAAGAAGAGCTCAAGTGTGGGGCCTGGACTAGTACACACTATAGCTGATAGAGTAAGCTCCATCATGAGATAGTAACATGAACAATACTGAGCCTTCCACATGGGACCTTCTACTACTCAGGGCGGTCTGAAAGGGTCTTGCAGCAATGCAAACACCAAGATTTCAAAACCCCTAAAACCCCCTAGTACATGTACAAGCCCAGCAGACAATGCTTATATTTCCATCCCAAGTCAAATGGTCCTCATGCATGAGTAGTCCAGACAAACACAGCCACTGAACCCAGCCTATGTTTGCCAGATATCCAGCCCATATTTGCAAGATGGCCCTAAAAGCAGGAAAGAGAGTAGCACTCTGAGCAGGAATCAGCAATTTTGTCTGCAAACTCCGATCTTCCCCTCTTAAAGCTTCAAGAAAACTCTTCAATGAAAAAGTGCTTGGCAGAGTTTCCATCTGTTCTTGGCTGGACTCGCTAGCCAAGTCTGAAGCACACAGAGCTTTGCTTTATTTTTTTCCTGGTATGTAAGTAAAACTCTACAATATTGCTGCTTTTTACAGAATCAAGTAGAGCAATCACATAGCCATCAGTCCAGCCTAACTGTAGCTGCTAAAAAATTAATTTAGACAACAAGGAATTATGGTTTCTGATTTTTGCACATTTTCTATTTCTTTCTTTCTTGCTCTCTCTCTCTTTCTCTTCTTTCTTTCCTTTCCTTCTTCTTCTCTTTCATTCTGTCTTTCCTTTTGGCCTGTTCCTTTTTTGAAGTTCTGTATCCCAGCCTTCCTTTTGTAGCCTACTAACACCTAAAAGAAACTACCTAAGTATCTACATGAGTAACTTATTCACAACCTTTTCCGGGCAACAACAAAAGAACACAGCAATTGAGTATGACCTCAAACAACAACTTAAATTAATGCTGCAAAGGTGCCTTAGTAAGAGATCAAAGAAAAAAGATCACAATAGTCACCAAATAACCTGCCTGCAATGGAATTCTTGGCTTTAAGCTAACACATTATATCCACTTAGAAATTAAAAGCTGCAACCTCAACATGCCCAAAAATGGGGCAAATTACTCTGGTCACTGCTGAAATAATGGGTGTTGAGCACCTGCCCTAAAAGTTCTGTCAATTTGCAAGAATCATAACTCAATTTCTCTAGGAAGTTCTGAGGTGCTTTCTGAAAACTAAACCTCCACCCTGGTTCACAACCTTTGTTTAAGGAAGACAAGTAATCTACATTGTGAAAAGAGGCTGTGTTCATTTTCCTGCTGTACTTTTCTGTGACCTGAACCCTCAGTTATATAAGAGTGGGAAGCATGGACAATTCATTCTTAATGCTAGCTCAGTCCTGGCCTCTCCTGGGCACTGGCTGAAAATAATACTAAACCATGCTGAATCATTTACAGTAGCTTTATGATGTGGATTATCATTCAGCAAGGACTGACCTGACCCCATCACACTCATTTCATGCAGCAACACAGACTGGACTCCAGAATCTAACAAATGCCACCCACACTGGCACCAACACAAGTCATGCATTCATGCAGAAGGCTTACTCTAGAATAAAGTTGCTTTAAATTTATCCTGGTACTAAGCTTTCAGTAATTGTCATATCCCTGCCTCTTCTGTCAGCATAGGCAGTGCTTTAAAACTTTAACTATTAGACATATATGCAGTTTTTTATTTGAAGCAGTTTCCCCACTCTTACTTTCAGAAGAGTAAAATGAGAAAATATGAGAAAAATTATCAGAAAATATTTTGTTAATAAATGCTTCCAGCAGTCACACAGATTTCTAATGCCTCTGCTAAAATAATGGTCCTTTCTTCTACTTCTTCCTCCAGACAGAGATTCTGGTCACAAGGCATGGGAACAATTTACCTCCTCGTGGACACATGAGATACTGTGCTACAGTGCAATGCAAAAATGTGAGCTCCTCAGTCATGCAGGACCTGGTCATATGGCTGCCCACTGAATTCCTTCTCTTTCCACCATCATAAAAGGGAGTACAAGATGCTGTTGCCATTTATATTCCACTGATTACACAAGCTATTTTCATGGCAGGACTCTGCTACTGCATTCCATCTCACAGGCTGAACAGATAGAGCTTTTTTAGTGGATTCTATTAAAATAGATGTTCATTCCAATAGGACAAATTCATCAGGTAGGGAGCTTTTACAATGAGTCATTTTAAGGTAATCTTTGTACACATCCTTTTCAAATAGCCTGAGCTCTTTGAATGATAAAAGTGCACAAAAACAATACTGGCTGTGAGTGGAGAAGAAACGCTTTAAAAGCTGGGTTTGTTAAATGTTAACCCAGAAAACAAAACTCTGTCTGATTTTAGATTGGATCTTTCTATGTGTATTCCCATACCTACTGTTTTCTTTCTACTTTTAAACTAAGGGAAACAAAGGGTTTAATTGCATTTTTACTCATGAACTGTCATTATCAAACATTTATGTTTTCTAGTGAACTCTTACACTAAATAAAAAGAGAATATAAGAATAAATCTTTTAAAAGGAATCAATTTTCTGCACATCAATCCCTGCAGGCCATGTGCTCATTAGTCAATAGTTTAAAATGAAAACATCTGATCAAGGTAATACACCTGTTAAAGGAGCATAAAATTCCAAACCCAGTGGTAAAATATAAAGATTATGAACCCTCTTAAAGGAGCCATCAAAGTAAACTATTACACAGATACATCTGCTTCATACCAGCACCCGTTCCATCAGTGCCAGTCACGATAAATGAGCATTAAGACAAACGTTTCACAGAGCATCTGCAGAAAAATAGTTTTTTTCCAAAAGTGAGTAATTCAGCTCAAGAAAAGAAAAAATAATGATTTAGCCTTGTGTGCACTTTCTAATAGAGAATCTCCAAGCAATGCAAACTATTACTGATCTGAGCTCATCAGAAATCTGCACATTAGCAATTTATCAATCATGTTTTACAGACCAAGCAACTCCCATACATCATAGGCAGGGTGAAGTGACCAGCATGCCTGAGTGTGTTGAGACATGGGTTCAAGCACTGACTAAAGCTCACAGGGAATCAGCACTGTCACTGCTACTATGATTATTACTGTTACACAGTTCAACCACTTGTTCCCTACTCCGGTGGCTCTGTCTCTTGCAGCTTTGCTGGAAGAGGGAACAAAGGCCCTCATCAGCACAGGCATTCCTGCACTTTCACAGTGTGTCATTCTGCCTACCTCTCAAGCAATACAAATCCCACATGGATGCTCTCTGCCAGCATACTCACTTGTGCATGTGCTGTTGGTAGAGCCAAGGGGATTTTTTGTTTCTCTTTTATTTGCCTCTTTTTTTTTCTTTCTTTCTTTTAGTTTTTAATTCAAAAAAAGAGTCCTCAGGGCCCCATCTAAGGGATTTTTAGCCCCTTTCCAAAAGCTTATAGGCCTTTTGAGTCTCAGTTGTAATTAGTCTCCATCATGTCTGGTAATGCTTGTGATCACACTTGGGTTTGGTGAAATGGAGGGAAGGGTTGCTACCTGGTGTTCCTGCTCCAGACTTTCTCCACCTTTTTCCCTTTTCTCTTTCCAAGGTTTTGCAGACAGGAGAGGAAGAGAAATATGCTTTCATGCAGAGGGCCAGGGGAGCAGCACGATTTCTTCTTCACACAATACCTTTCTGTTGGCCTTCCTCCTGGCTCCCAACCAAACCAGCAGCCAAACTCCCTCTGGCTTCACAACCTGGGAAAGGCTTTCACAATGCTGAAATCACACACTGATTTCATAATCCCCCATCTTCCCTTTGTGCAAAAGAAAGCTGATACATTTATGCCACCCTGCTCACAAGTCCTGCTGGAGGGGCACAGGGCGGCTGCAGGTGGCCCCCAAAGGGGGACAGCAAGTGCCTCATGCCCAGCAGCGCCTGGGCCCACGTGGGCAGGTCACTGTGAACCCCATCCCACCAGCGTTTCCCTTTTTACTCCAAAAGCTGCTGGTGCAATGTTACTCTCTGTGTTACCACATAAGTAATGCCACTCATGTGACCAGGATTTCCAGGTGTGGAATTTAAATTTTTCACACCTTTGATGTTACTTCATGAGGGGGAGACACCAGGCCCCAGTCCCCACCAGGAGCCCAAGCTTTCTCGCCCAGGATCCTCACAACACAGCTTTCAACACATCTCTGAAGTGGCTGAACAGTCAGGGCCAGTCATGCTTTATATAACATTGCACTTTTTGCATTGTTTTTGAAATGCCTGGTGCAGGTGTCAGCCTGTTTAAAGGGTACAGTCTGTGTGCACACCTCGCCTTCACCACGAGCACACGAATTGTTACTGCTCGGAACGCATTGCCTTGGCGCTGCTGACATTTATGTAGAACAGTGAGGTCTATTTTGCCAGCTATGACTTCAGCGTCATTCTTAATACCTTTAAAGATCAACCATAACAAAACAAAAAGGCTTCTGAAATTTACTGGCACGTGCTGACACAGGAAATATGAAATACGGGTACCTGTCATAACTGATCCTTCATATTCTGAAAAAAAAAAAAAAGGAGAAAAACCAAACAAAATAAAATTTAAAAAAAATATAATAAAAGAGCAACCACAGAGAACTGCTCTGAACTGCAAGGCCACATTGAAACAGAGGAATGACTAAAAAATAGTCTTGTCTGAAATAGAGCACCCACAGTAAGTGTGGTGAGGGAACGCTCCCAGGCAGGGCAGGTGCCTGCTGCAGGTGTCACTCACAGGGTGAGAGAGCTGCTCTGGAAAGAAGGGGTTAATATTAGCCGCATGTTATACTCAGTGATGCCTTAAATAATCATCACATGGCTCCTGTAATCTGTTCCATGCTGTCAGCACTGGGTTAGTCATAATAATATCAGATAAGAGCTGTTCAAAGTGACATACTAACCAACATGAGAGCCACATGACTTTCCAGCTACATGGCTGCCCTTCACCTGAACTTTGGCTCAGATAGTTTTATACCAGCACAAGGTGTGCTGGCGTCAGAGCCCCCTCCCTGCACAGGCAGGGGGAAATCACCTGCCCCCAAGCACCCCTCAGCCATCCCTGCAGAGGGGATGTTCTCCTGCTGGGACACCCTCTGGACATCCCCCTTCATTTTTTCTAAGCTGGCTGCAGAGTAAGAGAGGCAGTTTTGGCACGGGGCATGCAGGGTGACTTTTCCTTTTTTTAACAGTACTTCCTGCCTCTCCCCTGCCTCCTTTGTTGCAGGCAGCCAAGCGGAGGAGCAGAGAGGCACAGCAGCAGGAGGGACCCGAGCTGGGGAGGAGGAAGGAGGCAAGAGCAGGGGAGAGGAATATGGAGGGGTGCAGGTGCCACAAGGAAAAGCAGCAAGGCTGTAAGGCTCTGCAGCAGGGAGGGCAAAAGTGGGCAAACTGCAGCAGTCAAAGGAGGGAAAGGAAATATTAGAAGCAGAGAAATTGGTATGAGAAATTGCATTTAAAAAATAAAACAAAACAACAACAGAACAACAGAACTGGTTGTTGTATGCCTTTAAAGACATACCAAAAAAAAAAAAAAAAAAGAAAATGCAATAGCTTCCCAGCACTGAAAAGGTGCCCACAGCTAGCCCTAGAGACAGGGAACAACTTCCTCTGTACCTTATGAACCAGCTCCTACTCATCACTTAGCTGCCACGTCAGCCCAGGGGGAGTTAATGTGATCTTTCCAAATAGCTGTCTGCTGTTTTCTTTTTTAGGCAAGAGAGTTGCCTTTTTTGTTTGTGGGTGTAAAGTTTCCTGCACAATCATGCCTTGGTATACCAGGAGGCTAAATAAGTACAAATAATTAATAACAGCAAGCCCAATCCAGCAGCAGGCTATAAACTGGTGCTGAGCAAACCAAGGAAATGGTATAAATACTCTGTTTATAGAAGAGATGAAGGGAAATCCATTGCAGTGTTACAAGAGATGTGAAGACATCTTTCTTGACAAGTATCACGTTATCCTGCCAGAGCTCCAGTGGCACAAGGCTGCTCGTGTCCTACGGCTCCATGCTCAGGCTCTACTAGGGTGCATCTCAGTAAACAGCAAAGCTCCAGCAGCTGCCAGCCTGGCCACACAGTGTGGAGCAGCTCTCTGGAGAGGGCAAGGAGGACAGCTGCACCACCAAGAAATGAGCTGAGCAGGCTAGTGCAGAGGATCAGCCTGGGGAAAGGGCAAGGGGAGGAAAAGGAAATGTAGAAAGGAACTGCTGTGTGAAGGAAGGGAATTCAAAGGAAAGAGGTAAAATGAGTGAAAAGAACTGGGTGAAGAAAAAAAAAAAAAGAGAGGGAAGCACAGCATTAGAGAGCAGCTAAAAGAAAAACAGTGCCAAAATGTATTTAGCCTTATTTTCCTGAATTTTCTCTTCCCTTATAAATTGCAATACACTCCACCTGTATGCCCTAAACCAGCAAGTTTTGCCCCCTGAGGAGGAGATCTGGATTTTGAATCTTACTGCCAAGTGTTCAATAAGCGTTCATCTGTAACATTTAAACGGCCATGAGCACCTAACACACTCCCAATAAACCCCTTTAAGCCAAAAAAGCTTGGTGAAGCTAGGGCATTCCAAACAGAAGGGAGAAAAAGGCAAGTGTTTGGTACCCATCTGCAGAGGCTGCTCATACAGATCTTGTCCTGAAGACAAGGTGTGGCTGGATTAGGCCCTGGCTTGCCAAGAATGATGATCAGTCTCTCACCCGTCCAGCAAGACACCTTCAGCAGAGAGAAAAACTGCATAACAGAAAGACATTCTTACCCTGGCACTTGCAAATCTCTTGAGCATTATGTAAATACCTGCTCTCCTGGGTACTGGAGTTAAGGAAAAGGGGCATTCACATTAAGATTTACATATAGAGGCTGGGTTGCATCCAGTCAGTGGACAAAAACTGGCACCTCTTGGCTCAGTTGAAACTTGAATCACTTTATGGACATATATGTGTCTTGTTCTCTTCTCTGCACAGGGAACAAAAACCAACTGTGCTCTTACGGCCTTAAATTTAATTGAACTAATCTAGGGCCATAAATTTGTTTCCTAAGATTAAGTGGCCTCAGTTCCCACATTGTTTTTGTGAACAATCTCCTGTTGGATAGAGTCTGGATATTGTGGGGAGTCTTGCTGGTGTGATCTCTGAAGCCAGCACTATTTTTTTCCTACCTAACTGAAACCTGTATGTGTTTTCTCTTCTGCTAATGCAGGTCAAAACCACTGTTACACAACAGTGAAATGGCTGGAAACAGCTCCCTGCTTTTTTAAGACCTCTAACCCTAGGCAGGGTGCTAGGATGCACTCACATCTCCCTCCATGAGAGGTAGAAGGTATGTTTGCCCAATTCTCTTACTGAGCTGTGCAGAATTTTGTTCCAAATGATGCCATTTATTATTCATTATTATTTAATGGGACCAAAGAATGCAGTATGTGTAACCAAGAAATGTGCCAAGTAATGTTCTTTCTTTTAATGGCTAGATCAAAAGGAAGTTTATGAGGCTGGTGCTGTCTAAGACAGTAGTCGCATTTGCCCCTAGTCCTCTGCAGCACACCTTACTCGACCACACATTTTAAATCCTTAAAATCAGGGACCAAAAGGTGTGCTAGACATCTTAAGTTCACTTGCCTTTATTCTCTTTTTTCCCTTTTCAAATAAATGCTTTTGGAAAACATTTCTCTAAGCCAACTTGCAGTTGAGTGCTTAACATAGCATCTCGAGTACTCAAACAGTCCTTGGAGAACACTCTTCCTACTCTCACTCTAAATGCATGCAGTGGGTGATGGAAAGGCTCTTAGACATGCCAGAAAAGGGATGGTTTTCTGATTTTTCTCTTTTCTCCTTGAGTTACCAGCTGCTTTGTCAACAACCAGATATCCCCCGCTCCCCTCCCTGCCTTGCCCCCAGTAAGATTTGTAAATGTCTCTAGAAAAGTTGTAAAACTAGCTCTAGCAGGATATGCATTCACACTAATGCTGAAGACTCTCAACTGTGATAATTTAGCAGATCATTAATCCCACTCTCTAAAGGAGGCTGTAAAGCAGAACTAAATATGCAAATCCTCTTGTGCTTTAAACCTGCATCTGTCTGTCCGTCCATCCAACTATCTATCTATTGTAGTGAATTCTCCTAAGATCACACTGTATTCTAATCCATTAATGTAGCTCAACTGGAGCGTACAAGATTAAATAATAATTTTTTTAAAAAAAGATATAAAAATACCAGAGAGGCCTCCGTACAGTGGGCAATCTCTCAGACTTTATGATCTTCATTGCACGTGCAGAAAGGGGGTGAACCCAGCACTGGGGGTGAGTAAATTAGCCTTTCATCACCACCCACTGACATTCAGGCACCTATTACTGTAAGGCACAAGTGCAAATGAGGTGGGTGGCCTCTTTCTAGTCCACTTCACTGCACTGCAACGCAATCTGGCATGACCTCCAATTCCTATTCAGGACAGAGAAGGCTGTGGTATCAGGGGGTTTGGGTATTCTGGCATGACTGCAGGTGGTATGCTTGCTCAGTAACTACCTGCACAGCGCCTGGGGCTAGACATTTTGCTCACATGAGCAATAAACTCTCTCAATCAAATGTAACTAAGTGTATAATTTACTATTTGCAGCTATTCTAGCATGGAACTATTCCTCCTTTAACTTAGATTCTTTTAGGTTTTTCTTCTGGCTTTAAATCAGAATCCTAAATGAACATTTAAAAATGTAATGATCTTTGCTCCTTAAAAATTGCAGTATCAACGTCTATGGGGCACCTTCACAGTGAGCACTGCAGTGACTTTTAAGATGCAGCACAAATAAGACTGCTAAAAAATGCAAAGCAACATTGCAGGTGAGAACTCAACAAGCAGTCCTGGACCCTACCACACGTATGCCATGTCCAGGTGGTAAGAGCATCCCCCATCTCCTGAGCAGGTCTGCAGAGCAAAATACAGGGAAAAGAATATGCAAAGCTCACAGAACCTAACCCAGTGGAAAATACCAGTTCCTGCTTGAACCACAGGAGCTCTGGAAGGCAAGAGATGCCTTATTTGTGTTCAGGGGAAAAAGGGGCACTGTGCAGATGGGGAAGACCCAGCTTCAGCAGTTTGTGTCAGAGAATAACAGATTTATTCTTGGTTGGAAAGCCCTGTGGGGAGTTGCAGCAATCTTAAGGCTGGAACTAACACTATCTCTCCAACAGCCACAGGACTCCACTCCTGTCTGGAAGTGCAGCTGATGCTCCCATATGGGATTTAGCTGCTAGCAGAGAAACTCTGATTTGCTACAGAAATCTCCACTCTCCTCCCTCAGCCACTTCAGTGAGGAGAGCTACTCATCTAGGGAGACCTAATGGGCTGTATCTGCTTCTTACACCTTTATAACTCTCCGAATTCCGTCAGTGAAAAGCTCATGTCTAGAATATTCCAGAGAGGCTTTTGGTCTAAGGAACTGCTTGAGCTTACAGAAGGTCAGCTTCTGGCTCCCCACTGCTCCAGCAGAATCTGGCAGGGTGCTATACAGAGCTTGCCACTGGACTAGGAACATCAGAATCCAACAGAGTAATGGCTGAGAACTGTGGATATATCCTGATGTCTTGAAGACAGAAGAAATTACCCATGCATGCCGTGGAGCATTTGTGTGCATGTGGGCACACGAGAACTTTTGTATTTTCTTATATATACAATAAACCTGCAAGCACTCCACAAACAAAGCAACATAATCTGAAATATCATCTAGAATTTTTTCCTTCTCTCCAGCCTGCTACAGGCAATTTCCTCTTCCCACTGTTCATGCCAAGATCCCCTGGGTTCAGCTGAGCTATTTGAGCTAGACCAGGAGCACGATTTGCTGTGCCCACTGGATGGTCCAGTGACCACTAGGCAATGGAAGTAATGCAACACTTGAATCATTTCATGTCAGACAGACAAGACAACACAAGCAATTGCTTTACAGCGGCATATAAAGATAAACAAACAAATATAGATGGCTTTTTTTTTTGCTACTGAAACCACAAATTAAAGTAATACACAAATATGGGCGTTTGGCAAATTGATGCTTCTAACTAATGAAGCAGGACATGGCTTTTGTAGGAAATGTTTGATAAGACAGGAGAAGAAAAAAAAATGTACATTTAAATACGAATAATCTAAAAATACACAAGACACAGCTAGATTCACAGGTAAGAAAAGGAATAGTAGAAGCAAGCACTATAATTAGTTTTGAAATTAATTTCAGGATAGAATGACAATAATGCTAAACCAGCTCCTTAACCTCTGCTCCAAACATTGTGCCTATTGTCTTCTGGCAATCCCATGGCTCAGGTCGGGAAGCACTGGGCTTTGTCAGCACTGATGTATGAGCTCACAGAGAGTTTTGTATCTTTGCACCTTGTATCTATATACACACAAAGCAAACAATATAATTTGTTTACTAAATGCTTCATACTGGGAGGGAGATTGGTACTGGAGAGGGAGATGGTGGGGGGAAGGGAAGGGAAGGGAAGGGAAGGGAAGGGAAGGGAAGGGAAGGGAAGGGAAGGGAAGGGAAGGGAAGGGAAGGGAAGGGAAGGGAAGGGAAGGGAAGGGAAGGGAAGGGAAGGGAAGGGAAGGGAAGGGAAGGGAAGGGAAGGGAAGGGAAGGGAAGGGAAGGGAAGGGAAGGGAAGGGAAGGGAAGGGAAGGGAAGGGAAGGGAAGGGAAGGGAAGGGAAGGGAAGGGAAGGGAAGGGTCTGATACATATGTGTGTATATCTTTTCTCCTACCAACTAAAATCGCAATAGAAATCCAACCAAAGCTGCAAATTTTCAATGCTTAAACATTATTGTTGTTTCCCATTGTGCTTGGGTCTATTCCAATATGAAACAGCTCAGAAATTAAAAATAGGAACAATAGGGACTTAAAAAAAATTAAATCCTCACTCACAATGCACACAAACACATTAAGCTATTTATTTTTATGATATGTGTCAGCTCTGCATTGAGATAATTTCACAAATAACTCTGAATGTGTCCCATGCTCTATTTCATGCATGGGGTATTCAGAAGAACAAGAGTTTACTAACCAGACACCATTATAACCACAAGAAATTATAGAGTGTTTGGGGTTTTTTTCCTGCAATAGTTCAACATGATTTTAATTATATATGAAGTAAAATTTGAATAATTAGCTTTATAAAAAGCTGCCATTTACTTCAGTAAGTGTTTAGCTCTTTTCCTCAGAAAATGAATCACATCCATCCAAAATTCAGACTCACAACAATGAGCCGCTCAAGAATACAATGCAACCTATTCTGAAAGCATCTTCTCATTGCTGAAGACAGAGAGTTTACAAAGGGGACAGTAAAAGTAAGCAAGCAGTCTTACTTGGTCTGCTCTCTAAAGGATCAGCCCCAAATCCATCTATTTGGTGCTTGTGTGCCACAAGCATTATATTGAGGGGGCATTTTATAGATTACTACAACATACTGCAGAGAGCTGCATGCAGTATGGCTGAAAGCAAAGTAGAAGAGCTAATAATTCTGCTCTTATAACACCAGCATAAAATGTACCCCTGCAAAGGGAAAGATTAGCATTAATTGCCTGTTGTCAAATTTATCATTTCCCACAATTTATTAGAAGTTTTGTGCATTGCAGCACCACCAGAACAAGTTTGTGAGTACTGCAATACACCAATCTTTATTCTCCCTTTGGCAAATTAATGCAGATATTTTGCCTTATGATAATTCCTAATTAATAAGAGGTTTAGGAAAAAGTCCCACTCATTTGGAACTCCAGTGCTACTATCATTCATTTGAAATTCAACTCTTAAGTTAAAAAAAATAAAATATATGCAGCTCTCTTTACCACATCCCATTTATTGCAAGAATACTTAATATTAGTAAATTGGTCCCTTTGGGAATCTAAATGTAGGCACATATAATAACACAAGTTGAAAACCATAATTCTATCATAATCATTTCTCATTTTGCGTTGTTGGTTTTAGGTTTGGGGGGGAGGTTTTTTGGAGGGGAGAAGTTGTTAATTCAAAAAGGAGACTTTTGCACTGAGGATGTACAGTAAGATTTGCCTATTTACATAAACAGTTTAAGTTTGAAGTGCAAGCTCATTCATGCACAAATAACCCTTTCACATATGAAATTCTTACACGTAAAGCTAGAGAGTTAAAAAATCTTCTGCACTACAGATTCAATTCAGGTAGGCTGTACAATTTTCTGCATAAGAGACCTTTAGGTCAGCCTGAAAACCACTTTTGAATGATTTAAAATATAGAAAAAAATAACACAAGCCTGTAGATCAAAGCCCGGGGCTATATTTTCAAAGGGTGTTTAGTGTAGGTGACTCGTGCACAGTATGTTCTTCCAGGGGTAAAAACAGGCAATTTTAACTCATTCTGAGTCTGCAACTGTAACAAGTGAAAAAAAATTATGAGGTGGATTCCAGAGTCAGCTAAAGCTTCCCACGTAGCGCACTCCAGCGAGCAGGAGAGAAGGGGATGCGCAGAGGAACGACAACCGTGAAGAGGCTTAACCTGATTTCCTGGTTTGTATTTCCAGTCCTGCTGACGCACGCCCGAGAGGGCTGCTCGCAGGGATCTGCGAGGTGTCACTGCAGGGATCTGTCCCCTGCCACCCACTCCTGCACCCTCAGCAGCACAGGGAGCACCTCCAGCCCGTGGCCACCAACGGGGGCTGCAAACCACCGTGAAACCAGAGCACAGGGTGGCAGCTGGCCTGATGCGCTCCTCGCAGGCGCTCAGCACTCACACTAAAATAGCCAGGTTTTCCACAGGAGGAAAGGAGGGGAGGAAGAGTATTGTCTTTCTTTAAAAGGATAGTACATTAGTGACGATGTTTTTTTGTTAGATCCCGGTTTGTCTAGTTGGGGAATTTATGGACTTTTAAAAATAGATTTTGCCAAACAATTGTGTGGGCAACTGCTGACTTGCAGTCTGCAAGATATCTTTCCGTCAGCCTCAGGAAGATTAAAGCAGGTTCTATTTTCATCACAAGGGAGCTAAGGATGTAGGCACAAAGGAGAAATTCACTTTTTGTCCACATCAAGCTGAGCCTCTTGCCAGACGATGCAGCATTCACTGCAACAATTGCCAACATAATGTGTTGCCTTCTATAGCTCCTTCAGGTTGAAGAATAGCCTTGTACTGATACATGTAGAGAGCAGGAGAATTTCCCAGTCCCTGGGTCTATAGTTTAGCACCAGGCCAATTTCTTTCCTAATTTTGCGTGCCAAAAAGCTGACAGAAAAGTAACATTGGCATACAAAGGAGTAACATCTCCCTGCATCACATGTGTGCAAGAAAGGAAACAGAGATGAAAATAAAACATCCTCTGAAAGATCACAGCATTACATATTCTTGTACATTCATTCATTTAAGTCCTGATTCTAATCTCAGCAGTATGATGCTCAGAGAGAAAAGCAAGATATAGGCTGGTATCCACCCCTCTTAGATGGTAGAGGGGGAATGGTGCCCTGCCAGCATATCTGTACAAGACAAACCTTGCACTAAATAGGGCAACAGGGATTCAGGAATGAAAATGATCTTCTCACTCATCAAATCCAGGCCCCTGGTGTCACAGGCTACAATGTGATGCATTCCCTCTTGGAAAGCAATCACCAGCTTCCATAAAAAAGAATCCCCTGCTACCATCAGCAGCAGGCTCTTCCAGAACTTCACTGTTCATGGTCTGAACTTTCTCCAGTTTTCAACCTGCCTTTACTCATGGCTAGTTTATACCCTTTTATTCTTGTGGCAACATTGTTTTGTAGCTTGAACAGTCCTTTCCCTCCCTGGTGTTTATCCTTCTGAAGTATTTATGGTAAGCAATCAGATCCTCTCTCTGCCTTTGTTTTGCTAGGCTATCCGAGCCAAGCTCTTTAAGTCTCCTCTCACAAGACAGGCTCTCCATTCCTCTGATCTTCTTGGTACCCATTCTAAACCGAATTTATCATTTGTGCACACAAAAGACCTGAATTGTGCATAGTATTTTTGATGGGATCACATCACAAAATAAGCCATGGAAATAGCATAAGAAGAGATATGGTACCAGATCTCTGGGATGTTCCTGTTATTCTTGAATACATAGACTCATAAATATATTTGGCATTTACTGCCTCAAAATCAAGACATAAATATATTAAAACACAAGTATTTAGACAAACAAAACCAGGAAGATTTTCCTTTGCTTAGCAAGGAAAAAAACCCATTATTTTACCCTGAACCTAAATGAAATTTCAGAGAAAAAAAGTTTACTGTGCAATCTACTGAACTTAAGCCACAGCTGTGCACCCATGAAATATCATCCCCCTGTTTATAACAAAGTAAGGGCTCTGTGCCACAGTTCCTATTTCAAGCCCTGATATATTTTGCATGAAGTGCAAAATGTAAAAGCAAACTTGGGGAGAAGACCAGCATTTCTATGTCAGCAGCTGTATCTTTTTCAGTTTGATCTGACCTGTTCTGCTGCTGCAAGAGAAGCACAGACACCAAAAAGCAGAGCAACTCACCAAATTCCTGATGAGGCAACTGAACCTCCCTCACTTGCAAGAACATGAGAAACAGGTAAATTTAAGAGCCTATTACTAAGGGCCCCAAGCACAAAACGAAAGTAAAATCATGCAGTACCATACAGGTGGGAATCAAGGTATGCCAAAAGTCAGCAGGATTTCAGTAACATCATACATACGGCTGCAAACACTCATGCCAGTTAATTAGCAGTGGCATTAAATGAGAAAATGGACACTGAGCAGGGCATCGGGGTTAACTTTACTCTATGTGATCTGTGCCATATGATCTTTTATTCCATCTGTTATCAACATACTTCAAGAGATTAATCCAATACACATAATTTTGAGTGAGCAGATACCATTTTGTTACTCTGTATCATACTTCACAAGTCTCAAATATTCAGTGTCTGATTGACAGCTTGAAGAGGTGCCACAAGGTTAAATGACAGCCTATCAATTTTTCAAGGGCAAGAAACCCTTTATGAGACATTCAGAGGTTTTTCCTTCTAGCATTTTTCCATTGTTTGCCTAACCTAAACCTCAAGCATACCCCAGAGTTTAAGGACATGCTGCTGTAACAGAAACCATCAGTCAACAATAAAAAAACATCTCAGAAAGATGTACCATATGCCCATCCTGAAAACACACATCAATTATGGTAGTCATACGAGACCCCACAGGCTCTGTTTCTGTGGCAGAGCCACTGCTGTTAGTTACACCATGCCCAGTGCTGGCACCCACTCCTGAACTCAAGCACAGCCCTCCCAGCAGGTCTAGAGGGGACTTCCATGGGCACCACTCACCACAAAGGCACCTTGCTGCTCTAACCCTGACAAAAAGCTTTACACCACACCAAGGACAGCCAAGAAAACTGATGGCTGTACTAGCCACGACAATGCAAGGGGAAGATGAAGCTATGAAAACCCCTGTGCTCAAGGAGCCACTCTACTGGACTGTGTGCGAGGGAAGCCAGAGAGAAACACACAGCCAGCCACAAGCAGTGCTGCTTTTCCTTATAGAAGGAGACAAGTGATTTCCTGGCATACGTGCAAGTGCCTTGGAAAGTGCCAGCAGGAATGTATGAACATGCCGGGTAGCTGGCAATGCCTGTCAGTGTGGGACCCCACTGGAAGGGAAGCTGGATGGTGCCCCTTGTCCACCCAAGTGGGAGTCACTTCTGGCATGCTGGGCTCTGCTTCCTGCCTCCTCCTGCCTGCACCCAGACCGCATGGGACAGGAGCTGGGCAAACATCAACAGCAGCTTTTTATCAGCCACTGGATATAGGGCCAGTTAGTATCAGCAAGTCATTAATCTGGTGTTATGCTGTAGGTCAAAATGTCCTTCTGTTTAGACCTTATTGTCAAAGTCTTCTGCTTCTTCAGCAGCATGATTTAGTATTTGGAGCGATGTAACTTCATGTCACTGTCACTTTTGCTGCATGTGTTCTGCTCTTTGCCTCTGAGACATCTTGACACATTGATATACAAACCAGAGATGCAAAGATGGTTGTAAATACTGTGCTAGGATCCATTCCTAGAAAGTTGAAGAGAATCTAACACAACTAATTGCACACGTACAAGGAAGAGATTGATGTGAGAAATTCATAAAGAAAAAATATGGCATTAATAAATTAAGAGCTGCAACGTGTCTAAAGTTCAGCTAGAACATCTGAATGATTGCTACCATTACTGTAGATACCAGTGCCACTTTGCAATATGGCCTCTCATGTGTGCATTGTCTTTCCCATCTCTGCAGCAGCATTACAGCTTCCAATGGAACTGTTGCTGAATTGAAGCTGGAGTGCCTGGAAGGCAAGTGCTGTATTTTATACTGCTATGCTTCTGGTGCTTAATTGGGTCCTAAACTAAATATGCTGAATATATACTTAATTAAATGTGCTAAAGAAATATTCTAGGTGCATTTAGAAAAGATTTGTTTGGTCAACTAAGATGTTTTGCAACTGTAATTGCATTATTGTTATTGGCATTTCTAAATCACTCTCTGCATTTCCTTTGGAATAAATGTCTTAGTAGCTCAACAGTATAATGTATTGCTGTGCTACATAACTGGAGGAACACATTATATATTCATGTACACTTGGCTTTAACCACTTACAGTATAACAATGAAGTTAAGATTATTATGCAGTAAGTTTGCTGAACCATCATCCTTTTAAACCATAAATATACTTGGCATATACCACAACATCCACTCAGTAAGAAATTGGGTAAACAGAACTCACTTATATTTTGAAATTGAATGGACAGTTAAAACTGAATTAACTGGGCAAATAATAGCATTTCAAAACTATAAAGTATAGTTCACAAACTATGGTGTAACACAGCCTATTTCTCTTGCAGCACAGGCAAGAGAGAGTTAGTATAATGTTAATACTACATATTTCTTACACTTATACATTGATTCAAAACCAGGTTTTGATAGTGGACTTAAATAGCTAAAATTATAAAAATATATAAACTCCCTTTATATTAAATTTTCTGAAACATCATCAACATTGCAGCAGAGCAAGGAAAATCCATTTTATCAGCTTCTAAATGTAACATATGTTATCTCTGTGATAATATCTTCTGTCAAACTGTATCCAGGACGTTTACCTCCTCAAAAACCACGATCAAAAACAAAACCAAGGAACACAGGGCATTAGAACAGAAAAGGGATGGCCTTTAGAACAAACTGACTGTACTTAATGCAGATGGGGAAAAAAAAGCATGTTTAAATTTGGCACTCTAGCAGCTTTGTAATGTACAGGGATTTTTCACTGTTTCTGTGTATTGCAGTCTTGGTAATAGGCAAATCCCAGGCATATGCTTGCATAACATAAAACATATTTGGTTTTAACATTAATAATTTCTTTAATTACTTTTCATCACTTGTGTCATATTTGAAATTTTCCCTTACATCATTCACATTTTATACTTTTTAATCTCTTGCGAACCTTCTCTTCAATATTTTGGGATATTTCACATGACATGATATACAAATAGCTACAATATAAATTAGCTGGCAAGATTCAAGTTCAGAAGACACAGGAAGCAATCCCGCTGGATGTGGTACATCTCTTGACAACCGATCTGATTTTGTATGGTGTCTGAGGGAGGGGGACAGGCCATGCCCCAGCCTAGCAAAGCTTTTAAGCACACACTTAACTTTGAGCATGTGATTACTTTAAAGTACTTCAACAGGATTATTCACATACTTAAATTAAATGCTCTTCTAGATTTCAGACCTTATGCATGGCACACAGTCTGTCTCTGCAGGGGCTCCCAAAATCCAGAGGGTGTGTGGGAGACGAGGATGAGGCACCTGTAGGTATTTTCAGGACCTCATACAGCACCTAGATGAGACAATGTAAAGATGTCTTTTAATATCAGTTGGAAGCTGCAGCTGCTTTCCTTTGCCGTGATGGGTGCCTCCAGGGTGTTTTTTTTAAAGCCTATTAAAAATGTATTCATAGAAAGTCATCCTTTTGTATAAATAGAGTTATTGATCAGAAATCTCTCTTTTCAACACACATTTTATCCAGACAAAACCTATTCTTCTTATAAAGCTACTCACTTCATTGTTTGGTACTGGATGCTTTTCAATAATTTTGGGATGGAGAGGCGGTACTTTGCCAAGAAAAGACAAAAAAAGTCCATCAGCTGTAAAGAGGAAAACCTTGCCTGTATTCTGATTTTCAGGACTTAAAAGTATTAAAAAACAAAAGACTTTTTTTTTTATCTTTTGCTTAAGAGAAGAAAATCAACTCCATAATATTTCATGGCCAGCTTTTGATTCCTGATTGTTCACAGCTGCTCTGTTACATACCTGTGCAGACCTTGGCAGACCAAAGGCTGGATGGAGCTGGGAAAGGGAGCTGCCCTTTACATAGACAGCACAACTGCATGTAGGTTGTTTGGAGATTTACTTAGCAACCCCTGTAAATATATTAATGGGAATTTCAGGTGTAAAGAGATACCAGCAATCCAAAGGGGGGAAAAAATATCTTTGGTGTTTCTTCAGCATCAGGATCAGCACAGAACAGCATGTACACAGTGGCTTTCACAAGTAGAATAAAATATAAAGCCCTTTTATCTTAATATACTTAATTTCTCCCAATAAGAACTACCATATTGAAGGTGGTTCTAAAAAAACAAGGACATGTAGCCACTGTTGCTCAGGGTGGTTTAAAATCAGGCCTTATTTGTCTGTGTCAACATTTTAAAGTAGAGTATGAAGGCATTTGTTAATTTTGTACTACTGAAGATCCCTGAAACCTGCAAGTATCTGTAAGTTCCTTCATTCTGTACAGAATGTGCCAAAGGACCACGTTGTATTCTCAACACCGAGACAGAATCAGAGTTTTGCTGCAGTCTTGGTACTTTCACTGTGTGTCACTGTGCATCAGCATTAGCTGGAGAACTGAGAGCAAGGCTAACGGCAGAGAGAAAAGCAGAATCAGTGATTTTTTTTTCCTGAGACATTACATCTCTTTTCCATATATTAGGAAAAGGTTATGCTCCTTTTGCTCATAATTATAAAACAAGAATGTTAATACTACAAAGATTCAGCATAAATCAATTTCAAACTGCTAAATTTATTAGGCAGTGCTTGTAATGAATTATATGAAATGGGTAACAAATCCAAGGCTAGGATTTTTTGCTGATACTTTCTAATTGTATCAAAACCACTAGATAACATTTATGTTTCTGTTAAGAACTGCTAATTTTTTGTGCCTTACAACCCTTGGAAATACATTTTGTTATCTGCAGTGAATACTAAACAAAACTGATTTATACAACTAAAATGGTGTTTAAAATTAATAAAAATTACTTATGATGACAAAAAAAATCTCAAACTACATTATATTTAGAATTTTTAATTGTTCAGGGGAGTTATTTAAAGGCTATCCTAGATTAACAGTTGTTACTACTCCTGTTCTTGTAATTATTGTTGCTATTAGTATTAGTAGCATCATCGTAATAATATAAAAAGAAGGGCTGCAAAAAAAAAAAAAAAAAAAGAAAGAAAGAATACAAACCCAGAAATCCTTGAAGTTGTCTTGTTTAGGGTCTAATTAATGCCTACTAAGGAGGTCTCAGCAAATTAATACACTATTAAGAATTAATCAAAATATCATGGTGATTTAATTTCTATAAATTATAAATTCTATAAATACTATAAACTCTCTAATGATATTTTAAAGAGTACTGATATATATTTTATATATATATATATATATATATTCATATATATATGCATTTCTAGTTAGAATTAACACTTGAATGCAGCAGTTCACAGAAAATCCCTTTAATTACCAGATAGTCCAGCGTGCTGGCTAGGCTTTCCCATCTGAAGCAGATGGGAAGGCAGTCCTTTATAAGATAGAAAGAAAGAAAGAAAGAAAGAAGAGGGTAGGGAGAAAAATTTTCTATCTGATGTCATGTTTTACTGCAATACTTTCATTCATGTGTGGCTATTTAAAATATATTTTAAAAGATAGGGGATATTTCTGCTAAAATGAAATATCTAGGTATTTTTAGCTTGATGCACAGGAGTTGTGCAGAAGCCTCAGGAGTTCTAATGAGAAGATACCTAACCAGTTTGTTTCAGGGATGTGTCCAAAACCCAAAACTGCTGCAGCTCGTGTCCCATTATTGGCAGTTATCTGTTGGGCAGACTGACAGGAAGAAAATAAGCCATATGAAGAAGTCTTCCTTCTCTGTCTGATCAGAGAAGAAAGGTAAATAAATGGCATCATGGTGATTGAAAGGGAGGTATCACACACCATGTGGTCACACAGAATGAATTCTGCAGAGAGTGAGAAGCTCCTCTTTTTGACAATGAACTAGGCAAGCGAATGATGGGACACCTGGTCATTTAAAATGCAGCAGGATTGGAATTTCAGGCCCATTTGCCAAATTTCTGCTGCAGTTTGGAGGCAGAAGAAGTAAAATGTGTTTCTCTTATGAATTTCAGCTGTTGTGCTATATCAGAAGGCACTCTGGGCTGGAATGTGAAAACAAAGCATTGCACTGGATTGTTTTCCCACAGTTCCTACCAGCTTTCACACTGCAAAAACCCATCTGACAAATACTGCCATTAGTGCATTACCTTCGAATTAGGACTAATAAAGTCCTGTCCCAGCTTGATATAAAACAACACATACTTTTTTGTTATTGCATAAAGGACAGTGTTAATTCCAGCAATTGCATGGGCAGATAACAGACTTGTGGGTATGGTTAAGTACATCCAACATGTGAAGCCCAGCATGTACTGGTATTGAAGAAAAGCTTGCAGTTTTTCTTTGTTTGCCCCAACTCACATCAGCAGTATGCATCATCCATACAAGTCACTTCCTGCCCTTTTTTTCAGCAATTGTTTCAACTCCTCAAAGCTGACCATATGAACAGTGCCTGACAGAGACCACTAGCACCTCACACAACCTTCTCATTACTCCTTATCCTCCCAGTCAGAACCACTGCACGACATGTTGGTGCCCTTGGCATCTTCCACCCCATTGATCTGTCTGGGCTGCTCCCATCTCCTGCAGCACCTCTCACCTGGCCCTGTGGCATCATCCTGTGTACTCCTGGTGCCCCACTCGACCTACACTTCATGTGGCTCTGCTACTTCTCAACAACACCTGGTTGCACTTAAGATCAGAAAGTCCCAGTTAAGTCTCTTTCCATACACAGACACTGCTCACACACTTTTTGTAGAGAAAACCTCTTCACTATTCAGCTGCATGTTCTACAAGTGAATATCCAAATGCAGTGGCATTCATCAGAGGGAGTTACGGGAAACATTTGCACTAATTATGCTTCTGTCTAAATTAGTTACTAGTCTTAGAATAAAGTTAAACTACCAGAAGGATTTCTAAAACAATAGATTTTTTTGCTACTTAGTGGTTTTTATCAGACAGATAATGGGAGACAAGAAATAAATAAACTCGGGGAGGTACAATTACATCATCTTACTCTTTCAGCATGATAAAGAAAATGGTATTCACTTCCCTCCCCAGAGTGCTATGAGGCTTATTCCATTAAGGTTTGTCAAGTGCTTGGTTGGAAGGCCTTGTAAGTGCATGGTGTTATTAGTAAATATTAAATAGAAAACCAGATTCTAATTATCAGGATAAACAGGCTAAGTTCTGCTTGGCTAAATGCACTTGGGAGAGGAACCCAAGACCACCAGCGTGCTGTAGTACTGCACATCCTTATCAGATCCAACTCCTTTCAGCCTACAAAGGATCAGGTTTGCTCAGGTGCAAACCCACCAGAACTAAAATTCATCATCCGTGTCTCTTCCCAAACACTGAATAAAAATTTCACTCCCACTTCAGGGTGTATTATGAATGTTAGATTGATGTAATTTATTTTTCAGGCATCTCCATACCTGCTGATCACCCTGTACAGCTGGGACAGAAACAGAGCACACAGGTAAAGCACACAGGACTCTGCTCCTTCACATGGTGAGGATCTCTGCCTCTCTGAGTACAAGGTTCACAGTCTTAGCTGTCACTAGACTTGGCCCTTACATCCCAGCACCAAAAGGAAATTCCTGGTTTATGGTCTTTCTGCCTTTTGCCACATGAGAGAGAGAAAAAAATATCACCCTGTAAACATTTCACCACAGATAAAAGAGACATATAAAGCATTTGTGTTACGCTGCATGAATGAAGAGTAATTAGAGATTAAAGTGCCCTTAATATCATGTGTGGGTAAAGGTCTAAAATATTTTTTGCATTGATCACTCATGATTGAAACTAATGTAATCTGGTAGCTTTGGCAGTGGGGTTTTTTTCAGCTTTGCTGTCAAGTCAAGCCTGTGCTGGGCACAGCCATCAGGGGCTTTACATCTTCCAGAGCATTCTATGCAGCCTGATGGCATCTCTTGCATAAAAGGCAAAGACTGACAGGGATTCAAAGAAGACACAATTGCTGCAGTAAAGAAGCTTCTTTCACATCAGGGGAAAAAGGTGGGGATGGATAAAGCTCTGGAAAGTAACCGTTCTGGTGGACAGAATAGGAATCCTAGTAAAGATAGAAGGTTTTTCACTAATAGGGTCATCCAGATTTTGGGGAGTGATAATTTTGCCAGCTTTAAATGACCTTTAAAGGGAGCCAGACAACCTGTGCCTACAGAACTTCTCCCAAAGACTGCACACAATACAGAACCGCCAAACTGCAGGTGAGGTGTACTAGCTAGTTCCTAGCCATGCATTTTGTTTGAAAGGAAAACTGCCTTCACTGTCCTCAACATTAACAATTTCACCGCTGCAAAGGTAAAGTTTTTTCCTACCAATAGTAAGATCAGAGATATTTTGAAAATGTAACTTTTGTATTACAGTGGCCTCTCCATTGTGGGGACTACTTACTGAAAAGCAACATTTGCAAGACTGATGGTTTGGGCTTTCAGAGAAAAATTCCCTACTAGAAACTGGACTTGAAACACCAGCAAAACAACTGGAAACAACTGGAAGCACAAACATTAAGCGTGATAGTTTGCAACCTTTCTACCTCTCTTCCCCCAGATCCATAACAACAGTCTGAATTCAAACAAACAAACACTCTGTGAAGATGTAACATCAGACTGCATCAATAATCTGCACTGAGTAATTCTCAGAATGGAAGACTTTCAGCCTTCCCAAGTGAGATGGAGGGAGACTGGAAAGCCTGTTTCAGGCACACCCTGGTAGCCAAGCTGCATGGAGAGCTTGGTTTTAAGAGAGAAATTGCCCATTTATTATCTTCTCTATTCAAATAGTAGCTATAGATTCACTAGAGCCCTTGCAAGCAAGCCCTTGTTCTGCAGCTACAACGTTGTTAGGCATGAGCTGAGGCATTCTGAAATGGTGGCACCATCTCCTGCTTTTCAGAAACCACCTTCCAACACTAAGCAGCCTGAATTGGGAGTATGGACTGAATTGGAACCATGCAATTTTTAATGCGTCTACTTATTGAATTTTTAATCTGCAGATTATTGACTGTATGGACTGTAATGGCTTTGAACAACAGGGTGAGTGTGTATGCCAGACATCTGAAGTAATTCTATGTGAAAAGAGATGGCAAATTGCTGGAGCCTTTAATTACACAATTATTTAATAGTATTAAGGGCGGGCCTGAAAAAACAGAATACTCTCCCCCTGCACATTTATCTACATCTCAATAAAATGAAATGCGATTTGTGTGAGGGGAAGGGAGCAGTGGCTCTGAATTTATATTCTGGTATGCAACATCTCAAATGGGTTGGTATGAAAAGATGCATCATTAAGAAGTGATGGTTTCAGTCCATGGGATTTTAACACTTTTTGCTTCTGTTCTCCTATAAACCCTCAAAATCCAGAAGCCATTAAATGAAAAGTGCTTAGTTTTCTGACTTGTGTTTTTCTACACATATGAGGATCATAAAAAGAATGATGCTGTCACTGATCCCCACATCTGTCTGCATATTGTGTGCTTTATAGATACAGGGCCTGCTATTCCTGCAGAAATGGGGACTCCTAGGTTTTTTTGGGCAGGCACCTGACAGCACATTCAGCGCACAAATCAGTTCTCAGCAAAGCAGCAGCAGCCGTGGGCTGGCCCCTTCACCACAGCCAGCCCGTCATGCCAGGCGCTCCTTCCCTCCCTGGCAGCAGGGCACTGCTCTTCTTTCCTTTCCTCGTGATTTTATTTGGAAACAAAAAGAAACAACATCCTGTCATCAAACATCAGTAAGCCGTAATTATTTTACCTACGTTTAACTTACCACAGTGAATGTTATTACTATGTGAGGATCACAAATATCAAGGCTCCAGGAATGTCACATGAGAATGTCATAAGTAAGCCTATGTCTAAAATAAACACTCAGAAGAACGCTTCTCAAAATCACTCTGTCTACATACATGCAAATGCATGTTACTAAGGACTGTTCTTTACAAGATTATAGAAATAACTTGTGGAAGAAGAAGTCTTTTATTTCAGGGGCAAAACCAGCAACTGTGCAGAGCTAATATTTTATCATGACTTGTCTCAGACTGGTGCTGTTGGAAGAAGCCCTGAATACCGGCAGGCTAGAGCTCAGCTGAAAGCCACTGCAGCTGCTCAGGACGTGCTGCCACCAGAAACAGGGCTGAGGCCTGGCTCTTTCTCTCTTTCATGCCACCAGCTACGAGCCTGACTCGTATTTCTGCTGCCCTTTGCCAACAGCCACATCTCAGGCAGGGAACTCAAAGCTCCGTGATAAAAAGCACCTTTGCTAAAATTTAAATAAACTGCGCCCCGCAAATGAATTTAAAATGAGTGAGTGTCAGTGGCTGCTTTAGATAGACACATTTTTACTCACTGCTGACCAGCTCGTGCATTTAGGTCTAGCAGTGTTGAAAGAAGACATGGGAATATATACCTCACTGGAAACAGAAATGGCACGCAGCAGGACAGGGCTTGTCAGTGCCAGGATGAGCCAGGGAAGGGAATTTTACAAATTCCTTTCAATGTCAGGTCCTTAACTTTGCAGTGTCAGTTCTGTATGCTGAAGTTTTGTTCCATGCCCTATATATATTCCCCTTTCATAGAGAGAAGGCTGGTGACTGTGCTTACTATTCTTGGAGTGCTGTCGTGAATGGGTGGAATACTAAGAGAACCACATCTGAAAATGTACACTCACAACGTCTTATCAGTATTGGACATACATAATTTTTTCTTGCAAAGTTTTTGCTATGAAATTGGTTGTCACACAAATTCATGTGCTTCTCCTTGCTGTTTTTTTTTTAAACCCGCTACATTACTATATTTTTTGATGTCCATTTTAATGTTCCTTAAAGATAAAGCCAACCGTCTATACTAAAATTTCATGCACCCTTTTCTTTGGTTGAACAGAACTGCATTCTCACTACACAGTAGTATTTCACATACATTTCGATAACTGGGTACACTCCACACAGTTGAAAATATCTACCTGTAAGCACGCAATATTTCTGCCTTAATTGAATGTAAATGCAACCTTCCCCAACACACCTTCTCTAGGTGAAGTGTGTAAATGGAAATGTAAATATAAAGCACCACTGTTTAATTTGCTACCATGGGAAGTAAGGATGGTTTAGTCAAATAACTGAAACACTGGCCCTCAATTTGGTCTACCCTTGGAAAACTGAAATCTAAGAGTTTTTCTCAGTGAAAGTTCTTGATGAATTGCAATTTATTGAAATAATAATAGCAGCATCTATCTATTTGATACAGAGACTTCATGGAATTGTTTACAGGAACAGAATGTAGAGAAGTTCGAACTGTTCATGGAGAAACACAACCTGGAAACTAGCACTAATGGCCCACAAACCATACTGGTTTTTTAGTGAACTCCATTTTTCAGCTGAAAATCACTGCAGATTTTCAACCCACTATAAATGAGACAATGGCCACATTAGTTTGCAGCTTTGTTTGAAGACATGAACTATTATTGATTACATGTGGAAATGCTGAACAATGAACCAATAACTTTGATCAATAGCATTTTAATCTCTTGAGTTGAGCAAGGTGCTCAACCAAGCCTTTGCTTGCTCTTTGCAAGACTCACTTGGAAGCAACTGGTGCACAGTGCAAAGAGCTAGAGCGTTCAGAGCTGAGATCTAGGTAAGCAATCCAGAAGAAACCACCAAATATCCTATTTAGTGTGCTGAGGGTCTGAAACTGAGGATTGTTTTGAGCATTGTGCATATTAAAGTTCTTTGTGGAGGCTGGCTGGGATCACACCAGCTTTGATAAAGCAGGGCTAAGAAAAGATGTACAGGCTTCAGTCACAGAGGAGCAAAACACAGACACCTTCTGGAAAAATTTTAAAGTAAACGACTTGGAGTAGAGCTGGCCACCACTAGGACCCAGAATGACAATGATGGTGATGATGATGACAAGGATGATACTAACACCAACAGCATCATCACCACCCACAAATTCTTCATTACAGAATAGATACTAAAGTAACTAAAGCCATCTAACATGGCTTGTGTGCATAAGTGTAAATTGTTTTCTTTAAAAGCAAAGAAGGAGAGAGCTACCTCTGCATCAAGATATAGCTACTCTGATTTCAGAAAATAGCTACATTGGACACAGCAGTCAGCAAAGCACCTGAGAGAAACCATGAGAAACCAAAGAATTAAGACAGCAGAAGCACAATGGAAAGACAGTGCTCTATTAATAATGCTCACCTTTAAAGAAGCATGATAGGACCGTGGCATTTAATATCAGTGCTTATCAGAAGCATCTCAAGAGATTTCAGCTCTTTTAATGTATGTCTTACAAAAGAAACACCACTAAAGAGTGCTGACTTCAATGTTTTCCTACTGCTAACAGCTGCCTTTCAGGCAAGATCCCATGAAGATTTCCTCTTCCACATTTAACTGTGGATTTCCACGTTTAATTGAATGGGATTCAATAGCAGGAGCAGAGAGAGTTCAAATTTTCCCTTTGGGGATTTGCTCAGGAGAAATTATTCATTCATGCCATGACATTTTGAGGGAATATCATAATGTCGTTTTGGGCGCAATGTCATAACTTAGAAGAACAGAAGAATGAGATGGAAACATCAATTACGATAAAAGAAAGGGTCTAAAAATTCATGGTTTGCCCTGTGTCCCTCCTTCTACAGGGAAGTCCCAGTGTGAAAATGGCTGCTGTGCATCTGAAGTCACTACATGAATCCACTGGGCCAGCACCATCACCCGTGACAGGGTCACCTGCAGGCTGTATCCTGCCGACTCCTGTTCCCTCCAGCCATTCCAAAATCCTGGGTAGCAGGATGGAGAACAGCGGTGCTATGGAGAGCAGTACGGCAGGAGACTGGTACTGGCCAGGTCTAGCCCTTTCCCACAGCACAAGGTTGTAAGCAGAAGTGATGTGGACATGGTGGGTAGAGAGATGTGATGGTACCACAGGGTGTGACTAGAATGCAAAACCTTTCTGATCACAGATACACGTGAATAAGTACATGTGTACATAAATATGCTTGTATGCACAAAGGGCACAGACAGCTATTTTTCTGATTCTACGTCGTGTTCTGATACTGAAATACATTAGCAATACCATTCTACAGTATACCATTGCATCCTAAAAACACAAAAAATAAATGTGAAAAATAAGGCAGATAAAGAATTGTCATGGGAAGACTTAGAGTTTGAGGCCTTTAATACAGGGATACAACATCTTAGAGACAACCCACCAAGTCCTCTATGCCCTTTGTGAAGGCAAAGGCTTGAAACCCCTTCCAGAAATACTCCTTGCATAGCTAATAACCTGGGACATAAAAGGGCAGAGGAATGTCCTAGCAGGTTATTCATGGCTTGATGAGAAAGTTGACTCAACACTAGCCTGCATGTAGAAGACTGTATCATAATCCTCTCTTTCCCCGTGTCTTTAACCTGCTATCTGACTTTTAATTAAATAAGAATCAATTGTTTTCAGCATGATTAAGTATGTTAAAATGAATCCATCTGGTTATGTGGTAATCAAGCTTCAAGGAACAAGACTAAGTTTGTAAAAATTTAAACCAGTGCTAAGCGATGCCTTTACATTTGGTGTCTAATTTTAAATTAGTGATTATTTTTCATACATTATTTCACCTACCATGTAAATTTTCACTTTTCATATATTACAGCTGCTATGCCAACATTAAAAAGACACTAAGCATTTTGCCACAGTGCACTGAATGGCATCAATTAGAAAAATTTCAATGAATATTTGTAGAAAGGCTCTTTCCAGGTTGAATGGACTGCCCCAGTCCCACAGCCACCCATCCTGACTGCCCCACTGGCAAGCCAAGCAATGGGAACCACCCGAGGACAACATGCTCCTGACCTCCATGAGCAGTTCTTCACAAAAAGCTTAACCAGGAAAGTAAGCTTTCACACTATGATTTTGTCTTCAGGATATTATAATTATTCAGTTTTTCAGTTACTGCTGCCACTTCAATCTATTTAGCAGTAGGCTTTTTAGATTACAGTCCATTTATTATCAATGTGTTTTTTGCACAGAAGGTTACAGCAGTTTATTAATCCATCAATGGGCTCCCTAAAAATATGATCAATGATGCTGTATGAAATGCCATTCTTTATACACTTTAGGAGGTTTGGCAATTAGCACTTCAAAACATTTTGACTGTATTGAAGGTTTAAAAAATACTTGTGGAGGAAAAAACCCAGAATCATATCCCTGAAGAATTCTGTTGAATTAGAACAAAACATTGTAAATCTTACCACCTGACAGCACTACTTTTATGAAATTATTAAAAAATGCATGTTATTTGCAAAAGTTATAAAAAAAAGCATTAGAGTTAGGATTTGATTAATGAGAACGCGTCGAGAGCAACTCCATACTGCTGTGGCACCTCAGAGTCATGTTTCAGATGCACCTAAAAGCTGGGAAGCACTGTTATTTTCCAAAGCATCTTTTTAAAAGAAAACAATCTGACAGGGCTGCTTGCTCAATACAGTGTGGCTGTGGACTGGGAGAGGCTGTGAAACACATTATGGTTCACTTTTCTTGGATGAAGAGAGGCTCTTCAATTATAGAAGTGTAAACGGGTGAAGATTGAATCATGGTGGTGAAAGTCCCATAAATACACGTCTCATCACTCACTGCACACACTCTGCAGATACAGCAGCAAGCAACACCTTGCTGCAAGGTGAGAGAGAGTTAATGTTATCCACCCTCCTGCACAGCATTCACCTTACATTCAGAGGACAGCACACTCCTCTGAGCCTTGTTTTAAGAATAACGCTTACTGTAGCACCGTGCCAAATATTTTGGTTGATATTTAAATAATTCATGAATGCTAAACTCATCTCTTTTTTTTTTAATAGAAGAATAAAACCGTCATATTCAGAAGCTGACCTTTTTACTCTGCCATATAAACCCATTAACAATACAGAAAAACATATCCCCAACATAAAAAGCTTTGAAATATCAATTTAAAGACTACTTTCTGCTAAATCCTTTATTGTAAATGCTACCAAGAAAAAAGCAGAAACCAAAAATCAATTTTTAATATATTTCTTCCTACCGCAGGGCATCGGAAACATTAATGGTTTCTATATCTACATGGCTACTCTTACAAGCTCTGCTCTTCCCACATTCACCTTTAAAACATGATTCATGTATATTTGCATATATATTTGAAGTACTTCTGGATGTAAATTAATTAACAATAACACAGTATAAACAAATTTCCCTTTGTTTGATTACCCAGAGTAACAGTTTGATATTTATGTAGCTGCTGCAACTTTGGCAAGAGAAAATGTTGCACATTTTTGATCAGCTAACTGGATTGCAAACAAACCAGGAATCCACGCAGGAACTAGGCTTTTGAAGTTGAGTTTTGAAGCCACTGTTGTTCTGCAGAACTCAAGTACCTCTAGTACTACTTTTTGACAAAGTTTTCTGCCTTTAAACTTCCAATGGTCAAGGAACAACCCATTAAGTTGAAGAAGTTCCACTGAAAATAGGCACCACAATAAAATTATCAAGCAGTAGCTAAACTAAAGGGAGTGCATATGAGCAATGATTATGAATTGCCTTGTGCAATCTGAGGGTAGAAAAACTCCCTTTTTCTTTTTTATGGTGTTTCTGAAAAGCCCCTCCTTTCCATCAAAAACCCATAGACACAGACACATCAGCATAATTTTTATGTTCCATATTTTAAATCAAATTTCATTTCGTTGTTCCCAGTTACTCCAGTTTCCAGGCTTTCTTCACCACTACTGCTCAACCCACTCCATCGTGTTTTTGGAGATGAGGGTGGAAATTTTCTCTGTAATCAACAAAGAGAAGTAGATGCCTTTGAAAGCCTTCACAGGGGGAGACCTGGATTAGGAATCTAATTAATTAGGGATTAGGAACCTAAATTACATGGCCTTCTATTCTGTTCATAATGCATGTATTTACTTCAGGAGGACTAGTTCACTGTGTGCTTAAATCATAAGGGCGAGATATAATCTAGATATTCTCCCTAGGTTCACATCACGTCCTCTATCACAGTTTTCATGAGACATTTTTCTTCTTCTTTTTCCAGATCATCACTATGGTATATATGTGTATGTTATTAAAATTATACCACATGCAAATCAGTAATATCAATCTCAGCCGATAAGTAGCCCACTGGACCGAGAAGTAGAAAAGACAACTGGAGAACACTTAGAGGCTGTGACACCATTGCAGAAATTCATTAACCTATGTTTGCGTGGGCTTCAGGTTTTGTTCTTTTACCTATTTTTAAATAACATCCACCTTTTCACATTGTCTCACACTCAGATGTCTTGGTAAATCTGCTTGGCTTGTGGGAAAGACTAACCCCAGTATTATTGGAAACACCTATGTGAAAATATCAGCATTTCACAAATACATCATGGTATTGTTACAGTAATACTGTAATATTACAGAAGTATTAGAGAAAATTCTCTTTTTGCCTGTAAACACATCATTTAAAATCCACAATGCAAAAGCCTCTTCTCCAATCAAGTAGAACAGACTTGGCTCCATAAATGCAAACTGGATAACTATTACTCTTAACATATTAAAAAGAATCAATGACATAATGAATTTTTAATATCATATGAAAATCAAGAAAGCATGTCATGTCATTTTAAAGTGATCTTTTCAGTTTTGAAACCAACAGCAGAAACCTACACGGCCATGAAAAGTGGTTTTGTTCCTTTTTAGAGATGGAAAAGAGTAGTCCCAGGGATTTGCAACTAATTGTATAGTTTCAGCACTGAATAATTGGAGTAAGTAAAAGTCTATTTGAACTATCTCGCATTTGTCAGGTCAGTGCTGTCAGCTGCAAACTCCACTCACAGGCTATCACAGTTGCTTTCTAAATACTGCTGCATACTGCAAATACTATTGGTACACCTTGGTGCATTACGCTAAGTTAAGAACAGACTTGTCTCCAGTTTTAATGATAATCAAAATGTAGATTTTATTTTTGCCATGATCCCTGTCAAGCTGCAGGCATGGGAATATGCCTCTGGGAAATGCTACTGAGCCCCTGAAACAGAGAGCTATCTCTGACAATAAGGGAGGGAGCAAAGAGCTCCTAAAACAATGTGGAAAATGTGAATTCTCTCAAGAGAAAAAAGATTTAATTCACTTTTTCATGTTAATCATTGCTACCTATTGATGTCCTAAACCTGCTGCTGAATATTAGGGAATCAGACTAAAAAACCATAAGGTAAAGCCTTCACCAGCATGTATCTGAGCATTAATTGAAATGCCTTAAGGCAAAGGAAAACTGCTTCTGAAACATTTACATGAGATAAATAGAGCTTGGATAAGGGAAAAAAGGGGCAGTCACAAAAGTTTTCCTTATAGCTATCCCCATCAGTTAGTCTTCAAATACGATGACTTTTTTTTTACTTAAATTCTCAGAACTAAAGCCCTTTGTAAAGAACCACAAGATCTGAGAAAATGTGGCTGGATTAAATACCCCAGAAATATTTTTTACAAAATTGTGCTTATATGACTGGTCTTTTTAATGGCAGGGTTATAAGGCACTGGTTTGGGTTTTTTTCTATTGGAGACTCACAGAGTGTTTGTCAGGGAGCCTTTGGGGATATGTAATTTAGGTACATCATCCTCTGTGTACAAAACACAACACCAAACACGCAATTATGACTGAATCTTAATCCTCCTTCCACTCTATCTTCTGAATAATAACCTGTGTTATTACAGAAAACCATTTTTTACTGCAAATGAGGTTATATGCCAGGATAACCTCCCCTCATTCCATTTTGTCTGCAGTCCTGGTGAGCCACATCAAGTCCCAGGTGACATGGGAGACACAGCATGGGAAGCCTGCCCCCAGGTCCCTGTGGGGAACATGGGACAGATGCCTTGCTGCTCAGCAGGGAAGGCTGGTGAGGGACTGGCTGGAAAGCACTAACCCCCACCCCATCCAACCAGCCTTTGGGGAAGAAATTCTAATTCTGCAGGAAATTCGAATTTTGTTTTTTTTCAGAAGTGATGTGTCACTCACTGAAGTGTAGTAACTGCTATCTCTGCTGGCCCCAATAACAGGCAGATTTCGGGACCATTAAGCTTTGGGCAGCAGCATAGGTTGGTCTCACCCATATGCTTTTTAAGTCTGCTTTTCTAGTTACTCCCTGTCACCTCTCTTGCCACTTGCATATGCCACATATACCCCCATGTCCATGGCACAGGTGATGGGAATAGCACTGCCTGGGAGAGATTTGGTGTAGCTGGAAGCTGCAAGGCCAAAACTGATAAAACTTCTTGGGGACAAACTTCTGATTACACAAAGCATAGGGAGACTTTCCATAGGTCCTGGCACCAGGATCCCAGCAGGGTCCTCTGCCCCTTGGGGAAACAAGGCTCTGAAGTTGTAATCTGACTAAAAAGCTCCCAGCAGGGAACTCATTCCTCTCCCAACCATTCCCCTCCCATTGCCACAGAAGTTGGGATCTGACTCCTGAGGGAGAGTAGCCAATTTCTCCTCTGAATTTGTTGGGATCATTTTTTAACCCTGGCATCTCAGCTTGCCTTTTTCACCTCGATTAAGGAGCGATCCCTATCGAAGGCATCGTCTTCAGGTAATACCTTGTAGACCATCATCACACATCCTCCTCTTGGACATAGTAAGCAGATTGAGCTTCTTAAGTCTGTAATTGTAGGACCTATTTTCCAGAGATTGAGTGAATTTGCTACTGACTTTAATGCAGTCAGGATTTACTTTCAGAGCCTCAGCTGGTGTAAGTTCTGTGCTCAGAGGTCAGAAGAAAATGTAGCTAAACCATTGCTGAGATTTTCTGATTCCAAATATCTCCCGCAAATCTCTCCCTGTACACTTACTATTTTGCAATCTGCTTTAATTAAGGCTTAGCAATCAGAAGGAAAAAATCTTTGAAGTTTAACAATTCAATAGTGTGTGAAAATGTTAAATGCTAAGCCCTTTTGTATAAGCCTTATTCTCTTTGTTAACAAATTTTCAATATATGAAACAGTTTGTTCAAAGCAGATAAAGAAAAAAAGACTGGTGGGGATAATACCTTGTGGCTAGCACACTTCTTAAATTCCGTTATTTACCAAATGTTATGTTGGTGACAGTGCAGTGCCTGGCAAAAGCAGCAGAGTAAATCATATAAAATTATACTCCCATGCAACCTTAAATTTTGCATTTTAATTGTCTTTAAACAGATCCTGCCAGTGTTATAGCCTAAAATATGCAATATAGTTCTAGATAACAGGAAAACAAACAGAGATCAGAAAAGAGCAATAAGAATTATGGTAGGATTTTTTTCCTCCCAGGGCAGTGCATTTTATGCCTCTGAAATAGTGAGTGGGCAAAGTGGAGCCTCCCTGTACCTCCAGCTGGACTTGTCCTTAAGTACAACTCCTGTCCGGAGTGGCTCCTGCCGGGGAAGGACATGCAGGAGTCTATATAAGGGATATCTTCATGGCTGAAGAACTCCAGGTCTTACAGGCATGTGACAAGTCAAACCTAAGATCTTAATATTTGAGAAGCCAGAGGCTGCTTTATTTCCCCAAAAGTTGGGCAGAGAGCTGTAACAATACAGTTTACCTAAAGCATATGGAAGGAAGTACAACGCACAAACTGTGGGTTACATTTATAATGATATTTTGGGACTAAACTTTTTTTTTCATGTTTTGGTCTGGTTTTGTGGGTAAGAAAGTACTTGTGCAATCCTGCCTGGGTCCTCATGAAACATATGCTACCCAGTCTAGTTTTCTAGAGCACCTGAGTACTCTCACAACCAACTGAATTTGATACATTGGAAGAAAAAAGTGGTTAGAAACTTCAATACAAATGCTATATTATGTATCCTAATAGCTTTACTGCTGAGAGACAGGTGTTTGGTTTCATTGTTCATAAAATTTATATTGATAACTATTTAAGCTATACTAATGACTCCCACATATAACTTTCCTAATAATCTACAAAAAGCCATGAAATCTACTATTTGTGGTAGGGCCCACCCATGAAATCAGGCAACATTGTCCAGAATTTTTTAAGTAATACTATCATAAATATTATGGTAAAGTAGGCAATATAAATGCAATTGTACCATAATACTCACAGAGTATGTATTAATACAACCACTACACAGAATAGTACAGCCACAACATTAATACATTTTAGATGATAGTAGCAGAATTAATACACATTAGGTTACAACATTTTCCTACAGTAATTACTGTAATACTACATTATCCATAAGAAACTGCCATCTGCCTTTGAGAACCCAATTTATCCACCCTTTCAGAGCAGCAGGAGCACAGGTGCTTCTCTGGAGACAGAGCTCCAGCTGAGGAGCAGCAATAGGCATTTCAAGAAATGCCAGAGGTTCATAGGCCAGTGTTTTGGTGATCCTGACTCTTCAGAGCCATGTAGGTACCACTGACGTGGGGAGCTCTTTGGGAAATGTTTGCTGTTGAAGCAGTCTCTCCTGGGAGCTGTGGATGCCTGGCACTTCTGTATTCTCTAACTTCTGTTCTCAGCCAAAAAAAACTGATGAAAATGGTGTAGGACAGGACAGGAGGAGTTTTGCTTTGTGATGGTGAGAGGCAACGGCATTTTCAGATTAATTTACCTGATTAATGTTGATCCTGATCAATGAAGATGATGAAAGGCCATAAACTCCTCCTGAGATACTCAGGGCTTTCCAGCTTACAGAAAAAGCATAAATATTCATTTTCCTAATAATGTAAGCTGAAAATCTTCATTTGAACCAATTTTAAGGGCTGCCCTAAGTCCTGGCAAGAAGCAACCCTTATTCCCTTAGAATTCCAGTTCTCAGGAAAAATGAAATGACAGCCTGGTGGTTCTGATGGATCAGCCCTTTTGGGACTGAACTGAACATCTCCTCCTGCCAAACAGAGGGTCTTTGTTTCTCACTGCATGAAATGGACAATCTCAATCCCACAGAGAGCATGTTCACGATGGAATAGAACTGCTAATTAAATGGATTTCTGATTACCCCAACTGGAAAAGTAAAAACCATTGTTCACAAAACTAAAGGAAAAATACCCTTTGCAATATAAAATACTTTCTACCTGCAGAAAGTGTGCAGAAGATGAAGAGACACTGGGAAGAGCCACACAAAAATTCGAGGAAGGTAAGAAATGTGCTACATGACCTGGAGAGCCAGGTTCTCCATTCTAGCATGTCACATTCCCATGTGTGACTCCAGTTATTTTTATATCCCTCATTTTTAAGACATCCAAACCAGTAGCTCAGGATTTTCTAGTGCTTGCAAACTCTTGCATGATATGAAAATGCTAGACATGTGCAAATACCATTAATTACTAACTGAAGTAATTTTTCTTCTAGGTCTCTCAGAAAAATCTTTCTACTTCCATTTTCTAGATGAGTACTTCTTAAATGGGCACTGCATTTCCAGAGCAGAAATGTGATGGGGCTGGGTCAGCTCAGGCATGGGCAGGGCTGTAGAGAAACCTTTATGATGGAAGACAAAGCTCTGCTACATCCCTGATTTACCCCTTGCACTGACATGTCCTTCTCCACTTCCAAAAGGATCCTGAAACACATCTCATTCCTTCCTCCTATGAAGAGGCAAGACAGAAGCAGCTGAGTTGAGGACAGGGATGAGCATGATATGGAGTCATTTTGCCCTTTCCTTCTCTTCTCAGTGCTCCCTGATAACTCCTGTGGAGTTTTCACTGTGTCCCAGCCACATCCAAAGGATGCCTCTTGGCAGGGAAACTACTGTGAGGAAGAGCAAGCAGGTGAGCATGAGGAAGTGACTGAGTTAGGAATGAAGTTGCAAAGGCAACCAAGTCCCTCTGGACTCAGGTGGCATCACTGCACTCCATCCCTGCTCCATATCCTATTGTAAAACTGGTTCTCAAAGGAGAGAAGCAGATACAGTATGGCAAAAGAGAGAAAGAATCAAGTAAAGCAACTCTGAACAGTATCTGCTCCAAGAGAATTTTGCCCCTATAACTATCATAAAAAAATCCCAGGATGCAAACTGTGTCCTTCATACCAAGGAACAGCTCCCTGGCTGTTACTTAGTTGATAACAACACATCCCAATATGCAAGGAGCGTTAATATCCTGAAATAAAAGGTGGGTCTGAACTAGAGTAGCTCTCTACCATGGTACAAGAATACTCAGGAAGGCTTAGGACACTTAAAACTGTACAGGATGCTGGGCTGGTCCAGGCAGCCAGCAGGGCAATCCCACATGCCTCACGCTGCAGAGCACTGCAAGGATGCCCATGTGGAGTGCCCCTGTACTATCCAAGTGTATGCTTGCCCCTGGGAGATGAGGTGAAGCATACACCCATACCTAGCTCAGGAAGCTCCAAGTCACCCCTTGTTCTCCCCACTGCTTGAAGTGCTTATCTGAATCACAGAATATTCTGAGTTGGAAGGGGACCTTCAAGGATCATCAAAGTCCAGCTCTTGGCCCTGCACAGGACAGCCTGAAAGATTATGCCAGTTCCAGTGCCCAACTACTGTTTTTCTAATATGTAATCTAAACCTCCCCTAAACAGTTCTATGTCATTACCTTAGATCCTGTCAGTGGCCACCCCAGAGCAGAGATCAGAACCTGCCTCCCCTCTTCCCCTCACGAGGAAGTTGTAACTGCAGTGAGGTCTCCCCCCAATCTCCTCTTCCCCAGGCTGAGCAAGCCAAGTGACCTCAGCCATTCCTCACACCCCTTCCCCTCAAAGCCCTTCACCATCTTGTTGCCCTCCTTTGGACACTCTCTAAGAGCTTCCTATCTTTCTTATATTGCAGTGCCCAAAACTGCACACACAGCACTGGAGGTGAGGCTGCCCCAGCCCAGAGCAGAGCAGGACAATCCCCTCCCTTGCCCAGCTGGCCATGCTGTGCCTGATGCCCCCCAGGACAGGGTTGGCCCTCCTGGCTGCCAGGGTGCTGCTGACTCATATTAACTTTCCATTGACCAGGACCCTCACATCCCTTTCTGCTGCACTGTTTTACAGCATCTCATTCCCCAGTCTGCACATACACCCAGGGTTACCCCATTCCAAGTACAGAATGCAACACTTTCACCTGATGAACTTCATGTAGTTGGTGATTGCTCAGCCCTCTGATTTGTTGAGGACTTTCTGCAGGACCTCCCTACCTTTGAGGGAGAAGAGCTCCTCCAGCTTTCCATCATCTGCAAACTTGCTTAGTATACCTCCCAGTCCTGCACTGAAGTCCTTTATGAAGATGTTGAAGAGCACAGGGCTGAGGATGGAGCAGGGATGTGGGACCCCACTAGTGACAGGTCACCACTCTGATGTCACCCCATTCACTGCAACCCTTTGTCCCTGACTTGTGGCCAGCTGCTGTTCCATCACACCACGATGTTTTTATCCAGCTGTGTTGGACATTTTGTCCAGAAGGATTCTGTGAGCAACAGTATCAAAAGTGGTACTGAAATCCAAAAGACTGCATCAGCTGGCTTCCCTTGATCGGCTGGGTACCTTACCTTGTCATAAAAGGAAATGAGTTTTGACAGATTTGAAGATGGGAAGCTTCCAGGTAACCTACAGCCAGTCATATCCACAATACACAAAGACCCCACTTTACCAGCTCCTTCTGAAGAGAGGATAAAGTCAGAGGAGAGTGAGGGTGGGCCCCTTTAACAGACAGATATAATTAACCATCCCAACAATTTATCAGGGTTTCTCAGGCATTTCCAACCATGGCAATTTTAAATCAAGGTTGGATGCTTTATTTCTGAAATAAATGCTCTTGTTCAAACAAGAATTATTTCAGGGAAGTTTGATAGTATATGTTGTAAGACGAGGTCAGGCTAGATTATCACAGTATTCCCTTCTGGCATTATAATCTATGAATCTATAAAAGAGAAAGGATTTAATTGATGAAGTTTAGCCCCATTAGCCCCTCATTACTGGATGACATTCTCATCATTACTCTCTGACTCCAAATGACTATACATCCAAATTCAACCTTTTCTCTCCCATTTTATATACATTTTATGTCCATGATATACACTCATGGTTTGAAGGGATTATAAAATCCACCCTTTACCCATCCCCTGCATTAAGTATGTGGAAAACATTACACATTTCAAAATTATCCTATTTGCAGGGCTCTGACCGTTTTCTTTTTCCTCAAAAGGAGGGGGCTTTGTTCAGTAGATTTCCAAAGCAAAGGGAAGGAAAATTGATTCAGACTGGACAAAGACATCCAGGAATTGCTGCAGTCTGGGGGCTTACGGTAAATCAGGTGCATATGCCATGCCCAGGTAGATGATATAAGTTACTTTCTTTTTAGCTCAGTGATAGCCTTAAACAGACATCCTCATCTGGATATGGAGATGAACATAACACTGCTATCAGCTAATAATGATTTACAAGTCATGGTTGAAGCCTGGTTTACATTGTTTGCATTTCATTGTTGAAGTTTGGTTTGGGATATCATGTAAATTCTCATCAACAACTTTATAAATCCATTTTTAATCCCCTCTCCAAGTTTGCAAAAGAAACCAGGAATAATGGAAAGTCTTCAGACAGTCCATTACTTTTATACCCACTTGTATCAAGTAATTACAATTAATTTATCTGGCATTTACTTCACTTTTTAGCTACTTCTCCTTTCCAAATTCCATCCTCAGATAAGAAAGAGTACTTAAGAAACTGGACTTTAGTGGAGGAGATTTTCATCTGGCATCATTACAGGCAACAAAAGAAAACAATCTGTTGAGTTCACTTCTGTTTTCATTGGCCTGCTGCTGAATAACAACTGTAATTTAAGGATATCTGAGACACTGAATATTATAGATAAAGAAAATGCAGATTAAATATTGAGTTGACAGAAGTCAATGGCAAAGATGTTAAATTTTATTTCATTCCAAGCACAGTTTTTACCCCACTTGTTCTCTTTATTTCATAGTGCTATTTTCATTTTTAGTAAATAAGAATTATTAAGAGCAAATGTGCAATATATATTTTTAAATGCTAAAACAAAGGTGTGTGGAGACAATTCCTTCAGGTGCAGATGGAAGTGTCTGCAACCTTTGGAAACAGAGGTTGAACCTTCCTGATGCTCAAGAGCAGTCAGCACTAGGTCCCTCATGCCCGTGGCTGCCTGGGGGTTGAAAAGACAAAAGGCAGCTCTACAACAGGATGCATTCACCAATTGGAGGGCACACACCAAAAGCCTTGTCTTTATTTTGCTCTTTTCCAAATTAGAAGTGTTTTTTCTCTCTTTCTCAAATGGGCAATTGAAGAATGAATCCATGCCCCATTTTCAACAGTTTGCTTCTCAGAAGAACAAAGTAAAGAAAGATATTTATAGCTCAAATCTAAAGTAAACCATACCTGAGAAGCCGGATTAGACAAAAAGTCCTTTTTTATCTGAGGTTTTTGCTACAGATTAGGGAGGATTAAGAGAGCATCCTGCTCTCACTGTCTGTGAATGACTGCAGTAAAGTGGAAGTTTTAGCAGGCTCCCATTAACACTAAAGGCCAGCAATGCTTAACGGTAGGCACAAAAGAAGTTTTTCTACCAGCCTGTGTCACTTCCCAAGAGCTGACAACAGAGAGAGTTCAAAACAAGTAGTTTGGGTTAATAGTGTACTTGCATGTAAATACATAAAAGCTTCAGTGCCGTAAAGCTAATTTAAAAAAGGACATTTCTCTTTATAGTTCCCCTGAGTATAATAGAAGCTATGATATTCTTTCTACCATAATGTACGTTTCATTAAAGAGCTGGAGCTATAATTGTCTACATCAGTACATGGCGGCAGACTGGATAAATTGTCCACATAAATTGCTTAATACAACTCTGAGCCCTGTTCCAGAGCACTGATGGCTCCTACAACTGCATCAGTGAGTCCTACCTGAGGTTATTCCTCCACCTGCATCTCCACAAGGCTTCAGGTGGACTGAGAGCAACCCCTAACCCCTAAAACCACCTGATACTGAACTCCACAAACACCACATTAAACATTAAAGCTCATTCCCTATGTTCCACAATGGACATGACTACATGCCAGTAATATTGAAGATTTATGTGACAATTATGTATATGAAGTGATATGCAGGCCTATAATCATTCTTAATAAATCAATAAAGACAACTGAAAAATTAAACTGAGCATGTGTGGAACATCTGACAGCAAATATATTTCAGTCTCTTAAGAGCTGTCATTTCCATTGCAATTTACTGCCTAACGTACAAGAGGGTTAAATCAGAAAAGTGAACAAAGCAAGAGAAGAGGTATCAGAAAAGGAAGTACAGTCACTGAATTGCAATTTATCAGGAAATCAGCATGGCAAGAGGGAATTCTTTTCCTAACAGGGCTGTTACTTCTTTTTAGAGCCCGTTTTGTCTTTAACTTGAAGCTAACATTCATTGATGGCAATTTTAGGACTGTATTAAAATATAAAACATTACTACAATTGTAGACATGTAATTTCATTGGTTTAAGTTTTCTGTGCACTATTCCTCATAAAATATGAATGCTTTTATCAACTTAGTGGGCAGGATGCAAAGAATCTCATTTTTAAGCCAAAGAGAATAGAGGGAAATCTTAGAGACAACATGTAGACTCAGCACTCTCATGACTGAGTTTTTCATCTTAACCACATTTTGACATTCTACAGCACATCTTTGCATGAAAGACCTAAGTTGTCCATTTTTCATCCTGAAGAAAAACAGAGAGTAGAGTCATTTAGAATGCATGGTCTTTCCAATCCTACACAAATGCAGCAATGAACAGTGGGCACTCATACACAGTACTTACATAAAGATATTTATAGGAATGCTACCTCAGATAAACGCCTCTAGTGAAGGTGTCAAAGTTTGCTGTTGTTAATTCACAGTGTTTGAGGCCAAAGAGCAGTAACAAAGTAGGCAGCATATGTAGCACATTCATATGTACCAGGATATGAAATGCTGCTTCGGGAGCACCTTTACGAGCCTCTGTATTCCCTGCCCTCTTTTGTGGAAGTTATCGCTGTATTAGATGTTGTTGAACATATTTGATATGAAAGCATTGTCTGTTTGCTACCAGTATCTAACGAGTATCTCCCCTAGAGTTGCCAGCAAGGTGCTGATTAATTAACTGAAGTAGTGAAGCTGAATCGTACAACAGCTGTTTGGAGAATTGTCATTGCCTCGGTCTCTTTCCGCATCTATTCATTCCCTTGTAGTGCTACTACGAAATTGTAAATTTGGGAAACTTTCTGTTGTTCCTACCTTCACTCGTCCACGCTCCATACCAAAGGGAGAGGCAGCTGGTCAAGGCTTATTTATAAAAAGAGAAGGGAAGCAAAAAAAGAAGGGAAAAGAAGAAGATAAACTTCCTGTAAGTCACAGCCCTGCTGTCACTTGTCAATAGCAGCTGACAATAGATGGTCCTCCAGGCAGAATGTCAAAACAGGAATCACATATCTCCTCTGTTGATTGAGAAGTTCAGTGATCTGACAGCCCTTCCCTGGGACTGCTGTGCATCCCAGGGAGGCAGCTCAGCTCTCTGGGCCAGCAGTGGCTCAGATAAGGGTGGCTGAGTAGCCCCAGCCCACTCCCATGGCGTAATGGCACTTGGCAGAGGATCCCAACCTGCGGACCTCAGCTGCCCCGCCGAATAAAGATGATTATTCAGGAGAGTATAAGCGGTATTAAGTGGCAGATGGAGGGGTGGGGGAAAGTGTTGATAGGACACACATTTCTTGCTGAAACACACAGGATAAGCTTTCTGCACTTGGAGCAGCTGCAGATTCCAAAGGAGAAGGTGTGATGACCATTTTTTTCATTTTAGCCAGAGAGAAATTAATGCAAGGCAAGGTTTGGCACACTCTCCTTGGGCTGATCACCTGATCACCTGAGTAAGCTGGGCTTATTCCACTTGACATGCTCAGCCGTGACATGCTAGAGATCGAAACGTTAACACCAGCTGCATCTCTAACTGCTACTCTCTGCAATTTAATTTAATATTATGCTTCTTTACATAGGCCTCGCTTTATTATGCTTGAGAATTATGAAGACTAGAAATTACACATGTGATTAAACACCATCTAATCACTCCGTGTACTAAATAAGCCAAACTGCATTGGAAAATAGATCAGGTACAATTTTGGTGTGAAACAAATGAATGCAGGAATTTACTGCATTGATATAGATGGAGCATCTGCCTCATGATAAAATTAAGTCTTGTGACAGAAATAAATCACTGTAGGGGAGAATGCAAACCATTATCCAATAGGATTTTCTCTTTTCTTCTTATGTGACGGGAGTTATTGGATTCCCTGATGTTAGACAGCCAAGTGCATCCATGATATGATGATAAATCACGAAGGCTACACAATTTGAAATTTAACAGCTACTTATTTTTGAGATGTTAAGATAAAGGAAAAAATACTTTGATTTCTGCAAGTAACTATTAAATTGGGAATCTCCTTTTCTAATAATCTGATACTCTGTTACTCTGTCATATCATCAAACAATGCCAGCAACCAGCAGTGGGTAGAATAGATTTTGGACTAAGATGAATACAGGAACCACTTATCCTTCTTTTTTTTTTTTTTTCTTTTCCAGTATTCACAGTTTTATCTAAAGAACACCATTTAAAGGTTACTGTTGACATAAGAATGTACTGTTCTTATTACATTTTCATTTTTGCATGAATATGTACTTGAATGGAGGGGGGGGAAGGGTTTTGTTGCTACTTTCCACATTTGAATGAAAAAAATCCATACACTATGTTAAAAATACAGAATAAATAATGGAACTTCAGCATGTATAGTGGTTGATAAATGTGATTCACAAAACATACCTTCATGTTTTAATAGCTTTCCATTGTTAGATGCATGCTATTAATTAGTGGAAAAATGGATTCATCTATCCAGGATGTACTTATATTTCTTGCCTTTAACCCTTTTTTCACTGTCTTGACTTTAGACTGTTATCTCAAAACATTACCACCAGCTGGAAAAGATGTGACTGAGGGAAAACAGCTAAGAAGGATGCATTCTTAAGCAAACCTGTGAGGAATGCCTGTGAGTTGGATGCAGTCGTCAGGGCATTTCAGAAATTCCCTGGACCTTTCAATTTGGTCACAGATTCTGAGTATGTCGCAGGTGTAGTGTCTCGAGCTGAGTCAGCTGTTCTTCAAGAGATCACTAATAAGAGATTATTTGAATTGCTGAATAGGCTCGTCGAGTTAGTCTCTAACCGCGAGCATCCATTCTATGTCATGCATGTGAGATCACACACAGATCTACCTGGGTTCATTGCGGAGGGAAACCGTCGCGCCGATTCTTTAGCGGCGGCTGCTGTTTCGCAGGCCCCCCTCCCAGATGTGTTCAGTCAGGCTAAAATCAGCCACCAACTGTTCCATCAAAATGCCCCTGGCCTGGTTCGTCAGTTCAATCTGACGCAGGAGCAGGCCAAGGCAATAGTGGCCACATGTCCCCAATGCCAGCAAGATCAAATGCCTACCATAGCCTCAGGGGCTAATCCCCGAGGTTTGGCAAGCTGCGAGTTGTGGCAGATGGATGTAACGCACATTCCATTTTTTGGCCGATTGTGTTACGTCCACGTCTCAGTGGATACTTTCTCCGGGGCGATCTATGCTTCTGCCCACACAGGTGAAAGGGCAGCGGATGTTCAGAGGCATCTGCTCCAGGCATTCGCTGTCTTGGGCATCCCTAAGACCTTAAAAACAGACAACGGCCCTGCGTATGTTTCCAAGGAGCTGCAAAGCTTTCTGCAGCAATGGGGAATAGTGCATAAAACCGGCATCCCCTATTCCCCGACAGGCCAAGCCATGGTGGAAAGAGCTCACCAGAGCCTTAAGAAGGTCCTATCCTGGCAACTACCGACGATGAAGGCAGAGACCCCCCAAGTCCGGCTATCAAGGGCATTGTATACACTCAACTTCCTGAATTGCTCTTTTGACAGCCAAAACCCTCCGATAGTCCGACATTTCAGCAGTCACCAGCAGCTGCAGCCTAAAACCAGGCCACCGGTTCTTGTAAAAGATCCGGAGACCTGGCAGACGGAGGGCCCCTTTGACCTGGTAACTTGGGGGAGGGGATATGCCTGCGTGTCCACTCCCTCGGGTCCCAAGTGGGTACCATCTAAGTGGGTCAGGCCCTTCGTCCCGAAGCAGGGGATCAAGAAGGAGGCAGTACCACAGGTCCGGCAAGCATGTTGGCGTCGGCGGAAGAAACTGTCCCATCAATCCTCCTCATTCTCTCCAGATCTCACTCCAGTTACTGAAGAACCCTCTCCCCCAGCTTCTCCTCCACCCCTTGATCTTTTATACCACCTTTCCTCCTTTTTCCCCCCGGCTCCAACCATTACCCCTCGTGAGTTTTACTTAAATTGGTTGTTTGGGGAGGAACCATATCTGTGAATCCTGCATACTTTTACGGCTCTCCTTTCATTTCAGTTTTATCTCCCCGAATAGTCTTCGAATTGACTACGCTGGCTCTCAATCTTTGTTTGTTGTTGACCGTACTGATGACCTGCAGATTCCTTCTGCCACCGGCGGAGCCGTGGGTCATCCCCCAGCCAAAAATCAACGTCTGGCGTGCCTTGGCCCAATCATTAGGACAGGACAGTATATGCCTCGACACCGGCGCAGGAGAGGACCCGATGTCGTCTTGCCTTGTGGGGATCCCTTTCTCCCCAGGCGAGTTCCCCCTTGCCTTCCAGTCTGCCCTTTCCCCCGTTTTGGCCCAGAGCCTAACTTTCCTCCCCGGTTTTGAACCCAGTAATGCCTGGAGAAGTGGAGTAGCTAGGCTCAGTCCTGCGCCCTCCGAGCCCACAGAACTGCATCTACTCGGTTCCGCCAACTCCTCAATTTGTTTTCAGTTTGAATATAGTTATGCCCCCATATATAAGGGCAGTGAGGTGGTCCGGCAGACAAAGAAACAATATCAAGCGAGCCAGTGGTGCCGCGCTGTTCTAAAAATCATGGGCCCTACCTCTACCAAGCGGACCCCTTACGCCCTTCCCAGGGGGGTGTTCTTGATTTGTGGCGATCGAGCGTGGGTAGGCATCCCCTCTGGTCTGATCGGAGGGCCGTGCACATTTGGCCGGCTGACGCTGTTTACCCCCAACATCACCCAAATTATCAATTGGAAAAGGAATAACATCACATCCGAATTGGCCAGATCTAAAAGAGATCTTAAAGATCTCACTGAAGATTGTGATGATAAAGTTACCCATTGGTCTCATTCTAAATCCGTCGCCTTTACCATTTTATTGCCATGGTTATCGGTGGCGAAATCTCTGGGTGAATTGGGCCGCCTGGAGTGTTGGGTGGTTAAACAAGCCAATTATACTTCAGCCGCGTTATACGACCTCCTTAAAGATGAGGAAATTACAAGGAAGGCAACGCTCCAAAACAGAGCAGCAATAGATTTTCTACTGCTGCTCCATCACCATCACTGTGAGGAGTTTGAGGGCCTCTGCTGTCTGAACCGCCGAGGACGCCAGATACTCCATCAAAAAACTCTAAGACCTCGTCCATCAGGTCAGGCAAGAGCCATCAGACTGGCTGGGGGACATATTCAAGGGTTGGGGCCTTAGCGGGTGGGCCAGTTCGGTGTTAGAATCAGTTTGTAAAGTGGTTTTGAGCTTGATTGTATTTTGCATTTTGATCGTACTGATCCGTAGTTTGATCAAAGGACTAATAGCTAAAGCCACCTCAACGACTGTCAATCATGCCGCACTTCCTCTGGAGGAACATTTCGAGCTGAAGGACCTCTCCTCAGAAGCCGGAGGAGATTCAGATGAAGAGGGATCCACAGAGCTGCCTCAAGAACGTAAGTGGGCTAGCGAACTCCAGCTCGAAGAAAGCGAAGATTGGCAGGACAAGCCGCAGACACCTTCCTTTTGAGTTGCATAGAAAATTTTAATTTTATTTGATAAGAAACGGGGAGATGCTGTGGTGTGTTCTTAAGTTCGTTAGTTTGCTCCCCCCATTTTCTGTATTACTTCCTGCTGCTACCCTGCCAGTTATGTTGCTATGGAAATGAAACTGCTCCTCCCTTGGTTTCTCTTATAAAGTGAAAGTTGTTTCCTCCTTGGGGTCAGTCAATCACTCTTTTTCTCCTCCCAGGTTTCGAGAATTTTCTTTTCTCTGGGAGGTATGGTTGGCTGTAGCCCCGGAGCCCCTCCTATGATTTATAACAGTTGGTTACTTTAGTATATCAGTTATGTTTCGTACCTCCAAATATGTATTCCTATTGGATAGCCGGGTTTCCCTGCCTTCTTCCCCCCTTTTCCCTTAAAACCCTCTCCTGCCCCTTGTTCGGGGCCATTTGCTGGGTGTTTCCCCTCCTTGTTGGTTCTTCTGTAATAAACCGACAGTTTACCCCCAGCAAGTGGTCGCCTCCTAATTCGTCTCTCACCGCGCTGCTCCGAGCTATCCCCCAGCTCAGCCCGAGGCCAAAAGACGCCGAGGGGGGCTGTTTTCTGATGCGCAGGGGCCCTGGCCTTCGCCCCTCACCAGATAGCCGGATTCCAGGGCCGTTCACGCCCCCGCGCAATAAACCATGAGTTTACGATTACAATACAAATGAAGAGATGAAGGTAAGGAGTATTAGTATAGCATTGTTAAGCAAAGTGCCAGTTCAGTTGCCTTTGGTGGAAATACAGCAATAACATAAACCCAATGGTCTTGCAGGTGGGCAGTGGTGTCACCCTTTGGGCACAGTGTCTGGGCTGAGTGTGGCTGTCACTGCACTTTATCCAAACAGCCTCTCTGCAGCCTGACCTGAGACAAGTCGTGCTGGGAGGGAGGGAAGGTGGAGGGGAGAAAGCACTCAGTGTTGATCACTTGTGATTATGGTAATCTCCATCAGAAGCTTTAACTGCTCTAAACTCTGGCTGTCTTCAGACAGACCTAGCTCCATGAGACAACACCATAAAGGCCTTTACAGAAGTGAAATTGCTCTGGTTTAATGAGCCTGTGGCACACAAACACAGGCACTTCAGGCCAGGGAAGAAGGTGCCATAACTCTACTATGAGCTGAGGGAAGTGAGACCATCAGCAGACCCCCTCCTGCCACAACACAGAGCAAGCTCCAAATCACAGGCTAACCTAGTGTGTTTCCTCACAGAGGAAGAAGGAGAAAACCCAAGATGTTTATAATTACCTGTCCCACACTGCCTGAGAAGCACTGTGATGCACAGGTGAAAGCTACTTATTATTTGACATCCTTTGGCTGACAGGGACATGATAACTGGCACTTGCTGATGTACCTCTGGGCAGGGAAGGCATCAGAGCAGACAGTTAAGCATTCCTGCAACACTCTATACTAAGAAACCCCAATACACACTGATTTCTGCAAGAGACAGAGGAGGAAGACCAAAGATAAAGCAAGCACAATAGCCATCCAAAGCTTAGTCTGGGCATGAGGAGTTTGCAGCCAGGAAGAGAGCTTTGCCCAATTTTCCAGTGCACAAGTAAATTCAGACTAAGGCAGTGAGCCCACGCTGTAAGGCTGCCCTGCATCCAGCCTGACAGGACACAAATCTACTCTCTACTCCATACAGCGTGTGGTTCCAGACATATGGTTTAGGCAAAAGCAGGTTGTTTAGATCAAGTACCATAGCTAAAAGCCATGATTACTGTTTGCAAGAAGAAGTGGACTTTCTCCAGCCATGTCCACAACCTTTTCTTTTACCTCTTTAGCAGGGAAGTTTGACAGTTGTGTTCAGAAAGAGTGGGTTTTAAGTGACTAGAGTGCAGTAGATTATTCTATTTGTATCACTACAGGTGTAAACTTTCCAATAACCTCACAAGGTAACTTATTTTTAACCCTGAAATAGTGGCCTAGCCCTAAAAGACAAGTTCCTTAGTGTTGCAATACCAAAGTCATCAAGAGTTTCAGACCTGACAGAGCAAGAGCAATGCCTGATGTAAGTGTAATTATCTGTCTAAAACACACACAACTCCCAAAAACATTGTTTGAGTTGTTGCAGCACAAACATTGAAATCAAGCACTCAGAAAAGCAGGGAACACAAAGCTTGAATTGATTCTTCAACCTTACTTTTGCCTGTGCTTATGCCTTTCAATAATTTGTATTTCTTTAATTAAACTAATAAACACCATTAAGAAATCTCAACAGGAAATATCATAGGTTGACACAAGAACATTATTATCATGCAGGGTTTTGCACAGAAAGAAACCACAACAGAAAACACTGAGATTTTTAACTAATGCTTGCTGACTATTATTCAATCTCTTGGGAGGTTTTGTGTGTTTTGATTGGGGTTCCTCAGCTCTCTGCACTGACTACCCCTTGCAGTCACCTCCCACAGCTGCACCACCACGAGTCCTGGTGAGAGCTCCAATCTAGCCAGCTGCAGAGAGATGGAATCGTGCTGCCATGGAGCCACGGGTGCAGTCATGCTGTAGTGGAGCCATGGATGGAGTCATGCTGCCGTGGAGCTGAGAAGCCTCAAGAACAAAATGTAAACAATGGTTATCTGCTGCTGTGGAATGCAACAGGTGGATCTGTGATTGGTCTCATGTAGTTGTTTCTAATTAATGGCCAATCACAGTCCAGCTGTCTGGGCAGTCTCAGTCAGTCACAAGCCTTTGTATCATTCTTAGATAGCCTTCTGATGAAATCCTTTCATCTATTCTTCAAGTATAGTTTTAATATAATACATATCCTAAAATAATAAATCAAGCCTTCTGAAACATGGAGTCAGATCCTTGTCTCTTCCCTCATCCTCGGACCCCTGCGAACTCCACCACATAGAGTCACCTCAAAGCTTAGTCCCACCTCAGAATGGGGGAAGTAGTGCCAACCACTGAAGTGTTTGGACTTCCAACATCACTCTAAAACCTGGGATAGCAGGATATTGTGTTCGCAGGCAGCCTACAAGCCCTATACCACCAAAGTAACTCAGTTCCAAGACCACTCTTACATCTACTAAATTTAGGCCACTAGCTCAGGAGCAAAGATGTGTTTTCTTGCAGATCCTTCATTTAGATAGCTAAGAGTAAGCTCAGCTGGAAGACTGGAGGGTGAGATGGGCCATGGTGGAAACTGGTGTGAGATAACCTTTTTAATCTACTATAATCAATATATCAATGGAAAAATCTGAAGAGCAAGAGGAGAGAAGATGAATACATGCATAGCAAATTGCATTTCAAATTATTTCCGCAGAAAGTTTAAGACTAAATTTGTTTTAACACCCATCTTTAAAATCAGGGCATAAAGCAACCAGTATTTTATCACCAAGAGCATTCAAGTTTGGTTGCCCTTCAGAAATGAGGAAGATCAGACTATAATAGCTTTATATGTGAAAACAGTCTTTGATTGACAGAATCTAATCATTTGAAGGGCAGCAAACCCACATTAGGAAAGCAGAATTCTCTGTTCAAGTTCTGGCTTGCAACATCTATTAGCATCTTAACATTTGTCTGTATGAGTTTTTGCTAACTGAACATATTATTATTCCGTTACTGTGGTAGAAAAATAGCAACGTTTCTTTTCTATGATAAAAAATATGTGGGTACTTTTCCTGTAGTTTATATATCTTACACTATTGGTCATTTTTAAAGGGTTTTCTTTTTTAGGTCCACCATTTATCTTTCTATTCTGAGAAAAAGGTAGTTTGTTTAGCACAACAAGACCTTCACATAACTTTCCGGTATCAATTATTACAGCAACACAGCAACTCCCGTGTGAAAGGTTTCCTGTAATGTGTCTTGTGCAGACAAATAAACACGGCAGAAAAAAAAGACAAAGTACATATAACCTTCTTGCTGTCTATCTTACAGAAATAGCTACAAGCAAAGAGAATTAACAGGAAGTTTGATCATAGAAACAAAGTCTCATAGTGGCAACCCAGCATGATTATAAAACTGCAAACCAAAAAAATTTGAAACAAAAACCATGATGAAGCATGTTTTTCAAAAAAGGATTTTGGGTAGGGTGTGGGGGTTTTCTGCTAAATGTGTATAGGAATAATAAGAGTTGAAGGAGCCTACACAGTATCTTGTGTACATGAAGAGATGTTGAGACTGGGAAGAGGCTGTTTCTTGTGGTGTGTGTTTCTGTTGTTGGCTTTCTGCTGATGTCTCCCACAAACAACCAAAACCAAGCACAAGTCTCTCATTCTGGGAGGATTTAGGTTGACTGCATGGGAATAAGACTCTGTTTTAAATCCAGCAATTACCCCAGGATATGAGCCCCTCCAGGCTGACACATGGTCCATATATCAGGACCCATCAATAAGGAAACCAAAGAAGGGTGAGGGCATCTGCCACAGCCTGAGCTGGAAGAAGCACAGAGACTTCTAGAACAGGAGAATACAAGAAGACAATACATACTGGTTTTGTGAAATACTACTGGGACACCACAAGTTTGGGGCAGCAGCTTGAAATTCCAGTATTGCTGAGCACACAGCCTACCCAGGAACTTGGAGCCTGAGCAACTGGGCTGGCTTTGTGGCATACATTTCATGTGAAACACATGGCAAACTCTACCTTTTAGAACAATTATTGCCTTTTTAAGGACAATTATGTATTATGTACGATGTATAATTTATTCCGGAGGTTACTGGTTTATAAAAGAGTCGTGGGCAAACTGCCAAGTTATCATCTGAACTGTAGTTATGAGTAATAACAAGGGTTATAATTTACATTCCTACTCTGTTTTTAAGTTAATGAGCTATCCAGTATGAAACCCAGCACTTGGCTTTTTGTTTCTGTGCTTTCTTATATTCATGAATCCAGCTTAGTTTTATAATTTGCCTCTTAAATTTGTGGCACCCTAAATACCCTTGACTAAACTGTCAGGGGAGTGACCATTTCCATGAACAGAGACACCACTGTGTGCTGACCCACAGCTCTTACACAAAGACCTCAACATTTGCACTTGCTCGGGTCAAAAACAAAATACTACCAGGACAACAGGAATATACCTTCTTTTTTAGAATAAAAAAAGTAAAAGTCCTTCTCTGGAATATTTCCACTTCCACTTGGCCACTAGCCACCGGGACAAGGTGCTTCAATGCAGCATTTCATCCACAGTGCTGTTCCTCAAGTAGCCTGGCACTGAGCTGCAGCACTGGGGATGAGCCATGCCCTGGTACAGGGCTAATGGAAGTATAACCTTCTGGCCTAGGGGAAAGGATGCCAGTGACAGAGCCACATTGTCACTGCACTCAATTTTCCCACCTGACCAGATAGCTCTTTTATATTAAAAACCTGGAATAGAGGTTTTCAACCTGCAGTGAGAGACTGCAATAACACACCTGGTGCACCATCTTTTTCTTTCTGACAATGGAGCAAAAAATAGAGTTGAACACCAAGGATGAGACTGAATTCAAGGAAGTAACAAACTCACTGAACTCAACTGAGAGAGAGCTACCAAGATGTCCTGGCAAAACATTGAGAGACAGAATTGATATAAAGGGCAAGAAGAGAAGGGCAGAAAATACATAAGGCTTGTTGTTAACAGGGCCACTTATGTCTGTCACCAGAGAATAATATCTATAAATCCTGAGCCAGACTTTGTTGAATGTAAGCCTGGCAGGTTCACCAAGCTTAATTTGCCCTTCATACCCATGGCACTGCTAAGAGTAGCCCAGTGGTACGTCTGCTTCCCATAAGAAACTCATAATCACTTCCTCTTCCCCTAGAAGTAGTAACAAATCATTAAGTCCTTGGCACATACAAAAGAAGCAGTAATTAGATGATGCCAGGCTAGAGTTTTCATCAGTGATCTTCCAGTCATGGTTCTAAAGTGCTACTGCAGAGCCAAGTATTAATTATCTGAAAATTAGTACTTGGTGATGGACCAAGTCTTTTCTCATCCTAACTCAGCACCACCAGTGTATGAAAGAAATGAGACCAAACACTCATCAAGAAAAGGAAGGCATAAGTAAATATGGCAGAACTTTCAGTGGAAGTTGGTTCACTTGATTTTTGCTTATTACTCTCTCTGAGGCTTTGCTTTATCCTCTCAACCCAAGGACTCAGCTGACCTATCTGAGTCAGGATGGGGGCAGCTGGAGGATCCCAGTAAGTTAAGGAGAGCCACCTGCAGGGTGTGACTCTTTCCAACTGAAGACTAAAGACAGCTCTGCAGGTGCCACATTCTGTCCACTGACTACTCAGGGACTCAAAGACTGCTCCATGGTGGGATGGACCCAGGTTTGCACCCTTCCCTTTCAAACCTGTTGAAGCCATTGTCTCCAAGCTAGAGGTAAAAACTGTGTCTCAGTCATTGCTGACACTAAACCAAGAAAATAATTGTTTCAGGGAAAGAGACAGATGAATGCTAGAAGTAGAATTCACCTCTGTAGAAAAACAGGCTTTCTTCTCCAGCTTTCCCAGTGCTGTGGTAGCCCTGTGGACCCATGGCAAGCCTGAAGGCAAGCCTGGGCTCAACCCTCCTATTGTTTTACATTTTCACAACACAAGGTGAATGAAGGAAGCTGGATGCTTTCTTCTGCAACATCTGTGTTCCAGATGTTACACAGTGGATTACCCACTGTGCTTTTTGTCATTTTGCTTTAAAAGATTTGCTAGTTACTATTGCTGCATTTCCATGGGACAAAACCTCCTTCTATGCAACCTTTTACAAGCAAAGCAGTTTTTTTTAGAGTCCTACAACCCACGTACAAGAAAACAAGAAAAAAGGATTTTCATGAATAAATGAAGGATCACAAGCCTTTCAGAAGATGAGGTCAAGAGCTTTAGGTTTAAAAAGCTCACCAAAAAAGTGCCTAATCCAGAATATTTTTCTCTGCTTGCTAGATTTTGACTAGAGACTCTAATGTGGTTTCTGTTTGACTGTTTCTCAAGAAACCTCCACATACAGTCAAACATCATTAAATATTCACTAGAAACATGGAAAACCCTTCCAGACTGGAACCTCAACTCTTACACCATGCTTGTAAAATGGCGCAGTGATAAGGAAGATCTACCACAAAAAGAAAGATTTTTTTGAAGAAGCCACATCCTCTGGCTTCACCACCACCAGGGGAGAGGCAGGAGCTGGTCAGCTGACGCTCCCTGAGGCTTTCAGCCTCCCAGCCAAGTCCTCTTTGTTAGGTGCTCACTGTGGGTGCTGCTGTGGGCTCCTCCAGAGTCATTTACAACAGGACACACTACACCTGGCAATAAGCACATGAAAGGCACAGTGGACACAGTCAGTATTAGGCTAACATCCCTGATGAACCCCTGCTGCTTCAAGGGAAAGAAGGAGACTTTGACATGATGGAAAGATGAATGAAATCTGGGAGCAGCAAGAGCAGGAAATCATGGGAATAAGGGAGGAGAAGGGTACCCCTGCATTTTGCAAACTGATGATATCCACTGGGAGTGCAGCTGGCTGCTCCTTAATCAGAGAAACCCTGAAGCTACTATCATTTATTTGGTTTCCTGAGCAGTAATTGCTTGAGAAGCAAGTTGTCATAAATAGCTCCCTGATGGTCCTCCCACTTTGTGCTGGCTACTGCTGGAGCAGCAGAGAATCCTGTCCTGTACTTCTGAGGTTTACTTTTAAAAGTTAAGAGCAACAGAAACACCCAAACCATTCATGTTGGCAAAAAAGGCTTACTAAAATGTTAACAGGAGCTTTTAAAGCATAAACATAGATTTATAGAGATAAATATATCTTTATATTTATATTTAAAGATATAAATACAATCTCTATTAAACTGAACAGCTTAGCTTTTGTTCCCCAGCACACAAGAAGCTTGTATTCATACACACATGTGGCAATATATGATACTGAAAATTAAATAAAAAATATAAACTTAAATTTCTCCCATGATAATTGCATAGTACAGATGTATTAGAACCCACCTTATCCCCAGTCTGCTTAGCTATAAAAGCAATGCAGTTCATTAGGCACTCTTCTATGTTACTCAAATTACAATATGGGAATTTTTATGTCACTTATATCACTCCTCTTTATATAGGTTTAGTAGGAGCCCACCTAAATATTAATGCTCTCCACTGATGTTCTTTATTACCCTAAACCAGCTTCAGTGCCTGACTGCAACAATCACCCCCAAAAGCAGGACCAGCTGCAGAGTGATGCCACTCTCTCAGAAACTCATTTCAAACTACTACCAAACATTTTGCCACTTTTCAGCCTAGGCAACTACTTAGGATTTTGCTTTTCATTACCCAGCACATCTGGATCAAGCCCTTTTTTAAGGGCTTACATGATTAATTTAAGTCAGCTTGGGGGGCAAAGAAAGAAGATACTTGGAGAACAGCTATAAAACCTAACAAGGAAGCAGATGGAGTTTCTGTAACTAGGAGTACCCTGATACTGCAGGTCAGACTTTGCTGGAATAAAGAAACACAGTCAGGGGCAAATGCAAACTTGACATCCAGCTGTTGTGGCACCAATAAGCAGGGGTATTTTTGGTAGCTTTATCTCTCACATCATGGTACTGCCATTGCAGGGGAAGTGTCCTGAGACTTTTAGAACAGAGATAGACATTATTAAAGAAAAACAGAGGAAGGTGAATGCTTTCCAAGTGAAGGTAGTGGCCCAGTGTCTCAGTGGCACTCACTGAATGCCCTTTGCTGCTGCCAGTATTGCCCACCCATGCAGCTGCCCCTGAACTTGTCCCTGGCGTGAGCCTGCCTGCCTGCTTACATCTGGGACAAAGATAAAACATGCTGCCCTGGTCTTACAGAGTAGCAGCTTGTTCAGCAATGCTCATAGACTACCCCAAATTTCCCTGACTTGAATAATTCTGTGCAATTGTGTTTGAACTGCTGGGAAAAATATCTGAAATGAGACCATTTCAAGTTCTCTACCCTCCCCACCCCAGCAGTGCAGCTCTGTATCCATGCCTCTATAGATGCAGAACAAAACAAGATTCAGCAAAGTGTTTAAAATGTCACAGGTTACTTTTTTCATATTTCTACACAGATGTGAATGCTTTGCAAGATGTAACCAGGCTTCTCCTTCACCCCAATTTATGAAAACTTCAATTTAAAAAGAGGGGAAGGAAATCATGCCTTACGCTGCCCCTAAATGTCAGTCAACCTCAAGACTAGGGAACCGGTCTCTGCTTTTCAAATGTCAGTAAGACTTCTCATAAAAAAAACATGGTTGAGATGTCTGTATAGTTCACATGCTGTATGATCTCATTTTCAAATATTTCTGATCTTTCCATTCTTTCACGGTTTGGCTGTCAGAGTAAACCAATTCACAGCTCCCTCCCATCTGCAGTTCCATCACAGAAACAGTCATGTGCCCCCTGATATCTCAGTCTTTTAACACTGGCTTTTTTTTCCTCTCCCCTTTTTCCCCTGTTTTAAACAATACCCTAAATTTAGCTTTCACACCTCAAAAAGAATGCTATAAAAATAAACAAAAGACCCAGGACAAAAATTGAACATAAAAGTTGTTGAAGATATTGTTTCTTGACAAATAGCCTCTCTAAACATCGTAAATTGTCCAAAACATCTTAAACCTTTGCTCTACATCATCCACAGAGGACTGCAAAGGGAATACAGCCAAGGAACTGCAGGCTAATTGAAAAAATCATTCACTTGAGATACAGTAAGTATCACAGTCCAGTTGTATAAAAGTATACAGAAACTTGACACAAGTGATATCTTCCATGAACTAAGCAACTGACTAATCAGCAAACTCGAAAGGAAAATAATCTGGTTTTTTCCTCCTTTGCATTGCTGAATTTGCATTTAATAATTCACATGAGATTAAAAACCAAAACCAAACAAAGGTCAAGGTACTGATGTAAAGCGTGACACCGATTCCTTCTCTGCCTCCAAGACTGTTGCCTCTCAAAAAGAAAACTACAGTATTGACTGGTAAAGCTGGTATAAGGACCCAGGAGCTGCTATTTCTAAACCCCTATTATTCAAAGATTGTTATCACATTTTTCCATTAGCAGAAGTAAGTAAAAGCTTTGCTATATAACTGACAATGTTATTTTGGGGGGAAGGAGAAAGAAGGTTCAGTATTGTACTGCAAGAGGTATCCTATAGATCTTGACTTTTTGTAAGATTTTTGTGCCTTTTTTCTTGAGGCCATTTAGCATTGACTTTGCCTATTACTGATTTTACAGCCAGTTTGAGGTTCTGGGTTTCACAGGTTACTGTTATTTACATGATATTTTTAATAATATGCACTCTGTCCCCCCAGATCCCATTTAAGTAGATTTAGTATATCACTCAAAAATATCAGACACTCACATTTCAAGCCCTGTCCTTCCACTGGTTCGTGATACAGTGAAAACAGGCCACTATGCTGTGATTCCCAGAAATCTGTTCTATGCTCTAACAGCATTCACTTTCAGACTCTCCTTTTATGCCTCAGTAACTGAATTTTTCACTGTCACTAGTTGCCTAATCCTTCCACTCCCTTTGAAGCAGTAGGTGAGTACACATATGCTTGGGCATGTTTTTCTCTGCCTCATATTGAGATACTATAAATGTAGTCATACAGAGAAGTGCATCACACTCTCCATTTTGAAATCCCTAAGAAAATAATATCAGGGATACTGAAATCATCTTCAGAAGATCCCTCCATTATCTCTTTTCGATGAACACAGTGTGGTTCATCCTCTCAGCACAGCAACAAGCTGCTAACATGACAAGACAAAATATCTCATTTTTGAAGGTTTAGAATCAACTATTGATGAAGTAATTCCAGTTAAAGCTTAGTGTATCTTGTGCTTTGCACTTTAAAATACTTACAGAAATGTAAATCAAAACTCTATTAAATAGCCAGTAAAAAAAAAAAAATCTACTTGGACAACCTCCAGAAAAAGAATACTGAATACAGACATAGCTCAAGCAAACAAACAAAAGAAGGCTCAACAGAAAAATTCTATTAAAAGTACCAATTTATATAATGGAACATCATACCACTTTTTAGGTATAGCATGAGTCAGGAAAGGAGACAGACAAAAAAGGAAGCAGAGGGAAGAACTGGATGGATGAGGGATGTATAACACATGGTCCTGGAAGGGAGATGGCAGATCGTGGTCACAAACAGACTGCAGGAACCTCGGAAGAGGATTGACTCCAGCTTGAAGTCAACTCTATCCAGGTACAAGGAAAAAAAGCCCCTGAACTTTCCACAGCATAAAGCAAGAAGGGCAGTCCTGCAGCTCCTGTAAGAAAATCCTTATGCAGCTCAGATGTATTTATTGTTTACTTAGGCAATCCAACATTTCCTCCCTGGAAATGTTTCTAGAGATTTGGCAGCTGTCAACTCTGTAATCAGGCAAGGCCCTTAAAAAGGGGCTTTCCAAGCTCTGGCCCACAGATTCTTCAGCATCTCCATTTCCAAGGATTTTAGGAATGATTATTACCAAAGCTGAGACTACTAGTTGTGGTCTTAATGTTTCTTTGCAGAAGTTAGTATGTCCAACAGAAGTATTTCAGAGGGATTCATGTCAAGGATGACCAAAGACTATCAAGGTCTAGAATTCACAAATTTGTTTACTCATTCATTTTGCCTTGCAAAAATTTGTCCAAATACGGCACCTGACATTATATTCTCATTGCACTGGAATATCAGTTGCTCAATAGTTTCTTGCTTTTCTTTCTTCATTAGGCATATTTCCTTCCCTTTTCCAAGCCATGACCCTGCAGCTATGCCTGTGAATTTGGTGCTCTTGGACTCCAAAGAATTTTTCATTTATCACAAAGGTTTCACAGCACTGGCTCTGACATCCTGGGATTATTTTGCTGTGCCAGACACCAGAAAAAGGGTTGGCTTAATAAAATATCTATTTATTATTGTAATTGTTGAATGTTGAAACAACAGCAGCTGGGGTACATTTGGGCTTCTGAAAAAGTTTCAACAGATGTCAAAAACTGCACCTCCAAAAATACAGACCATTTCTAAAATAATCAAGTCCAGCCTTCTGTGCACTGTTTTGCTTAAGCTAATAATACATCAACTTCTGTGAGGCATTTTGAAATTAATGAATGGAAAAAGAGACATAGTCCAAATTTTAAACTATGCATTTCATGATGAGCAACCATCATCATCTTACACAGGAGAAACCCTGAGAAACAAAACAAAGGGAAAAGACATCACGACCTCCAAGCCCTGTTCTAGCTTATCTGTGTCTCACTGCACCAACGCCCTCAGGATGCATCTTCCCAGCAGGAGACACCCAACTCCCAGGGAGCAACAGGAGAATCTATCCCTGCTGTCTCCAGTTTTCATACTCAGCCTTTGAGACTAACAAACTGTATTTGTCCTTTTTTTTTTTTTCTGATGTCATTAAAAATGAAGAAAAATCAATACAATTAAATACAAAAATACAGAGAAGGAAATTACAAAATATAATGCTAAATATTTAAATAGAGTTGACCACTAAGATCTTGAAGGTTTTATTACTCCCAGTTGAGAGTGTAAATGGATCAGTTACTTGCACAAGCTAAGTAACAAAATTGTCTTAACTTGGCAATGCAAACTGGTAAGTACAAATAAAACAACAGTAACTGAATCATATCCTAATTCATCCTGATGCTTCCTTCTGATTCACAGCTTTTCAGCTGCAGCAGTTTCCAACCTGTATATTCAAATGGAAATAATACACCAGAAATTGTGGTTTATTAAGAAACCATTTTGCTTGGGCCATCTCTTACCCCAGGTGACCTAAAGGAGTTCAAGGCATGTGTCCCCAGCCTTCCCAGGCATGTGCTGTAGTGGGCTACATGGAGCATAAACCAAGGACAGAGAAACACTGCCAAATATTTGTTATGCCTAATATTCATGTACATTTATCTAATCTCCTATATAATACAGGCTGACAGAACAAACAGGCCAGCTGAAGCTAATCTGTGTATGTTCTTAGTGTATGTAAATAGTCTTTTTCTCAGTTTGTTTCCTTAAAGTATGGAGCCTGCAATTATCTCACACAGGGACAAAGGCATGACATGTTACTTAGTACTTTTAATAATGACAAATTCAGTCCTGGTGACGAGGGAGTTTAAACCTGCCTGGCTATAAGCTGCAGAGTAAGATTTTCCAAGAGAAATCTTTTGTCCTATGGGCTCATTCATTTTAAACCTCTCTACTTGTTCTGTCCTGGCCCCCCTCAAAAACAGAATTTCTTCCGCAGTCATTCATTAAATCACTTTCTGAAGACTGTTCTTCAGGTACTAAACCAGGTAAATTAATTCCACTATTAGAAACACTAAATGTGAAAACTGGGACTTGAGGAGAGAACAAAAACAAACCAAAATAAAAGCCCAAAAACTAAACCAAGAACCTACAAGGCACATCTCTGCATTTCATTAACATTAAACTTCAAATAAACATCTGCGAAACTGTTGATACAGTTGATTGCACATCATCATCTTCATGTCATGGTTAAATCATTGTATTTTGAGAGTACAGCAGCTATCTAACTAGAATGGGAGATTCTGAGATTAAACAGCCTTTTTCTTCTACTCCTCCTCTAACAATTTTTCATGTTTTGACAAGAATAAAATGTCACCCAGATTTTCCTGGGACCTTTTTTTGTCTGATCTTCTCTGTTTAACTTAATTTGACATGCCTGTAATACCTATTTAAAACTGTCTCTCCCTCTGTCTAATACCTCAGCCTTTAGCAGATGGATATTTTCTCCTGCAAGTAGTTACAGGCAGAGCATCTAAGAAAAATACAGTGCATATGGTACAGGGTGAAGTAGCGGTTGAAGCAGTGGTTCAGCAAAATCAGAGAGCTAAACTAACTAGTCACAAAAATGCTTTAAAAATAAAAAAGGAAATGGGAAGGAAAACCTGGGATTAGGATGCTTCAGATGGCAGGGAGAGCTTATTGGATTTATTAGCTATCTGGGCTATGTCTGTATGCTGAAGGTCAAACTGGGCGCTTGACAATCACGTCTGAGCTCCATAGCACAGCTCTAGCATGACCCCTCCAGCTGCAAGCTATTTTGATGTACTTTGATGCTCCAAACTTCTGCTCGTGGCTATATGGAAACACACCTCATTGTTTTTTGTGCCAAGACACAGCAAAGCTCTTTCCCCAGATGACTGTGTCCACCATGAAACAAATTGCATGCCCCCCAGGAAAATGGTGGCAGCAGATCTGGGGGCCTGCTGGTCCTCAAGGGATGTGGCTGGTCCTGCATGGCAAAGCAGGCAACTTCTGCTCAGAACCCAACCCTCAGCTGGACATCTATCCCACGTTTGCAGCTGGGCAGACCTTCTCCTGTGAGGGTGGAAAGACAGTATGTTTAAAAGCAGAACAGGAGTAAGGACTAGCAAAGCAGCGTGAAGAACCAAGGGCCGTCTAATATTTGCATTTACCAAACCTAGCACAGCTAATCTAGCTTACAAGGGTAAGCCATTATTGGCTCAGTTGCAGTGCTGTGGAAATGCTGTGGTATGAGCAATACCTGTTAGAATGTCAGCCTCTGAAGCTTTCTCATCTGTGGTCTGTCTTTTTAAATATTCATGGCTTGCTTGCTCCAAACATACATGCTAGTCCAAATAACATTCATGTGATTGATGTAATCTCCAAAATTAAAAGGCATCTATTCACCGTGGCATGTGCTGCATCTAACTTTTACCCAGGATGTGACTATTTGCTCTCACATGAATTTCAGCAGGAGATAAAACTGAAAGCAATAAATAGCTAGAGATGGAGCCCTGAAGAGCCCAGGATTGGCAATGCAATGTCCTGCCAGGATATTGACCTTTTATTTTTTGTAATGAAAATAAAATAAAATGGCACTAAAAAAATGTGAAATTGTCATTTTAAAAGCATTTAATATCTTCAATCTCAATCTCTAGCTGTACCACCCAGTGTTTTGAAAATTTTTTTGCAATCATCCCCAGTGCCATTTCAACCCTTCCCATGTGGTCTCACAGCTTTCTGGCTCCCTGTGGGAATGGCAATCCTAGGTCTCACACCCAAATGTACCCAGGAAACCTATGCAGAATTAATCATTCCTCTCTCTGAGGCTGTGGACGATGTCCCTGCTGCAAGGGGGGAAGTTCAGCCACATCCCTGTTTCATGCTAAACATCCCTTCAGAGGCTTCGGCTGAAGGCTCTTTTGTTGGTGCCACAGGCACAGGAGGAAATGGACTTCAGATCACAACTTCATTGTATCCAAACTGCCACAAAGCCACTGGATGATGGAAACTGACTCAGCTTGAATTCAGGCTGAAAGTTTGTGCAGCCCCTTGCTGCTCCCCATACCAACCCCAGCATTGGCTTTCGACACCCGTATTTCTTGCAAAGTGTCATTTGAATTTATTCCTTTGTAAATCATCTGCTTTATGCTTACATAATCACAATAGCAGCACTATCATTATCAAGCTGAATTTCATGTGGTACGCAGGGAATTTTCTGGCTTCTTTAATAAACATTATGCTGGTTGGAAATTCCATGAAGTAAAGCATTTTTCAAGTTAAATACCCCTTTCTTAAGTGCCAGGCTGCTAAGAGGGGCAAGCACACAGAAGCCTCACTACAGATCTGATTGCCATGAAGGGTCCCTCACTACCCACTGGAAAGGCAGGTGAGGATTAATTCAAGCTGCAGAGGAAACACCAACATCCAGAGCTGGGCTACAGAGGAGCTCTGGGTCACTCTCTGTCCCTCCCAGGACCAGTACCTTTCCATGTGGGGTCCTTCTCTCCCTCTGTCCCTGGCCAGTGTCCAGCATGAAGCAAGTGGTTCATGACCTCACTAACAATTCCAGCAACAAAGCCGACTGGAAAGGGTCAGTCCTAAGGGAAATGCTGAAGCCATACTGCCTCCAAATCACACCAGCTAAATTTAGTTTGAATATTTGTTCTAATACAAAGACAAAGCAGCAAAGAATGTGATACCTTTCTGTTGTGAAGCTTTCCAGGCATGATTCATCATTAATTTCTGACAGCATTTAAATGTCCTTTCTTCTCCTGCTAAGTAATATTATATATAATGCTCATTTGATACTTAGAGATTTATAGGTTCATGCATAATGACATTTTTTCCCAAAGTTTTACAAAGCCCTTAATTCTCTCTAGTCTTAACCAGGCCCTTCCCAACACAGCAAATTCAACCTGACTGCTTAACCCATTCTTCATGTTCTAGTCCAAAACTGACAAGACAAATGGAAAACAGAAGAAAGGACAGTGAAAAAGAGCCCTTCTGGATATCACTGGGAGCACTTTCTCCGGTAGTGAAGCAGGAGAAAGTGAGACAAGGCACGCAGTTTTTATCCACTCTTGCAGAAAACCCTGGCCCACAAGCAGACTGCCATTCAGCACTGGAAGCATTGTCTTCTGCTGAACAATCACTGGAGACAGAGCTGCCATGGATGGTATTTCCCAAAAGACATACTAACCTGAAAAACACAACTGGAGCCAAAAAAAAAACAAATAATCCAGGTTCCATTTCTCCTCCTGAGATACTAATAGTTCATATTTACTGTAATAGAAAGTGAGATTAAAAATCAAGAGAGAGGTATTCATGTCAAGCAGGAAGTGAATCAGACCCTCAGATTATCCTATTAAACACAAAAACCTGGGAAAATGCTGTCAGGAAACAGCATAATACAGGAGGTAAATATAGCATGTTAGGCTTGCATTGAAAGGGAGGCTTGTAAAATAAAACCAGCATTGCACAAAGATCTGATGAGTTCTCCAGCTTCTATTCTTACACAATCAAGGCACAGATATGACCAAGTTAATGTGTTCTGTACAGTCTGAAGACACCATCTTTCAAACATTCAACTTTACTACCATCATTTACTAAGGTGACTTTTTATGAATGACTAAAAAAAGCAGGTCCTACACACTTGGATAATTTGCATATGCTAATTTACTGTATTAGAGATGCTGCAGGAAATTTCAAAGAGTTTATGCACCGGTCAGAGTAAACACCTGAGCTACAGCTGCAGATTTGGCATCATTATTGCAGGTCACAATGTTTCTCCTTGCTGGGGAGTTGATGTAGTTTTTCTGCACTGAGTGCCTCATGCTGGAGGATGCCTCGGCCCACCAAGAGAGCCAATGGTGTGGGCTCACCAGCGCCAGCACCAGGCCTACTGCTACCAACAGAGGGAGGGGGATACAGCCCCACAGCTCCCTGCTAAATCCCTCCTTTAGCCTTTCAGTGTACGGCACACAGAGAGCAGAATCCTTTCCTTTTGACAAATTAGGGGGTTTGAACTAGGTTGAGCTGGTTCCTGTGAGTTGTGGCATGTGGCACTCCGGGCTGCAAAGCCTCTGCCACCAAGAGTCACCAGCACCCACCACTGGGACCACCCACCCCTGCTGTCCTGCCCCAGGGTCACCCTCCTCCTGTGCAGCCAAGAAGACTGGGTTTAATGGAGATTAACCTTCCCACTGCTGCCACTGAGCAGTCTGCCCACCTCTCACACACACAGTGAGTCCAACAGGTGAGTCTGGCCACTTTTTGTTAACTCCCCCAAGTAATCTATCCCCTTCCCAAAGAGCTGGTGCAGGATACAGAGTCACATCTGGATATACTGACCAGACATTTTGCAGCCATTGCACGGGAGCAAAAAACACAGCCTTTCTCTGATATCAAATCCCAGTATTACTGAGGGAAACTTTCCTGTGAATATTGTTAAAAGTATGGTCTTGCTTTAACAAAGGAGCAAATAAAACCCCGACATGTAGAATTATTCCATATTTTCAACAAAAAATGGGTAGTTAACTGCCCATTTTCCTGCTTTGTTTCCTACTTGACAATTTTCTTTACTAGCTTTTTTTGTTAAGGGAGGGGAAGGGAAGGCAAAGCCCAAAGAACACAAGCTGAAATACTTTATTTGGGGTTGCCAATTCAAGGGACTTAATAGTTTAATATTTTAATGAAGTAATTCTTTTAATGAGGCATTAAAAACGTATTTACCAGAACTATCAATTTTCAGACACAGAATATGACCCGTGGTTTCCAGCCTATGTAGTCATGACTCAGAGATTATCAATGGAAGAGATGGTTAAACCATTGAGTCTTCAGTACAATTAACAACAAATGACCAAAATGTAATTGAAAAAACTCCTCTATGTTCTCTTTGCACAAGTATTACAGCTTCAGTTCATCATAGACAAGGTTTCTGGTGGGTTCTTTTATTCTGTGGTCCCTCAGTAAAATTCAATCCTCACTTTACTGCATACCAGGCAAAATCTGTTTGCTGATCTTCAGGGTATTATGCAAAGCATTTGGAGAGAATGACAGGAGAGAGAGACTGAATTTTGAGGCATTTGTTTGATCTATTGCTTTGATGATTTAGGCTGATTTGTATGATGGGTTTGGGTTGTGTGCTACGGTTTGCATTTTATGCAGTACTTTTCTATGGCTGGATTCTCAGGGATGTTCAGTGTCCTGCATCTCTTACTATGACACACAGATTTCAATTGAATGAAAAATTCCAACATTTAGCACCTGCTTTCTGGGAACTCATAGTAGAATTTAAATAAGAACTGCACTGGCTGCATTTGAGGGCACTGACCACTTCAAAATATGGTCTTAAACTCGGGTTTATGCAAATTTAAGCATCAAACCAACATTCTGAATCCCATCTGGGGAATCCAAAAGAAGATAGAGTAGTTTTCCATATGTGCCTGCTATGTGGTCTCAGGAATCGCTCTTCTATGAATAGAGAACGAAAAGTCTTGGCCTATCTATTTTAAACAGCTGATAAATAAAGAAGGGGCATAAAAAAAAATAGAAACGCTTTCAAGATTGATTCTCTGACTCTTGCAAAAAACCCTCGCTTCTTATTTTTCATATTTATTTTTATAACTTCTTCTTTTCTTCTTCGCCTTCTGTTCCTTAATATTAAGTTGGAAGCAAAATGTTCTTTTGGTCAAAAGCTATTGTTAGCATGACTCTTACAAATCTAAACAGATGGGATGGAGTAGTCTCCTTTTTGGAGAACTGATTTACTGCTGGATCACTGAGAAGGAGCATCTCTATTCAAAGAGCTGCACTTCTAAGTCAATGCCAGGCCTCATTACTAAATTCCATGTTTAGCTTAAGAGGCTTCCACATAGTCATATCCCTGCAGAAGCACATCTCTCATGCTGCTAAAAGCAGTAAAATAAGAGAAAAACCTGCTAATCACCTGAAAATGAGAGGCATCAATCTATACAACTTAGTTTACAAGGCTTTTGCAAAAGAAAGCAGTCACCAGAGTAAACATCTGTGATCAAACACTAATTTAGCACCAACAGAAAATTGACTTCAAATCATCTCTTTGCCACTGTAATTGATTAAAAGCCAAATGAAAATTGATAACATGATTTTCTATTTGTGAGTGTGTATGTGGCACAAACTCTCAAGAGCTCTATTGGCTTCATATATTGACTTTTTTCCAAATAAAGCCTCTTAAGAGTACATTAGTCAGGCCACTACTAAACTTAAAACACAGCCTAATTACAACAACACATGGCATTAAAACACTCCCGAGACTGTTGAACTTTGGTGCAAAAACTAAATTATGAGGAGAACTTTGAACTCAAGTAAAGCAACAAAATGCATGAACTATTCCATTCTTGCTGAGGTTTTTTATGAGGAAGGAAGCTGAGTGCTTCACTCTTATTTTACTTTTCATGTAAAACTTCCTTAACATTTTATTAATTCTTCTCCAGTCTGAGTGCCACATACAACTGCTCTTTCCTAGTGTAAAGGTGCTCTTTTTTTGCAGGTTACAGATATATGTATCTTTTTTTCTTTAACAGATTATTTTCTGCATCACAGAGCAAATGCCATTTTGTATCGACCCTTGAAGAGAATGTAGCTAACAGAGAACTAAAATGTTATTTCATCTACTCTATGGACAGTGATTTTTTTAATATCACATGTAAATCCAACAAAAAAGTCTTCTGTCCCAGAAATATGTTTGCTTTATTATTGCATATTCCTAACTGGACTGAAAATGGTAGCAGAAATGTATTGCAAAGAACATAAATTACACTAATTCAAATTTTCAACTTCCTCTCTGTCGATGGGACTATGAATAGGTATGAGAAATGGAGACAAAAAACATATCAGAGACGTCGCATTTATGAAGAAAGAAGATTTCATCCCTAATTAAACCATAATACAAGAAAAACAACAAAAAAAAAAGCTCTTTAAAAGAAACATTTTCAAGACTTCCCAAATACCTTCTATTTACAGTCAAGATGTGTTACACCACCACAGTCATGCCACTGGCCAGGGATCTACATGCAGGTCAAACAGAAACCTATGGCAGAGAGGTACTCTGTCCTGCGTCAGGATGACAACAGGAGGAATAAAATCTCAACTGCAGATTTGAATTTTGGCTGCTTGCACCGATCAGAAGAGAAATGGGGAATCCACAGATGAAAGAGATCCCATACCAGATGGCAGCAGTAAAACAGTAAAGAGCTCAGAAAGAGCTGAAACAGGAGAAGGAGGCTTTCACAGCTTTTGAGGTGGACTGGTTAAACTTAGAAGAAACTGAGGTTTGAAGAGAGAGCCAACGTGGTGCTGCTGAGTGCAATGGTCAGCTACAGTCTGTGAATGATGCTGTCATTGCAGCAATTTTTATTTTAATCCTAAAAAGATGGAAAGAAACATAACCATTTGATACCAGAAAGAAAAAAAGCCAACAAATAAAACCCAAAAAAAAAAACCCAACAAAAACCCCCAAACAAAATCAAAACAAACACCAACCAAAACAGAATAAAAACACCAAACAAAAAACCCAAAAAACCACAGTTCATCACTAATGTTGTGGAGTTTTGCACACTTAAGGTTCCAAAAAAAGCATCAATGGAGATTCAGTCAGCAATGAGTTCCAGCACAACAGCATCACTTAAAACTCTCCATGACTATGATGCCTACAAAAAACTGGCAGAGTTAAGCTGATGGTGAACTGGTACTGACATCCATCATGCCTCTAACGTGCTTATTGCTTCCCCACATTTACAGCTTCCTTACACTTCCACCCTAACCTTCCCTCTGCTTGTTTCCTCTGGCTACCAAGGCAAAGGCTGCCCTCAGGAGCTATGGGCACAGAAAGGACCACAGAGGCATTCAGTCCCTGGGGTGCCTTGGCAGCCCAGCTCTCCAGCATGAGCTCAAAGAGCATCTCCAAGTGACTGAACAGGAGAGCAGATCTCCCCCAGTCCCTGTGTCCAGCACTGAACCCCACAAACACCCTGGCTGCTGCAGCGTGGCTCTTTGATCACTGCACCACAGCACCTGCAAAACTTGCAGAATTCAGGAGGGGCTCTATGAGAAAACAGATGCAGGTTTTTCGAAAGTATCCACATATATCAGAAAAGCACAAGCTGGGCAATGGACAGCTGAATTCAACACTGATTTGGGCTGCATGATTATTTTCAACAAAAATGTGCTGTGCCTAAACTGCAAGGTGCCACCAAAACCTGCAGAAGGTTTTGAAGGTTGGACAAACTCCTGTGAGTAGGATAGAGGTTTTGTATTCCATACAGGTAGAGCTTAAGGCAACCAAAATGTAATTAAGTGTCTTAAAGGTTGGAACTTCCACGGCTACAAGGCATATTCCATTACTCCCAAGCAGGGCCAGCAGGAATTTGAGTTTATAGTACATCCTGGACCCTTCATTCCTCACCTCTGCAAGCAGCTGCCCTGCCCTCTGCTCCCACTACCTACACAGGCAAGTAAGCACATTAACTGATCATTTCAGAGGTAAAAACAGAGTTTGCACATGCAAATGTCATCACCTGTCTATTCAAGTAGGGCAACTCACACAGACTTTAATGTCTGTGTCCGCTTTCACATTTGCACCATCGTTTACCTTGGCTCTCAACAATTATTATTCAGCATTTCAAGTGCCATCTGTGCTGCTGGATAAGTAAATGCCTTCAAGTATACTGAAAACTGATTTTCTGAAGTTCTACCTTGTACGGGCACAGTCATAATCAGAAAAATGTTCCCTACAGATGCTGACATGTATTCAGCTGTTTTTCCATAGGGATTGGTGTATTTAAATTTGAAATATGTATATCCAAGTTACCAAACAGCAAACAGGCACAGATAATGAAGGGAAATCACTGCATCACAAAAAGAACTAGTTCTCTGTGGATCAAATTCAAATCCACACACAAGGGAAACGTTCACTTGCTCAAGGAGCAATTTAGTCTTATAATAGTTAACTGTATCTTGAGACAAAACCCCATTAAATAAAAGAAAATATCCGTAAGTTTAATGTGCAAATGCCTCAACACTTCTTGACATCTACATCGGTCGTCATTAAAATGAAAATGTGAACTATAATGACTGATATCCGCAAGACACATGAAGCTGACTATTCTAAGATGCTTGGTGACAGTTTAAACTAGTCAAAGTGACACATGGGAACAGATCCAGACTAACAAGTCTCTGCCCAACATCTTAGTGTAAATGTCAGCATGGAAGTAGAGTCTGTGAAAAAATATTTTTAAAAGACTTTTTTCCCCCCTTTAAAAATCAATCATTAACCACTGTTTGCTAATAAGTCCTGTTTTCTTTTCAACTAAAATCATAGCTGGTTGTATCTTAGAGGGATAAAGCCATACAAGCACATAAAAAACCCCCAAACCTAAGTTGCAAACATAGGTAAATACTATACAGAAAGTTTTCTAAACAAAAAAAAAAAAAAAAACTGAAGGGAAACCACAACCACATGGACAGCTCTGAAGTATTTCAAGTCACTGAATAGATAGACCATGATAAAGCAACAAAGTGGGACACCACTTCAGTTTCCTCTCCTGATGCTGAACAGCATTCCTGTTCCTGACTGCAATGACATTATTCCTATGACAGTCAGGCCTGACAATGCAAGGCACTGCCAAAGTCACTCGGACAAAGCCAGAAATCCATGGATTGGGCACCTGCAAAGTTTCATGAATGAGAGAGGTGGGTTAATACAACATACACTCCAGGACCTGGGCAGATCTGATGCTGTCTGGAGCCTGTGAAAGACTTGAAGTAAGAAGTAAAGTGAGAGAGAAACATTCCAACCCACCCCACATGGCAGGATGCCTTTCCCAGTGGAGAGCCACCACCTGCAGCACATCCCAGCAGCTGCTCTTCCCCAGGATGGAGGAGAGGAGCTGAGAGGCTGCAGGGAAGGCCCTACCATGTCCTCCATTGTCCTTCTTCTCCCCACTCACCTCGAGCCAGAGCTCTGCACAGTTTAATACCAAACCACACATGTGCAATTCTATTAGCCAGCCTAAAGCACTGGCATTAGATAAGCCTGTGCTCTGAATCCAGTCACTAAGACTCTGCCAACAAGCTCAGAGGTTCAGAGCCTCTTTTCTATGCAGGTCCATTTGGCCTGGAAATAGCATACATATACACTGACTTGAGCTCTACAAAGAATGTTAATTTGGGTCAGTGAACTACCACTAATTGAATTCTAATAGATGTCACCATAACTCAAGTGCTCCAGCTCTCTCAAGCAAAATGGCAGAAGACTGAAGCAGGCACTTCTGCAGCACCAGGGGAGAGAAAGTCTGTCCTTCAGCTGCTTGGTTTCTTCCCTTTCCAGTTTTAACTACTGCTCAGATGTAATAAAAAGCAAACGAGACGCTGGTTTGACAGCTCCCTCAAAAGATCTTAAAGAGTACATTTTAGGTTTTAAAGGTGATGCTTGTTCTTTCCAAAACGGAACAAACCTTGAGCTACTCCATACACAGACACAGCTGCAAGGACTTTGAATACACTTTAAAAGCATAACACACTAGCTCCCAGACCCTCTTTCCCAAGATTACTTATTTGAAATCCAGTTTTGAATTCTTTTTGCTCAAAGCCAGCACCCCTGCAGTGTGTAGGAGTAGTAACCCCAAAGCACAATTTTTCTAAGGCTTGTGGATCCTGGCAGCATGGAGATGCTACTGGCCAAGCTGCACAGAGATGAACACCTGAACACCCAGCCACTAGGAGGGCTGTATTGAGAAGGAAAAGGGAGTTTATTTTAGCTGAGGTAAGCTGAGTGTGATTCACACTAGCTTAACCATGGCAATATAGATGAGCTTTGTAAGAAGGAGTAAAGTAAGAGATTTACAGTCACCAGACTATGAGGGTGCTGGTTTGTGCCTTGGTTAAGATGGAGCAGGAAACACAAGGTAGATTTTCCACTGGCTTACATCCTCTATAGTCAGTCACCCCTGTGCAAAATGGATGTGAAACTGCTGCAGAAGGACAATGGTGGCAGTTTGCACAGCAACAAGTAGTGACACGAGGGGCAGGCTTGTGGAAAATCAGACCCTGTGAGTTCTGTCCTCTAGGCAGTCTGTGGTAGCAGCTGGTCACACTAGTGATGCTCACCAAAAATATTATGCAACTGCAAATGTATGGACTCCAAATGTAAAAAACTCCAAAACTGAAATGTCAACTTAAATTCACTTTGCATGGTTATACAGGACAAGGAGTTACACCTCGAAGCACTTAGCTGAACCTCAAGAGTGTAGGAGCCAAATGAGCATAGAAAATATTTGAGTGGGTGGGAGGGGAAGAAAAGAACTTCTATTTTATTTGCTGAGCAGAAAAGAAAAATCAAATCTAGCAGATTAAAGATACATAGCTTCAAACAGGCACTGTAGAATCTTTTCAGAAAAATCATCCTTTCTCACTCCTCTGCCCTTTAGCCACATATTACCACATGGCATCACAGAGAGAAACAAAGCAGAGAGGCAAATCTGACAGATTAATTCTCAATTTGGAGCAGTAGGTAAAAGCACTAAACCTATATTCAGCGGGACACATGCATGCACACAAAAGCCATGGCTATAAAAAAAGGTTTCCTGGAAGGACAAAGTTGTATGGGGGGTACATGACAAAGTTTTTGTAGCAGGGAGGGGCTAGAGGGGTGCCTGTTCTGAAATGCAGCCAGAAGCTTCCCCCACATCACACAGAGCCAGTGCCTGCTGGCTCCAGGAGGGACCCTCCGCCGACCAGAGCCAAGCCCAGCAGCCACAGCTGTGGCATCTTTGGGATAACATAGTTAAGAAGGGGGTAAAAACTGCTGTGCAACAGCAATGGGAAGAGAAGTGAGAACGCAGAATGAGAGAAAGAGTTCTGCAGACACCAGGTCAGTGAAGGAGTGGGAGGAGGAGCTCCAGGTGCCAGAGAAGAGTCCCCTGCAGCCCATGGTGCAGCCCACGGTGAAGCAGCTGTGCCCCAGAGGCCCATGGAGATCTCCAGGGGTGCAGAGAGCAACCTGCAGTCCCTGGAGGAGCCCACAAGGGAGAGGTAGATGCGCAAAGGAGGCTGGGAACCTTCGGAAAACCCCCCCTGGAGCAGGTTCTGGCAGGACCTGTGGAAGAGTGGAGAGAGCAGCTCATGCTGGAGAGCAGGTTTGTGGGCAGGACTTGGGAGATCCCTTGGGGGATCCCCAGGAGCAGCCTCTTCCTAAAGGACTGCGCACCATGGAAGGGACTCAAGTTGAAACAATTTGTGAAGAACTGCAGCCCAGAATTTGGAGACGTTCATGGAGGACTGTTTCCCGTAAGAGGGACCTCACATTGGAGTAGGGTGGAGTGCGAGGAGTCTTCCCTCTGAAGAGGAAAGAGCAGCAGAGGAATATGTCTGATGAACTCACCACAACCCCAATTCCCTGTCCCCCTGTGCCACTGTGGGGGTGAGGTAGAGAATCTGGGACTGAATTTGGCCCCAGGAAGAAGGAAGGGATGGGGAAAACTTTGTTTTAAGATTTGCTTTTGCTTCACATTATCCTACTCTGAAAGATTTGGTAATAAAGCTAATTTCCCCACTTTGTGTCCATTTTGCCCTTAACAGTAATTGGTGAGTGATTTCTACCTGTTCTTATCTTGACCCAGGAGTCTTTTGTTATATTTCTCTTCTGAGCTGAGGAGGAAAGTGATACCTGGCATCCAGCCACAGCCAATCCACAAACAACGTGATGCCTGGAATGGCTCTGAGTCATTCCCAATTAGAGAGCCATCCCTTGGTGGGACATATGCAACTGGTTGTCACCTAGGGAATGACCTGATTTTGCAGTTTGCATCAGAGGTATCAGACATGGATCCTGCAAAGATTCCGGGCTCCCCAGAGAGCAGGAGGAGCACCCTGCACACACCAGGCCCCTCTAAGTCCTTAGATCCTGTTGCTCCTTAGCACCTCTCCCTCTGCAGATCATCTTAGCCCATGTGTGTTAGGGCTGGCAAGCACTGAGAGTGCAGGTCCCCCATCCCACAGGGAGCACTGTGCCACCAGCCACTCTGTGGCGGCATGGGACCATCAGAAAAGAACACAGCACCGGCTTCTGAGGAGCCACCCTACACGCAGCCTGCAGTGTGTCCCCACTGCGAGACACAAACATAGCAAAGGCCAGTAAATGCAAAAAGGGTCCACCTTTGTAGTACTGCCTAGAGTTAGCAGGACAGAAACACCAAATAAGACAGTATTCTTCCAAATTCTGCTGTGCCTGATATGCCACAATTTAAAGTATATTTACTGAAAAACATGGCCATGGTAAGCAGCACCAGAGACATTACAGAAATTTACCTTGGCCTCTCCCACGCTGTTATATTTCTTGTGTTATTAATCCCATACCATCCTGTTGTTCTACTCTGTTATCCCTTATAGTTTCCATCTTCATGTATCCCTTTTGGCCAGATCCCACAACCATCAGTTCAAGTGTCTTCCCTTCCCATCACCCATTTTATACACCCTCCAGTTAAACATCCCTATCCATGTGAAAATGAATAGCCCTCAACTAACTACAGATAATGTTCTTTAATGAACAGGTCATATAAATTTGTTTATTCCAGTAAAAATCTCATGGCTTTTCCCAACTGCCTCACACAATGAGTTCTTCTGCAGCCAGTGTCCACCAGTAGTCAGTGGGCTCATTTCTGCACTACTGCAGTAAAGACAGATGTAAAACTGAGATCTCAATCATCTGCAGCTTAAAAAAAAAAAAAAGTTCTGGCAGTTTTCATCAGAGGAACAGTTTTAAGCAGCCCTGCTGCACAAATGCTGGCTTCCCTTAACTTTTACTGCCATTTCAAGGGGACCTGTAATACTTTGTCCTGAGCTGTTACACATCACTGCAGAGTTCAGCTGAATAGCTGTCATATTCTGCACCAACACAGGAGGTGTCTCTGTGGAGAATAAGATAATCCTTATGTGTCATTTCTATATTAATTTATATAATTTGTAAAGCTCTTTGGGACTCTGTAAGATGAAAGAAGCTACATAAATGTAAAATATATCACCATTATTGCTGTTTTCCAAGCAGCATCTCCCATTATGTAGTTGGTATTTTTCTCCCATAGTGTATGACCTTGTATTTTATCTAAATTAAATCTCATCTTGTTAATTTTTGCACAGTTCTTTAAACTCTCAATATCCTTTTGTTATCTCTTTCTCTCTCTGTGCCTTCCACTGTGTTTATGATCCCTCTTAATTTGGCATCATCTGCAAATTGTATTGCTCTATATATTGTTTAGGAAAGTATTAAACAATATTGTGATCAGCACTGACCCTTGTGAAACCTCCCCTGATATTTTTCCTAAATTGACATTTTAACGTTTATAATTAGGTACAAGAGGACACAAGAAGAAGTAACAAGCAGCAATTAAGGAAAGGAAACTACAAACTGTCACGAAAAAACTTTGACAGTGAAATCTATCAGAATGTACAACAGCTTCCCAAAGGAAGTGTTGAAAATCCCAATACTTACTAAAAAATACATTAATAGTAAATAAAACACTAAATAATAAAAACACTTAGCACATGGTGTATATACTGCTTGTCAGGTTCAAGCCTATTCACCAAAAATAGCTAGCTTGGGGAAATGGTGAAAATTCTAGAAGACAAAGCACCCAAGTATATTTTCTTTTCCTTTTTGCATATGTAACAGCCTCTCCCCAAGCAGCGTGACTCAGGGACAAAGCATTCCTGCAAATAAACCTGCGCTACCAAGGGGATTCGTGTGTGCCTGAGAAGAGGACAGCATGACCTAGCACTTTTCATTTCTGTGCTGCTGTACCCTACACATCCACTATACACACTCCATGGGATAAGCTCTCAGTCACCAAAACCCACCTTTACAAATCCCTGTTCTCTTGGATGTTTTTTTATTCTTTTTCTTTCTCTGTTTTTTCTTTTTTTTTTTTTTTTTGATACAATAAACATAGAGGGCAATTTCAACCTGCTGGCAAAAGATAGGACTAAATCCCTCGTGAAGTCAGCCTTGAGAATCGACATTTTGAGACTCAACAACTGCCAGGAAGACTCCTCTCAAAAGTGTTAGTTAATCCATTTATTCTCTCCAGCCAGCGAGGAAAGAATGAAAGCAGGGCAAGTCCCAAACCTGTGCCTGTATTCAGGAGAGATCTCAGAACCAAATCTACTGGGATGAGGGGAACTCTGAGCCTGCTAATGGATATACTACACCAACATCTGGCCCCCCTATCCTTTGACAGAAGCAATTAAGAGAGATCTTGGACAAAAGAACTGGGCACTGGGAAGCATGAAGGTTTCTGCTACAGCATCTTCCAGAGCTGGATGAGTACTCTTCCATTTCAGCCCTCACATCTCAGCCCTTTCACCTGGGATGATCACCTTGTTCTCGAGCAGCAGCAATCCCAGAAAGCACAGCCATTACCCACATGATCCAGCAGCCAGTCTGCATATACACTCAACCAGCCCTTCAAATTAATTTCTCACTCCCACATTCTGCAAACAGCCAGAAACCCCAACAAAAGTCTTGAGTTTAGTTAGACAATATTTCAGTTATCTCACTTCCTACTCCATTACAGCTTTCCACCTGGGAGTGTAAGTAACTCAGATGCTCCACCAAGCCATGGGCAGTTTAGAATATGATGAAGTTAAGTGTATTACTAGTATAATCCATCTCCACTCAATTGCTAGAATACTTAAAATTAAGCATATGGCTCAGTGTTTGCCACTGCTCACAGCCTGAGCACTTAAGCTCTTCAGAAGTTATGGCAGCCACTTGGTGGCTTGCCACCTACATTGCACTATGCGGTACCAACAGAGTTTATTTCTGCCTCTTACTAGAAAAATCTGTTCCCCAAATAAAAGTAAAAGTGTAGCAAAAAGTCTTATGCATTTCCAGTCCTTTCAAAGATTTAATAATAAACATCAGTTGTAGTTCTTGTATTGCAAAAGTTGTGTACCTTCTTGGTGATTGCTCATGGGCAGCTCCTCACAACACGGACTCCTTCTTCACAGCACAGACAACAAACTCCAACCCTCTCCTCACCCAGCTAACCCACTCTTTTGTGGCACTCATTGGACACAGCTGTGGCCTATTAAGGGCAGGCCTGTTCCTAATCTTTGGTGATTAGTACAGCTGCAACTCCTTTGGTGTGAGACTACCTTCTGCACTATCTTTATTTTCTTACGTTCTATTCCTTCACAATCTGTAAAGCAGGATTTATGTGCTAGGTGCACTTATGCAGATAGAGAAAAATAAGCAGGCTACAGGTGAGAACAAAGAAGCCTAGAACCACAGCATATGAGGAGCAAAAGGGAGAAAGAAAAGAGAGCAAGAAAAGAGAGCCTAGCATGGGGCACAGCTACATGCTAGTATGGCTTGGATGATTAAAGAAGAGAAAGAAGACTGAATACTCCAGGAACTACCCATCTCACTTGACAAAAAAAAAAAAAATTAAAAAAGGACAAGAGTCCTGTTCTTACTCCTGCAACCAGGGAGAATTTCCATGAAGCTCTCCAAAAATGGATAAAAAAGGGGATGTAAAAATGGCTGGTCCAGGCATTCTGATGGAAGAATAAAGCTAGAAAATGGTGGAATTAGAAGGCAGGGGCAAAAAGCTGAACAGCTGAAAAATAGAAGTATTTTGAGATATGCCACCGACCTACTACACTGCTTGGCACTCCTTGTAAACTCTGTCTTTGCTAAAAAAGGTTTGGCAAACATACACCATTCTATCCTAGACACTACAGGCACTCAAGTGAGAGCAGATGAATGCTTGTGCTTTCTGAAGCCATGTTACACTTTGATTTCCAGAGAATGAGCTGAGGGATGGAAGATTTCAGTGCTCTGGAAGACTGATCTGAACAGCCGCAGCCATGCAACCTCACTGACCTCTCCTGAGATCATGTGGGGTGAGAAATAGGTCCTGGTCACTGAGGAAAGAGGACAGTCTCAATGGCATCTTGAAATCTTGCTGTCCTTGCAAGGCTGTAAGGCTGGGCTAGGCATAATGAATGGGTGCAATGCCTTTTCTGCTGCAGAAATCCAGTCAGCAAATTCCAGGTCGTGGTTACACTTCCAGATCTTTTGGAATCCTTACAGTGCTGCCATCTTGTGTTTCCACCTGTGCCTCCCCACCTGAACCCCTGCTTTATTTAGTTCTGAATAGCTTTTCTACCCAGTTATGTAACAGGCACCACTAATGTTTCAGAAGCTACTTACTCTGCAAGCATTTTTGAAAAGAAGATATTTTTTTCACTTTCATATATTACCTCAGGTTCCCTAGAAGTGTATGTGATAAATGTGCTGAATTTAAGAACTAATGCCACATTAGAAGGCATTGATTTTCTTTACAGTAAGATGAGCATCTTTGGGAGCTGGATGGAGGTAGTGAACTGAGCAGACACAGCATGATTCTGGCAAGGCGGAGCATTTGGGGAATTGCTCCCACAATAGGAAAAATTTGTTTTAATTAGGTTGGTTGGTGGTTCCCAAAGCAACGTGCTGTGAGTGGGAAGGAGAAATGAGGATGGGACTGTAAACAGCTTGTTGTGCTCTCAGCATCTGAGTCACAGCACAGAGAGAGAACTTGTGCTCCTGGCTTGGAGGCCAGAAGAGTCTTGGGAGTGTGGGGAGCTACAAGGGAGGTGATGTATAGAAGTCCTTTCCCTTTTACTTTACTCCTCAATTGCTTATAAGAGCAGATGAGGTTTTGCTTTCCTGGACAAGGGAAAAGATTCGAGGAAGAATATAATAACAAACAATTAGGGCAGCAAAAATATCCAGGAACAAAACTGACCAAAAATAATAAAATTAAAAAGTGAGTGAGAGAGATTTTGTCATTCTGTCTTAAATTATGTTGAGGAGGCTGAACTCAATTTTATTGAGAAATCAATTCTAATTTGGCACTCCACATGCTATCTGGCAGAGGACACAGGTAACATTCTCCATTGAAATCTGCCAGCTAATTTACTTCTGCTGACTTTACACTAGCAAACAGAAGCAGGAAAAAATCGTGTCGTAGAGATGACATTTCCCACTAAATGTCTCATACTAATATGCATTCTGAGTCCTCCTATGCTTGCTTTAGAAACCCATCACCTTGCAATGGGAGACAACAAGCAATAAAAACCTCCCCTGGAGAGAATGGTCAGAGCACTTGGCCAAAGGTCCTGCACATATCCTGCCAACTGGGCTTGCATCTCATAAGTTTATCTGGAAGCAAGGGCTTGGGGACATATCAGCTGCTGTAGGAGTTCAGCATCATCTGTCCTCCAATTAAACTGACCGTGGAAGTCCAGTACCAGCAACTTTTATAGACACTGTGTCCTGCTATTGATTGTCAAAAGGCAAAAAAAGCTTTTAAAGGATTGTGAATTATTGACAAAAATGTGTCCATAGGTATTTCAGAAATGTACTGCATAAAATTTATCATGGGTTACGTGTCTGGGAACACAAAATGTGCTGTTTAATGCTATGCTTTACTGACCTTTAAGCAGTGGCAGCTATCCTAACTGTATTCACAGCTTCTGTGTATTCACTCAGCATTTATATAAAATATCATTTATTTTTACGAGGTTTGTGCCACTGAAAATTTTACTTGCACTGAGAAAACTATTGCTGAGTGGATTGTTCATAGCATTGTTTCCAAACATCAATATAAGCATGAGGTGTGATGTTGTCAACCTGCATGCTTAGTAGCACCTCCTCAGTTTATTTTCTGAAGTAGTTCTTACTTGTGAACAGAATTAAATGAAAGGGGAAAAAAAGGAAAAAAGAAAACATTTTTATTCTTTTGTTTGCTTATTGCTTTTACTTTCATTTCTAATGAAACCTGAGCATTCCTACCTGCCCTGCACAATTGCATTTTCTTTTTCGGGAAAGGTTTCTGTCTTTAGTTAAGTAATCTCCATACAAAAGTCCCAAATTTAGAAGTGCACAATGACTTACATTTCCTCACTCCATTTATAAACCAGGTTCAGTGCTCCATAAGGACCCGATTTCATCCCCTCCCTCTCAGTCACATTCTTTAAGTCTTTACAAAGATCCATTTTCCCTTTCTTATTCCCAGAAGCCTGTTAAAACTAGGGCAAGATGGCCTAAAATTACTGTTTTCCTCCAAGTCCCAGAAAAGCTAAGGCCAGTGGCAGCTCTCCTGTCCAGCAGAGCTGCAGCTGCATGAGACACAGGGGAGCGATGCTGGGAGCACCCAGGCACCCCTCATCTCCCCCTCTGGACAGCCCCTGCCTCATCCATCCAGGGACATGCTCCCACTCAGCCTCACCACCTGGTTCATCAGGAAGCTATGGACTTCTGACCCAAGCAGGCATTTCATGCCTCCAGAACCTGATGCTGTAAAGGCTGAACTTTGTCTCTGAGAAAAGAAATAAGGTAAAAATGAATATAATGACATTGTTCTAAATAATTGATGTTGCAATCTCATGCTATTTCCTTTTGTATCACTGCAATCTTCTTAAAAAGATATTCTCAAGCTGTTTATTATAGCAATAACTATAATTTTCCCTTCTCTTTTAGCAACAGTGTTTTACCCATAATGTCGCCTACTGATAATGTATTAAAGATATAAATAAAATAACACAGTATAGGTGGTACAGCAACATACAGGTTGTTAACCAGCCAAACAAGATGGTTTAGAGCTGGATTAGCAAGCGCTGAATATTTGAGTGCTTGTTGTCTTTTGATTTATCCACTGTTGGCTTTCTGTCTATCTCTATCTGCATTTGCCCTGACATTACAACAATGCTGTGCATAAAACTAAACAACATCCACACTTTTCTTTCATTCACCTCACCAGAAGGAAGAAAGAAGATGCAGCAACCAGCACTGAATGACCAGAATATAGAAATCCAGTCCCCAGATTTAAACACCCTCTTGTCTCCCAGTTTTTGTCACAGCTTGGAAGTTTTTCCAGAAAGCTGTAATTTCCTCAAATATAAAAATCCATTTTAAAAATTTCTCAGTCTCTTCTAGGATGGACTAAAAATAACCCAGAGTGCAACTATTACCCTCTAACCCCTAGCTTTGGTTCAACTGCATATGCCACCTCAGGAAAATGGCCAGCAGCAATCAGCACTGTTATTTGTATTACAGCAGCATCTCTAAACCCTTGCCAAGAGTTAGTCCCAGTGAGGTCATTTCTTACATGAATTTAATGCAACAGACAGGCCCCATCCCAAAGATTTTAAATGGAAAAGAGGTTTTCACATGTTTATGCCCACATTTCCACCCAAGCAGGGAAGCACACCCAGGTGATTAAGATGAGACCATTCACAAGCCCTCCACTCAGCCGAGGGGACCAGTTTGTATCAGCTCCCTGAAACGCTGCAAACAGCACCTCCTTCACATGGTGGTGGTGCAGGCTGCCTGGCAAGAGCCCCCACCTGGAGACACTATCCCCATTAAATTCCTGTATCTGCAATTCTGAAGTGTATTTTAAGACAAATGCTGTCCTAATTTGCTGTAGGCACTGAAGACCAACATGCTTTTCAGTGGAGAAAGTTATATGTTTTAATTGCTTTATGAAGACAAAGCATATGCCATGACACAGTTAAATGATTAACAGATTCCTACGAATGCCTTTGGCATAGAATATCTATACATTCATTAGCTGAAACAATTCATCTTCTTGATAAAACTAAAATTAGTTATACAGCAGGTTTACCTTTAATGATTAATAAATGATAAAAATCTAAATTATCCATCTGAAATGACTGTTTTCTTAGCTATTAATCTCACATTTATCAGCTCCTATAATTCATGTTACTAGTTGAAAAATATATATCCAAAATATTTTTAATTTCCTACAAAAAACCAAAACATGGAATATTAAATTTTACCTCTTTCATTACATTATTTTGAAATGAATTCTACCTTAGGTATAAAAAGATGTACTATTTGATGACTTTATGATAAAAACCAAATAGAGAAAATATACAACTGCATGTATACTGTGAACATACCAAAAAAAAAAAAATTTGCTTGGTAATAAAGTAGCTCTAACAAAAGATGTATCAGCTCATTTGGATTTTCCAGCTCTCTATAGTTATTTTTGCCAAGAAGCAAAATCCATCTCATTTTCCAGAAAACCAGCTTAGGGCAAAGCAGAGCGGATAATATGGTAAAAGTTCAAAAGTACAGCACTGTCTGTGTCCTGGAGACGGATTTGACACATCACAGGTTTAGCTAGAGGGAAGGGGTTGAGAACATATACTTCTGTCAGCTATTTAAAATGTTGAAGACCTCCTGTCCTCCAATTAAAGTGATCAAGGAAGCCTGCAACAGCTTGTGTAGAACAACTGTGCAGCATTCCTATTGAAGACCAAGTTTAGTCATGTAATTTGTGGTGTCAAACAATGAGTGTTCCCAAGTCCAGTAATATTAGAAGAGAGGATTCTTCTCAGAATCAGAAAAGCTAAGTTTACCATTTTTTACTCTCTGGCAGTAAGTGGGTGGGGAGAAAGAAGAATGAAAGGGAGGCATCTGGAGGAGTGCCCAGGTAGGCATGCCTTGTGTGGCACTGCCTTCCCACAGCCCCAGCCCTGGGGTGGGCGAGGGCTGGGGGTCGGCTGAGAGCAGCGTGCCAGGATCTGCTGGAAGGAGCAGCAGATGCCAATGGTAACTTGCTGACCAACTGCTCTCCTTCCCAGCTCAGCATGAGATTCAGGGTTTGTGACAATCCCCCAGCAAAACAGAAATGATGAGCCAACAGCCACAACAAGAGGAGTGCTGAATTCCATGCCACAATGTTGTGGGAGATAGGACTGAGAGAGATGTATGATTCATCATTCAGAACTATTTAGGGGGAAAAAACCCAACTGTAATTTTTTTGTAAGGAGATGCACAAATTCCACAAGTTTCATGAACTCTGAACTGCACATTGGCCACACATCCCCATCTGAAATACACTGGAACATATTTTAAAGACCAGTCACACAACCAAAAATGTTTTCTTTTCCTTTGAAGATAATTTGTTCACCTCTTTCAGGCATGCCTGGCAGTAATTTTCTATGCAAGTAAAAGACTAAATTAGCAAAGAAATGTAAACAGGTTAAACTCTGCCTGGGATAACCTGGGAAGAGGGAGGTGAAAGTTTCTTCTAAGGCGCCAACTATCTGCCTCCAGAGCTGGCATATAATTGCCCTGAGTCTGACAAAAAGCAGACCAGCAACAGTGCAAAGCTCTCAGGGAACATTTAAACTGTGATAACACCAGAGAAGTGAGTACATGATGGCAACTAGTGCTTTCTTATGAATTAAAATATAATTCATAGAAATCAAATACGATTTATATGTAAAAGGAAAATAAATATGGCTTGTATGCCTGAGAAATACTTCTTTAATACAGATGTTTCCTTATAGATTTTGAGAGAATAATAAACAGGGAAGTTATTCATATAGCACAGTCAAAAATATTACTTGATTGTTTTTGCCAGTTGTCAAAAAGCCCCTTGCCAGGAATAAAAATTTTTAGAAGATCTGAGTCGGTACAGAAAAAAACCTCCAGCACAGCATGAGCCAGGAAGCCCCCAGGTTTCTATCAGCAAACCAGGAGCTCATTGCTCTTTACAGCTACCTGAAGAGGGGAGGTGAAGAGAGCAGTGCTGATCTCTCCTCCCTGAGATCCAGTCCAGAACCTGAGGGATTGGTTCAAAGCTGTGGCAGGGGAAATTTTGACTGGACATTATGAAGCATTTCTTTACCAAGAGGGTGGTAAAACACTGAATTAGTTTTCCTAGAGAGGCGAGTAATGCCCTAGGCCCAGCAGTGTTTGGGAGGCACTTGGACAATGTCCTTGGTAACACACTTTGAATTGTGGTCAGCCCTGAACTGAACAAAGCTCAACTAGATGGACATTGTAGGCCCATTGCAACTGAGTCTTTATTCTATTCTATTCTGTTCCTTCCATTCCATTCCATTCCATTCCATTCCATTCCATTCCATTCCATTCCATTCCGTTCCACCCTGTATTTCTATCAAGCTAGAAAGTTAATAAAAGCTTTTCTTACACCCATGCTTATGTGGTTCATTACACAGGGCTGGATTTAATCCTGCCTCCCTCCAAGGCTTTGCAGGAACAGTGCCGCCCATGTACAGATTTTTCTCAAACACTGGTATTAAAAGATGAAAGTATAAAAGGTGACTCTGGATGCTCCTCCTAGTAGTTTAAGGGGAAAATGCAAAGCCTGAATGATTCTAAGAACAAATCCAGTGAAAAAAGCTGGCAGTTTAATTAATGTCATTCTCAGACCCAGATGTCTGCCCATCAGCACACTTCACATTCATACCTCAGGATAGCACAGCCTTCTATTAGCATGTTTAAAAGAAGCTAAGTGGTGTCCGGGCAAAACCAAAATATAGAGGTTGTATCATTTACAGGAATACACACATGCACATTTTTAATATAAATATGTCACAGAACAAGTAATCTTCAAATGAAATGTTCGGTTTTACTATCAAACGTCTTTAATGCTAGAAAAACATAAACTGAGCTTAAAAATAAAACTACATAAATGCCTCGGTACCAGCAATAAATTGAGAATAATTGACCTTGTCCTATCAAAGGATGAGTGTATCTTTAGATCTTAAGTGCTGTGAATGGTTATGAACAGGCTTAAAGTACTGAGCAATGGCAAGCTAAGCACAACATGCACAGTGCATTTCCCAGGGTATTAAATAGCCAAGGTTGGTAGAACCTCTCCCTCTCTCCCTTGGTTTAGTCTTAGGGTGTTTGATTTCTAAAACTACAGTCCATACAATATCACACATCAGTCCTATCACTCTTTACACTAATTAGGTATTTTATTATCAAAAAGACACCTCGTACTATCCTGGTGCATCTGTGTCTCCTTTCTTATGGCTACGAGCCTGATCCCAGCTTTTAGAAGGACTGGCACTGTCTTGCCTCACAAGGAAATTTTCCCCTTCTGCTCCACTTGATGAGGAGCATCGAGGAGAGAACACTTCCTGTGGTGCGAGGAAAATAAGGCAAATCATTTTGTCCTCATGGTAGAAAGCCGAACCCTCATCCCTGCCAGCAGCCTGGAGTGGGATCGGCGTGTCCACCCACCACTGCTGAAGGCCAGTCCCTCATGGCACACCAGCATGGCCTGAGGAAGGTCAGAGGCTGCCCATGTAACATCACAGTCAGCCAAACACCAGCACCAGAGCCTAAGGACCCCAAGAGATAACTGCACTGCCATTCACCAGCAGCCTCCACCTCAGGTGTAAGACTCATTTTCTCACAAATACTCCTAGATAACAGTTCCCTTTGTCAGTATCACCTTTGGAAGCATGATGCATATATTTTACATGTATGAAACCAAATAAAGCAACAGCCAAAACAGCAACTGTGGGCAGAACTGATAAAGAATTTCCGGTTTATATGCTTCTGCTCAGATTCTGCCAATCATGTTGTGAAGCCTGCACAATATCCTTTGTCATGGTAACCCATGTGGATGGAGGGGCTGGAAGTCCATCCAGCCCACCCATCCCTGAACCATGGTGCTTGCAGCCATGGACCTTAAGTATCACAACAGGCAATAAAATACACACTTAATCCAGCAGTATACCTTTTTACAATCATTGTCTTGAAAATTCAATATTCAGTAGAACAATAAAAATTTAAGTTTCAGAAGTTATTGGTCTAAGATAACTGAATCACATACATTCCTCATTTGTTCAAAACCAAAACAACCCAAACCAACCAAAAATAAACCCTAACAAAGAAAAACAACAACAAAAAAACCCCAAACACATACACAAAAAAAATGTAATCCACTTCACCATTTGAAGGTATTTAGTTTTCACAGCAAACATAGCACAATGGTGCTATTGGGTGTACTACACCTGAATCTTGCATTCTTTGAGCAACCAAGATTGATTTTCCAGTACTTTCACATCCATTATCATGGAGGAACACAGGGAAGACTTGTGAAATAAGACAAGAAGTAGCAGATTATGTTCCATGCTAGAATCACTGGGTGTTTAATAGCACTGCTTTGGCTACTGCCAACACAGAACAACAGTGCCACCAGCACTACTGCAATCAGGAAAAATAAAAATAAATTTTAAAAAAAAGATAAAAGAATCTGCAGGTTCTTTTGCTTACGTTTCTATCAACACAGAATGGCATTTATGTTCTCATGAAACAAGGAAGAAGCAAAACACAAAAATTTTGATGGCTTAACATTTTGCATTGTTTTAGTAGATCTGAGAGAGCAAATACTTATGAAACTATTGAATTAGGAACTGGAAATTTTACAAGGTTTAAGAAAGGCTACTGTAGACAGAACAGAAAGTAATATGAAAATTTTACATATTACTTCACAGAGGGATTTCTAAATCTCCCTTTCCAAAACATTCACTCTTCAGCTCTGCCATAGCTTGAAGATGTGAACACACTATGTGGACATGCCCATGCAGATGGACAGATGTACACCTGCACATATAATCCACATACATGTACAGTGATTACCCAGTGTTCTTTTCCAATTAATATTATTTTTATGGACCATACTGGAAAGGAGATGAGAGGTTATTGCGTCTCTTGCACTTTATACCATGTGTTGCTGTGTTGCCAGTCTTCTGAAAGCCTGATAAGTTCTCATTTCAGACAAATTACTCCTTCTCTCCACAAATGTTTATGAGAACTAAAAATTAAATGAAAATGGCAAGAGATGTCTGCTTTTATTATTCCATAGGAAACGATCATCAAACTGCTGAAAGCTCTGAAAAAAAGCCTGTTTTCCATCAACTGCATGCCTATCTTGATGAAAGATCCCAAATTATTCTGGAATGACTTACATCCTTCTTGCCCTGTACCCCTCCTTCTGCAATACAGACAGCATATTTTAGGCCATACAGTAACTCAGCACATCAAGGACAAAGCTTAATGTAAGCTTGAGACAGAGGCCATACTCTGATTGAGCCATCAATTAGGAAGAAAATTGTGGCTTTCAAGATCTCAGTATGTCAGCAGAAGGATTCGTAGCTCTGACAAGTTGTTGGGATCGGCGCACTGCTCCTTTCTCAGAACATTTGGATTACTGTTTGCTCTCAGTTGCAGAAGAAAAATTCGCTTTTAAACCAACTGGAGTTACTCTGTCATCTCAGAGAGCACAACTTTCCCTGGATGGGTAAATGTGAAGGAAAATCCATTTGTTTCTATAAATATGCAGGACTTTTTTCTTTAAATATTGACATCTAGACCCTTATAGATTTCTTAACCTTTAGTCTATCAGCACAGTTGCGGTCACCCAAATATGTGCCTGGTCTGTGGTAAAACTCTGCTAGCTTTGTGACAGCTATAGATCTGTCAGATGTCAGAAGCTGTTCCCAAGGAAACATCAGGAAAAAGGGTTATGGGAAGTGTTGAAAATATGTTCTGAAGGTCTGCTAAGAGCAAGAAAGCCCACCTCTCTCCATGAAAAAATCAAAAATAGATACAGACCACTATAGCAAAGTTCAAGATGATGAGAACAACAGAAGACAAAAATTTGAAATTCAGTGATAAAAACAGAATTATCATTTTAGCAACATTTGGGTTTTATTCACTGAGGAGAAAACTCTCTTTGTGGAGAGAGAATGGGATCTATTTCCAAACTATATACCCCCTTGAAAGAAAAACTGTAAGCTTCTTCCTTCTTTTACTAGTAAGCTGATGTTTATTCATGTGCATGGAGCTACCGCACAGACCTCTCACAGCATGACGAGTGTGCTGGCTGAAAGGTATGATAGATGACGACTATCACCAGAATTTTTAAAGCAGGATGCTCAAGCTTGGCTGCTTAACCTATATTTAGCCTGCTAAATAAGCGGCCTGATTTTTCAAAGTGCAAAGTGAGAATTGCCATGTCTGTCACTTCCAGAGGGAGACTGGCACGCTGGCCACTCCATGGTGTTTGGCATATGACACCACAGCCTGCCCCTGACCCCAGGACCGTGCCACAGGTACCCACCACCACACACTCTGACGCACAGGTCTCACATGCTGAAGCCCAAGAAAACTGAAATGTCTGTTGGCTTCCCAGGATACTCAGCACTTCAGAAAACCAGGACACTTATTTAGGAGACTAAATATGGATATAAGACCCTAGTGCTAAAAAAAATTGGCCCATTTAAGAAGAAAGGATGTACGCCATCACCTTGGAGCTCCCCAGCAGACAGGACTGAAGAGAAGCTCTGGCTCTGCAGCACTCACTCGAAAATCAGCTCCTTTCAAGACTGATGCTCTGCCCTACCCTGGGACTTCTGAAGACCTTACAGCGTGAAGAAGCATGGGATGAGTTACAATCAGAGTGAGAATTGGATAACCCTTTCCCAGGGGCCTCACTAACATCTCACTCAGGTGTAACAGAGTTGCAGTCGCTGAGCAAAACATCTACTACAGCTGCCACCCCTGCGCCCCTGCTGAAGGGAAGCTGATCAAGTCAGCATTTCTGCCTGGGAGAGAGAGGGACATTTAAGCACCCACGCAGGGGTAGCAGGGCACATTGTCTCCTAAGAGATAAGGTTCCACCTTTGTCCATCTCACAGCTGTAGGTATGGCACCTACACCACACAAGAGTCCTTCCCTCACGTGCTGCCACCACAACAGGTGCTTCCTGACCCAAAAAGGAGGCAGAACCACCTGACTGGAAACTAATTCTGACCATGGCATGCTTGGTTTGTAGCCAGGTACCAGAGGAAAATTGGTTCCATATTTTCCCAACTCGCTCTTCACTCATCTGACCCAAGAGAAACAGCACAAACCAGGGAAGCAGGACAGATTTCCAGATCATTTAGAGGTGCACATAAGCTAGCTGCAGGTACCTCCAACACGTCAGATCTCTTCCTGCTTTCCCCTCATTGCCTGCAGGTCTTCCCCTCCCTCACCCACTTGTGGAGCCAAATCCTTTGGGGCAGTGGCAGCCTCCCATGCCGTGCCCACACTGTGACCCTCTCCTCTCCTTCACCTCCACACACCTGCTTTCCCAGCTTTATAGAGAAAAGGGATCATTTGGCTTTGATATTCACAACATTCTGATTTTATACTTCATTTTGCCAGTGATGCAGAGAGATAATCAGAAAGGCACCATGACACAAGCCACAAGCAGTACTGCACAGAGTATACTCTCCTCTGAAAATTTATTTGTATTCCCTTCTCTAGAACAAAGTTATAGGAAGGGGAAACTAAATCAGCTTTTCTTCCGGGGTAAGGGAGCACACTTTGTAGCATTTAGACTGCTGCAGTAATTCTTACCAAGCTGAGACTCTTGCACAGCTTCACCTGATAAGAAAAGCTCTAATCACCACTTTTTCTGAATTTGGTATGATGGTATTACCAAAATATAGTAATAAGTAACAACAACAACAACAACAACAACAACAAATCTTTTAAAGCTCCTTGTAAGAAGCAGAAAGGGAAAAAAATCATTTGGTTACACAACTCTTGAATATTGTTGACTGACTAATTAAAATGCAATAGAGCAGAAAAAAGTGCACAGACGATGCTTAGGATGTAATGTAAAGAGCAATCACAACCACTCAGTGGGGCTTAGCAGGTCTGAAACAGTATCTAATTCTGCAAACTCCAGAAAGGTACTGCATAATGTAAACCCTATTGCTCTGCACACTCTAATGAAAAATGCCTGCTTTTGGATTGAATTGCATACACATTTATTGTGAGTCCAGCATGATAAAGAAAACAAGCATTGTGCACTTAAAGATGTTGCCTCATTAAAAGAAGCTGAAAGAAATCCATTGTTACAGTTTCTATGACAGAATTAAGAAACAGGGTGACAGGTGGCCTATTACTATTTTTAAATGGACTAAACTTGCATATATACAGACACAAGGCACATATTTCCTTTGATATTACAGTAGGTACCTGCGACTTGCTATTGCAAGGATCTTTATTAAGCAAATGTGCATTTAGTAATGCCTGCAGATTTATAAAACTATTTACTTGCCCTACAATTTGGAATACATAGCTTTGGAATCTTACAACTATTCTTTCTCAGAAAATAAGAAGATAATGATAACTGCTCTGGTAGGAATATGCTTTCAGGCATTGTTACAAATAAACATACACGTTTTACCTACGCTTACGTTAAAAAGTTCAGAGATTTTAGCGCTGAGATTTAATCCACTTGCAAGCACACATCTTTGTATCACTAACCTGCCAGCTAGCTTCCCGTCGCAGCCCTTTTATCCAGCTTTCTTCCAAGTCCTTATTCTCTCTCGTGGATATTTCATCCATAGCTGATGGAGCTTGCACAAACTCGATTGGCCACTGGCTGTTACACTCTCTTTGTAAGCCTTTACCGAGGCAGCAGCAAGTGCAGTTCGGTGACAGACTGTCATGAAGAAAATGTCACACCACGGGTGGGGGGAAGCTAGGGGGGAGAGGGAATGGGAGGGGAGGGAAAGGGTCGACACGGAGGATCCACACGCGAAAGGATGTGGGGGAGCGTGGCCGCAGTCTGACACGTCCCCGCTGGTCCGGCAAAGGCACCGCTGCAGCCAGGGAGTTCGCAGGCTAATGACAGAGGGTTGGTGACATTGTGGAGCAGCCCTAATTAGATGTAAAGTATAGTAGAACTGCTAATACTATCCAAAGCCTTTCCCAAAAGTGTCTTTTTCACGTATTGCAATAATTGTCTCATTTGGTGTCACTATAATTAAGACTGCATTGGGGGGGGGAGTGTGGATTCAAGCAAAGGAAATACAAATAGCTGCTGGGTCTGTTTAAAAGAAAATATTTCAGTGTATCTGTTTGAAAAGTGCTTCCTGAACTGCTCTGCAGCCAATAAACATGAATAATAATACAGGCCATTTTGATAGAAATGGGTTCATTACCATACTGGCTGCTGAGCTCTTTCAGAGCGCAGGTTCAGCAATGCAGAAATGGGTTCAGCAGGACACAAGTATTTCAACCCCAAACCAGAAAAAATTAGTCCCAATGTAAGCTATTTAACAAAAACTGCTTGCACTTGCTCTCTGTGCATCACACCAAGAGATGCCTGCCACATACCCTGAACACAGCCAGGCTCTCCTTATGATGTTCTTTATCATTCCTTCACCCAGCACCACCACACCACCATCTCTCATCAAGAGACAGCTTACTCTCCCCATCAACTCCTTAAAATGCCCTCTAGAACTGTTTTACCAAATTAAAAAAAAAACCAAACCAAAAAACAAAAAACCCAGAGTTTTTTACTGCTACTTTATTGTAGCATTTATCACAGATTCACTGAAAACATTGAGCTCACTGCACATGGAAATCAAGGTTTCAGTCAGTGACAAGGAACAAACTCTTGTTTGGAAGTACTGCTTTGGTACAAAAATCAAATATTAATTTTTAATTATGCTTTTAGCTGAAACAACTCTTTCGTGTAGAAAAAAATACACTGTGATAACTTTAAAATTCATAAAGCTTATGACTATTAGGATGAGATTTTCTTTTTAGAGTGTTGACTCTCTGTCATTCACATTGTTTTTTTACTAAACAGACAAAAAAATTTGATTAATTTTTAGACTCCTATTTTCTCCCGGGGATTTTCATTTGCAGATCCCAGCCAACCTTCCTGGGCTGCGACAGATCTTTGCACAGGGCTGCTGAAATACAAACAATAGCCCCTCCCTCTACACATTTCTTCTAGGCTGCTGGAAAACATTTCCATCTTTATCAGGCTTCACATACACCACTTGTTAAAAATTTGGGGTCTTTCCACAGCTTCACAATGTCTTTTCCATAAAACAAAGTGTACCAAACAGTACTTAGCCTATGCTGCTCCACACTGTGGCACCATCCCTGAGCCTTCTTCCTGTAGCTCCAATTTCTCCCCTCTTATTATGTTTTTCCTCTCCTTTCTCCCGCTAGTTAAACACTCAGAGAAGCTTGGGCAGTGTGGGTTTCTGCTGCATTCAGTGTGACTTTTGGAATTGTGTTACGTACCGGAAGCATGCCTGGACACCAGGTCCTCTTACACATATGGATATTTATTTTTAGATCCAGCAGCACAAGGTAAAGCAGTACAAACACCAGAAGGAGCCAGATGCTTACACAGAGGTAGCATCAGGCTGGCAACAAAAGGGATGCAAAGGGACCTTTCGTTCATATATTATTAGAAATGTGCTGTCTGGGTGAAAAAAACCATTAATTTTACCTAATAAAACAGAGACACCAGGCAAAGATAACCCAAAGTCACTGACCTAGGCCTGGTGGGATCCTGTGCCTAACACGAACCACCCTGTTCAGCAGCAAAATAGTGCTTGATCCACATGAGCAGGGTGACAAAGGGCCCCCAGTACTGCCCATGCCAAAACCTTCCTCCCAGATGATAACAAAATATAACAACACAGACAACAAATCCTTGAGATTTTTAAGAGTGCTGGCATTTGTGAAAGGCAGCATCTAAGCAACAGCTGGTCTTATTTTGGAGAGGTACAATAAAAAAATTAAAAACAAAGCAGGAGGAATTCTTGTCTTACTCTGCATATGGCACAGACAGATGCAAACCAACACACCGACATCCTCATACTGGGCCAGAAGCATAATTCTAAATCTGAGATGGATAGTGCACAGAAAGGGCTGGGTGATAATAGTAAATATTAGCAGTGCTCCCAGTCTAAGCTCCTCTGGACTGCAATGAATTATTTCATGCTTTTCCCTTGTCTTTTTTACCACCATGTAATAGCCAAAATTGCACATGAGCTGAAAGAATATGAAGACGTTTATTGATGGAAATCAAACTACCTTTTTCACCCACAGTGTCTTTGATATGTTAGAGCCTGAAGCAAAGAAAATATAATAAAAACAATATATAGATGAGAACTTCAATTTTTCGCTACGCATGAATCTGTCACTTATTTGCTAGGAATCAAATCTGACTCCACAGAGTTAAAGAAGCTCCATACATCATTCTCCATAATCCAGTACCCAGCTCAAATGTACCTTGCTTGAAGTTTATACAACACACTTGATTTTACACTAAACAAAACATCTCCTGATATTACAGCTTTGAGTCTAAAAGACTTTTGCTGCAATTCTATCTCCAATAGTAAGAAACTGTGAGAACAGATTTATCAGAACAAGATGACAGGGATGCTTCAAAAATCCATCCTGAGGATTGGGTTTGACTCTTAACAACAGGCTATTTTTTTTTTTCAGATATCCCCAATTTATCACTGTGATACCACTATACAGCTGGCAGCGGCATGAAGAAACAAAAGTGAGGAAAACATGAAGGTGTTTTTGAATACTGAACTGCTACCCAGGCATATCCTGTTTCTTCAAAACCCTTGAACTATGAAATGGGCGCTGCTTCTGGGCAAGGACTGGCCTCTCACCCTCACACAGCCCTTCCCTGCCTAGCCAGCCAAGCACAGTAGCACCACCTGTGTTGGATATGGTCAGGATGATTCATCTCCACCAACCAAGGTTGCCTGGAGATCTCCAATGGTATAATCAGGAATGAAGCAGGAGAGAATTTGGGTGCCTCCTGGTGATATCACTGCTATAAAGGTCTTTTTTGGAGAACTGAACTCTGCTCTTAGGAGATGCAGCATCATGGTGGATACCAGCAGACTAACTGATACAGTTATTGGAGGGATGCAAGGATAAACACAAGCTCCTTCAAAATCTATGGTGAGGTCATCTAAGACACAGCACAGAATGGGTTCACAACATTTCAACAGCTTTCTCTGAACGTATTATGTTCTCCTCGCAGTCCTAAATATGCCCTCCTTTCATTTCCATCTCCCTAACCAAACATTGTACTCTGATCTCTGTTACCAGTTCCACATGAATTAAACCATGAACTCTACTACCTGGTATGTATGAAGATCTTGCTACAGTTTTGCTTTCCTGCCACGTGTAACCATTGCAGCCTTGCAATAACCCTCATTTCTGAGTTATCTCATCAGAGGATGATGGAGTGAACTTGTGAACTTACTAAGGGATCCCTGGGATCCCTCAGTGCAGAACATCTCCATCCATTTCTGCCTCTTGGGTCACAAGTTTTCAGCATGTTGTCAATGCCAGACTCGTGGCTGACACCTTAATTCATGGAGACATGAGATTTAAACTAAAGAGACCCCTCTAGCACTTTCTAGGAAACTGAGGAGGAAGAACTGATAAATGTCTTCAAATATAATTCAGATCAAGGAGCATTGCATGGCAATATATGAAAGGGAAAAATCCTGAAGTACATCTTAACTTTTAACTATACAGTGGCTTGTGAGGGTAAAATGTAAGTTGTCCCTGAACTAAATCCAAGCCATAGCTACATAATTTCCTCCACAGCCCATATTAAAAATACTCACACAGTGCTCTTACTCATCAGCCAGGCTACCCTTAAGATGTCTGCAGAACAGCCCAGACCCAGTAAAGAGCATTCCACAGGGAACTGTTGTCAAACTTGCAGTACTCAGGTTATGTCCCAAACAGAGCAGGGACAATTTCTGATGATGATATTCATCTCAACTGAATTGTGGAATGTAAATGCCACCTGTCCATACCTGATTAAGGTCTCTTTACTAAAGGTGAGAAAACAAAGGGACCTGTGGAGAGCAGGTCACCCAACTTTAGCTCAGGCTGATATAAATCATCACCCTCATGGACATGTCTTTGCCAACAGTGGGAGAAACTGAGGGGACTCCAAGACCTGTACACCTAATGCCCAAATGGCCCAGTTGGTGCAGTAGAATCCCCAGCTCTTGGCTCCATGCACAGTTGGTATCTTTGTGGATAGAGTTTACAGTCACCTTGTCTCTCTAAATACCATGCCCACGTACTGTGCAGTGCATATGGCCAAGACCAAGCCACAAACACACTCACAAAAGTGTGCAACACCTTTTCTGGCTGCCAGCGCAAAGCACAGCATTGTGTGAGGGCTGCTATGGGAAAATGAACTCCATCTCAGCCAGATCCAATACAGAACCTCCTAAGAACTCGGAGATCTACAGATCCCACTTTCCTCCTGGCCCCTGCTACAAAAGGACTCCAGCATCTTCTCCCACATATTTGAGATCATACAAAGCTCATATCTCACTCCCAAACTTAAAACTTAGCTTAGAAAATACCAGTGAGAAAGGAGACTTGATTCATTCCCCTTCAGTGAAACTTGGGCTCATGAAATCCCCTGATCACTTCTAGAAGTATAGGTTAGACAATTAACCCCAGCAGAGGTTTCGGGTGCCTGCTGCTGAAGGCAACTCCCTCCTGATGGAGCCCCTGCACGCTGCTGCAGCTGCAGAACTGCAGCACCTGGCAAGGTGAGGGTGTGACAGATCAGCACAGCTTAGACCTACCTGTTCTCACATGTATTGCTGCATGTGCCGCCTAAATTGATTACCTGTTGACAGTTGCCATCAGAGCATCACACTGTGTGGCATTCCACAGGCTGACAAAGAGCTGCATTTTCCCTACCTTAACCTAAGTGTCCTTCGAGTAGAGGAGCTTGCTTTGTCTGCTAACCACTCAAGGAGGAGCTTCTTTCTCTGTCTTGCCTATCTTGCAACTTTCAAGCTCCTGCCTGAAAGAATTACTCATTTGTTAGTGCCAGACTGTCATCTCTTTGAAAGCAGAGCCATGGAATCTTAACAGACTGGATGTACATGGCTGTTAAATTTATTAGTTAAGAAAAACAGCAAATGACAAGTGAATAAAGCACTCCTTGGGACATTCGGACTACAGATTTTGTATAAATCAATACCAAGTGTTATAAAATGTCAGAAAATACCAAATGAGGAGAAGGGAATCAATAGATACCTTCTGGATTAAATGAGTGATGAATATTCTTTACCAACAAAAACAAATTAAACTACAAAAACCCCTATGCTAAAGCATTATCCAGCCTCTTATTGAAACCCCAATGGAAGGTAAATCAGGGATAAGGATGAAAACTCTGTCCTTAAACAGCACCACTGAGGAAAAGGGGGACAGAAAGAAGGAGCAAGAGGAGAACAACTAAATTACATTGACACAAGTTGAAAATGAAATATTGAGTCAAACATGTTCCTATTCATCCTGAATTCCCTTCATTTTGCTGAGCTTGAGTCACAAAGACAGTGGCCATCTGATTGTAATGTGTCTGCTCAACACTCTGATTCCAATACCTGATTTCTGATGTCCATACAATATTATAGTCCTGAACAGGTTAATGATTTTATAGATATTTTGCCTTTGTGGTTCTGGATCACACCTCTGTCGCAGGCTCTTGGAGCCCAGCTGCTGTAGCATCTTAGGCCAGCCGCCCAATGGAAACCCTGTGTAGGTAGCATCCTAGGTCAGGCACGCAATGGAAACCCTGCTGTACAGTCAGAATAGTAAAATAGAAAACAGAAGACTTGGGTTCACACACAAAGGTTTTTTTATCATCTGTAAGTCTGCCCTCAACACAGGGCATCACTTCATCAAGGTACAAATTTCTGCTTCTAACAGGCCCCTGTTTACAAAAGCCCTGTGTCACACACAAATCATGACCTGCCATGAATGAATGCATTAACTTTTTCTTTTAATAGTGGAAGTAGAATGCATGCAGAAAAAAATCTGGTATTACATATAATGGAAATACATATGTCTTCCAGACTCCTGCTGAAGACTATATTACTACATACTCCTCACTCCACTTTGCAGAAGTAGGTCAAAGAAGGTCAATGAAAATAGAACATGGAAAATCCCTCCTATGACAATTGTCAGAAAAGAAAAGGTTGTTTTTTTCATTTTAGTTTCAGGAAGAAAAATTATTAGCACCCAACATGATACAATTTTCTAGAGAAGGCAATGGTAAAAGGAGTGGGTCCATTCTTTCTGATTGTCAAAAGAAGGCAAGGACATAGAACAAAAGTCAAAGGTGGCAGATTCAAATAAACAAAATCAAAGGTTTTTTTCAGAAACATCTAATTAGAGATTGGAACTCAATACTGAAAGTAGTGCCTGAGGGAAAAAATGTATCAACTTTCCACAAGTGTTAATGCAACTATAATACTAAGCAATTCAAACAACACAGACACCACTAACAAAGGTATGTTCTTCACAATACATGCCAGCCTAGAAAGCTGAAGGTTCACATCAGGAGCAATGCAGGATGACATGTCTGACCACCCTGATGATCACCCAACCCTTGTCCATCCTTCGCTGAAAACAGCTGCTGCTGGCCCAAGGTCCATCTACTCCAGGTGTACGAGAGGGCTGAAGAGGTGTTGGAATCCCCCTGGCCGTACAGATGAACCCTGGATGCTGTTGCTTTACTGGGTAGGCAGCTATTGTACTTGATGTAGGCTGCCCTGGAGATGTGTGCTCAGGGTGTTCTCAGGCTTGACAGCTTTATCGAATTTATAATCCTCAGTGCAAAGGGACTGAAAGGTAAACATCAATCTCATTTCTCTGCATCCTTCTCACCTAAACACCTATTCATTATCAGCCACTTAAATATTTCCGACCTGCAAGCAAGACAGGTCCCAAAATCTCAGGTATGGCCAAAAGTAGCTGAACAAGTCCATACAATTACCTTCAAGCTCATGATTCTGTTCTGGTAAGACTCGAAGGACTCTGTAAGAAACAGCAGAGCTAATGTGAGCAACTCTCCCACTCCAGGGAGCAGAAGGCAATGTTTTCAATTAGTGAAGAGAGAAACCCTTCATCATCTGAGGGGAACAGGAGCATGGGCATCTATCACACTGCAGTGGGCTTTGGGAGATCTGCCTTCCTTTGCCTGGGCAGATGGATCAAGCCAAAGATGCTGCCTCATTTCTCAGTAAATCAGAACCAGCAGAGAGAATACAAAAGAGGATGCTGGCACATATTTCTGCATTGAGAACGCTTATCAGCATTTCTCATAGAAGTCTAGCAAAGCAGATTTGTCATCAAGATTTAGGAGAGGCTGACCAAATGCAGGAGCATTCAACTCCCCATTCCTGCCATCCTAGCACAGCCACAGATTCCAGCCAATGCAGCAAAATGTTCTTCATTTCACTCTGCCTTTTCCTGACCTTTCTAAGGAGATCTCTTCTGTCACTGAAAGAATTTCTGGACAATGTTAATACTTCCTACTGCACAGGGTTTGTATGGCAGGGTTTTGGAAGTGGAGGGGCAAGAGGTGTGGCTGCCATGAAAAGCAGACAGAAGCTTCCCCCATGTCAGCTGGTTCCAGGATGGACCTGCTGCTGGCCAAAGCCAAGCCCCTCAGCAATGGTGGTACCACCTTTCGGATAACATGGTTAAAAGGGAACAAACACTCCTACGCAATTGATGCCTAATCTTTTAATACATTTTTCATATATTTGTCGCTTTGTAGATTTCTAAAACATGGATGTAACTCCCAATACTTTTCCTACCCCTTTTCCCCTACATTCCAGAAGAATAAACTAGTCTTCTAACACATATTATTCTACATTTCTGAAATATTATTTAGTCTTGCCTCTTTAGTCAAGGACATCTTATTTTCTTTTACCTTGCATCCTAGGCATAATAAATATGGGGCTAGAAACTCAGAGGGAGTGCCTCCAAATGGGGCAGAACCAAAAGGGGGGATTACTTAACTAACTACTCTTCTATTAGACACTATTGTCAAATATGCTAATTTGTTAAACTTATAAAATTGTATAAGTCCTGTATCATGTGTGTATTTTGCCATATTTGCACCTGGAGGCCTCCAATTAAAGACCTGCTTTTACATTACTTCCTATATTAATATTGTGTCAAAAGTATCTTGTTTTGTTTCTAGATTTTGAAAGGCATCACAACAACGACCAGAAGAACCTGTGGGAGGAACAGCCCTGCAGACACCCAGGTGACTGAAGAAGGAGGCAGGGAGGCACCTGAGCAGAGATTCTCCTGCAGCCCAAAGTCCAGAGCACGGTGAGAAAGGATGTGCCCCTGCAGCCCATGGAGCTCCACAGTGGAGCAGAGATCCACCTGCAGCCCATGGAGCACCCCATGCCAGAGAAGGTGCAAAGAGTCTGTGATCCTGTGAAAAGCCCAGGATGGAGCAGGCTCCTGGCAGGACCTGTGGAACAGTAGAGAAGTTCACACTGGAGCGAGTTTGCTGATAGGACCTTTTACCCCTTGGCCATCCATGCAGGAACAGCCTGTTCCTGAAGGATTGCACCCTGGGGAAGGAACCCACACTGGAGCAGTTAGTGTGAACTTGAAGAAGGTCACAGAAGATTGTTCCCCATAGGAGGGACCCCATGCTGGAGCAGGGGAAGAGCAAGAAAAGGAGGAAGCAGCAGAGCTGACATGTGATGAACTGACCACAACCACCCTCATACCCCATTTCCCTGTGACTGAGAGGAGAAGGGTTATATTTCCTCTCTCAGTTCAGCTGAGAAGGGGGGTGATGGAGGAGCTTGGTAGGCACCTGGCATCCAGTCAACCCGCCAAGATTACAGCTGGCTTCACACACTTGCTCTCTAAATCCCCTGTGACACTATTCCAGTGCTGCACATATAGTAGCCCAAATCCTTTGCTGAAGCCTCCTTATTCCTCCTAAAGCACCTACAGGGGGACTTTTGCAGATGATTCCTGAGCAGCTGGAATAAGAGACCTATTTTGTGCAAGCTCTACCTGTTGTTTGTTATTGTAAAAAGCCTTCTCAGTGGAAGCTGAACTGAAAGCACGCCAGCTCACTGGTGCTGCTTGCTATTTCAGGCAGTGTCATGAGCCATACAGTCTGCTGGTATTTGTGCTTCAGTTTCACTGCATGACTCCAGCCACTCAGGATCTTTATGAAAGTAATACATTCCAACCTAATCTACAACTAAATTAATGTCAGAAGTAAGACAGTGCCCAAGTGATCAATAAGTGGAATTTTCCCTACAGAAATATTAGAAGCAACTCACATCAATAAGCCTCAAATTTATGGGGCAATTCAGCTCTTCCATTTACAGCTTGAATAACTGGCCTTTGTATAAGATATTACATTACTAAATAACGTGAGCTAAAAGGAGCTTCTCTGGTGCAGTCCCTGCCCTGCAGCACCCACAGATTTCAGGGGCCAATTTCAGCAGATGTAGTGAGGGACCTGAGGTGTCCTCCTGAACCACACCCCTTTCAAAACCAGCACAAAATTATTTCTAAATGCATTATAGGCAACTAAATGCATTATACTCAGACCCACTTCTGGATTTAAACAAAGAATGTTGATGCTGAGACCTTTGAAAGACGAATGAATGACAGTAACTTTGATCTTACAACCATCTATATGGTCATCTTTAAAATGATGCATCAGAGACAATATCCTCTTGAATATTCTTGTTCTTATCAAGAGAGTCATATAAAACTAATCTACAAGAAGAATGGTGTCTATGAGAAAAGAGCAATCCTTCACTAGAACAACTAACAGCATTCTATAATTTCTAATTTTTATGATTGATTTTGTACAAATTAGAAGACCTGATAGAACACCTGAGTGCAAGGATTTGCTTGGCCAAAAGTAAGAAAGTACAGAAAAACCCTTCAGGGCTTTTTTCCCCTTTATAATTTTAGGTCATGCAGCTACTGAAAAGAGAGAAAACAAGCTGAAAATGCTATGGCATGCCATTAATTACAAACCCCCACACCCAAATAAACAAAACCCCACATACAGTTCTCTAAATCCTTCTTATGAAGTCCCTGTTCCCTCTTGCAAACCTAACAAGCATGCTGCTCAGATTTAACAAGTAAATAATTATTGACTGTAGTGAAGAGCAGCATAGGTTGGTGTGCTTGGTGCTCAGTGGAAGCCCTCTAGGCTAACGCTCCAAGGGCAACAAGCAAACACAGCTAAGGACGACAACCCCACCTCAACCACCCTGCAACTGCCATGGGATCCATGGGGAAAAGGGCTGGGAGTTTTCCAAAAAATGCTCTTCAATCTGTAAGAGTTTTATTTTCCTGGAGGCAAATACTAATTTATCATCACTAGCCAAGAATTCCAGCTTTATTTTTACCAGATCCACCTATTCTGTTTCATTCTCTGGGGTAGGTTCACCATTTTCTGCTACATCTCTCTGGAGATCATAAAGTTTCATGGGAACCACAGTACAGCTATTTTCTCCTCTTCTTTTCCCCAAACAGTTGGCTGAACTTAAGACTCCTTAAATTCTCTGAAAATTAGTCTTCAAAATAAAATTTAATAGTAACTAAGGAAGGTGTTTGACTCCAACACCATGGCTTTCTGCTTTAGGAAACTTCAGGAGCTCAGTAAGGTCACCAGTGGCTGTTTTTCATTTCCCATTTATTAAGGGCAACAACTGCTGTGCCATGCTAAAGGCAGAGATTTGTCTTTCACACATTCTATTCTTCTTTCTCGTTTAATATGCTGCTTTTATTTAGGCATTATAATAAAAAGCAGGCAGTCCTGCAAACTAATCATCTTCAGTTGCTCCACCTGATCAATGCTGATGTGGTGAACTTCCAAGTGTCTTCGGATTAATTTCTCACACACCATCACGGACACTTGAGCAACAAATGGCCTGCTCTATTCTTGATAATAGAAGATTAGTAATGCTAAAGCATACAGAACAGAGGAAGGGAAAATGGTAGAAAATTTCCAAGCCCTAGCTTGGGTCAAATCTTGAGGCAAGTTTCCTAGTGAAAGGTGTAAGTTCCTGCAGCCTTTGTGTATGGCTGCAGGAGACACCCACACTTTGTGAAAAGGAAAGAGAACAAAAATCAAATTCATTGTCATTTTACTCTCATGTCCTCTTTAGAGAGGAACTGGAATGAAATTTGCCTACTTTTCTTTCTGAAGTAGGCCTCTGTGCAAGCACTGCCAGCACATGTCCATGTGACACCAGCCCTCAGCGTGATGACTATTGTGGCAGTGTCAGGGTCTGTCAGGAATTTGGCCGCAATTGAAAATTACTCCTTTTTTACTTATTTGAGGATGCAAATGCTCCAAAAAAAAAAAAAATAATGAAAAAGGAATCCTGACTTGTCCCTTTCCCATCAAAGGGTTATTGTGAAATCCAGCTAGCAGTACACAAACTTTGACTAGTGCCTGTGATTTCTTTGCCTCTTCTTTCACTGCAAGACATGTAAAAACAAGTGTCCATAACAGTAGTATTCATCTTAATCACATAAAGCTTTCCTTGGCTCAACATGAATGTGTCTGGAGTCTCCTATCTTTAGTATAGCCCAACCTTATATTGTAGTCCTATTAAGAACTATTATAAAAGACAAGTTTTAAAATTACAGTTTTAATGATAGAAGGCTGGACTAACAATCCTCATGTCAAGAAAGTTACCAGGATTATGCCAAATGTCAGAGGATAAAAATTCTGAAGACAATGGCAATATACACGGATTTGAGTGAGATTGCTTTGATTTCTTAATTCACCTAAATCAGATATGCTGCTTATTTACAGCTAGAGGTAACCCCTAAGGTGCTTGCCACCCTGTCTTTCTCCATTAGCCATCAGGTCTTCTCTTTCACCTTGCAAGTGGAAGTCACTAAAACAAACTGTCTTCTACTTTAGGCATCAGGAGTGGCTCAGATCTTCAGCCTCACACAGAGTTTTGTTCTATAAAGGTTCTTATGGATAGGAACCTCTTATGCTAAAACCTTTTTCAGGACTTTGCCTGGATTTGTTATAAAGCAGTATTGCTTTTATATACATATATATATATATATATATGAGAAATAGATATGTTTATATATATAAGCTCTTTCTAATATGCTTGCTTTTCTTCTGGAGATGTTTATCACCCTGTGTGGCTTCAGGAATGCTGGGAATCCATCAGGACAAGAGTGTGAAGGTAAGCACGCCTCAAATATGGGGTAGCAGTGTCTTAAGTAAGGCTTCTTCATTTTTGTTTGTCACAGGAGAGGCAGCACTGGTCAATCTAGATGGTAAGCCAGGTAAGCAGGCTGGCAAAGTGAAAAGATTAAGTATTTTTTATCACCAGTGCAACATGGAGAATGCATGCGGAGTGCAGAGGGAGAAGAGAGGATGAAACCTTGCCCTAGCTCCCTCTTCACAGAGCACAAGGCAGCTGCATTTCAGGTGGAGGAAAGAAGACAGATTGTGTATTCCACATGTTCCAACAACCCTCAAACCCATGACTTTAATCTCCTTAAGGCATCAGTACAACATCATCTTCCTTGTTGTCCTTCATCTATGTGAATCTGAGCAGATAAGACACTTTAAAAAAAAAGCCAGGGGATGCTCATCAACTCCTCACTTTTATCTCCTCCTCTCATTTCCTTCTTTATTTGAAATACTCAATTTTGTTTTGTCTGAGTGAACTTGTGCTTACCTTCTAGGCCTGTTCCTTTTGTCCTCTTTTTTTTGGTCCCCTTTCCTGCAAAGGCAGCAGGCATGCAGCTGAGAGCACACACACATGTGCATACTGACAGCAAAGTGGCCTCACTGAGCTGGGCAGCACTTTCTGATCCTGCTCCAGGGAAAGCATGTCAGCTGTACCTGGGCTTCTGGCACAATGACAGTATCAGACATAACCAGCCACCTCCTATGGCCTCACTGCAAACATCCTTTACTGCTGACACTAACCCACTGAACCATTCCCTGAAGTCCATTTTCTTTACACTTTCTTTTACTTCTATGTCCCTTTCAGCCTCCTCATCTCTCTTTATCCTTATAGCCACATATCCTCCCTCCCCCATCTTCTCCCCAAAACTTCTCAAAATAAAACAGGTAAAAGGAGAAAACTAACAAAAAAATGAAGGTAGTTTTGATCTACTTTCTAAAAAACATCAATTTATTTGTTTTGCCTGCATGCTTTCCTGCCATCCCCTCCCAGTCTGCCCTGTCTGTTTAAACAGAACACTTTTTAGCAGAGTGAATTCCTATCATGGCAAGGAATAATTCAGTAGGGTCATCATTTCAGACATGGTTTGTAGTTGATTTTTGTATTTGCTGCACTTAGATGATACTATGTCCACTGCAATTATAAGGAGAAGATTAAAAGGCACAACTACAGCAAATGGGTGGAGAAAGGATGAGAAAAATGGATAGGCAGCATCTAGTTCAACTACTAGATTTTTATAAATCCTTTGAAAGTAAGTATTTGACCCACAGAAAATCCCTGGAATTATTCACTCATCACCTGATAAATAACTAGGATTATAATAATTGTGTGACTATCATAAAGTTATCCCTCAGCATCTAAGGGACTCTAAAGAACCCTCAGGTGGCGTACTGGGGAAGAAAAACCTACAAAGAGAGCAGGTGTGCTGCTTTTGGGATTCACTGAACTGATCCAACCTTCTTGGTAAGCTACTGTCCATACCCAGCTTCTATCATAAACCACAAAAAGCACATTCAGAGGTGCTAAGGTGCCAACAGAGATACCCCACCAGGGGAATGGCTGCACAAAGAACTATGAGCAGAAGAATGGATGTTTCATTACTGAAGAGCCCTGCAGGTACTCACACTTTAGCACCAGGCTGAGCACAGGATGCCTGAGTGGCCCAGCCCCAGTGCTGTGTGTGTGCAGTGCTGTGTGTGCAGACTCACAGCACCAGTGCTGTATGTGCAGTGCTGGCTGGACAGACTCACAGCCCCAGTGCAGCTGTGTGCAGTGCTGTGTGTGTGCCGTGCTGTGTGTGTGCCGTGCTGTGTGTGTGCAGTGCTGGCTGGACAGACTCACAGCCCCAGTGCTGTGTGTGTGCAGTGCTGTGTGTGTGCAGTGCTGTGTGTGCACACTCACAGCCCCAGTGCTGTGTGTGCAGTGCTGGCTGGACAGACTCACAGCCCTGTGTGAGCACGGCCAGCAGGGACTGTGCTGCCAGGGCACCTGGTGAGCACCAGCCCAAGGAGCTTTGGCAGCTGTGCAGCAGCAGTGACAGGGACCAGCAGCAGCAGGGGAACTACCTAACTGCTGGCATCTGGTTTGTGGCACAGCACAGGACCGGCTGGAGGGCAGCAGGAACACGGGGATTTGATTTTATCCTGAGCTGCTCAAGCTCCTGGGAGGGAACGGCAGCAGCGCCAGCCTGGGGAAGGATCCTGCCCACACAGAGCGACTTTCTCCCGAGACTGACAATTCAGGGACTCTCCTTTTGTTCTCATTTACTTGCAAATAACAGTTTCCTTGCACGCCTACCAAACAATATTTACGCAGGACTGGATATATAGCTCTCATTAGAGCAAATGCTACTACCTAAATAGGGCTATTTGTGACTCTGCACCTCTAGTTTCACTCATCCCTGGTTTGAAGTGCACTAAAAGCACATTATTACTGCTTAAGATGCAAACTACTATGCTGAAAAATATCACGTTTTACCTTCAGTGAAGGAAGTTAAAAATTAATGGTTAGTTGAAACTAAGGTGAACAGTAAACAGAAACTCCTTGTGACCATGTGCAAGCTATTCCCAATCTATAATGAGGTTATACTTACTACATAGATTAATTACTCTTTTTCTTCTATCTTAATTTATTTTATGCTTTAGGAAACCAACATGCCCACTAACCACTCTGTATGTGATAAAGAAACACAATAAAAGCAATTTCTCTCCTAACCCCCCCCAAAAAACATTCTCAGTAATGCTTTTTTGAATCCACCATACCTTCTCCTAATGAGGTTTCAGTATGCCATAAATAACACTAATGAGACTTTGTCTTGCCCATGTAATATATTTCCTTAATATAGCTTTAGATTTTCTTATGTTACATGGAAAACTAAGTCATGGAAAGAAATGTCCTCCAACAGCACATTAAAACCAAAAGTAGAATTAAATATAAATGAATTCGGTAATTTAATTGCACTATTGTCATTTTTAAAAATTTAGAAGAAAAGTAATGGTTCAATTTTTTCTATTGGTAAATAATAAAAGTGCTGAGGGAATCGGATAATAATTAAATAAACATTATAGTGACTATACATGATACAAAGATACCTTTTATTGCCAGGTAAATTCTGGGCTAATGAAGATGGAGTTCAAAGAATTTAGCTTTGCAAGCTGAAGCACCAGTCCTGCAAGTGTTGTGCAAGCAGTCCTGGGTAAAAGATATAAGATTTGACCCCAGTTTTACAGAGCTTACAGTTGAAGTGCCTATTTCCAGCCTCTAAAATGCAGATGCCTTAAATATCATCTGCAAAATTCAGCCTGCTAAGCAGAGGTTTACATTGAAACAATCTTTTAGGTTGACAAGCAGTATGTATTTATGCCATCTGCTGCTCCCATCATTCCCATACAAGCAGACCAACATTTTCTGGGTTGATTTTTTCTCCTCTAAAAATAAGAGCTCACGGGGTTTTGCCCCTAAAAAAAGACAAAGTGCATTACTGCAGAAAAATTGAATTTTTATTTGGGGCAGTATAAATTCGAAGTCTATTCTCTTTTCAAAAATAAACACATCTGTCACCTGTTTTCCCTCAGAAAGCATTACAGGACTTGTGCAAAATTTTCAGTGGAAAAGAACTAGCAAACCAAATTACAGAATAAGCATCTGAACAAATGATTAAACCAGGATGGAACTATATGGCTAAAGATTAGTGATAAAATTACTTACATACTTCAGGAAGGGAAAGAGATTCATGCAAACATGAGCCTATTCATCTCATTTTACTAGCATGTAAGGCTTTAGAACAATTCTTTCATGAAGGAATACCTGAAAGAGGTGTAAACAAATGGCAAATGGCATAAAAATCAAAGATTTATCAAGAGAAGACTAAACCTAACTAATCACTTCCTTTGGTGTGATTAATTCTCAAAAGAGTATAATGACCTTATCTCTCTGGGCTCCAGAAAAGCAATTTTTATGTGTATGGGAAACACTTTGTTGAAACAGAAAAGATGAATTTAAGACAGTAACTGTAAGGAAAACAAGAGAAAAAGGGAAGGGCAAGAAGACACACACATGGCTGGGGCAAGGCCTTCTCTGGGAGCCCAAGCACAGCTTCAACTTCTGGCTCCTGAGAGAGATACAAACCTCACTAGGTGCAGAAAAGGATTTTTAAGAGAATGCTAATATGCAGAAAATAAATGTTTTCTCAAAGTAATGGAATTCTCCTAGACTGAGGCACACTTAATGTGAGCTGATTCTTCTTTTTATATGCAAGAGAGTTTTTCTGCTTTTTCCTAGCTAAATCTGTTGATTGAACAAAAGAATATTAATCCTCCACACAAATGTTGCCTCATTTTTTTGGCTTTTCCCAGTTTAGTCTGTGTTAAACAGCAAAACCCCAACTGTTTATGGCACACCTATGTGGTCTGTTTTAATGAGTATGCATAAAAGACCCCTGCAAGGTCTTGCTTTTGCACATCTCCTGAAAATTCAGGAAGTTTTATGGAATCACAACAAAATGTTGGGACATCAAGCTCTGAAAGTTTCATGTTTCTTTCTAAACTTCTCTAGTGCCTGAGCTCACATTCCACAGTTTTGAACCAAGAGCCTTGTCAGATAAGTGTGTTTTTCCCAGTGTTTTTTCTCAAGAAAGAAAATTACTCCTGACAAATCCTCGTGAATGCTTGCTCAAAATCACATTTTATTTCTACAGGTACAGGCAAGAATCACGTTATCAGAAAAATCCCACAAAATTGCAAAACATGGGTCAAAATAGAGCTATGCTGTTCTCAGAAGAACTTTTTACCCCCTTTAAGACCTTAAGCAGACAAAGCTATAACTGTAATATGAACTGCATTTTTTTCAAGACTCAGCAGTCTGGTGCCAGTGGGTGCTTCCAGCTAAGAAAGAGGGATTTTGTGATCATAAAGTCACAGTAAAATACTGAATTTACCCCATAAGACCAGTTTGCAATCCATGAAATCAAGTAAGAGAGAGAAGACAATGCTAAGGGCAGCTAAGAGAAATGACAAAGGGAACAAGGCTGATCAATATTAGGATTTTGATTCTAGCTCTAGATTGATAGAGAGATCATTCCCTCTTGTCCCTTTCTGGCAGGCAATATTAGCAGAAGTGATGTCAAATATTGTCATTTCATATCCAGACAATTGGCATTACTGCCTCATTCTCAAAGCATCATCTTGGAGAGGCATGCCTGGACATACATTGGGCCACAAATCCAACAGGACTTCTCTGAACTGAGAGATGCAGCTGCACTTTGTCAAACTATTTTGACTCACTTCCAGTTGGAATCAGACTCAGGATAATGGTCCTTGTACTTCATCGAGATTATTTATGATGCATCCCTTTTTATTTTCCCCCACAAGATATTGTCTTTGAGTTATTTTTTATTTTTGCATCACTGCTGTCTTTCAAAGAGCAACTTCTGAAAAAAGATTAATGAGCATTACTACTCACTTTGCTGGAACTGGGTTGCTACAGTTTAGCTACACCCAGACTCAGGGCACCCCAATAACATCAGCAACATGGAAGAAATTAGCCTCCATATGCATTTAACTTATCAAACCAGAGAGTTTGATATTCCTGGTAAAAATGCATCTTCTCTTCTGCAAGGACTGGACTATGCTGGTATTAAATGTCCATAAGGGACCCTCTTAACCTGGGGCTCTACACAGCAGAGAAACTTGTACCAATATACAAGGTTCAAATACCAAAGGGGCACTGAAGACCACAGAAATCCAGAATAAGTGTTGTTTTTCATTGGCTGATGCTTACAATAGTCCAAGTGCTCAGAAGTTAAAGGTCCTCTTTACACTTTCAAGACTACACAGTTCTGCAGCTGTGATCACATCTTAAATTCAAACCAAGCCTGCTCCAAACCATGCTGTTCCAGCAGTCTGTGCTGAAAACCCAACAGCAGACCAGCCCTCACCATCAGAACCCAACATCCACAGCACCTGGGGATTTTGGCCCTGTCTAGGACATGGCTTTCTGCTAAACCTGCACCTCCCAGGGCAAGTGCCTTGGAGTTTGATCTGCCTTTGCACACTAACCCTAGACACACCACTTATCTGAAAACTGGCAAAAATCTCTTTCCCAGTTCAGAGGCTGATACTGCTTCAGCAACCACTGACAAATATGAGGTTTGGCAATAACAGAACTCTGCCCCCACAAACACACACAGTTTCATGCGGGAGATTAAATGGAAGTCCTGCCAACATAGCATGTTTTCATTCAGTTGTTTCCTAACATGCCAGGAATATTGTCTCCTAATATAGACAATAGCCACTTGATGTACAAATATCCAAGATGCACAAGAAAGTCATATTTATCCTGCCCTTGGTAGAAGATGTCTCTTGTGTAGCAGCAGTGATGGCCTATCAGGAGCAAAACCTTCTACAGTCAGTGTGTGTCTTTGTCAGGCACTCATTTATGAAGAATTTAATTGCATGCTGCTTCAACTTAAATAGATGCATACAGTACATATTTTAATTTAAGTGTCATAAAATCTTTTAGGCTAGCTTTAGTCTCATAACAGGATCATTAGATAATACTTTCTTCAGTAAAGATTATGGTAGATTTATTTCTGCAGCAGTATTTGTGGGCATGCCCTCCCTATATTTTTGACCATCAGATAGTCCTTTTCCTGAAAGAAAAAAATCTGTTGCAAAATGTTTTCAGAAGACCCCTTAGCTCATCGCTGTAATATCTCCAATACAAATAAGACATTACCTATGACACCGAATTTAATGCATCCACAAATGTGATGACATACTAACGTTCTCGTGCCAGACTCTGGGCAAATTTAGGAGGAGTCCTGCAGATTCACTGAAAAAAGAACAGACAGTGCTGCACTTCCAGAATTTTAACAACCGGTTTATTCTTCTGCTTTTGCACTCAACCGTCTGTTATTTCAGACAAACATGAGGATCTAAAATTACTTACATCCTTAAAACAAAATGCTTTAGGAAGTTGAAGAAGAAACAACCATATTGAGAAGATAAATAACCATATTGAGAGAAGTGCAGAGAAGAGCAGCTCCAGAGTGCAGAACTAGCTTTGGTTTGGTCACCAGTCACCACAGAATCCAAACACCATCTGAGAGTAGGAAATCCTCTGAATCCATGTAAACTTAAGGGAAATCTCCTGAGACTTTTCTCGTGCTATTGCTTACATTACTCTGCTTCCATTTTTCTTAGAAATATCATGAATAAAGTCTTTTTCAAGGTGCTGAGTGATCCAAGGCAACAACAGAAATCCTGACAAACATATGGGGGTTAAAAGGGAACAAAACCAGGTATTTTAGCATTTTGCATTAAAGTTTAGAAAAGTCCTAGCATCAAATTTTGCATATTCTTTTTTTTTATTATTTATACAATTTCTTCCTTTCCACCAATGGTTCCAGATAAGGCATTATACTGTAAAGATACCAATACAGTCTTCAGTCTTTTGTCAGATGTCTCACAGCATTATGATTTTGGAGAAGATGAAAAATTTACAGTGTCCATCTCTCATTTAAGCAGTTTCATATAAGCACAATATATACATAATCCACCAAACTGATGGCAGGATTTTTAAGGTCCAGATTTTGAGCCACATCTGGTATTCACATCTTCAAGAAAATTTAAATCAGCGCATCTCTAGTATTTCTGCTGGGTGTGCTTGTGACACATTGCAAACATGCCCTTATCTGAATGTGAAATGCCTGTTATCTGGTAGACAACGTGTATTTTATCATGTTGGATCAGAGCCTGCTCTGTGAAGTAGAACCCCCATTTTGTAAGAGCACATTTCTGCTTCCTACAGATAAGAAGAGAGAAATCACGAATTATGTTTTTTCCTGTGCTCTGGCAAGTAGCTCCATTGCCTCTTAATGGTTCTCCACACAGAAACCAACAGGCAGGACTAATGCTTGGGATTTTTATTACCAAAGGCAAAAGAAGATGGAAAAATTGTAGAAGAGAATCAGGTTGTGGGGACAAGAAAGACTTATAACCAGAGGCCATTAACCTTCCAAAGGAGAGAAAAAGGAAAGTCAAGGATCCAAGACGAGGGAAGACATTACTCTCTAGAATCCCATACCACTTGTATTTGTTGGGTAAGAAATTACTGGGCCTTTTTTAATTTCCTTCTTGCTCATGTTGTCCTTGAAGGAGACCATTGCTCTGCAGTTGAAGCAGGCAGAGCTTGGGAGGTGGGGCACTGGGCACCCAGATTACAAGAGCTCTTTTCCTTAGGAAAGGCACCAGTATCCTTTGTCTATGATACACCCAAGAGACCTTCTGCTGGACAAAGTGACACAACAATGCACTGGGAATGCCAAATATACTAAAACTTCCTTCCTGAAATTACTTTATTATATGAAATTCTTTATGTTCCTACCCTGAAAGAAATCCATCCTCTGGTTTTACTGAATCATTAAATTTTCCTTTGTCCTTGATGATACCAAAATTCTTCAGTCCTTCAGGATAATAGTTGTTAGTTAACCTAACAGGGAAGAACTTCCAGATCTCAAAACAGTTGTCTGTTTAGTGCCAATCAATCAACTACATATCCACAGGGCTCTACAACTAACATTTTACAAATTCAAGTTATTAGTACTTGCATTTAGCTTCAGTGTACTTAGAAATAATTAATCTTTTCAAAAACACTTTGATTTAAGCATGTTGTATTATTCACCCTATTTTGCAGGCTGGAAATGAAAATGCTACAGTCTCCAAGGATGCCACAGGCAAAGCTGGGAACGAAGCTTGAGTAGCTGCTCCTCACCCACCCACCATCTCACTTTTAAAAAAAACAGAGAAACCTGACTGCCCACTCACTTGAATCTTAAGTTTTGCACCCATCCTGAAAGCAACCATACATTATGCAAAGCAGGCAAGAACTCAGCTCCGGACTTTTAATTTTCCTTCATCTGGGGACCAGTCCTGCTTTTCTGCAGTCTCAATGCAAATCAGAAGTGTATCCATTGGAGTCATTAGCATTGCATCAGTCAAATCACCGCCAGCAATATCAAAACTGCAATGTTTTATGTTAATAATGAGGAAACACAAGCATTTTAGAATAGGCTATCATATGCGAGCAATCAGAGGAAGACTTTCAAGGATTTTTAGTGGAGAAATGGGATCATCACTTATCAGTGCTAGAGTCAGCCTTTTTCTTCAAAAGAATAAAAAAATCTAAGGGTGCAGAAATGTAATCAATTCAAATTAGTATTGATTTCTAAATAATGTGGAATTAAGTTAGACATTTACAAACTGTAAATCACTGTTATTTAGTAAGAATCAGCAACATATGTTACAGAGCAATAGACAGAATCACTGATAGATTGGAGACAGGAAATGTGCTTCCATAAACTTGGCTATGGCACTGACATTTAACCAAGTTCATGTCTTACATTCGAAATAAAAGGATCTGAGAAGAAAGTGAGGTCTAAGCCAAAACCGACTGCTTTTCATAGTCTTCTCTAAACAAAATTAGAACTATATCAAAAATCAAAGAGAAAATCCAGACAAACTCCCAAGAGGTGAGGCAAAATACTGTGGATTTATTTCAGCTTAATTGAGAGCAGAATTTTGCATCATGCCTGTGATGTACTCATACAGGAGTCTCCAGGGAGATGCAGGGAATAATATCCAATCAGGAAATGGGTATAGAGGTGTGAATTGGTGACCTCTATAGGCCTACACAGCTTGACTGTTACTAAGCCTAAAGTAGAACACAAATCACTGGGACTTTTATTTTCAAGACAATGATGTTTTACGTATTCAGAGAAGGCCTCTTACAATGACTAAATCTAGAGGATTGCAACTATTTTCATTTTACACTTTTTATGTGCCTCTGTGATATCTGCTTTCCAAAGCTGATTTCACTTCCTTTTAAAAATTTATGTTGAGAAATACCACTTACAGGCAGCTCCTGTGAAATTGTATAATGCGGTACAAAGCTTTGTCCAAATACTGAGGGTGGTTTAAGGTTCCTCTTGGAACCATCCAAACAGCATGTAAAATCCAAAACACCTGTTTTTTTTGTGGAAGAGGAATAAGAATAACAGACCTTTCATTGAAATATGCAACCAAGAATCATGAAACAGAGGCTCTGAGTGTGTTATCAGCAGATCTGCAATACAGTGCTAGGTGCTATACTTTCCACAGAAAAAATACTCAGTATTTCCATGGGAAACTCATTCAAGGCAAGCTTTTCAGGAGCAACTGAAGAATGTGCCTCCAGTTTCCAAAACAGATACAATTGTCCAGAAATTTGTTATTTATCTTTGACTAAAACATGGAGAAAAGCGTTTGCAATCATCTGTGTGACAGCTTCTGCTGCCCTGGTTTTCCTGTCCCTGAACAAAAGCAGGATACCACTCTATGGCCGTCAACACATTTCATTAATTCCTGCCTAAAAAGGACCTTGGATTTAGGATGCTGGAGAACTACACAGAACCTTCATAAAGCAAGGGGTAAGTGAAGAAACAGAGCTGCTTATGCATTCATTTCACTGCTTGAAAACTACTGTTAAGGGACAACAGTCATGTCAAACACACATCAAGAGTTGTTATGAAACATTGGGAGGCAAAACTCCGCACTCACTGTGGGGATTTAGGTTTGTCCCAAATTCCAGCTCAGTGACAGTATCTGCAATCCCAGACTGTGTCACAGATCCTTCCCACTTCATAAACTCCTGCCGTACATATGCATGCAAACGTGTGCCTGCATATGAATTACGTACACAGCCCTGTGCTCAGTTTATATAAGTAAAAAGTGAGCTGAGAACAATTTGCAGGGGACAAACCTCCCTTCCCCTGCTGCCTCTTAGAGACATTCTCATGGAGCAAGTGAGCACTAGGGAAACCAGTGCAAAATATGTTCTGCCTCTAAGCATTTGGCTACTCTCATCTCTTTCTAGAATTAGAGTTATGACCATCTCAAATATCCAGATGAGAGGCCACGGAAAATGTTTTAAAGAAACACAGAGTTATCACTACTTACACATTCCAGACTTCTGTTCAGCTGCAAATACATTAATGCAAGCAAGAAAAGAAGAGTGTGATGTGGGAATGGAGGCTGTCTACAATTTATCACTGCTGTGCAGACATGCCCTGAGAAGAGAGCTGTGCTGAAAACCCAAATATAGGAACATCTATATTAGCAGCAGTTATTTCTGATTTGGTCTGAGGGACTTTCCAAACTCAAGGGGCTCACAATGAAGGACTGGCCAGCCATGAAGAGCCTGCAGTAAAGCTGAAAAGACATGTAAATTGCTCTGATATCCCAACAGACCTCTGCAGTTTCAGGGATGCTATTCTAATCCCAAGAAGCAAGGAGTCCCATTTTCTGCTTTGCTCACTATTGCAGCAGGTTCCTATTTGGACTTTATCAGGGGATTTTTATCTGCCAAATTACAGCTGATAATTCAATTTGATGCAATTTCCTAAAAATGCTGAGTCTGAAATGGATGAGATTCTCAGCTGGGAAAAGTCACTACTTCTGAGTAAGATCCAAGCATGAAATGGGTTAAAATTCATAAAAAATAAGAGTATATTCTGTATTTTATTAGGGCATTAATAAAGAAAGGCATACAAAAATTATCGTTTTCTAAAAGGTCAAAAGACAGCTCTCTGCTCCTTAGAACGTATTTTGCACAATATTGAAAAATTATGAATAACTTGGGGAAATAACTCAACCGTATCTTCTTCGATGCCTAAAAAGACTACCTGTGAGCTGTTTGGGAGTTAAACATTTAACAGTAAAAATGAAAAAAAACCGTCAATACTTTGTGAGCCAGCCACATGAGCAAAAGCTGTCAAACCTGGCTGTCTGAAATTGCTCCCACTACTATGTGTTTCACAGTTCTCCTTTAAGGTTTTCTTATGTACAAGTAACTCAAAGCAGTTTTTCTAAAATCAGGTTCTGTCTTGCAATACTCTACTTATAAGTCTTTACTCTTAAGTAACTGTTTTAAATTACATATGTATACTTAAAAACTGCGGAGTTTTTCAAACTCTGTCTTTTCCTCTGCATTCAACTTTGGTTTCTCCTCTCTGCTTTACAGGACTTTTCTCCAGCTCTAAAACCAATGTATTTTTTCCCATCTAGTCTCAGCATTTTTTTCCAGCCACAGTGTCTCTTCCCAACTGATCATAGGAGCAACTCCAGCCTAGTGCTCCAAGGGCCAACATTCAGCCTTAGAAGTGGAAAGAAGAAAGACATACACTTACCACAAGTGAAAAAAAAAAATCCAAAAGCAAGCTCTAATCTCACTATCTCCAGTTGTTCCCAGTCTGTAGTTTAATTTACTGCTGGGTTAGCAGGGTGTTCCACAATGCCTCTCATAATTACTTTCTCAAGGCTCTAATTCAGCTGCAATTACCCACTGCGGAAGTTAACAGAATTGGATCACAGCTCTGCTAAGATCCCACTAAACCACCTGAGCGAGCAGCTGGCCAGCCCCCAGAGCTTCTGCCCTCACTAAGGTGAATCCAGACCTTCCTGATCCATGTGGGGAGACGATCTCCCGAGGGACTCTCCGCCTACCCATCCCAGACATCTTGCCTCCAAGTCCAAAGAATCATTTTTGCAACAAAGGAAATATTTATGTATCGTTTTTAGTGTGGACTAAAGAGTTACACTAACAAAGCAATCCGGCAGAGCTTCCTTTCACACCCACAGCTGACCAGCTGGGTTCATGGCTCACAGCTGGCCAAATGATCTAGATAATTAAAGAAGAAAAAAAACCTCTCTTTGTTGTTCAGGGATTTCAAGTCTGTTTCATCAAGAACATTATGTCCTTGATCTATCTCTGCTCTTTTTTGACTTTTTTTTTTTTTAAACTGCCAGATTTAAAGGCCGCTATGACTCTATGGAAACTGCCTATCAGCCATCACGGGCCATACTTACATAAAAGAAATGTCAAGACAGTAGGGTCTCTAACGAAGGCTCACTAGAGTTCCCTTTACTCACAAAAGGCCATATACTGTATAGGGCAAACATTTATGGGCAGCTCTGAAATGCCCACTATGGGACGGGGGGGTAACATAGCAGCAAGTGCACTCTGCATTCAAATAGCCCATTGCTCTGCCCTGCTCAGCCTTAAGCATATGGATCACTGCATCCACACCACACCCTCTAATGTGCTTTCTGCACCACGTGTGGGGGTCTGGCCATGCAGTCAGAGCCATCACAGTCTCCACGGATCCTATGGAATTCAGCAGTGTCAACACCGGTGTCTGCTGAAGCAGCTACTTGCGGCGAAGGACTGAAAAAGGCAATGGTACAGATTAATTTATCTCTGCAATCTGCTTTGACTGTCACTTTGCTTAATACTCAGCACCCCACACAACTTTCAGCGCAGGCCTAGGCTTACTGCATTTCAGGAGGACACAAGCTTATGGCACAAAAATGTATTTACTAGATGATTTAGCAAAACCCTCTTCACACATTTTGACTGCAGAAGCAACGTCCAAAAATGTATGCTCTGCTGGCAAACAAGAGGAAACCTGCGCACATTAAAAAAAGATTTCAATTATAGAGCCGTTGCAGGGGGAAGGGAGGAAGAAACTGACTTATGAATTTCGGTGTGAAAAATGACTTGTAGCAGGACGACTTTGCCAGGACAACATTCCCTGTAGCATATCTCCATAGTTAAGTGGTGCAGAATTGTCAAGTAATACAGCGCTGCTAACAAAGCCGTCATACAGACACTGTTTAGTCAGCAGCTGTACCTCTGTGACACTCCGCACTTGGTAAATGCTTAGGTTCCCAAATGAAATGTGATCCCTTGCTAATGCAAAAGAGAGCCTAAACCACATTACCCCCCACACGCACCCTACTGACCTTAAATTCAGTGCCTTTCACGATTAACCTTCCTGCAATTGAAAGATTTACCATAATCCCACTTACCTATTTTCAAAGTGTACAAACTCTCTGTGTCGGCGCTGTTACTGCAGCTGACTGCACAATTTCTTCCAGTTTTCAGAAAGCAAACAATACAGTTTCAGACGCACTTGGCTTCTATCTCCACCACTTGACCTCCCTAATTTAGAGCACAAGCCCCCAGTGTGGCAGTGGTGGTGTCTTTGTTGAGCTGCTGCTCTGTGATAGCTATATACATGCATACATTACTGCTGACATTTAAAAACATTCCTAACAGTTTGTGTGAGTACATGGTAAACAGATGCTATGGGACTTTTTACCCATTATCAGTCATCTCTGAAGACTGCAGTAAAGTGACAGGCTGTTTGAGACTCTTCGGTCTAACAGTGAGAGATTTATTTTTAATAGAATATTGATATTATGGCACAAAACGCCAATTGGTGTTTACCTTTTTCCCTCCTAGAGCTGCAGTTTATGGGTTTTTTAAGCTTTTGCAAGCCTCTGTTATATCTACTACTCTATTTTTTATGAAAAAAGTTAGAGACTTTTATGAACTCTCTGATTAAAGTACCTCCATCTGAATGTAGATTAAAAGTTCCAACACCTGAGAGCATTAAAACCAATGAATATTTATACAGAAAAACAGCAGATGAATGCACTTTAAATCTTCAATGCAAGTCTAGTCATGGGGTTTATCTTATTTTAGGGCTTACTTTTTATTAAAATGAACTCTTGCATATTTACACTACAGAAATAAATTTTATTTTCAAGCACAATACAGTAAGAATCTTACAAATTGATGGCCTTGGTGAAAAGTAAATGTACTCCTCAAACTAAATTACTTCTTTATCAAGTATATATTTAAGAGGATTTTCATTGTATGCTGCTAACACAATTTAGTGCCGAGTAGGTGCGTTCATTGGATCTGGTTCTGATTTCACATTTGTGTGAGTCCAGCAGTGCCCATGGAGCTACGTTAACCACAGCAGTGTAACACAGCGCTCTTTTGACAAGGATATTGTTATCCCTGGACTTCAATATTTGTGTTATACCACATGCACTTGGTTGCTACAACTACAACCAACTCACACTGTACCTCGAAGTTGCCGTCTTCCCTGAGAGAAGACAACCAAAGTGAGTAGGAACCAATCACCAAACCAGTTTTTCCCAGCAATGGTATGGGACTGCAAGGTCAGCCTAAACCCTACAACCTCCATGAGCACTGACTCCAAACCTGCCTCACTCAGCACATGTAGTAAAAGTCAACATCACCACTGCCCCAAGTCCCATGGCAAGCAAACTGTCTACAGAAAGGGTGCAGTAGTGCAAATGAAGGTGAACAGAGACCTCTGCTCTGCACAGAAAGGAGCTCCTAGGCTCTCTGCATCCTTCTAGCAGCAAAAATCCCACTCACTTACTCAGAGATTTGTTCCTTATTTGAATGGGAAGAAATACATGGTTTCAGGGAGCTGCAGCATAACTGAAAATGAAATCTTGATGCAGCCCAACTACCTTTTAGCAAACCCCTTTTTTCTTCAGATCTTGTGCTTTGTAAGATTTGTTGCACCGTCTCCAAGCCTCTGCTGTTCTATTTTGATTTTAAATGTAACCTTAGAAATAAATGTTTACAAATCAGCTCATTGTGTCTTTGTTTTGAAGCTTAAAGCTTCACTTTGATTGCTGCCTTTTTGACATTTTGCATAGGAAATATGTTTGCATGTTCACAGCACTATTGAAACAGCAATTAGATCACCATATTCCAGCTGTTACAAGGTTTTGTAATGCATTTTCCAATAAACATTCTGAAGAAAACAGAACTATTTTAGTATGTCAAGCAGATACATTCAGGTTTTTTTGTTTAGCTTTTTTCCATCTTATGCTTTTCTGTGTGTTACCATACTTCTATACATTCTTCTATTTCACGTCCTTTAATTACCCAAATAAAAAGGGTCAGGTTTTCAAGAGTAGTAGGTGGTTGGAGAAGTTCTGGTTTTGGGGACCTGGGAAGTTGAGCCAAGACAATTTTTAGAAAATCAACCTTTTTGTCTTATGCTACCAAGCACTCCAACTGGGACAGCTTTTGAAACACTTGCTATTATTTCTCTGATCTTCTTTAAGCAGGAACAATTTTATCCTTTCCAAGAACTGCCTACCTACCCAGTTTCCTTCCGTCCTTCCTCAATAATTTTTTTCACTTCAAAAAAGAAAAAATGCACTTTTCTTCCCCTGCTTGTAAAAACTGAATGTCCAACTCCCTTGCCACTGAAATGATTTCCCGCCGTGCAAGAGAACAAGCGCATTGCACAGCAAGGCAAACAGCATCCACGCACAAGGGGCAAAGGCAATGGGCCCTGAGCCTTGGTGGCCAAATAGATCAGACTGAGCCTCAGTTGTGAAAACCTTGGTCACCTTTTCTATCTCACTTCATGCCAGTCAATAAACAAACTCATGATTCTACACCAGGCAGCAGCAGTTACCTTGCTGAAAGGCAAACAAGATCTGCAACCTCTTGCTTTATGCTTAGGATCAGATAACAATTAAGGATTTTTTTCTTCTTCTTCTTACCTGGTGCTTAATACTTCCTGGTATAGATGATTAATCCCAAGAAATTCTCCTTTGCATTTATTTTTTTTTTTTTAGATTCCTGACCTCACATGTCACAATTTTTGCCTTCTCATTTTCTTACACAAGAATTGCTGGGAAGATTTTCATCCTTGTTGCTTCATGCAATAAAAAGAAAGTCTTGTCCTGTCTAAATTTAGTTAACTAATAGCAAGTGAGATGGCTGATTTATCTTCTCTTGTTTTCAACTGATCACTTTGAATTTGATAAACTCTAAGGAGATTGATACATTGATTACGTTTTTTGGGTGTTGTATATAATTTTCAGGGTGCAACTGGACTCCTTTTCCTGATGGTAAAAATTTGGATAAGTACTGAGAGGAAGTACCAAAAGACGTGCCAAAAGACTGTGCAGCTATGGTGGGAAACAATCCTCCTCAATCAATTCCAGTATTTCAGAGCTGGTAGTAACTATTTTTGTTAATGTCAGCTGTTACAAATGTAAAAGTGGTAGTAGGACAATGAAGACTTGCAAACCTCTTGGGAGGTTGACCTCCAGACAACTTCCACACAGACGCTGGCAGTGATTCCACCCACACAAGAGGCTGGTACATAGAGCCCAAAGAAGAGCAAAGCCTTTGTCTGCACAGGCCAGAGTTTCTGCCTGCCCACTGCTCTGAGGGATTGCCATTGCTCCATCCCATTCAAAGTCTCTCAATTAGAAGTGCAAACATACGAGAGCTGCAGCAGAAGAGTTTATTATAAGTTTCCCTCTCATCTTGGAGGAAAATGAGTGATTAAAAATTCTGCAGCTGCCTGTCTATCACTGGTGGGACAGCACTGAGTTGGGGCCATTTCAACCTCCCTCGGGTTTCAAAATAATTATGCATGATTTTGTCACATCAAGATGAGTTTATTTGCAATTCCCAAGTGTCACGCATGTCCAACGCAACCTTGCAGAGCACTACAGTGCTGATAACCTAAAAATACTCCTTGTAAAAAGGGTTTGCTCTTCATATATTTCACCCAGTTTGAAACTAGTACCTTAGCTGCCAGTTAAACAAAAGTATTGATTTTTAAATTGCTCTTTTAACCTACAAGGTACTCCATGCCCTCTGTTCAGTGTCCCTTAACTTTATGTTCTTGGATGTACACTTGAATCTGCTGAGGGAAATCTATCACTTGTCCTAAGTTTCACTGGCAAATGTTAGTAAGTAACAGCTTTTCCTTAAGAATTCTGTCCTGGAAATGCAACAGGTAACAGTAAAAAAAGTTAGAGCAGTCTAACAGCATATGCTTTACAGTAGATTACAAGGCTCTTTTTTTTGCTCTTACTGTCTAATGAATTCTGTGACAACTCCTATTTACAATATTGTTTTATTACTAATTAGTTATGTAAAATACTCAAAGACATGCAGAATAAATGACAATATAACCTAGCAAATGCACAGTAGTGAAGAGACTTTAACACTTGCATCCCAATTATAGGAATCAAAATGGTTTCTGCAGCTGGCAGGTACTCCAGGTTGTTTTTTCAATAGCCTGACTATCAGAGTAAAGTGGGGAAAAGTCTGGAGGAAAAAAAGCAAATCGGAAAGGTAACCCATGCACCATTTTAACCTCACAGGCACCAGTATCTTTCAGTTGAATAACAGAGAAGAGTAGCTATTAAATTATTTAGGCATCTTCTGGTCTAAAGGACTACTCTAGATCTACTGAAACAATTCTTTGTGTCATCTCAACAACAGTCCCAGCATGCTGGGACAGAGCAGAACACAATCCCTGAGCAGAACACAGCCTTCTCTTGGTTAAAAAAGGGATGAGAAACCTGAACTTGATTATGAAATCCAGACAAGGAGGATCCACGTAATACAGTCAGTTCAATTCCTTCTCTTCCCATGTCCTGGACCTGTGCATACTCTTACAATTTTACTTTTCTGAGCCTTAATATTTAATTAAAAAGAATTGGAGATAGACACCTATCAGGAAGATATCAGTAGAGAAGCTTAACAATCCCAGAAAAGGACTTTAAGCTCTGAGAGAAATTATCAGGACCAGGCTCCAGCAAAGCACTGCATCATTAGCCAGGACAGTCTATAGAAATGATCAATAATATATTCAGCCCTTTTACATTCTGAAATTATTGAGAATGAAAACATGACCCCTGGAATTTGTACATCCCTAGTCATTTATGCACTGATTGTTGGAACAACTGTGACAAGGAAGCATCACCTGATGACTAACGCATTCATCTGGAAAGAAAGCAAGCTGCTGTCATTTAACACTCAGAACAAGACAGGCTTTTGGTTTTTCTTTGGATGTGCCATTACAGGAATTAGGAAATGCTGAGCCAGGAAACTGTGAGACAACTCAAGAGAGAAAAGACATTAGAGGACCAAAGGAATTTGAGAGAAAATGCATCCCTTGTTCTTGTATGCTGCCACATGAACATTGCACCAGCAGGGCAGCCTCTAAAAGGTGAACTGTTTCCATTCAAAATATTTAAGATTAATACAAGTCTAGTGTAGAGGGATAAGTTGCATAAATGCTATTCAGGAACCTCCAAGGAAAGAACTGATGGGTAAAAAGGTACGAGAAAGGAGCAGATGGACCAATAGATGTGAAACTAAGTCAGTTACAAGCAAACACAAAACTGAAGTGTGTGAACATTTCTGAAGCCTTCAAATGGAGGAGGTGAATCACACAGATCTTAAAGCCATCATAACAAATTAGTCTGTCCCAAAGTGAGGAAATGACTTGATAGCAAATTACCTGAAATAATGGAAAGGGATAAGAAATTAAGTCACCTATGGGAACAAAACAAAAACCATTTCTAATATCCTTGACACTCCTCTCTTACTGAGATCTCGTCTCCATATCAAGTTCAAGCAATTCATCTTCACTTCAGAAGCTTTGCAGTTTTGACCCTGCCTGCATTTTGATGTCCTGATTGCTGGGCAGGATGTCTTCCTGCTGCCTTGGCTAGCCCATGTTCTCTATCAATGTCCCTTCGTGTCTCTCCTTCTTCCCCTCCCTCACGAAGCAGCACACGTTCCCCTCTTTTGTGCCACACTCCTCCTCAAAGTCATTCAACAAAACACAGCAGGAAGCTTTTTTCATAACACACCAGAATAAGACAAAAATCCAGAAAAAAGCCAGAACTACCTTTAGACCAAATCTTCGTCCAATCAACTAACACCTTGTACAGGACAACCTCCTGCTGTGGGGTATCAAGCTCAGTGCCTGCCAGGATTAGGTCCTTTAACTGAAACTTGTCATGTGCTCAGGGATGGGGAAAAGGAAGTTTTGATCTCTGAGGGCCTTAGGAATCCATATGTCTCACTATTCTTCCATTGGTATACTATCTTATAAACAACAAAAAAGCAAATTCTCCAACCAGATCCAAAACACTCCAAAGAAGAAACGAATTGTTTAATTTAGTACTTTCCATTGTACAAAATGAAAAATTCCAATAGAATGCTGTTACAAGAAAGCATTTGCTAATAATGCCTCTTACTCACTAGTTTAGAGAAAAAATTGGCTGTTATTAGAAGAGTTTCAGAGACATGGAACTGCAGTCATATGAATGCAGAGGCTGGAACCTGGCATTAATTTCACTTTGCTGGTTTACTGCATCTTGTAAGTATCTACAAGAGAGCTGTATTTCTACACTCACTATTAGAAAACCTATTACAGAAAAGTCATTTAGGATGAACACCCCGCACTCGTAGCCATAGGTGTCTTCTTCAGCTAAATTAAAAACCATAGTCTTTTCAGGTCATAAAAATCATCAACATTTTAGTTACAAATTACACCATAGTAAGTGTCAGCATCTTTTCCACAGATTTAGCATTGTTTGAAGATAAACTGAAACAGATCGGTGCAATACTTAATTGAGCTCTCAACAGCATCATTGATAAAAGAGTATTAGTAGTCTTTGGCAGAGACTTTATCGATAGCTACTAAGATGCCATCCAGCAATGCTTCTAAACAGAGTGGATCAAATTTTCTCTGGTGCCCTAAGGCCTTTTCTATTGCTCTTGTGGCATAAAGAGGCTTAAAGACAGCAGACCTCAACCTCAGGGATATTTCCTGCGTAACAAGATTTCTCAGGTAATAAATAGCTGCAGCTACCTCTGTTCCTCAGCATATTAAATACATGAAAGAAGAATGATGCTCTACTCTGTGTTTCTCCTGCCAACAGCTCCTAAGGTAAGGGCTCAAGCAAAATTCAGATAGTCTGATCATCTCAGCCTCTGGCCAAGCACGGAAGCTACTCCAATCAAAAGAAAATCAGAAAAACATAGATAGGGGCATATTTGTTGCTGCTTCTTTTTGTGTACAAAGGATGGACAAATCAAGGAGTGAGGCTGCAGTCACAACCTCTGCTGTGTCAAAACTCTGTTGTCTGGACAGATTAGGTTGCCAGATACTACTTTGATCCTAAGCCCTCTTGAACACAGCAGGGCCATCAAGAACTGTTTAAGTTCCTAACAGAGGATGAAAATGACCCCACTGATGTTACTGCTCCCAACAGAACAAGGGCTAAACAGGATGATGAATACCTCATACATTTTTTTTTTCCCCATAAGATCTGGTATTTTGATTTTTACAGGAAGTATATTAAAGCCATACAATAGATGTAAAAGATGTTTATGCATTCAGCAGAAACATACCTGCACCTGAATCTATTCCTGCATGTTTTAACAGAAAATCTGACGGTACAATACTAGTATTCAGTTGTAATTCACCAATTCCCAGCAGGATGGATGAATATCTTTCAAGAAAGCCCTTGGAAATGCTGATGACTAGCGACTATTGGTACAAACCAGTTTTACAGATCATAGAAAATCAGTTACTCATAGAAAGCATGACAGATACAGAATATTCCTACTGTAGATGGGGAAAAAATTGTGCGCTATGATCCGTAAATCGATAAATATCCAACAAATCAGCAACACAAACAAGATGAGAGAACTTTATTTCATCTTCAATCAGAGAGTAAGATATATATACACTGGGTGAGATAGCAATAAAATAGCTACCATGCTAATTTTCCACTCATCTAGTAATATAGATCCTTTACATTCCAATACATTTTTTTCTCTCCTTTGTGATCATATTTGTATCTGCAGAGCTTTCAAGCCCAGGACACAAGCTGTGCAATATGTTAAACTGGTGCTGGTTTTGTTTTTTAATAAAACAGAAAAATAGCAATATAATGCTTTAAAAATCAATATGATCTTTTACATTTAAAGTACCTTAGAATAATATTTTAAAACCAAAATAACAGCAAAAAATGAGCTGGATTCAGGTGATAGAAAGCAAATGTAGAGGCATACTAAAGAAGCCTACACATACATACAGCCCTCTATCTACAAAAAGGACATGGATAGGGCTTTATGCAGTAGGGATTTAAGCAGCACTTCTGCAAGAATTGGGTGGGGTTTTTTTCACATCCACAATTTAACCTTCATCTAAGAGCTCTCATGTGTCCCAGCTTCCCCAGGCATGATCTTTTTTTCCTGAAAGTTTATTTCCAAGTGACGAAAGAGGAATTTGGCCAGATGCCTTGGACATACAAATATCTACAGACACAGATGCAGATGTCAGAAGTCCCAAGCAAATGGTTTCAGAGCATGTGTAGGCCACCTGTATAGGCCCCTGTGCCCATTACTCTGTCCAAAAAATGATACATAAAACTAGGGTAAACCCTGCTCCCTTACTCCATAGGGAAAAATATACAAAAGCAAAACCTTTTTGTAGCTGGACCCACAGCAGCAAAATTCAAAACTTTTGTTGTGTGCCAGCCATATAAAAATGCAAGTTTGAGAGGAAGAGATGGAAATGCATGCATAATTTGCAGATCAGAAGGGGCAATATAGGAATCTTTAGTAGGCAGATGCAGGATGTCATTCATAGCCCTCCCCTACAGCAGAGAGCACTGCTTTACTGTGTGAGAGTCTCTGGTGCCTTCTGCTTCAGTGCTTCAATCACCCTTCTAGAGCAGGCAATACACACATCTGGAGACTTAGAAACCCTCCTGCCCAGCCAGCAGACATCTTCCAGCATTAGGATGGCTACAGATCAGCTATTCCAGAGGCAGAAACAATGAGAGCATTTTTATCTTTAGTACTTATTTTTAAATTACATTATTAACTTGTCTAGACATTATTGCATTGTTATTTGTGCCATTGCCAAGACAAGTTGGACCAGAAGATCTTTGAGGGCCCTTTCAACATGGTGTTCTACAGGCTACAGTTCTGTAATCTGTACAGCATCTTAAAATGTACATGCAACTCTTTACAATTTGGAGCAACATAAAATGATTGACATGCTTATCAAAACAACCGGCTCAAGATTTTACATTTGTTTTCTAGTTGCTCAAGTATTTCTACAGACACTACTTAGGAAATAGCATATGTTTTGAGAAAGTCATTTTCCCACTGTATGCTAGCTTGCATGCATCACCATTTGTGCTTTTCTTTAAAAAGAAATAGGAGACTACTGAGATATTATTGTACTCCACATTTACCCAATTACCCTTTTGTAACCAGACAAATTTGTCATTCTGTTGGAAAAATAAGTGTTTGATACTTATCATATGCTTGCAGCCTTCTGCCACAGCTACTATTTAAAAATGCAGGGTAGCTGAAGAGCCCTTTTATTATTTATGTTTGCTGTGTCTCCACTCATACTCTACTCCTTGCTAAGGGGATAAGGCCAGTGGCAGCAAGGGCCAAACTCTTAGACTGATAAACACAGTATTTTCCAAGCCTCTTGCATAGCTAACTGCTGGGCCTGCCTGTGTAACCACTTGTGAGCTGCTGGGAAAGCAGGACATTCCTGCTGGGACACCCAGAGCGCATCTCCCTCTGACACATCCTGGCTCCATGCACAGCTGGGACCTACCCAGGTGATGGTGGTGGTGCTGCTCATGTGGGAAGAGCCTGGCACTGTGCAACAGCCTGCAAGGAGCAGTGCTTCACCTGACACAGCAAACAAGCAGCCTGTGCTGGCCTGGTGGTGGCTGCCTACAGCCCTGCTGGAACAGATCGTGATTCTCTCCCTCCCAGTGAGCCTGCAGTGGGCTGGGGGATGAGCATGGGATAAGGCATTTTTGTGGGATAAGGCATTTTTCAGTGCAAGGTTCTGATTTGGTCTATTCTTTAATGTTTTACAGAACAAACAGAAAAGAAGGTTTATCTGTTTCTGTATTTGATGCACTAGACTTCTGTTTCTGTATTTGATTAAGTTGACTAAGTTCTTGGCTATAAGTTTACATTAGAGGAAAGAAAAGTGCCAGGAGGCTGTGTAGAAAGACTTTAAAAATATTAGACATCTCATAAAATAGGTCTATTTCAGGAGAAAGATACATCCATCATGTGTCTGCATATGGTGCTCAACACGAGAGCCTACATCAACCAGAGCTGCCTGGTCCATGACAGTCCCTCAGAACTCTTCCAGCCTGATTCAAGAAGATCAAAATAGAAGTCCAGTGTGACACAGATCATGTAAAATTGGTTCGATATTTTTTAGATAAAAAGAGGAATGCTGGGGGGATCTAGATCTTCTGCCTTCAGCTAGCTGTAGCATGGGCTGATAGCTGTAAGCAGAAGATGAAGATTTTCTTTTGGGTGGTTGCCCAGCTGCAAACATTCACTGACAGAGGTGAAAGGCCCCTGACTCACATTTCCAGGTCTTCAAAATAAAGATTTGTCAAAAAGTGGCATATTAATTACCATGCTCCTTTTTCAAGGCAAATACTGTATTCCTTGTCCTCTAAAGTCCACTCCAACCCCCACTTTCACAGCATCTCCCAGTGATTAAGTTGGGAAGTAGGGAAAGCACTCATGGTGCTACCAAACTTTTGCTGCAGATAGAGCAAAGTGCAGATATAACTTTCCTGCTGAACCATGCTCCCACAGAATCCAGCCTCCCTCTGCCTCCACCTCCATACCCCTCCAGCCATCCCAAACACACAATTGCTCTTCCAGCTCTGGGGCAGGCAGCACATCTGCCCGCATCCAGCCTCCTCTGCATTCTGCCTCCTCCTCCTTCTCCTACAAGGGCAGCCCAGCCAACATGGATGAGCTGCTTCCTGCTGGGAGGGAAGGAGGTATTCCTCAGCAGTTCCTTGTGGCACCAGCGTGTGCCATGTCCACTGGTCAGCTGAGTAATCTTATAGCTCATATCTTTTATATGGCTCTACCTGGAGCACACCACAACTTCCTTATGCTTAGCAAGAAAACATCACTACTCTTTGTGACTCCCTACAGCTCTTCAGTCACAAGCCAGAGAGAGCCTTAGCCCTCCTTGCTCTGTTTTACTGCCCAGGGGCCTGCTATCTTCTGCTGTGGATAACTCCATCAAGCTGCCAGCAAGGAAGGATCCCAAAAACACTGCTTACCTCAACCTGCAAGCTCCCAAATGAGCAACTTTTGCAGGGGGCACTGCTAATGACCAGAACCAGCTCTATTGCGGCTGGCCTTGACTCAGCTTAGGAGAAAGGACTCGTGAAAAACAGTATCCATCACTCCTGAAAACTGCCTGGCACAGTGTGATAAGTTCAACTGCAGACCACATGCATTTTCTGGCTTTGAACAAATAGCACAAGTCAATTCTCTATAAATTCAAAATGCATATTAGAACAGGGAAACATATTTTAAGTGGGTTTCACATCCTTCCTCTCTTTTTCACCCTAACTGCTGGAGATTAGGCCTGCCACTTCACTATTTCATTCTTTTGCCACGTAACGCGACATGAAGAGAGTTCATTGCCTTTTGTCACCCCTGAAACACCTGGATGTGACATGAGGAAACAGCCTGTGACTGAGCTGGGATTTTGAGGAGTAAGGGATGAAGCAGGGGGAGGGCATATTGGGAAACAGCTTTTTAATTGCTCTTCATGAAAAATGCTACTGTAGAGAAAATGACTGGTGGAGAAAGTGAGACAGCCACCATACTGCAACCCATTCAGGGAGCTGAAGAAATACGTGGCATTTTTGTACTCTGAGTGGCCTAAACAAATAAATTACAGTCTTGATAACCTTTTATTTCAGAGCTGTGCCATTTGTGCTACTCCAGTTGGATTGTGTCATTCCCAGGATAAATCCTCAATTGCAAGGGCTTTAAAATTGAGCTATAAAAATTTCCTCTGGGCAGAAATCTGGCAAAATGTAGCACAATGGAAAAAAAGAAGCAAAGGGAATCAGTCTAAAAATAGAAGTGAGTAAAAGAACTTGGGAACCTTTAGGTGGACAACAATTTGTCAGTCTTTTCTCCCTTGCACTCTGGTAAGCAAAAGAGAGGGTGGGGGCCACATTGGAGAGACATGACAGCTTGCCTGCAGCTCCTGAGAGAAGCACGTTCACTGCCAAGGTTTGGGAAAACAGGACAGTGGCCAACATGTCACTGTGAATGAAAGAGGTCTCAAATTGGGGAGGATAAGGCAGGCTGAAATATGCAACAGGCTCCTTAGCCCCAGGTGAATACCCTATCCAAAAGCAACCCCAGAAGCTGAGTGACCCTCCTAAACTTAAACTCAGCCTGCCTAAATCTCACCTACATTCCTGTTGTTTCCTACTTACTGCCTCCACATTTAAACCTTGCTATGGTTCTCTCTATCCCTGCTGAGATGCCTTCAGAGACACCCTGCTTGGAAGCACTAGGCATGAGGCTGACTCTGTGCTTTATTACCTCATAAAACCTTAGTTTCTCTCCATAGCTTAGTTTTTATGTGCAAATTAAAATAACTTTTGTTTAAGTTTGCTGCTACCAGAACAACACAGACACGGCTGGGAGAGCAGATTCACAACTAGGGGGAAGTTAGTCCACTGAGCGTTCGCCCCATGACAGCACCCAGGGCAATGCCTAAATTATCTGTATTTACAAGAATAGAAACAATGCCTCAAATATACCAGAATAGGTGGCAGCACTGAAGGAGGATGGAAATTACAGTGGAAAGTGAAAACAAAAGAAAAGCCGATCCTGTAAAAGCCTGTTCCTCCTGCAAAGCTGGGCACACTGTCCTTGAAATGGAAGGGCTGATTGGAAAACGCCACAGAGCCCCACAGCATCTCACATGCCACAGCACCACACAGCCATTGGGGGGCTGAAGGTGACACTGGCAAGCCTTGCTGATATCCATCCTATTTTTAAAACTGCCACCAGAGCACAAGTTGGCTTATGACCTCCCATGCTCCCAAGGAACCATGCACACAGGAGGGGCAGGCACAGTGGCAATAGCTCTGCCTGCATGCAAAGGCAGCAAGGCACAGGCCAAACGTGGTGCTGTGTCTGTCCAGATGTGCTGTCACAGTGTTAGGCTCTGACTAATTTTCACAGCACCTTCTTAGTGTGCGCACAACCTGATGGAAATGCAGTTTCTGGTAATGCAACAAGAGGAGCTGCAGGAGCAGGAGCTTGCTTGACCATGCACACCAACTCTGAGCAGCATTTCAGCTTATTTTGGGGTATTACATGAAAAGAATTAGGAGCTGAGCTACAGTCAGTGTTTAAAAATAAATAAATTGCCAATGTCAAAGCCTCTGCAATACAGCGAGCCCAAGGTAATGCTTTTTATAAAGGGGAAAACAACATTCAGATTTAAAACACGTTTCAGTTCTAATAACTTAAGATGTCATTATTAGCATATGCAAAGAATATGAAACAAACAAACATATTTTCTTATCTTCAAAGCATTCCTCTAATAATATAATGTTTCCTGCACGTGAGGAATAACACATTTAGGTGTTGGCCGCCAGAGTTAATGACATCAGGCACTGATGAAATGTCTCGGCGTGCCCCAAAGTTACGCAAAATAAAGAACTACTGATTTGAATTGCATCCAACTCTGCAACTCTCTATCTTCAGGGCAATCCAAGAGTAGATTTTCTTGAATGTTTTTCATTAAATGCCATCGTGCCATACTAGATAAGAGATTCTATTTGGACTAGCAGCTACTTCCAATTTTCGCCCCAAAATAAAAGAGGGTTTATCAATTCCAATCAGTTTTATCCAGAATTAGTTGTCAAGTTTCAATAGCTGGCATGCATCTGAAAACATAAATTCAGCACCAGTGTCAAATGACTAATGCAACGTTATAGAAGAGGCCTGAATGCATAGTCCTGCTGGGATTGACCAACTGCATTGAAAATATCAGCACTTTTATGTTATAATAGCTCCTATTAACAACAGTTGGCTGACATTAGATATATTCAAGCTAAGCATCAATTAAAAAATTGCTTATCTGTTTGAAAATCTGGAAAGTGGGTATGGGCTCTCACATGGGCAGAAAGTAATACAAACGAAATAATTGCTGTGGTGTCCTGGGACTGCATCACTTTGACTAACAGACACTGCTATTTTTCTGCCTTCTTCAAGACAAATTCTTACATATATATGTGTGTCCCTGTCATGCTAAGCTGCATTTCTTAACCATCATCTTTCATTTTTAAAATAGCATCATTTAGAGGCCCTACAGAAAGCCAGGGGCAGAGAGTATTACCCAAACAAAATGAACTAAAATGATTGTCCCATATAGTTCACAGTGCACACAGACATGAAAGGGATCCTGCAATCACCATCTTTATGGGAAACTGAGGCACCACTACACTCAGAGTATTGCCCAAGGTCACAAAACCAGCCACTCACCTCTCCTGAACCCAGGACCATAAAGCTACACTAGCAATAAGTGCTGATATCCAAGAGAACTCATTAGGGACTCATAAACGAGCTCAAATAAGTGCCAACCAGTTTAAATGTTAAATAGGTCATTGCTAACTCTGATCAAAATGTTTTATTCTTCATTGTATCTGGGAGTGATCTAAATTAGAAATACAGACATATTCCTGAGAGCAAGAACACATGGTTCCCTACCCAGCTGCCCTAATCACTGCCTGTCTTTACACTCCACTGGATGTCTGCCCAGCCCTGGCAAAGTTTTGGGCGGCACTTCAACTTAGAGGGGTGAGAAAGGTGTGGAAGATATCCTGCTCCCTCCCCACCTGTCCCCCAAAGCCAACCTTCAGCCCACCACTGCAGCCACACTCCTGAGGGTGGGCATGCAGGTGGAAAACCACACAATAAAAAAGACAAATCAAACCCTCAAACATCTCCATGGTCAATTTTTCTGACCAGTCAGCTACATTGTAGAAGTGGAGATGAGTTTTTTTCAGCCATCCTTTAAAGTTAAAAAAAGCCAGTCCCAGGCTAATTTGTCCAAGGATATTAAAGAGGTTTTGAGGAGAGTGCAAAGGCTCTCTCAAGTGGATCAAGCCACTTCCCTGCAATTATTCAGTAAATAGTCTGGAATGCAAAGTTAAGGAAATAATTATTCTTCTCTACATCTTATATTGGTTTCCACCTTCAAGCAAGACATCAGTCTTACAATACCAAGGGAGTCCAAGGAAGTCCATATACCTGATAGACATCACTACATTTGTCCATGTAGAACAAAATCCTCTCTGTGTCAGCCAGGAGAGGTGTCCAAAAATAGTAGTCAACCAGTAGCCTCAGATGCACCATTGTGTGTGAGGAGCTTATTTCTGGTTGTCTGGTTGAATCTCACGTTGTTCAATCCATTGCACACATTTCTCATTCATTAATGTAACAACAACAAGCTCACAGCAATAGGATCTTGTCACTAGAAGATGATTTCTTGCTTTCAAAAATAAATATCTCAGTTTCACCTTCACATTGTTTTTATAATACAGTAGGAGATCTTCATCCTGTCAAGTTTTATTTTCATCCTGCTGACATTATTTCTTAATTAAAAGAAAAGATAAGTAAATGGATTCAACCAGGTGCTATGACTGTTATGAAGCACAGTTCCTCAGGAAAATAAAAAGATTTAAGTCAGAGAAGAAGGGAGTCTGCCTGGCAGTCATTTCATATAACCAGCCATGAGCAGTGGTAGGTGGCCTTAACTGGCTCTCCTGGTTGTTTGTTCTGCAGTTTTGCAATGTCTTCCAGCTGTCTTTTCATTTTCTTTATTGTTGTATTTATTTTTTAATGATTCTTCACTGAGGAGTTTCAGCTAAGAGAACAGAGAACCAGCAGCAGCAAAGCATCATTTCCCTCCTCCCCGTGCACGGGGCAAGTGAGGATTTTGCATTTCATACATCATTTACAACTTGTGGATGTGAGGCTGCCACCAAGCCCATCGTGGCTCAGACAGCATTCCAGCACCAAAAACCTCAGCTGGCAGCCAGAATTTTACTGAAAAACACTGTGGGGAGAAGTACATTATAAAGAACTGCTGCTTTTGTAAAGTCTCAGTCATTGCAGAAATAAAACATTTTAATTTGTATGAATATTCTCTTTCATAACAAATCAGTGTATGCCAAAATGCCCTGTGTCTTAAAGGAGATGTAAAATGCATAATGCTTTGCTCCTCCAGAAAAAACTTACATTTTCAATGTGTTTGAACTGTAACTCTTCCTCCTGGAGACCAATATAAGCACTGCATAGAACAGTATCATTTCAAGAAAACTGAAGAAATATATAAACATGCTGCTTAGTCGGAGAGACAGAGGCCAGCAACAAAATCAACCAAAGAAGAATAAACTACAAAAGTGGAAAAGTTCTACATTTACAGAGTTTCCTCTAACAGAGAGACATTAATGAGCAGCTGAAGACTATAAACAGCACAGGGAGAAATTAACAGGTTTTGTTAATTGATTTAAGGAAGGAGCTTCTCTGGCTTCTGGGAGCCAGAGTTTGGGGCATAGACTCCTGGGTGCTCACAACAGTAGGCAGTGGAACAGTCAGCTGAAACTCTCATTGTGCTGGCATCACTAAGGAACCACATTGAAGGTGCACTCCAGGAAGAATAAAATGTGTCAAATAAGAGGGTTTAGGATGAAAAATCTACTCAGGGACAAGAAGGTAAGGGAAGAAAAAAGCCTGTTAAGGAAACCACAAACTTTCATGGAGGTGGTGATTATTTTGCTTTAATTCAGGCCACAGAAATGTTTGATCCCCTATATAAATGTAAAGCCTTGAAACGATCTGTCCTGCAAGGCAAATCTACTAAATAATGCAAAGTTCCCAATGGGAAAAAAACCTTCTTCCATCTACAGAGGGATTTTTAAAGGGCCACATCAGAGATCTGAGCTTTTAATTGTATCTTGCATTTAAATTTAACAACAGACCTATTGTTTTTCTTCAAACAGATTAAGAAAAAAGGCACAATGACTAACAGCATTCAAAATGAAGGCAGGACAACAAGGAAGACAAAATTAGAGGCAAAAGCACTTTCAAACTGCATATCCTTAACTCTTCTTCCTGTGCAGGCAGGATCTCACCCTTAGATGCTGGGTCACTGATGGTCTTAGAAAGAGCCAGACCACTTAGGTATATAGCTGAAAATGGGGCAGATCAGTGACTATGCAGGAAACCCAAGCATGCTAAAGACTTCTTTCAGTACAGCATGAAAGACACAACTGCTCCTGTTTCTTGGGGTAGCTGGAAACAAGGGCTGCCACCATTCAGGGACAGCACCACTCACAGGGAGAGCAAGGACAGGTTGGGTGCTAGCTGGCACTTCTAGGATGGGCAGGCAGACACCCAGGGGGTGCCCTGAGCAGAGGAGCAGGAAGCAGAGCTGCCCCACTGTCATCCCTCTGCCCCCTTGGGCAATCAAAGCAGGCAGGCTGACCCCCTGAGTCTGCCCTACCCCCAGAACAGCAAGGGGGGCATTTGTGGAAGGCCAGTGGTGCCCAGCACTGCTGTTAGTCACACACTGTGTCCTACCAGGTGATGCACAAGCAGCCCCAGCAACTGCAGCAGCACAGACCTCTCCAGGCCCAGCAATTCACTCCGTCTCCTCTAACATCTGCTCATGGAAAGGAGAGAGAGAGAAGAAATTATTATTATTATTTCACTTTTGCTTTCTGCCTTTTTCCTTCTATGATATGAATAGCAAGGCTATGGGTTGCAAAATTGTATATTTTGTCCTCCAGTTAACCTATATACTAGTAAGCGTGGGAAACCCATTATGAGAATTAAGGAGTTTAAAGAAATAAAATGAGAAATTTAAAAACAGTGTTGAAATATGTTTCCCCACACAGAGTTTGTGTTAGTATCTAATAAAATTTGATATATACTAAAATTAAGACACAGAAGACTTTGCAGGATGAAAGAAACATAGCATTCAAATCATTCATTTCATCTGATACTCAGAGCTCTTTGATTAACATCACTTCAACTGAAAGAGAAAATTCCTTTTTTTTTCTTCTCTCTTTTTATAGTATTTTGCACTTCTTTTTCATGCAACAAAGTCAGCTACCCTTTTATTTACCATCAGATTCACTTCCATGTTGAAAATCCTTTCTGTCTGAAACTGTGTCTTTTAAAAAATACAGGAGAAGTGGGGAGGAGGGACAGTTATGTTGATTCTTCTGAAAAATATCCATAAAAGGATGTATTTGGCAGTCAGAAAAAGAGCTGTGGGGAAATCACTGCTGGGACATGGGAGCAAAAGGGGACACAAAGGCACTGGGGGCACTGCTGGGCCAGGGAAGATGGAACAGACAGAGCTAGTGCCTGGTACATGCTGATGGAGGGAGGAGCTCTGACAGCTCTTGCTGGGTAACCCCACAGGCTGGGGCCATATTTTCTGCAGGGCTGTTCAGAGAGTCACTCTCCTGGTGCTTGACTGATTTTATATGGGAGCTCAACAATTAATTATAAGAAACAAAATTAAGTGAGAAGATAATTTGTCAAGGTTTCAGTTTGCTAGGTGCAGCATAAGACACAACAGGCTTCCCAAAATTGCTTCTTTCCTATGGTTTTCTTCAGGCTGATATTGCTGGACTCAGGCTCCCCATCTGAGCCAGGCCAGCTCAGCCCTTCCCTTCCCAGGTTTGGGAAGAGCTGTAGCCCCAGCCTCTGCCCAGAGAGGAAGGAGCCCATCACTCTGGGCACTGAACCTGGCAGATGCACCAGACACTGCCCTGGGAAGGCTGCCAGGATTCCAGTGAGTTCCTCAGGACTGTGAGTTACATCAGCGTGCTTTTGACTCCCAGGATCCAAAGGACCTAAGAAGTGACTCAGTGCCTCCTTCTTCTCCAAACCATGTACAGAGATACAGGACAGAAGGAATGGTTTTTAATGGCCACAATCAAAAAGCAGCTTTGTTTGAGTTTGTGTGTACATATATATATATATATATATATATACACACATATATACATACATACATCTATCTGCAGAGGAACCCTTAGTACGATCAATACTCTTTTTGAACATATTTACCTCTGTGTGTGCTTAGCCTTTCCAATAAAAACATTCATATAAAACACATTGAGTTAAACTGTGCACTCAATACACTATTTTGGATATTCAGCACCCCTTCAGACATCCTCCTCATACCTGAAAGGTCAGGTACATACTTCTTGACTTTCACATCTGAGTCACCAAATGAGAATCACCTCCTCTATAAGGAGACGTACATTTCAGGTTTGTCACCCTCCAGCTTACAGAAAATGGCTCCTTAAATGTAGCTGGCACAAGGCAATCTGTCACAAAATTCTCCTTTTTATCTGCAGAAGTGATTAAATGCAAACTAAACCTTTTCTGGTAAATCTTATCCTTCCTACGAGTGGAACTCCTTTTCATTGGTTCTTCTTAGATTTGATTTAGGAAAATATCTGGGGGGTTTGTTTATATAATCTTGTTCTTGTCAGGCAAGGCCAGCCTGCCTGTGATACCAGAGCTCTCATCTGTCTGCCACTCTCACTTCTCTTCCACAGACACTTCATCCCATTGGAATCAATAGGTAAGAATCAATAAAATGCAAATGCTGCACTTTATCCTGGCTGCTTCAGACTGTCTTCCTTCAGCCCTGGAAATGCTGTGTCTCTCCCTTCAGCCTACATAAGGCAGTGTAAGGGAAAAGAAAAGAAAGGTCCCATGTAGCCCATGGGCAAGAAAAGCACCAAGGCTTGGTCAGCTCCCAGCCAGCGTCAATTGGCACCCAGCTATCTTCTTTTGCTGGTACTCCACTGCTTCAGGAACCAGCTGTGCACTGCAATAGCCTCCCAGGGAGTGGCTTTGCCAGACATCAGCAAGAGCAAGGGCACCGGTGTACTTTCAGAAAAGCAAACCCTGGGAACTGCTTCTCTAAGCTCAGCAGACTTCAACCCTTGCCCAGGCCAGATGGTTTAAACCAGTCATTGTTTCACCACTGCCACGAGGCCAAAAGCTGTACTCATCCATCACCACATCCTTAACCCCAGCTCCCTCCTCAGCCTCTCTCTGACAGACTGCTGCCTCTGACAGCTTCACCTTCTGCAATTTTCAGGCCCCACAAATCACTACTGGCAGAGCAGAAGCTCAGTAAAACAACCCAGTGGTACAATTCCCTCTCTAAACTTGACACCAACTGTACAGACACCTAAATAAGCCAGTCCTTCAGCCTAGGATTTCTGGAGAGATCATCACCCACAAATCATACAGGGGATGATGGACTGTGGCAGAGGGCCATGGCAAGGCTGTGGGCAGCATTTCTTGCCACAAGACAAATCAGTTTGAATGCTCACTCCTATTATTCCAGTACTTGTTTACCATTAACTTATCCTGGTTTATTTCAAACAATAATATAATTTGTATGGGCATGGTGCATTTTACTTCACTGAGAAGTTAAGGTCTCCAGAGACTCCACTAAAATCATACTGATATTGTCAGCAATGTAATTGCCACATGGTCTCCATAGACTTCTATTGAAATTGCTTTCCTCTCCTAATCTCAAGCAGTAGGAACAACATCCCAACAGAGACTCCAAAGACTTGCAATGGAGTCATGTTCCATCATAAATGGTCTCATAATGATCCTCTTTAGACATCCTTTGAAACTGCCAGGAGATTGGTGCTGCACAGTATTTATTTTCCACGATGTTCTGGAAAGGACATTAATGTTCTCCCCCTTGAATCCTGGAACTCACGTCCCATTAAAAAACTTTATGAGCAGTAACTACTGCTTCACTGCAGTCCCCCACAGAGCCTTCAGTATATATATTATTATTTCACAAACTGCACTACTGAGTTGCAACTGAATTAGGAAACATATCCTTTACCCAACAGACTGGAACAGATCCCAAGGATTTGTTTTGCTCTGTGAGGCAATGACAAGAAGAGGGGAGAAGGAAAAATATATTCTTTCACCCAGAAAACAGACTATCTCCTTGGGAGACACATTGGCCCATGCACGACAGCCCTAACAAAAGGGTTTGCAGCACACACAGTGACAAAAGTTGCTGGATTTGTACAGTGAAGGCTGCAAAGGTTATTTTCCCCCTTGTTTCCCTTGGTTATATAATACAGACAGCAGGCCAAACACACCTGAAGCAGTGTCATGCCAAGAAAGGGGATTTAAACCCCCCAGGGTTAAGGAGGAGGCTTAAACTGCACGATGGAAGACAGATCCTAAATCTGGTCCACCTCTCTTTATATTTGACACCTCTTCAGCTCAGAGAATAAGTAATCAAAGTTTCTGAACTTCTGGATAAAGTTCTTTTTCAACAGGAAAAGCTGAACATATGTTCAGGTTGCAGCACACAGCAAATTCTGCATTTAGTTTTTAAAGTTCTTTGTCTCAACAGGTTTGGAGTGTGAGAATCAGCGAGGTTTTCAATGCTCCACTGGGGTATTTCATATTTTAGAGAAAGGGACACACAGAATCATTAGGTTGTAATAGAATCATTAAGTTGGAGAAGACCTTTAAGACCAACAGGTCCAGCCATTAACCCAGCACTGCCAAGTCTACAACTAAATCATCTCCTTACACACTACATCTTTTAAATTACTTCCAGGGATGGTGACTCAGCCACCTCCCTGGCCAGCCTGTTCTAATGCTTGACAACCCTTTCATTGAACACTTTTTCCTAATATTCAATCTGTATCTCCCCTGGCACAACCTGAGGATGTTTCTCTCATCCTATCACGTGTTATCTGGCAATAAGGTGAGAGCAACCCTCACCTCACTACAACTTCCTTAGGTCATGGAGAAAGGAGGAAGACCAGAGATGAGCAGAGATGAGTTCTAAGGGACAGAACACTTGGATTCCTTTCTTGTCTCTGCTTGTTCTAGGATTCATGTGGTGCTAGTACTTGATGGCTTTCAGAAAGCCATCTCAGGTGCCTCTGACTCCCCTTTTACAAAAGTATTCAAGGAAAACCACCTGGCACATATGACACAGGAGATGAAGCTTTAAAAACACAAAGGAAACTAAGAACACAGAACAAATTATTCCACCTTCTGGGATATCAAACTACTCCTATAGAGCAGAAAATGGAAGAAAAATCCTTTAGTCAGTTTATACTCACCCCAGCTATTCTACACTAGCAGTCATGTGCTGGAAATCTCATGTAAATGTCATCTCTAGCCTTTGGCTGCATTTGCCATGATATTAGATGGTACAGAGGCATTTCATACTGAAAAAAAGATTTTCTGAGTTAAAAATAAAGGCTGATCAGCTCATTGTAAAAAAACCACACCATTACAAAATTCTATTGCATCCATGTCACAGACATGAGACACCCTGTGAGTCAAAGGATCTACTGGGACAGTAGGAAGGACAATATTTTTTCTTTTGCTTGGTATCTAGTATAAGAAACTTATTAATATATAGCTGCATGTAAATGTAAGATATAATTACTACTAATAACAATTATTCGAGCTCTGGGGAGAAATGGATCAATGGTCTTTCCCTGGTCTTGTCAGCACCTGATCTTTACCATGAAAACTTATGAGGCAATCTACATTGTGAATTAACTGAGTCACAGCTTATATTCACTAGAGAAAGAGTCCTGATCTGCTGCCATTTCACAGTGCAGATCTTAAAATCAGCAAGCATTTTAGTTTTATGGCTGAATAAGATCTACTGCTCAGCACTATATGCTTGTATAATACTGAATACTGTAAACTATACTCTGGCTTACACTGGTCCATTGTAGGGTAAAAAAAATAGTGGCTACATCTAAAATTTTACAGTCCTAAGGCTTTGGTACAAGCCATTTTGAAATAATAGATTATTTTTGTCACAAAATAGTTTATTGTTTTATTTTTCATTCCTAGTCAAAATTGCATCTTTTCTAGCTGTTAATGAACCCTGCCTAAAGTAGACATTTACATTCAGCCTATTTACCTGATGCATAATGCTTTATGAAAAAATCAGCTCTAAATGATACAGCCAGAATTTTATTACAGACTTTTGGTGCAAATAATAAAATCTTTCTACAGCTAATGAACTGCCCAACAAAGCAAGTCTGTTAGTTAGTAAAAATAAATGCTTTTAAAAACAATCAAGATATTAGAAAAATAGGGGTTTCAAAGAATACTTCTTTGTACATTTTATATTAATTGACATATATTACTTTCAGATTTTCTGCAATTCTAATAGCATGGAAATAAGCAGCAGGAATGATGACTTTCAGGATAACTAATTTATATTAAAAAAACAGTCACAGGGCTCAAACAAAGGCAATGTTTGCCTTCCTGGGTTAAGGGTTTCCACCAGTAACTTATATTTGTAAATACAGCACAGTTTCTTCTCTGTAATCTCCTGCACTCACTTGAGAAGCTTTCCTGGTCTTTCTACTTCCTACTTTGCTAACAAGGATCATGCTAAGGAGGATTGCTCATATGCATGTGTGTGTCTAGCCAGGTATGATCCACAAGATTAAGCTTTTGGGAGTCATGGCCTCTCTGTAAGTACTTTAGGAGATGTATGCTTATAGACCAGTTAATGATAACATGAAGACTTAACTTTCTAATTATCTGTAAGAAAATAGTTTTCCTTGTTTCTAGACAGAACAGACCTTGAGATTATGCTATGCAATTTCTGTTAACCACAGACTACCACATTTCACACAGATACTCTACATTCAACCCAAAATTTTAGGTAAATTACACCAGTTCAGCTCTCAGATGACCAGAATTTAACATCTGATAAACAGAAACTGAAGCTCAGTCAAATACCAAAGACCTTGTGCAAACAGGAGGAAATCAGGTTAGAGCCTGGAAGCAGAAAAAGAGCTCAAGAAAGGTGACAACACATTCACATCTGTCTGATCTGACAGACTTCTTCTAATCTTCCCATGATGATGCACAAGACTGTGTCCATGTCAGTCAAACACAAACAATGAGGCTCAGGAATGAGAATTGCTACCTCCTGTTTTAGAGCCCCACCTGCAAGTGTGGACTACATCAGGCTTCAGAGATAGACAGTTATCAAAACATCAACAAGTCAAATTAATTGTGTGAGGAGGAAAAAAAATTCCAGCTTTTTGCAGGTGACTGGCTGGAGTCCTGACACACAAGACTTTATTATAACCACTTTCCTGAGGTGGGACTTCAAGGGTGATGGATGTGCTGAGAGCAGTGAAGGTGACGCAGTTCTGCCCACAGCATCCAAAAGAGAAAGAGTAAGAAGTGCTCCCAGCCCAGAGCTTAAGGAAAAAACACCCATACCTCACTCAAGGTTCCAAAGGACTGTAGGTACTCTACTCCAGAAGGAAATAACTTCTTGCAAAAGGACATTCCAACTTCGTCTCAAAAAACACAAGTCATGGAAAGCCCTGCACCTCGCAGCAAACTGCTCTCATCCCTCTCAATAAATGTGTATTATTCAAGGCTGAGTTAGTCATAGTTCAAATTTCAGGCCCTGGATTTCTTTGTGTTTTTGAAGGCAGACTGAAAAGTTGCTACCCCTGATTTCCAGCTGGTATTACTTTCCAGTGCATGCTTCCCCATTATTTTTTCCAGCCGTATGCAAGCTGCTCCTTATCCTTACTTGGAGATCAATTACATGCACACACCTCAAAGTTGTACACAGATCACCCTGAAGAGACCAGGAGCTTTGCAGTCAAGGACTGCAAGTCCAGATGTGACTTAGATGAGACTTAAGGTGATTTGCAGGGCAAAATCCAGGGGACAACTACCACTGACTTCTGAAGGGCCGGGATTTATCCAGGCTAGTAGTTTTAATAGAAAATTCTCAAGAGTGGGTATTTCAACCAGCATCTTGGCAAATTTTCAGCTCAGGTAATTATGTTCTGCTCTCTTAAAACTCCTTTGAAGTTTCACTTGGTGACGTTAAACCTCCATGTCCTTTCCTGGACCTGCAGAGAAATGAAACTATGAGGGCCTATTCCAGAAGCAGCAGCATCTCAGGGATGCACCAAGGACTTCTCCCTGGGCTGATTTTGAGGCACTTGGAGATCAGAGGGAGGAAATGTTAGCTCAGAGACAGAGGAAACTGCAGAGATGTTCTTAAAAAGGAAACTACAATAAGCTTAACAAGAGATTTGTGAACAAAATACAGTTCTAACTTCTTTCCGTGGAAAGACAAGTGTTAGCAGGTTTCCCTTCCCATTAACAAAGCAGAAGTCTCCAGGTTGTATTTGCACAGTAACCTTCAGAAATCTTCACAAAGAGCAGGAGATTAGCACCACTCACACACAGATTGCTCAGCTGTAAGATGGCAGCACCTTATGTCCTCGGCTGGGAAATTACGGCGCTCTGTGCGTACACAATTGATGCCTAAGTGCAGTTCTTTTTCAAGGGCAGTAAAACCGGAGAGTTGCACGATGAGCAAAATGAGAGACGCAGCAATGTAAAAACATCCAAAGGCTTTGCATAGCTTTTTCAGAATTAATGTGTACAGTATAAATTTATTGATGCTTACTGCTGTTTTGAACTGATAAAACATTTCTTTAAGAGCTGTATATTTTCATTCTAAATATCTTTCCTCAGAGTAGTTAAAGGTATTCTGTAAGAAAATACACTCTTCAGTGCAAAATCAATCACCTCATTTCATGCAATCATCAAGGAATGTCTCAATTATTATTAATAATACAGAACAGATTATATTGTAATATTCATAAATGCTACACTTTTTGCTGGACCACCACTAAAAATTTCAGGCAGAAAATGAGTCCATTTTAAAAAATGAGGTATTCTTTTATTCCTGGTGTTAAATTTATCTTTAACAAAAAAAAAAAAAAAAAAAAGGCGCTTAAATATCCTGTGTTCAAAACATCCTCAAACTGCATCTGCAGAGAAAACTGTTTTTGCAGCACAGCAAAATCTCCTAAATACTTCTGGTGATTTTTTCATGTATATCAGTTGTCACAGCCTCAGTCTGGCATCAAAGACTAGTGACAAGTATGTCCCGAAGACACTCCTCTCTCCTTCCCCAATGACATAGTGCCTAAACAGTTGGCTTATCACAAATAGCTGTCTCATAGATGGTTAAAGGCATATGAAGTTAATGCTATCCTAAAAACTAAACTCCCTTTCCATGCTATGATTTGGAAAGAATAAACACACTTTACTATTGAACATTTATTACCTAGGGAAGCCCACCATAGTGTGCTTAAATTTAAAAAACCAAACCAATACACAAACCACGTAATTTGCAAGTGAAGACTCCCTCAATTTCAAAAGCTTTGGTCTGCACAGTTCCCTAAAGGTGTTTTTTCCCCAAAAGCAGTAAAATATGCCCTTAAGCCAGTAAACGGTTCACTGCCTATCTGGGGAGGGAGATTTCAGGTAGGTTTGGGGTTGCAGCAAAATCAGATCCAAATGAAATGCTAACTTGGGCAGAACCCTGATATGCACTTCTGAGCTGCTGGTCTCTCATCATTTTCACCCTCTGCTGCTGCTTGAGTGTTCTGGGCTGAGATGACAGTAGGAACCCCAAATTCAGAGGGAGAGACAGGAATCACTTTTGGCATTCTCTCCCTTTCCTCACCCTTTCTGCTGGGAAGGAAAAAAAAGGAAAAAGCAAGTTGATATGAGAGTGAATTCTACTTTTGTAGCCAGGATTCAGAATTCATATTTGTCTATGGAGCTTGATTCAAGAGGAAGTATCTTGAAGCAAGAAGCCTCCAGTGTACAAGTGTTTTAAAAGATGTGCTCAGTAGTTTTGTATATGTATTTTTTACTACTGTCTTAGAAGAAACTCCTGCCAAGACAGTACACTTTTTTAAAAAATGCAGTATCTTCCCTTAGTAACTCTCACTCCAGTGATGTCTTCTGCACTCACACCCAACCTGATCCTCCCAGAACATCAAAAGAGCACACAGGACATACAGTCCTTCAATAACAAAGATCATAAGCAACTCGCAGTGTGTGTCCCATAGGGCAAATCCAGGTGGCATAAACATGGACACAAGTCATACATTTTGAGCCTCACATCCATTGCAGGGCCAGGAAGAAAAGCAAGTCACTGGAGGCACTGCCAAGTGCACAGGAATGCTCCACATGCATGATGTGAATTTGCACACCCTGCTCCTTGCTGCACCTCCAGGCACTGTCTGAAGACACAGCAGCACAGCCAGCCTTGCTCTCAGGAGATGATTGAGAGAAAGGTCAGCAGCACTTCTGAGTCACACCTGTGGCCTGACCCCTTCCAGCCCAATGCTTCCCACATCTCCAGCTGCTGTTCACCTTGGCCTGCCATTATCACAGCCCATCATAGCTGGGACAAGGAGCAGGATCCTATTCTCTTAGCCTGCAGTAAGGGCCCCACTCCCCTTCACCACCATGTAAAGAATGGTCAATGGTAATAAATCCTCCCCCAGAAATGGAACTGCTGTTACCAATGAGACATACCTCTAACCAGATCCTCAAAAAATAAACTTACAATCCCTTCAGTTCTTTTTACATGACTGAGCCATCTTCCTGCTTAGCAAATAAAGATTAAAAGCATTCAGTTCTGCAGGGTTACACACCAGGAGAAAAAAATATGTTGCCACTAGAGAAACTCTGACCCTTTTGGAGCACTATTAGGCCCATTGCTAGCATCCATAATAAATACAGTGCTCCTAAATTTAAAAGGCCCATTTAAAATATTCCTAGACACAGTGACCATTTAACAAGTTTATACTGAAAAGCGTAAAAGAAAACAGAACAATTTGGTTTTCAAACACCCAGCACTGATACTATTGACATTTAGCTCTCCCCCAGCCTTAACCTTATCTTCTTTGTCCTTGTCTCTCCCATTATTCTTCCTTTCTTTGTTTACTTGATCTTACTTTTCTCATCCTGTCATTTACACAGTAACATTATTTTAACGAGTACATTTGAACAGGAACTACACCAATTACTACATCATCCATTTTTGCTTAGCCTTTATAAAGAAAGGGAGAGGAAGGAAAGTAAAAAGATTAAACTGAATGCAATAGTTTCAAGCTCCTTGCAAAGTGCCACCGCATCTCAAGTTAAGCCTGCTCTGCAGTGAATGTATAAAATATATTCAGTGCCGTATAAGTAATGACATATCAATTAACTGTGTCACAAGGTCTAAAAATATGCAAATTACTGTACTTCAATTAGAAAAATCTACATCCTTGGAGAATATTGTAAATCAGGAAATTTGGGAGACATTAAGAGTAATCAGTGAAGGAAAGCATGCACTTTCCCCTGTATCCTATTTTTATACATACATAATGAAATAATTATAGCTACACTGTATTTATGCCTCTGCAAAAATATTAAAATCTTAAGATCTTTACAATGATAAATTTAATCCACATTACGTTTGCAGACAACATTAATTATATGAAAAAGAAATCTATTATCATTCAATATAACTAAGTTGAAACTAATTTGGACATGTAAATTAGACATACGACTTTTCCATAGTAGCAGTATATTGGAAAACAGACTTTTTTAAAATAGATATATTAATTGAAGAGGTCACATGTGTGAAAAAGGCAAGTATGTTTCATTTGATTTTATGACAAAAAATACATATTGAGAAAGAAATGTTTACATTCATTTTGAGAAAAAGTAAGTTTTAATGTTCTAATAGCAGCTCTTCAATGATTATTTTTCTGTTAGGAATGCTACATCATACTCAAAGCCTATCAGTCCAGGGTGTGCACCTCCAAATGTGTGTGGCAGTGTGAGTTTTCAAAGAATGGGTCGTTCACCACTGTAGCAGCTGTGGTGACATCTTTTCTTTGAAATTCAATTTGCATCTGTTTCAGAGATGCCACAAGAACACATACAAGGAGCAAGCACAACTTGGATCTGCAGTGGCTACATTCCCCACATACCACTGTAGCCTTCCAAGGACTGTACAGACAAGCAGCAGACAATTCCCAGGACTGCTGCAGCAGTGAAGGAAAGGACTGTCCTTGCCTACATGTTGGAGAGCCTGTTGAGAAAGATATTTGTTCTCTCTTGTTCACCATGTGGTTTCTCAATCTCCTGAAAGTGCTGACGGTGACCACCACGTGGTGAGGACCCTCTGAGGCATTCAGTGTCTTTTGGGACAATGCTGAAGTCCCCACCATGCCTGGGTCACCTCCCAGTGAAGGTTTGTTGCCCAGATGGCAAGGGCTGGGAGAGCAGGGTGGGAATTGCCGGAGATGGCTGGCATGTGGAAGGTGCAGCTACCCAAGCCCATGGACTCCTCTGCAGACACAATCATACAGGGAACAGGCACACAAAGGAGGCAAAATTCATGCATGTATCAATTGCAAAGATGAAGCAGTCCAATATCCCAAGGCTAGAACTGTGGGGTTTTAAATACCACATTTATCTGAGGAATAGGGGCACCGAGTGCCCAGTGCAATCAATCAGAGGCAAACAGGCAAGATTGAGAAAGACCCAAGAACAGAACCAAGTCCTCTAACAACCTCTGACTTGGGAGCTGAGGCTACCAAACCCTGACAAAAGGTCCTCAGAGTACTGTACTTTATAAATGTCAGAGGACTACAGAGCTCCACAAGGCTCAAGGCTATGTGGGGTTATTCCTGAGGTTCTCCACAAATCACTCAGGAATCAGTTCTCCTCTTAATGAAGGTGACCATATTTCCTCATTGACTTTGAAGAAAACAGGGACCAGCCCTCCAAGAAACCCATTTTAAACAGCTGTGACTGACCTGTGCACACCATCAGTAATAAAATAGTATCACACACCTGTCTAACTCTCATCAAAATCAGAGCTAAAAATGGATCTTAAAAATGTATATAGGCCAGTTTTACTTAAGCAAAGGAGATTTCCGATAAACATGCAAATAGGAATTTAAACAGCAATTTAAAGACCACGAATTCAATTCTCATTACTTATGCAAACTATCATGGTCTTGTCATGCTTTATTTCTCTGCCTTATCATTTTATCCATGGTATTTCCCCTCTGTTGCTGTATTTTCTTTTTTCCCTGTCATCTACATTTTCTGGATGCATTTTTAATGTCCTCACCTCCATATTTTAACCTTTCAGGTAATACAGGATTTACAGCAGCAGACAGGGTACAGGCATTCATATGTAAGGAACGGCACCTCCTGTAATTCCTTGATACATAATTGCAGGAAACAGAAAACTTAATGATATTATCGGACGAGTAGTTTATCATTTGAACCTAAGGGCATTTATAGGCTGCAAGCAGAAAACAGATAAGACAGATTTACAATTGCATTTCTACATCTTAAAACTTAAAAAAACTTTAGGTGGTTATTTATAGGGAATAGCTGTATCTCCTTTAAAAAAATAGTTAATTTAGTTCAATCTGTGTTAGATTTATTTGCCATATTTCTGTTTGTCATTATAACTGAGGAAAATGCCAGAATAACCATCCTTCCTGAACTGTAGGACAGCTATCAGATAAGGATCAGAACAAATTCTAAAAAAAACCCTCACGAGTTATGATTAACTCTATGTAAAAAGAGGACAGGCAAGGGGAAAAAAATACAAGGAAAGGAAAACCATAATCACCAACTACCATTCCTATGGGAAGGGAAGGGGAGGAAAAAACCAAAGAAAAGAAGCAGAATGAGCGAGAGACAGAAGTATATGCTGTAAATCTAGCATACATTTTATTACCACCTATGTGCTGCTACACCCCAAGACCTTGCAATTTAGTTGCCTATTATTTGCTTTTAAACATTAGCAGAAGAGATCTACCATTTTTGAAAGGTAATTATACTGTAATGCGGATGGCAGTAAAACAATTACACAAGATAAGCCCTTGCAATGATCTTTACAAAGCAGACCAAAAGTAGCACTGAATCATAAAGGACCCAACGTGGAGAAGGCTGCATTGCAGCACTCCCGCTCTGCCACAGGCTCCCCTGCAAAAGTGGCAGTGCAATATTGCAAACAGCAGAAGGAGCAGACACAGTGAAGGTTAAGCACTTCGTGAGTTTAAAGCATTCTTAATCCCAGACTAATCCTTTACAGTCTCTATTTGGTGTAGATCCTAAAATACTCCAAGTGCTACAGAAACTCTTGTTTGGGTGGTTTTTTTCCTCCAGTATAGAGTTTAACTTTTACACCCTCCTGCTATCTACAAGCTCTGTTGGCACACTGTCTTTTTAACAGGATTTTTCCTGCCTTCTGAAAGTTGTTGAGACACAGTGAATGCAACTGCAGAAGAATCATTAATTACTATTAATAGATGTCTCTGGAGATGAAACGAACTATAACAAGTAGTTTGTTTGACTGTCACATCAATGCATCTGGTATTTTTATGACTTGTTAGTGACTCAATAGAGATTTGAGATGGCAAAAGGTGTATCTCATCAACCCAGGTTGACTGAGATTGCCTACCAGTTCCAAACAGATCCTTCCTCTTTTAAACTTTGACCAGCAACTCAATAGATCAGGGCACTCTCCAGTGATACATTACAGATAGGAGCTAGCATCAGACATGCACAGAAAAGAGGACACAGAGGAGATAGGATCTGATCTTTGCTATTTTTCAGTGCATAAAATAACAGCCTATCATCTACCTTTTGCAGGTCATTTTTATCAAGTTACAGGCCAAAATGAAATTTGACCTCCATTTTCCAGCTAGCCCAGAGATGATAAATTTAATTCAGACAGTGTAAATGAATGGGTCTCTACTAGGGAAACGTTGGATTGGTGAGAATTATTAGTGGTGAAGTTTCTGCCCCTGTACTTTCCATTTCATTTTTCTCCTACAGTTTTTGTCATCCTTTCCCTGTACGTTTCTTTCTCTTTCACCATGGTGAGACCCCTTTTCCATCAGAAGGATAACATTTACTGCAGCCATGCTCTGGTCACTGCAACCATTCTTCTTCCTCTGGATAATGAAGAGTGCAGGGCAGCAGGGGGCTGAGTCTGCAACCTCACCCAAACGAGTCAAAGGAACAACTTGAAGTTTCAAGAGAAGATAAGCCAGGCTAAAGCCAGCAGATGCTTACATAGAGCTTTATAGCACCACACTTGTATTATTTCTGTATTTCTAGAGGAAAAACACCAAAACAAAACATATGCAAAGTTATGCCCACTGAGGACAATCTCCTAAACCCACATGTATCTTTACTCACACACAGCATCAGGGCTTGGGCTATAACCTCTTCAGAGTAATCTACTTTCCATTACAGGTTAGTAGAGAAGAGGTCCCTGGCCAGAAGCGGTGGCTACAACCATGACCGGAAAATAAACTTCATCAGTTTGTAAAAGATTGTTCTAAACCTTGACCTGCCTTCCAACAAAGGCTGTTCCACTTTGCTAGCTGAGTGTGAGTCTTTAGGCTGACAGTCCTCTCCCATTAATTGCTTTGATGAAGGAAAGAAATGAAGACTAATGGTGGACCTGGTGGACCCCTCCATATGATTGCAGTTTCCATGCACAGCAGCTGTCCTAGAAAATCTTACCATTATCTTGGATATCCCTCTCCATGCTATTTGAAAATAGTGACTTACTGCCAATGTAAATCTGATATTCCCTTGCTTAAGAAAATGTGGTTTTATTATTAAAGCAAGATGCTTCACTGGAGAAAATTTAGCACCACAGAGAACAGCAATGGATATATTTCATTATTATTATTGTATACAGGGTGCACTGGTTGTAAGAGGAACATCTGTGCTCCTAATTTTATTATAACTTCCAGTATTTACGATATCCAGTGAGGCAAGCAGAACACACCATGTGTGCATCTAAAGGACAGAGACAATAATGGATACATGACAAACTCCTGAAACTCTGCACAGCTCCACCTTTTTCTCTGTGACACACAAGGAGTCACTACACACAATGGGGCCATAAAAACCTGAAGGAAACCACAGCCGAATTCACTGGGCCAAAGACCTCGCATTTCCAATGGTCTCCCCCTCTGGAATTCACCCTCAGTGAGGAGATGAGATTGAGCACAAATACTAAAACTATCAAGGCTGCAATTCAAAGCTGGCAGTGGATCTTCTACATCACTAAGTGCTGAACAGTAGAATGGCCCCAGGAGTGTAATCCTGAATTAAACTACACAAATTCAAGTACCCATAAGCAAAAGATGTATAACTGAAGCAGAGGGAATTAGAACTAGCTCCTTCTCTTGAAGGGACCAGATGCTTTACAGGCATATTCTAGTACCTCTCTACCACGGTGACAGATGCCTTTGTGATTCCTGTAACTGGTGGCAATGACAGTGATAAAGGTATGCTACTTTTATCCCACTGGACTGAAAAACACTATCTTTGAATCTTGAAGTCTGGAAAAAAGGGAGAAAGTTGGATACTAGTTCTGTGACAAGCAAACATGTTAAGTAAAATGTCATGGAAAAAGAACAACATATAAAAAAAAATCCTTTCCCACTACTGCAGGAAAATGAGGAGTTGTTGTGGGAGAGAGGGAAAAAATCCTGTAAATACAGTTTTAACAAGTCCTTGAGGTTGGCCTGTTCCTCCATGTCCTGTCCCAGAAATGTATCATACAGCTGTTTGCACACCCACTGATCTGAAGCATATTCCTCACCTCTCACATCCCAGAGGAGGCAAGGCAGGTCAGAAAAGTGTACATTTTAAACAGCAGTTGGAAAATTTTTTCCACAAGTACACACTCCATTTATCTGCTACTGAATCCCACAGCCTGTGTGCTTCCCAGGCACATTCCTAGCTCCCTAATACTCATCCATGGGATGCCCAGGAGCTGGGGTGGATAGAGAGGAGAAGAATGGTTGGCCAGGCTCCTATCCAAATCCTTGCAGTATCTCCTTTAGCCACAATCAGAGGCAGTCTGTTGTGCTAGGCAGCCCACATATCTGACCTGTAGAGCATTTCTAGTGTTCTCATGTAGTACACCAACCTCCCCAAGGAAATTCCCACTGGGTCTTCTAACACAAACACTACACTCACAGGAATATCTTGCAGTCACATATTCAAGCTGCAACCTGATTTTCAAAGTGTAATTGCTCGCCCGAGAGCTCCTATACTGAAATTATTCAGATAAAACTAAAGAGAAAGTAGAGCCATATTAAAATATAACATTAGCTGAGAAAGTGGAGTTAAACTCCACCTAGGTAAAGGCATCAGGGCAGGTGAAAAGAGGGAGGAGGGCATCCAGGCAAGGACCAAGGCCAAGCCCTTGTCTGCTGCTGCACTGACACCTCTGTGGTGAGGTCCATGGGGTTACCCCATGCAGTAAGAGGGTGACTCTGACAGCAGCTGCTCATTCCTTTGGAAATGGAAGGGGAAAGAACACTACACTGGAACAGAAAAACAGAAAATCAAAAAATTTAGAGGCAATGTATATGAAAGGAGACAACACTGTAATAAGTTGGGTGGCTCAAATTGTGCTCTGACTGTGCCTTTGGTGCCAGTGAGGTCCCCCAGTGCTGAGGATGAAGTGGGAACAAGGGCCCCTCGAGGGTCTCTGAGAGGTGAATGATCCCTGACCAGCACAGCCATGCAGGTAAGGGCAGCAGCACAGAGCACTCGTGCTGCCAGAGGTGCGCTTCAGATGCTCTGCTCCTTCTGCAGGGACAGGCAGGCACTGCTGTAATAAGCTACCTTGTCAAAAAGCGCTGTTCTGCCAGGACAAGCTATTTCCAGCAGTCCACCCAGGGCTGCTTTGCTGTTGCAGTGTGTGGGTATAGCTGTATCAGCAGCCTGCTCCTAATGGAGACAGAGCTTCAAGGCTGCTTTCCACATGGAAAAGGGCAGAATGCGGGGCAGACATCTTGGCACTTCACCTCCTCCTAGTCCTACACCCCATAATGCAAAGGAACCAGTTTCTCAGTCATTTTCTGATGCTTCTGGCAGAAACAGGTCATACCAGGCATATGGCTGTGAGACATATGGATCAGGATTTCAGGCGTTCTCTGACACAGAAAGAGAGAGCAGAAAGTGTCAGTGCAACATTTAATACATCCGCGGAACTGCCTGGTGCATGACATTGCTCAGGGAAAAAAAAAAAAAGTGAGATGGAAAGCTGATGTCTTTCAATAAAGATTGATTTGAGGAGAATCACAGTGAGCACATCAAAACTGCAGAGTTGTTTTACAACTGCAAAGAAAGACAGGGGATTTACAAAGCTGCTGGCCTTGACCATTGCTGGTTAAAATCTACCACTGCAGAGAAGGCAAGTGACTGTTCCTCTGTTTCCATTTATGTGTTTTTATTTAAAAAAAAAAAATGTATTCCAGGTATGTGTTACACAATGCAAGCTTTACTAACAGCAACTCCACAGATCCAAACAGCTGCATTCAACACATGGAAGTACAGTGTGTCCAACACCTTTTCTCTTGCAGGCTTGCCCCATCATCTGCCTAATATAGCCTACAATCCAACTGCAACAAACAATATGAAGATAAAATTAGCTATGATCTCTGTTTTTTATGATCCATCAGAAGTCTGCTATCATCATAGAACAGCTGGAACAATTTGAAGCTAAGCACTTCAGCAACAGCCTACAGCCTTGCTTATATCAGGATTTTCCAATGCAGACTAGATCAAAACTGATCGGGGTATTTTAAAAATATTTCTGAACAGAAAAGTTGCAAACTTAGTTTCCTGCAACCATGAAGAAAAGAAAATAAATGCATTATTCCATGTCCTTTACATTCTATAAACTTTATGAAGAAATTTCCTCAACAAGTTGAGACACATTCCTTTACAGGAGTATTTTGAGATAGGAACGGAAAGAAAAGCAGGTTAACACCTCCCTTTGAATTTTTATCATGCACAAGGTCCTAGCATTTCTAGTATTTAAAAAATGCCATTTTTTTCACCTGGTGGTATTTTGCAGGTAAGAAAGGGCATCAGCAGAACCACTGCAAAAGACTGCCCAAGTGGCACTGAAGAGACTGAGCTGTTTCCTTTCAGGCTCAGATCGGCATTGCCCCTGAGCAGCTGTGATGCAGGGGCTTCTGCTGCCCTCTCAGACAGCCCCCACACATTTGCTGTCCAGAACTGGTGAGTGTTAAAAAAAGACTCATCAGATCTGGCAAAATCCCCAGGAAATTTTGAGGCTGGCTCCTAAAAGGGCAATAAGACAACTTGGTGAGTGTAGAATTGAGTAAGATCAAGACTTGGAGAGAAACAGCAGGAAACAGGTGACTGATCCTGCTGGGGGCTAAAGTGCCCTCTAAACTTAACAACTTCCAAAGGATCGGCACGTTGCGAGAAGGGCGTCACTTCACAGATCAACCTCCTCGGCAGGATTTGTGGGTGCTACTATTCTTGGCACTCTCTTGGCTTCATGTATAATTTTGTGTAAGTACATTAACCTTGTTGTGGCTGAATCCACCCTCTGTGCTTTTCCCTCCCTCTCCCTCAAAGAGCTTTCTGATCCTCGGAAAAGTCAATATGGGTTGTAAGATATCTCATTATCACTGGATGAAAAATGGAGGGCACGATTCTGCCGTCCCTCCTCATTCAAACATCCCCAGTTCTTTCAGCTGTGTTAGTAAATGCTGCTGGCCATGAATAAAATGCTACAAGGTAGGACCTTTAGCAGAGGGAAAAAAGGATACTAAATGTCAATGCTAGAAACTTCCCACATCTTAAAGAAGCGAGGAATATTTAGAAATGGAATTATGCATTGAGTACACAATTCTTAAAAATATCTAGAAGTCACATTCCTATTAAAATACTGCAACACACACAGAGAGACAAAAAAAATCGCTCTCTGTTAGAAAGAATGCTCTTCAGGCAATAAAATCAAGGCTCCAACATTAAGCAATGAAAGAATTATGGTTGCTGATGCAAACTTAATTTGGTATCCTTTGCGTATACATTATCATACACTCTAATTTTGTTAACATTTTTTTAAGTGCACTTCTCCTTCACAGCACAGGATGGATGGTGTTGAATTAATAAAGCAAGTATTCAATATTTTGTCTTATCATTGTTCAGGGTACGGCCTTATGGCTTGTTTCCTGCTAGCTATTCAAATAGTGCTCTGAAGACAAAATTATTAATTTCCTTATGGGCTTTTCTATAGCACTCATCACTAAAATAAGTGAGGGTTTCACAGCCACTTCACTAATCTTCACCAAATCCCTGAGAGTTGAAGGAACTATTATTCTGCTTTATACATTGGGAGCTTAGGCACAGATAAATTAAAACCAGACGTACCCACTAATTTAGGAAAGTCTGCCTTAAGATGTCCAGGCCATGATTTTTCAGAATCTTTAACATTATGCAGTGCTTTGTATCTTCAAAGTGTGAGTCTCACTGCTTTCAGTCACAGCTATATTCTTCTGGAAGCCAGGCCCTAGGGCTGAGGTTGGGCTTCCAGAAAAATGTGAAACATGCAATTAGTGATTGTCTTAAAAAGTCTGAGGTATGGGCTTTAGCATCTCTGAGAAAACTGTGACAGATGGAGAGACAGAACCCAGTTCCAACAGAACCCAATTCTACAGGCCCAGTAGCTGAACAGTAGGGTAACCAGCTCCCTGTTATCACTGCCATTCACCACCAACCTCTAGTGCCTATTTCAAGGGACAACAGTCCTTTTCACTGCAATCCTGGCTTGTCCACCTACCTTTACCTGCACAATTAATGATGCTTAAACCATGGGGAAACAATGTGTCATTATGGGCACAAAACTATTACAATGTGTAAAGGGGATAACAAGTGTAGCATTAATAACTTTGACTGATTTATTTCTTAATAATTCTAAAGTTTATTGTTTTATTGGAGATTGTAGATGCATTTTTATTTGTTCCCCAAAAAGCAGAAACCACCAGAACTGCAGCATCAAGTGGCTATCCTCCCACTTACTCAATTTGGGTTTTAAGTTTCAAGTTCTACCACTTGGATTCGTGCAGCTTCTAGAGTAACTGACAGCAATAATACATTATCCTCACTGATGTGGACAAACACTTGAAAATGGATGACAAATACTCTTACAAGGAGAATTTAGAGGTATTTGGGAACAGCAAAAGACAGAGGAACATGACTTCCCAGTTTCTATTCCTTATGATTCTCAAAGGGATCCCGGTTTCCTTACTAGGACTAATCACTCTCTTTGTTGTTGCTTTCCAACTCATAATGGTTTTACATGCAGTTAACTGTCTCTTCCTTTTCCCCCTTACTCATCCTTTTTACCTCACTAGACCCTGTTAGGTCCCCCCAAGACACCATCTCTCCTTTCTCTCTTTTAACACTTATCCCGGTCACAGAATTTCCCTGTTTCAGCCTCTCACACATTCCTCTCCCATGCTTTTTAACAGATTAACACAACCTCCTTCCTTGCATCAGGCTCTAGTCCAAACGATCTCTTTACCTTCTCCAGGTTCCTTTTCCAGCACAATCCTTCTGGAGAAAAGGTAGTTCCCCATTAATCCACACAGTGTTACTGGACTATCAATTTGAGTTTCAGCTGTAACTTTTTCTTTAGATACAGGATTTCCCATTCTTGCCCAACATTCCCAACTATTAGTCTCACTCCTCTAGTTGTTTTTTAGGTTCTTCATCAAGTCAGTCTCAGCACCCTCCTCCAATTCCATATTATGTTTCTCTCTTTTTTTTCTAGCCCCATTCTGCCCAGTTCCCTGGCCAGTTATCCTACCTTTCCATCTCTTCCTCCACCCATTTACTAAGGTCTAACTTTTCCCTCTTTAGCACTTCCAGTTTTATTTTCTGCATTATCTGCCATAGACAATTTGTCTTTTTTCAGCTTTGAAGCCTGGGGACTGGTGCAGCTCTAACAGGTGAGGTCCACCTGAGACACCCTTGTCCTCCACCAGTTCCACATTCACAACAGCTCATGCAGACACAATGGCTTTTACCAAGCCCAAGCACAGGCAGAGAGATTCAACTGTAATGTAAAGAAAACCCTAACAGAATCTTCAAAGTATGCATTCCAGTCTTTTCCTCCCAGTCTTTTCCTCCTTTAGGATTAAAAAACTGATTAAAAATGGACCTGATTTCATGAGCACTAAAGGAATATCCTTGATAAAGGAGACTACCTCCCTGCCTGTTATCAAACCACTGCTCTGAAGCACAAGCTGCTTGGAAAGTCCAAAGCGTTTCTTAAAAAGAGTAGAATAGCATGGTTTTCAACACTTCAAAAAGTTGTTGACTTTATATAGTATTTGCAAGGAAATTTTGCCAGAAAGTGTTTTGGTAAAATGGTTGAAGTTCTAAGCAGTGGAAAAAGGGATCCTTAAGGACGTACTACACAGCCTTAAAAACTACCTGTCCTGTCACACTCCTGCCCTCCTCAGAATAAATCCAATAACTTTTCATTTCAACCAAGGGAAGCAAAGCCGGGAAAGAAGCCAGAGACATACTTTGATGCAAATAGGGTCAGGAGACCTTATTGGACAAAATCCTCTTTCTTCCATTTTCCTGAAGATGACCTGAAAGTCACCAATGCTAATTCTGCTCATTCTACCTACAGATGCAAGATGAAAGGCATCAGCATTTGTTGTTTTGACTAAAGCAATTAACTAATATTCAGGATTCGGCTGCAGCTTCCATTCAAAAATCTATTGCTCAGGGAATTGTGTTTGGCTTGAAGGCAATTCTGTTTCATCAAGGGTACTGTACAAGATACTCCTTAGTAACAACAAGCAAGAATTAAACGTTTTCCTACTTCTGTAGCCCAGCACCTTCCTTTGGGCCTTCGATCATGTTAACAAGTGCTTTGTTTCTGCGAACTGGAGTTTTTTTAAGCTTTCCATCATAATTACATTCTAAATGGGGCTACTCCTGTTGCCCTGCCTTGTCACCGCTGCCTTGTTATGCCTCAGGTGCTTTTGCTTGTGTCAGCTCACGCACTTGTGAACACACACACACTTCTGCCACATCAGACCAGCAAAACAGCACAGAGCCAATTTGATCTGCACTTCACTACAAACACTGTGTATTTTTCAGGAGGTTCTGACTCAGACTATGATAAGAACCTTCTAAAAACTTTCTTTTCCTTGACTGAAAAGAGGGTCACCACATCCACCAGCTCCCTCCCTCCAGGATTTATCACAAGCCTGGCATAAAATAACATCAGACTGGGCCCTGTTTAGCCATACAGAACACAGGTAATTCCAAAAAGGCTACAGGCAATGTGACTTACCCAAAACAGCCCAAGTTTCTCATCTGATCCTCTACCCTAAAGATGCCCATGTTGTACTTACAGACATTTATATCACAGATATGCTGCTATGTGCTTCTTTTAGACAAAGTAACACTGAAGACATACACTCAGAGAAAAAGAAAAATCTGTTTAGTAACTATTTCCAGTGTTTTTAAGTCTTTAAAAAAAACCCCAAAAACAAAAGCAAAGAAGAAAAGCTTTTAGTTCTATATAAACATGCAGATGACAAATATGTTAAATAAAGAAATAAGGCCATGCTCTGAACAGACTCCCAGCCATTTGGCGGCAGTGATCTGTCTGTGGGTGCCAGCAGCACTCGGCCAGCCCCGGGCAGGAACCTCAACTTTGCTGCCTCCTCCAGCCGGGTGTGAGCTGCTTGCGTGACTCCAGCCTGCTTAAAACAAAGCTAGCAAGGATCAGAGGTGCAGCACAAACTGCCCTGACATCGTGGCCTTTTCCTGACCGCCAGAAGCACAAAAGGGGTCGCATTTTGTCAGGCAGTGGGATGAGGCTGGGCGGTTAACAAGAGAAGCCGGAGAGAGAGAATGTGAGGACAGGTAGACATGTGGATGGCACTGGGTGCTTCAGAGCTTCCTTAACTTAGCACCTCACAGCGAATTTCAATTGAACAATTTAGTGAATTAGAAATGTGTCTTTCTTTAGGGTCTTTCTTTTTTTCTATGCTCCAGAGTATCAAGCAACAGAGTGGAGAAAACACTGACATACAGCCTAGAAATTTCTTCTTAGTGGGTTTGATACCAGGAAAATACAAAATACAGACCTGCAGAGCTATGTGACTGAACATAAAAAGGAGCAGCTCACTGAGCACTGTAGCTATCTAGAAAACACACATAAAAATTCAGAGAAGCACCGAATGAGAAGCAATAGCACAATTTACTTACAATCTGGAATATCAGCAGGATTTTAGTTTGTTTTTTGTGGGTTGCTGGGGTATATGGTACATTACAGTAGAGCATCAGCACTAATTCTACATGGCAGCTCCTCAGAATACCATCTGCTTCCCCGGTAACTGTTAATATAGTTGTAATTATCTACTTCTAAGCACTTTATTGGGAATATCATTTGCAAATTAATCAACTACAGACCGGTAAAACAAATGACATGCTTGTCTGAAAACAACAGCATTATTTCAAATTATTTTCCTGAGGGTTGGGAAATACCAGCCATAGCCAAAACTGGAAACAGGGCAAGGAAAGGTCTATGTTCAGCTAAAAAACACTCATTCTAGCTACATTCACCATGAATTTGTAGATATATGAACAGATGACTTGGTTGTCAGGATCTCCCCATTTCTGAGTCTCTTTCTCATTGCTTCATACAATCCAAGTTCTTCCAGGACTTGTCTTTCTCTGTCTTGGCATCTTTCCTTGATTCTGGCTACTCCAGGCTCTTTGCCCTTGATCTCTTCCCTTCTGCCACTTTTGCACAGCTTATACATCTTACTGCTGGCTTCTATATCATTGTTTGCTTTCTTCAGCAAGGAATTTTTAGCTCTGAGTACCCCATCATCCTAAGATAATGTCCAATCAAAGATCTGAGATACAAAGTAAGTGTAGGATTTGTTCCTCCAAATTCCAGTTACAGGCTCACCATGATGCAAAACTGAAGGCTGCCAAATGCCAGTAAATACCAGGCCAAGCTGCACCTTCCCATAGAATGAAGTAACTCTAATTATTTGAAAGATGTTTGTATGAGGAATTATTAGAACCACACAAAAGCACTGTCCCCACTGAAGTTTCCAATAAGCTATTAGGAAAATGAATTTAGAAGAGCACAATAAGCAACCATGCCGCTATCAGTTTACTCATGCAGATACCATAAATAGCCCTTTCATGATAATGCTGTTGAGCCAGAGATTTTTAAAATCACTTAACTTGTAATTCTTGAAATATTAGAAGCCTTGCAGAGTTAATGCAATATTCTAGCTCAATGAACAAGCAATATGTAAGGCATGTTTTTTTGTGGCATCTGTTTGCAGTGTCCTTTGTTTGACAGGAGGTCTAAGTGAAGCACTGTCAAATGGCAGACAGTGGGGTAAGCTGATCGATAATTGTGGAGTGCCATTTCTACATTCATGGTTGAAAGCTCACAAATAAAAGCAAACAGGTTATCTGCTCTGTGATATAAGTGTCCTCAGATCACTGTATTCCAGCATCTCAGCACTTTTCTTAGGCTTTTCCCATCAGTGCCTCTATCATCTATTAATGCAACAATCAAGGTTAAAAGCAAAAAGAAAGTAGATTGTTTGGGGAGAAAAATTAAATTAATTTCTTTGGAGTGATAACTTCTGTGTATTGCTTCAGCATGCGTAGAACCAGCTCTCCAAGCAAAAAATCTTGTTTTTTGACTTAAGAAATATGGACCTATTTTATGTTTCTTCAGCTGTACACTATTCAAGGACCCAAATGTAACTTTATTAAATAACAGTTCAAAGTAATAAGAGTTTATGTTCTTTAAAAAATTGAAGTCCTTGAACAGAAACCCACTCAAGAATTGAAGCGACAGACAAACAACTCAGAGGGTAAATGTCTGCAGCTAAAAGGGTTTCTGTTCCTCCTCATGGCTGTTCAAGTGAGCAAGAGAGTTGTCACTGACCACCAAGGCTGAACAGCTACTGCTAACTGCTACTTTTGTGCATGATGAACCTTTTCTTAAGGATTACAGATACTTGACTCCAGCAGTAGGCATTTCATAGTAACTGTAATAAAATGGTATTCTACCTGTGGCAGTCCATTCATAATGAACTGGAACTTTGTGTATGATTCATCACCTCTGCTTTTACTATTTCATTTAACTTCGTAAAATAGTCTGGAAAATTGGTGTGAAACTCCATCCAAACCTTTCAAATTTTTACATTGTTTTACAGATATACTTACAAAATGCATTCGATTTTATTCTTAGAAGACTACGTTCTTTAATGTATGATAAACACCTTGAGAAAACCTAAATGTTTTTTAACAAATCATGCAGCTCCTCTTGTAGATAGCAGACTTCTGTGAATGTCAGCTAAAGCAAAATTTTTTGCCAGATCCATGAATAAATGGCTCAGAAGTTACCATCTGCAAAGAGCATACAACAAAGATCGTTTCTTTAGCAAAAATGGGTGTTTAGAGTATGTGTTCATTATAGTATATAAAATTTTACATTTTTGGGGGAACTCACAGCACTCTATAGAATAAAACAGGACAAAGTCAGATCTTTATTGTTTTCAAGGGCCTATATCAGTAAACATTAATTAATATTATATCAATGAATTGTTTTTCACATATTGCTGAGACTGAAGCTCTAGGTTTTAAGCACAGACTGCTAAAGAATAACATTTGTAAGTTAAAGACTTCTGTGCGGAAATATAAATCACATCTTGTCACATGTGAAATCTTCAGCTCATTACATGTGAATTAGCAACCTCAGTAATATCTCTATTTCTTGCATTAAATATGTCTTCCCAATTATTGTGCATTACAACCTTCTTTTCTCTCATCCTAAATGAACTTTACTACTTATTACATCCTCACTTATCCTCCATTTAGTACTGTGCTGAGGCATTAAACAGCACTGCATGCCAGCAAGCAATTCTTGACCTTCTTTCTCTTACCCGAAGTAGCACAGCGGTTAGGAAAACACCTCCCTAGGGAGTCAAAATTCCATACAAACTTAGCAATTCTTTTTCTGATATCTTTATTCATAGGAAACAGGTCATTTAATAATATGAATATGGTTCTCAAGCAACTCAAATTTGAAAATTCTAATTAAAATCTTCAACCTAAATGGGCATTGGAAAGAAAGGAAAGGGTGTCCCCATTTTCTTGTTATTTCTAAAGCATCAACAAAAATTAACAAGCAAAAGAAACTGGAAGAAATGTGGGAACACTGGAGATCTCACACCAGCCCAGCAGAACAATTCAGAGCTAAGACAAATGCTCTAACCTTAATGCACCTTCACGGTGCCTAGTCATCTGCAGAGATCTTTGAACAACGAGTGCTTCTGCATAACAAGCGAACAGAAATACCTTGAGTGGATGTAATAAGGCAAATTAAAGTGGCAAGGGCAGCTTGAGCTCAGAGTGCTCAGGGTTTTGTCCAGTAAAGGTTTAAGACCCCTTTCCTGTGCAGGGTTAATTTTGCAGGGGGATGCTGTGGGAACATCCTGGGGCACAGCCCACAGAAGGAGCTGAGAGGACGGCAGCTTGCCCGGTCTGCCTTGGCCGATCCATCCTGTGCCCATTTCCACACTTTTGCTCCTGAGAAGCACCAATGTGAATTGGGATTTGCCACACCGAGCTCACAGGAGTTCAGGTGGCAGAAAGAGGCACATGATTTCTAAGCTTAACTTGAATCAGTTCTGGAAAATCCTCCTACTAGTTTTCTCTAATATTTCTTTGCTAGTAGCTGGGATTTTCTGTTGCAAAGGACATCTCTTCTGTTCTCTTGAGCTTCTGCTCACTTCATAGCAATCCCTTGAAGGCTCCCTGAGGTTGCTGTTTGTGAGACAAGACATTCTGAGTGGGCACAGACATCTTTGCTAGCTCTCACACTGCATCTCACTCATTTCCTTGCTCCACTGTGGTTCTAACCTTCTTTCAGATTAAGTGCAATTTACATCTCTTTAACTAGACATATTGGTGTTATTACCATTGCAGTCCTATTGATTGCAATGCTGCACTTAGCATCACTGTTCCAATTTTATCATCCTTAGTCATTCTTGCATGACTGTGTATTTATGTACGAGTTCTATTATTTAAATTAGCATATAACATTAGAAAGGAAGCATGGCAGAATTAAAACAAACTGAAAAGCACAAAAGAATGATACCAACATGCTGAAAATAATGCCTTCCTTTTCTTGGATATATCAGCACTCAGTAATTTGGATTTCTCTTTCAGGAAATACTTTTATTGGTTACTTTAAGACATTATAGCCATAAAACAATGTAATCAACCTTGAAAACAGGGAAATGGTTATTTTTAAGTTTCATATTCTGCTCTACAGTACAGTATAAAAAGGCAAAGAAAATGTCCTGAGTAGATGCATCTTTAAAGTACTACAAAGATTTGTGACAGCCAGCATTTACCAGTGACTGAGTAAAACAAACACTGCTTAAAACAAAAACCGTTGCTTCTGCCATTAACTTAGAAATCATGAACTTATAATCTGGAAAAACAGTCTAGAACTTCTGTGCACTCTGCAAAGATAGCAATAATGTGTCATGGCATCAATCAGACTCCATCACCCCATTAGGTATGTACAGTACAGGGGAGCAAAGACAATCCTTACTCTGAGACAGAGGCCAGAGGTTTCATACTATTCCTGAAGTACAACAAAACAGATTTTTCTAAATTTGTGACTTGCCAGCTTAAGACTGCTCCCACCTTTTCCTCAACTCTGTCTACATCATTCTCATTCCTATTTTTACAATAAAATTCCAAAACTATATATCACAAAGCACTGACTGAACCTTTCCAGGACCCCCAATCCTGACATGGTTGCTACTACTTTTAATTGCCCTGCAAAGCTAAAGAAAAAGCTTATTATACACAGGTTTATTGACCAGTTTGAATATCAGTACCTGTGTTCCTCACAGAATTCTCTCAGTTGAGCTCATGAAGAACCAAGCAGAGACTACTCCTATTCCTGTAAACTAATGCACTCATAATTCCTTTACTCCCTTGAAAATACATACCCAGCTTTCCCCTGAGGCCCACAGTGACTTATCTTACAACAGTGCCAGTCATTCAAAGAAGGAGAAGAAATACTTTGTCTTTCGGAAATTTTTTTTTTTCATCAAATGGTCATTGAATATTTGATAGCCCAAATAAGAACATGCAGATATGGCAGACAAAAATTCAGTAACTGCTATAATCAAACAGGTCATTCAGCAAACCCACTCTCATTAATTAAGAGAAGGAAATGTTACTTCTTAAGACAGATGCAAAATGACAGTCACATGTACTTACTTCCTGTTGACATCTTGATCCAAGCTGCATAAAAATAGTATGTCTCATCTCTTTTAAACAAACATAAGCCCCACTTATGATCAGTAGGTGGTCTGACAGCATTTTAATTTTAATGAAAAATGTGCTTTCACAGCCAACAAGGCCAGCCAAAGTCAGTCCATGAGTGGTCTCAAGACTGGCTTTTGCTTTAAAGCCCTGCCATTCATTTCAATGTGGACAGTTAGAAAGCTTATGCTCATTATTGCTTAATGCTCACAGTGGGGCTGGGGCCTAACAAATGCTTGGGCTTTCCATTTACAGCCAGAAGGGAAACAACATATCAGCCTTTTTAAGCTGTAATAGGTGGTTTTGTCAGCCACCATGATATGCAAACTGAAAAGAGAAACTGAGATGTCCAGAAGGTTAATTATCAGCTAGCTGCCTGTGAACTTAGAAGTTTTCACCCACTAAGACCTGACAGTTAACATTTAAACCACTACAAAAAGGAATAATGAATAGATGTATAACTACAGAAGTATGAGAGATCAGACCCTCCTCCTCATGTTGTCTACCACTCTACTAATTTTCTTGTTCCCAAAGCACATGTTTTTCACAGAACCGTAAGGAACTACCACTTCAAAGCATCTTCACCAAGCCACAATGAAAAGCCTAAACAATCATCCAATGAGTTACTCAGCCTCTCCTAGCACCTACCACATCCTGGCACTGCTCTTCCCCTGAACAGGGGCTAGCAGTGCCTTGGGACATTTGACATCAGGCTCGTCCAGATGGGGTGCACACCTCTGGAGAGGCAGCTCATATCTGCCTCTTGGCATGAAGAGTTACGAGATTCCCATGCACATCCCATCAACTCTGCCCAAGCTTGCCAGGACCATGAGCAGGACTGTGGGGAGCAAAGTGGGCCAGCTGCAACAAGTGGAAGAGACAATACAACACCGTATTCCACCACTATTTGCTTTGGAAAGAAAGCCTTGTTCTGAAAAAGAGATAAAATCTTCTCAGAGAAAACTTGTTTGAGTCCCCAATAATATTTGTAAACTTATCCTTTCAATTCCCCGTGGGCAAAACAAAACAAAGCAAAGTAACTCCTAACTCCTCCAAAAAGAAAGGGAGTCATAATCCCATATTTTAATAGCTCAACAGGGAGAGCCTTTCAAAATGGAGGAGACAGACTCAGGAGATGAATGCAAACAGATCTAACCTAGATGCTCATGACAGTCCAAAATCTGGCCTGACATAGGAATGATGTAGGTAGCATTTAATAGTTTGGTAAATCAGAAAGACAGGAAAGAGCTGATCCATCTAATCCAATGAATGTCAGGATCAGGATTGAAAACTCAGTCCAGCACATAAATAAAAGACAGTGTAATGACAGAAGCAGCAGAGGAGATGTTCTCCACAAAGCTAGTACAGGTTAGCATCTTAGCTGTGCAATTATCCTCTAAGCTATTCATACTTTGAGAGATTCATCAAAAATAAAGCACATGAGAACTACAGAGGGTGTTCACTAGTTTATGACATAAGCAGGACGAGAATCTGCAGGCACAATGCAGGACAAGCTGTCCAGGTCCTGTCTTGATTTTAAAAAGACATTCATGTCTGCACAACAGAGAGCAAGGTTAGTAATAAAAATATATCTCATCATACAGCAGGTCAAAATGACTGATGTATGACAAAACAGATTTGATAAACAGAGTTAGTAATCTTCACAAAGTTAATTTGGCATTCATAACAACTCAGAATTTTTATTTGCACTACCTGATGGAGGGCAGTTTGTATTATTATTATTAACAAAATACCAACAACCAATTCAGCCTCCAAGTCAATTCTATTTACAATTTGTCATTCCATTATAGCAAAGCAGCACTGGCAGAGACACAAGAAAAAGACTTCATAAAGACCATTTTTTACATACAAGCACAGACAGGCAAACACAAGCATATTTTTTTAATATACAAAAGAGGTACTACAAATTAAAGAAATATTGGACAGCTAAAATGGAAAATAATATAGTTTTACACTAATTCAAACCACGCATCAAAGTGTGCACCGTAGAAGTACCGTCTAGACATTGGAGAAAATGGACTCTGTGCCATCACAACCTCATCCAACACAGCAGACAGTCCCCATGAGGCAGTTTTCTGGGCTATCTGCAGACACCTAACAGCAGAGTAAGAGGTAAAGTATTTTCCTATAAAGGTAAGACATTGGATTTTCTATCCACAAGCTTTTAACATGTTAATAAGACATCCAGTATTAAAGTAGGAGAAAATGCACAGTGGGATCCAATTCCATAACCTTTCACTAGTTAGTCATATTGCATGCCATCCAGAATCTTCCCAGAGGAAGGTTAACACTCCAAGAGTCCAATTAGTTAAGGAAATATGCTTAAGTTGTGTTTTGCCACTGAAACACAGCTACTTTCATTGCACAGACAGTAGCGAGAAGGGTGGCACTTTCATGCCATATGCATAGCATATGCATCTGTTAAGACTCAGTGAAGCACTTGGGTTTGTCTTTTCTTTTACAAGAATCACAAACCAAAATCCACTAATAAAAGAGTAAAATTTAAGGTTTAGTATTAATCTTATTCACAACTGTAACTTGGAGGCTCTAACAACTCTTCTTCAGCAGGGAATCAATTCAGGATTTACGCAAGCGATGGTTTTGGCAAAGCCTCACAGAGTACAGTGTACGGAAGGTACTCTTCACAGACTATCAGGAGATCATGATGCCCTTGGGAGTCTCTCTAATTAACAATAAACTGCTTTTACAATTGAAAATGCACCCTCAAAGCCTGGTGACACTATGGATACGTCAATTCCTGATCCACATGCTTCATTGTTTGCAATGTCTTTGGAAATCAAGGGCAACAACAACCTAGAAAATATTTTTCAACATTTGGACTGTTGCCACCAAATCAATAATGGTGGAACAAAATGAATTACAAGATTCCACAGCTTCAATCACAGAAGAAGTAGAGAGTAAGCCAAAAAGAGAAACCACAACTTGCATTGAGAGACTAGTTGGACAGAATTGTATGTAGACTGGGATCTAATTAAATGAGACTAAGGACAAAAGGGAGGCAAAATCATTTGATAGCCTGCATGGAATTGGTCAACACAAAAGAGTACTCAGCTCCTGAAATATATCAGTAATTTCTCTTGATCGAGCCAGAGGATTTACACAACCTCCATCTTGAAGGACAGACAATGAATGACACAAGGAGAGGAGAATGCTTAACTCTTAAGATTATTACAATTTTCTTGAAAAGCTTTTCCACAGAACTCAGGTTTTCAACACTTCAGGAACATATGTTCAAAATTATTTAGGGAAAACCCAAATTGGAGAAGGCTGTGAAATACATATGTGAAACACAGCAGTTTTCTCCAAAAAGAAATGATGTGCACTGCTTTGATACGTCTGCACTAAACATTTCTGCCTTGTCAAGCCTCAGCTTCGTCAGCAGCCAGCTTCTCTTACTTGCTCTCCACTAGCTTCCCCCTGCAGCAACAACAAGCTTGGAATAAGCAAGAATACCATATTGGACAGCAGCATGCTTGGCTCAGGTCAGAGGGGAGGAGCCCACATGCTGGAGATCCTGTGGGGTGCAAGAAACTTGTACAGATCACAGTGTTGACTAGCAGAGAACTGGATAGCTTCCTCTATTCACAGACATGGCCCTAAAAAAGATCAATGCAGCAAAATGGATTTATGAAATGGCTGGATTTGTTCCCTAAGTATCTTTAAGCCATCCCTAGAACTCCATACTCCGACTTAAATTCTATGGTCAGCTTTAGCCTCAGCTACGGCCTTAAAATACTGCATTTTTCTAGTGCTCTCTAAAACTTTTTAAGTGGTTATGTTGAGGATGGAGTGCTCATTTTACCATTGATGCTGCTACCATAACCAAGCCTATGTCTGGAATTAGGAAGTCCAGCATCACTGCTGACCCGACCCTTGTGGGAATGATGACTTGTGCTTACACCTGTATGACCTGTATGAGTACACTGGAGAACGTTAAATTAAACTTTCATGGCTGGTGCTTAGGGCAAAGAAACCACAGCAAGCTACAATAGAATCTGCTGCTTTTTCATAAATGCACGGGGAGCCAGGCAAGCTCATTACCACTCACAAACGCAGACTAAAAATGCTTAAAAGTGATACTGGACCATTTGAAACACAGTTCCAACCCCAACAGACAGGGACAGCAATTTTAACCTTGCATTAATGAGTCGTGATTTCCAAACATGATTTGCCATCTTCTGCTTCTATCTTTTCCCTACAAAAAGAATAAACTGTCCAAATAAGGTTGATAGCTTTAAAATCAAAAGTAACAAGCAAAGTAGTACCTTATAGACTAAACTAAATCCACTACTCTCCAAATATCCTTTACTCTTTCCCGCTGCATTCATTGAAGGATACAGATAGCTCTAATACAGGAAATTACAGACCTCCTGTAAAAATGTATGTCAGGTGCCAAAAGCATTTAAATTCTATCTTTTTCCAATTCATGAAACTCACTGTAGCATTGTATGGCTGCATTATTAGATTTATGCATTTAGCAAGCAAGCATATTATAAGAGTGGCTGTAAGTAATTACTCTTTTCTAACAGCAGGAAACATAGTATTGTCCATGCTATGTCATTTTTATGAGAAAAATAGTTTTTTTAAAAAAGACTTCAATGCTTATAAAAACATCCAAATATCACATTTATTAATAAAACATAGTCCTAACTTGTGGGACAAGCAAGGCAGACAGACACTGAAGGTAAGTGACATAACTCATTCATTACAGCATATTGATTGTCAGACGTCATCCAGAAAAGCTTATTTTTGTACTGATGTCACATTCATTTGGGGATTATGCCTTGTAGGACATATTTTTTAATGAGATTTTGTAAACTGGGACATTCAAAGGTAATTTCTTATACTTTGTAACTTTTTGGTTTGCCCTTTTGAAACAGTCACCATATGTATGGTATGTTCTGTCAGGAAATTATGGTCACAGAACATTTGATTAGTCTAATTGCTCAATGGTTGTACCAGTATGCTAAACTTTCCATGTGGAGTCTTGCAGAGACTGTTCTCAACCCCAAAATCCTTCTTTCAGGACATCTACCAAATGTTCCTCGTTGGAAGTGTCCCTGCACTGGGAGTGCTGGCACTCACTCAACAGAGCTCTGAACTCAGTAGGTGGCTCTGGTCTTTCTGCAGACAGCTTCATACAGATCAGAAAGAGCTTTGCATATGAAAGATGTCTGGGGTACAGCCTTACACGTAGTATACAAACCTAAGTACCTAATCCATCTGCTTCTCACATTCATGACTCTCTGCAAACATTTTAAAGATGGTACCATCAATCTACGATGTTCTTTTTACTCACTGTACAAACAAAGCTAAATAAACTTTATGAGTTACCTGTATTTGGCATGGTGCAACTAGATCCCAGGGAAATTTTTATACATTTCCTAGTTTAAATACCAAGTTGGAACCCAGTTACTAATACAATGGCACTTGTGGTATTTGAAACACAGGAAGGGATTCCTTCAATTTTAGACAAAATAATGTCTGAGTCTATTTAAATACTCAAACCCTTGCTCACTTTTCTCAAGAACCTCACTGGATGTAAGCAGGTTATGCAAGCATGTCAGGAACTGAGTGTACCCAGGCTTGCCTTCCCAGGACATTAGACTCTATCAGCTCCATAACAACAGCTTAACACAAAATGGTGCAGAACTGCAGCCACGTGGTGCTTATCTCTCAGTGTACAAATTCTGAACTCTACAGAAACTCTGGTGTGATTTCCATCAGCTCATCTCTGAATCCAATGAGCAGATCCTAAAGTCTGTAAACTCTACTGTGGTCTGCTGGAATGGAAGTCATCATCAACATATGGCATGATTATTAGTGTTTTACACAGAAAAATTCCTCAGGAGACAACTGAGTAAATGTTTCTTTTTTCATTTAATTATCTGATCCTCATTTGATTCACTCTCCTGTCAGCGGTGAAGAGCAGCATGAAAATAAGACACCCCAGAAATAAGCCCATTGGCAAGGCTAAAGAGCAGCAAAAAGAGGACAAAAAGTTGTGTGTTATGACACTCTGCTTTTACAGATGCTGCTGAAATGCTATTGCTAAATACCTGGGCAGTTTATAAATAAACCCTTCCAAAAGCCTATTTTACACAATCACAAAATAAATTAAACTACCCAAAATTCATGCTGCTAATTAAAACAGTCCCTGTAGGAGGCCAAAGTAGCTACAAGGCTGAGGTAAACATGATGCTTTTTTATTGAACAGCAGTTGATTCATTTTATATCCTATTTACATATACTTGCTAGTGTCATCAAAATCTGGTAAAACCCACAATTTTGTACTCATCAGTTAAAGACCCCAAACAGATGCTAGTCCATCTTTTAGGACACCAGCAAGCTCTCTTGCTTTTATAGAAAGCCAGTAGCACTACACTTCAATTCTAAAGAAAATCTGTGAGCACGGAAAACTAGGAGTTAGACATATGCAGTCCTTTACATATCTGGACCAGAACATTTTATGCCAGTCATAAAACTGGAATTATAAGAGTTATGAGATACCTAGAAGGGCCTATAAAGGGTTAAATAGACATTATATTACATGGTCTCCTAATAGAAAAGTGGTATTCATGAGAGAAATAAACTGAGCACTTACCATGGTGCCAGGAGCAAGTCACTTAAAAGTCACTTTTATTCAGAAATGATCATTTAAATTTTAATAGAGGATAGAGTTTCATTTTAACCAGCTGTTGAAGATAAATTTTGCTCCTGACAATACAATTTAGAAAAAACTCAATACTTAACATCCAAGTCACCTAAAAAGTCAATCTAAATACACCTCATGACAAGTGACAACCTTGTCATGGTTGGTTACACAGCTTGTATCACAACCTTACGAGTTTATGGAAACCATGAACTGATGGAGTTTACCTGGCCTAAAACATGAGCTATGGATACAGAGAACTCTTTTTTTGTGCCTTTATAACAAGAATCAGAGTGAAAAATTAAAATCTGGACCATGCAGACCTCCTCATGTTGCATTGGCAGTCAGCACGCAAGGCACTGGTGCATTTCAAGGTCTTGCAAGTTCAAGGTCCCATTAGATACAACATCTTTAATAAAGTAGCAGCGAACCACTCTCAAGATTGTCTTTTGCTCTATATTCCAAATAGCAATTGAAAGCAGACACAATGCCCTTATTTCCTCTTGGGTGAGCAAAATGAATTGGACCCTGGGAAGATGTCTCCAGAGAAGACCCCTGGCCACAAAATTTTTTACTGATGATTTTTTACTCTAACCTCTGGTTCAGCTTTTCCACAATAACTTAATTATTTCACTTCCCTTTCTACTCTGGACAGAAGTATTTATCAGACTGACATCTGGCAGGGAGGTTGCCGTCTGCTCACTGGTCCTTATTCTTTTGAAGAGATGAATGAAGTGCACCAACACTTGGAGCAGTGCTGGCTGCTTAGTAAACACTAAAACAACTGTGCAGGAGAATCCCCCATTACTTTTTCATGCCTGCAATGTGCTGCAAAGACTTCACCATTCCTCTTTCCTTTTGCTTACTTACTGGCTTGTTTGCAGTAGTCAGTGGTTTCCTCTCCCTCCCTCTAGGCTGCCCCTTCCCTTGGTTCCATTGGCTGATGGAGAACCTGCAGATGCACCTGGCATAATTTCATGGATATTTAACTGCTGGAGTGATTACCCCAGGCTTGGGTACACTGCCTGTCATGGGCAGTTTCAGTATCCAATATTTTCCTAAAGAGAGAGGCTCTAGCACCATGATGAACTGGTTCTGGTGAGCTCATGTAGTATGCAATGTTATGGATCAAAGCAGATGCCAACAGTGGTCCTTCCAGGCACTACCAGCACAGACATACATGCAAATTTTCCTCCAAACCTATCCCCATGTGCTCTCACACTTCAAGGAGAGCACGAACCAAACCTTCAAGAGATGACAGTGCCAGAAACCTGTAGCATTTTACCAACACAGATTTTGCCCTTATCTTTTGCTGAATTCCTTTAACAAGCAGAAATTCCTGGATGAGCAGTGGAGGTGAAGTGACTCCCTGACAAGAGGTCTGACAATGGGTCTTGTGCACTAAAACCCAGCACCAGGAACTCAGTAATGCTCAGTAATGCTGAGCCAGCCCTCTCCACACCCCCAGCTTTCCACAGCCAGGTCCAGACTGCACCTCACTTCCTGATATTCAGTTACATCCTGTCAGCTCTGGAGTGAGGCCAGGATTCTCCAAAAGAATAAAGAGCAACTGAAAGTTAGAAATAGAAAATGTATAAAGTTCAGCAGCTGGATCACATTACATATTAAGCAATCCCCAAGCCAGCACAAGAGGCTGCTGCAAGTCAGCTTCCCATGGTCAGCTCACTCAGGTAAAGGTTTACTCCATTCAGGAGCAGGTAGTGAATGCACACCCAGGGGATCAAATGATGCTCCCCCCTGTGCTGCAATGGCGGTGCAACCCTCATGAATAAAGAAATTGCTCTCTTACTTCAGGATAGATCACATAAAAAGGACTTGCATCATGTGAACAGAGACTGTGGCATTGTGTGACATGGAGACTACTATTTCAGGACCCTTTGGAATGTGACATTTCTCTACAGTACACTGAGTCCATATCATCTCAATAGCACATGATCCAACATCCTTTAGCTTTACCTCTCCATGGTTCTGCTGCCACAGCGGAACACATAGTAGGGCTGGATTTTAACTTATGTGAAGGCAGTTCTTATGTAAAATTTTCAGTGCATTTTCAGAAACTCTGTTTTACACCCAAGTTTTAACTGTGACCATCTACTCCAGTGATGTGGACACTGTGACCACAGGTGGTCAGCAGTTCACCACAAGGATACTCCAGGCACACAGCCAGGTAGAAGCATGGCTGGGTCTCAGTCCTGCATGCTGTAAACCACCCAACAGAACCTCCCTCAAATCAAAACACAGCAAATCTGGTTACAGCAAATCTGAAAGGGACAGAAGCTTTAGCTCCCATCAGTGTGATCACAGATTTTGCCTAGAAAAGCCTTGTGTGCACTTTCTCAGCCAAAATCCCTCTCAAATCTTGTGGCCAGAAGTAAAGTGGTGAGGGTATGCTGAGTTACAGACAAGCTTTTGGACAAGAGAGAGTGTATGTAGAAGACATGCATGGTCTGTCTCCCACTTTGGATTGCACTGCACTCACAGCAAACCATTTTAAGGAGGTGTCACTTTACTAGAAATCTATGGGATGGTGATTGCCCCAATTAATCTTCCTGACTCTAGCATAGATTAACTTTTAAGATCAGTTCTCAATATAGGCAATTACAGTTCACCAATTAGGCAGTAACACACAACAGTGCATTTCTGAGCAGTTAGAGCACAGAGCAGTACTACAATGTGCAGTCCTTCAGGACAACCAATTGTAACTGAACTAGGAGCACAATTATCTTTTACTTCATACTTATCATAGCTCCTATTAAACAGAGTTTTTAAATACAAATAAAGAAGTCAGCTATACCTGTACATTGTTCAGACTTTGTGACTCATTCAGAGAAAAAGCCATCATAGCCTTATCCATGACTGCAATATTGCAAAGATTAAGAACTAGCATTTTGCCTGAAAAAAGAACTATGACAAAAATTATATTATTGGTAGACATATCCTATCACTGCCAGCCAAAAGGAAAGCTCAGATAAATTTTGTGAATCCACTTCATAAAGACACCAAAAATGCCCAGTTCATGTTCCCATACATGGATTACATTTAGCTTTACCGCTATACACTATCACTGTACATCTAAACCCTGGTGCAAAATTTGGTTCCCAAAATACATCCCAATAGTGACCATTCAGATTTAAGTGCCCTTTGAGGAATTCACAGGACAGGATAATAGCTACATTTTCACTCTTCAGATATGGCAGGAGGCAATCAGACAATCTCTCACTCCACATCCCCACCAAACCATAGCAGCAGGACACAGCCAAGCCACCACACATTTTCTAATCTCTCCTAAGGCTTGACATTTCTGACACTGGACTTCGGAAAGCAACAGCTCAAAAAATGTGTTAGAGGGATCTCCCTAAAGATGAGGGAAAAAAATTGAAAGTATACAGACATGCAAATTGCATTGCCTTCTTTACTTTTCGCCTTTTTTTTCCTTCAGCTGGTGCAGGAGTCTGCATAAACAGGAGCCAGTATACCATGATGCTCAGCAGCCTGATTATCATTACAAAACCTTCTCTCCTCCTTAGCACTGCATCCTCATATTAAAAATAATGTTCCTATGCTTAGACTTCTTATTTTTAGTGTACTAGAAACACATAATCTGTGAGCTGTATGTATATTCAATAGCACTGTCAAATAAATTATTATGGCATGTGTACTTTTCCCTCCTTTTCTGATTTATAATGGATTTTAGCATTGTTAAAACTGCAGTTAGTCTGTCTATAGTCTCATAATTCTTCTCTCAGTCAAATGAAACTACAGTCTTGCAATTTTTAAACCAAATTACTACTAAAATGTGTAGAAATAGGAATTTTAATAAGACTTCTATGTTACAAACATTTTAGCTCAGAAATATTTCGAGTCAGTCTCTGAATAGGATTAGCTTCTGCATATTTTTCTTCTAATTTAACATATAAATGAAATACAGGATCTCTCATCATAATTAAATTTGAACTATTCAAGATGATGACTGTGAAAGTACTCTACATGCACATCTACACAGATTATTCAAAAGTCAGTAGATTCTGTAGCCTACAAACAGAAGATGCCAATCTCAAAGTGTACAGTTCTTCAAACCTCAGCTTTCAGAAAAACTAAAATACAAGCAAGGCAACTGCTGGGCTAGGGAGAAACTCAGAACACAGCTTTTGTTTGGAGGCTTGGGATTGTGCACGTTGTGTGTCAACAGGTAAACTAAAAAGTATGCTGTGTTTTGATGGATTTTCAGATCATTACATTAATGATGATGATCTGATTGATTAGGATAAGCAAGACTTGGGATTTTTCCTGCATCACTAAGGTCAGTAATAGATCTGCCATTGATTTTAATGAGATGAGGTCTATGCCACTGATGGAGTGCAATAAATGAAGGCAAGCCCATCAGAGTGGAAAGACACAAGAGCAGAAGCTTGAGTGGAACAAAAGCATTGAAAGATAAATTGAGAGCAAAATCAGAAACAACATTACTTGTCACAAATGCCATTACTTGTCACCATCTGCTCTGCAGAAAACCAAAACAGTTCTTTATCTCAACACAGCACTTCATGTTTGCCTTTATGTTCATACAGTTAAACAGAAAAAGACACAGATTTCCATCATGATGGTACACACCTAATAATTTGGACACACTGTTACAGCTAAGATGGCTTCATTTAGTTCCTCCTAAATCTAATTCCTAGTCCTTCACTTTTTCACTACATATGCATTTTATACAAAACAGCCCCAAACAACCTAAAAGCCAGATAATTCCTTCTGTACTCATACATATAAACTTCAAAAATGCTACACAGATTCAGGTTCTAGAAGCTTCAAGGACTTCACCTGCATGATTATCTTTAATGACGACATTGCCCAGCACTGGATCCAGCTATTTTTCCACTGTATCTGCTACTGTTTGCAGCTAACAAACCAGTCTTGTATAATGCAGAATTTCATACAAATGACTGTCCAAATGGAAATATGGCAATAAAATTAGGATTACTACCACTGTCTCACATAGATAGTACTTACCCGAACAGAGACTGTTGTATCTAAGTGTCTGTCTCTGTAGTACTAATTACTCAAGTTTCTGCTGTCATCAGCAATGGGAAGTCAGGTTCTAAGAAAATTTTCACCCCTGAAAGTTACTCATTAGGTTGAATTTCAGCTTCTAGCAAGTTCTGGGCTTGGCAAAAGACAGATGGTATCTATAAAAACAAACAGCAGTGGGAGAAAGAATCTTTGATTTAGCGAAGCAAAACATGGTAGTAAGGTAGCTGTTCATCCAAAATGTGCATCTTTGGCCAACTCCTAAGATTCCACTCTCTGCAGCAAACCATTTTCACCCAGACTGGGAAGTGCCCCTGTAGGAGAATCCTGCTAGGACGTGATACGTTTGTATCTAATAATTGTCACAGTGCCAAACTGTGTGCTTCAAGCACAGCAACTCCCATATTGTGACAAGGAAATAAAGTTCCCTATTATGGAAATCCTATATTGTATTTAATTATGTAATTATATTTTATTGTATTAGTGAGTGGTTGGGCACAATAGCAACTGCTGGGATTCTTGCAAATTAGGAGCACAGAATTCATTCTTTCCAACAGCTGATTATTTTTATGATTCTAAAGGTTTTTTTCCGAAGCTATGGAAATTATTCTATTTTTGGCTTATTTCTTTCAAACACTCTCGAGCAACAGTGATCCCCACTTTTGATCAAAATTCACAAGCACACAAAGAATTTCATCTTAGCAGAATCACCAGGCCAAATTAAACCCTAGCATACACTGTAATATGCAAATGAAGGGTGGTGATGTTTACATCTAAGTTCAATTTGACCCCCACCAAAGTACCAAACCTAGGGTTTTGTTTCATTTTTGCACCCAGTAAAGTGTCCACTGCAGTGCAGAGTGCTTGAATTCAGTGCCTGCACTCAGAAGACAGTAAACAATTTCTAAGCACCAAACACAAACTCCTCCTGAACAAAATGGTTCCCAAAATACATCTCCATGCCCTAGAGGCTGGCAAGCAGCACATGCCAGCATCCTCCCTTTCAGCCTGGGGCAGACTTTCCTGATGGTTCCTGTCTTGAGCTCACACCTAGCACTGAGATGGGAAGGGAATGCAGGCAGAGATGAACAGCACCTCCTTATTACCTCACCTGCTGCTTTCTCCTGTAGCCAGCACTGACATGCCAGAAATGGGAAATTAATTTCAGGCAGGAACTGTTTAATAGCAGGGCACATGGGAAAACAGAGATGTTAAGGCTGCTTGAATTCAGGAAGGAAAATGGGAACTAGATCTGTGACGCACAACCTACAGTAAATATACTCAGCCCCACTTTGTTCCACTTCCAGAAAAACTTCCTGTGACATCAGGAACACTCACATGCTTCAAGGCTACAGGACAGCTACAGAAATATGATCTTACAATAAACATGAAGACATTTATATGCATACAAAACAAAATACTGACTTAGTAAAACAAACAGTAAATAATCTTTTACTCATTCTTCTTTTTCATGCCTTAGCATACAGTCGGTGTTACCATGAACTCTAAAAACAAAAAATGAAATACATAATTGTTTGCAAGATATAACTGTAGAGTCCTTCCTTTTCCTGAAATTCTTCATGAATGTGAACAGAAGTAGAGGGATGAAGTGAAATAGGGCTTCTTAGGAAAATTGGATCTTCAGAATGAGAGATACTGACCAGCTAGAGAAGATCATGACCAACATTTTCAGCATGGAAATGAATGGGATGCTTCTAAAGCTCAGAAGCTGTGAAATCCTGGCAGCTAGTTATGCTAGTTATGTGCTTCAGTGTGGCTACAGCAGCTTATTTCAGTCACCCACCATGTTTACCCTAGAGACCTTCCAAACACACTGTGTTTGGCCCTGTGCTCATTTGCCACATGTATTTTTTAGCACTCCTGGTGAAAACATGGGTAAGATTCAAATGCTCTCTATTGTAATAATAAACACTACTTACCTGTCAAGTTAATTTCCACAAGAAATATAATACTGTTAATTATCCTGCTTCTCTCTCTCACCTTCTTTTTTCTGGAGTGAGCCTCACAATGAAATTCTTGACTTCTGTTCACCTTTTGACCACTGTCTGAATCACATTTACACTGCTTAAAAAGCTCATGTTAATCTGGACACACTCTGCCTATCAGGTGGGTATGCTTTTCATTATTACAGCCTAACAATCACTTAAAATCACAAAAATAGCAACTTCACTTTGCCTACCCTAATACAGATTTCATACAGCCATAACACATTTGGCTAGCATTTGCCTTCAGCCTGGCATTCAGCAAGCAATTCACTTGCTGACTTTTTTTTTTTTTTAAGCAATCTAGCAGTGGGTGCCTGGAGTCGCTTTTCTTTATCTCCATGACACGATGGTATAGATAAAAATTACTGGATTAGGAAATATTTCATTCCTGAAATGAAGTTAGAGGGTCAGTGTTTAAAATTAGTCATTACAGATCTCTGCTAGGAGATTAAATATTATCAACCAACTGAAAACCATTGATATAAAATATGCAATTATTCTGGAGTATGTGATTACAGTATATTCTTCACATCACTTATTTTCATTCTGTAAGTGCTACCAACCTTTTTATAAACTAAAACTAGCAGAAGAGGTACCGAAACTAGAAAATATGCTACAAGAAGCAAACTCACAATGGGATTACACTGGGGATTTTCCATCTAGAGGTTTCTAGTGCCAAAGAGGGGCAGTATGCAAGGATATTACTTAGAAATCTATGATTAAAAGAAACAGAAAAAAAGAGGACAAGTAATCAAGATCTCTCTTCTCCTTCAAAACAAAGCAGAAAGGCAGTTTCTCCATATAAAAAAATCAAAATTAATGTACATTACCAGGAGGGGGAAAAATACTAAATGACATGTGACAAGCCTTGTTATAACCCTGTTTTGACATCATAATTTCAATTAAATAGTCCCAATAACTCTAAAAAGCATCTTCAAATGTAATAAGGGGCACAATTTAATGTGAAGGAGATGAGAATCCTGATGGGAACGACATGGAGCCTGACTGCCTCTGAAGGTACTGGCTGTGGACAGGCACTACTGATATTCATTTCAATCTTCAAAGCTGGAATGGCTTACTCTGTTATGTAATTAATAACATATGACAGACATGCAAAGAAAGATGTAAGATCAGCTGGTTTTATCTCATGTCTCAGGCACTTCGCTCATATCTCTGAAGAGATTTATTATTTACTTGCCTGTTAATAAAGCTAGCAGCTCTACCAGTCAGTACTTTTTTCCCCTAAGCTTTTGAAGTCCACTGAGATTTGGAGGCAATTAACATTCACCAGTAACAGAGCAATCAACACAGGGATATCTAATGGGACTGGACAGAATCCAAAAACAGGTATTAGGATAATAGTGAGTCACTGACATAAGGTTATGATGTTAATTTTGGAGGGGAGAGCAACAGTGAGTTTTCAATAGCAGTGTCTGTGATTGCTGTCACATTAACATAACATTCTTTTCTATATGGCTGTCTTCTGAATCTGAAACGTGTTTAAAACTGAAAGTAGCTGACAACACCGAGAATTAACTCTCTACTGCCTATTGTGAAAAAGCTTGCTCAACTAAATTAGTTACACAATGGTTTCCAGATGCTTTTCTTCAATGTACAAATAAAAATAATAATTTTTAAAATGCCAAGAACTACCAGGGGCTGTGCATGGTTCATTTATGACAGGTACATTCTGAGAGAGATCTAGTTAATCCAAGAATCTTTAGCTTAAAAAGCCAGGGATATTCCTGGAAACAGCATTAATTTGAGGTATGGCTGTTACCTCATCAGCTCTCAACTAAGCAGGTTTAAGATGGAGGTGGGATCCCATAAAAGGCTGGGCACCTACCACTAGGCTTTGCAAGGCATACTTTTCTAGACAGTTGGTCCTAAAAGGGAACCTGAAATAGAGGGGTAGATAGAGTGATCGCAAAGGCATATAGGAGACAACCTCAAAAGAGCACTGGAGTGTGAGAAACCTCAGAAGAGTCATATCAAGCACGTGGCCATGTAACCAAAGAGGAAAGCTTACTGCTGAGTACACTTAAAGCCTTATCCCCTTCCAGAACTCCCTGAAACAAGGCACCATGTGTGGCTACCTCCATCCACAGCCCAGAGCCTTCTCCTGAGCACAGGCACCTACTCCTGTCCTCCAAATGGAACAGCAGCAGCAGCTGCACACAGCACTATCTAGCAGAGATGTCAGTAGCTCTGTTATGCCATACACTGATGGGAATGGCAACAGAAAGGTGGCACACCTGGAACCAAATCTTTTCCATGACTGAGAGCCCAGATTCAAGCATATGTCTGCTGGGACAGCATCATTGCCAGGAGGCCACAGGTGACACGGCTGATGGATGAGTACTTTCCTTTGGCAGCTGTGTCACTGGGGAGCTAGGCACCCAGGATCTGGAGTGTCAGGAGCCACAATATAAAGGACAATCTAATTTTGTAGCACCATGATTAGAGTAAGGGGCATTTCAGATGGGCACTGTTGGGATTAAGTGGCCTTGAAGAGGAGTGAGTGCAGATTCATTTGACTGCATATATTTCACACAAGTTAAAGGACAAAACCAAGAGGCCAAAACAAGCAGTATTAAACAGAATTGTTATTTTTCACAGATTAGCAGGTCTGAGAAAAAGGCACTGTGCAAATGTAGCCTCTTCTACAAACATATGGCATTTGCTATCAGCACCATATGTAGCTTCTGTACTTAGAGAAAGAGCATCCATTCTCGTAACATCTACGCTGTATTTATTAAGTTATGCTTTGCCTTCCATAAACATCCACTGTTTTTGCAATGTTACATTCTCTATACAAAAGCCACTAGAATTTGCCAAGTGAAAGCTAATAAAAGAACAGAAAGGAACGCAGTGTTTGGCTTATAGGGTTCATTTCACTCCATCCTCCATCCAAATGCGGACATCGGGGTGGGATGCATCAGACATTTCACTCAGCCAGCAAAGAGCAGCACACATAAACTAGCTAAAATGACAAAAATATTAAGCCTCTCACCATGAAAGGCTGGCACAATAGCATATAAAACATATGGATTACACAGCTTTACTCTCCTAGTCTGAAGAATCATTTAAAAACTAAAGACATCTACATGGCATCAGACACACTTCCAATTGGAGGTGCCCATATTTTTCAAAGGCTGAATGTGCAGCCACTTCACTGAAGGACCAGACATCTAATGCTGAATCATAATGGGAATTAAGACCAATTCTGGTTTTGGGAGTTGTGCTTTTATGGTGGCCTAATCCCCACCAAAGACAATAGCCACATGAATTTCCTGCCTGTTTGAGCCTTGTAGGGATTTCATTCCCATTTCCAAAATCAGTGAATGCCACTGCTTCTTCTCTAGCCTAGACACCCCAGCTCAGGCCAGGCAAGAGGTGAGGCTTTTGCTCTTGCAGAAGCCCAAGAAATTGCTAGCAAGAAGGGTTCTTTACGTGGAGCCATTTGCTCTTAATAAATACTCAACCTTAGAGGCAAGTTTTAGAGATTTCCTCAGTCTCACAGCAACGTCCAGCTTCTTTCTCAGGAAACTGGGGGTAGCCTGATGTAAAAACACCAGAATAATTTAGGCACACAAAGCTGAAATTGTGTGGAGGAGCCTTACATACTTGAGGACACCCTTCAGGTCCCACAACATCCTGTATATCCCACTGGTCACAAACACACCTCTTTGGACAATTTTCACTACCTCGCCCATATCTTATGTTCTTTACTAAATGTATCCTTTCTTGATTGAGACTTGAGCAGGAGAACTTGCTCAGATTCCCATTTATTATTCACTGTTAATTCCTATCTCTTTATTGACCTGCATATAATCCAAAACTGGGGGTTAGTATTTCATGCTCCTCTGGTCCTCCTTTCTCCAAAAGGGTATTTCTATGCTTGCAATTGTGTTTTAATAGTTCTGTCTGCAGCCTCTCTCATGCACAAAACAGAGCATTTAGACATAAATTATTCAAGAAGTGTCCAGAAAATAGCGACTATTGTCGGCCTTGGGGAAACAAAGTCACTTTAAATATACTCAGTCTTAATATCCCTCCACTGGCATCTGCTGCTGGTTCGAGACATGGTACTAGGTTTCAGAGACCTTTGATTTACAGTATTGGCTATTATGAGCTTACATTAATTTCAACCACCAGCTTACCCAGTACTGTGTTTTGAGCAGGGGCTCAGGCTGCTCTGAGTCAGGCTATCACACACAGGCTGCTTCCACAACTCTGGAGGGGAGAATATGCCATTTTTATTTTCTTCACATAGCAAAAGGTAAAATAACTGCTCACTACCTATTTCTCTGCTGCAACAGTTAAATATTTTTCTACAAGAGCCACAGGACTAGAAGATTAAAGAGCTAAGTGCAGTCATCCAATTCTTCAGCATGGTCCCGCCACACGTCTCAATCACTGGCTTCCCCCAAAGCCACAGTGGTAGAGATTAAAGTGCTTCTGGTCCATGGTAATCCAATCAGAGCTGGAAGGCCTTTAATCTCTGCCATTCTGTAGACAAACATTTTGGCAAAATGCCTTCCTTACAGTATTCTGAATTCCACCTGGGTTGCACTCTCGCTTGGACAGGGATTGGGCTCTGTAGGATTATCACCCCTACCCAGAAGGGTGACAATTCCTGCCTCTTCCTTTGGATTAAAAAAGAAGACACCCAGCCACATATCATCCTACATGGACAATAAACAGTTCCCAAGTTGAATACTAGGAAGCAATGAAAATTCTATGGACAAAGGAAGATTGAGAGAATGCACTTTCTAATATAAACTGGGGACAAAGGGGGTTTTATTGTTCACAGTCCCAAAGGACTCAGTGCTCAGGTCAATTGCCCCCTCCTGATACAAGGAAGGAAACCACTATAACACAGCTGTGTTGAGGGAGTCCATTTTTTAAAAATGAGGTGACAACCAATTGAAATTCTGGAGCAAAACCAAGTCTCTCCAGCCCAGGGAATTTGCATTATGCCCACAGGCTAGCACAAGACTGTTCAAATTCTGCCCTGTCATATAGATAGGATGTGGCATGATCTTCCTTGAAATGTTAGATTTATGTACATCTGTTTGTGTCAACCACATTACTTATATGCAGTAGAGGAAATCTTAGCCAGAAAGGCTGACACAGTCATCCAAAAAAAAAAAAAAAAAAAAAAAAAAGACTTTTTATAAATAAAAAGGTATTTTTTCACTGTGATGGGGTTCTGCAGTATTGACTGTTTCACACCCTTTTTTTTTTTTTTGGTGGAAATCACTGATGAGATAAAGGATTTTCACTACAATCTTAATGCTCACATATTATCACTACCTTCACATATCACTCCCTTGGACTTATCCCTGTACAGTGAGTAGGAAAGGATCATCATGCCTGCTTCTCTCGACAGAAAGAGAGACACAGAATTAGCCTGTCCTTTTCATTAAAGAGAAAGGGGGGAAATCTCGAAATGGAATCAGAAGGGGGCAAGAAAAATAAGGGAAAAAAAAGCAAAAGAGAGATGAAGCAATATTATTTTAAAGTCAATGTATAAATCTTTAGCTGTACAACTCCCACTTGCATTAAAGGGATTTGCACAGCTAAAACCTCATGCATCAAGTTGACAATACAGCCATAAAGATGTGAAATCTGAAGGGGGGGGGTTGTTATGGTTTGGGATTTATTAAATTTATTTATTTGGAAAATAGGTTTTTAAAGTTTTACAACAAAAAGTGAAAGCAGAAACAACAAGATGATTCCACTAAGCTCACACAGTTGGGAGTTGGACACCTAAAAGGATTTTTTCCATCTGGCAACTAAGTATGTGCCCCACCTGCTCTTTAACAATGAGCTATTTGCAACATGTGGGCTACATCCATAGGATTAATCAAGGGTTAAAATGCCTTCATTGTCCCAAACCAACTCTTTCACAAGGAAGCTTGATGGCAGGGAGCCTGAGAGAAATTATGTAAGATGCCTTTGCCTTTTCCACCAACATTTTCCAGTGATTGCACAACAGCTGGAAACTTCCATGCAGTCAACAGTCTTTACACAAGTTGTGCATCATCCTTACACCAACAGTCTAAATTTGAGAAGATAAATTTATGTCCCCCAAGCCCAGCCCTGGTGGTAGACAGAGCCTACCAAGACAGGAAGACAATGCTATTGTGCCTATGGGCAAGTGGAGCAATAGCTGGGCTATACAAATCTGAATTGGATGCTCAGTGTGGCTCCAGGAGAATGTGACAGCTGGGAAGCCGTTCCCACTTTCCATCTGGCTGACAGTTGGTTCCCTGAACGTTGTGTCAACCTGCTGGCTACTGGCAGAGCGACACCATCACAGCAGTAATTATTGAGTAGGACCAGGGAGTACTGGGTGTCATGTTCAACTACAGCACTGCTGCTTCACAAGGTGCACAGGAACACACTCTGCATAGGAACACAGGCACAGGGACCTTTTTTCTCTGCAGAAGTGGTAGAGGATATCTAGCTCAACACATTTACTGGGAGCATTGCTGCACCACAGGGTTAGTATTAGTGACAGGTTGCAAATAAAGAACAAAACCAAGTTCTGTACTCTCTGAGAATGAGGATCCAGCTGAAAGTTTCTAAAAAGATTTTAAAACTGTGGCAGGTTATAATCATTTTCTGCTTTTGAGTCATTAAGTCAAGTTTTGTTGAGTACCAAAAAGGCAGAAATATTGGTCAGCATTATGCTGGTAAGATCATATTAATAACCCACATACCATTTGCAGTCTTCTCAACTGCTGTCTGGTTCTGGATTATCTCTGCCTTTACCCATCCCAAGCCATGCATCAATGAACACATTCTTCCAATATGACTCAAGCGACAGGCAGTATTTTCCTCACATCTAAGATCAGCAGATTTAAAAGTGAACAGGCCATGTCTCAATCCCACTGAAGCTGATGGAGTTACACCAGTTTTGAACAGAGTATCTTGCCTTAAATACTTGGACTACAGTGTAAGCCTGTTGCCAAAGCATAGAAGTCCTCCTGTACAATTTTCCTGTCGTCATCCAATGTCCTGATACAAGTGTTTCACTATGGCATAAAAAGCTACCAATCACAGAAGCAATAGTGCTTGCCAAACTTTCAGCAATAATTTGTTCTAATCAATAATTTTCATGTAAAATTAATTGGCACTCTCTTTGCTACTGTTATCTCCACAACTTCCATTATGCAATTTGGCCTATGAATTTACTTTAAAAAGAATGATAACATTTACTATCATGATGAAGAGCTTATTGACAATGAGGATTTTTCACCCAAGTCAATAAAATGCAGATTACTGTTTAAAAATTAAAAGTTCAAAGGAATTGCTTAAGAAGCCAAAACTGTAATAGAAACTTATCAAAGCTAAATGAGCAATAAATAAGACAGTATGAAAACTGTCAGAGCAACTTAGCATCCCCATTCTATTTGTGCTTCATTTTATTAGCTAATCAAAGTGTCATATTATTTCTACTGGCATCTATTTACTGCCATGTAATTTTGATAAGGGCACCATCTGTATTTATAAAAGCATTATCTTAATAGCTGTCTAGCAATCTACAAACATAGGTGATATTTAACTTTTCTAAGGGGATCAATTTTAAACCAGGCAAAAGGACTGATATAAGTCAATAGGCTCTGCTAACACTTCCAGGGTCCTGTCTGGATCTCCTGCTGCTGTGTGCCACTGCAGCAGCCTCACACTTACACCAAGGAGGTGAATTTGTTTGACACGCTCTGCACTCTTCTTTGCTTTATTAAGATGTACAGCCATGAATTTTGTTTAGCAGGGCTTAGAGCTGCCCAGATTTTAAATCCCTGGCAAAAAAAAAAAAAAAGGAATTGTCACAGAGAACTATTTTCACCACAAAGAAAGTTTAAGTGATACTGCCAATTTAAATTCTCTGTGAATAAGGGGGTTTCCCCCTCTTTAAGGGTTCAAGGATAATTTAGGGATATCATTTTTTATCTGTTAATACGTGTTTTTGTTCCCACATTTTGCATTGCACTGGGCCTATCAGTGGAGTGAGGGCCTCCCAAATGCACCCCAGGTCAAGTTTCTCTCATCCCACAAGTGCTACAAACCCTCAGATTCCTACTTTCTCCTGGCTCCCAGCTCTCACCCTTGACAGCAGGGCAGCCCAGCTCTACAAAGGAAGAGGTTAAGTAACTTGTAAGTAGACTCTGCACGGGGATTAATTCCTGAGGGACAGGAGATACTGCTCTGATTCCCTCCTTCCAGATGACGAGCCAAACTCCACCTTCTAGTCAAGTCTGAACACAACAGGACCAATACAGCCTTTGGATAGGACTTTGTGCTTTGGGTGGTCTCAGATGAATGTATGAGTCCTGATGGGGATCACTGTACACAGCTTTGGTACCCTCTTCACTCTGACTCTTTCTGCCATCACACAGGTGTTGTCATCTCATTGCAAAAGTTCCCATACCTCCCCAGTGATTTCTCTGGGGAGCTCCTCACAGCACTGACTCCTTCTTCACAGTACAGGCAACAAACTCCAACTCCCATCTCAACCAGTTAACCCTTTTGTAGCACTCATCTTATTGGACACAGCTGTGGCCTATTAAGGGCAGGCCTGTTCCTAATCTTTGGTGAGTAGTACAGCTGCAACTCCTCAGGGGTGAGTCTACCTTCTGCACCATCTTTATTTTCTTACATTCTATCCTTCCACACACAAGGGCAATCCCTGGCAGCTCAGCTCTGCACAACAAGGGGTGATGCCAGCTGCAGGCCCATGGCTCCTTTGGCACCTTTCTGCTAAAGCACTGCCAGCCTTACAGCTCAAAACGCTCTCTGAACATCTCTTTTAAAGAATTTGAGCTATAGGCAGCAGAACTTACACCATCTCGTTTTTAAGCAGCCACTAAAGAATGGACTTTCTGAAATGCTAAGTAGAACAAGACATCTAAACTCTGAAACCTCACACAAGAGTTAGCTACAGAAGACTGGATTTTGCTCATTCGTTCTAGCTTTAACCTATTGGTTAATGTAATAGTGAAATAGGAACTTCTACAGGATTAAATCCTAGGGGATCTTAAACACATTGTCTAAAAGCATGGTTAGAAGGAAAAGAGGAGGGAAATGCAGTTCATTCACTACATGACAAGTACACGTCAAATATCGTTAGACTGATTTCAGTACATTCATTTCTAATATATTTCAGTGTTAATTGCCATCTCCTATTTGACATAATAATTATACAAAACTGAATAACTATAAAATTGCTGCCTTATATTGCAAATTAGTAATTATAGTAGTAAACATTACAACATGCCATATATAAAATAGTGATTTGTATATTGAATGAATTAGAAATAATTTGAATATGTGGTAATTAAAATTATGCAAACATTAGCTATCTAATTGTTAGGTCGATTTTTTTTCATTTAGATTCTCCTTTTAGAGGTTGATATCATTAGCCAAAAATTTTAAAGTGTGCAACTCAAAGGCTTTTTTTTTAAATCCAAGGAGGAATGAAGAAATGAAATATGCCCTGATTGAGCCCAAATGGGGATTTGAGGCAATACTCATGCATACAGCTATCCATGCAGGGCTATGAAGAGAAAACCTTCAAGAATATCTTCCCAAACAAAGAGGAATCCTTTTCTTGTCCAATCTGCAGAATGTGTCATAACCCTTACAGCTCAGAAACTTATAACCAGAATCACTCACTGCGATTAGCAGTGACAGCATCCTCAAAGACATCTTCTTGCCACTGTGACCTCTCAGGACTTTTGTGCAGAAAACTACTTGAAAGCAGCTGTGCAATATCCACCTCAGGCTGCAGCTGGCTTTTTGGGCATCTGTCTTATCCTTTTTCTGTAGGAAGCACTTAGGTGAGCACTGATGCATATCCACCTCAGATCCTCCCTTTACTACAGCAGTTCTGTACCTCTTTTCCTCAGGTTTTATGGTGTGTCCCTTGCTAAGGAAAGGCCTCTTTCTCTCTGTTGGTCATCACAACATTTACAAACACAGGGTTAACTTCAGAGACAGGGCCTTGGAAACTCTTACCTTAGACTTCAGTTCAGGTGTACGTTTGTAAAATGTCACAGCTGCAAACTGGAAAGGAACATACAAAAGTTGGGCCAAAGCTAAATTAATACCCAGCACAACCTTCAAATCATAATGGTAGTGCCCAGTACTTACAGGCACTGAAGATCTGCAAGAGCTATCACCCACACTGGGAGTTTTAATGACTGCTTAGATTCAAGCTTTGTCAGAAGGAAAATAGGAGGAACTTCTGTCCTGGCAAAAATTTCCAGCTACTTTCAACACCTTCCTTCATATTTTTGTATCCTGTATCTTTGTCCTCTTCTCCTCCTCTCTGTAATGCTCATCTCCCTCCTAGCTTCATTTTTGCAGTGCTGTAGAAGCCCTACTGGAGAGGAGGAGTTTGAGGCAAGAAAGTTGCTGTAGTGTGCAAGCAATTAGGTTGCTAAAATTATGTGGTAACTCTACATTTACCTACTAAAGAACATCTTCAATACTAGTGTAAGACTGGAGAACTAACCAGAAAACAGTCGATGCTTTATCAGCAACTGAACAGTGAGAGGAGACCGCCACTTTATGAAATTGTTTTCTTTGATAAAGGGAGTTTCTTAGTGCTGTAAATCTAACTCACATGAGTGATCATATAGCCACAGGTACAATGTTTATTATTAACTAAATAAAGAGTATACAACAAATCAATTAAAAACAATCTTTAAAAGAAGGTACATAATTTAATTGTACCAACGTCCAGCTCTGCTCTAATTTATCTTCTGGTCACTTGCAAGGGATTTTACTTAGATGTTTAATCTAACATTCACTGCAAAGGGTAATTCTCATGAAATTGCTATGGCATCTCTTGTATCACTTAATGCAAATGCTTCAGTGCCTCAGCAATGGAGAGGAGCTTTTTCAATAAAGACACACATCACAGTGCAGTATGAAGGGCTCTCTTTGTTCAAGTTGTTTTAAAAGCAGCAAAATGTTTCACAGTAACGAGACATTCAGATTCTAACACCAGCTACATTTAAATGACAAATCACATTCCAAATAGGGGACGTACATCACATGTCCATCATGGAGCTAGAAATATGGGCTCCAGACATGTTTTGCATATAAAAGCATGCCCAGACTCATGAACTTGCACAGAAACACTAGACACTATCAACTGATGTGCAGCATTAAAATATGTTTCTGACATTAAAAAAATCAGACCAACAAAAAACCCAAAACAACAACAACAAAACAAACCCAAAACGTTTATTCCTGGCTCCTGAATCCAGATTTAAGATTCTTAAATAAGCAGCCCAGTCATTAAGGGTCATGTAGCTGTCAGCACCCATTAACCACACTATTTGTTTACATGTGTAGAGTGAATTTCAGCAGGTACTAAAGCAAAGACAGACCACATGTACCATATGCAACAGGAGCTAAGCTTTTTCAGCCATCTATAAAAACATGGTGGTCATCCAGTGGGAGGGGAATTGCTTCCTGGGGAAGGAAGATTGACACCAAAAGGGAAGATGAGAGCTGTAGGAAAAGGCTGCACAGACTGGGATACCCATAGGAGACAAGAAGAAGAAGACATCCATGTTCCTGGGCAGTGGGCAGACGAAATATTAAAGACTCGTATAGTAAAATGTCAAGCCTGAGCTCTCATTCCTTCTTCAAAAATCCTTTCATATCAGAATTACTTCCAATTTAGATTGGTTTTGTTACTTGGCACCACACACCCAGTTTGGGAATGCAGTGAGCTGGGGCTGGTAGCTCCCAAGGCCATGGGACATTCAAACACAGTGACAGCTGGGGACAAAAAACATGCAGCTCCAAGATCAACTCCTCTTCCTGGGGAAGACAATATTTTGCACAAAACAAAGAAACAAAGATCTGGCTATTATAATCTGCTATTCAAACATATGTAGGAAAGAGGTTTTTTGAATAACATCCCACTTTACATGGACTTCTTTTTGGGCTGTTTAGCAGGGGTTGGCAGGAGGCAAAAGAGAAGAGAGAATTTGCACAAACACAGCCTTCAGCCCTGAGTACTGATTTGCCATCAGCATATTACCAAAACCCTGATGAAACAGCACCTCAGTGACAGGCAGCAGAGTGGGTTTCAAGGAAATCTTGCTGATAACTGCACATACATTTTCTCCATCTGCCAATTTTCTCTGGAGAAGGAGATAGTCTGTTCCCTTACTCCAGTCCTCCTCATTATTAGAAGCAAACAGGTTGGGTTTTGCTTGGTTTGATTTTCATTAAGAATCCTACCAATAATGCTGTCCATGATCTTAGAAAATGGTTCAGGAGGACATCCACTTCCTTTCACAGTTATTTTTCACCTTTAATTTTTCGCTGAATGTATAAAACATCACAGCGGGTACAGATTCCCATATTTAAAGAATACTGATGTAAGCAGTTAAAAATCTTTTTACTTAGAAGCTCTCTCTTCAGGTTACCATTACAATCCATCTGCCTAATAAATGTATTTATAAATGTGCATGTTTTCACACCTCTTTCACCAATATGGTGTCACTGTGCTTGCTAATCATGATACAATTATTCAAGACCAGCAATGTCAGTCTGTGCTTCCTTCCTTGATACAGAAAGCTCTGTACCTGTTAGCCAGCACAGGGTTTTTTATAAAAAAACGCTCTTAAATGCTTTCATTCTCCTGACATAAGTGAAATGGTTATGTTACAGGGAAGATTAAAATCTGTTACCCTGTTTGTAAAAGAATAAACCCCATACACAAAATATAAATATTGCCCTACTAGGGAAAATACATTTATGGTCATGTTTGCATAGTCCAAACACCAACTCATCAGTAATTTGAAATCATTACCAACCTTTAGTTTGTACAATGGAGTAAGTAAAAACGTTAATTTAAATATCTTTCCACACAGAAAAACTCTACTGACATCAGCATATTACCAAAACCAATTTTCCTACATCAACTCACATCTTCCCCTAATTCTGTAGCATAGCTCTTGGGAGTTGCTACAAGGTCTGTGTAAACTGAAAATCTAAATAACATTATGACGGCTGTTACAGAACTAATTTATAATCTAATACCCTAGTTGAATTTAATATCCTACTTATTTATTCAAGCAAAATATCTGGAAAAGATATGTCACATCATAATGCAGTTTTTATGAAAATGGAAAAAATAAAGAGGAACTTTAAGTATGCATAATAATAATCAGTAGGGACAGGTACAAGCAAGAACTGTTGCCTGCCCGTCACATGAACAAAAGCTACAGTGCCTTAGTAATTGGACTATTTGTTTCAGAATTCAATTATTACCAAATCTAGTATTTTACATTAGATGTGCAAGCTGAAAATGCTTCTTGTATTAATGCTATTAGTTCCACAGTACAGCAGCATGTAAGTGGTGGACAAACTGCTGCCTCCTCATCAGCCACCTTTAACAGCTCCTTTTTTTAACTGAATTGAAGAACTGAGCTTTATAGCAGTATTTCTAAACATGCTATTTTATTATTAACACAGTCATACGTGCATTGTAACTTTCAACTTAATGAAAATAGACTGTCAGTGAATATAAAATTTACCTCTTAATTTGCCTTTTCTAAGACCTTCCAAGTGAATACCTCTCTCAAATATAGTTTTGTAAAAATATTTAGGAACACAGCAGGACAGAAAACAAATAGGCTAAAATCATTCACAAAACATTTTACTATTGAAGTGTCATTGCTGGATAAGCCCTGTTAGCTATTCTGGCAGAAACAGCAGTTTATAAAAACTCAGTAGACCTGAATAGCATATTTATATGGTAGAGCTGAATGCCCAGAAAAAGGACAGCAACCATTCTTAGTGAACTTAATACCCACTGTGGAGGCCTGCATAAATCATATTACAGCAAATGCATAACCTTGCTGCTTAACTTGAGCTGTGCTGCAGTCCAGGCTTTCAGTCTCCACCTGGCATTTAGCAGACCAGAGGCAGTCACTGACCATTCATGCTCCGGTGATTGCCAGGGGGCATAACTACCACACACCACAGGGAAAAATATAGATATATGTTTAAGAAAAAAAACATTTATATGTTGTTTTAACCCTCTCAAGTAGCTAAATTCCTTCATTTAAACACACAATTCACTCTAGGTGCAAGGTTGTACTGAGGCTACTGTGAAAATGTCATTACCTTATTCATACCATTTGTTTCTGTGTGCTTAGGTGCACCCAGTCACAGAGCAGGTGAAATTCACCTATTTGGAAATCCAGGGCACAAAGGCAGAAACTGGCCAACTCTGCTACCCTCGATGGTGTCACTGTGTCAGAGGACACAGGATATGCCTGGCTGAGTTTAACAATCACACCTCTCTTGCAATAGTGTTTACTCTGAGTAAAAACACTCAAAAGAAGATGAAAGGCTGCTGTCCAAGACAAGTCAAAGAGTGACAATTAGATAATTCCTCTTCGCTCTTCTCCAAAAACCTACAGTTCCTTATCAGAAACACTTCACAGAACTACTGATTAGAGAGATGCTACATCCTACTCCCTATGAATATGTTCCTAAGGTTTCTCTTAAAAACTATCTTATTATCTTCCTTCAGGAGGTCAGAGGCTTGTCAAGAACATTCCCTCCTAGAATGTTCCCTCACATCCTCCACCAGCCCCTAAAGGCCACAGGATTGGCAACCCTGTGCTGCTGCCTCCTTGAAGCCCCACAGCAGCCAGCCCCAATGGCAGTAGGAGCTCCCCTCTGCTGCTCCTGCACCCTGTGGCAGGTTTTGTTTTAGCTAAGAAAAGAAACAGGAGGCCAAAGAGCCTGGTCTGCAGGATCACCGCAATCACACAATGGACGCACGGGCAAGGGTGCAAAGAAGCGCAAGAGCCACCAGCACTGCTCTAATTTGTTACCCCAGAGGGCTCTTCCCTGAGAAGAGTTAGACTCTGACAGCCCCATCCTCCTCCCACATCTTCTACACTGCTTCAGAGACAGCAAGACAAGAAACAAAGTTTGTCTAAATACAGCCAGGAAAATAGCAGAGTACTGACAAGGACAGGCTTTGCACTCCCATCTCTCAGGGAGCTGAAGTTGCAGCAGGAGACATAAGTGGACTACCCAAAAATGTTTCTAGATATATCAATATTTTATGTGCTTAATTTAGTTAAAAAAGATATGTCTAAGGAAAAAAACCTGTAATATGATATTAACTTCCCTTATACTTACTAAAAATAAACATTATGCGTGGACTCCATTTGAGTGCAGTTAGCTACAAGAGACTCGATGTAAAATCTTTTTCCATCAACTTTATAAAAATAATGCTCAGGTTATTAAGTTACTTGACATCCTAGAGAAGTGTCGAACAAATCTGGAAAAATGGGGGTAAAAGTGGAGGGCAGGGGAGCCTTTTGTTGTTTGTGTTTCTTTACTGCATTTCTGGTCTTTGCATTTCTGAACTCTACCAGGGTAAATGTAGTCCCCAGAACACAGTGAATAATTCTAAGGGGAATCCCCATAAGTGATCTTTAGGCAACTTTAACTTCTTTTTTTCACCAAGGGTACAGCATAGAAGGGACTCATAAAATGGAAGATCCTCAGCTCTTGGTCCTTCAGGCGAGCAATAAACCTCCTCCGGCCATGCACAGCAAGAAGCTCCTCTTCTTTCTTTCAACAAAAGGCTAAAATCTGCCTGTATTTTTCTTCACTGTTCCTTCACTAGGGGAAGTTATTTTGGACAGCAGCATGGCCAGCTGCTCTTAATTATAAATCAGGTCTCCAGCATATGTGCACAGTACAGGGGGCCAGTCCAACAGGGAGATAAAGGTGCACAGGTGAGCCAGCCCTCCCAGGAGCAGACACTGGCACAGGAGTTGAAGGGGTGCAGCCCTGAACCCACAAAGCCAGCCCTCGATGAGTTCAGCTCCTGCATCTTCATCAAGCCTTCCCATGGGAAATGCTCCCATATTTATTGCTGCTGGAGGAGAGTAGGGCTCAAAACCTTCACTGCCTTACCATTTCCTTGCCAACTTTTTCTCATTTGATTTTAAGACATTAACAGCCAGATTTATGGGGGGTTTTCTTTTAAGTAAAAACAAATAGGAAAATATGGCCTAAGGACTAAATGCATCCCATGAAGTTCTACACCATGGCCTGAGGCCACTCTCTCAACTCTTTCAAATATTTAAGGATTGCAGAAAGGCAGGAACCTCAGGAGAACATCTTGCCCAACATACCAATCACAGAATTATTTCAGCAGAGAAATATCTGGTAATAACAGAGTCCAGGTTTTCCCTCAGTGGGTGCCTCAAGCACTAACACTCATGGTTCAGACTCCAATCAATCAGACTCATTTACACTAAGTGGTGCTGAGGGCCAAGAAACTCCCACCAAAGCAAACGGATTGCCTCAAAATCCTACCACATCTTTAGGTTTTTAGATGTGGACTTATGAAAGAATTTAGTCAATGACTTTGAGTTCACAGCTTAAATGACATAGTTCTATTTTACTGGCTTTATGAAGGTTTTTACTCCTTTAACTTTTCCTCTAAAGGCTGACGAGTTTAAAAGAGGAAGATTTTGATGCTCTCCACTGTACACCTGCATCCAAGTTCCAAATATTAGCAGGTATGCTTGTTATCCTTTTTATATCTTGGGGTTTTTTTTCATCCTTTAGCCTTAGAAGCAGACAGGAATGAAAACTTGAGTCATGATCCTTTTTGTTAGCAACATGGCACCACGCAATCCCTACAGTCAAAAAATCCATTTATTTGAGGAACAAAATAAAGGAGACTGCAGTAAAGAGTGTCAGACAGAAGAGGAAAGAGCCAAAGGGAAAAGGGCATTGAACAACACAGCACGGAGAAAGGATGCAATATTCTTAATACATAATAAGCATTCACAGTTAAATGGCAAGCAGAAAGCACTGGCTACTGCAGCTGAGGTTCTAGCTTGGTAAGCAGAGTGTTCGCTCCATATGTTCAGCAAGCACCAACCTAAGCCATCTGCTTCTTGTGTCTGTGGCAAAGGGAGCCAAAACATACCTGATTTCTCACACCTGCTCCAAATAGAAAACACTCACAAAGAAAATAAAGCACTCCTCCTTGGAGGACACAAACCTCTGGAGAGTGTGTGTCTGTGCTTGTGTCTTGGGTGGGGGAGAAGAGTTCATCCTCCCGCATTGCATAACGTGCCAGAAAAATGTATGACATCTTCTAGTAACTACAGGGCAGATTTTTCAAGTCAGGCATGTGCAATTGGGCTAGCCTAACTTAGGCATGCAAATAGCAGATGTGCATGCGGAGATATCTGACCTGCACACACACACACACACAGAAAATTCATATTTCACAGCTATGACAGTACTGGGGCACAGGTTTATCTTCAGAAGTTGACTCTTACTTGTGGAATTTTGCATCCTGATAGCAAGGAAAATATGTTCATTTATGTTATTCAGCTATTATTCTGGTATTCACATGGAATTCAAAGCAGTCACGTAGAGCAAAAATGACCCAATGTTTCAGAAGAAGAAGGAGCAATGTATGGTAAGGAAAAGATTTAAATCAATCTCTACCCACTATATTAGCAGCACTGCTGTTTATATAACATTGTATCTAAAAACAGGCTCAAGAATTATTATTTTTAGTATTTGAGAATTAGATCACGAGAGAGAGCAATTTAAGTGGTGCATTGAGTGTTTTATGAACATGCAGTGGCAAGTAAGATTGCTGTACATGGGCAAATATGGCAAGTGAAATGAAAGAGCCAGGAAGCAACAGAACTGAGAAGCACAGCTGTTCAAGGGCTAGATGGATCTTACATCTTTTGTCCTGTGATGGTTTGGCTGCCATTGGCTGATCTTACCAAAAACTGAGGAAAGCAAATAATGAAAAAAAAAAAAAAAAAAAAAAAAAGAAAGTATCCTCAAAGCTGCTGAGAAAGGAGTAACAGATTCAGGCCCTGACCTGACAAAGTCATGGAGCCAACGTCCTTTTGAAAATCCTAATACAGAAACTTAAAGATGTGACCTGATTTCAAAAAGTACTGAGCACTCAGAAGATCCTATTGACTTCAGTATAAGTAACTGCAAGAGCACAGCATATCCTTTCAATTGCTAGTAATTCCATGAAACATGTTTGTCACCTACAAGATCAATGGGATGGTTAAGTATCTCACAAGAACAAGCTAATCTGGCTAGGAAATAAACCAATTGCTGCAGGATATACCCTTTGTTTCTCAAATGTAGGTTCAAGACAAAACCAAAATTGTAAGTTCTGCTCAATAAATGGTAATGACTTGTGAAGCTTTAACAACACTTAATATATGAGTAATCAATACATTTACAGACATAAAATGCATCTCCTAAACTCTTCACAGTAAATTTAATTCATGCACTTCTATTGTTTGAACATTCTTCAAGATTTTCCTTCATTAATGCTGTAGGCTGTTCTGAATGTCAAGACTACGCAGCTCAGGTCAAGAGTTTTGGAACAGATAAACGAATGAGCAAATCCAATTTGAATAAAAAAAACAAATTATTTTTTCCCCAAAGGAGAACCAATGCAGGCTTCTCTCAGAATGATAAATATTTTCTATAAGGATCCAAGTCCACTTTTACTTTTTTTTTTTAGTTAGTATATTTATATCTTTTAAAACAAATATGCTGGTATATTCATATTAACCAATGGTTGATGTTCTTAAGGAGAAGAAATCCACTGTCAAAGCACTAACAATATATTTAATACCAAAATGCAAGTCAGCTTTGAATGCTTAAATGGCCTGATACCACCTGACCACTATGCAATCAGCCTTTTGCATTAAGCTGACATCAGAGTGTTACTGAACTGCCCTGTTCTATAAAACTTTTTTCATTTCATAACTACTGATTTGCTACAGAAAAGACTCCTGCTCCTATCTTAACAAAGCCTTCTGGTGTTGGGCTTCAATTAAAATTTCATAATAAACATACTGTTTGTTTTAAATGCTGCAAATACTTCATCAAAAAAAGTTAACAGCATTATACTATAACCTTATATATAACCTTCATAGTTATGCATTTACCAGTGTAATGCTGCACACTGCTACAGAAACACATACTCATACACAGTAGAGTAAGTCAAAATTGAAAGGTAATCCCAAAAGTTGCTCTGTGCAATCAAACCTCAGTATATCTCAGCTTTTTTTTCCTAATATTGGTTCTGAAAGCAGAATATGTTTCTGAGTTTGACTTAATTTTTTCACTGGTGGGGGGAAAGGGCAAACAGTAAATTCTGCTTTAAAAACATCACTTTTACCTCAACAAACTGTACAATTAAGAGGGTCAGAAGAGATAGATTTACAACAGAAGCTCCTGAAAATCAGAGATTTTACACCAGCCAGTAATCCTTCTTTCACCACCAGACCAGTTCCATCAGTCTCCTGTAAGCTATTTTTACTGGCCATGCACCTGTGGAACTGCCTGAAGAGTGCAGAAGTAACCAAGAAGAGGACCAAGGAGCATAGGCAGCATCTGATCACCCCACTGGAGCCTGACCTCCACTGCAGGTCTGCCTTTTGGATCCCTAACTTTGGAGAAAGACAAGGGATGAAATGAGGGAGTCAATGGAAACTGATGGTAAGGTGCTACCTATAGAGGACCAAGGCAGACTGGGAGCAGGGACATTACATTGCTGATAGAAATGTAGTTCAGCTGCCTGTCAACATGCTTGTTTTTCCCCCTCTGCCTGTCTCTCTAGATAAAAAGAGCAGTTATCGTATCACACTCTGCTATCGCAGTTAATCTTAAAATGGAAGAGCCACATCCCATTCATCAGCACACAGAAGCCAGAGAAAACAAACAGTGGATCTGAAGTTCCTAAACACTGACCCTTACCAGACTAAATTCTAATAGTCATACAAATTCAATTTACTCAGTGAGAAAATACTACAGGGCTGCTACAGATTATTTTACAATCACCTGGTAGCAACATGACTGAGTGTCCATTTTGCATTGATCTCAAGCAAGCACAGATAGAATTGTTGCTACAGCCAGGAGTGTTGGATAGGAGACACTTGCACCTGTGACATGTGGATGCAAAGGAAGCTACACCAGGATGTGGAGTTTCCTGGTGACCATCACCACCCATCCTGCATTACCAGGCTTCACTCCAGCCACAGCTACCAACATGGTCACTTTAAGATGACTAACCACTCTAGTACTTTCAAAAGAACAATTCAGTCCTAATAACCTCTTATTTTTCCTTTCAAATGCCAGCTCCTATAAATTTTAGTGCCTCTCCCTTATTTTTGGTCAATTCCTAGATACCTTTATTTAACATTTGAACCTTAAGGTAATTCTTACTGGAAAGAGCATCTACCATTCTTTTGCTATTCTTTCTAATCTACCAACACACAGGATATATAAATATATTGCTGGCACAATCATCTCCATAATTTGTAAGAATGTGAGAGACATTAGCTCTGGAGACTGAGTGTTTAGCCATTTCTTAATATCAGGTCTTGGGGCACAGACACAACTACTGAATGTCATACAAAGTGGTTTTTTTTTCATTCAAACATGCAAATTTTGCCATTAATAATGTTTAGGAACAATTCCCATATTTTCAGAGAAACTTACCTAATTAAGTAAAGGTAGTTATTTTTGCCAGCATCAAACTGTGACACAGGTATTTATTCGAGAGCTGCCGCTTGTACACTAACGAATGAAATCCCCTTCACCATTTTGTTTTGCTGTTATGTGTTTTCAAACAACAGATGCATTTGTAGCTCATCCTCAGCTCTTTGATACAAGCTACCCCTCACATAAAGGTTGGCAAACTGACCTATCTCCTGCAACTCTAAAACTCTGCTGTCACTTGCAGAAAAAGATTGAAAATTGTTCCTGTAGCACACTTTTCAAAGCAGCTGGTAAATGACATGCAGTGTACTCTCTCCTGCTACATGGAATCACAGAATGATGAGCATCACAATTAGCCAGAAACGTATATTCCATTCTCATCTTCCATTATTCTGTAAGCAGAATAGTGTCTCCAAAATTTTCTTTAGCATTATCAGCTGCAAATGAGGGATACACTGTCAAAGTTTAAATCACATTATTCTAGTATGCTTTTTCTTTTTCCCAGTATTCTTCTCCTGCTTGTATTCCTGCAATGAAAAACAACTATATTAAATTATATAGTAAAAAAACTATCAGAAATGTTTTGCCATTTCCACAGTTTCAGGCGCCAGTGGTGTCAAACAAAAATACATGCCTTCAACAAAACCTTTGCTTTTCCAACTGAAAGCAAAGTGATTGCTGGAAATACTTACAGCTTTTGTCCTACCAAGACATGTCACTGTAACTATATAGGTGAGGTTTGGCAAACCTCATAGATAATGGAAAGTCTTACATACATAAGCTAGCTTCCCTGTACTTTAATTATCAGAGTCCCTTTTGGCATCACAACACATGCAAGAATGGATTTTAAAAATAAATATATCTTTTAAGCATAAAAATTATTAGACTCAGACACTACCCCTGCTCTACCAAACTCTGTGCTGAGCCAATAAACTCCATATCGTGCCTTGTATAATGCTAAGCTTACAGAAAGTAAACTCTTAAACAAAGAAACTGAAATACATATCAATCCAAGATACAGTTTTAAGCAGTTTAAAGCTTTTACAGAAACACTCTCCAAATACAAGATTTGGGATTTCAGTAGAAAATTAAGGACATTTCAGTACATATATTTGACATGGGAACCAGTAAAAAAGTATTTTAAAAGCACTGCAGACATATAAAATAGGAGTGTTGGGACCAAATGCATATGATTTGGGTTTTAAAACACCAGAAAGTTAACTGAAAGAAACGACACTGAAAAAAGGGCTTGAAAGCAGCAACTTACAATTCCATGCAATTACATTATTACCCCTAACACTTCCCCAAATTTATTTCCATTCCTCCAAACAAATTCTCTAGTTTGCAAAATTGTCTAGCTGGAGTACTCACAGTGATGTTCTCAACAGGCTTTTTGTTTGTTTGTGGTTTGTGTTGTGAGTTTTTTTGAAAAGAGTCTTCCACTCCCTTGTTCCTCATTCCTGCTCTGAAATTCTTGCTGATCTGGATCCAACACTTGCAGAGCATCAGTTCTGCTTTCCAGTTTGAGCACAGTTAAGTGAAGTCTCCCTCTAGAAATATCTTTGTAGCTCAGCACAGCACATCAAAACTGGAGCTGGAATCCACCACTACTTTTATGCTGCTGAGCTTATAGTAAAAATTTCAGAGAACAAAAGTAATGCATGTAGAAACTTCAGGCCCTGTCAGAAGATGGCTTCCTACTTTGTTCCAAAGCAAAGCTGCACACAGTACTCACTGAAACCTCAGCAATAAAGTGCATTTATATGTACAAGCACTTAACACTAACAACGTGTGCAGTAAACCTTTCCACAAATTTTCCTTCATGTCATGCACATCCCTTTGTGCCTTACAAATGCAAGGGGAGTGGTTTTAATAGTCAAGATCTCAGACAGGAATCCCTATCACCAATTTTTCCCAGTGTGTAAGTTAAGGCATTCCTAGGACAGCATAAAAGCACAACTTTTGGATGACTACGTGTTTATACACAAACCATGACTCAACTCCTCTGCAGTGAGCAGAGACCTCTTCAGCTGGATTAGGTTGTTCAGAGCCCCATCCAACCTGACCTGGAATGTTTCCAGAGCTGGGATCATCCCTCTCAGCAAACTGTTCCAGTGTTTTGCCACCCTCCTTGTAAAAAACACCTTCTTTACGTTTAATATAACCTCTTTTAATTTAAAATCATTACCCCCTGCCCTTTTGGAGGGGACGATGAGGACAGCAGCCTCCTCTGTGGTAGACAGGAGAGAGAGGGAGAGAACAGGAAGAGAGGGCAAATCCATTCCTACCTCTGAGTTTATTCCCCTTTGCTTTAGTTTCAGTTTACCCTATGTGGTTTTTGAGATGGGTCAGGAGGGAGAAATAACATAGGAGACAGACAAACAAGAGGCCCACAGGAGCTGAGCCTCCCCCCAGCCAAACTGGGATATATCCCTGTCTGGGAGCTTGGCATCATCTCACAGGAGCTCATCTGCAGCCCAATTCATCTGATTCCTAATTGGAAAACTGGAGCACTGTCACTGAGAGCTCTTTATGGTGAAGAGGACTAAAGTGAAACAAATGGATATTTTAACTGGTGGACCACATTTGCCTCTGCATCAGGAGTACATGTCTAAAATGCAGCAGATCCCACATATCCATTAGAGGGAATAATACACACAAGCCACACCAATGGCATAGTCAAAAGGCTTCCTTCCACCTTTGATTTTACAGCCTACTCACAAGATTAAGCACAAAAATCCTGCTAAGGGATATCCTGTGGATTTGAACCATCTTCTAGGGACAACATATCCACAGACCAACAAGCAGATCCATATGTAGGTTTGCTCCCATTATGGTGAATACACTATAGATACCAGTCGGAATTTAGTATTTAAACCAGATATAATTTGAAAATTTATTGTTATTTAACCCATGTCACTGATTGAGCCAGTTTCACCTTGATTACTTCCCTGAAAACCCAGCACACAAGAGAACACCTAGGAAAGAGCCAGGAACGTGTGCAATAAAAGGAGCTCAGCACTCTCCAGGAACATCTTGAGCCCAAGAAGTTTGCACTGCTATCCATCCTACTGCAAGAACTCCTCAAAGAAGTCTGTGTACACCACATACTGTCTCTCCAGCTAAGCAGCAATTGTTAGAGTCAGGGAAACAGAGCCCTATGCCTTCATTGCTTGAGGTGCAAAATACACACAGTCTATGTGCTAACTTTACCTCTTTGATATATATTAAATTTTACTTGAAATGGATACATCTCAGAATAAAACCATACCAGCAGTGAGCATGTGGATTCAGGAACAGGCTTCTGTTTCTGGTGTCCTGCACAAGACACTGCCCTTTAAAACAGCAATAATTACAAGCTGTCCCTCCTAGACAACTGCCATATAAAAATAAAACTATTAACACACTGACAAGTCAAATTGAACAGTGATGAATAAATACCTAGATAAATACCTTAATTCCAGTAGGATGCTTCCCTCCTCTGACCATTCTGAGATGATGAATAAAGAGGTAAGTAAGGAATCTCCCCAGGCTTTTCTTGTACCATTACTTCCTACAGCTTCTACCATTAATCTCTGCTCAAAACTAAGTGATTCCAGCTTTTTATTTCTCTCTATTGGATGTTTTTCCACAGATCTAGTTACTTCTAAGACAGATTTTCCTTTCTACCACACAGCTATTTTGAAGCACACAAACTTCTGGTTTACACAATTATCAACAGAGACAGCTCAGTTCCTGCAGGAATGCACCAATTAAATATAAACAACTGACAAAACAGCATTTGTACACCCTCTGTTTCCTTCTCACATTGGGTATTGCTGCGCATTTCACACACAACATTTTCCACATAAAGCCTACTCAAATGCCACCCTTCCAGAAGAAAATTTCTTATTTCACAAAATACTCCATAAATTACTTTGATTTATGTTTCAGCTATTAACAAAATCAGCAGAAATTCTCTTCCAGACTGGATAAACAGAATATGGCATGTAGGAGAGGTCAGTAAAAGTCAGAACACAGTCACAATTTAGGGTTAAAAAAGAAATATGGGAAAACCTTGCTGCCACGCACTGCTGAGTATCTGCAGAACTGGAGAGGAATGAAGTGACAGTCCTCTAAACCTTCAAAGTTTACAAATTCCATCTTGCATTAAATATAATGTTTTCAGTACAAAACAGTACTGAACATTAAGCTTTTGTGTCTGTTAAAAAGCTCTCACCCATATGGCAGCCACACTGTACCACTGAATAGTATATGTTCATGAGTTAATTATCAACTCTACTTGATAACTAATTATAAAACAGATGCCCTGATTTATCTATATACACACATACATATGTGTGTACCCCTGTATGCATACATGTATTATGCATACATATGTATGCATGCATATGTAAAGACCCACTGAAATCTCCACTGCAGGTCTCATTAAAATGTCTTGAAATATTTAGCCATTACAGGCTTGGATATCCTATCACAACACACTGCATATTTACACATTAAATAGTACAATTACAAATGGTTTATTAAGTAATTGTTCATTAGCAAGTCTTTAACCAGGAGACATCTGAAACTATAACTATTTTAAGCCAACCAATGGACAAGGATGAAATCTGTGGTTTATGAGTACTGCAGAGCAGCTCAAGGCTGCTCTGAAAATATGACACATTTCATGCTTCTTATTGAAATATTTTTTGTTCATATTCAATGCAGCAAGTCCTATGCTCAGATTAATTTGGTTTTTGTCAATTTAGGCTATCTTATGCACTGTTGTTATTTATGATTTCATCTATTTATTGAATAAATAAACTCAAGTTCTACGAAGCTCATAACAGAAATCACTGAGGTTTTAATGAAGTAAACTTTGAAAATATACACTCTTTTGTTTGAAATAAAATTTTAAAACCTAAAGGCAGGAGCTATAGAACACATTGCTTCTCTATTTTCAGGAACTATTTCTGGATTTTCAAAAATCTGTACCCATTTTCTGTGGTTTTCACGCACACAATCCCTTAGAATAATCTAAATGAAACAATCCTTGATAACACTTACTGGTACACAGAAGCTCTACTCATTCTCCATTTTAGAAACCACAGTACCACGTTTCTATTTTCTCTTCCTGAATCAATTTAGGACTCAAGACTCATAAAAACCTGACTTCTTAATTTATTCATCAGCTCAAAGAAAAAATCTGGTGGTAAAATAATTAATAGTTGTTATAACTGATCCACTATAAAAAGCTTGAATTCATGAGCACATAACAGTTGAATATACCAAAAATATGATCTGAATCATACCCCTTCCCAAATGCTGTAATAGGACAGTGCACAACTACTGTTTTAAAACTTACAAGTCTAAAATAGTGTACCAAAACTGGCAGTAGAAGCTCATAACCCAATGTGAGTGTTTAGTGTCTTGCTTCTAGCCCATCTGGAAAGCAGGGTGGGTGAATGGAGGTCACCTTCTTCTCTTGAAGAAGAACCACCTTGTACCATCTGGGATCAAACACTTGACTTTGACTGTTCTGCATTTATGAGAAAACAAGATCCTCCACCATGTTTGGTCCTGCTATGTAACACTCATCTTAGATTTATTCATAAATGCAGTAAGAACTGTGCAAGTTGCCAGGGAAGTAAATGGTGACCTGGCCTTGAGAGCAAATATTTCATCATGACAAAAGAAAGACAACTGCCTTTCAAAAAAATGTTACTCCAAGTTTAGAAGAACCAGTAGGAATGGGTAGACATTGGCTTCAAAGGGAAATAACTTCCTTTGTGCGAAGAAGCTGCCTAATCGTTTAGGGATAAGCAGAACTCTAAATAAAAAGCAGCAGGGAAATTGCAGCATAAGTCATGTAATAATACAAGAACCAAGTTCTTATCTACTACTTTTAACATTAATGATAAAGCAATGGCTTTCATTGTATTGTTAAGGTTGGAAAAGACCATCAGGAAAGGTTAAGGCTGGAAAAGATCATTAAGCCTGGTATCCCAGCACCACTGTGTTCACCCCTATACAACATCCCCAAGTGCCACATTTGCATACCTTTAGAACACTTCCAGAGATAGTGAATACACCACTTCCCTGGGCATCCTGTTCCAATGCCTGATCATCCAGTGAATAATTTTTCCTAATATCCAATCTTGGCTTCCTCTAGTGCAACTTCAGGGATTTTCTTCTTGTCCTAATTCTTGTTATCTGGGAGAAGAGACTGACCCTCTCCTCACTACCACTTCCTTTCAGGCCATAGAGAGCAATAAGGTACTTCCTGAACCTCCTTTTCTCCAGGCTAAACAATGTCAGCTCCCTCAGCTGCTCCTTGTAGGGCTTGCACTCCAGACAATTCACCAGCTTTGCTGTCCTCCTCTGGACTCCCTCCAGCACCTCAATGTCTCCTTGCATAGAGGGGCCTGGAACTGAACACAGGATTTGAGGTGCGGCCTTACCAGTGCGGAGTACACAGGGACGACCATCAGGCAAAACCAGAATTGTGTTAGGCCATCATGTTCCCATCATTTCAATCAGAGACAGAGCAAACTCAGATGAATTCACCACCATCAATTCATTCAGAGACAGAGCAAACTCAGATAAACTCACCACCACTCTCTGGGCCCAGCCACCCAGCCAGTTTTTACCAACACACACTGCACCCACCTAAACCATAAGCAGCTAATTTCCCCAGGAGAATGCAGTGCAAAATTACGTGAAGACTTTACTGAAGTCCAGCTAGACAACATCCACAGCCTTTCCCTTCCCATTACGTGGGTCAGTCTGTAACAGAGAGAGACCAGGTAGGTCAAGCAGAACTTGCCTGTCATGAACTCATGCTGGCCAGCCCTGGTCCCGGGGCTGTCCTCCAGGGAGTGACAGCACTCACCATACAAAGTGAGCAAAATACATATCATGAAAATAAATTGCTAAATATAATTGCCATGTTATGGCTAGGAACAGCATTCTGGCTGAAAGGTAAAAAAGTTATTTTGAGGTGGGCAAGAAAAGGGAGGCATAGCTCATAGAAATTAGGTGCTGCAGAGTGTCTAAATGGAAGAATTATCAATCCAGATCATGATGTGGCAGTTTCTAATGAGAAAGGCAGGATGCAAAAATAACATCTCAGTACAACTATTAAGCTGGAATAGATGCTGTTTACTGTATTAATGTTGCCTTTACTGGTGTAAAAAAACAAAACCAGAATTGTAATAGGCCATCGTGCTCCCATCTTTTCAATTACAGAGATAGAACAATCTCAGATTCCAAAGCTAACTACAAATCAAAATTGTGTTATGTTATCTACTGAGACACAAATGGAAAATAAATACTGTTAACTGTCACTTTCCATTAGGTAACAGAAATTCAATTACATTTCAAACAAGCCTCCATGTCAACAGAATAAATCTGTTTCATAAATGAGCAGGTAACCATTTTTTATTCTAACTTCCCAAAGGGAAAAAATCAATTTTAATCACAATTGTTCATTTTTTCCCATATTAATGTTTTGAAGCAATGTACATCATCTGACCTAATAAATACCATTGTATAGCACTAAGGTTTAGGAAGAAGGGGCAAGAAAAGGAGTTATGAAGAATTATTAAATTCATCTGCTGACACACTGTGCTGTTTTGGCAGTGAAGGCTCATGTTGCCCAACTGACCTACTGACCACCAGCTTTCCTAGCCTGCTGATTGCATCAGAAGATAAGAAACCCAAGTAAGCATCACTAACTACTGCCAACAATCAAGAGTTTATAATCATGCACCAGCCACCATCAAAAGCAATGTGTATTATCAGGATGATTACACTTCAAGAAATTGAGGCAAGTAGTAAAGGAGCTTTTTGGAAAGAAAGGGCCCCACTCTCCTCTCATATATGAACAAAAATAGATGTAGGCGGGATAAATTTCTTCAGAAATACAGGATTTTTGTAGGTTCAAGAGTATACTCTCATCCATGACACCACCAGGGTGGGGATAATACAATCAAGAAATCTGAAATTGGCACCTATATTTGAAATTCCTTTGTAAATCTTTATACCAGATCTTGGAAATATCCTATTTTACTTGCATGAGAGCCCCAGCTGGGTCAGAAGCCTGCCTGAAGCAGAGCAGGAGGCAGATTCATCGTTGGAGTCTTGAGCACTTCTCTCTTTTGAAACACAAGAGGCTAAAAAAACTGGCTTGACATAAAGAGCAACAGCGCTGTGACTCCCAAATTCACATCTTGTCCTCCACATGTAGACAAGAAGAACAAAGCCCTCACTGCTTGGTGTGGGTAAATACTGGTCCTGCACCCACTCTGACAGGAAAGGGAAGCCAGAACTGCAATTCAAACGTGTTAGGCAGCCGTGGGTGCCCACAAACAGCATCAGCTGCAACAGAGACAAGGAACATCCTCAGCTACACGACTGCCAACTGGCCAGGTGTCACATTAGGTTAAAGAAAGAATGAAAATATTCTCAATGCCATAAACTTATTTCTTTCTATGGAAACCCATTGAGGATATCACAGAAGTCATAAAATATGTGTTTCTTGTAACACAGTGGAACTTGTTCAGGAAGTAAGATTTAGCCATTAAGAAGCAGTGGTCAAAATGTAATTAAGTTGGATCCCTCTCAGAGTCATCACATCAACAGACAGTGCATTAAACTTGACATATGAGAGGGGCCTTTTTCCTAAATGAGAAAATTAGGTAAAGCCTAAGAGGAGAGTTAGGAAACTAAAACCCATAGAAATGTACTAAAAAGTATCTTATTAGAGTCACAGGAGGCTTTTTTTTTAAATATATATATATATTTATACATATATATATATGTAAAAAGAACAAAATATTATGGCTAAATAATAAAGCACCCCCCCAAAAAACCCAAACCAAACAAAAAATACACAAACAAACAACAACAATATTTTAAAAAACTAAACCCCAAAAACTAACAAGAAGAAAAGCAACAGACAAACCCAAATGTCACCATATTGAGTGTAAAAACAGATTACAGGGGTGAACAGAGTCCCCAAGCAGTCAATTACATCATATCAGTAAGCTTCTGGAAGTACAGCTTTCAGCAGGACTGCTGCTCCTATTAAGCCATGCAGGTATCAACAGTTGGGTTAAACAAAGCAATTGGCCAGGAAGCTAAAATTTTCCTTGGAATCACTATCCATCACAATTAATAATACCTGGAATGGACAACTCTCCATCACACTGCTGTTGTCAGAGACAGGATGATTAAAGAGGGTGAAATTTGACAAATTCTACTGTCTACTCCTTTCAGGACCAGGAACCTTCCTCAGTTTCAAAACTGTTTGGAAATCTGACCCCACTTATAGCCCATCTGTCATCATATGATTCTCACAGCAGAAAGAGAGACAGCATTTGAAGGTCAAGCAGAAGAAAAAGATCCTATTTTGCATGTGCTCCACAGACTGCATGAAGTTTGTATTAGTATTTTTATCATTTCTAAGAATTTAAGAGCAGCTGAGCTGGTTCAGAACCAGGCTGAGCTCTGATCTGTTTTTGAATGTGTTCTCAGTGTCCAGTCTCTAAAGAAGTCAGAAATGGGCATGAATATATGATACCACCTCCTTTTAAAGTCCTTGCCTCACCTTGGCTATTTCTAGTTGATGGAATATTCTGTTCTTGATGGGTTTTGCCTATTTTGTTACTCTCAACAGATCTCTCTTCCAATTACTTGCTCAGTGTAACCTTGAACCATCATAAACCTTTTGTGCCCAAGAACTCCTCAGGTTTTCACAATACATGTTTCCTAAACAGTTTCTTAAGCTTAGCAGTTTCCAGCCCCAAAAGTGGGCTGGGAAACACTGCACGAGTTCTGACAGAAGCAAGGATCAAGAGAGTAGGGCTAACACAGCTGCATTATTACATTTCCAGACTTGAGGATGAAGTTGTGCTCAATCCACATTAATTAGAGGTACACAACTTTTACTCTTTAACCAGAAAGAGTATTGGTTATTGTCTACCACAGAAATTATGGGCCACAAAACAGAATGTAACAGAATTGCTTATCCCACCTGGAGTGCCCTGAGAACCCATCCAGAACAGTCTGAGTGAGCAAAGGAACATTAAACAGTCTCTCTAGAAGCTGCTTCTTATTAATTTACTTAGAAAACTTGGATATGCAATCTTGAAAGTCAAATATTCTGGAGGGGTGGGGAAGGTCTCCAAGGGAATTCAGTCCACCTAAGATAATGTTCTGGTCTCAAAGGCCAGAATTGAGGACACCTTGGAGACCAGCCCTGGTAGCTACTATGCATCTCTGTGAGTATTCAGTGTGACCCAGTCATTTATAGGTGCATTCCTGCCACACTCTGAAAGATCAACTAATGATTGGAAATAGGAACAAGGAGGAAAGAATAACCAGTGCATGAAGAAAGCATGTCCAAACGATCAATACTATGAAAGGCACAGTTATTCATATTTACTAATAACTGAAAGCTGACATGCTCTAAGTAATAAGAATGTGAAATCTGCTGACTACAGAGAACTATTTAGGGTAGTCAAGATTACAAAGGATTGTGAGGAACTCCAGAAGGACCTTTAAAAAACTAGGTAATTGGACAACCTGACAGCAGATGAAATTCACAGTGAAAAAGTGCAGAGTAGGGTACACTAGAAGGAACAAATTTAAAGCCACTTGTACATACTGATGGGTTCTGAATTAGTTATAACCTCTCAGGAAAAAAGATGCAAGATTCATCACGGGCACTTCAATGAAGACATTTGCTCAATACACATGAGGGGTCAAAAAAAGTGAACAGGATGCCATGATGTATTGATAAGGGAATACAGAATATGAAAAATATTAATATACTGCCATTTATATTGCCATCACTGCAAATTAATGACATATACTCCCCTTGAATACATTACCTCTGTCAGGAAGGACATTAAAAAATAGTCCAAAGGACATCAAGGATAAACACCCTCCTGTATCACAGGAAAAGAGGGTTTCTAAAACAGCTGAAAAGGAAAGTTTCCATGCAGACCAATTATTCCACCATCATTTATATCAGCCTGGATCCTCTGAAAAAGTGCAAAATACTTAAAAACAGAAACAAGATACTAGGCCAGGAAGACCTTGACCTTTGTTCACAGAACAGTGTCCATGCTTTTAATTAGAATATTTAAAAATAATTACCTGTTTTTCAAAGAACACAGCAACAGATGCAGGTGACTTAGTGACCATGCACACAGGTAAGGCTGAGGTACTCTATGACTTCTTTGATCCAGTCTTCACCAAAAAGGTCCTCCAGGCCTCAGCACTGAGAGGCAAAGCTGGAGGAGAGATGCCCAGCAGTGGAAGATGACTGACTCAGGTGTCTCAGGAGAACTCAGCCCATAGGTGTTCACAGCACCTGGCAGGCTGCATCCAAGGCTGCTCACCTGCAAGGGGCACCTTTGAAAGGACACAGACAGGCCCCCAAGAAGGCAAAGGCAAATCTGGCACCTGTCTTCAGATATAATAGGAACCCCCTGAAATTCAACTAGAACAGAAGCCCTGTCCTGCACTGGGGAAGGAATATACAATACAGGCTGGGCTTTGCTGGGAAGCAGGCCAGTGGAAACTCTTAGTGTGTATGGAGCTGAATGTGAGCCAGCAGCATGCACAGGCAGCAAAGGCCAGCAGTTTCCTTGGCTGTGCGAGCAGGACTATGGCCAGCAGAGAGAAGCGATGATTGCCCTGCACAGTACTCATCAGACCACATCCAGAATACCACAAACCCCACCCAAAAATACAAGAAACACATCAATGAACCAACAAATTTCAGCAGAGGGTTTCAAGACTGCTTCTTGACTGCTTCAAGACAGGGACTGAGGGAACAAGGCATGTTGTGCCTGGAAAACAGATGGCTTTGAGGGCACCTACCAACAGTCCCTCAGCACCTGTGAGGAAGGTCACTGAAGGGATGAAGTTGGGGTTTTTATGACACAGCATGACAGCACAGAAGACAATGCGCCTAAGGTAAAACAAGAGGACACCGAGTACAAAGGATATACAAAATAAACCAGGATATGGAGTAAAACCTTTCCCTCTAAGGACAGTCCACCAGTGGAATGAGCTGGCCTTAAAGGTTGTTCAGTTTGCTCAGAGACTTTGAAGATTCAAGTGGGTCAGTACCTGAGTAACCTGGTCTGACCTGGCCACACTGTATGAGGTTGGACAAGAGATCTCCTGAAGACTGTTTCAGACCAATTTATCCTATGACTCCCTAAGTACCACCACCTCTGGAGGTGTTCAGAAAGCACGTAGATGTGGCATTTGGGGGACTTGGTTCAGAGGTGAATATGGCAACACTGGATTAATCGTTGGACTCAATGATTCCTTAGAGGTCTTTTCCAACCTGAAGTATTTAAGGATTCTAAGTAGTTCTTTCTTCTGTCATAATTACAACACGGTGAAGGAGCTCATTTATAGTACTCACATACCTGGAAACCCAAGGAAATTACATTTCTACATAGCACCAAACCTTATGAATTTCAAACTACAGCAGCAAGCAGATCTCTGGACAGACTATTTCTCCTCCAGTTTCTATCTGTTCTCTTCCATCTACTTCAGTTTTATATGGCCGCCATTAACCACGGCATCTCAACACCATCTTTTTTCACTGCATTTCAGAACCATAATTATCTTTACAATGAAGAAATTAGTAAATTCACTTCCATGTGTTATTGCTTGCTGTTTCTCACTTTTCTTGCTGTGGATCATTAAGTTTTCCATTGTCAAAAGTTTGTACCTTGTACATGTTCACAACAAAGGCTCGTTCATAAATTGGAAATTTTGATATATAGTCAAATAACACTCTAAATTACAATACACAGTGCAGAAAAACCATGGAATCCAGAAAACTCAAAATTTCATTCACACATTTTCCTTATTTTATTTTACTCTCATGTACTAATTTATATTAGCGATAGCTTCAAGATGAAATGTCATCTTTAATTCCTGATTTTTTTAGCACTTTAATGGTTTTCAGGTTTCATCGTGCAAATCATAACATTGAAAAAGAATGGGGTTTTTTGACAAATTCTCTCTTTTTAAAAAACTAGTATTATTATAACTCAAACACTGTTCCACAGAGTACCTCAGCAGAAAATATTTTTCCCCTATTTTACCTTCATTCCTACAATTCATCTACATTCAGAATTCTGAATTTCATACCTACATCAAACACAATTAAAATTTATGATACAGTATAAAAATGTGGATTTGCTTTGACCTGCAGAAGTAGTGACCCAGCAACAATGAAGCTGTGCAAGTACTATCTCCTAGAAAACAACACTTTATTGGCACTAAAATTGGTTTGTTCACCCACTTTCTTCTCTGCCTTTCCTCCTCTATCAGACTAATTCATAAATGAAAGAAAACATTTGGCTTACACACCTGTGCACGACCAGTTTGAGATGAGGTCCCAAATCCCCTTAGGCATAAGCCTTATTTTCAAAAGTATTCAGAACTTAACAGTTTTTATTCTTTAATGTTTCTGTTGCCTTTGCTTGACTCAGAAGTACTTGAGGATCTGCCTGAAAACAAGGGACATCCTGCACAACCTGTCCTGTCCTCATCCCCGCTTCTGTTGCACTACTTCCTAAGAAATTATCCTCCATTTTGAAAGACTAATAATTACTTACTCCCTTCTCCTTTTTATTCATTTTGTACATTTTCTTCTCTATGTTTCATTGCTCACTCTCGCTTCAATTTGATTTTTTTTTATTTACAATCCTCACTTTAAATACTTTTCCAACTTCTCTTCCCTAAAAACATAGGCAGTAAGTAATGTAATCAACAGTGACACACAAAGAAATATCACTCTTTTTCTGGAATTAATGTTCCAGATATCCCGGCAGGTAAAATTCCACTACATTGCAATTAGTTTACTTAATGAAGGTTTTCTCAGCTGGTATGACATCTAAAAACATTATATTGGTTTAAGGGTTGGGTTTTTTTAAAAGGAAATTAGATATTGAAAAATATTGCAAGGGCCAGGGAGTTCACTCTGCAGATCAACCTAGATTGGGAACCAAAATCTGACAGCAATTATGTAAAATTTCTAAATGTGAGAGGACACATATGAGGGAGGGATATTTTCAGCTGGCAGTCAGTAAAATGGTAACACTACTGACAAAACAAGAGGAAGAAAGACCAAAAGCAGTACCAAAGATGGGAACCAATGCAATCAAACAGGTATCACCAAAGACTTTGAGGAGCTGACAGTATTAAAGGTCACTTGAATTTTACTTGATTTGTCAAACTGCTACACCTTTTGAATCTGTTCCCCAATACACCACACCACTCTGACATGATGAGCACAGTGATTCCTCAAGGATTTGACTTTTCTGATATATCAAGCCCCAGGCTAATTTTCTATATGGATGATAGTATACTTTTCCCAGTGGAAATCCAGAGCTAATTTAAAACAAGGAATAATTTTTGTTAAGATTACTGAACCCATAGAATACCAAGCTTGAAGTTCTTAAGAATCCGGGTACAAACTGAAGTGCTGCTGAATACATCAATTAAATGCACAAGCACACAAATATGTTAGATATACACATACATACATCTTTATGCATACTGATTGAGAGAATGACACAGCAGAACTGATTTCAAATTATTAAATCTGGAGTTCATGAAAGATCAAATTCAGATCCATTTATATCTTTATTCAAGAATAGATAGTTTCCACAAAATTTTAAGTATGTCAAATTTAAACAACAGAGGTAGGCAAATAACAGATTTTCATTACGATAAGAAAGAACATTAGTAAAAAGGAGTATCTTCTTCAGCCATAAATTGTTTTTAGGTTAAATATTAAATATTATTTGAAAAATTCTGATAATGAAAAAGCCAAAGAATTACCTTCAAATCTGAGGATGATAAAGTCTGTTTGGCCTCAAATACTATACTTCCACTTTAAGCAATTGTAAACAAGCCTCCAAGTAACCAAAACCAAGAAAACACTCCATCACCGAAAAATTTTAGATACTTTATTTGGAAATCTTCTAAGCTAAACACGTCCCTAACTCTTCTGGAACTCTATATGGATAATAAAACCCCAGCATATGGCTTAGCCTTTCTGTGTCACCTAGTCAACCTCTTGATTAGAAGAAAAGTTGCATCAAAAAATGTCAGAAAATATTAATCAACAATCTAGTGGGATTTACTCATATAAAAAGATACTGACTTTTCTCCAGTTACAGCTGTGAAAAATAAAAATTTAAACCACAATTACTTGCGTCCATCAGGCTTAGTTAAGGTAATTTGTTTCCACAATAAAACTAGAGGACACATTTACAGGGGGTTTTTACTAATGAGTTGTTAGGGTTTGCTTAGGTTTGTACAGCTCTCTATCTTCAGGCCTGGACTCATTTCAGTTCTACATACTCAAGCAGACAGAGTAAAAAGAAACATGATCCACTTAAGCACCCACACACTGCATTTGGTCAGGCCCATATAGGAGTGGCTTTGCATCGAACTAATGCCACAAAAGTAAAAATAGTATATTTTCATCCAGTTAAAGTGGGGGAGAAAATTAATTAGAAAACACTTCAAGATACTGAAACCTTGTTGATATCATAGTTAAGACAAGTAGACCTGAAATAGTCAAATCTCCCATCTTAAGGAAGCTCCTGATTAATTTGGGAAGATGAACACTCACTCATGTCTCTTGCAAGTGATTTTGGCCATACTCATCAGTTATTTTTCCTTATTACACCTCAAAGATAAATATTCTGTGCATTTCTATCAACTACTATGATTCTGAAAGTTTTACTCTTTTTGATACATTAATTGGCCATCATGAAAAATGGAGCAGAAAATATTATTCATAGAAGTGTTACTCTGCTGTGCATTGCAACTTCAAAACACTTCACAGGCTTTCCTTACCCTGCACAGCATTCCTGTCAAGCAGATAAATACTGGTTGCCCCATTCTCAGGCAGAAGAGGAGGAACAAAAGAAATAAAGACCTGAATTGCCAAAAGGTTCCATTAAATGAGATGTTGCAGTGACCAGTTAACATAGTACCTTCCAGGCAGAGGTTTTAGACAGCTACACAAATCCATCCAGCACTTTTTTCAACATCTAAGGTTGTCTCTGCAGGTTAGCAAACCATCACTGGCATCTTGGTTTAGGTCCGCTAACAGAATACAACAATATTAAAACTTTAAGGCCATCTGATCCCTAATCCTGAGTACTGGTCATTATGCCATTTGTTCTGTAGAGCAAAAGATACAAATGACCTCAGACACTCTAGTTAATTATTTATGCACAAGGAGTAGTATCATGATTGGAAATTATGCAGAACAGATTAAATGGACCACATTTTATTACGGAAGAAAATTACAAGCAAGATTTCCAAAACACGGTTATCTAAAAATAGTCTTCCAATTCCTTCATAAGACACTGGACTTTCCAAACTGCCAAGTATGCAGAGGTTTTCCAAATTAAACACCAAATAAGAAATTCAGAACTTTTTTCCATGGGTCATTTCTATGAAAAACTGCCTTAAGTAATGCTGGTGAGGTAAGAAAAACTGGGTAATGAAAGCAAAGAATCTCAAAAAATAAGCTTTGACATGAACAATTAATCTGCCTTAAAAAAACTTGACTGTAAAGACATTGCTTATATAATTTAGGATGTTGGAAAACATGAATTTGTGTTGGGCCATGGGCTGTACAACATAGTTCAATTTCTTCTGTCACAAAGAGTATAATTTACTTGAATTACAGTTGATGGCAGAAGATGCCAGTTCCCATTAACTACACAAAGAATTCAACAGCAGATATTACTTGATGCTCATGTATTTCCGTAGGAAAGCTCTTAGCCACCTGGTGCTAGGAGTCAGAATTTGTCAACCGAAGGTGTTCATGCAAAAACGTATTAGTGACTAATCACCTGAGACCAGCTAGGGTTAATTTAGCAGAACAACTTCTCATCTCCACTTCTCTCGTCTCTCAGTGGTAAATGGACCAGTAGAGACAGCATTGTAAAAACATGTTCCTGCTCCCTGAAAAAAATATCCTTTTTTACTAGGTCCATCTATCACAACCTTTTACCTTCCAAGACCATTATGAAGGCCATATCAGTCAAGGAACCATCCTCTGAATGTAAGACAGCATTTCAGCCAAATGCAGCAAATTTCAGAGAGGCAAACAGGCAAGTAGGGGAATGGGAGATTTAGAGAGGAGGTGAAGCACAAGGGTGAGAATCCTCAGAACAGCAGTCATGTCTTAATACCCATCATGGGGTAACAGACCAGTTGTAAGAATGGCCTGCAGGATGAGCAAAGAGCAAAGCAGGAGCATGTAGGAAAAAAAGGCTTGACAGGGAAAATAAATGCCAGTGAGAAGCACTCAAAGAAATTAATCTTTACAGGGAATGTCTGGATCATTGTACCACCATGTTCTGAGCTGCAACTTGGCTCCTTGTGGAAAAGCAGATGAGCTGCTTCTGAGAAGCAGCAAGAAAAAAATCTATAGAATGTGCAAGAAGAGAGTGGCAAATTCTAGGACAAAAGATGAGGAGCTAACTTTCCCCCCCACAAAGACTGATGGAAATATATACTATTGATTCAAAAGGTATAAGACACAGGCTAGATGGAAGAATCCCATAGGAATATCCATTGCATCTTCTCTAGTACTGATCAAAAGCACTCGGGGTCATGGCTTAGCAGGGAGCATGGCAATGCTGAGTTAATGGTTGGACTCTGATCTTAGAGGTCTTTTCCAGCCTTAATAACTGTGTGATTCCAAGTCCTGAGCCTGAAGCTGAAGAGAAAATGGCAATAGCCTGAGAGTATATGAACCTTTAAAAGAGGTTTGCTTTAAACACAGGGGAGGAAACTGTTCTAGATACAAGGTTTTTAAACCCACACAGATTACAGAATTATCCAGAGAAATCTCCGTGTTCTACAAGGGCTGTAGGTACCTTTGCCATCTTGAATCCAGCATCATGAGTTGCGATTCTCTGCTTTCTGATCATTGGATTTCAGAGAAGAGATAGAATACAAACCTTTGTATTCTGAAATGTATTTAAGCACAGGTAAGACGCTACCTCAATCTGGGACAGCCAGGTACATGAAGAGAAAAAATCTGGTTGTAGCCACAAGGGTTCTAGTGCCATTATAAGAACACCACCACTAACTTGAAACAGTAGCCCCCTTGGGCATTTCATTGGAACTTGTTTTTAATGGATTTCGCTACCCAATAGTTTCAAAAATGCAAATCCATATTAATGAATTGTCTTCTTAATGCTTCTTCCATCCAATCACTGAAAAACAAAGCATATTATTAAAACAAACCGCACAAGTAAAAATAAAAAGGGCCCATAGAGTTCTGCTGTAAGTCAAAGCTGGGCTAAGCTCCCTACTTGGCAGAAATTCATCTTGCTTACCAATTCTTTTATTTATAATTAAAGCAGCTTCCTTATTACACTTTTTCTAAGCATGGCTGTAGCTTAACCATGCAAGAATTACCTGGCTTTTTAAAAATCATTTATCAGTTGGCCTGTTTTTGTCATTGTTGTTTTAAGAAATTCCCTTGTGATGTAGAAAAAATGCTTTCAAATTCAAAGAATCCTTAGTGAGGGACAAACTAATTGAAAGGAGAAGAGAAGGAGAGGCAATGTAACAGCTTCTGTTTGTATTCTAAATGTGAAATACAGCTCCTAATATGCTTTCCACTAATAAAGTTCTAATACCATACAGACATATCCAATGTCTTCTTCTTGAGTCCACCCACAAAACTTTCTGCACCACCACCTTCCTAAGCAACAATGCAAAAATGTCTTCCTTCCTAAGGGACAGACATTTTATTGCAAGAAGAGTAATTTCTGAAAAGCTGCCATTTTGTCTTTCATTAAAATAGGAAGAGAAGCAGTTGTACTTGAACTGCACATGCCTCACAGCTGTACCCACAGGGACATTCATTCTTTTGGAAAAACAAGAGGTTAATTGTTTTGTTGGAGTTTTTGTAACTAAACACCTAGGGACTTTAGCCAAACAACTCTGAATCTAAATCCAAGGTTCTGAATATGCACGCCCATAAAGTCTGACTTAATACCTTAGAAATGGAGATGGAGACACCAAATGCAATTTAGTTTAGTGAAGACCATTGTTAGAAGGCAGATGTAACATTTACACTCCAGTGTAGTAAAGCAATGTATACCCAATGCTATGAATAGTAAACAATCACTGTAATGAATGGCTCCAGTGTTATGTGCTGATACTTCGTTGCTTTTGGCATCTGCGTTGGCTCTTAAAAGTCCCCTTAGAGTATCACTGTACCTTTTCCAGCCTTGTGCACCTCTTCCAAGGGTATTGATGCTCCTGTGCCCAACTTGACCCCAGAAGCTGCACCAAGACAGAAGCAGCTGTAATGGGACATAGAAAAGGGGCTAGGACTCTCCTTGGAAGGGAGTGGAGGCTGCCTAGCTCCTTTAAAATCAGGATGTGCAGTTCCTTCTCTTCTGGCAGGACAAGCAGAACAAAAGGCATTTCGTACGATCAGATACAGAAACCCCTACTATTCCCACCCTGCATGCAGTCTTGCACTACTATTCAAATCAATATACTACTGTTACTACTCATACTTTGTGCTACCATGATACTTGGGTTAGTAACAGTACTATGAAACCCCAAAAAGTATTTTTTCTTCACTGACACATGAAGCACAGCAGAGGCAGCATTCAGGTGATACACAGGCTCTGTTTGGGCTCCCTGAAAAAGAGGCATTTCCCCCATAGAAGACACATTTCCTTCAGGAGAATATAATGGGAAAGGTTCTGGTTTCTAAAATTAATTCTGTTATAAGAACGAGAAGATAAGAAATAGTTTTACATTTCATTTAAAAGTCAGTCTACAAGTCTCCATACCAGAATGAGTTCAGTTCCCTCAATTCCACTGCAGAAACATGGCCCAAATCCTGTGCTCCCTTCCTTGGGAGACTGCTTCTGGAAGTTTGCTAGATGTAGCCTTAATATGGCACCATACCTTTCTGGTGATAACTACCTGTACCTCACATTCACTGTGAAGATGAACTATCTAGTTTACAGATGTTTTTATAGTATATATTTTCTCTATTTTTCTCAAAGGCATGAAATCATGTGATATCACTGCCAGGCTATGAATATGCAACACAATTTTACTTTTTTAATTTTGTATTTGCATGGCAGATCAATTCTGAATCACTTCCACTGTCTACTGGAAGTGTAAATACAGCTTAGGGCTAACAAGGCAGCATGAGTTGATTATTGTCCCAAAGCAGACAGTCTAGTGCCAATGCAATGCCCAAACCTGCAGGTTTGACATCTGCATGTGCAAGAAATAGGACCATCCATCATCCAAAAGCATATATGTAATTTTTGACATGACTTTACATGAAAAAGCTGGCCCCAGAATTCCAAAGATGATGATTGCAAAGGTGTGTAATTGACAGATACTGTGGAGAAGCAGAGACAAGTGGTGCTGCATGACAAAATCAAGGAATTGTCTTTACCCAGCCTTGCCAAGATGCCTCAGCTCTGAGCTAAAAAGGATGAGCACATTCAGCCTTGGCTCTCTTCTGACAAGCTTGACAATTAGTGTCCATTGATTAGGATGCAGGACATGTTTTCACACTGATATCAAACTGATGATATTCCTGTTACTTATAGGACACTTTAAAATATCACAACTTTTTCGTCTATTTGAAAACAAATGAAGGAACTATGGTGTTTATTATAGATGAGCAGTATCTAATACGTCAATCTGGAAGTTTTCCCCATGTCGAGTCAGGAATGTGAAATTAATGGGCAAAGGAATAGGTCTAGGGCAAGATTTACATATTCATCCTACATCCTGTTCACAGCAGCACCATAAGCAGGTTTGGGGAGCACTGAAATAAGCCTCCTTACAGCCATTTACCCCAGCCTCTCCTCCCATATATCATTCTTTTACTTGAATTTAAACAAGATGAACAAGGATCATACTGGCACCAGATCCATGGCTTGCTTTCCAAAAGATACAAGACATGCAAAAAACAGCCAAGCCAGTCCATTTGGGCATGTAAACCTGCAACATGAACACAAGCATTCAAGAGCTCCACTCCCTAAAGGTTAATTTAATCATAAGCCTAAGTAGTTCTCTAAATTGAGGCCTATGCTATTCCTTAAAAATCGGAGACATCCTAGGATCCTAAACAAATGAGTATTTTTCACTTCAGTTGATTTCATGCTGCTAAAAATTCCCTTAACCACCAATGAACTAATGCAGTAGGATGTGTGCTACCATACCAACAAAAATGCACCACCATTTCCTTTTTAATGGCATATCAAATATTTTGCTTTGTGTAGACATCAAGATTTACAAGGGCCTTTTTTTACTTACATTAATAGTAATAGTGCTAAAATCTTAAGAACTAAGTAGCATTATATTTAATTATGCTTCCATAATTACACTGATTAAATACAGCGTAAGGGACCATAAAGATAGATAAAACATTATGGCTAAAAAACTTCTCAAAAATGACCATAAAATTATTATTAAGCCTGAGGTGAGAAAATTAATATCACAAGCATGATTTTATAGGGCTTTTTTTATATCACTTCCCCCTCTTAGAGTATCTCATCTGCAGTGGCAGCAGAATTTTCTCCCAGCAGTAATGAAATGAGAACTAACTATAAAAAATTTTGCAACTTGAAAGGGAGGTCAGTTTAGACGTCCATACCAAGGGACAGTATTTGTGAACTTGATGCTTCAGGCAGATGCCAAAAGAAAACATATTGAAACACCTCTGAGCTGCAAGCACACTGGCTTACACTTGGGTAATATTTGTTTTCCTCATTTTCTTTTCCTTTCTCATCTTTTACAGACACTCTGTATGTGCAACAATCAGCACAATGTAACAGTCACATCTATTTTCTAAGTAATGATCTAAAAAGAGAGATCTAAGGTTTTTTATACTGGTTGACCAAAAATATTATAAGGTTTAAAGAATCCCAAGAAAACTTCTGACCAATAACTAATATTAAGGCAAAGAACTAATACTGGAAATCTGCAACGATTTCAAAACCAGAAAAGATCAAATTACAAGGTTCAGATTGAGCACAAGGAAAATAAAACAGATTTTTCTGACCTACGTATGGGATAAATCATTTCAAGTAATAATTTTCCTGATTCTTTGAATTATATGTTTAATTAATTTTATTACACATAATTACCAGAATGTATCATAATTATCTGACACATTTCAAGAAATATGGTCTCATTTTACTTAATTATATGATTAATTAACTATGGTAAGTAATTGCTAAACTTCAACAAAATTACATTTCTCCTTTTCTTTCAAAATTCAGAAATCATCCACAAGTGCTCCTGCCTGTGTCTGCTTCCCACAAACAGCTTTGTGGTCATCAAACATACATTTGTTCTGCAGGAATGAAGTGTGCAACCTCCTACTTCTGTGCCCTTTTACTGTGTTATATTCCCTGACTCGCTCTCAGCTCTTAAAAATAGCTACAAATGTTTTTCCATAATGGTTGGCTTTAATACAGACACGCCTGCTTGTCTTAAGAACCATCACACTCTCTGGAAAGTCTGTTATTCCATTTCCCAGCCCTCTGCCTTGCTTCTGGTGCCTGCAGTGCATGCACAACACACCCCTGAAGATGCAGGAGCGCGCAGCCCTTGCGGATCCCGGCTGGCTGCAGAGCTGCCACAGCCCCAGTGCATCACTCCCCCGTGCATGCGGGCTGGCAGAAAGCACCCACATGAGGCCATAGAGCAGGAATGAGCTGAAGACAATCTGCAATCTCTCAAACTCATGCTAGGGGCCAAGGCAGGCAGCAGATGCGTCACAGAACTGGCACAGCAACATCTCTGCTGTGCATCACCACTCCCACAGCTGCCCTTAGCTGCCAGCCCTTGTGTGAGCCAGGGTCCAGCATTCTCTTCATGTGCACATGAAGAGAGCTCAGAATTGCATCATAGAGAAAAAGCACTAAATCTTATTAATCCAAAATGAAAATCTAAATGACAAAGGAGTAACAGCATATACTGTATCATGGGCCCTGGTAGATATAAATATACATCAGGCAGTTGCACATCCAAACCAAAGCTAGCCAATCAAGAATAGCACAGAAGGAATTTCTTGTAATTCAAGAGCTAACAATATTCCACAGATAGGTAATTTGTAACACTAAAAAGAGCCTTAACTTGTGATATTTTAATACAAATTGATTGCCTGTATTTCTGATGTGTTAGGATAATTATTTTACAAAATCATTTCATCTCAACTGAAAATGCGTTAACACATCCAGACCTCAATCAACAAAATGTATTCCTGCATTTTGACAGAAGTAGCAAGTAAGTTATTAAACAGAGCTTCCCTATTTTTTACTAGTTTTATGCCACGATTTAATACCAGGCACACAATCTCTGGATTTGAGTTGCATGCTAGACACTCCTAATCCAACTAGTGCCGCCAAGAATCGAAGCAAAGACTGTCTAATGCAGCAGGATCTTATTATAAGTCAGTCCCAAATGACACTGGGAAAAAAAAAAAATCAATCTTTTTTATTTTAATCCCCATTTTCCCCTAAATAACAAACTCTGATTCTTTTACAAACTGATGAGGTGCCTATTCTGCAGGCTGTGGGCTGACTGGTGAGCAAAATAAGGAAATGTGCATGAGAAGCTGAAGTGCCTGGCTGGCTATGAAGCAAAACAGAAACCAGAGGCTGTCCACATCAGTGCCTTGCCAGGTCAGTCACACAGACCGCTCTGTGTTCAATGCTTCCCTGGGCAAAACTGCCTATCAGCATTTTACTTGGATATCCAAAAAACACAAGTGTTTTTATGCATTCTTAGAATTAAGGACACATTTCCCAACTTCCTTGATGGATGATTTCTAATAAGGTTCTTAGGAAAAAAAATACTTTGATGACAAAGGATAAATTATGGAAGCCAATATAATTGTCAACCTTGTACCAGCCACAGCTAAATTTCAAAAAACTGGAAAACAATCAACTTCACCATAGACCAAGTACAGAAACAGAGAGAGATTGTTTACACAGCATATAAATAAAGAGTTTTTCACTTATCCTCAAACTGGATTATCCTCTGGCATCCACAGATACCTGTCCTCTCCCATACCTAGAACCCCCTACTCTCATGATCAGGTATCAGGGAATGTTTTTCCTATTCCTCCTCCTTCAGAAGTATCAAATTCAGAAAAGCCATCACACACAGTCCTCTGGAGAGAGATGGCTTCATACTGCAAAAGTGGTCTCTTTTTCCAAAATTCAGAGATTGCACAAGTGATTTAGAACCACATCTGCCTTGCCAAATGTGTGCTGTGGATCTTGAACAGCTCAAAAGCTCTTGGGAAGGTGGAATGATTAACAGTTAACATCTCTCCCCATTTTAGTATAATTGTCTCTCAAATGCAGAATTCTTTCTCACTGCAGCATACCTGAATTAGCAGTAAACATCAGAAACCTCTCCTTACACCTCTCCCCGTTCTGCCTGTGAAGTGAAAAGCAAACTAGTTATCAAGAACCTTTTCTTGTTTGCATTAATTGGAAGTCCAATGGCTATACTGCTCTTTGAGAACGTGGGAGATCTTAGGCACGTGTGGGGATACTGATGTCAATATGCTAAAGGGTGTCTATCAGCCCAGGAAAAAGGGGACCCAATAATGGAGAAGGCTGCCTTTATCTATACATTAGGACATCAGTTCAATCATGTATTTCTCCAAACAGTTATACTATTTCTAAACCTTATTTACAAGCCTCAACTGCAGAGTCTGCAGTCAAGTTTATGATAGCACTGCTCCTATTTTAATGCTCATTCTTTACTTAATAAGTAAATGATACTGCTGGATTTATTTCTGTTCTGTTTGGGAATTGTCATTTTTGGTACTTTGTTCCAGTATCTAGACATGTTCTGTCAGGCAGCATTTTCTGACAAACATATTGTAAAATATTACGCGATTGAAAACATGCGTACAAAACTAAGAGGGAGTGGTGAAGGCATGATTATACCTGAGTTCACATCAGCATTCACACACAGTATCACGATCTTCAGGAGAGCAAGAGGTACACATCCACCAATTTATTCTGTAGCTAAAGTTCCCATACCATCTTTCCCCAAAAGGGGAAAGGACTCACCTGGATTCTTGGGCTTATTTTCCTGAGTGCCATTGCCAACACAGATAACAGATGCTGGTGGACTGACCCCCTGCAATAGGCACCCACCCAGCTAAGGAAAAAAATTGGACAGGCAGCTCAGAGAGGGTAACCCATCCCTGTCAACCCCACCCAGCACACCAGGCAGGACAATGTGAGGGAAGCACACTTGCCTTTAGTAGTAACTTGCCTTCTTTCAGTTTGGGCTGTTCACCAGACTTCTGGACGTCTGGTAGCTTGGGAAATCCTTGCCAAAGGGCTGCTGCCCCTGCATAGAGCAACCCTTGATCACGACAGATCAGCCCCTTCTCAGACAGGACAGCTGCTCAGCCTGACCATTTTCTCCAAGCCCAGCACACCAGCCTGCAGAAGCATCTGCAAACCAGACACAACAGGACAGCTGCTAAAGGATGCATCTGGCAATTGCATCAGCCTTGTCGACACTGGAAGGGCACCTAAATCTCACCTTGGAACAACCAAGGTTGGATTGCAGCTGAGGCAGACAAAATGTGAAAAACACATGGCATCCCATAAGGTTTCAGCCTCTCCATTCTGGTACTAGGCCTCCTTAAGCAGTCATCAGACCTCATTGACAGAAGCAAACCAAGCTCAAATCAAGATTTCTCTCCAAATTTAACAGACTTTCCAGATCTCTACTCTTGCCTTCTCCCATCCTCTAAAACTAGAGAATTTGTTCATATTTTAATGCATTAAGGCAAGGGTTTCTGCCTAAATTTCTTACAAAGGGTCCTTGATTTTAACATTTTTTATTTTCTTAGTGGAGGTTGTTGGTTTGGGGGCTTTTTGGTTCTTTTTTTTTTAGAATCCTTTCTTCAACTACTGCACAACTTTAGGGCATCTAATACTCTTTCCTAAAATAGTCACTTGACATCAATATTTCAAAACATATTGAGATAAATGCATGTTTCGTTACAGTTAGATCACAATGGAACTTCTATAGAAGTATTTCTGATACAAAATGAACCTTTGTAATTAATATTAACAAGACATTTCATATAATAATAGGGTACCATAATGGTTTCAATGTTATTTTAAAGTGTTACTAAACCATCAATTGCTCTAAAAACACAGTGAGGTCTTGCAGCAGAATTTAGATTTAAACACACACTTTTTATAACACTTAACATATTGCACTGTGTGAATCACAGTAAATAAGCCCAATGGGAATGTTTACTGAGACACAAAGAAAGAAGATCTGCATAAGGAACTAGTTTATCATAAACAATACAAATATTTACTCTGTTATTTAATGCGTGCCCAGCATGCCTATCCTTAATGCAGCATTAGCTGACATCAGGCATATGCCATATGCACAAATAATTAATTCAAATTATGTTTTCTTTCAGTGTGTTGTCTCAGAAACGAGCTGAATTAATGCAAAGATATATTCAACAGCAAATACTGAGATGATCTCTCTATGTAACAATGCAGCCATGTCGGTCTTCATGAGCACACAGTTTTTAATAGCTCACCCTCATTGTTATTCCAAGACAAGGGCTGATGGTACATGAAATACTCCTGAAGTGTTCCTCATATAATCACTGGATGACTAATGCAGTGATTTTAAAAACTGACTTGGTTAAACATTTTTTTATAAGTCCTCACAGAGCAAAGTCTTCTGAGCACATCCAGCTCCTTTAACCCAATAATCCCCTCAAGAATAAACATCCAGTGGATTGTCTACAGCAGTTTTACACGGTGCAGGGACAGATAAGCTGTCCACATGCACTCAGGTGATGTCCAACAGAGACACTAGCAGGGTATTTCTAACAAAGACAACAAACTGTGAAGGCATTCCTGAAAGGAATCACTTGTCACCTTTCTGCCATGAATTACTGCTCTGCAATATCCTGTCCTCATGCCATTTCAGATGCAATTTGCTTATAAAAAATTACGCTTGGGCCCAAAGTGCTACATGAAAGAAGTTATAAGCACTTAACTAGTCTTGAAAGGCACATTTCTATGTCATTCCTGTAAAATTTTATTCATATCTTCTCTGAGAGCTGCATGTTACCCCTGTGCTTTTCTGTGTGGTGCCAGTGCCAGCCCTCCACACCTACTAGCTCTCCTTTTCCCATCAGCTTTTCAGCTGATCATGGAAAAGAACTGACTGCTGAAAAAGGAATTTCTCCATCCCAAAATTAGCTTGGAGAAATGCCATATACAGCTGTTGGAAAACAGCTTGGCTTTATCACATTGGCAATCCAAGTAATACTGTAATTCAGTCCATTCAGAAAGATTCAAGGAAAGGAAGCAATGAGATTAAGTAAAGAGACAGCCTTGTTAAGCATTTGCAATGTCCCTAATGGAACGGACCCCATCTGATGTTCTGTGTGTCCCTCAAATTAAGTTACTAATCATACTTCCTTCAAGTTCAGTCCTGCTCATCTGGAAGCTGCTCACATTTCCCACATTATTCATCCATTTAAACACACAAATTTATAACAACACACTAGTGAATCCCATAACTTTCCAGTTTTGTGCAGAAACTGGGGAGAGGTTCACTCTGGCTCTGTCACATATCTAGATCTGATTTGGGACATGGAAGATCTGGAGACAGAATCCTGAGATACCTAAATAGACAGTACCCGTCTGTAAGATTCTTTCTCTCAATTCCTGTGAGGCGGCCAGAAGTGTTTGTAGGTGCCTTACTCACACCTTTGCAAATTTGGCCTTTAGTATTTGTTTGTTTCCAGAGACATGCTGGGCTTCTTGGCAGCAACTCACAGCTCATCACTTCGCTGGGGCTCCCTGTGGCTGCCCAGGTACAGCCTGGACAAAGGAGGCCAGGATTAGCAACACACCTTTTGCTACAAGAGAACAGACTGATGGCAGGGCAGGCACCAACTGGATGGTGCAGGAAAGACCACATTATACCCTTATTTTGGCATTACAGTATGACATACAAAGGAAAAAATCAAGAGTTGGTTGCATACAGTTCAGTCAGACAAGACCTAAAGCAGGCACTCTTAATGGTGTTAAGATGTCTACAAACACCTGAGTAGCATAAATAGCAATATTTGAAACATGTGATCATGCCTGAAACTAAATACAGAAACAAAAAAATGGAAATTATTTATATTTAAACGGCTTTACATTTTAACCTCCTGATCACAGCACGAAAAACTAAATCAAAGGAAAAGCTTGTATTTTATGACACTGCACATTAAGCAACCAAAACAATATCATGCTTAAATGAAGGGTGTATTAGAAACAAACACAGCAGCACACCAAGACCTCTGACAATTTTTTTAGCACACAGTTCTAAAAAACAAACATTAACATAAAAATTTGAAGGTGTACCTAGTTCCCAGTTTTACCATGCTTAGCCCCAAGGAGACACACTTATCCATTTATTGTTTGAAAAAGCTGCCAAGACTAATACAGAAAATTTATTTTAGACTCAGCTTTATTTTACTCTCAAGATAGTAAAGTAAAAACGACCTTTCACATGAAACCAAAGGCACTGGAAGTACTTTCACATGCACTTGAATTCTTGGAACTACAAGCTGTTTCTTGGTTTTCTATATTAATGTTTTGAACCATTATCAAGTGTGTTTTACCAATCAAACATGGAATACAAAATAAGAATCCACAAGCACAAGAACCACTTTACAAAGGCCATCAGAGCATGAAACTGATTTTGACAGGTCAGACATGATCTATCCAGCTCCATGATTATAGCAGGACAAGGGCTGTGTTTAAGACCAATAGATACAACTGAGGTTTCCAAGGGAAAACTTTTCCAAAGGAAGCCTTTCCCAAAAACAGTACATGCTTAAGGTGACCAGCAGGTAGATGTATCTGGTACATATGCAGTTCTAACATAAATGATAAAAATATGTTAAAGCAAGCAAAATATTCTATTGTTTTACCAAAATATAGGAACTTTATGGTATGAAAACCAACAATAACAATTTTCTTTCACATATGATCAAGCAAAAAGAAGAAATTAATATGACAGCTTTCCTTATCTAAAGTACAAGGGGTTATCACAGACAACAGCAAAAAAAAAAAGTCATGCTGAAACTATGAAATATACCTTGCTAGTGTACTTTTAAAGTCATAACTTACTATGGGAAATCAGCATTCACAAGCATAAATTTGTTTCTGTATAAATCACTGCCCAGTGACATTTGATTCCTTCCTAACAAACCTGTATTTAAGAGGAAAGTCATAAAACTGAAAAAAAATGGCAATAACTAATTCATGGCTTGGTGCTCTATTAGTAATTAATAAATTCACCTAGCAATATGCAGAACCTAGTCATCTGCCATTTTTTATTTATTTCACTTCATTTTCTGTATCTTCCATGTACTCTGGGGCAGTCATACGTAGTGCCTTTACCTTGCCTGCAGAACACTAGTGATTCCTCATTGTACTTCAGCATTTCAGGCATCATCTTTACTGCATCATTAAATGCACACAAAATAAATACATCTTGTAATGCAGTGCAGAGTGTAGTACTTAACAAAGGCCCTCAACTGTTTCACAAATAGCTATCAAGTTTCTGATGTTCAATGTGTTCATCTATATTTCATTATCTAGGATGGGATTTCATTTGCTTGGGAGTATTTTGGCCTTAAAAAGCTCCAAAAATACGTTCATCAAACTCAAAGGGGAGCTTTTGAATCGTATTCATGGCAGGGAGATACATAATAAATGGATCCTGACAACTTCTCTCTCTTTTGCCACTTAATGAGTAACCATCTAAGTCAGGAAGAGCCCTGATGGAAGGCAAAAATATTCCAAAATAAAGAGACTCTTGTAGAGATCACTACATCATTTGAACCTTTCCTCCTCTCACAGCAAGTCAAACACCCAAGTGATCCAAGCTGAAAGCCAGAGAGAGCAGGAAAGGCACTTTCTTGAAGCAGGCAGGTACGAAGTTGCTTGGAGCTTTGCAAATTGCAGAAAACACACAACATTCTACCACTTCCTGCATTACACATCTCATACATTAATTTAACAACAAATTATGATCAGTCTCCAGGCACTGATCTAGTAAAAATCATGCATCAGCAGCAGTGTCAGCCATTGTTGTATAATGGCCTTCCTTCCTTACTTCCCCAGAGGTTCTAAGGAAGAATGAAGATGAGGGAAAGAAGCAAGATTTTGTTCCTATTCCATTTCTATGCTTGCTCCTGTGAGAGAAGAAGCAAGAGTCCTGGACCCAAAAACGGTCCCTATTTCCCCTCAACTTTCTATGCAGTCTCTGCTAATACATCTGATACTGCATTTTATTGTTTTTTTTCTATGTATGTCTTAATATTGACAGATATCATGGTGGTGCACAGAACTCTAATAACAAGTATATAGGCTCTGGAAGAGCAAAAGCTCAATATTCAAGCAAAAATAAAGAATGCTCAAAAAACCCCAATTCTGGCATCTGGCTGTGCCTTGGTATCCACTGTAATGCCCAAAGAGAAGGCACTCTCAACTCCCCTCTTATACATCAATGTCACTTCAACAAGAACAGACTAATTTATCTATGCTGCCAAGTACAGAATCCCCCACTCGGGTGCTGCAATTTGCCCGACTGTTTTAGGACATTTTAAGCAACAGCATTGACAGCAGCACAGTTTCCAGTCGACGGGACCATTTCCAGGGGGTCAGAGATGGTGTTTGGTTGCAGCAGAGTTCCACTCAGAAGGGAAAAGCCTGCCCCGTGGCACACTGCTGTAACTCACAAGGAGCAGTAATTCAGTCATTCATTGACTTGCACACAGGTGGCAGGCTCCAGTTTAACAGCCAAGCCCTTCCGGGAACAACCCATCAGCTTCCTCAGTGCACTCTCCTGGAGTGGCATCATTCAGCTGTGGTGCCACTGAGATGCAGTGGGAAGGTAAGAGCCCCTGGTATTTGAGGTGGCTATCCCAATTCACATGCTTAGCATTTCTTGAGAAATCTACAAACCCTTCAACTTCCTTGCAAAAGAGATCAATAATTCACTATACTGCATAATTTAATTCAATTCCTGTTGATAACAAGAAGATACAAGAGGGTAATTTTGATGTTTTCTGTCACAAATTCTGGGGTTTTAATTTACATGTTCCTACTGGTACTACCTTATTTTGCTTTTTTTTCTGGCCTTTGCAACATGATTTCAGGCAATATCTCTCAAGACAGGCACATACACCTGACAGTTTTAATAGGGCAACTGAGAGAAAGTTTCACCAGTACCACTCAGTATTAACCTAAAAATCTTTTTGCTTTATTTTTTTTCTCATTTTCATCACTGGAAGCATGCAAAGTGAAGTTTGATGCCGATATTTTAATACACATTTTCTAAAATATTACCATAAACATCATGAGAGGGAAAATAATTTTAATAATAGTGAAACAAGTCTCGGCCTGGAAACTGCAAAAATGTGTCTTTTTTAGCATTTTCAGCTAACTTAAACTCAGTTTGGTAGAAAATTAAACTGTGGGTGTTACAATATGTAACCGGCAATGGTATCACTGGGTCCAGTAATAGTACAAAACTGAATACAACTTTCAGACTTGTACTTTTGAATTCTAACATACTGCAATTGAAGGGGCAGCGACAGAAGGGGAACAGCAGTTCATCAGTAACCTCAGGAAACTGCAGGCAAATTCAGAAGTTTAGCATTGTTTGTTGGTTTGGTTTTTTATACTTCTTTCTTCCTCTCACCTCAGATTCCACATATAGTCTCTTTCAGTGTTAAAATGTTCATTCTTACTGGTTTGGTTTCTGCTGAGAAAATTAGTTTATTACCAGTCCTTCACAATAATTTTTCATGATACTCCTCTGCAGGAGGAGGATAACTTTTAATGTCAGTGTGAATATGGTCCTGTATATCTGTAGCACTGAATTTATAGCACACATGTGGAAAATCTTGTAAACTGCCCTTTTCTTGATAGACTGTGCAGTAAACTGTACAGTATTTTAATTAATTTCTTAATTACAAACCTCAAGTGTGGTAGTTGAAATCTCACACGCATGCAGAGCTGAGATTGTTGCTTTAGCCAGACTAACACAAGGCAGATCAAGGCAGAAATGCTCAAAATATGGAGAACCAGCTGGAAAGATAGATACTGGCTCTTGCTTGCTTTTACTCACTTCCTATTTTATTCCTTCTCTGATAATTACCAGATTACTTCTTCCGAGCCTTATGTTTTAACCTTCTAAAAATCTCAGAAGCCTGAAACACCACAACAGAGGAATTAGTATCAAACCAGGGACATTCAGCTGACTGAGTTACTTAGCAGTTGTATTTCATGATAAAAGCAATGATTTGTGTATTTGGTGTCACTGACTGATCCAGGTACCTGCTGTCACAGATGCATGTGAAGCAGGACATTTAGGTGCCGTGAGCAGTGAGTCATGCAGAAATTTCCAGTTCTGTTACATGGCCACAGAGCAAACAATTTTCTCTCAGATTTTACTCACCTGAGTATGAGTTCCCATTGCTGATCTTTATTCTTGTTGAATAGGTTGAACACTATGGGCTTATCAACCTAAATCATCTTATAGTGACAAAACTACATATAAGAATGGCACAGAAGACCAGCCTATCACTTCAGACCAAGTTCCTATCTCATGCTATTTTCAACAGCAGCCAGATGTGTAGGCCCTTTGGAAGAAAATATGGTCTTTGCTCCTTTCCTCTGAGAGCTTGTAACAGTTGGAGGTAAAATGTTTCCTGAGCTCAATGACGTTGCTTTAATTATGAAATCCCCAAGTTCCCAATCCTCCTAAGTTCCCATCCAATTTTCTCCTGAAGGTAAGGCAGAAAATATGATTTGGAAGATGTTCTTTCAAAATACTTTGGGCTCTTGCCTGACTTCTCATGTGCCTAACAGCTTGGACCTGGGCAAATCTCAGCCCGAGTATTTCAGAAGGACAAGACCAGTTCCTATGCCTGACAGAAGAGCATTCACGTGAGTCACTACAGCAACAGTGGCTCCAAGTGCTGCATTTGCACATTCCCCAGGTACCCACACAGATTAGCTAAGCATGGCACCAGCATGGAGCTGAGTCCTCTGCAGCAAACAGAACTGATGGAGCCTGAAGAGCACAGGCTCTGTCAAACACTGTTACAAAGACAGATTTTAATAAATAGCAATTAGACATGCCAACCACGACCACACTGAGGGCTATGGGAACAGGTGCCAGCTGCAGAGCCACTCCTGCAGTTAATCCTGCAGAGGTAGGGCTACGTGGGCAGCAGCACAGCCCTGCCTCTGGCGGCCCTTGTTGTGCCCTGCCTGTCCCTGTGCTACCCTCACCATCCTCACTGCCAGTCTGCACTGCTTTATACTTCCCAGCCACACTTAAAACTTGCACCCTGCCCTTCCAAGCAAGGCCCACTATCTACACTCTGAGAAGATCTGTGACTAGCTTAATACTTCATTTTTGGATGACTAAAATTAGGCAAAAGTCTGCCACTCCCTTCTACTTCTTTAAAGCTTTTAATACATTTTATTCTGCTCTTATGCAAAATATGCCTGCTGCAACAGCTTGCAACCAAAGCAAAAATGTAAGGCACCAAGATTTTGCAGAGAGGAGTTGTGTATGAGCTGAGGAAGAACCAGACTCCTGTTCAGCTGGGAGATGGCACCAGGGAGGTGGCTGGGGCTGTTCCCCCCCAGAGCCATGCAGCCACTCTGGGGCTTGGCCTTGGCTGCAGCAGCACACAGTGGGGATGTGCAGCACAACCACACCTGTTTTGCTGCATGCAGAGAATTCTGCATCCTCCCTTTGTGCAGGAGCATCCTGTGCAACTCTACAAAGAGGTTACTGCCCACAGCACACGGGAGTTTTGTGGGGTTTGCTATTCCTAGTAGTATCCCTACAACTCCAGTGCTGCTTTACATTGGATGCCAAGCGTAGTGCTGCTGGTTGATAGTACAGCAGTATATGCCAGACATGTTGGGGTTTTAAAAAAATGTTTAAAAAGCAGTAATAATGGTGCGGTCTCCCGAGAATACATTTATTTCTGCAGTATAAAATAAAATTAAATTCTTCAATCTCAAAAACTATTAAAAGGTTGTATTTAACATGCATGAAGCATTAAAAAGACATCAAAATTAAAATAATCTCATAAATCTCTTCATTTAAAAGACTTATTAGAATACAGATAGAGGCAGAAAACAGCTGCCCTGCAGACTAAAGCAGTAAATTATTACTATTTTAACTTTTTTTTCATTTTCATCATTGAAATTTTCCTCACAGAATTACTGCAGTAGTATAAAAAGACCAACTGCCCCTATATTTAACATGTGAATAGTAAATTATTTTTCAGTGGACTTCACAACAGATAAGCTGTATATTCTTTCAAATGTCAGCAGACTATAGGATCGTTTCCAGACAAAGGAGGTGGGGAATGTTTTCAGAAATCACTATTGCATGCAAAACTATAGAATTAATCAGCAATTCATTCTCTTTAACACACAGCAGCGGGAAACTGCAGCAATTGTGATCCAGCACTCCAAACTCCTCCCGCACTCTCTTGGCTATTAATTTTTAACAGAATTTCAAAGTTAGGTATATTTAAATGTTAGCAGGCTGACTTGTGAATTGCTAAGTATAAAACAGCTCCAGGAAGTTTGCTTGTTTAGGGACCTAATCATCATGTTAAGAATTTCCATTTAGTCAGGAATTAAGCTTCTCTTAAAAGCAGAGAGCCATCATCTCATTGGGCAATGCTGAGATTGGTACAAGAAGGTTCAAGGGCAAAGGAGGAGGACAAGTGAGATAAGAAAATCAATCAGTAATATTCAACTTTTTAAAACTGACAGACAAATTAAATTTTTCAGCAAGTGCCCTCATTCCTCAGACCATCATTTGTCAGTCTTGATGATACCAGAGCATTCCTTGGAGTACAATTAAACATTAATGCTGATTGCTCCTCAAAGTAGCTCAATCCAGGGAGAAGGCAAAGAAAAAACCCATGGGAAGGAGGGTTCACACCATTTATCCTCCATCTTATCAGTTTTCCACTGGTATGATCTTGGAACATCCAGGCTGTTGATATCCAAGCAGATTACAGAAGGAAATGCTAAGGATGCAGAAAACTAGGGAAATGAACAACAACCAACAACAAAGCCAGCAAGGGGGAATGGAGGAAAGAAGTTAAATCAAAAGGATAAAGAGTGCTCCCACATAGTAATTTGCTGGTTTTGCTTCACTGCAAATTATATCATATGATATTATAAACCACTTTTCCTGACAGCAGTGTGCATTACTGTGCACTGTAACTTCCTTCCTGCTTACAAGAGATAAGATTAGTAAACGTTTGCTTTATTAACAACAAGTTGAAATGCTATTAAACCAACTTAATTGATGGTACAGTTACACGGACTCTGCTTCTTGTTTATATTTTTCAAAACTTACACCTACAACAGAGGTTGACTTCTCTCCAAAAAAAATTTTAAAAAAACAAACCCCATCCGCTGTTCTAATTTCTCCCAACACCAGCACCTGTTTGGATTGTGTAAAGATCCTTAGCTGTAACTCCAACAAGGGTAACAGAAGTGCTGAAGGATAAAAACTCAATGTATTTTATTTACCTTTCTTATTGCTAGACTACCATTATGTTTGGTCAGTGAGTTTCATGTTTTGGGCTTCAAATAAAGCAAGTAGTCAACCAGAAGGCATAGTTTAAACCCAGTGGATTAGTGCATCATCAATAAAAAACCACTTCTGCCCTTCTTTCACTTTAGCCTAAGGTTAGCTTCCCCATGAGTGGCTCTGGATGCTTCTGTAACCTTCCCTGCAAAATGCTTATGCAGAAGAACATTGTGTGTTGTACAGCTGCTTCAGGAAACTGCTGATAATGCCAAGCTTAAATGTACATCACTAAGAACACACCAACTCTTCTGCAAACCCAGAGAAGAACTCTATGGGGAACAGAAAAACCCTTAATTTAACTGCCAATGTAAACTGCAAAAGATGATGGTGCTGCTCATCTGACAGGGTTCCTGTTCCGCTTTGTTGGTTCCTTCTCCTACGCCTGAACCTAACTAATCATTGTTATTTACAGCAAATAACACACAATTTAAAAGTTAATCTATTTTTTAAAAGCTGCAAAGCAAGTCAACTATACAAATCTCTAAGTGTAATTCCCACTTAATATAAATATACCAGATAAATTACAAGCCAGATCTTATTTAGTTAGTAATACCTTGACAAGCAACATTATTAAACCTTTAATTTATTATGTCTCCAATTGATCAGTCTCTTACCTGATTGTTATAAGAACATAACGATCGGTACACAGTTGTCAAGACTGTCATGTACACAAGATAGTAAAAGCCCAAAAGAAATTCAGTCTTTTCTTCATAAAATCCATCAAAATCTATTTTTTATTTACATACAATGATCATATGCAGCTAACACGGTCTGAAGAAAGACAGTCAGTAATTATGCTTCCTTACAGCATTTTTTCTTTTAACAACTTTGACATAATAAATTTTGATGTCTGCTGGAATCTTATCAAAATTACAGTCATAGGACTGCAGGCTCTATTATGTTAGTCCACATGATGGGAGGTGGGGAGCTGACTGGCTCACAAGAAATTTATTTTGATTACATGACATTATTTTACATTTCAATCACATGGTGACCTGGCTGGTATAGTGTCAGAGTGAAAGATGAGTTTGTATTCAGGGCTTCAAATGTTACAAGAAAAAAAAATCCTAGCAGTATTTCTTATGACTTATGAGATGAAGCAGTAGAAATCACTTGATGTAGCAAATTGTAAGTTTGAAGGATTTACACAGCTAGATCCTCTGTAAACTCAGGATAGTCTCATTCACATCAACAAAAAATACTGCCCAAGAATCTGACGCTCCATCATCTCATACACTACCAAGGTTCTGCAGAAAGTAAACTTCAGTGTTAGCAAAATGCCTCCATCCTTCTTTATTATGAAGGAGAAAGCCAGAACTGAATACTGATGCCCAATCCTTAGCATACACTAAAAATGAAATACACTTTCCTTGTGGGCCTGTGAAATCACCTTTTCATCCACTTGTATACTCATCTTCAGTGAATGGGAAACCCATCAGAGCTGGAAATGGTCACAGCACTGAGGGTTCAGCCAGAGAATTCCTTGGCATAAGGAATTACTTTTTAAACTAAAATCTGAAATGCAACTGTACTATATAGTACTCTGTGTATACACACAAAAAAATCTCTCTCTCTGTATATACACACAATTTTATAAAGATCCAGTGAAGTGCAGTCTGTAAGACCAAATGATTGCAGTCCCCATTGTCAGGCTTCTGGTGCAGGAAAGCAGAAGCTGTCTGTAAAAGGGAATACGGAGGTATTTGCTAACATTACACATCCTTTTTGCAAGGCATAACTGTGCAAACAGTTTAAGGTCTGCACACTGTTAAACCCTTATCCCTGAAGATGCTGTGAGAATTCCAATTAATTTTAGACTTCATTTAGCAACTTGAATATATTAGGAAAGCAATCATCACAACATCCTGCAGAGTACTTCACACAGCTCTGTATCACAAAGTGAAGGCTCACCCTTAGATAAAAAGGTGCAACAAATACTCAAGGTAAACCAATCTCTCACTGGGAATTAGCAGGGTGTGGAGATCCACACCTCAGTTTGATGGTTTCACTCAGACTCTTGGGAGAAAATCAGAGAAGTGGGATCACAGGAACAGGTGTTCCTAGTCCAGGCCCACACTGGCCTAGAATCAAGTGATTCTTGTGACAGGGGGTCCCTGAGGCTGCTCAGATCAGTGTCTGCTCCTACAAAGAGGCAGCAGCTCAGGTCTCTGCAAGGCACCTGCAACCAGCCTTTCACACAGAGCCAACAGAACAGGTCATTCTGAAGGAAGCACCACGTATCAGCTATGATCTTTTAGGGAATCTGCAGTGGTATGTACTTTATAGCATATTCTTCTTCTCAGTGGGGTTCTCTACTGCATTGCTTGAAATCCCAGCACACGCAATCAGCATTTCACCTAACATACTACGACCACATTCCCAGCCAGGCAGCTGTGAGAACAGTTTTTTACCTCCACTTTTCTGTCTAACAGGACCTTATACTGCCTGTTGGCTTGACTTTTCCAGTTTTTTTTATTTTTAGAAAGAATCATACTAGGAAAAAACATAGTGGAGGGCCAATCTGGGAAGACAGGAAGATCCCAGATGGTGTTAGTTGTCATAGATTGACTACAGTGCCATGACAACTCACAGCAGCTGAGCTGAGGGCCTGCTCCACTCCATTCCATCACATTGAATATTATGTTACATTTTAATGCATATTTACTAGGTTCACATTTGTCCCCCTGCTTCAACAGTGAAGCTTTGATTTAGCTCAGTGCATCTGTGAGGCTGAAATTCCTGGTTATCCAAACTCCTAATTGTCTTCTGGTTTAGGACACTCCCATGAGACCCTCAGATAACCATGTTTCCCCTGTATAACACAGCAGTCCTATAACCACATTATAATGCAGTTTTGTCTCACCTATAAAGGTCAGGGCCATAACACAATTTAGCAGTGAGGGTAAAATATGATTTACTTCCATCCACAGGCAAGACCAAATCACGTTATAACACTGAGGGTAGGGGAAAAACTATCAGGTTACAGCACAATCCTCCAAAGTCATTTTGCCTGTTACAACCATAAACTCTGCGTTAGCACCTGATAGCAGAGGGAGCACAGTACTTAAGCAGGCTATCTCAGTTCCTGGGGAAAATATAACTCTGCATGCTGTTCAGGGAATCCATAATTTCAACTGCTGATAATGCAGAGAGTGGCCAAGACCTCTATGAGCCCCATCTACTGAAATCAATGAAGCCAGAAGAGGCACCAAGGTCATCAATTAATTGTTTGTGTATGATATTTCATGATCTCATAACTAACAATGTAAATATTCATTTCACTCCTGACCCCTCCAACCAAAACCACTGAGATCTCTTACAGAGCATGTGCTAGAAGACTCCAGTGGACGTTCCTGGAGCACTCAGCACTTCATCTGCTTTTACTGTAGGAGGCCCCACTGGGACAGATCAGCCTAAGTTCCAGATGCCTACACTCCACCTTGGGATCAGACTCCACAATGCAAAACACAGAAACCAATTCCCATGCAGCCTCTCAGCTTTGTCACACCATGAAATTCTCAGTTGTGGTGGGGGTCTAACTGCCTTCTCATACCCACCATTCCTCTTCAAAGAATTTTCAAAGGAATAAAGCAGCAAACTCTGAGTCTGAAACTAGGCTAATCCACTTCTGACTGCTTTCACCCAGGTATGAGCCACCATCTTGCCTTCATGGTCAGTGTGTCAGGCTCCATTCTTGCAGCTCAGCCTGCTTTCTTAGCTCTGCAGGAAATCTGGGACCTCACCCAGATGTCTCTGCAATGGCATCTATCTGAGAGCATCTCCACAAACCTGGATCCAACACGATAGATTTGGAGTGCCTGCACCTTTCTGGGCTAGCAAATAGAGGCTTCAGCTACCTCAGTTCAGGCAACTGAATGATGCCTTGATGATTTCTTCAAATATCTAGCTTGTACAGTACAGTTATAGAGTTCTACAAGTCATTCTGGAGGTCTTAATAGAGGAGAGGCATGACATTAAAACTTTCAAATGGTAGTCCACTGACCTGGGAACAAGGCTGAAGCAAACACAAATCAAGCAGAATTTCAAACCTAGACTTCAAAACTGGAAGAAAATCTCATTCTCTACCCTAAGACCTCACTACAATATTTCCCTGGACCTTCAAAAAACAGCTTATATACGGACTCTAAGATAAACATAGCTAAGTGCAATACTGGGTAAGTAAATATATTAAAAATATCAGTCAAAGATCCAGCAAAACTGCTCTTGCTGTTGAACCTCAAAAATCTGTTTGAATGAGTGCTAAAGAACATGACAATGTGGGGAAGAGTCCAAGCACATGGGCAATCACATTCATTTCAGGAGACTGTAAGTCTACTCTGGTCACAGTTTGTAACCCTAGGCAAGTTAATTACCTTATCTGTGCCTCAGTTTCCTCATTAGTAAACCACAATACACACTCAGATTTGCACACTGGCTGGCTACATTACACTTTCAAACCACATGGACCCATCCTACCAGGCCTGCCAAGCTCACAAGGACCACATAATTAAGGAGATGTGTATGGGGCTACTTGGGCTCCTCAAGGTGTGCAGAAACAGCTCTTCATTTTCAGTTTTCTTTTTTAAAATCTTGCTTGTTCCCTTACAACACTTCTTTGTAGCTGCTTAGTATTCATTCTAAAATACATAAAACAACAGAGTCAGAAAGATCTTAAAATTTACTTAAGATGTAATTCTAACAAAGTTCTTCCTCCATGCAAAGTAACTGGCAGTGAATGTTTGGTAACTTTGACATGAAAAAAAGGGAAGAGATAAAATGCTTTTATGCAAATTTGATTTCCCTATAATAATCTAGAGCTATTCTGCTAGAAGGAATTATCTCCGCAGGCTGGCAGCTGCAGTAGGCAGTGAATTAAAAATGGCTCTGTATATGGGAAAATCTGTTCTATAATCAGTGCTATTCTTAGAGAGGACATCAATCTCAGCAGCTCCCACGATGCTCTCTTCATGTGAATGACATAGCACTATGATGTAGAAACTCCCATTACATCACCAGCATTGATTTCCTGAGCACAAGGAATACGCCACTAACACAAAGGGAAATTTTTTTCAGGAGTGATTGTATGATTTTGTATTTTGCATTTTAAAATCTGTAGCAGTAAGTAACCTTATAAAAAAATTCAACAATAATTCATGCAACTGGACTTGACCTGCACATTCTCACTGCAAGGCTCCAGTTTCTGCTTGCTGTTCTTATACCATAAGCTCCATTCCCAGGTCAAAAAACATCAAGATAGCAGATATTGCATGACTTTCTTTGAACATTAAAAAGGCACATGCCAGGGGAAATTATCTTACAAAGTAAACCTGCTGCAGTTCTACACATAAAATGCCACTAGTGATGCAGCTGTGTGACCACCAAACAAAACCACAACACGCATCTATGCCTCACAGATTGTATTTCAGCCTGAGCTTGTGTGCTGGGTGTAGGATCCAGTCTCACTGTCAAATCAAAGGAAGTTATATTATAAATAACATCTCCCATGCACAAAACAATGATTCCCAGCTACATCTGACTCTAGTGTTTCCCCAGTAATCTTTGTCCTCATGCTTCACACGTACCGTAATCCTTCTTCTACTGTGTCACAAGCACTGTAAACCATCGCAGCTTGAGTGATGGATTTGAAAATTAAACAACCTAGGGGGGCTCACTGTTTTTAAAAATCATTTTATGTATCATTTTACAATAACTTTAGGTAACCTGACATGAATGCTAAGCAACTGGATCTATTAATTCAAGATTTACTCTCCTGTGTTACAGTCTTTCCTGACAAACTGACTTGCAGAAACGTACAAACTGCACTGAAAAAAACTAAACAAAATATATTGAAAAATGGCCAAATAACCTCTCCAATTCATGGGAATTCCTCAGATATTCACATCTTTGGTACTTTCATGAGGCACAAAAGTTTCCAAAACAGAAAGTGTTTTTTCTTCAAAAAATTAAATCTCCTCAAACATTTAAGTGAGATAGTACACCTTAACCAGAGAAATGGGATTTGATGTTGCTAGTTAACACTAGAAGTCCTTAAAAACCATGCCCCTCCTTTTCTTACATCATGAAACTGTGTTTGCATCACCTAAACACGTCACTCTTCTGTTGCATTAATATCCTGAGAGTTCTTCCATTGCTTTCTTGTGGGGGTTTGTCATTACAACAGCCTGGGCTCTCTGCCAATTGCAGGCACATGTCCCTCCACCCCTTAACTCTCAGATGCCACAAAGAGGCAGGCTTTCCTATTCTGTAGGGATAATACTGAACACTGCACTTCCCTGGGAACTCCATGCCTGACAACTCTGTGGGGTTAATCTAAAAAACAGCTGCATCCATTTTGTTCATCTCTCTCTGTAGATAAACTGCAAATTGCATTTGAAAATAAAATAAGTTATTTCTAACCTTTCAGCAGGCAGCCAATATCTTGGTAAAAAAAGGACATAATTTATGACACTGATGATGTATGGCTGCTTTCCAGAGACTGTAAACCAGTTTCCAGCCTGCTTTAATGCTAATTTAACAATCAAAGAGTTTCGCTATTTAAATAAGCATTAAATAAAATGCAAGTTTTTGAGTGAAGTTGGGCCCTGGATTGGCAACACAAACTCAGTGGTTCCTAGCCACTCTAGAAACACGTAAATAGCAGTAGTATTTTATTCCCTATGCTTGGAACACTATGCTCCTCTTTCCATCTGACCTGTAGGTCTCTGATTAGGGAAAAAACCCTCTGTGCAAGAGAGGAAGTGCCATGGGGCACATCTAAAGTCAGGTCAGTCAGGAAAGTGGGAGCAGGACGTGCTCATGTGGAATAAGTGAGAGATTCTGAACCCAGAATTTGCTGATTCCAAAGGATCCATAGCAGGCTGGAGGAATCTTGATGTTCCTTTTCCACAGTCCAGTCCCAAATGAAAAGCTTTGACAGGATTTAACTAGCCTACCCTGACTTACACTATTTAAAATACCTACATCAAATCTCTCTATTTACAAACAGGGCAGAAAATTTTGACATCTCCGACCTATTAACTTGAAGTCTCTTCTTCACCAGACTTGGAAGTTGGGGCCCAAAACTGAGGTCCAAAGCATACAAAACTCATTGTTTGCTTACAGTACTGCCCCAAACCTACAGCTGCTATGGAGGGCTGAGACAGAGAATCAGGTCATTAAACTGCAACATCTTGCAAAAGGACAGAGGTGATGCCCTTTCCAGATAAAGCATGACTGTGCAGCTTTACCTGTAGCTTCCAAGTTGCAGGACTGTGTCTCACCTGTGACTGGTACAGGGCTCTGTGCTCTGCAAGGGCCACTGAGCACCAGCACCCCTGGCTGTGGAAGGAAACAAGGCTGGGCAAGACCAATGGGCCAGTTTTGATGTTTCTGATGAGAGGCATCTCAAGGATCCTGATCAGCCATGTGAAGATTGCAGTAGTGCAGCTCCCAGAATGGGCATCCCCCTAAAGCAGCTAGATTTGCCATAGTGACATGGGTGGCCACACCACAATCACCTCTGAGTTTAAACTACACCAATATGACAGAAATTGTTTCTCTATACATCCCCTGAAAGGCAGCCTAATTTCCATCTTCTGTCATTGCAGCATTTCATTTCCATGTTGAATTCATTCTTCCTCTAACAGGATTTTAGCCCCATGCAGGACAACCCAACCTGCAGTGGGCAAGATTCAGTGGTGACAAATATGTCTATAAAATCTGTAACTGAGTGAGATTTTAAATATTAAAGCTTAATTAAGAGTGTATCTGTCAGCCTGATTTAGTTGGATACAAGTTTTAATTTTAATTTAAAACTAATACTTTTATTTCCAAATATGTCTTGGAAAAAAAAAACCCTTTTAGGGGGGGATCTCTGGGATCCTGGTAGCAGTCCATTAGCTGTCAAATGGAGACCTGCTGAGCTGCCCATCCTGCACTTTTATTAACTAACTTTTGTCACCTCCATCCTTACTGCTTGAAGATGCACCTCCACACATAAACAGCATGATTACATTCCAGTGACTATCCAGTCCTGTGATGTTAATGATAATATGCTTTTTTGCTCCTCAGCTCTGAAAAGCTTACCTAGCCAGAATTCAATTTGTTGTACCTTTTAGGTCATCACCAGAATTGAATTCTAAAACAAATCAGTTACCTCTATGCACGACCAAAATGGGTTGAATGTACCTGTTTGCTCAATCATCTTACCAACTGGGACAAAACATTAAAAAGAAGCCCATTTTTGCTAAATTCAAAAATAAAAAATATTCTTGTAATTGAAATAGCTATTCTACACTACTCACTGGGACAATAAATAAGAAACATAGCTCTATTACTTTTCTAAAGACAAACAACGCAAATATGATTGAAATTTAAGCCACATTAGATTTCAGCCTTTTCCATTCTACGAGGATACTGCCTGAGATTTTCTACTCAGAAGCACAGGAAAAGCAGAGAGGTCACACACCAGCACACCACCTAAGATTACCTGGAGGTGAAGTCATGATTCTGATACAAAGCCTTAGGTCCCACATAATAGACAGTCCATAAAATTGACCTAGTAACTCAAGCACAAAGCCTGTACTTCCTAAGCTACTTGCAGGGTATCTTTTAGAAAAATATTCTACTTTCATTTAAAGATGTCCACTGACACAGGAGTTGCTACATGATGAAGTAATTAGGTTTGATGATAAGCTGAAGTGTAAAAATACAGCACAAGTAGTTGCAGTTTTCTAATTTCTGCTACTGGATGTTAAAAGCTACGTGTTTATTTCAAGAATGAAAAATTTCCTAGTCAAAAAACTCTCCTTATGGAAGGAAGGGCAGACCTAAAGAAAATACCTTCTAAAAGGTATGGAGCTACATCCACACCAACAGGTTTTTTGTAGGTTACTAAACCTATTTTTAAGATTTTAATTTAATATATACACACCTCAAATATTCAACTTCTATACTCACTTTTGCCACTGGTACTTCTCAAATTAATTCTGGTCCAAACTCAGGCATAAAAAAGCCTATTGCAAGTGTTGGCCTTGTGGTTTTGCCCTTTACTGCTCACCTTTGGCAGTAAAGAGAGCAAGCTTCAGCGAGTGAAGAGAGAAACTACAGCATACACTACCCAACCAACCTTCATCTGTGAAGTTCTAGTAATGTTCTCATCCAGTTCTTCCAGTGAGTGGCTACAAAAGGGCATCCCTTTGCTGGTAAATACCAAGATGAGCAACCTGCTTCATCTCCTCTGTGTTAAGGCTTCAGTAGGTCAAAAGCAGCAGACCACAGTTGGCTCACACCAATCCAGCTCAAAAAGGCTTGGTGGCGCCTCCATCTCAACTCCATGCTCAATGATGAAATGACACGAGAAAACGCTTTGAGGTCCAGCTGCTGTTTGTCTCAAAGTTCATGACTGCATGCTCTGAAGTGGCACAATGCAAACCAAGCTTACAAACCTTTGCCGCCTACAGCTCCTTCACACGCCCAGCCCAAAAAGTGCCCAGGCGGCAGTTCCAGCGTGGAGGAACAGTGACACCTAGCGCCCGGCGCCGCTGTTCGCCAGCTGCGGGGACACCGCACATCTGGCCACCAAGCGCCGCGCCTCCAGCTCCTCACCACTGCTCCAAGGAACTTCTGACATCCTGCGTGCCTTCACACCCAGGGTGAAAGACAAAGGAAGGAGACTTTACCCAGATGCAGGAATCGGGAGCAGGAAAGGACAGGCAGCCTCAGAGAAAAGCAGGTCTTGGAACTCAGCGATTTACAGACCCCCATCGTTCAAAAGTGTAGTGATATCTGGATAAAATATCATTAGAAACACAAAGGTTACAAAGGAACCGTGGTATTTTATATTTGTATGAAGTGCTCAATCTATATTTCATGTTGGAAAAGTCACCAATTTTTGTGACTGAATTACACCCTTGGACTTTACGGAAGACTGCGTATTGCACCACTGTGTGTATGCTCTGCTCTCCAAAATTACGAGGTAACAATGATTTGCTGAAAACCAGAAATCCTTTACATTAAAATAGAGTTTTTCAATAAAACAATATACCTTTGAATAGTATCTGTACCATAGTTAATTATGCTATATTTTAAAAAGGTTAAGATATGATATGCAGTCTTTTTAATTAAAGTTTAACATACATTAACATTTCTAGATGAAAACCTGCCATTCTGAGAACAGTTTTAAATTCTGCTTTGATTTTTTTTTTCCAGAGCACTGAAGCTATCATATAACTGAAAAAAGGACTAACAAAGTCAGATTCTTTGGTAATTAATTTGGTGTCCTAGTGCAGACATATGAAATTCTATCAGCATTATCTTGACAGGCATGTCAACTCTTCTGAAAAAATCCCTATCCATTATTTTATAGGCTTTATTACAATTTTCCATTTTTATTAGATATCCAATCTGTACAATACAAGTTGTACTTTATGAAATTAAGCATAATATAAAGTTAGTTATTAGCGCCAGGAAATAACAACAGCATTGCCAGTATAAAAGGAGCATAAACTGCAAGATAATTGGGTCAGATTTTGCACAGTATCTTTATTGCATCAGATCTACAACACTCTATTGCACAATTGTTACTTTCTTTGCAGCTTTGCAATTCATATTATATGAATTACAACTATCTGAGAGGTATCATAACTTCCATACTATTGCAAAAAATAATATTGGAAACCACAAGGAGCAAGAAAAAGCAAAGAATGAAAACCTCTTTGCATTTGTAAATGATTAAGTAGGCATTCCTGCTATCCTAATACACAGTACCAAGTACGACAGAAATCTTATCAAAATTGGTCAGCAGGACTGTAAGCATCTTTAGCTTGATCATTACAGTATGGAAAAAATTTAACTCCTGAAAACCCTGATCTGTTTTCTATCTATTGCACTTTCTTCCCTTAAAATTGAACAGTCTTTCCCTCTTTTTATTCTCACTAGTAACAGCAGAAGCATCTCTTCTCTCTCTTTATTTTCTTTTCTACACTAACAAAGACACTAGCAATTAGCAGAGAAGAGAAAGGGCGTAAAATCTTACAATTGCCAAACTAAAAGCCTATAGATGCACCAACTTGCTGAAACTGTGTCTGAACTCATCACAATGGGAAACACTGTTTCTCTTACTAACCTCAAATGTAAGCAAACAGCATTGGAAAAGGGATCTGAATGACAAGCTAACTCCCATTCTGGGGTGGAACAGTGTGGAAAAATCCAGCCAAATACCTTTGAACGCTTCTCCTAGCATAATCTCCATGGCATTCTTCCCCATGCAACAACAAAGCACCTAAGCACATGCTTTAGCTTCACAGGTTCAAGGTGTCAGATGATTTCTTTAGAGCCACCCCATTTTTAAATCTGTGCTGAATGGCCTTGCCAGAGGATTCCAGGATCATGACCAAGGAGAAGAAATAATAACACAAGATGTCTCTTGGATTCTCAAGTGGTACCAAAGCTATTTCTGTCCAAGCAAATTAAAAGGAAGCAGGGGCTGTATGTGACAAAACTGATGCTAGAAAAACAGATGGTTTGCACTGCCAGCAGGCAAAGACTACTTCACCCACTGAAGCTACTCTCAAGGCAGAAAAGTACATCTGAAAATGAAAATCAAGACAGTGTCAGTTTTAGCACCCAACCTCATCACAGTATGTCACAAGCACAAGGGAGATTTGCCATAAAAACATAATTTGAGTATCATCTCTCATCATTCAATACGATTTTTCAACTCTTTCAAAATTGCATTGAAAAATCTATATAATGTGTGCTTAGATTAATGAACTGTTTGAATCTGGATCAATACCCACTCAAAGATTTGAACTGTTGACACCTGCTGAATACAGCTGTAAGAATGCTTCATTCAGCTTATAGCCAATCAGTACTTTGTAACTACAGGGGTTCCACTTAATAAACAAGCAATCTAATATATGACCTCTGTAGATTAATTTCCTGAGAGCAAGTAAATAATCTGGATTCAAAATTTCCATGATTATACACATAATTACAGTATCACTTACCAATTAACACATTGATTTAAACCTTCTTGGGATTATGCACTTAAGTATAAAATAGGTGATTCAACCATCACTCAAATACTAAGCATCTCTTTAAGATGGCAAAGTCGTGAGCCACAGAACACTATGCATCTAATTTCTCTTGTGGAAGAAAAATGTATTATGTTAATAGAGATTATGAGGTATATCATAATTATGTATACTATGGCTAGCTGGGGCTATTATGCAATAGCTTGACCTTACCTATAAACAACATGAAACTGCTCTTCTTTTGTAGAAGGAGCAAAGCTTTTTATTTTAAGTAATTCATCTGAGTCTCCCACTGTTCTTTACTCAATAATAAAGCGGAGTTTGTGTTTGCACTTTTGGGGTTTTTTTATTTCATACACACACAGAGCAACCTTGCCATAGTTACCAGTTGCCTAACAGATTCATCTCTGATGGTTTATTGCTACACTTTTAACAAGGACAATAATTAATGCAGATTTAGATTATATAGTAGTTCTTAACAAAATTGCCTGTTTTAAACATTAATGTAGCTTTCTATACAGCACCACTGCAGTACATGAAGACAAATGAAAATCACCACAGAACTCTTGCAGATCTTATTAAGTTAAAATATTAATTCGGGGGGCAAATTAAAGCAATGGTGAGTCTCCAAGAGACTGTTCTTCTAAGGTATATTTCCTCCCCTATTTTGTTTTTAATATAAAGATCTTTTATCCACTGTTGAGTGTCTGTCATTCACATATATACCTTGAGGGGAAAAAGAATTCACATCTGGAAGCAAATCATTATGTTCTTCCATTTCTTCCTTATCTCCTTCTTGTGAGTAATCCTTTCACACAGAAAATCAGAATATATAATAAACAGCCACATTTCAACACATGATATTGCTTGCAGTTTCAAAACTGTACAACAGAGATAAGTAACCTCCAGAAACAAATTTTGAAAATCTGGTAAAATTAAATGTACAATACTTAAAGAAAAAGAGCAATAGAAATACAAAAATTCAATAGCAGTTTTTAAATGCTTTATTTTTACATAGGTCTTTCAATACTATTTGTATTTCATAGAATATGCATGTCATAAAAGTAGAGAATGGTTTGGGTTGAGAGGGACCTTACAGGTCACCTGTTCCTGACCCCCCTGCCATAGGCAGGGACACCCCCCACTAGGCCAGGCTGCTGAAAGCCCCACCCAGCCTGGCCCTGGACACTGCTCAGGAATGCTGCACCAACAACTTCTCTGGGCAGCCTGCTCCAGTGCCTCACCACCCTCACGGTAAAGAATTCTCCCTAACATCTGTTCCAAACCTATTCTCTCGATGTTCAAAGCCGTCACCCCTTGTCCTACCATTACATGCCCTTGAAAGACGTCTCTCTGCAGATTTCCTACAGCAGCTCTTTAAGTAGTGGGAGCCTGCTATAAGGTGTGTCCCCAGAATATCTCAGCTCCAGGCTGAACAATCCCAATGATATATGGCTATCACTGAGAACCACAAATACCTGATAGTATAAAAAAAAATTAAATCAGAAGATGAGCTAACTATCTCAAGTTATTTCCAGAAAGTGCATCAGTAGTAAAAGTTGTAGCATAATGCAGAATTTCCTATTATCCTTGAACTTTTTGGCAATACCCACATAAATAATGTAGTAGGTGCATGCTCCTAAAACATACATATATACAAGAAAGCCATAAAATTATTCTCTGTCTCAACCACTGTAATCCAGCTTGAAGGGACTTGGAGTGTTTTCAGCAGCTATTCAGTAAAAAGGGAAACCAAAACCAGTAAAGAAACAATTTATAATAGCAATAATATATTGTTTCCTCAGGTATTAACTATTGGATAATGACCAGTAGTGACTTTAAAATTGATATCATAGCTTAGGTGTGGTTTGATGCTTACAGCAGCTTCATAGCTAGAAAGTAATGCACTCTTGCCATAAATACTCACACTGCTACAATGCTAGTTTGCACACATGGATTTCTCCCTCTCCAATGTTATCCCACTAGGCAGCTTTATAATGATCCAAAAAATACATGCCTTGACTAATAGTGCTACACTGGAAGAGAAAACACCAAGCCCAGTATGCTGAATCAATTTTTAGACAACACACGTTGTAAAGATGTTGGAACATTCGCCTCCTGTATCTCCTCATGAGAGACAATAGCTCTTATATTGTGCACACTCTTTAATACATTTCACTGCATACCACTCTGAAAATTCCTCACTACTGCTTCCCCCAACTCTACTGCTATCTATAACTGCAGCCACTCAGAAAAAGCAGTTTATCTCAGTAAGAATCCAATCCACTTCCAGTAAAAACTGTGAGATGCTGAGTCTTTCCGCTGACTGTGAAGGTTAATAGATCAACACTGAAGTGCCTGGAAAGGCCCTAATTGGATGAACTCTGACCATGAATGAACCTCCTGGCTGCTATCACAGGAGCCAAAAGGCAATAAAGAAACAAAAAAGGAAAAAAAAAATTACATTAATTTGGACACTAGTCCGAAATCTAAGAGATTCAGACTAAATTCCTAGTTGTACCCGTCTTAGTTTTATGTCTGCAACACTGTGCCACCCTCTACAGAAACAATCAGGCCAATTCTGAACTGTAAAATCCTATATATCCTCCTGGAGCAATCAGTACATTGACATAATTAAACTGCATCCAGCTCAGACGTGTCAGCCAGCACTCCACTGTGCTGTGCAGACATACCCAGCTCAGGACATCAATCCATTTTGTCCACACAATAAAGCAGACACATCATGAGTACACATGCAATGGTATTCAGGACAGCCTCAGCTACCATGATTTTAAAATAGCTATGTAAGCTCAGGGGCACAAAATTTGAGTTAAGGCAAGGCAAATGCAAATTCCTAGAAAAACAGGTTGTTCAGAGCACAGATTCACAGAGCTTGTAAGCACATGGTGGACCTAAACAGCAAACCCCACTTCTGACAACTTGGAAGTTTTTTGTGGCTGCAACTGCCTGAATTTCCTCTCATTTTCAGCTTCATTCTCTAAACAGGGGAAAAGAACAACCACCAGCCATTTATCCTCTCCATTTACAAGATGTGGTTGCACAATTCTGGATTTCATTTCTACTGGCTCAGCAGTATGGCTTCATAAAAGGCCCCATAAGGTTGTCTGTTCCATGAGTATTTTAATAGAGTGCTCCTGGAATCATCTGAGTCTTAATCACAAACAACTTGACAAATAATGGGCCACACTGTCAAAACAACTCATCTCCCATTTGAGTACATATGTGGGAATAAAAGTAGCTGCTGGATGCTAAACACTTTTGCAAATCCAGCCATTTAATTTAGGTACCCAAATGGGAGCTGAGCTCTTTAAAATCTGGCCAAATATATTCTTGAAAGGAAGAAATACAGTGAAGCTGTGTAAAGTTCATCCTTTCTTCCAGAAGAAAAGATCTGGCTTCTTCATGCCTATGAATTTATGAGGAAAAACCCTTTCTCACCATCCGTGATCACAGGTCATGAACACTTCCAAGCTCACGTTGATATTCTTAACTACCTCTTTAAAAGAATTATTGAATTATCTATTTAAACATAATCAAAGAGAATGGCACAGAGTCTACAAAGTACATGTACAAATATACAATCCACATTTGCACTAGAACTTCTCTAAATGTTTCTCTCACCTGTTCTTGGGGTTTTTTACATCCCCAGGCCTTCCACAAAACACAGCAGTGATTAAAACTTTTTTTTTCTACACCAGCTATCACAAACTAGTTCACAATGGTGAACGTGATAACATAAACAGAAAGAAAACAAGGAAGTTATGAACAGAGAAAAACAAAATGGTTCAGTGGTGAAATATGCAAGCAAATCAGTCATTGCTCCAGCTGCTGGACCTCACAGCCTACTTCTCTGGAAGTGTAGCAATTAAAAGGACTTTGGAATGCTAACAAACAAAACTCAGTGTGAATTTTTCCAAAATTTCTGTATACATAAACGCTACTTTTCTGTTGCAGCTCCCCTTTGATATAAAGCATCATCAGTTCATACAACAACTCACATAAACTTTACCCTTTTGTTCTCCTACTGTTATGGGAAATCATCGGGTTTTTTCTTGTTCTGTGTGATTCCCATGAGTTGAATCTCTAAGAAACAGTCAATTTCCCATTTAATTCTTCAAAATAAGATGCCAAGTTTCAGGATGTCCTGGTATGATTTGTCACGTAACACTGCTCTCTGTAAACAGGAAGCAATTTCACCAAGCAGGATGATATGCTTCCTCAAGAGTTGAGCAAGGCAGTGGGATACTTCACATGTAGCCAGAGTACGAAACAACTTATCAAAAAGTATAAAATAAGGTAAAGCTAAAAAGAATAAGTATTCCAGTAGCAAAGCACATTTCTATGATTAAAATGGAGCAGACAGCCAACATGTTCCCTAAAAAAAATCTGTATATTAGAAGTGTATTAGTGTTTACTCCCACAGCCTTCTTATAAATAATATTAAATTCTCTTATTAAATAAACTACAGTTACTGTCTACATCAGAGCACACGGCTAACTCCTTAGATGACCCAATTTCTATTGCTGATATTCAAGAAGCTGCTAATTCTTTTTGTCTGGCAAAGCCCCAGTTCCCAAACAGCTTACTACTGATTTTTATAACACCTCTATTGACAAAATGATGCAGAAGCAAGGTAGATTGAATAATGACTCCCCAGCCCACCTAGTTAGCCACCTATCCTCCAGCACAGACTCAATGCATAGCACGGGCAGTCACATGCCAATACCTTGGAACACCAGAAATGCTGAGCGCATCTCTGTTAGCATTACATTACAAAGGTTCTATTGTCATTGTATTGCAAAGGTTCCATATTGCCAGAATTTTGTACCTCAGTGTTTCTCATAGGCAGCTCCTCTAAGCACTGCCACATCTTTGTCTTCACAGCAGCCACTGACTCCAGTGCCTCTCAAACAACCAACCCACTCTTTTATAACACTCTGCTTATTGCCTACAGTTGTGGCCTGGTAAAGTCAGGCCTGCTCCTAATCCTTAATAATTGGCTCAGCTGCAACTCCTTAAGGGGTAAGATTACTTTCTATACTACATTTATTTACTTATGTTCTATCCCCCTACACATCTCCTCCACTCCAAATGTTACAGCAGCCTCATGGCATTGCTAATAATTCCAGGCATAGGAAAAAATCTTAATGGCTTCATATATGCATGTGTGTATGAAAAAAAAAATAAAAGTTTAATTTAATGAGAAAACTCACCCAAACCTCAGTCTCTTGGAATGGGTTTGCTTTTTGTGGTTTGTTTTTTGTTTTGTACTAGAAGTTTGGCAATAACCTCAATGTAAGGCATCTCCCAGTAGGGAGACATAAGATTTAACTGCTGTTCTGTTACCATAGAATGCACTTTCATGGGGCTGTTCTTCTGCTGCACAGTAGTTTCTCACCAAAAAATCATCCTGCAAGCCAGCTACTGCTACTAGTATCCATTGCTCCATCCACAGGGGACAGACAGCCTAAAGGACTGATAAGGTCTCTGACCTCCAGGTCAGTAGTTCAACAGGGCCAGGCAGCAAAACATCATCTTTAAGCAGCTCTGATCTATCTTTCAGTACTGGCTTTTTTTTCTGTAAAATGTGATTAGCATTTAGAAGAGAATGGAGGGAGATACTTCCTGTCTTTTGAAACAGAAAACCTACAGATTGAATTAATCAGTTGCCCCAGAGCAACTTAAAACAACAAGGAGGAACGATGATGCTGCACCTCCAGCATGGACACAGACTTTCTCCTGCAGTTAGAATCTTGGGAGGAAAAAAAATCTGTCTAAAGGATGTCATACCATCAGCTCCTGTAGCAGATTCAGAAGGTTCTCTGCTTCTTCTGGCCCCTAGTGTAGAGCTTTTTTGCTAATGCAGTCTTTTGGCCAAAATTCTCTCAGATGCATGGAAGCTATGGAAGTGTGAATTAATGTAACCATTGCTTCTGCCAGGAGGCTGAACAACTAGAAAATGGCTTAATGCTGAAATTCTGGACTTGGCATTCAAATAAAGTGTGCATTAGAAGCATGTTTTCAACTAAATCACAAAACAAAGCATTTTAAAATAAGCATGTGAAATTAACTGAGAGTCCCTACTGTCAACTCAGTCAATGCCCCAAAATTTTGAGTGTTTTTTAAAGCCACAGCTTTGTGACAAAAGAAGTACACAATTCGGTTTCACAACTAGTTTTTCATTAGCCATAGTTTTTAATTGCCATTGAATTTGCAATTTTTGAATGCTCCTTACTGCCAACAATTTAATGACCTCTCTTCTTTGCAGCACAACCAAGAAAGGTTTTGTGGAAGGAAATGTGCTTCTCATACATTAGAGATCTCTGAAGAAATCACTGTGCATGCAGTCACAAGAGATCATGGTGAAAAAGTCTTCTTGAATTCAGAAAATTCCCTCATTGACACTGCTCTGGGTGAAGACTAGAAGTGACTTGGGTGGTAGGGGAGGTGGGTAGAAATAAAATTTAAAAAAAGGGAGAGGAGAGTTATTCAAAGGAGAGACTCAGTGAAATCCTACAGGGATCTATTTCAGATCCACAGCTGTTGCTGTCCAACATACTACCAAATAATCCAGAAAAAGCATGAAATTAACCTTATTTTGAATTCAAACATCAAGGTTCATAGATGCCACCACGTTATTCAAGAAATTAAACTACAAAAACTATTAGACAAGAGTTACCAATGACTAACAATATGATGCTCAAATGAAATCTATTCTTAATAACTGCTTAAACAATCCTCCACGACTTAAATGTGCATGGGATCTGAAATAGCTGACACACCACATAACAAATTTTGGGGTTATAGTAGAAACCTTATGAAATCTAAAACTGGTGTTCAGAAACAGTCAAACATGCAAATGAAATTTTAGAAATTTTTAGGACAGGAAAGAAAAAATAATATCATGCCACAACCTAAACGAGAGGTTCATCTGTATCTTGAACACTGTGGTGTGTATGGCTGGCTCTTCTCAGATAAGACAACAGAATCCAAAAACAAGGAAGGATGACCAGCTTGATGAAAAGCATGGAACAGCTGCAGTGTGAAGAATGACTACAAAGAGAAGCATGGAAAGAACTAACTGAACATTTATGAAAAATGCCATTCATGCCTACAAATTCACACGTGAAGGAAGTAAATAAAGAATGATTTTTCAGCATTTCCTTCAGAAGAAACAGGTCATCAAATTAAATTAGCAAGTGAAAGGCTCATGAATGAAGTGGTTTTCTTCCTACAAAATCTAGCCAAGTTCTGTCATTGCCAGAGGATGAGGTTTATGCCAAAAATATTCATAGGTTAAAAGTTCAATTGAACCAATACATGGAGGTGGAAAAAAAAAAAAGGCATGCAGAGCCATTCAAATTTAAAACCTACAGCTAAGGAAGTCCCAGACTACTGGAAATCAGAATATAAAGATGGAATTCAAAAATGGGTTTCCTGGTTCTTACTCCCCTTTCACCACTGACCTTTGCTACTGGTTATCAGCTGAAACAAGATACTGTAAGATCCTGGCTACAAAAAGCTCCAGTCAAAGCTGTAAGGTCTTCCCTGAGTCCCTTACTGAAGAGAGATGTTTTACACAAATGCATGGTCTCTTCCAAATTCCCAAATTCCCACAGTACTCCATCCCTCATATCAGTACCATACCTGTTCTAGTTACTTCACCCTCTGACCAACATCATAGCTAAGTTCCTCTGAACATCAAAGCTGCTGAAAGACAAAGTTGAGAAGAGACATGAGAAATTTTATGCTTTCCTTACTGGCAGTACTACATCAACATAAAATAGATGCTTCTCCTTCCTTTTCCCACTCTACATCCTTTTGCTATGAAAACACTGCAAATAAGATTAAATTACTCTTTTACAGCAACAGTACATTTGAAGAAGTTAGGATATGACATGACAGAAATTAAATCATTGTCAGATTTGGTGCAGGTGTCGTTTTCCTTTAGATTACATACAGTATTGCAGCTTTTTCCCTCAAAAACCTTACAGAGAGATTTTGAATAGACATCACGGGTTGCAAAAGCAGAACAAGCTTCTCATAAATTTCTACTACCCAGGCACTATAATAAGAGCTTTTTTTTGCCATCTACCTCATTTCTTTGCCAATGGAATGCAGAATCATCATTAGTCTTTCCAGCATGCAGCCAATTAAGTTCCAGTAAATTGTCTCTTCCAGTTTCAGGTGTGTGCAGATAAGCTGTTTTCCCTTGCAGCTCTCCTAAGGGGCATACTTACCTTTTACTGAACAACTACAATCGGTGCAGATTTTAAGAACTTCTGCCAGAAGATGCACAATATTAGTGCCACTTTAAAAAATGCTATTTAATCACCAGATATCAGGGCAGTGCAGAGTGTGGTGCACAGGAATTAGCTATTGAAAGACATGGTCTTGCACCAACACACTCTGATGTAGGCTGACTTTGTGATTTTCCTTGAATAGGAACTCAGCATCCAAAGGTGCTTTATATCACTGTAAGTTTAGATATTACTGTGGCATATAAGACACATCAGAAAGCTTTTGTGGTTCACAAAGCACAGAAGGATATTCTCAGAGCATCTCACTAGACATGGAAGGATATTCTCAGAGCACCTGTTGACAAAAGAAATATCTCTAATCACTAATCACAGGAAGCAGAGAGGGTAATAAATACAGACTGGTAAATAAGATTACAAAATATTTATACAAGGCTATATAGATCTCTATTCTGCCTCAACACAACTACTAGTCTGTTAGGCTTTTGTGACAGGCACCTCAAAACTCAATACTCTTCCTTCTATGATCTGGAAGTTGAGAGTACATCATATTCCACCTGGCTCTGTACTGCCAGTGCACCTTCACCTTGCTTCCTTCAGCATCCTGTGCATGTAGCACACAGGCAACCCATGTATGTATTTCCCAATATCACATAATTTCAGTGACAGTGAGCTTCTCCTGGTATGTCAGACTGGAGTTAAAGTTTTTAAAACCATAAGAAATTATTCAGGAAACTAAAAAGAGTCTTTCCAATAGTGACTTAGATTCCCAGAAGCTTAGTCCTCATGAGAAATAAAACAAGAGCGTCCCAAAACTAGTCATTTTGAAAATATGGTCATTTCTTCAGATAACAGCTTCTCTCTTCACTTTATTCATGTTTTTTCATCTGTTTGTTCTCCTATCTCTCCTGTCTTCTTTTTTAACCAACCTAATTATCTCTTTTCTTCATCCTTTTAAGAGAATCTCTTTACACGTTTATGCTTTCCTCTATAACACCTGGAAGACTGTGCCTACATGAAAAAGAAGAGATGGTGTTTTGGATTCAAAGGCTTTTTTCCACTGCAGAAATGTTCTAGAAGCCATTGTTACATTGGCTCCAGAGGAGTGAAGGAGGATGAAGATTCATACAATTGACACTCCCAGCTCATGAGCTGCACAGTTATCCTAATCTCAGTGCACTGATGGCATGGGTGACATGCTCCCTGTGCCACACATGGCATCCACCTCACAGACAGAATGCCAGCTGGAATGCCACAGTTATCCTGCCCCTTTCTCTGCAGTAGGACTGGGCATATTTAAGTTACTATGAAGAACTCTGAGGCTGCCAAAAAAGTACACTGGTCCAGCAGTATGGCACGCTGGACTGCACCCCACTTGCTTTAGATCTCCACAGAGATCCCAGGCTGGCTCCATTTCCACACTATTTCAAGATCTGCCACACTTTGCTGTCACTACACTTCAAATTGTAAGGGCAGCAGAACACTGTAAAGTGCAAGGCTATTATCCCTGGGTCGTTGGAAAGCCCACCAATCTCCAAACAATCATGGGCTCAGGTAATAGAGAGCCCATTTCTGCAGGCTATTATAGTGTGAAGGAGGGGTCTCCTGAGCCAGCACACAACTCATGGCCAGTTGGCAAGCTCTCCTACTCACTGGCAGATTCCTTCCCTGAGGCCAGCTGGCTCACAAGGAGGCAACAACAGTGATGCTCTAGGGCTTCAACATGGACAATCACGCAAGAGACAGAGAAGACCTAGTAGGTCACCAAGTTCCTTTATCTGCCAGTGCACAGAAAGATTTATGTGCTAAGAGCACAGCCAGTGCACCACCACTTGAAGACTTCTATTTTCATGTCAAACCTTTGTGATCAGTTCTTACATTTGGATAAACATGGTATCTGGGCTACACTGATTCAGATCACCATGGTCTGATGCATCAGAATATGGAAATAATACCTCCAAATTAACACAGAAATTAGGCACTGCCAATATATCTTGCTTAGTTCAGGAAGAACTTAGTCTACAAAGTAGAAGATCTGTAAGAAACTTAAGTGGACCAGTCTTTTTTCAGCAAAACTATGTAACCAAAAGAGGACATACTCAGAAGCCTGTAGGTTAGTACACTGCTGCCATCACTACAAAGACTTGATGCTTATGTTTGTAAAGTGTTACTGCCAAGCACCTGTTTGCTCAGATTACAAAGACCTCTGTCTATGCTTTTTGTCTCTAATGCCCAAGAAAATGCTGGAACTGTTTTTACTGAAACAGTGTTTGTTCCTCCTTCAAAGAGACACAGAGTTCAGCCCTTCCTGGCCTAACTTGCCAGCTGCTGCTCTACTGGTTCAGTCATCTCTGGCATCAAGTGACACTGTTCATAACACTAACAAGGTGCCTCAGTTATACATATACTGAAGTCATTCTTCGGCCAGTATGCTGCCCTTTGGCATGCAAAGTGACAACTGATTTTAGGACCAGGGTTTATGTTAGCAGCTTGGGGCTTCTCCTATATTAGGCCATGCCTGTAATGGGGTATTGGTTACTGACAAGACAAAAATTGTGGTGCCTCAAATATGTCCAGCTTCTTCACTTCTCAGCCTAAGAGGTCAAACTGTTCTTCCTCTTTCATGTGTCCTTGATCACCTGTTGTTCTACTAAAAGTGGCTGCCCTACTGCTCCTCACAACTGCCCACTGACACACCTGTAATGCTGCCGTAACAGGCATTCCTCTGAACTTGCATCCCTGTACTACAACAACAGCTTCTTTTCACAAATCCACTGTACCTGAAGGAAAAAAAAGAGATGTCAGATTCACAAAAATGGTGTGTATTAGAGGTAACTCTATGATTTTTGCAAAAGCATCAAAAGGACAACGGGGACAATTGTAGTGTCAGATGTCATGATAAGCAAAAGCAAAAATGTCTAACACTGAGCAAACACTGCTGCTCAAAGAAGAAACATCAGCTGGTTACAGAGAAGCATTACAAACCTACTGGATTATATATAACATAAGCAAGCTTGCAATTCTGCCCTGTCCTACCTCCAGATTCTGTTGCTTTCAGCACAAAGGCTGACACATCTGCAATGGGATGCAAAGGTAACACAGGGAATTGTTAAGAATTCCTAAGTGTAGATTCTTTGAAGGAGCACAAGGTGTTCCCTGCAAACGACTGCATTTAACAACGCAGCAAGAGAGATGTACACAGCACTGAGCTCTGGCAGTGTGCCTCCACCTTCAGGAACACTACCCACACCTGCCTTCAGCTCCTCCTGCAAAAGACACAGCAGCTATGGAGCTAATGGGTTTGTAAAATAAGGAAAAATTATGAAGATTCCCTACCCATGCTACATTCCCTTCCACTGTTCATTGCATTCAGATCACAGGGAGGCTGTAAAACAAGTCCCTGTCACACTACTGTGACCCGTGCCCTTCCTGACACTGGAATTATTTGTTCATAGGAAACAACATGCTATCTGCACATGAAGCTTCCCCGTTTGAAAAGGTAAAGGATATGGAAAGACATGATAAACATATCCCTTCAGCAATAAATGCTAGTGGGGAGAACAGAGCTAACCAGTAGCAATACCCCTTCTAAAACTACAAGCCTGACCTTAAAAAGAAAGTATTTGTATGCTTTTTTTTAAAGTGATTTACCACACACTTACAAAAAAAAAAAAAAAAAAGCCCTTCCATACCTTCCATAGAGCCACTGATCTTTATCTACAATAAAACAATATGTCATCTTTTCTCATATTGAAATTTAAAAACCCTTCACAGGTATTTCTTCACTATCAAGAGCTACCAGCTCTCTCCTAGGTTCAGTATAAACTGAGGCAAACTTTAAGCTCTTACAGTGCTATACAGTGGAATCACTACACACATATAGATCTATGGACATGTAAAATTACAACTTGCTGTACATCTATCAGGGCACTGCCTTTAAACCTTTGCAATCTTCTACTTACCTGCCTTCCAGAAATTCCTGAACACTGCAAATTGGGTTCTCCTACATCACCAAGATCATAAAGAAAGAGTGGTTCTCACCAAAACTTCTTACTTCTAAACTCCTGATTACTGTACATGACAAAAAAAAATTAAAAGCTGCACTTTGTAGAAGCTATTGTGCCTTCATCTACAGAAACAAGCTGTGCTCAAAAACTGCTTAGCTTACAGTATTTCCAAACCACCCACAAGCTCCATGGAATTGGATACAGCAGATATGCATAATACTTGCTGCACTTGAGACTACTATAGGAGATATGCCTGCTGAATCAGCCTTCAAAAGCCAGACTAATCATAAGCCGTGGATAGCACGAAACTGTTCTCATGAGGGCACAACAAATTAAGTGTGCACAAAAAGTCTGCTTCACTAATGGATCCAAGGTATAAGGCTTTGCAAATTCACCACAAGATGATCACCCGAAGTGGAAGAACCTCGGGTAGGCAGGAAAGGCAAATCAACTGACAGCAGAATAATCTTCTCAGCTGGGCAAGGCACAGGGAGCAGCTGCTCCATCAACCACCCCACTGAACTCATTTCCCAGCAGTGGTTAGAGAAGCAGTTCTGTGAGTCAGAATTTTATAGGCATCAGCAGCAGAAGAAATCTGGCTGTTCCTCTTTCAACAGCAAAACATGCAGAAGGAAAATGGTACACATCTACATTACTGAAACCAAGAATTTGAAGACCTGGATATCTCAAATATCCCTTTTGCCAACTTACAACAAACTACTTCACCTTTCCCTATGGAAGCCCAAATTCCTAATTACTTGGTATGGTGAGAAATGTTACCAAGTCAGAAAACAGACTGTGATCATTAACAGAGACCTGTTACACTCTCTGTAGCTTCAGAGTGTTTCTGCCAACACTACTAGCATGGAGTCAAGAGTGGCAACATCAGCTCTTATCCCTAAAATGCCCATTATAATGTGTCTGAAGGCAAACATGCTAAGAGCAGTCCCAGTTTAACTACTCACTGCGATGAAACCATGTTGGCTGTGGTACCAGTAAAGGCATATATTATGTCACCTTCACCCTTCCAGAAGTAATGATTTTAACAAGTGCATTAGAATTCAACCACTGGCTGAGGATCAGTCACCCTATAGACACATTTCTTTCTACTGAGGCTACTAAGGGAGCCCAAAGAACTGTGTAAAGAATCCTGGTTAACATTGCCCAAGATGAATTCCACTCAGATATGTACACTTCACCAAATCCAGCTGCCAGAAAAGCTCTCCAACACCACAACAACCTTCCACCTCACGGGATATGTTTGACATGCACAGCCAAACCAAATATAACAGTTCCACAATGTTTTAGAGAAACCTGGGGACAGCTGCATGTGTGCTTATCAACGTGACATCAGGCTATAACAAAAGAAGTGAGGGTTCTATCTCCTTAACAATGTACTGATTCAATTGGTCCCAATGGAAATTAACCATTCAATATTTTGCATAAGACACGAGCACTTTCTGATACAGACAGTGAAAACCATTGGAGTTTCCTCCCCTTGGTGAGGCTGCTGCCCAGCATGCTGATGTCCCATTGCCACTGACTGGGAATGCACCAGCACACTGCTGCAGCCAGGATAGAGGGCAAAGGCTTCACTTCACAGACCATATGGACAGACCTCCATAAGGACTCCATTCCCCGGGCTTCTGCTGGAGACCTGGAACATTTTATCACTTCACTAAGAAGGGAAAGAAAATTAGAGCACATTTTTTCATTTGTAAATTATTTTAACTGGTTTAACACCATATTCCACCAGTGTATTATTGGCAGTAACCATACAAGCTTTGTGGTCATGACTCAGAACCCAGATACAACTGTCACGGGTCCTGTGTAAGGAACAGCACACAGGTGCACTGCTCCAGGCACAGATTTGTTAAGATTCCAGTTCTTCCTTCCTCCAGGCAAAAGAAACATGCACTGATACAAGCACCAACACTAAACACCCTCCCTTTGTACTGGCAGATGCCAGAGCTGGTGAGTCCATTTTCCTAGGTACCCACATTTGCTTGAGATGGCAGCGTGCAGAGTGGCTTCTCTCCATCCTCTCACATACACAGCCCAAGAAATCTTTTTATACCTTCCCTCTCTTCTTGCAAAAAGCAAGTTACAGGAGTACTTTCATTTTTTGTCTCTTTACAGACACACTGAATAGATGGTTTCCCATCATGGCCCTGCATGTTTATTCTAGTAAATTATTCAACTTATTCTGTGTGGAGCAAATTAATTTCTACAGCAATTCAGCTGCTACTCCATCTACAGCATATATACTTGCTGAAACAGATTAATTCTGCCATGCAACATCATCTTTCGTTTTCTTCAGCATCTGCACAGACCTTTTATTCAGATAAAACTATTCTTCTCCCCTTGACCCCCCCATTCCCTGCCACAACTGATGTTTCTTGGACATAATATAGTGCTTCTTCTTGGGAGTAAAAAAAATATTTTCAAAAAGTTGATAAATTCTGTGAATCTAAAAACCATTTTACATTTTCCAAATCCTCTCCACTTGATTTGCTCATACCTAATTTTCACAGATATTCATTATTTAACTCCCAAACACATGGGTTGCAATATATCAAATCCTACAAAAAAAAGAAGGGATTTGAATGGAACTATTCTAAAAGCAGGAAATGAAAAATGAGGTCCAATCTGCAACGCTCTGTCACTGTCATTTAGCCACATGGGATCTACTTACTTGTACGTGGAACCAACTGCTTAGCTGCTTGCACTGACCTCCTGAGTGGCAAACAAAGTTACCCAAATGTCACAAGTTATCTGCTGTCAAGCACACAATATTTGCGTGCTTTTCTAGTATGAGAATATTACAAAATTAATTTGGTTCTTTGTGTAACACTACATTGTCAAGTTCATAATGCAGAGTTTACCTGCTATAAACATGAACAAAGTTGATATTTTTTTTACCTAATCAGGCAAAAAAGAAACAGAGTATACATGCTGATTGGATTTTTTGTATACTATCAGATTATCAAGCTGGGGTTGCGGTTTATTTGTTTACAAAAGTCTGAAATGGAATCAAATAGATTCACTACTTTACCTTGTCGCTTGTTCATATAAAAACTTTTGGAAAAGTCTGAATGGTTTTAAGATTTGCACATAGTTTATGACCCAAGGTGACCTTTTCTTGTCTGATTTAATGGAGAGTGCTTTCTCAGGAGCCAGACAGCATTTCTTCAGTACACAACTGTTGATTTACATAACACATTCTGTAAAGTTAGACACATTGTTTTAGAACAACATAGAAGTTCAAGTTGCAAAGGAATACACTACACTGTGTTTGTGAAATGCTCTGATTCATTTCTCCAAAGTATATATAACCACAAACAAATTATTATTAGTCACTTTAATACTTCCCTGTGAGTATAGAGAGCTGTTATTTCACATGTTGTCCTACAACATCTCTGCAACTCAGCTTGCCTTACTGAGGCATTTATTATATTGACACAAGTCTTAGTCATACCATCGGTACGAGTATGTGCTGACTTAGTCTGAGGGCTCTGTCAAAGCTCTTTCTAAAAGAAGCTTGAGCTGCTCTGACACATTCCCCAAGCAACTCCACTTGTGCCAGAGAGAAAACAACTGCTGTAAGGTGCTCAGGAACACAGGTCTCTGCCCTGTTTTCAGCAGAACCAATACAGAGAGAGATTAGAAATTATTGTTTCAACGTCTCCTTGCACCCCCCTACCTGCCTGCACTCACCCACCATATATTCTAGGATATTTGCAGGCTGAGTTCTATCAGGCAGGTGCTATCTCTCATTTGACATATGTGCATGTTCCATTGTAAGAGGGTGCCCAAATATGCCTGGGTCTGCTACTTAAGAGAACAATACCACTAAGCAGAGCTGTGCTCATCCATGAAGGAAAAGACACTTTTTGCTTTCTCCTACTTGAGGGACATCACTCTTACTTACTCTTTATCTACCAACAGCTCAAACACTTTGTTTGTGTCCCTTCCATTTCTTTTCATGCCCTTCTACACACCATCTTAGTGCTTAACACAAAACAGTCCAATACACTCTCCTAACTTGCTCTAGGTTACATATCTGAACATGTTTGAAATGCAACAGTGCAGGCATTGTGTAAGATATATGTCAGTATTTTACAAAGAACAACATAATTCACTAGTTTCCATATTTTTATTACACTTCTCTCCACAGGGACAGCAGAACTCACTCTCCCAGTGGGAAAATCACTCCTGCTGTTGGACACCAGCAGCAGTTCTGGAATCTAACACTAACAGCATTATCAATTTATGACTTTAGGAACACAACCAGAATCTAGTAGTAGTGCCTCTAATATTACAGATGGCCCATTTGTCCATTTTTTTCCGCATGGCCCTTCGTGTCTTTTTTTACACCCTTATTAGTGTTTCATGAGAGCGCTTACCTTCTCTCACGTAACACAGCTTTCAAAAGGCTCCATCCAGCCACAATTCCCGCAGTGAACAAGCTGAAACCGACAAAGAACTCCTGTTGTCTGCTCTTCCTCCATCACCCCCATGAAGATGGGCAGTCACCCTGCTCTGAATAAGGGGTCTGAGCTGAGGCACCCACCCTCAGCAGCTCTGTGAGCACAGCTATGCCGTGTGCCACACACCCCATGCACGCACCAGCCCCACTGCAGGCTCCTCTGGGCAGCCACAAGGATGGAAAATGAAACATTATGAAGGATAAAAAAAAATGAAAGCCTTCAGCTCTCAGAACAGCCACGTCAGCAGCAGCACAAGGGAGAAACACTGTGCTCTGTCTGCTTCCTAAGACAGGAGATGGAGCACGGGGACGAGGACAGCTCTGCTCCAGCCCCAGTGACCTGCAGTCACAGCTGCTGGCAGCCCCTCGCACCAACACCTCAGCAATCAAACATCCAGCTGTAGGATGAAGATAAGGAAGGTGGAAGCACCCCCCTTTTTAGGGTGAGAGGTCTTAAAGCCCCCTTTAAAAACAGCGACAGCCAGGCAAATAAAAGCATTTGCTATTTGACCACATCTTGTAACAGAGTTTGGTGCAACCTCAAGCATCCTTACATCACTTCTCTCTTGTGTCCTTACACAAGAAAACACAGCCACCAGGATGAGGCAGGTAACTTCCAGTCTCAACAGATATTCCAACCAATAAGGGACAGACTTCTATATAGAGTCTGAAAACATTTTTAAAAATTGCAGCATTTCATTGAAATAGCTCCACTACACACTGACAAGTGAAGGAAGTCTAATTTTCATACAGGCAGAGGGGTAGGTCCTCAGCAGAAGGCAGCCAACTCCACCTACATCAGCTGTACTCTGGCCTGATAACCAGATTTTAAACTCATTACAACCATTTTATAGTTCTGCTAGCTTGAAACAAACTATTTTATTTTTTAACTCTCTAAAAATGGCGACCTTTATTTTAAAATCCGTTACTGAATGAGAAACATTGTAACTATTCCTAATTTTACTCAAAATATTTAAAATTACTGCCATCCTTAATCATATTTAGTACAGCAAAAGGGAAAAAATATAAAACCAGTTACTCAGAAAAAGAAGTATATATATTCTGTAGACCGCTCAAGAGATTTAATTCATGTGTGTTTTATGACTGCTTTTACTTCAAGATTTGTGTATATATATGGAAATTACTGATGAAAGAATTGCATTTATGTTGCACTCAGGTGAAAGTCATGCTGTGATAAAAACGTGTGTTTCTTTATACATCAGAGAACTAGAATAATAGGCTATTATATGGGCAATATTTGATTCATGATTTAAATTACATTTATAATTTTCTTATTTTTTAATTTACTTGTTTGGGTTTTTTTAACATGAATCCTTGACTTAAAATAGATTGCATTAGTAAGTACAATGCCTAGCAAAATAAGAGTCTAGATCTCACTAATATGCTTTAAAGACATCAAATTCCCTGAGCTAAGTGTGTTTTAAGTAATTTTGGTTTAATTTCTGATTTCTACAGGTAAATGGTACCTTTAGACACTTCAAAGAAGGTAGTTTAGACAATACCCGAGAGCTTCTCAACATCCCTAATGTTTCATATTTCTACTATTTTTCTCATACACAGCAAATGAAAATATTCCCAACAATTTTAAATAAATAGCTAAAACACAACATGTTGGCTGCTTGTGGCTGAAGTCAACAGAGACACCTGTGCCTCTCTGGAGACATGCAGTTCTGGTTTTGCCAACAACATTTCCCATGCCACCTTTTCTATGCATCATCCTAAATTTCCTCCTCAAGTATTCCAAAAGGGAAGAGATAGTGAGCAATGAAAGGAGAGGAGGAAATGTAACCCTGCAAACCTGAGGAATCCTTTCAGTTTTGAAGAGAGTAATTAAGGCCCTGGAATTAGCTTGGTGAGAGCACTGGGCTAATAAAGCCAAGGCCATAGGTTTGACCCCTGTGTGGGCCATTCTCTGAAGGGCTGGACGTGATGATGCTTGTGGGTTCCTTCCAACTCAGAATGCTCTGTGTTTCTGTAATACAGTGTTCTTCAAGTTCACAATAAAAACACTGTCCCACTTTCACATGTGCAGCGAATTTGCTGACAGAGAAACATGTCTGCTTTTTAAATAATGAAAATGTCTTCAACATGTTCCTGTCACTGGAAATCACTTCTTGTGGGAGCCATTGTCAAACTCTACCCACATGGAGACTGGATGTAGTAAGACAGGGGTATGGGAAGGGGAAGATTATAAAAGCACTCATTAACCTAAAAAGAATAAAGGGATATGTTTTAAGTCTTTTAAACTGAAACACTTTTACTTCTGTTAATCCAACATGTTCACTCAACAAAAAAGAGAGAACACTGAAAAATATGAAAGCATGAGATTTTTGGAATTAAAAATTAATTTTAATGTTAGCATCAGAAACAAACTCCTGTCTGCCAGATTAAATCAGAAAATACTGCATATTTCCACCATATCCAATATATATATACCCAGGTCTGCCCAAAAAAAAAGTGTAGAAGTATGAAAATGATGAAAATGTGCATGGAAAAAGTGGACAGACATAAAGCAGCTGAAGCTGAAACACCAGCATCCCATGCTGATGGTCTAATAAACCAGCAGAGAAGACAGAGCAAGGCTAAATTATGAAGGCGCAAATATGCATTTGCAAGCCAAAGTTTGAGAATGAGTGGGAAAAGGACCAGGTTTTGTCTTTGTCCAGCTACAAAGGGAGAGGGTTCCCCAGTTGTAAAGTGTATTTTGCAACACATCAGGTAGGTTCATGCAGTAGAAAACAAGCAATCTTGGTAAGAAAATATGACAGAACTAAAGCAAGTTAATTATTCGCCAAGGGCAGAGAACATATCAACTTCTATGATTTAGTAAGTCTCATTATGTTGGAGCTTGCCTTGATCCAGAAGTCAAGAAATTATGTGACTTGTCTTTTCTTATTTCAATTTCTAACATTCCTGATCACACAGAAAATTGAAAAAGCAACCCCAGCAGTTGAAAATCCTGAAAACAATATTAAAAAGTCCTCAAAAATCATTAGAGACATCATGACTTTAAACAAGCTGATTTTAGACTGCTGATTTATTAAAAGTGAACCATGGTTTTATCTGCTTTCTGAGTGAATCATGGCTATTTATGAAGACACTGAAAGCTGTTCTGAGCAACAGGAAAAGGAGCCAACAGCGAGGCAGACACAAAAGACCCAACCACCAATGAATCATTTGAAGGTATCCCCAATGCACATAATTATCATACCCATTAAGCAACATTCACTGCAATTAAGTATTGTTTGGCTTAAATCAGTTACCTGGAATGTCTTCTGATCAGGACTGTTCCAATTAAGTGGCACTTACTTATTACCCTAATCATGCAGTATCAGTTCAAAGCAGCATAGTACAGCTTCACCTTGAAAACAATCAGCCTAACATTTGGCAACCAAAAGCAAGAGCCCTTGAGTTTCCAAATTATAGAAAACTTATATATAAGTATAAAGCATCATTACAATTGTCTTCTCTGATTTGCTTCTATTTCTAGAATTCTCCTCATATAATTCTTAGAGCTGCTACCAGTTGAAGATGACCTGTTTAAAAACAAAAGAGATTAAATACATAATAAATGTGACATATTGTGCTATTCCTGAAGTTGCTGGGGAGAATAAGAAATACGGAAACAGCAGGACAAAGCTTAAAACTCTCACAGAATCATTTAGGCTGGGAAAGACCATTAGGATCATCAAATCTAACTACTAACCTAGCACTGACTGCTAAGTCCACCAATAGATCATGTCCCTAAGCACCACATCGACAGATCTTTTAAATATTTCCAGGGATAGTTACTCAAGCACTTCCCCTGGAAGCCTGCTCCAATGGTTAATAACCCTCCCATTTCCCTTTAATTTATTAAAATGGAAATTTCTGCACTCTGCACTACCAGAGCAGTGACTGTACATGACTCTTTTAAACATGTTTTGCCACTCTTTAAGTTAACTCTGAGTTAGTTACTTTTATTATATATATCTCTTCTGTTTCAGAGAATTACAGATTTTTTGCTCATTTGAAACCTGTGTGCTTCACAATACAAAATTAGTAATCTCTCTTACATTAAGAACTTCATTAAGGCACCCATATGAAAGTTATTGTAGAAAATGTTGTAGATGGAACTTCTAATGCTTCACAGTAGAGCATTTAGAGTTACTACACAGACAAATACATCTAAATTAACATAAATTAGGCATTTCAATGTCTACATTTATTTTGGCTTTAAACTAGATTACCAATTTTTAAAAAATTTTAAAACCCTAGACCTGTCAGCAACTCTTTTTCCTTCAGGAGCCAGCCTTGCCCCTGAGGCCAGGATGGGATCCTGGGTGCATGGGGAAGAATGTGGCCAAGTTCAGGAAGGTGATCCTGCCCCTCCACTTGGCTCTCTCCAGGCCACATCTGGAGTGCTGCCCCCAGGTCTGGGCTTCTCCAGACAAGGAGGACAAGGAGCTACTGGAGAGGATCAGTGAAGGGCACAGAGATGATGAGGGCTCTGGAGCATCTCTGTTCTGAGAAGAGACTGCAGGAGCTGGGCCTGTTCTGTCTGGAGAAGACTGAGAGGGGATCTCATCAATACACACAAGTATCCCCAAGGGGGGTGCCAAGAGGATGGTGCCAGACTCTTTTCTGTGGTTCCCTGCAGCAGAACAAGCAGCAATGGCCATAAACTAAACCACAAGATCCACCCCAACACGAGGATGAACATTACACTGAAGGTGCAGAACACGGGAAAAGGCTGCCCAGAGAAGTCAGGGAGTCTCCCTCTCTGGAGACATTCAAAACCCATTGGATGAGCTCCTGTGTCACCTGTCCTTGGCAGGGGGGTTGGACTGGATGATCTCCAGAGGTCCACTCCAACCTCATGATGCTGTGCTCCTGTGATCTGGACAGTAGACAGGATTACGGCCATATCTGCCAACCTGTAGTCACTAATCCACTACAAGACAGTGCTACATATCTGTTGCCTTTGTTATTTGAGCTAGCTAATTTTAAACTGTCTCAAATGTTCCTACACAGCACTATATATTTTAGGAGAACTTTAGTGAAGTCTGAAAGGCACGTTAACTCTCATATCCATGCACCTTCAGAGAACAAGCCTTTGACAAATATTATCCTAAGTCCTCTGGGCTCAGCTCTAAATACAGTCATCATTGCCAAATCAAAACTCTTCGTGGTCACTGACAGCTTACAGGGAATTATTTCAGGCTGTTTTATCTCATGTAAGTTTCACACAGATATCAGGACAGGCCTGTTCCAGTGTTCAATTTCAGCTTACAAAAATCTGCAAGCAAAATATATGCCATCAAATCAGATTGGGAAACAGAGCCCTGCATTGTGGAACTTCATAAGAAACTGACCATGCTAGGTTTGTTTCCAAAAACTTTTACAGTAGTCTGTATAAGTTTTCAAAGTCTTGCCTGTGATTTACAAACATTATAAGCATACATTATTAAAAGAGACATCAGTTACAATAATCAATTTCTGTGACTACTGGCAATTCTCTGCATAATCCAGCTTAGCAAGGGTCCCATCCAGCTTTCCCTGAAATGTGGTTGCAAGCTGTCTTCACACATTAAATATCAGAGGCACGCATGTCAAGAGACATAGATTCCTGTTGTTTAAGATTTGGTTGCTCAAAAACCTCAAAAATTCAGTGAAAACTAAATAATTAGCTGTTGAAAGTCAGCCCTATTTAAGATGTCTGAAGCTGAGCTTCAAAATGTGATCACTCAAAATCATTACTTCCTTGCAAATGGGAAAGGGAAAAAATGAAAATCACCATCTCAATGCATATCTACAAAAATTCATTCACTATCTATAGCTCTTCAGTGAGGAAAAATCCACACCTACTAAGAAGCTCCCAATGTTTTCATCTCAGATCTTTCCCAGAAAAAGCCCTTCATTGTTATTTACACAGCACCTCTCCCAGTTTAGTGCTTTTACAGCAAACAGGCTGAATTCAGTGAGTCTCTGGAGGCTGCAGCTGACCCAGGCTACCACCCCGACAGACCTCTAGCTTCTCATCATCACTTCTTGATGGTCACCCAGCATGACAGCACATCACCACTCTACCCAGGCTCTCTCAAAAGGAATGTAGGTTTGCTTGCTGTTGTAAAGATTCATAACAGTAGAATTTTTTCAGTGTTCTATTAGTTTAGGTCATTTTGGAAGAACCAGGTTAGGGAGCAAATGAGTGAGCAGTTCAGCTTGACAATTTGGGTGGAGATCCTTCTGTCCCAAAGTCACAGAAACACAGTGGGGCAGCACAGGTGAACAACTGGCATGGTAACTTAGCACACCTGACTGCAGATCACACCGTGCTGAAACCACGACAGGCAATCACTGATGCTAAAATACATGGATTTGACTCTTCCTTGCTTGCTTGCTCTTGAGCCTGTTTGGATAAAATAAAGTACTAAGTTGCAGATCAATTCACAGAAAATGTAACATACGTACAGGGCACTAGGCTATACCCTGGATAGTCACAACTCAGTTAACTCAGCAAGTATTGACAAGCACAAGTTACTCAATGTGAGATCTCATTGTGATACTGCAGCAAAAAATGAATTTGAACCTTGAAGAAGAGCAAGAAGAGAAGCAGGTAAATTAATTCTTCTCTGTAGCACTGACAGCATTGTAGAGACCAATACTGAAGTACCATCTTGTGCTTCTGGCATCTGATTTTCCTGAAGGGAAATCAAAATTTGGAAGGAAAACAGAGAAGTTATGCAAATGTACTTGAAGTCTGCAAAAAATGTCCTCTGGTAAGAGTCTTAAAGAGGTCACTTTGATTAGCTCAGAAAAAAGAAATTACACACTGGTGTCTTGAGTTAAAGTACTTTTGGTAGGTAGAAACAAAAACATACTAAAGGGCTTCCCCACCTACCAGCTCAAGTCATAAAGAGAACTTTTGCCTAGAAAATGAATATTGAGCAACTCTAATGAAAACCAAGACCTGCTAAAGACAGAAAAAAATGAGAATGATCAACCAATACAGTAAGTAGCAAAAGCTTTACCGGATGCTTGATACCTTCCTTCAAATAAATACTTGTATTTTGTGAAATATTTTGGTCAAATTAAATTCCAACACTAAGCACAATTTTCAATTCAATAGAGAGATAACGGAATAGTAAGTTGTGACTGAATCACCTGGTCAAACTCTGGCTAAATCTCTGCCTTTATGAAATCGTATTATTCTCAAAACCAAATCTCCTCCATTTCCTCTACACATGCAAATGTGAAACATGCAAATTACAAACATGATCAGTTCTTAAAACAATTCTTAAAAAGACATCTTTAATTTGCTGTATATTTTACTGCTGAGGACAAGACAGCTACAGAATTTATCACCTTAGCTACCTTGGTTCTATCATTTCACTCCGACAGTGTTATCTCCTTGTCTCCCACACAAGAGTCATGCTGTTATCAAAGTCTTCCTCGCTAAACAATTATTTCCTTTTATGATTTCTTCTGGCTAGTCAAAGATAAGGGCTTACAGTGAGGTTGATTAGTGTTGCAAACAAATAGGAGTAATACTAGAGCAGATATAACTAAGCTGAAGTAATCAGCACTATTAATAACCTTTTGATTTCTAATCAAATACAGCTCTGACTTTTGCTGCCACTTTGCTTTACATCTTCTAAAGTACAGAAGAATTAATATTTTATAAAATATTCTCAATATGCCAGTCCTTTTATTCTCTTGTTTGCTTTTTCTCTTACACTTAATAATCTTCACTAAGAAAAAATAAAAATAACAAATCTATTTTAAAAAGTTCCATACTTTATACTGCCTTTCCTGGTAACAAGATTTAATTATATATTGCAGTATGAAATTCTGCATTTTTTTAAATCTAGTGACATTTCTGAAGAGTATAAAATCACATTTCTTCATATTTGCATTAGAAAAGAACCCAACATAAAGACACAAAACCAGCCAAACAACCACTCTTGCTTGAGACATACAACTGGCAAAACCCAGTTCATACAGTTAACATATGGCAAAACTATATCCAAAAATAGGAGCCTGACATGTCAGGCCTTAGAAACCTGCCCTGCAGGTAGTGCTGCCACATCCTTTCATAATCCTGGGCAGCTACTAATCCAACAGATGCTCATTCTGCTCAAGGAGTGGACAATGTCCCTTACAGAAAACACCTAAAACCACAAGAAATACATCATCTCCTCATCCTCTGCAAATCCTGATGGGCAACATACTCTTGCAAACATGCAAAGTCTTTCACTGGGACTCTCTAAGAGGGATTCCAACCACAGCACCAAGTAAGCCCTGTGGCTCAAACTACTCATGGCAGAAGCTCAGTGGTTTCATGGACATCTATGTTTGTCATCTCCACGAGTATAATTGTTTTATAATGGTCTCTCCATGATCTTTCCAAATATTCCTTTTTTCCTCGTGTGAAAAAAAAAAGGCAGCAAAATATATGCATAACAATCTCTTTTTTTCCTGCTTGCATTGCTATTTTACACTTGCAACAGTCTTAGGAAAGCTGAATGCTGCTCAATGAGTTTATAGTTCATTCAGACATGAAGGTTTAGTGGCAATTCCAGAGACACTTCTGCACACCTGGGGTGTCATTGCTCCATTCATTGTGCAGCCCCAGTATGTGCACAGGGACAACATCCTTGCTTCAGGATGCTCTAATGAACAGATTCCCATTTCATATGACACTTATTTGCAACAAGAGTAACAGAAATAAAACAAGTTTGCTTGTTTAATTTTTGACAGCAATTTTTGTAATCTATCAAATTTAATTTTTTAAAGTAATTTTAACAGCAATTGCTGCTGTTTGTTAGTTTCCATATTTGCCATTTATTTTATGTAACAATCAAGAATAAGTAGAATTAGAAAGGAATCTAAAACTTTCTTCACATGAAAAGCTCTCTTTTCCACAAAACTGGGTTGTCTACCAGCAGACTTAAAAATAGACAGACATCGATGTTAAAGGTACAAATGACTATAATAAACACAAAAGGGAAAGTAGTATCTGAAACATGGCAAATATTTTTCAGTTTTCACCTAAAGAATCCCTTTCAGAGATGAAAATCAAAGATGAAGAAAACAAAAAATTTACTGAGATATGTGTCAAAGGTTGGCCCATACAGATTTGAAAAGACTGTGGGCATCCTTACAAAATGGGAAGACAGCAATATTATTACACAATATGCACCAAAATAAACCAGTCATTTTTATTTTCCATTTTTGTCTCATTGTATAGAGTAAGTATTTCTTCTTTTCATTTTTAACATTGTTTTAAAAGCTAATGTGCAATTGAAAGGTTCTTTTTATTGTGCATATACCCAAAATTTTCTTTATAATGTTGTTTGTTTGGATCTGTCCAAGTTCATGTCCATAAAAAGACCCAATTTGTTTTCTTAAGGTATCCTCTAACCACACAATAAATAAATTAAAAAATAAAGTATTCATTTAAAAAAAAAACCAATTCATAAATGACCCCTAATTAACTTTACTTCCAAAAAAAGCCACACATCTGTTTTCACAGTTGGACATGATTCAACCACTGGTAACCAGAAAAAAGCCTCAGCGTGTTAAAATATTCTAGCCAAAAACTGACACTCCAGCAAAGATGGCTACTCTGCCAGCACAATCTGAGCAGCTGTGAGGACAACCTTTATTTATTCTGAAAGGGCATCAGACTTCCTGATGCTATTACTATTAGACCAGCAAATCTTATTGGAAAGACACCACTGGTTGAAAATGGACAATGCAAAAGCACAACATGCATTTTACCAATCAAGCAGATTATAATTATGTGAGAACAGTGATGTATAATAATCCACTCTCTACCCACTTTTCTACAACAGATTCTGCAGGGCTCAGCTCCTAGAAAAAAATTTCTTTTAAATTATTTTTAATACAGCTGTTATTATGAGCGTCAGAAAAATCAATTAACAATGCTGCCCTAACTCTTTAGGAAAAAAAGGACTTAGATAAATAGAAAAAGATTATGCTATTTATTTTACGGCATTATTCTTATTCTGTAAGTGACATCAAAGAGCCACAACCCCCTCCTTTTTTTTCCCCCCTCTTTTGGCTTTGACATCACACAGAGAGAAAAGTATTCCTTTCACTGCCTCTTGTATAGCTGGAGCATCCAAGCTCTGCATATTGTTATCACTTTCTATCCTTGAATATGAATTATTTTAATCCTCCAGCAATTAACAGTCTTTTGGATGAAAATAAAAAAAAAGCTGGGAGTGCAACCTTACTTTTGTTTTGCTAATTTATTTGGTCAGTAGTTCATTTTGTCGTTGTTTCAGTGTGTGCATGTCTTAATTTATTTTTTTTTTACCATTACATGTTTACACCCATCTTTTTTTCCCTTTTCTTTAAACCTAGAGTTTCCCACTCTCAAATATATGTCACGGAAGGCTTTCTGTAGTAATTTTGCATTTTAGAGCACAACCTATGCATTTAATCACAGAGCCTTTTAGTTTGGAGAAGAGTAATCATCTTTTATTTGTAAAACCATTGTAAAAAGAGAGAAAATGAACTGCCACAGGAGAATTGGCAGGTTTCCTTTACCATGACCAGGTCTCCTTGATCTCCTCACTGCTTTCTTGCTCCCCCCACCACAATTACCATCAATACTTGTAATGTGTTCAAAGCATGGCAAGTTCTTGACAAACAAGATGGAAGCAAAGTCCTCTGTCCTCAAGCTACAGCTGTTGAAGGCCCTAATCCAATACACACACATCCATTTCTAACCTGTAGGCATTCCCTTGACTTCCAAGGGTTTACTGTTGAGCAGTTAAGTGATCTGCTGGATCAAGGCCTAAGCAAACTGAGACATGTAGGCAGATACAATAACAAGTATCATGAATGACAAGTCAAAGTTTAGCAGATATTTCAATTCACAATGTGCTGTTTAACTCAGAAAATATAATTTAAAAAAGAGACAGAAGACGAAAGGAAATGATTGAAGTAAATTATCTCATTAGAGTGAGTTTGTGAGTTTTACAATCCAAATAAAGCTCTGACATTGTCAGTTGCTCAGTCCAGGGAGCCTATGACAACTGTGGATATGTTTCATGAAGCCATGCACACATTCCTAAAATGAAGTTTCATCAACTCTTCAGGAGTCATTATATCAGACACACACTCTAAACTTCAAAAAAGTTCACTGCAAACACAAAGTATCACAACATTGACCTGCTCTAGCCCAAGTCAGTTTGCTCTGAAAGACAAAAAAAAGGGCCAAACAAATAAACAGACTTATAGTCAAAATGAGAAGGCAAGTGAATGTTTACAACAGCTGCCTCAAAAATAAAATTAGGAAAAATCTCCATCTTAAACAATCAGCTCCAAACAATCATGGTTTCAAAAGAAGGCTAAAAGGCTGACTACAGGACCCTGAATTGCAAGCTATACTATTCCCATTCTTTTTTTCCCCTTAATTACTTCAATGTTTGGTAGAGTGAAGCAAATTAGAAAATACATCATTAGTCTTTTTTTAATTATTAGAACAATAAAAAGCTATTGTTTATCTGATCTACAGACTGATATGGCAGTCTATAGATCAGATGTACAAGTATGGCAGCAGACACCAACCTAAAGAAACAAGCAACAGATGAATAGAGTGAAATGCAGCAGAGTGAGGAATGGGGTTTTAGTCAGTTTGTTCCACAGTTTTCCAAGTGCAAAATGAGATTGTACATTTGTAATAATTAGACAACAATGGCTTCCAAGACACCAGGTAGATGAAAGCCTACATGATCCTCCTCAATGGGCTCATGACTGCAATGAGAGAAAAGGGGAAGCATGAGATAGCAAAAAGTGCTTGTTCAGGGAATCAACCCAGCAAGCACCAAATCCAGCATCAGTAATAAACAAAAAGAGGTGGTATTAAGGGTAAACAGGGAAAAACTAAATTATGCAAAGGCTTTAAAATGACAAGAGGTATAAAGTCTAAAGTACTAAATGAAACAAAATATGGACTTCAATTTGTATTTTTACATAAGGGCAGGAGAGTAGGTAGGGGCAATCGAGACACTATGTACAACCAGGGCTTATACTGTATACAGAATGGATGGATACATTGGGGTTACTGTGAGAAAAAGGCTGATTAATTCACAGTGACAGAAAATCATGTAGGTGGTGACTTTAGGGTCAGAGCTTTAGGGGATCAAAAATAAACAAATATGCAAGCCAGTGTGTAGAAAATCATCAGAATTTAGAAATAGCCTCTTTGAAAGGAAGGGGTTGAAAATGATGCTTGGATTCCGTCCTTTAGTGACATGAGGAAAGTCTCTGCAATGGGAAGGGACTGAGTGTGATTCTGGACTCTTTCTCACACTGATTTTGTCTGTGGATTGGTGTTTTTCCAGGCATTAATAACTCTATATAACACAGAAACAGCTCACAGCAACTGACAGTGGAAAACTTTCTTTGTGAAATTCACACTAGGAAACTCATTAAAGTTCAAGATATTACCTCCCCCTGCAGTAGAGACTGACAGCATTCACTCATTCTAGCAACTGCAATAATGTCTCTTCTCTTCTTTATCCTTCTAATAACCAGAACATAGATCATGAGGTCAAAAGTGGTAGAAAAATTTACATCACCTTCAGCAGGCTTTGCATACAGCCTACAAAACTTACTCTTAATTCTTCCCTCCTCCACAATTTCAATCCTAATCTACTAATTCCAGAGTATTGTAAAACTCTCTAATCAGCAGCAGCAGCAGCATGATTTGTGGTTTAGTGCTACCCTTCTGGAACATTTGAACAGGTGAATATAACCTTAAAGTATGAGAAAAGCTTCATACAAGGACAACAGAAGGAATCTAGAGTTTAAAAAATCCATATATTTTCTGGCATGTATTTTGTGAGGGGGATGATTAAATGTTCTATAAGCAATTAGTAAATTGTCAATAGAATTCAATAAACGTTGTTTAAAAAAAACTAATTATTTGTTACAATAACTACCAACTATTGCCATTTTGTTTGTGAAGGTTTGTAAACTACTTCCATTTGAGAAGTAATTGATTCCATTTTTATCATTTGCTCAAGTTTATGTGGTTGTTCACATCCAAAGAGATGATAACATCTATTTGCAGCAAATTATACATTAAATTCCTCATTCAAAAGCTGTAATGGAAAACAAAATGCTAATTTGTGCTGTAAACGGAAGTACAGAATCATAATCACTCATTGTTAACATTAGGAACTAAATTGCTCTTGCAAATAATAAAATGGGTTAAAAATGTGGAGAGCTTTAGCAAGCCAAAGTACCAGTGCCTCTTATTCACTCCTGTTATATTACAAGTGATGAAATGAACCTTTCCTCTTCATGCCAGCACAAACTGCCCCTTTTCGAGGGGAGGAATAATGGCCTTATGATTGCAGCATAAGGGTGCATGCCAGGTGACCTGTTCTATCCACAAGCCTCCAACCAGCCTCCCAAATATGGGCTTGCAGGCACTCTCTGCTAGACAAACTCAGCTGGATGCAAGGACTGTCTGCACAAGCAAGCACTGTAGAACTGCAAAACTGGAAGAGTCAGAGAGCTGGTGGAGGACCCGATGTCCTCGCTCCATGCTCTGCACCACACACTTCAAGGTACGGTTTGATTATTTAACTCCGCCCTAGATCTGATCTCACCTCCTTAGCTGAATATAAATTTGTAGCTCAAATGTGCTTGGGGTACTCCTGGAACACACCTCTCAGTCCAGCTTTATCCAGAAGGGATTCTGATCAATAGCAACGAGACCAGCCTACGACACTAACCAGAGCACAGCAGCGTTGGGATGAGCACAGCACGCTCCTGCCCTCAGGAAAAGTGCTAGCGTACACACCTCTCATCATTTTGGGTCACAGTGAGTTCACGTGGAACCGCAAATACCCAATTTCTCCTTCCAAAATTAGCACCAGTGTCACAAGTGCTATACCCAGAGCAAGGGTCGCTCTCCTATTAATCAGTCTTCACCTTAATTTTACCTTTAGAGAGGAGACAGTAACACACAGTGATGTAGCAGAAGGAGAATCTTAATTGCCACTTGTAGAGAACACAGAGCCTAAACAAAAAATACTGTAGAATTATTTGGCTTCTGTCCTTTTTAGCAGTTTTACAGCCCTATAAGTTTTAAATGTACAAGGAGTTTTGCTCACACAGCAGACAGACACATCATAGGAAATTAAAAAACCACCGACACATTAGGACTGTGCACCTGCTCTTCCACATTTCATTAAGCCTCCACACCTAAATGTACGTCAGGTTCTCTCCTCTGTGCATCCGTTGTGCTGGTATCCCTCAGTGATACCTTCTGGTCATGGCGAGACAAACTGGATCACAAGCATCCACACCGCCTCAGGAAAAAACATTCAAAAACCCATTAACTTTTCGTGAGTCAGATCAGATCATTAAAATCTAAATTATAAGTGCCAGATAATATGTTAAAAAACATGTAAATGTTTGTAAATAAGCTGCTATTTGTTATCAAGGCTTTCCTAGCTTGTATTGTATAGCTCAAAACCATGTAAACTAGCTGATTTGCCAGCCTTTTCTGTTATTAGCATTAAAAAAATATAATTATGTTATCAAAAAATGAAAATTGCCTTTTAGGTGACCAAAAGAAAGTTCCACTTCTTCATGTAGTAAATCATTTTACTGCTGCCCTTTTATATTTAATACCCTTCTGCAGTACCCATTTATCTCTACACTAGCAAAGTGTACACATTGATTTCCTATGGTCTCTCTGGAAGAAGGTTCTGCTTCCCTGATGATGAGTACAAAGGGTGGATGACCCCATTCTCATTCCAATGCAAACCCTGCACTTTTACATTTCTGCTTAGACCACATGAACATTTGACCAGCTAAGAACTCCCTGCCCTCTTCCTTCAGAACACATTGCTAGAACTACTGACATTCTCTCCTGAACAAAACTGTATTTTTGAAAATCCTGTCTCATGTATAAAGCACTGAACAGCATTAGTTCATCGCAGCCATAACTGTAACTCACAATCTGCACATGAATTTTTCCTCTAAAATTAGATACAACAATAATATCTTGCCCATTTTCTGCATGCGCTTTAAAGTTGTGCTATTGTGCTCTACTGTGTAACTATTCGGTTGCTGTTCTCTGGGGCATGAGGAAATGGTTCATTCTGAGTTTAAACCGTGCTTTTTTTGTGAGATGAACCTGCCATCAGAATACACTTTTCAAAGCTACCGTGTGGAAGGAGCAATTTAGGCATTAATCACTGCAAGAAAGGGAATCATGTTTAACAACATTTTTAATAAAGTCCTGTTTTACCTCTTACCTGTTTTTAATAAACTACATCTTTCTCATTATCCTATCATTTATCATTTGCTGGGATGTCAAGAAAACAGGTGTCTTCAGTTTCACTTTCATTTCTACTGCTACTTTTTCAGCTTTGTGCACGAACACCCCTTGGAGTCGGGAAAACTTCAAATCCAGGATTCAGTCTTTTTTAAAATTACACAGTATTTTCTGCTAATATTAAACCAGGATTGCATTTTTTTCTTCACTAGTTTAGTTTTGACAGCCATCTTTTAATTTGCACAGATGTTACAGGCTCTGTTAAAATGTAACTTCAGTTGAATGATGGTATTATTCCATTGGTTTTCACCATCAAATAATGTACAACTATTGACTGAGTCTTTTTCCATTTAAGAAAAACATCTTCAAAAACCATAAAATGCACTGTCCAATCTTGTACAGATTGGTATCTCTCATACACAGACATACCCAGCATATGCTCTACACGTGCAGGGCATTAACACAAATTAATCTAGCACATTGCCAAACCTGCGTAGATTTCATGTTCTACTACTCAAATAACATTAAAGAAAAAAAAACAAACAGAAGATATGGAAACAAAAATAAGTCAAAAGGTCTGTTTTGGTCGATTGCCCCTGAGAGGTGGCCACTGGTCATACTCTAAGTAAAAGAATTTTACTTAGAGTAAAAATTCATTAAAGCAATATACTACACTCAGTTCAGCTCCCCAAAAATACCGGCACAAAGCTACACCAGGGCACTTCTGTCCCTGCTCATGTAAAGACAAAGAGGCAACCCACAAGGCTGGCTCTTAGCCTCATCTTTCACTGACTTACTAATTCCCACAGAATACATTTTGCCTAAGTATGTTGTACAGTGCACTGCTATGTTTGAAAACACAGGACAAAGAAAATGGTGCCAGTTACTAAGTCCACGGCTGAGAGTTGCAGGGAAAAATCTCTGAAATAATGGCATCAATCCGGCAGCACACTCCTCCTTTTACTTCCATACTGCAAGGATTTTGACGTCAAATTAAAATAAGTATCCAGATTTATGTGTTAGTCATAGAATTTCATTCACAAAAACTACATTTCAAATTATTTTCAAGCACTTCCCAACCACATAGATTAGTAACACAACAATGTATCCAATCCTTAACTGGAGAATGAAAAATTATTAATACAAATAATGCTGCTAGTTCAGCATAGACAGGTTATACTGAGAAATATTACTGCTCTTGCAAGGCTGAGTACCTCTTGCAGCACTTAGAAATAGCTGTTATTTACTCATGACTACTAATTAAGAAATAGATGTAAAGAAAATTTCCAGAAGACACATTCAGGAAGGTTCTGGCAAAAATAAAGAACCAGAAGTGACAGTCTAAAAATGAAGAATACAGAATAAATCAACAGGAAATCTGATGGATATTCCTTCATCTCAGTTTTATACACACTGGCAAGACAATATAGGTAAGTTTATGCAACCACAGTTCAAAGTTCTCAGGATTTAAGTCTACAAGTTTGACTGCTCTGGAATTTAGCATAATGGTTAAGTCCCTGTACCACAATAACTATAAAAAAAGACAACAAGCTTCAGGAGAACACTCAGTCTTTTTGAAGTTATCCTCAATAATGTGAAGTCTTACTTGTAACTAATATGGAGCCCTATATTCTGGAAGACTATCTAAGAAATTGATTCAAAACAGACTTCATAAAGTTTCTAGACATGATTTCTCCATTACAAGCATTTTTGCGATGCACTTTGAAATTTAATATGCAATGGAAAAGCTCCTTCCAAGAATATTACCAACAAATCATGCATATAAGCTTGTGCTTAAAAACGAACTGCAATAATGCACCAAAATATAAAGGTTGAAACACATCTCTCAAACTCCCTGAATTATAAAGCAAACATCATAGCTCCCTTCTCACAGCTGCCAGACAGTATATTAAGCTTCTAGAAGTCACTGTTCTGTTTAACCTGACTGGTTCCATTGTTGAGTTGTATTTTGATTACTTGTACTCTCATTACAGCCTTGAGATGCCAGGAAAAGATGCTCTGAGAAAGCTATGGCTGAGCCGCTATTGATATTATACAAGGGATCCTTTTACCTCGTATAAGATGTTGGAGTGCATCATATTGATTTGGAATAAAAAGCTATTTTTCCAGTAGTCAACCCCTCCTCTCATATCAGCACTTTTTTTAAAAGTTTTTCTGTTTGCTGTTTTGTTTAAAACAAAACAAATTCTATTTCGGCTATGTTGCTAAATTTAGCAAGAAGGTTTGAAAGCTTTTTTTTTTTTTAACTCAATTCAGGTAAAAACAAACAAACACGAATATGGCTGACAGTCAAGTCTGAGCCAAGTCTGCCTTTTTAAGTGCTAAAACTTGTAAGGAAAATGTATTTGCAGCAAAATCCCATATTCATTTTGATTTCATATTCAGACTAACATCTACCGCTAATCCTCAGCTGATGAATTTGACTGATATAAATGGTAACGTAATACGCAAAAGATGAAAATAGAAAGGAGCCTTGAGCACCAGAAAAGAATATGTGTCTTAAAAATTCCTCTCATCTTCACCCTGGAAGCTCTTGCAGGCTCATCTGTTCGTCCGTTGTAATGCTATGTAATGATTACACCTTCTCCTTCGAAACACCTTTCCTAATCATGCATATTTAATTCAACTTTGTGTATATATCCTACAGTTTATATAGTCCTGCTATAAATAGACCTTCTGCATTCTGAATTATCTCCCGCGTTTTCCCTGAGATACAGTTCAACACTGGTATTTAGAACAGATCAACTCTGGATTTGCCAGCAATTCTTCCTGCTTCCATTGTGATACGGCTTGCTCTCCTGAAAGGGGATGTAAGGGAACCTATCATTTCACAATGACATTCTTTCACCGAACTGTTTCGCTACAGAATGAAACTAACTTTAGATAAAGGAACTGGTTTAAACCTGATTTTATTGTCTGCGTTCCTAAGCATTTTCCCCCTCTGATGGTTTCAAAGGAGTCTTCCCTGTAACTGCCTGCCTTTTATACCAGGCATGAGCCCTTCTTAAATCCCAGCGACTTGCATGGGCTCGCATTTAGCAGGGCAGTAACGCGCGTTCTGTGCTCACACAGGCGCACGGGCACCGGTGTGCGCCCTCGGTACGTTCAGAGGAGCCCACGCCCGAGCGGGCTCGGGAGCCGCGGCCACCCCGAGCCCCTGCGAGCGCCGAGCCCGGCGCCAACTCCCGCCGAGGCGGCCCCGGCCCCGCCGAGCGCCGGGCCCGGAGTCCGGGCAGCCCCGCCGCGCTTGCGAGCGCCGGCTGCGGCCGCGCCCTCCGGGCCCCGCACGGACCGGCCAAGCGCCGCTGCTGTCCCCGCCGGCCGCGGGGCTGCCCGGGGGCTCCGGGTGGCTGCGCCGAGCCAGAGCGGCTCCGGTGCGCCCGGAGACGGCGTTTCAGCGCCGGCTCTATGCCTGATGCGTGTCTGGTCCCCACAGGAGCCCCCTCTCCCCGGCGCACGCCAGCCTGACTTGCTCCCCGCCGGGAAGGCTCTCCCGGCCGGGGCGGCACACCCGGCGGGCGGCTGCCCAGGCACGGAGCGGGCGCTGCCGCGATGTGCCCGGCGGGGTCCGCTCGCACCGGGACACAGCGATACATCTGTATTGATTCGGCTGCCTCGGACGAGCAGGCTGCCAGGGCTTCGAGCCCCACCGCCCCCGGGCTCCCCGGCCGCCCGCTGCCCAAGGGCGGCCCCGCTCCTCGGCGCTCGGCGCTCGCAACTCCTGGAGCAGGGAAGTGCGCGCGGCGTCTCCCTGCCTCGCCGTGAGGTGTAACCTCAGACTGTTCACTGACAGCTTGGGGGTCTCAGTCGCCTGGAAATTGGGGTCATAGGGCTGCACGTTTTCCCCTGAGCTCGCCGGCTCCGTCCCCCGCAGGGGAAGCGGGGAGGTGACCCCCTGGTCCCCCCGCGGGCACCACCGCCCGCACAGCCCGGGGTGCCTCTCGCCCGCTCCGCGCCCGCTTCCATCCGCTGCCCAACTTTTCCTGTCACGCCAGCGCCAGAAAACCCCTTCCCCACGCACGCACGCACACACACCGGTGTAGTTTATAAATGACAGTTGCCTGTAGACTTTCACCAGACAAGCAGCGGGGGCAGCAGACTACAACAGTTATTTAATTAAAGGCGCTTCGGAGGCTCCCAGAATAGCTCTCTACCTCTGAGGCGCGATTTCTGGTTTCCCCGCTCTCCCCCACCGCCTCGCCAGCCGCCCCCCGCTGCCCGAGCCCCGGCGCGGGCGGGAGGGACGGAGCCGGCCGGCGCTACCCGGCTGCGCGCTCCGCATTGCACAGTCATCAAAGTTAAGTGCGTGAAGGGGGGATCGGGGGTGAATCACAGAGAGAGATGGGTGAGCCGAACTATTTCCACCTAGGCAGGATCCGAAATTACGGATCTGGATGCGTCTGCAGCCATTTCTGCGGGAGGAGGAAGCGGGTGCGGGGGGTCCCTCTCGCACGCAGCCTGTCACTCGCACCCTGCTCCCCCCGCCCGGCAAACTCGCCCGGCCGCCTCGGCGCGGTCCCTCCGTGCAGCCGAGGGCAGGCTCGGGGCACTCCGATCGAGTTGCCCGGCTGAGCCCCGAGTTGCTCCCGGGCAACACACAGCCCTCCGCGGGCTACGGCTCTCGTTCCTGAGTCCTCCTCACGCTCCTCTTCCTCACGGGAGGGAGGGGGCAGAGGCAAGGGGACTGAAAGGCACACGGGAAGAGGATCTTTTCTCTCATTTCTTTCTTCGGCTTATTTAACCCTCCCACCTGCAACACACATGCTGAACAGAAACACTTCCAGACCCTTCCTGCACACACTGGCACCACCTTCGTTTTCCCCCGAGGAGCCGGGCGGGCGCAGCGGCGGCGAGCGCGCAGCACCGGCCACCTCTTACCTGGTTGTAGGAGGTCTCCCAGGAGGAGGTGTAGTTGTAAAAGAAGGAGGAGAAGCAAGCGTCTTCCGACAGCCCGCAGCCAGCCATCCTCCGGGCGCAAAACCTCTTCGGGAAGGCACGAGCAGCCCTCGCAAACTCTTGCCTCTTGCGCGGTCGCTGCCGCCGCCGGCGCTGCCCCCGCGGAGTGGTGCCGACAGCTTCGCGCAGGCGGCGGCCGGCGCGGTGCGTGCGGGGGAGCGGGGCTGGCCGGCCGGCTGGATGGATGGATGGCTGGCTGGCTGGGCGGAGGGATGGAGGCGCGGGTACCGCGTGTGTCGGAGCGTGTGAGCGCGGCCGTTCGCGGCGGCACCGAGGGGCCGGGGCCGGTCACGTGCGCGCGCTCACTCCGCCGCCGCCGCCGCCGCCGGGGACGGGCCGCGCTACAGAGCCCGGCACCGGATCACCAGCGCCGGGCGCCCTCGCCATCCCCGCCCGGCCCCGCTCGCCAGCGCGGCCCCTGCGCACGGCAACGAGGGGGCGCCTGCGGAACCTGCGGCCGCACCGCGGCGGGGAAGGAGCGGGCAAGTGGCGACGCGCGTCCTCCCCGCCGCGCCGGGGCAGCGCCGCCGCGGGCGGGCCCGCCCTCCCGGCCGCGGCCCGGCCTCCCTGCCCCGCCCCGCGCCCGGCCCCGCCGAGCCACGCCGAGCCAGGCTGAGCCGTGCCGAGCCGAGCCGAGCTGTGTCGTGCGCGCAGCCCCGCGCCGCCAAAGTTGTGGCTCCGTCCGCAGTCGTGAGGGCACGGGCTCGACACCTGCGCCGCAGCCCGGCCGCTGGCGACCGAGAAGGAGGGGGCGAAAAACCGACGGGAAACTTCTCCAGAGCCGTCCTGGCAGGTGGGATTTCGGCCGATTGCTCCTTTCGGGGGTGTTTGCCTCAGCCCCGGGGCACGGGGGACCCTTCTAAGGAAGGACAACACTGACGGCCCGTAAGCCGTCGCTAAATTGCTCATCGGGCACGGCGAAGTCATGCAAAATATCATGATCTTAAAGTGTTTTCCAGGAAATTAGCGGAAATAGATTGACTTCGTTCCTTGAGTATGCCTTATCCTGCTTGGAGACCCAGTACCTCGAGCAAGTACCTCTAACAAGGGGAACACTGTCTCATCAGCTAACACTGATATCACAAAACTCAGCCAATTGTGAATATAAAGCAAATAATATTTTCAGAATAACTGTTTTGTTTCATATAAAAATATATGGTTTTAACTTCTAAAAAATACTGTGTTGCTTCCAAAGCTTAGCTGGGAGAGAGGGGAGTTTGGTGAGCATCACCCAGAAGTCATAACAGCCCAGAGCCATCAGCAGAAAAGACTAGACACATTTTTGTGGCACAACTGATCAAAAGTCCACTGAAAGTCCGCACTTCCCCTCACCTGACACTCCTAGGAAGAAAACACCATTTAGTAACACCCATGGAATCCTTTGGTCATTCCATTTGTTGAGGAAACAACTGTGACATGAGTATGGTAAGTATGGAATCCTGTGAAACACACTTGAGCATAGTAGAAACTCACCTTTTTCACATGAGTTGACTTTGTCCAACAAAAAGCTAGCCAAGAATTCATAGTCCAGAGGAAGACTTGTGACAGCCAGCTCTGTCCCAAATGAGGTCAAAGACCCTTTCATCCTGCCCTAAACCAGTTACAAGTACAGCATGAAGAGTCCCAGTAACAAAATGTAGAAAGCAGATCAGAAACAAGGTGTTCCCTATGCTCACAACTTGTTTCTCAGATTGCTCCAGTATTTGCTTTCAGGGACTTCATCCTGTTTAGGCTGCTCATCAGTGACCCACAAAATTCACACGGCTTAAGAATTTATTTCAGCTTTTCAGACAGCAACAATTAAGGCATAAAATTCCTTGTCACTTCACCATCATTCTTGAATTTCCCATTGTCTGAGGGGTCAGTGTTCAGAGCATCTCACTTCTAAAATTTTAAGCAGTTTCACTTTGCATATTTCATCTTAAGTCTTAGTGCATTCTATTCTGACTATCTTTTTCCTTCAAACATTGTTCCTCACCCTGCTGATAACCATTTGGTCTAGCTCAAAATCTCTCCATTTGAATTTCAGAGAGTTCCTCTGGGAGACCATCACTGGTAGGAGCTTAAGCTTAATTGCACAGAGATCAGTTACCAGTGGAGATCCTGTTGTAGTCTTTGCTGGTAGCTGTGAACTATCCCCCAATCTCTTCAAGTGCCCTTCTGCTGGCAGCAAAACCACACCTGAAAACTGACAGCCTTAAGTGTTGCTTCTGCAGAGAATTTGTGGTGTTTTCTGTCAAGCAGCCATTCCTGAAATGGCCAATAATCTCTTTGTCTGTTGTGTGAGTTAGCTCACTAACATCATGGTCACCGTGATGGTGGTGAAGTAAAAGAAGTGTATGCTACTTCTGTTACTAGAAACGTGTAACCAAACATAATAAAATCCACAATTAGCTCTTGTCTATTTTCCCATCCCAGTGCACTAACAGGTCCATGGTAAAGATGCGTGTATTCAATTCTGTAGACAGGAAGAAGTAAAGTGGAGATAAACGCTTGTAAAGAATTTGGGGAAATGGATTGGTGAGGGGTGGAGGCAATAGCAAAAGCCATTAAATGTTTGAATAACAAAAGTAATCTCAGGATAACCATTAACATTCCATTGGTGCTGGGGGAAAAAAAAGGCATGGGGCAGATGGAACTGAGAAAAATCACTCAAATATTTTCAGAGATGCATAATACTGTGCAGTTACAATGTACCAGAGTACTAGATAAAGACTGTCAAAGCACTAGAAAAGCATCTTATTAAATACAATCTAGAATTTTATTTGCTTTGCTCTTTGCTTCCATGTTTTCACCTTAAAGATTTTCAAAGCCTAATAAGATAGAAACTTTTCTTGGAGGAGTAGGAGAGGGGTCGAATTTATTCCCAAAACAGATTTTGCGGATAAAAAAAGAGAATCAGGATGAAACTTTTAAATTAGACTGGTCTTGCCTTCTCCCAGACAGCAAGAGGCTGATGCACTGTGTTGGGTTTGGCTGGGATACAGTTAATTTTCTTTGCAGTAGCTGGTGTGGGGCTGTATTTTGGATTTGTGCTGAAAAGTGTTGATAACACAGGGGTGTTTTTGTTATTGCCGAGCAGGGCTGACATGGCATCAAGGTTTCCCTTCTGCTCTTCATCCCAGCCCACCAGTGAGGAGGCTGGGGGTGCACAGTGAGCTGGGGGGACACAGCCAGCACAGCTGACCCCAACTGACCCAGGGCATATTCCACACCCTGGGGCATCATGCTCAGCACACACAGCTGGGGGAAGAAAAAAGAGGAGATGTTTTGAGTGATGGTGTTTGTCTTCCCAAGTCACCCTTCTGTGTGATGGAGCCCTGCCCTCCTGGGGATGGCTGGACACCTGCCTGCCCGTGGGAAGGGGTGAATTAACTCCTTGTTTTGCTTGGTCTGTACACATGGCTTTTGCTTTCTCTGTTAAACTGTCTGTATCTTAGCACATGAGTTTTCTCACTTTTATGATTCTCTCCCCCATCCCACTGGAGGTGGGAAGGAGCAAGTGGCTGTGTGGGCCTTTGTTGCTGGCTGGGGTTAGACCATGAAACACAGTGAGACCACACTGGGCCACGAACTGTTTGAGACAAGAAATAGATCTTGTCTTGGTATCACCAAGTGCCAGAGACCTCCCAAAGAGGAAACTGGTATCTCATTGTTACAGCCAAAAGCCAGAGATTCTTCCTTTTCTTTATGCGGAGTGATCTCTTTAGAAATTTCTTAAAGAGCAAGGGAGGCTTCTAGAGGTCTTTTGGTTTGAGAAGCATATGGAGAATTTGAGATAGAAAAGCCATTCCTGTGCAATTTATATGTTCCATGTAAGAAGACAGATTATTAGAACAATCCCAAGTAATCGGGGTTCAACTCAGCTGTAGCCACTGTAACTCCATGGCTGTACATTTTGTTTAGGTAACTCAGTGTCCCTCCAGTAATCAGTGTAGCAATCCAAGCTGACTGCTCTGTTCCCCATGTTTTTAAAGCTTGTGATCACCAACACCTCAATATGTTTTTGAGTATTATTATTTTATTCACTGCTGTCACTGCTGTGTTAGCAGCTGTGTTAACTTTACCTGACTTCCTTAGTTGAAAATCTCTTCTCAGAGGGGAAGTCTATAATATCAGATATTCTGAAATAAAGTTAGAAGCTGTCCATTTATCTTATTTGCAGGTAAAAGAAAAAGGGAAAAAAAGAAACTACTTTCTTCATAGCCTATTCATAAGTTCATAAAAAGTCAATTAAGACAGTCCATAAAAATTGAAGAGGAAAGGCTTTAGAAGTCCACTGATAGGTTTTCTATTAGGCTAATACCTTAAAGCTTCCTTAGCACCTTCCAACAAATCACTTTATTTGGCTTTTTGAACACCTCTGGAGCTAGGTATTACATCTTTTTAATATTTGAGGAGATCAACAGTGTAAGTACCAGACCCTTGGAAAAGTCAAGCAACATTGTTAGACAATGTTTATACAAGCAATTAGCCCCAGAGGTGTAAAAGCCTACTTAAAGCTGAAATAAGTGGAGATTTCAGAGTGTTTAGGTGTCTATTTAACTTTAAAGATAACTTGTGTCTGTAATACAGAAATGTAAGATTAGACATAATTGAGACGCAAACTGCAAGTGGATGAGAACACAGCAACCGTGGTCACCTCTAAAATATCTTTTCAGTGCTCTTTTTTTCCACTAGCTTTTTACAGCATTCTAGGTAAAATCCAAATAGCTTTTTTCACCTTAACATGGCCTACACAGCCCAGTTCCAAGCTGTCTGTGAGACCTGGAGTTCCCAGAACAGCTTCTGTACATTGGATCCAGCAGCCTCAGCCACAAGGGCCATGGGTGCAGAGTTTCCAATATTAGGATAACAGCTCAAGATTATTCAAAATACAACTTTTCTAAAGTATCCATGGACACCACTCCCAAACTTCAGCTACACAATACCATTACAGAGATACTTGTGGTTATTACACAAGAGAAGTGATACCCTTATTTCAGAAAGTTCAGTTACACCAAAGTCACTGGCACTGGCTTTGGTACTCCTGGTTTCCAATCCCAGAGCTGAGTTCAGGCCTTAACTTTTGAAGAAGAAAATCAAGGCCTGGAATGCAACTCATTTTTTAAAGTTTGCTAGATGGTGAAGATTGCATAAACTGTTGTGCTTCATCCAAAAGCTAAAAAAATAATTGAAGCTAGATGATTGCTAAGATAGGACAGCAGCTCCAAGGAAAAAAAGGACAGTAAAAAACTACTTTTTTTCAGTGCTGCTACATAAGACCATCAAAAATGAGTAACAAGTTTCTCTAAAGCCATCTAAATGCAAAGAGCAATTGAAAATGCTCCACTGCCAAGAAAACGGTGCATTTCTCAAAATGTTTTGATCTCACCATCACTCTATTATTCACTTTGCCTGAGCTCTGATTCAGTTGCTTGCTCTTCATCCATGAGCTAATTCCATCTAAGCATTGGGTCATCATGATAATTGAAGTTACATGAAAAAGGCAACTGAATGAAGTAAAGCTGATTATTCAAAAAAAAAAAAAGAAAAAAGTAACAGGAGTTTTAAAGCTAGATTACATGAATTTTGCTCATCTCAAAAATGCAGGAAATTATTTTCCCTGAATTTTGCAAGATCAAGTGTGCCACTGATTAAAACTTTGTCTACTGAAGTGGAAGAGCAGAACACTGATGAGTTTGATTGTCCTGCAAGCAAGATATTTTCAATGAGACTGTTAACAAAATGAAGCCACTATGATAATTTAATTCCTAGTTCAGGCCTTCCAGCAGCTTTTCAACATGAGTAATCTCCATCAGTTCAATACCCCCAAAATTATAAATAACAACCAGTGAATACATGCCATTCAAATGTCAGCAGGCATGAACTTATGAGGTAGTTCATAACTTTTATAGCCTCATCACCAATTAACAATGTAAATAAATTGCTAAAGCCCTATCAGATTATAATTTCCCCAAAATAACATTTCTGTGATTATGTTTGCATGATTATAGTTATGAAGTAACTAATCAGAGCTGGGGGGAGAACCCTAGAATAACCCAAATTAGCAGGAATCAAGATGGTTAGCTTGTCATGAGTCCCTGCCTCTAGTGCAAGTATCTTTACATCTGAGAACCACCCCCCAGCTATTCTGCCAGCTTCTGGGCACATTTGGCTCATTAGCAAAGTACTGAGTGATGAAAAAGGAGTGGGCTCAGCATTATTTGATTGGTCACAGTAAAGATGTTGTCTAAGGATGGATGTAGTGAAAGGTGAGAGGAGATCTCCTCAGTGCTACAGGAGGCAGAAGGCTACACCTAATTAGGCTACACCTAATTCAGCACATTATTCAAAGTTCATTGATACAGCAGTAGCGCCTTCCCAGCACAAACTGTTTTACAGACTCAAACAATATTTAGCTACTCCTTTGGACTACATGCTGTGTCACATGGGAAGGAACGTGGAGAGGGGAGGAAAACAGACTCCCAGCCACACATAGTAGAACTTGGGGAAACTGCATTTAACTGTCTTTTGCACAAACCCAAGAAAATCTTTGATCAATAAAGAATTCCATTTTTACACAAGAAATACCACAAAGAGGCAGCAAAGCCTCAGAAATAATTGATAGATGTTTCAAAGGGTTTTGACAGAACATTAAGTTTCGATTTCTTCAGTGACATCACATTTGAGCCAATTAAGAAAAACAAACCTTGTTAGGAGAAAACCTAGGAATGCATTTGTACCGGAAATGGTTTTGTGGCTTGTATGCCCATGTCCTTTCCTTTACATATTGGCCAAAATCAAGGGAAACAATAAACTGTTTTTTTTTAAAGCAGGTTTTTTAATGTTGAAGTTTTCTAAGTAATAAGAACAAAGATTTGCTGTTGACTTTGTTCCTCATTTAGGAAGTTCTACTTTGAGTCTAGAAAACTCAGAATTTATAGAGTTGTTTTTATGAACAAATTAGTTTTCTAAAAATAAAAGTAAATTAATTTCTGAGACCTCACTGTACCTAATGAGAGATCTAAACTTTAGTTTCATATCAAGCCATTAGACTACAAACATTTGGAAGCTTAAACATTACTTGCAAAAATAATATCCATTAGAGGCAATTATTTTGTGAAGAACAAATGTGATTATGAATGAGATCCCAAAGGGGGATTTTCCTATTCATTTTTTCTTCCATAAGTCTCCTCAGAAACAAGCAGGATTTCTGTAGGCTGCAGAACCACCACATTACTGTTCAACTTTGTATTTGACAATGCTTGAGAATGTAGAGAACAGGCATTTGAATAGTGTTTGGATTTACATAGCAGCAAGTCCAGCAAGGAGCTTGAGAGCAAAAACACTTTAACACTGGCTTGCTTACAAGGAGAAACTGCTCATTGTCCATAAATTTACAGAATATTAAATGTCAGTTTTCAACAAACAGGGTACATATTGTGAACATCAAGACTGGAATTTTAAATTCTTGCCAACTCTTGTATTTGACTTCCGCTCTTAATCAAATTACGTGTTTAAAGTATGTAGAAGTAGCAGTAATTTGAGTTTACTTCCATTTTATTGTATAACCAGTAACACATTGGAACAAAGCTGTCAATGCCCTCTTGGACAGCTGCTTAGATAAACATGTTGTGACTCACATGGCTTCAAACCTGCTGCTGCTGCTGCACAAATTGTAAACCTTTCTGTACAAATTGTAAGCCTTTCAGGAAGAGTTCAAAGGGCATTTATTTCTTTAAAAGAATGATACTATCCCTGTCACAGTAAAGGCTTATCAGTTACTTGTTATTCAACATGCAAAATGAAAACCTCAAATATCATCATATCAAAACATCCTAAGGTTCTGAAGGTTTGAAAGGTCAAATTAAGTCTGTGAGTCTTTAAAGCAAACACTAGCATCTTCATAAAGCTGAAAAGGTTGATATTTTTGAGGTTAAAACTGGTTACTAATAAAAGAAGTGGTTTGACTGCACAGCTGAATATTTAATAGACAAAGCATTCAGGAAATACATCCACCAGTACCCTCCACTCGATGGAGCCTGGTAAGAGCTGATGCTCCAAGTGTTTATTGTTTATGCTGCTGGAAGCAATGAGGCTGGGAACATTAATGGAATAGGCTCAAAATAAACACTGAATTCAAATGGAAGGCAAGAGGGCTACTTTAGCTAAAGGAATAAGACCAACCCAAAATAACACATGTTTAAAGCCACAAGAAATATTTATTATCAGCATTAATTTGTGCTATGTTTTATTTTTCTATACAACAAAACTACTGCATAGCTTTCACAGCTGGAAGAACCACTCAGAGCTGAGATGTACACAAATGAAATTATTTTATCATCTGTCCAACATACATTCAGTGTTCCTGAGAAACCACTATATTCGAGTTGAAACTGCAAGATCAAACACCTACAATCAGCAGAACTAGTCTTGTTATCTACAGGAATGTTATTTTACTGCCGTTACCATATTTAGTTTAATCCCTTGATAGTGGAAGCTTGGATCTCCTTGATGCCAACCACTTATCTCAAACACATCAGTTCCAATTAAGAGGCAGCCCAAGCTTGTCATTTGTGAAAGGAAAAGAGAAGAGAGGGGCAAATGCTCTCATAATGGTTTCATTCTGGTTTTAAAGCTGCCTGTTTGAAGCTTAAAAATATGAGACACTTGTATTACTGGGAACCAATGCTGAATTCTAGGAACAGTTTCAGGAAGCATACATACCCCAAAACAAAGCTACCAGTGTCAGAGGTACTGGTAGAAAAACGAACTAGGCTGACCATTTTTCCCTCTGCTTCACATAAATCTAATGTCACATACATAGTCATAAGGTTAAATAAATTTAGGTCAATAAACTACCAGCGTAAGTTAAATAATTTTGAAAGGTCAACAAACTACCAGAGTAAGATTATACTTCTAATAGTAAAATATGTTGATTATTAAAACCCTCAGCTGTTCTATAACCAAGATAAATGTCTAATCTTCATGAACTACAGTAAGTGAATAAATTTGTGTACTTTACAATATAACTCTCTGCTTTCTACTGTTATGGTGTGCTATGGCTTTTTATTGCTATACATTATCAGCAATGAACTAGAGCAATCTGATTACAAATTAATAATTGTAGCTGGACTGGATGGTAGGAAAACTTTTGCCTTTTGACTTCTGCTATGGTATCTTTTCAAATGAAACCAAATGGTGAAAGCTAATGTCAGCATTTTTGCTTTAAACTGCATTTCTTATGGCAAATAATGAGCAGCACCATGTAGCAGTGCAGGATGCAAGTTACACGTCACAAACCAATTCTGTGTCACAAGCCCTGATCCAAAAAGGGAGGGGGTGATCAGACAAAACTGACCAAAGTGATCCAGAACATACCAACCCAGGCTGGGCCATGCCAGCTGCTCTCTACCTTCCATGAGTGGGCAGAGGTACAAAGAATGAAGACATTCCCATAAACCCCAAAGGAACGTCAGCATCTTAGTACTGCAGTACATAAAGATCTCCCAAAAGTAAGAGTTCAGAGGCTTTTATGGCATCAGAACACAGCAAAGCATGGACTCACCATTTATTCTACTCCCTGTCAAAAATTCTAAGTGCTAATCTAAACACAGTATTAACTGGTCACTTCTTTGTATCTCCATAATGAAGGTATGTACCTATCCACGTGTACTTAGCCATTAGTAACTACCTCTGTGTCTAACAAACCTAAACACAGTTATTGTCTCACACTGACACTAGCCCTTTACTGCTCTGAGGTATTACACAGCAGCACAATTAAGACTGAAGACTTCCTCTTTTCAAAAAATATACTCCTTTCACTTAGTACCGTTTTCCTGTCATCTAATCCATATTCTGTATTTCCAAAAGTCCCACATTATAAACAGTTTATTATATACAAACCAAATATTTTCAAAAAACATCAGAGTATCTCTGACAAAAAGATCACTAAGTAAACAACACATTACTTTTCCTTTTAGATTGTTCCAAAGCACCTAACCAGTTAATCCTAAGGAGCAGTTCATCTCTACTCCAAAACACATGTACACCCTTGACTAGCAGTCTGAACACTCTAGAGTGGTGTCAGTAAGGCAGGAGCACAGCAGAACAGCAAATATTGCAGCTGTTGGGGGCAGCTCTGCAGTTTATTTGGGAACCCTCGCTCCACAGACCAGCAAAAAGAGCCCCAGTGTCATGCAGTTAGATGTGGTTTTTCACAGAACAGAAGCTGAATTTCTATTTGACACCAGCAAACTCTTGATTTCCAGCTTTTCCCCTTATTTACTGACTGCATGCTGTGTAAGTAAGTATAAGCAGCCAGAGCTCTGATGACAGGCAGAGCTCTGAGTATTTTTAACGTTTAAAAGGGAGGCAGTAACCTCCCTACACTCATAGATAAAGCAGTCTAATTTCTATGCCTCCTTCTTGGTCTCCTTTTGTTTCTCTGGGCAACCTTTTTTGACATTTTTCCCATCAGAAAAAAGGGAACAAGGTTTTGTCTTTCAACACTGAACTTTAAAAAAACCCAGAGCTACTCTCAAACCCAAGTTTCTCAGCATGCATCTGTACCCCTGAGACAGCAGTAGCTAAGGAGGTTGCTCCTGATAGTTTCCCTGTAGGAGTCAGGAAACATCTTACTTCAAGAAGCCCTGCTGTCCCTGTCATTACTCCTTCAGAGACAGGTAGTGACTCCTTAGACATCTGGCTCCCCTCCCACTGCTATATGGCTGTAAAATTACATCAAAGTGAGATTTGCAGTAACTCTAAGATATCCACAGTGATTTAAGTGAGTCTCTGTTTCTGCCCTGAACCCCTGAATGGCCTCAGCTGAGATCAGTACTGGGCAGAGAACAGACTGCACAAAGCCACTCCAACCCTGGGGCCGTTCTCCACTACTCAATTCTTAGCAAAAGATTTCCATACACAGCACACAGTCCCCTGTAAGAAAATACTTTAGCCCTAAACTCAAGTATTGCAAGTGCTTTGTGAGTTCTTCAATACAGGGGTGTGTTTTTCAGGAATACACAAGCATCAAATGCAATAGGTTCCCCAGGTGCCAAGGCTTCCATGTCTTGCTGAAGCACTATCCCCAGATTCCATCAGCATCCCAGCAGGAAAGCTGCCTCCCGTTGCTTGCAGGAGGGGTGGGGGCACATGGCCTGCTCTGTCCCCAGTGACAGCTGGGACACCACCAGCCTTCCAATTAAGCCCAGGTGTCACCAGCTTAATTGGAAGGTGGCAGGGTTGCAGAGCTGTCAGAGGACTTGAGTTTGGCCAGTAGTATTTGCATTCCTAGCAGCACAGTGAAAGAGCCCAGGTCAGCTGTCACAGCCCAAGCTGAGCTTGTGGGTATGACAATTTAAGGAAAAAGAAAATCACCAAAAACAAGCCAAAGTCTTTCCTGTGTCAAGTTCCACTCACAGCCATAGCCATCTGCTCCCCCATCCCCAAGGACCTAAGCTACAGCAGCTGATGCCAGCTGGTTCTGGGGTCCCTGAGGCGTTTCAAGCAGAGAACTGTCTGTGGCCCTTGCCAGACCCAGGCAAAGTCATGCAGAAGGTGGTTCTACACCGCCAGCTGAAGGCTGCACACAAACACCAGAGCAACTCTTACCTGGGGAGCAGCCAGTTTTCAGCACTGCACAAAGCAGCCCCCTCTGCTCACCACACCGAGGATAAGCAAGTCACCAGGAAACCCCACATATCCAGCCCAAGTCATCCTACTAGAGCAGCAATTTGCAAAACCAACATTTGCACATTCAGAAATATTAGTTTGAAAAGCTGCTTAAGGAGTTCAGAATCCCTGTTTAAATTAAAACCTCTTCTAACTGCAGTCAGAAAACAAAACCCAATTTGAAATTTTATGCAGAGTGAAGCTCTTTCCTTCCTTCCTACTGAAAACGGTTTGGTATGGTAACAAAGTTCAGACTCATCTAACATTCCCTCTCACTTAGCAAACCCAAGAAAGACTCCTAAGTCCCACTGCATGTTATAAATCCACTCAAATTTTAATCTTCTGACATCTTTATCTTCACTATTACTATTTTAGGTCCTAGCAAAGTTTTCAAAACTTCCTACCATCATATAAATGGCAATTAAAAAAAAGTTGGAACTGGAAGAAAATCCTCCAAGTATTCAAAGTAATTTTATAGCCCACTGCTGATTTAAATAGGACAGGATACCCTAAACATCAGTGCTTAAAGTTAGTCTGAGGTTAGTTTTTAGCTCTGCAAATGTAACCTATTTCTGCTTCAGCCTTACAGCAGCACAGCTCTCTTCCTAAGGGAACCAGTTTCAGCAAGAGCTGATCCAGCTGCTCTTTGCCAGAAGGACCAAAGCTCAGTGTATTCCAGGGGGAGGGAAAAACAGAAATCTGATCAAATACATTAAACCACAGAATGGCTTGGGTTCAACCAGACCTTAAAGATCTTCTAGCTCCAACCCTCCTGCCATGGGCAAGGACACCTTCCACTAGACCAGGCTGCTCAAAGCCCCGTCCCACTTGACCCGGAACACTCTAGGGACTGAGCACCCACAACTTCCCTGGACAATCTGTTGCAAGGCCTCACCACCTTCACAGTGACAAATTTCTTCCTTATGTCCAATCTCAATCTGAGATTCAACCAGAGTAAAACCCTTGCCCTTGCCCTGTCACTGGTAAAAGTTTTTACCACAGGCCCTAGTAAAAATCCTCACTCATTCTTCTAAAACCTCTGGAGGTATTTTAAAGGTCACAATAAGGTCCCCTCCTTTTCTCCATGCTGAACAACACCAACTTTCTCAGCCTGTCCTCCTAAGAGAGGTGCTCCAGCCCTGTGATCAAATTTTACTATCAATTCCTCATGGGATTATGCTGTCAAATCATATTTCACAAAAAATCACTACAAAATTACAATGGTGCAGTGTGATTTGATCTACAGTGTCACTTATGCTATTGCTTGTGTTGATCCTAAACAGTACCTGAACACTGCCCAGCAGAGCAATTTCTACCTGGCCACACACACTTCACTTTATAGGACACGCTACTACAGTTCTGTCTGAGAAATACTTAGGGCTATGTTGGAAGAAAGCATTCTCCTAACACATCTGCATGCATTCTGAGTTTTCCTAAATAATTTTAACAAGTTTGCAAGGGATGAACATTGTATGCATCATATTATATCATCATTGTGCTGCTTAAACATCTGTACTTTTAGTATTAAAACATTAAACTACTGCCATGTCAATCAAACAGCAGTTTAATGGGAGACTAAATGGGCTCCTCATATTACAATCAAAACAATAGAAATACTGACATACTGTGGCACAAAATTAGTATAAATAGACTTTATTGAAGTCAGTACCCTTGTACTGAAGCCAAAGATTGTGTCTACAGAAGCACAAGTTGTAACATTTCACAACTTCTAAAAGGAATGTCAACAATTACAACGATCATGCATACCATGGTCGATAATCACATTTTTAGAAGCATTTTCAACCATTTCTAAAGAAATGCTTATAACATTGTTATATATAGAACTACTTTCAATAAACTGCAAAACATTGATTAGCTTTTCCAGTATGAGCTACAGTGTCAACACAAAAGGGAGGCATAAATGTTTAATTTATGAAATCAGAATGGAATATTTACTGTAAAGAAAAATTAAAAAGCTTTCAAATAAAGGCCATTATTGAACCAAAGTGAAGAGCACAACTTGAACTTTGAATCCTTTCATCTCTTAAAGCTGTCCTCTGAATAACTTCAGTTCAAAGCATAAATTCAGTACTGTGAGTATTCCTTGGACTGAAGTTTGGCAATGATGCGATCCAACTGTCTCTTTGCTTCGCACTGTGGAAAATTGCTCATGTCATAATATTGAGGGGCAATTTTCACCAGCCTGTCAAAAAAGGAGAAGCTTGTTAGTGATACTCAAACTTTAAAATGCATTTTACAGAAATTTTACAACTGTAAAGGAAGGACACAAAAGTTATCCATTGTTTTCAGCTCATTCTGCAATTCTAAGACTAACTGAAATTTACACAGACATTGAAAATGGCAGTGCCATCCTGAGCAAGTGTCCAAGTTCAAAGCAAAAAGCACACACACGAGTCTCACAAGATGCTCCTGTCTGGCCATGTGCCCCTTACAGACTCCTGCTGCTGCTTCAGTACCTGCCATGGCAACCCACACAGCCAGAGCCTCTGCCTAATGTCAGACCCTGAGCCACAGAAGTGTACACAAACAACCACCTGTGTCAGAGTACAGCTCTGCCTCAGCTCTTTTAAACTTACAAGTACAACCAAGGCCGCAGGATCCTGCTTTAGGTGAACCAAGATTTCTAAGCAGGGATTCAAACACATTTTCCATTAAGATACTACTAGACAATATAAATATAGATGTTATGTTTTCCAGCTTATGAATCTTTAAACTCTTCCTGCACAACAGTAAAATTACAGCAACTGAAGAACTTCCCGTGTCCCCAGAGCTTACTACAACCTGGTACATAAAGTACAACCTTAAAGACAGGCAAGATGCTTCAGATCTCTGCTTGTGTGCAGAGATTCAGGCTTCTGACTTGATATATTTAGCTGATGAATAAGTATCATAACATGGAAAGCTGTATCACTATTATCATCTCTTTCCTCAGAATTTTAAGAAAGCATGAAATACTGTTCAGAGCCTTCTGAAAAAATCAGACAGAAGAAGTCTTCGATCTTGAGAACAGAAGCACTGATACTGAGGTATCTCCTAGCTAACTCAGGTATGCAAGTGGGTGCTAGGACATACCCCCAAACCTCACAACTCCAAGCAGCTCCAGGCTTACTGAAGTAACTAGCTCTAAGTCAAGCTGTGCACTGTACACAGAGTCCAGGCATCAGAGGCCTAACACAAAACCCACAAAAAGGCACAAGTACCCATAAAGAAAACCTTCAGTCATCTACAAGATCTCAGTCCATACCATTGCCACTCCTCAAACCATTTCTGTAAGACTAACTTCAGGAAAAGTGAAAAGAATTACTTCAACTTAAAAAAAGGAAAAAAAGAACACCCCAAGAACTCTAAAGTAGATCATAATTGTTGCAATACTTTGGCTTACCATTCTGGCTTGATGTCTGTACATGTCCGGATGTAATTCTTTGTTGTAAGGACAAACTCATTATACAGCACCCATTCTGGTTTGTGATCAAGAACAGTGGAGGGATGCAACTGCACCACCTGGTTATCTTTCACTGTTAAGTAATGCCCTGTTCGCTCCAAATGTGCCACCTAAATAAAAAGACATTTTCCCATTAACACAGGCAATTTTTAAATGAAGCAATTTCAAGCTGCTTGTTAAGTGTTTTATACAAAACAAACAAACCCAACTTTCAAACCTCATCTAAACTTGGCACGTTACTTGACCACTTCAAGTATTCAAGGTTTTTTATAGACACGATCGAGATGCCAGATGTTTGTGCTACCTACCATGGTACATGTATATTCTAATAAACAATTCAAGCAACTTACAAAAATAATTATCACCCAAAGAGAATAATCATTATTGCAACAGCAGCAATGCAACACAAAGGAAGGGAACCCAAACTGGACAGGTTTGCAACATCACACAAAGTCAGCTGCAGTCTACAACAGATATCAACTTCAAGCATTTCATCTGCAGTAGCCACAGTAGGGCCAGTAAGCCACAACATTATCCTTTCATGAGAGAGGTGTCACTACAGCATGAGCTTCAGAGCTGGAAAATGTATGTTCAGCGACACACTTGTGCTGTGACCTTGGTGAAAATCAATTAACCTCCCTCTGACTAAGCTTCTTGCTCTATGAAAGGAATAATGCCTGCCTTGCCAAGATGCTCCGATACCCAGCTCATTAAGATTTGGTAAAGCAGACAGCTATCCTTTGAATGGTATCCTCTGTACCAACAGCTAATCTAACAGAACAAGTAACTAAAATTAACTCTTTGATACCAGTAGCTGAAAATTACCTCCTCTCATTATGTATATACACACACACACAGAGTAAAAAAGATTAAAAAGGTTGGCAATGGCTGAAAGACATCAAAAAAGACATTTATAAGAAATAAAATACAAGAAAAAAAAGACATTTATAATAAGATCATTAGCTGTTTTCCTTTAATATAGACTGTATACTTCCTTGGTTTCTTGAATTCCTAGGTATATTTCACCTTTTTTTTTTTTCAAGTCAAGAGTAAATTCCATCTATTAGATTAAAACCCCAGGCCTTCTAAAACAATAGCTACCTAAAGTTTTAAGCCAGAATATCTCTTTACTAAGAAATTACTTACTTTGAGTGTACTTTTCTTTAAAAAGTTATGACATTAATATCCAGAACATGTTTTAGGAGCAGAACAAGATATTTCAATAGTTTGCAAATTTTGTCACACAAGATTTGAGAGATAACAGTTTATTTCAAGTCTGGGAAACCAGAAGACATTCCTTTAAATGGAGATTAACAGCACGCTGTCTCTAATGATTTAGGCCTAATTTTATTTAGCTCAATATAACATCTGTAACATTAAATAGCAGTAGAGGTGCAAATCAGACTAGATGGTCATGTGTCACAGGCCTAGCACAAACACAGCACACCTTGCTGTAGGATTACAATTTTTTTCAAAGGAAGTTTTGTTTAAAAATCAATTTCATTTTTCAGATCAGAAGTACACATGCATACAGAAGTATCTATTTTACCTGTTCTATTTCTTTCTAGAAAAGGACAGAACAATGCATTATTTGGGTTTTATTCTAGAAAAGCGTGCTGTAAATTCAATACAATTTACCTTTAGCACCTCAGTCTCACTTATATGTATTAAAACAGTGAAGTCTTATACTCTACCTTTCCCAAATACAATTTTCTTTTACATGTCATTTGTAATGGTAGAGTTATGTTTCTTATTGACTTTGCATAATTCTGAAGCATACTCAAAGAAAACTTAATGCTACAGAAATGTATCTCTTAATTAGCTCTTAATTTCCAGGGAAGGACAAGAATTAAAATAACCCCAAATTACAAAGAAAATGTTTCCTTAGACCATTGATATCTGGGACAAGCCACCTTTAGGTGGTTATATATATACACTATTGTGACTGGCATCAATCCTGAGGTAACAGTGAGCTGCACTATTTATCCTCTTTAGCTGTTTCTACAGAGTGTGCTTGCTGGCACACACCTTGGTAAAGAATTTCAGGGTCAGTGATGGAACTCTGTGGAGAAATACACAGTGAAGCTGTGGCTCCACAGCAAGCCACAGTGATCTGCCAGCTGCTGCATTTTCCTGCTCATTCCTGGCCTGCACTGTTCCAGCACAGATGACCCAGCCCATTCTTGCTTCCAATTTGTAAGGGGCCTGCCAGGTCACTGAGCTGAAAGAATGGAGAATGGGCTCAGGCAGGCACCAAGGCTGACATAAGAAAGCAAACAAGGACAAATGGGAGGCAGCTTCTGTCTCTCCTCTGAAAGTCTGGCTTGCAAGCATCATCAGTGCCTGTAGGTACAGGGGTGGTTGGACCAAGTGTCCTCCAGAGGGCCTTTTCACCTCATTCTGTGATGTTTGTCAGAGTATAAAGAGCATGAGCTTCCACAGAAACCACAGGATCATACAGAGTATGTCAATGAAATTGGTTCATTTCTGATGAGTAGTGGTAGTAAGCAAGAGACTACAGAACATACCTGAACCCTGAGATCCCCAAAGAATTAGGCTATTTGAACATGACTCTGTAAGAATGGGTAAGTGCCAAGCCAGCCCATGTATCTCTGCAACAGATTACTCTGCAGCCCCTGAAAAGCCCACAAGGCTGATGAGTTAGAGACAATTATAATCTTTCTATGAACGTGACAAACCCAAATGGAAACAGTGGCACATGCCACAAGAGGAAAAAAAAGTTTCACTTCAAATTCTCACCACAATTTTGTTAACAATTACACATCCTCCTCTGAATTTTAAGTATGCTTGTGCTTATTTCTTAGCTATCATGTCATGGAACCTAGAGGGTGAAGTCAGGGGTCTTCAATCAAACACTAACACTAAATGCAAATGCACTTGGAAGGTCAAAAAGCAGCAACAGTATCACAAGACCCAGCCCTTTCAGATTTCAGGCTATACATTGTGACTCAGTACTCTTGACAGACAGTTTAGAGAAAGGATTGGTCTTTGTTCTTTCTGATAAACCAATGCTAGCATGCACCAAAGGAACCTTGGCAGTTTCCTGGATTTCCAAAATTTCTGCTTGGAGCACACACAAGAGTGTTTCTGAATCTATTAAAAAGTTTTACACCACTCTTCTGCATTCCTAAAGAGCAAAATGAATACTATTAAATGCACCACTGACCACCTTTGTGTCGTAAGTTTATTTTATTACCATTCTATTATTGTAGGAACCTGATTATGTAAAGACTTCAAAATATACATAATTCCATACAAGAAATAAGCACCAAAGACTGAGTAGCATCAGGAATGAGATTTTAATTAGAAGGCAAATCATCTGCCATCTAACTTCCTGTACAGTATTGGTCGTTTATCCTCTGTAGTGACCATGACATATATAGCCTGTGTTTGACTGTCACAGCTCCCAGGAAAGATCCCCAGCTTGATCTGTATACCTTTCTAGCCAAGAGGGCCAATGGCACCCTGGGGTGCATCAGGAAGAGCACTGCCTGCAGCAGGAGGGAGGTGATCCAGCCCCTCTACTCAGCCCTGGGGAAGCTCATCTGGAGTTCTGTGTCCAGTTCTGGGCTCCTCAGTACCAGAGACATGGAGCTCCTGGAACAGGCCCACAGAAGGGCTATAAAGATAAAAGGACTGGAGCATCTCTGTTACAAGGAAAGGCTGTGGAAGCTGGGCCTGTTCAGCCTCGAGAAGAGGGACCCCATCAGTGTCTAATCAGTATCTGAAGAGAGGGTGGCAGGAGGAAGGAGCCAGGCTCTCTTCTGTGGTGCCAAGCAACAGGACAAGAAGAAACAAACAGAAATGAATTGAAGTTCCATTTCAACAGGAGGAAGAACTTCTTTACTCTGCAGTAGCAGAGCACTGGAAGAGACTGCCCAGAGAGTTTGCAGCTTCTCTCACAGGAGATATTCGAGAACCTGCTTCCACCTTTAAATTCTGATTTAAATTATCAGCTATCAGTTCTGTTCTGTCTTCAATACTAGACTGAAAATACAATGATAAAAACCTAGGTTGCTTTTGGCAATTGATAAAAAACAAAATCACTAAGAGGAAGATGACCCATCCTGAAGTCATTTATTTGCCTTTTCCAAATCGTTGCCTTATCTTACTTTCTGTGGTGTAACTACTTTTTGCTTAGTTTTAACCACGGTGACTTCAGCTACTATTAACCCTTTAAAGATTCTAAGCTTAGCTTTGAATGGGTATCAGAGATAAGCCTCCATTAAGGGGTTACCTGTTCTTGTGACTTACTTTGTTCCCCACCTAACAGTAAGCTACAGTATTTATCCTATTTAGACTTTTCCATAAAGTATGCTTAGTTACTTAACAGAAGTAGGAGAAATAATCCATACCTAGTTCCGTAAATTTATTACCAAATTACAAATATACTACACAGTACAATATGCCAATTCCTCTCCCTTTGTAAGACAGACTATGTCTGGTACAAAGTAATTGAGAAATCAGTGCTTCTCTTTTTGCAAAGACCACCCTTGCTGTATTTTACATATCCTTTGCAGATTCTGATGTGTGATACAGAAAGTTATTTTTAAAAGTTTTGCATTATAAGAACTAGAAGAAATCTGAGACACAGCACAAAAATTTTAAAATACATTTAACTTGTCAATATCTATCTTTCCATAAGTTTTACTATACACAGAACTGTTGACAGTTTTAAATTATTTTACTATTCACTTTGCTTGTCTATGGTAGATTTACTGGAATTCAAATTTGCATTTAAATATGAAGGGTAAAGAGATAATTCATCACCAGCAGAAATTCCACATTTATCTGTCTCTGACACACAACTGAAGGCAGGTACACAGTACTTAGTACTGATTACATAACCAGTACAATTACAATAGTCAGTACAAGCCCATACTGTCTGACATTAAACTACATATCTTGATAGGTACAGAAAACTCTACAGTGAATTTTTATGACTGGTTTTACCAAACGAGTCATAAATTACCAAAGTCTAAACCATGCAGCAAATGAGAAGTATTTCAAGACAATGGCTACTACTGCTTTTTCCACTTCACACTGCCTTTAAATTTAGAAAGTTTGAAGATGAACTCCTGCCACGTGTTGTCCACACACCTCAGTACTTTACATGCAGAAGCTATCTAGAGTACATGCACACATTTCACAAGTACCCACACTTGGAATTCCACACATGTTCTCTACTAAGAGGACAAAGGATGATGTATGTATTTCATTACTAAGGTTTTCTGAACAAGAGCCCCGAAATGCTACAGCCTGAATATTAGCTTAGAGAGGGTGTAATGTGTTACTTTGAAATGTTTTATGTAGTTACTTCATGAATGCTCATAGCAGAAAGGAGATTTTGATACACAGATAAGACTACCTTCAATTTTTCTTCCATTTGACTAAAGAATGTGCTACTTGAGTCATCTCCTAGCAACTTGACAAAGACCACATGGTACTGTAGTCAGCCACATGTAATTTAAGGAACATTTATTAAGCTTTAGCAAACTATAACAACAATACTAACATTATGAGCCACATAAACACTGAACTACTTTCTCTATTAGAATTCACACATACCTGCATGAAATACCCAGTAACTAATGCCTTTCTTATGTTGATGTAATAGTCTCGACTGGTAAAATCTGTGCTTCTACGAGGCAAATTAAATCTATCCATGATTCGTGACAGCTGCTGGCGTACATTGTCTGCAGACATCAGGGACCTGTAGTTAATGAAGTTGTCGTAACACCACTGAACCGACTCATGATCTGCAACATTAGAAAACATGAATCAAAATTAGAACAAGTAAATAAAATAGCAACTAACCAATTCATCAGTCAGATGAACCAGAAAAAAATATCCATAAACTTTTATAAATGGTAATAGATCTTGGTTTATTCAGCTGATTTCCTGCACTAGGTAACTTGCCAAAACTTTTCTATCCAGGAAGCTCGTGGTCAGGACAGAAGAAAAGCAGGGGTTTTCCCCTCCTCACCAATATAACAAATACAATCACTGCTGTTTAACTGAAATACCATACCACTAAATATTGGACACTTCAAAAATCCCACCCTGCAACTAGAAAAACATCTTCCAAACTTGAAGTGTAAAATGTAACATGATGTCAGGAGCACTGCACAGCATTTGACTGCAGCATGCAATGAACATACAAGATACCTGTACATAACTACACTGTATCTGAGAGATGAAACCTTACTAAACATTCAAGTAAAAACTAAGAGCTATACAGTCTGTTCTCAAAGTGTGACACACCTCACAGCAGTTTAAGTAAATGTGACTGGTAAAATACAGCCACTGTAACACAACTCTGTACTCCAGCTCTTCCTACTGCTGGTAGCTCGAAGAAATTTGATGAAACAGCAAGCCTCAGCCATTCTGTCAGTATCAATACCTGCATGTTTCACACCAACAAAACCTAGTTCTCCCAAGCTATTCTCTGACTTTTCAAGTAATGCTCTTCTAATCTTTGTCAGTTTAATAATCCAACAAAGCCAGTCTTAAGAATTAAAACTTAAGGTAACTCTTGGAAAGAAGAGACACTTCTTAATTTGCACGGAAAAGAATGAATGTTATGGAAGTCGAGTTAAGTCCAAGTTCTTTCTTGCACTTTACCTAACAAAATATATTTTAAATGAAGTATGAATAAGGCTGTTGCACAGTTATGATTCTATTGTACAGTACTATAGCATACTACTTGCTGAGCCAACTGAACTATGCATCACGGCTAACCCATAAATGTTCTATATTGTTCTATACTATTTGCATACAAACAGTAGAAGCATTTTGTCGTCTGATTCCAGAAGACCATTCACAATTTTACAAGATGATTCCTGAAATAGCTCCATCCCCTCAGTAACCTGAGTATTAAAGCAGTGGTTTCCACAAACATGCACAAATTATCTGCCAGATATTCTGCATCCTATTAGTGAAAAAGCTAACAGGAAAAAAAAAGCAACACACGTTTTTATTTACAGATATTTCATAAAACTTTCTCAGCTATTGTTTGTATTGTAAACTGAATGTATTTGTTGACTTCCACACTTATTTTAGATTGTCATATAATCACAGTGTTAGAAGGTTTCAATAGAGAATTTCTACATCAAACCTGCAACAGAAAGGGGCATTAAGCTGCATTTCTTTTTACTCAGGGTAAAAGGACTGCTTGCTTTTTGTTTGCTAACAGGAAAGTGTAACTGGAGCACCTAAGTCTACACGGCTGGCAGTTTATGGCCATCTTTTTATCTGCCACCAATATAAGTCAGTTTAAAAAGTGGGTCACTTTCTCATTGTTGAAGAGAACTGGCTTCATCTCTTCATTCTTATCTTCTTTAAGCTGCTAAAATACACTTTGGCTGTGTTGAAGAGCATCATATATTATCTCTAAATTCCATTCACAGAAATTACATAATTGAAACATATGTATCATACAGTTCTATGTTACATCTTGTTGATGCATCATGCCTTTGCCTCTCAATCTATTCCAAAGCCTTATTACAGACTTCCTAACCACATTAAGAAATCAGAATTAAAAAGATTTTTTTCCTAAGGCCATATCCTTCTCCAAATTCACGTTTTTTTTTCTGCACTGCTTTCCCTGAAAAAATCACTAAGCAATTATGCCTTTTTTTTATAATTAATGTTAAATAAACTTCCAATATTTCCTAATTACAGGAACATTTGCTTCCTTCTGTCCAAGGTTACCCAGCATTGATTTAAAAGCCTGGCTTGTTTGCATGCTCATCAGTTTATTACAAGATTGCTTGGGTAGTGTTTTGGTTTTGTTTGACCCCCAAAGGAAAGTAGCACTTAAATAACAAAAACCAAGCCCTTCAAGTGTCCTTGGAACCCAGAAATGGAAGTTGGCAGCACAAAGCATAAATAGTTTTACTAAAACAGACACAGACTTACTTTGCTTGAAAGCATGGTAGACATTCAGCAACGTCAAATGATCTCCATCTATGTGGGCAAACCTCATCTTGGCTTCATCTGCTGCTTTCTTTGCTTCCGTGGGGCGAACAAAACACTGTGGGACTAAACAAGGTTGGTATGGGCCCAACACAAACGCCCATATCGATGAGTCACGCATTCACAGATAGAGGAACAAGGCCTAGCTAGGTCAGTGCACAGAGCATAGGGCAGGGCAGGATGGCCTCCAACTGCATCTTGGACTGTTTACTACCTTGATTTGGTACATCAACACCTAACCACATCTGTAAGACAAGAGGGTTTCAAAGCTACAGAGTACCTGATTATTTAAATAGAATTATATGTACGCATCAAAATCTCTAGTCTGAAGGCCATCAAGATTACCTACACAGACTGGAAGGCTAAACAAATCTTAGTTCAAATCCAGTGCTGATAGCTCTACCAGGAGCTAGTACCCCATGGAATTAAACACTTTAATAACAAATCTGCTTTTTCAGAAAGCCCCTACAATGTAAATATTTCTGAAACTGTAGTGTACTAGCACAGTCTAAACCAACTTGAGGTTTGATTATGACAAGTCTGTTACCAGACAGAACACACCATTTAAGCCTCTTCCCACATGGTATTGCTATCAGCACTGGTATACAGAAACATGTGAATGAAGGTATTAATAAGTCTAAAGGCTGTGATGGTAGCGGCAGTGGTGGAAGGTTAAACCGTCCTTTGGCACTACTTCAAATAAAAAATATAGATCAAAAAATGCAACATGAACTTTATCATTATATTCTCTTACATACATCTGACTGTTCTCACTTCCATCCAAAAAATCATATGTTACCATCTCTTTTCCAGCCACAAACTAGCAAAGACCATAAACAGTATTGCAGTCTACTTAATTCGTGGTCTGTCAACATTCTAGTAAGTTGTAAGATTGATATCAATCCACAAGATCTTGAAAGTAGTTATAAAGAGATCTGCTGGAGCAGGGAGCCAGGTCACCCACTGTGATTCCTTCCAATCTTACCCATTTTGTGATATACTTTATAGAGCTCCACACCAGAAAATAAATCAGTTTGGTTTTAAGTGTAATTTTTAAGAGGTTAAATTTCAATAACGTTAATGATTAAATACTAAAAATCTTTTATCGTTTTCCAGCTGCTTGGGACTACATTAGTTTTCTCATTAACTGAAGCCCTGCAATCACATGAGAACACCTCTGCATATGACATATCCCTACCAAATAAGGGCTTTTTTATACAGTGTTATGTAGTTTTTCTTTAGTCTTAAATTTGCATAGAAGCCCCAAAGCATGAGATATTGTGAGCTGGATACCAGAGATGCAACTTGAGTAAAAACATTTACACTGTAGCAGTGAATCATGGTAACAAATCAACGAAGACCAATGCATTAAAGAAAATGGAAATGCAGGCATGAAATAAACACCCTGTATAATGGGTCCTGCATTTGAAAAAAAGAGACAACATCAAGTGTATTTTAATTTCTAATTCATACTAATAAAAGCAAAATCCAGATTATTCTATCACTGTCTTAAATCAGTGTTTTGAAAAGTAATAGTACTTTCCATACTACAGCATGACACCATGGCTCTTATAAAATGTAGTATAATCATTTAATCTGCTCATTTTTAACGCTGATTTTGCTCTTTTCTGTCACCTAGTTTCCCATTCAGTCCAAACTAAATACATGGATTCCGATCAACAACCTGACAAACTTTATGTGCACTTAATGCACCAAAATACACTATTTATTATGCTGCTGGTTTCAAGTGCTTACTTTGGGAAACAGCCCTCACAAAGATCAGGACTATGGGTTTTTTAAGAGTAATGTTTTGGTTATGATCCATACATTAACCAGCTTTAATCCATTTCTTATTTTTTCCCCAAAGCTTATTTATCATTATGTTAATTATGGTATAAACCAAAGAAAATACCATGGCCTGGGGAAAGGTAAATTGGAAAAGCAGTAAGGCAAATCAATTGAAGGCCACAGACAAAAATACTAAACAGAAATACTTGTTCTACAGTAGATACTGGGGGGAGAAGGGGGAAGAGAAGAGAAAGACAGGCACCAACCTACCACCACCTCCGCAATTAATGCTACCATTTAATTAAAGAAAAATCTTATGATTCTGCCCTGCCCATCTGCTCTGAGTCTGAACAATCATAACTCTGAAACAAACATTTTAACTTGTTCTTAAAAATGTTCATATAAATACACTGTAAAACTAAACTGAAGCAACAGATTTTACACTTAGTCAAAACTTTTCTTTTCTCTACCCAACCAAGTAAAGCATGTCAGCAATACACCTGCACTTGGAGAGCCCGCTAAGTTATCACATCCCAAAGATTCAAGTGTTTTTATGAGTATGAACACCCCCATTTTCATAACAGAATAAAACCTGCTGCTTGTCCTATGACGTCTAGTCATAAAACAAAGTCACTTCTACACAATGGGGAAATTAAACACAAGGTTTGCTGGTAACATTTTCCTCTCATTTAGCGCTCTCAGCAAGCAGCTCTGCTCGGACACAGAGCTATTCATGTAACAGCAGCAAAGTACAACTGTACACCTCAGTTAATTCTTATAAAGATACAGCTTCCTTCCAAGCTTCTTTTTTCCCTTTTAAAGTACTGACTGTTTTCCAGTTTTGCCATTTAGTAACTGAAAAATGTATCATGTACAAGCTTATGATTTAATAGAAATTATACTCCAACCCCTTTGGGAAGGCTGTGACTTATCAAAGTGCAGAAGAATGCACAATACAAAAGAGATTCTACTGCCTGAAAAATTAGTGGTTGAGATGACATTTCTGGGCCTCACTATGAACCTAAATGGAAATTTCTCTTCACTAGCCTGGTTTCCCATCCCCAACCATTTTTATATATAGATTTTTAACTGATGTTAGGAGCAAACACTTAGATCATTTTATGCAGTAGTTTTCAACATTACTACTCACTAGTTTCAAGGTCTCTATGTAAATCCATAACTAAACCCATATATGAAGTTTTAAAAAGTAAATCTAATTTTATTAAAAATATATTTATGTTATTTTTCTGGTGTAGGAAAATTAAATTTTCCCCAAACTGATGATCTGCAATTTGTTTAGTTTCTCTTTTCCTGCTATTACCTGACAACATGGCAGTAATAGATAGGACCTCATTAGAACAGTTGTAGTCACAGCTTGCAATAACCATTTTAGCCAGCTGTGGATCCAATGGAAATTCAGCCATCATGGATCCCAACTCAGTCAAGTCTCCATCATCATTTAAAGCTGCCAGATAATTTAAAAGCTCTAAGGCTCTCATCAGAGTTTCAGGAGCTGAAAGAAAAAAAAAAAAAAGTAAATTTGCATATTACCCAAACGCTCTGAATCAGCAAAAACCAAGGAAGCACAGACTGTTACTAGGTATCTTTTTTTTTTTTTCCTGGTTCTCCATTCACTGGCGTCCAAATGCAAAACTGCTGCCAAATCCAGCAATACACGCCCAAGCACGAATGAATGGGGGCGGCAGGGAGGGAACACTTACTTAGAAAAGCTTTAAAATTAATCACAAGCTTTGAATATTTGAAGATTACTTCTCTTCAAAATTCAAACAGCAGTGGCATTGTGAAATATTCAGTACCAGTAACACCACTTCTTCCTGCAGATACTTTTTCCCTTGTTCAATACTAAATAAATCAATAGTCCCAAAATTTCAGCCATTAACCCTAGATACCTACAGCCTTGCAGAAAGCCACTAAGAATGTTCTCTTTATCTTGCACTCCTCACATACCCAGTAGTAAACCACAAAGAAAAATAAACTGAAATCCAAAAGTCTTTCTGCTAAGCTGTCATGCATGTTACACAGAACAAAGACTTTAACTGTTCTGTAGAACTATTTTAAAACTTACATATTAGGTCAGATTTTTATTTAAGGAAAAAAAAAAAACTGATTCACCTATTTATATATGACTGATTTACTTTTCTGATTAGTAATATCACCCACTTATTTCTGAAGCATATATGAACATTTAAAACTTAGAAGAAAGATACATAAAAACTAGTTAGAACCAAACCATGTATTATTCAGCTTTAAAAACAACAGCCCATTTTATTTACAAACAGTTGTTACCTGATTGCACAATTAGAATGTGCAATCAAGGTGATAAATAAAAACCTTAAATAACAGACTTTGTAATGCCAGAATTTGCTCTTATTCTCTGAAGGCAAGGGGCTTTCAGTAGCTTCCTTGGTCCCACTAAAACCTCTTACACAGAAAGAAAAAGCTTGCTTGGATATGACACAGAGCACTAAATTTCAGGATAAACAAAAAACAATTCCTTACAGATTACAATTTAAAAAAACAGAAAAAAACAATGAGAGAATTTATTCCATGTTGTCATTATATAAAGCAGTCATAGAAATAAAAGATTGTAAAGACGGAAAGAGATACCTGGAGGATCCATAAAATCAAAGTGCACCAAATCATCTATACCAAGCTTCTTGAGCTGTAATACTACAGATCCTAAGTTAGACCTCAAAATTTCAGGGTATGTGTTGTCCTGGGGGGGTGAGGGGGGGAAAAAAAAAAGAAAATTTGTAACACTTCTTCAGACACTTTATACTACATAAGTATTCAAATTCTCATTTTGTTTAATACCACAACACTCAACAACCTTATAGACATTCTTATAAACACAATGTAAAAAGCACCTCTTACCTGCATTTCAGTTTTGTAGGCTTTCTCTGTATAAAGCCTGAAGCACTTGCCTGGCCGAGTTCGACCAGCACGGCCAGCTCGCTGCTGGGCAGACGCTTTACTGATGGCAGTCACCAGCAGAGACTCCACTCTGATCCGAGGATTGTACACCTGTTTCAAAGTGGAGGCAGAGCAGGATGGAACGTTAAAGAATAAACAATGTTCATGGATAGGACAACTACCCAAACTGCTTTAAACTTATTTTTAAACACAGCTTCTGGACAAATTGTATGTATCTGAAAACAAAAAAAAAACTGGCTACAAAAGACTCTGGAGAGCTTCAGATACAACTGCCTAGAGAACAGCATTTTTTATTCATCTGTTAACAGCAACTCCTGCCACGCTCCCTATTCTTAAATGTATTTTTAGATAGGATTTTCATGGCAAATGGAATGTGTCCAATTTGTTCTACATAGTGCTAAGCACTTGTGGTGCTTAAAAAATCCCATAAAAATGTAGTCTTGATATAACTACTGATGTCTTAAGTTTTAGCTTTCATATTTTTCAGATTCTGTACTGCCTTAGAGTGTAACTCTGAACTTCATATAAAGAGTTAGCAAGTTCTCTTCACAGTTCAGTCAGACAAAACAATCCTTTTCCAGCCTGAGAACCAAGGACACCATTACATGTTACAGCTTCAGGCCCCAAAAGCATCAACAACAGCGAACTGAAGAAAGCAATTTGGGAGGATGGGACTTCATTACCTGAATGTGTAATTGGACAACTAACCCCAATATGTAAATCACCCAAAACTTATACAAGTGTGAAAACTCAGACCAGGCATCCATCTTGGGTAGAGCCACAGCCAGGCTCGTGTACAGCCCAAGGTGCATCCTTTGAAGGCCTTTTAACAAATACCTACTTTATTCCTTTAACTCTGCCTAGCCTCTGTTCTAGGAAGCCTCTCAAGGCTACAAGGCTGAATAATCATATTCAAGATCAGAAAAATCTAACATTAAGGTTTCATGCAACTGTAAAGATCAGACTGATGACAAAACTGTATTTCAAGGGTACATGCAGTCTATGACAGTACAAAATATCTGCTGGCATTTAATGTAAAACTTCCACTGCAGTTGTATCTAAAGAGCAGCACTGCCAACTCAATAGGGCTCATGGAAAGGAATACATTGAAAACAAAGGCAGTAGTCAAACAGCAGTGTCAGCTGAAGACATTTTCAGTCCATGTTTTAAGACCTTTCTGGTATGATTCAGTATAAAATACATACAGAAACCTTAGTTCTTATACTGGAAGAATGCAAAAAAAACTATTTGTGAAAAAAGTTCAGCCTTAATGGTGATTGAAATTTGCGCATTAAAATACACTGGCTGTACTCACGTTCTGCTGTGTGCCTGTCTGATTTTGCAAAAGTTAAAAAGGCTGAAAATGTGTACCACTATTAAAGGAAAAGACTAAGAAACCAACTTATAAAGACAGCTACATTTAGTGAAAAAACCAAATTAAGCCAGTGACATTCATATTTTATTTTATGTAGTTACTGGGTTGACTGTAGGAAAGCCACTTCAGTTCCTCTGATCACCCTATGATGTTCCAAGAACCACAATACAAGCTTGATTACAATCTTCAGGGCTGTAACAGTACATGATAAATAGTGACATGAAACAGCAGGGATCATTTCTTCTCATTTTAGTGCTGGAGTTTTCTACAGTGACTTAAAAGAAGAGAAGGCTTCTAGAACCACTTTTATTTACTTCCATACAATTTGTTTTACTTGAGCATCCTCAAGCACAGACTAACAGTACAAAACTGCCCTTCCTAAAGTATCTAGAAAAAACTACATTCCAAGTCAAACACCAAATTCTCACATTTCTTTCTTTTTGTAAAAAAAATTATTCTAGCTAAAGTTCGCCGACTAAGTGCAAACCATAAAAATTGTAAGTTAAAAACAAAAAAAATTCCAAACCAACCAAATTCAAGATTTCAACTGTAAAAAGGCCTGTCAAGTGTTTGCAAAGGGAAGAGAAGCCTGAGCAAACCAGATTCCATCACCTTTCCTACTATAAAGAGAAAAAAAACGGTACTTACCTTCTGTTTTGCAAAGCCAGGATCAATCACAAACACCACGCCATCTATTGTCAATGAGGTCTCAGCAATGTTAGTGGACACCACAACCTGTCAAAAAAAAAAACCAACAAAAACCCAAACAATTAAATGAAACCACTTCATCCTAAAGATGAAGGGCTCCAATTCTGCCTCTGCACAAATAACTTTCAGTAAACTTTCCATCACTTAATCAATCACTACCAGAGCTCCTCTCCAACACTTTCACAGGATGATCTAAAATCAACCAGAAGAACTTCTAGTGAAAAGAAAGCAGTTTTCATCCACTGTTTTTTGCTCCCCTATGGGTCTATCTAACATAACAAATGTTAGCTGAGAAAAATAAGAGCAAAAATTTAACTTATGAAAGCACTAAATTTCTTTCCTCACATCGCTGGTACAAAACAAGTTATACTGGAGCCCTTTAGCATCATGTATTAATTCTAGCTTTTTACCTTTTTCTGAAAGCCTGAACACAGTAAACTGGTTAAATAATATTAAATTGAATGTTTTAACCAGAAAAGGATTTTTTAAATTTGGTTTGAAATAAAGCTGTTACCAACACATTCCAGCTACAATTGTGAAAATATGTATTTAATTTCTACTGTCTTTTTCTATCACCAGATATTCAAACACCTTTACATATCTTTAATGTTATATTCTTAGCCTTTCAGAAGGTTAAGTCACATACAAAAATTCAAGCAAAGGTGACTATCAGAGTTCCAAGGCCTGATTTGCCACCATTTAAATTTTTATGTCCAGAGACACAGTGTAACAAGCTGTGGATACCATTAGCTCTCATCCCAACAGCGAACACACTCCATCGGGTTATTACACATTATTATCTCAGAAAAGATCCAAAACCTGCTCAGGAATTCATCAGAAGTGCTTACCCTTCACTTCCTAACTCAGAGCATTCTGTCATTAGTGCTTTATCAATTAGAACTGGAGAGACCCCCAATACTTAGCTCAGAATGACAATGAGGCCTGTGACTGCTGATTTCCCTTCCTGCTTGCTGATCACTTTGCCACTCAGCTTCTTATCACACTCAGCTGTCTCTTCTTAAGGTCTAAGCTTGCCCAAATATTACAATATATTGAAAGCAGTATTTTAGGAAAAACACTGACAATTATTTTGGAATTACGGTGTTTCACCCTAAAATGATGTGCTGCTTAGAATTCCTCCAGCAAACAGAAAACACTGTGCACATCATTCACAGGTGACCTGCACAAATTAGTCAGGAGATAACAGCGACAAATATCAGTGCAAGTCAGTGCAAAATCTCAATACATCTTCATGAAAAATTTGTAAGGCACTAAATACACAAATTAAACTCATACTCTCATATTAGAAGTCTAGTCAATCCACATTTAGCTTGCTGCTATAGAGTATACCTTATTTAATTTTTGTGTTTTTCTGTTTCTGCTAATGTACAGAACCATCCACACCCAATTTTTCAAATACTAATTACAGAGCAGAGACAAAAGGTTTTTATCCTGCTTTTAACCACTGATTTCTATTAGGACACTTCAATATCAGGAACTTGTGCTTAGTCCACAGCAGTACAACAACTTAATTTGTACCTGAATTCATTTAATCTATACAGAACTTTCCTAAGGTAGAAGGAAAAAGTTATTTATACAGTGGATTCTATTGCACATACAGATATCATTTGTTAATGTCACATTGCTTAAAAAATGACAGTGACTGTAAAGAAAGAAGAAACTTTTTAAAAGCCTGAAGAAATAATATCTTTCAAGTCTAGATCAAAGTACAAAGCTACTTGAACATCAAATAATTGAAATTAGCACTTAACTATATAAAATAATGATTTATAATTAACCTTAGGTACAGTTTTGCAGTTTCTGAAATTAACTGTAAAACTTTGTGTTGAATATTAAAACATACATAGTATCTATATCTAAAAAGGTTTCTGTACTGCATATGAATTAACTAGCAATGCTTAAGGCTGCTGAAACAGAAACTAGAATGCAGTTTGACGAGAAGGGATAGGATGACAAGGAGCCTTTCACACAGGACAATAGAAACATTAAGTCATCTTTGTCTTCCTCAATTAAAAAAACATTCTCACTAGTTAATCAGAATATTTGTCTGTAATCTTAAACCTTCTCACAATAACAGCTGCTTTCTTAGCTCAAAGAGGACACAGAAGTGCAAAGTTGTCAAGGTGCATCACTACTAGCAGTTACCATCACTACTACAGCAAAATGGCACACTACTTCCACCATCTCTCACTCCATGAAGTTAAAGCTCACTAATTGATCACTAATACTAACTAAAACTAAACCAACATTAAAAAAATTACAACACAGATGCACTTTCACTCATAGTTACATTTGTTATGGGGATAAAAAGTAAAATGTGGAAGCCAGAATATTTCAGCCAAACATGGAAAAGTAACTTCATAGGTCTAAGTCTGTTGCCTACAAGCTGTGCCTGCTTTTCCCTACAGCAGGGATCTTTTGAGCATAACAACTTTTCTTGTAGTAAAACAGCTGCTACACCAAGAGTGTTCTCTCAGACTGGTACTGGCTCTGTCATTTCAACAAAACAAAAACTACACTCTGCACTTGTTATCCTCTTATGCAGAAAACCAAAACCTGCCTATTCTGAAGGGCATAAACATGAGTGAAAATTTAATTAAATACATAGCTATCACTTATTACTTAAAAGCAATTTCATTCAAGTAATTTGCAAATACAATTTTATTGCAGCATTAGTTTCACGATTTGAGACTGAATGCTTTCTGCAATCAACTTCTGTAGGAAGAGGAAGATAATTTCACTAAATTTAATAAGTGATTTATTCTTCCAGAACACTAGAAAGTTGTCACTAGTATTACACATGCATTGTACTGCACAAAAACAAAAATAATCAAGGAACAAACCCTGCCTAGAGCACATATGATTCAGCTTTGACCTTCAAAATTTTAGCTTTGTGACTGCCAGTTCTGCAGAGGAGTTTAGTTTTAGGAAGCTTTAATATGACTCCTTTCTAAAAAACACATAGCTTCCACTATGGATTATTGGAGCATTGACATAATAATTTAACAAAGAACACTCACTGTGTCATTTCAAGTTTTTCAGTATCTTAATCGATTCTGCCTAATGAAAGAACCTTAATTCCTCATTTATTACTACCAAAATACAAACCTTGAACTTCAACATACTTGTTATAACTTGCACCTTCTCATAAACCTTAAGCAAGAGATAAAACCTGCCTGACAATCTACTCCTTAGAGACAGCCCAAATTGTCTCCAAAAAAAAAAGGGGGAAAAAAAGCACATCTCAATTACTTATGGAAAAAATCCCATCCTCCACATAAATCATATTTCACATAAGAAACTTAAATGAATGCCATTTCCATTCAGTCAAATCACACTGTTAGCACAACATCCTGGCCCTATACAGATGGATGACAGAACTTTGATTTGTATGGAGAGACAAATTTCAAGTCATCTAAAAACTGCAATGTGATAAAATACCGCATTTTCAGGGCTTTATTAGAAAACCCCTTGTACTTGTTGATGTTAAAATACATTCAAAGGAGCTGAAAGTCATATTTCATGGCCCATGCAACCATGAGTAGCTACTTAGAGAACAGAACACTAACACAGCTTAGTATTTACCTTTCTTCCTATTGCTCCATTTTGTTTTTTCGGTGGGGGAGGTTCAAATATTCTTTGCTGTTGCTGCGGAGGAAGGGTGGAATACAATGGAATGATTTTTATGTCACCAACTTCAGGACCTAAGTCATCAATTTCACGTTTTATCCTCTTGCAGGCTTCATCAATCTCCTGCAAAATAAAAATACTGGTTAGAAGAGAACTCCATGAAAAAGGAAGCATATTTAGAGGGCTTATGACAATTAAATATACACCCTGAAGAACAATCAAAATAACTTTTGCTTTAAAAAATAAAAAATCAATCAAGGTGCTTACTGAATCTGCAATCAAATTTCCACAATACTTCAAGATGTTTCAGCTTCTATACTCTAATGAACAGCATAATTTGCATTCAACATCCTTTTTCTTTTAGTCATGTTTCCTAATTAAATCTATACAAATTGTACTAAAATTGAAATCTCTCACCCTGGAATATTAAACTGCACTCATGACCTTTTCAATTTTCACAATCTGAAGGAAACTGATGTGCAAGATATTTAAAATAAGCCAATTAAGCTTTAATGTCACGTATCACTAATGCAATTATATGGAAGATTTGCTTCATTGTACCTAATGAGAACAAACACCTTTACAGTATAAACATGGATACTCAAAACCAAACCTCTCAATCCTAGGCTTCAGATCTTACTTTAAAATTAACTGAAATCCCATTTAAGCTGAAGAAAAGTCACTGAAATTCTCTGAAGATGAAAGATGCTTTATGCTTTTTTCTACAATAGTATTTTCTAGACCATTTTCTGCTTTCCATACAAAATATTTGTGAGATTCTGTCTGAATTTTCCCTCATCTGCCTCACGATCGTCATTTGGGGACCACTGAAGAGAAGACCCCCCCAAAGTCACATGCCAACAAGGCCCTGAGATCTGAGAGCATTCCTAAGTTATTGTTTTTACAGGTGTGTTTGCTGTATGCTAAGGGGGCACTGTGCCCTTTTTGCAACAACAGCTTTTGGAAGCTGTCCCACCTGTCAGCCTGGCTGGAGTTCTCCTGAGTTTCGGGTGGTCTCCCACAGAAGACCCTCACCTGTTTTACAACCGCCGTGACAGACAGACTGAGATGTAAGAAGCCTCTCCATCAAGGACTGAGACATGAAACCCCCATGTGAAAAGGCTCCTCTCCTCCTTCCAAGGACTGAGACTGAAACCCCTAACCCGGGGGAGGCAAGCTGGCCAAACCTAGATGCTTGCCTGCAGGTTGTGACCACTGGACTGAGAAAACAATGGTTCTTGTGGGCTGCCTGGCTTGGACTCTGTGTACCCCCCTTTCTACTCTTCCCCCCTGAAGACCTTTGTTTCAGTTGCAAAATTTATTCTCCCTTCCCCCAACGAAAAAGAGTGTAATTGGGGTCCAGATGAACTGCGCCTCGGAGATCTCCCCAACGTAACAGGCGGATTCTCGACTGGACAGGACCAAAGGACTTCGTCTCTACATCTGGTAGCTACATCCTCCTCTTTCTCTTCCTTAATCCCTGTATCTCATTTTGCTGTGGTCATTCAATAAAGGTATATTTGTTTTGAGTATTACTGCAAATCCCCTGTGCCGTGTCGTTTTCTTTTTTTGCACCCTGAGATGATCCCACAACCCACCATGAACCCTGTTTGTAAGGACAGATCATGACAACAGTTCAATTGTTCTACCACAGCCCAATTGTTCCACCACAGCCCAATTGTTCCAAGTTCATTTCATTTTCAAACAACTACACTTAAGCCAGCTAGGTGACCAAATCCTTATGACAAGATCTAAGTAAAGTTGGATTGCACAGAAATTTATGTTAATGAGTAACACCATTCATTCATTACCTCTAGCTTAAAAATCCTACCAGAGCCTTCACTAATGTAACTAAGAGACACACTGACCAACTACTGATCCTCCATCTCAACCACTGAGGGGAGAATAAAGTCATGACAAAAAGCAACAGTAGACAAAGGCAAAAATATTTACTACAACATTCTCTGAGAAAAGAGGAGATACCTCCCTTACCACATTCACTAGCCTCAAGCTGAAGTGATACTTTAAACCCTAAAGCAAATGCACAGAACTGGTAATCTAAAGGCTCTGTAAAATGACTGCTCCAAACTGTGATTTGAAAGGCACAAGCAATCTCCATTTTAGAAATCATGAATTCAGGTAGATCTATACCACATCTGGGTAGTTCACTTGTTTTTAAAGAGACATTTAAATTCTCAGCACAAATGCATGGAGTATGTTTTAAAGAAGCACAGGCAATACCTGTTCAGTATTAATCAGTGTATACAATTAATGTAAGCACGGCAAAAGCCAATTCAGCATTGGATAAGCATTGGCACATCCAATTCAGGATTTTCTATCATTCTAACTGTACGCAGAACCACACACAGATGATAACCAAAACTGGTATCCCCAATTACACAATATAGAAGGATTATGTGTAGCAGTAATAGTTTCCAAGTGTTTAGGACACCTTTGAGTGTTCGAGATTTGTTTGCATCACAAGAAGATATCTAAATCCAGAAATACGACACATATAGTTGAAGGCACAATCCTATCTTTAATCCTTTAAAGATTCAGTAAGACTAATTCAATCATCTCACTTTACTCAAGTATGAAAGGCTTCTTAAAAACAAACAAACCATACACCTTGAAATATGTGCACACCATCTACTCCAAACAAATTCATTATAAACCCCTTCCTGGAATAAAGATTATTGCAACAATCTGCACAGAAGAAGACACTTCTCAGGCAGAACAACAAGAAGGTAGAGTGAACTTGGATTGTATTTGGGTTATGTCTGAAAAACTCCTCAAAGCCCTGAACTACTGAGTAGCTGAGACAGTGGGTAAGGGGGTACAGGAAGCAGGAACAGACACAGGATAAAAGGACCCACACACAGACCCACGATGCCCAGTGCATCAGCACCAAGGACCTGCTTCAGAGGTAAAGAAGAGAACAGGCCTGACATACAAAAAGCATCAGACTTTCGGCATGCTGAAGTTACAAGATTGATCCTAGTTCTTCACAAGCAGGACTTCTTAGTACTAGTATTTGAGAAATACTTCTCAGTAAAATAATATTCAATGAACTTATTCGCTGATGCACTCATGCTAAAAAAAGGTGAGGACCAAAAGGTACAAAACAAGAAGCCACAAAAAGAAGAAAGATTACACTAGCACTTGCTCATTTTTCTCAAGCTGCAAGTGTCACAACACATCTGTACTTCACAGAACCCAGTAATCAGACTTGTCCCAGACAGTCATCTCAAGTACTTCAAAACTTCCAGAAACTTCCTCTTGATCCCCTCAAAATAAATTTCCAATGCACAGGCAATACATACAGTTAAGCTGCAACACTGTGGAAACTAGAATCAAGCAGCAGTTAAGAACCCCTCAGGACTACATTGAACATTAACATGGAGTCCTCAACATTCTTCCACACCATCAGCCACTTCAGTGATTTTCCTTGGAAAAGCTTCTAAAACAACTACAATCAGTAAAGAGAATCTATTTCTTTTTACATGTACTAGTGATCAACAAGATAATGGTGTGGTGAATATTTTTTGACCAGGAAAAACAAAGTCACCTCAACATCCAAGTGACAGTAAACAATTTTCATTTTGAACTTACAGCTAAGTAAAAATAGCTTAAAAAAAAACCAAAACCATAATCTGGAAAATAATTTTATCAAGATTATTATTATTAAATCAAATTTAACGTAATTGAAATGGTGTTCCTTCCAACAAATCAGCGTGATAAAGACTGAGTCTAGACAAAAACCTAAGCAGGCTGCTTTGTTTTCAAATAGCTGGTGAGCAACAGGCAATATTTAGAATATCTGTCAAATTAGGTGAATTTAATTCAGGAGTTTAAGTATCAATAAGCAATTCTAAGACCCCAAAATGCTTCAGGATTTCAACTTCCATTTGTGCAAGACCTAAGTCTGTATGGGAACCAATACTTAGCATTGTATTGTTTAGAAAACAAGGCAAGACCAGGGTGCACAGTTTCCCTTCAATTTATTAGTAACAGTAGTGCACCAAAGCATATGAAGCCTGTTAACAACACAAATGAGTCCTGAACTCTCAGAATCCAGCACTGAAACCCAGAGGACCATAAGTTTTCCTGTGGCTTAACTTCAAGAGTACCACTTACAGGAGTAATGCTTACATCTTCACCCCACCACCATCTTTGATGCATACTAGTAAGCACTTACCAGACTGAAAGCACAAACAGGACTTAGTTCATGTCCTGAACAAAGCATTACTAAGTAATATTCAGCAATACTCACCTTTTTCCCTAAAGAAAATATAACTTACAAAAGCCTTATTACTAAAAATCTTCCAGGTATGACTTTTAAAGACTGACTGTGGCAGTTCCTGGCTCCTCAGGCTCCATGTCAGAACACATAGCAAAGAGAAACTCGGAAGTAATTGAAGCACAAACCAATACCTTACCAGCTGCCTCCAATAACACATTTGCACTGCTCTGTAGCATCTCACTACTTCAATACCTAACATACCCTAGCTCTGCATCAAAAACTAAGGATCTGAATGTATTATTAGCAGTTCATCTAAAAGGAGCTGTATAAAATTAATCACACAAGAGACTGATTTTGCCTATTATGCACATTACTTTTTTCTGCTGTTGAAAATGAAGTCTTTATTACATGTTCAAGCTGAATGCTCAGTAGAAATTCCCTTCCATTACTTTTCCTGATAACATTTTTGCAGTCAGAAGTAAGGTGTTCATACTGGAGACCATGAACAACAGAAAAATATTCTAGGATCAGTTGCACATCTTACTGAGTTAGTGCACCATGTCTTTAAGAAGCAAGTTTGTGCTGAAAAAAATACATGATTCTTACTAGCTCCACTACAAGCTCCATTCAATGGTAGGTAAAAAAAAAAAAAACAAACCCAAACCCACAAACATCAAATGAAACCCAGAATGACAAGCAGCAATGCAGTTCACAGAATCACAGAACAAGAGGTTGGAAGGAACCTAAAGGATCATCTAATCCAACCTGTCTTGTCAAAAACACAGTCTGGGAAAGATGGCCCAACACCTTATCCAGCTGAATCCTACAGGTCCAATGTTGTGGAACCCACCACTTCCCCTGGGAGTTTATTCCAATGGTTGATTATTCCCACTCTGAAAAATTTTCCTCTTGTGTCTAACCAAAATCTCATCAGGGTTAACTTTTATCCATTACCCTCATCTTTTCATGTGGGTCTGTGTAAAAAGGGAGTCTCCATGTATGTTGTAGCCACAGTTTAAATACTTGCTCATGATGAGCCTTCTTTTCCCAAGGCTGAACAAACCCAGCCCCCTCAGGATCTCCCACTCCTTTGAAAGTATTTGTGGCCTGAAGTTACTGAGTTCCATTGCTCTTGCAATCCAGCCCTTCTGTTTGTGTGCCAGACTCACCTGTGCTGCCATGGAGAAGGTGCAGTGAAATTACAGTGTCAGTAAACAGCAGTTACTGACTGAGGGACCATGGGTGACCCTAAGCCAAAGTGATTCCACTGCCAGCATGCAGTCCAACTCACAGGCCAGAGCGGGCTGTGCCAACAGCCACTGAACCTGCTGGCCAGGCTCCATTCAGTCATAAGGGCAAAGCTGTATCCCATCTTCACAAAAACCCTTTCTACAAAAAGATGGTGACTAGTGATGTCATTTAAGCACATTCAACGGGACAATTTGAGCATCTAGCATGCAAAATAGAGTTCCATGACTTTGTAAACACAGTCCTTGGGAACATTACAGCAGAACCCCTTTCTTCAGCTGATCCTGTATTTGGTACCCCCAAAGAATCTCATAGGACGAGCAAAACACCTTCCTCCTTTCAGCATTTGAACAAAATTAGTATTACTGCTCTTCTTTCAGTTCATGCTGCCCAACTCTCCAAATACTTCCTATGTGAATATAAACAGGACAACTTGTGTTCACTCTTAGTACACAGACTTCCTCTTAACCTCACCCAACCACTACCAGCTGACACCAAAAGAGTAATCAATTTTTACTTCAATTAGCATATAAGAAAGTCTCTGTTTTCTTTCAATTACAGAGTTCAAACAGCTTCACAGTGATGAAAATACTGTGCCTTTAAAATAAATCCTCATTTATCAAGCTTTCTATCAAAAACATAAAAAATGTTTTGTAACTCTTTTCTAAACCACTAGTTTTACCAATATCATTTTAAGCTTTTCTAGAATACTGAACTTCACAGCAATAATTTTAAGTATATCTATCAACAATCAAGAACACTCCTGATCTGTACTTCATATCTCCAGATGCAGCTTAGATACTCTCTCATAAATGTATAACAATGCATTTGGCTTTATAAAAAAAGAGTGTCAGACAATACAAGTGGCATTTGTAAATGCCCATGTTACCAGAACATGTAAGACAGATCTATACGGTGGCTGTGTCATCATTTCTGTCTTTCCCACCCCACAAGTTTAATCCTTAAGTATGTTACACCTACTCTCAAATTACTGATCTTAATGGAGTGTAAAATCCAATACTGTTTTAGGAGAACTCCAGTAGAAAATAAACCAGTTGCCTCTCAGATCTGCAAGCTTAACAAATTTGTATCTACACAACTAGACTACCAACCTTGTAATCCCAAAGACTGAGAACTAGTTTGACAATACCTATTGTCTAAGAGAGACATGTTGACTGAAATGTAATTATGCTTTTCTCTTGTGAAACAAAATCCCTCTCAGTTTCCAATTTCGCCTGTGACTGATGACAGGCAAGCTAGCTCACAGCTGTCCAGGTGTAGTGGGCTGATGCTGGCTGTAAGCCAGACACCCACCCAAGCCTCTCTATCCCCCCTCTGCAGCTGGACTGGGGAGAGAAAATACAAGGGTTCATGAGCTGAGATAAAGACAGAGAAGTCACTCATCAAATACCACCACAGGCAGAACAGGCTCAGATTAGAGATATTAAGTGAATTTATTACTAACAAAATCAGAGCATGATAATGAGAAGTAAAATAAAACTCTCAAAACACCTTCCCCACCCCTCCCTAGCTCTGCCTCCTGCCCAGCAGCACAGAGAAACAGGGAATTGGGATTACAGTCAGTTCATCACAAGGTATTTATTTCTCTTGCTTCCCAGGAAGAGGAGCCCTTCTGCTCCAACATGAAACCCCCCATGGGAGACAGTTCTCCATGAACTTCTCTGACATGAGCCCATCCCATGAGTACAGATCTCTGCCAGCTGCTGCAGCACAGGTCACTCTCCATGAGGTCAGTGACCAAGGACAGAATGCTCCAGAGGGGGCTCTGCTCTCCACAGGCCCTCACATGGTCACAGCCTCCTGTCAGGTGGATTCTGCATCCTCATCCTCCATCTCCATGGGCTGCAGGGGCACAGCTGCTTCACCACGGGCTGCACAAGCTCCAGGAGAATCCCAGCTCTGGTGCCCAGAGCACCTCCTCCCCCTCCTTCTGCACTGACCTTGGTGTCTGCAGTCGTTCCTCTCACATGTTCTCAACCTACTCTTCTCTGGCTGCAATTATAACTGCTTAATACAGACTGTGGGTTTTTTTCCTTCTTAAAAATGTTATCAGAGAGATAACCACCACTGGCTCAGCCTTGATCAGTGGCACATCCATCTTTGGAGCTGCCAGGGATTGACTCTGCTGGACATGGATGAAGCTTCTAGTAGCTCCTCAAAGAAGTTACCCTGCTACCAAAGCTTGGCCATGCAAACCCAATATACCAGGTTATACCTTTTTTTGAAAACTGGCAGTTAAACATGAACACTCTGTTCTGAAATGTTCTTGATATAGCTGGGGGAGAAATGTTTGTTTTAAAAATCAACAAACGAGCTTTCCTCCTTACAAAGCTTGCAGGACAAGTCCTACTTCAAAATGTTCATTCCTAGTGTATTTTGCTTTTAAACATTCTCTTTTGTTACTAAGGGACTTAAAAGCAGTTCATACAATGTAATCATAGACTTCTGCTCCTTTCAGGATTCAAGGAGGAGATTTTTACTGAACACATACTTCTACACCATTAACAACAATTTTATCATCATCCAGTAGCAGGTTAATACAATTAAGATTCCTTTAGTTTCCAAACACATTTAAGCTTCTTTTAATTTTCTGGGCATGACAACACTGAATCTTCCTCGCTATCTCCAGGTTTCATCATCTTCTCTATGTCTTAACTAATCTGTACTAATTAACTGCTATCCATCTTAATTCCCATACGAAATTACTTCAAAATCATTTGGATGAGAAGACAGTAGCCAATAAGGAACCCCATTCTACCACAGGCCACTGCAATTACATCTAATTTTCAGCCTCTTAATCTCTTAAGTCACATTTGCACCATTTCAGCCAAAGCATGTTCCTTTGCCATAATTTAATTTAGCTGTGTATACGCACCTTTCTGACAAAAACAAATAATCTTGTACTCTATTGATACTGTTTAAAAGCATCTAAAAGAACAACAAGGTATTTCTGCCTAGCATACACAAATTTTAGTCTAGCTACTAAGCCTAATGAACATGAAGCACATAGTGGCAATGGTACCTACATTTTCTTATTCTCAAGAGTGCAGCAGGTCACACCACTTTAGATTCAACAGCGATACACACAGAGATTCTATTATGATGCTCAGCAGAGGCCCCAAAATGTCATTAATCAAAAGGGTTAAAGTATTTCTAGACTTCACTACAGAAGCTAAATCAGACTTGAATTTCATGCCAACCACCCAAACTAAGACTAGGTCCAGGCAGAGCCAACTCCAGGGCCCCTGGGTAGTACCATCAACTGACACATGGACAACTCCAGACTGCAGAGCACAGGGTGCTAGCTTACCAAGGCATGTTTTAAAGTGATTCAGTAATACAGTGTCAGATGCTTTTATGCTCAATTATATACACTTACAAGCATGTACTGTGTGCAGCATTTTATTCAGAATTTGCTTATATTACATTATGTCCTGCAAATGAACCCCGTGAAAATCAAATAACTCGTACTCTATCCTTTTGTGTGAACATCTGTAGCACTGGCAGGTCTGGAGTCCAGAGCCATTTGCCAAAGGAAGACACTTATCCCATGCCCTGCAGTGATGGTTTTAACAGTTATTTAGAGTAATACATAGCAGATAATGTAGCAAGCACAAAATTCATAAACCAGAAGACCACACACTTGGGCTTTGTGAAAGGCTGAAGACCAGCCTGACCTAGCATCTTGCTAGAAAAATAAAATCTGCTGAAACAGCAGGACAGCAGTGTTCCTTTCTCTTGCCACCAATTTTCACCCTTCTGCAACAGCTGTTTCACTAATTCACACATTTAAGTACCCAGCTAGTCTGAACTCAACTTCAAACTAAAACCAAGCAGACAAGTGGTTTCTAAGCCACTATCACTGAAAGTAATTCTTCCTACCTGTTACTTCAGCTTACAGCAATACTCCTATCAAAGAAGGACAAATGTTAAAGTCAAGAGTATTTGCTTTTATAGTGACAGTCACTGCTTTGGTTTTTTAAGGGAGCTGACCTGCCAGAAGACACTTTAATCAAATGTCTTACAACTCATGCAAGAGGCAACACATCTTTATGGCTGGAAAGTCTACTCAAGAAACCAGGGTACCTTCAGCATCACAAGTTACTTGTACCACATCCCCCCTTGGCACAGTTAAGGTTGTGCTTGTAAGAAAGACATTGAGATGTTCCACATCACTTGAGAAGTATTTCTTCAAGAGTACTAACTGAAAGAAGAATGAGGTGAAAAATGTTTTTGCTAGCTGCACTTCCCCTACTAAAAACACATTTAGGTTGACTGAGTCCAGCAACCTTTCAAAATGCCTACAGGTTTTTAACCTCTTCTCCATCTCAGTTCACCAATATGGACACTAAAAAGAGCTTCAAAGAAAGACCAGGACTAAGAAAAAAAACCACCCCAGGTTATTTCAAGTAAAGTATTTAAAATTTCCAGAAAATCCCCATTTCCTGATGCAGTTTAGCTGAAGTGCTTGTGTACAATACTCCTTTGCAGGCCATGGAGTCTATTTCTGAGACCTAACTCCCTGAACTTAAGGTACATAAAGTCTCCAGGCTAACACTGCAGGTTATTGATAAAAAACCAAAACCTGAACACTGTTATTAAAGCTACTACTAAAAGCTAAGCAGTAGAACCAAATGGTTGTTCTTCAGGTAAGTTGTACAATACATGTGAACAGAATTATCTTTTCAATAAAAACCAAGGATGCTCTCAGGCACCCCAATCTTTGGAGTTCCCATCAGGACAAACCTAGGGTTCATTCTCTGGGTTTCTGTTTTTGCAGTACTTGAGTTGATGAGCATTTGGATTTTAGAAATGCCTTGCAAACCATTTACATTACAGATATGTACAATGTCAAAGGACCTAAAGTGTATGGCAGGTAAACCTCAGGTTATCTAAACAATAAACTAGAAAAGGAAACTGTTTTAGTCTACACAAGTCACTTGAAGCAGTTTCTGTATGAAACAATGAACAGAAGAAAATACCTCTTGTCCAGTAAGAAAGAGTAAGAGATCTCCTTCTTCTTCTTCACACATGTGGATTTGTATCACTGTTCGAATGGCAGCCTCAAGGTAGTCCCTTTCAGGTTCTGGAGTATAGAATATCTCCACAGGATGGGTGCGACCCGGGATAGTTAGCAGAGGACAGTTATCAAAATAGATCTGAAACTTGCCAGCATCTAAAGTAGCACTCATAACTATAACCTGTAGAGTTGGAGGACAAAAAGTTACTCAACATTTAGAACTTGTGACATGTTACGCATGCAACGTGTAATTTTAAGAAAGTAAATTGCTGACTGTGATATATAATAATGCTTTTATTACCTGAATACAGTGCCCTTGTTATAAAGATTCAAAAAAATTTCAAGTCAAATACATAAGGTTAAGCTACAATTGTATTGTTTCTAGGAGCTTCCTCAATACAAAACAGGTTCACAATTTCCTAGGGTTAGACTTCCAATATACATTATCACAGATCAAAAAACAGTAATAAAAATCAGCTAATGGTAAGCACACACATACTTTATCCAATATGACTGCAAATAGAACAGAGATGCTGCTGGACTTCATCATTACTGACCTTCAGATCAGATCTTTGTCTTACAACTTCCTTCAAAACTCCCATCAAGATATCCGTAGCCAGTGTTCTCTCATGGGCCTCATCAAGGATTATAACACCATAGCGCTCCAGCAAAGGATCGTTCATTGCTTCCCGAAGCAACATTCCATCAGTCATGTACCTGAACAAACAAACCATTCCAGCTCACACTCTGCTTGTTAGGCTGGATGCAGAATCCTCTTCCATATTCACTACATTGCTTGAACTAAGCTTTTCATCAACTTTTAAAATGTATTAACACCAGCAAACTACTTCTAACACTCTAACATGCCCATTTTAAGTTTTCAAATAGAAGTAGAGTATAAGTGGAATCTGGGATTATGGGGGGAAAGCTTAAAAGAAAAGGGACGGGGGGAAGGGGAAACAAGGTTTAGTAACATTTACAATAGTTTGTAGAGTATTACTGGCAGACATGCACACCTGAGCTCAAGAAACAGGAAAAGGGGAAAACACCATCTAAAATCCAAGATGTACTGTTTCTGCAATTGTTCTCCTTTTCTGTCTACAGATCATCTGTTCACTTCTTGCTTTTCTGGTACTGTTATATTTTTTTCCATATTATCTTTATGCCCAGTCCTTTACCTACTTGTACGACCAAAGAGAAGTCATCTCTTGATAGAAAAGCATTGATCCTTGAGCCACACTGTGATATTTTTAACAGAGCATTCTGAATGTAATCTACAAATGATGTATTAAATGCACCTGTTTCCTGGTAGCACAGGAATCTATAGCAGCTGACAAGTAAAACACTCCTGTGTGTCTCAGAGCCAGGTACAGGGCAGTTTTGAACCTTCAGAAAGTTCTCTTTACTGAAATAAGCTACTGAACTTCACCAGAAGTAGAGCAGAAGACACCACACATAAACCATCAGCTGAATGTACATCAAAGAGAAACTGCCATGTTGAAGGGCTTTATTATGAATAGCACCTCAAGAATAAAATATTTATTCAGATCACCTCCTTTTTTATGGATAATTTAAAATTAATTTCTATAGGGTGCAGTGCCTCCTTTAGGAGGAATGAGTAATTTCCAACTCTTCATGCTTCATACCTCTCATTTCTCACCTCATGCTACAGCTCCCATGTCTCTTCCCCACTCAGACACAAAGCACCGATCCACAGAGTAACTCCCTGATTAGTCCTTTCATAACTTTGCTCTCATCCTTCACTACCCTGTTGTTCCCCCACCTCCAAGAATGCTGTCACACTTACTTCAGGATGGTTTTAGCACTGCTGCAATCCTCAAAGCGAATGGAGTAGCCGACCTCCTGGCCCAGCATGACGTCCATCTCGTCGGCCACGCGCTGCGCCACACTCATGGCAGCCACGCGCCGCGGCTGCGTACACGCCACTCCCCTCTTGGGGCCCGGCAGGGAGCGCATGTAGTCAACGCACCACTGAGGGATCTGGCACCAACAAATTCAGGGATCAACACACTTCAAATGGTCACACACAATCTGTCGTCTTTATACTGAACTCTAAGTCAGTTAGAATTCCACAGAGACGTCAACTGCACACGCAAAACCAGGCAAAGCAGGAGAACTAGACTAGAAATAGGCTAGTTAGTTGGATTCAGTGCCACTAAATAAGGATACTCTTGTTGTATGTACGTAACTATCTGTGAAGTTATCAAGGAAACACATAGGTTCAAGGTACATTTTACCCATGTTAGATCAATACCTTTTACAGGTACTTGGCAGCAGCCAACATGCTCCAGAGCAACCAAAATTAGCCCTAACACACACAAGATTTGAGATCAGTAGCACAATTAAAGTTCTAAGTAAGCAAAATGTATTTTGTGTCTTGAAAAAGTAATGCTTCTTAATATGTTTAAGCAAAAATAATTATTTTAGTAATAAAGAATTGTCTTAGCCAAGAAGTGCAACAAATAAAATGAACAGACAATTATGTTCATTAGGTTTATTACTGTTCTTTGGAAATTTCATCAACCAGATATAAAACCCCTATGCTTTCCTTCCTGCATTAGCACTCCTTTTATTTGCCAGTCTGTAGTTTTCTGCTCCTATTAGGAATCTGGAAACAGTAAGAATCATCCAAAATAAGATTTATTCAGAATTCCTATAGTCAGTAACAGTTTGAGGGAGATTATTCTCAACATGTTCTCAGTGTGACACTTTGTGAGGAGACATCTCCAGGCCAAACTAGTTCCAAGCCTACAGACCAAAAAACCCACTTGATCTTAGTAATTACTTTCCAAGTATTCTTAAAAGCACAAAGAGGAAAAGAAAACATACCCTTTATACATGGAATTCCAATGAGGAATAAGAGAGAAAGCAGTATAATTTAAACCAGTAAGACATAACCAGAAGCAGATCAATGTAGCCTTAAGCATTTTTTAGTGAAGAATATACTTCCACTATAAATACAGGAATAAAGCAAACAGAATCAAAATATGACAGGAGCCTACTAGACTGCTGTGAAGAACTCAAATTTCTGAAAATCCTATTCAAAACTAGAACTAATAGCAGTTATTGAACACTAACAGCAGCAACATTAAACCTATCTTGTAACATATACATGCCTGCCCAGCTTCCCAAGTCACGAGTAACAGCTCAACTAAGTGTATTAGTATATGTAAGTATATTAGGTGAAGCTTTTTGACTTAGAGCAAGTCCTGAAATAAATTTTGAACCAACAGGTCTGCCAGGCCACTGCAGCATGAAATAAAACCAATTTAAAATTGATTTTCCAGTAAGCAACAAAACCTTCAGCAGTGGTGTCAAATGAAAGAGAAGGGCTCCACAGACTTCCCTGCGCTATGCTGATACAGACAAGCACCCAAAGACTTTTCCTGTCCAGCTTTCAAAGACACACAAATACTGGGAAAAAGGACTGTGCCATACTGCATTTTTTACTTCACTCATGTCTGGGAATATACTCTCATTTGGTTATTATGGAACCCAGGCTAAAGTTAATCTCACTGACAGAAAAAAACCCACCCTATACCATCATCAAAATCCCAGACTTTGTGCATAAAAAGGTCATTTTATCAGTATCAAAAGCAGGAGGAATGGCTTTAGCACCATTTCACCTCAAGGACTTTCTCAAGTAAGAGATTTTCAAGTATGACTTCCATAAACATGAGAAGGTAGTGACTACACACAGTGGCCTCTAAGATCAAGGATAAATGGACTAAGGATTGTTAAACACTACTTCAAAGCCAAAGGAACCTCATCATTCTAAGGAATGCATAGCAAGAGACAGAAGAGCATGGCCCTTTCTGGCTTTTTTGAGCCTCTCCAACAGCTTGAAAACTTCCTCAGTTAAAAGTTACGGGGTAGAATTCTCCGAATTTTCATTATTTGAGAACCTGCATCAGTTCTCCTGCACACTAAAGGACAAGGATTAAGCTATATTCCACATCACCTTTTTTCTGGACTTTGCCAAGAAGCCCTGCTAAAGCAGTGGCATCACTTATATTACACCAATACACAAAGGAGATGCCACTCTACCATTGTCTTTACCAGAGTGAAATTATACCAGAACCACATATGATCCCAGATTTAAGAGTGAATGCTGCAATTACAGCAAGTAATTATCCCTTCCTAAGAGAAATCTGGCACACCCATTCCACCACTGAGCCTGCTTGCAGTGCATTTAGAAAAACCACTTAACTTCCAAGGTTAAGTTTAAATTACCAATCAAAGTATGGCAAACACTAAAGAAATGAAAATTAATGCCTTGGCTTCCAATATATTTCTTCAGTGCTTTGGGGTTTAAGTATATATAAAACAAGTGAGAAAAGTGTCTCACTTTTTTTTCCATTGTCTGAGCCAAGCACTTCCAAGCCTGGGTGTTCTACACAACTAACTAATGGGAAAACATGCACATAATCATAGAATCACAAAATGGTTTCAGGTGGAAGGAATCTTAAAGATCATCTGGTTTCAACCATCCTGCAATGGCCAAGGATGCCACCCACCAGACCAGCCTGCTACAAGCCCCATCCAATGTGGCCCTAAACACCTGCAGGGATGAGACACTCCCCAACTTCTCCAGGAACCTGTTCTGGCATTCTACCACTCTGACACTGAAGAATTAATAACACCTCATGTAAATCTCCCCCCTCTCAGTTTAAAAGTCATTTCTCCTTGACCTACCCCTATCTGCCCATGTAAAAAGTCACTCTCCATGTTTTTCTAAGTCCTCTTCAGGTACTGAAAGGCCACAATGAGGCCTCCCTGGAGCCTTCTCTTCTCCAGGCTGAACAATCCCAACTCTCTCAACCTGTCTAAATAGGAGAGGTGCAGATAATCAGGGAAGGGACTTGAAAGGCAGCAGCTCACTATCAGAAACATATCTACTACTGTATAGCCGTCTATTATCACAATGAAAGAAGATATTAATTTTGGAAATAATATTTTTCAAATATTGCTTGCTTTTATTTGTATAAAGGTGACATTAACAGCTTATGTACACCTGCAGTTTGAGCATTAAAGGATTTCTTAACTGCAGAAAAGTATTAATCTTGCTCAGATTGATGAATTTAACAAAAACAATCATCCCCAAACAGGTTTTAAGACAGCAATTGACCAAAAAATGATGGGACACTACCATATGCAAAATGAAGCTTTCATTAGGTGGCAGCAGGACAATTTTTAGTGTTATGTCCCTAGAGACACTGTCAATTGTTTAAAGATGTATCTGCAACTTCACAGAGCAAATTCTGAGGAAGCAGGGAAGCTTCCAAGACAGCTTACATGCTTCTGGTACCTTAAATCCCATTTTTAGGAAAGATGTGTAACATTACTTAAACCCTTTCAGAAACTAAGTAGTAGTTAAAGTAGTAAGATAATGCAGGAAAAGCTTCATGCCTGAGGAATGACATTGATACAACCCTTAGATCTTTAAATTTTCAGATCACAACAAATAATATTGTTTTCATAAATGTAAGCACCATTTTTAACACAATATTTGGGCTACTGCATCTTCTAAATCACTACATAATCAAACCTTTCTGAAGAATTCTATACAGACCTGGTCCTGTCTTATACAGTTAATGAAATATAGATAATATCATAATACTACCTGCTGACATAACAATGGTTCCCAGAATGTGCAGCAAGGTCCTGTAACTTTAGATAGTTTAGGCACAGCTATAAAAGATATTAAATATACTATGTCCTTCACATTTTCTCAACATCCAAAATTGTATGACCAACCTGTACGACTTAAAGCTAGCTATAATCCATTTTAAAAAGTCTAAAATATTCTTCTGGTTTTATTTTCTGCCTAGGTGAAAGGATTTTATCAGATTACAGAACAAAAACCTCTTTTCCATTAGTTTTAAACACAGACTTTAAACAGCAAACTAGAGGATAGTTTTGAACAAGTCTGCCCTGCTATAAATACCCAGGTGTTCCTTGTAGGTTAGATAATCCCTGTTCACTGGTCCTCAAAATTTTTCTTAAGGCTTAAGGAGGCTCTGCACATCTGTTATCACTGTTTTTGGTGCTGAGGAAGACTTTAAAAAACATCAGTCTACTAAAAAAAAAAAAAAAAAAAAAGAAAAAAGTGATTTTCAACTGCAGCACTAAAAAGCTTTAAAACCTCTGAGAGGTTTCAGCACCAAAGAAACACAAGACTCTACCTTTCAAGTTTGAGCACCACTAACAGCTAATCAGATGTCAGAACTGTATCTGACATTTCAATTCCTTTTATCTGTAGCAGTAAGTTTCATAAAACATGAACAAGTTCATACTTTGTAGCTGCCATCTACACAGACAGCTAAATAAATTATTTGGAACCACCACTTCAGTTTGTGGATTAGTACACTTCTGTCCCACCATTAAAGCTCCATCTTTCTCTAACAGAAACCTACCAATTATAAAGCTCAGTGTAAGCAGGGGCCTGGAAACAGTACTGGATTTTTCAAGTGGAAGAAGCTGCAAAATTCTCCTCACGTTCTGCACTCATTAAGCAAATGTAACATTCATCACATTAGTTTTGCTCACAGTTTGTGAAGTATTCTTACACAAATTATTTCTCACACACAACCATGACCTTTAAAAAATGCAGTATCATATAGATATGAACTCACCTGTGTTGTTTTACCAGACCCAGTCTCTCCAACCAGCACAAATGACTGGTGCCTAACCAAAATATCCGTAAATCTTTCCTTATATTCCCAGACAGGAAGTTGTAGCCTTTTTTTCAGGATATCATAATATCGTGGGGTATGTGGCAGATTTGTGAAAGGGTTAATACTGTGTGGAATCATTGCTGGCTTTATGGCTGGCAACCCAGCAGATGCATAATAGGTGGAGTTGGATGCAGGTCGCAGATCTTTCTCCTTGTCCCTCTCCCGGTCACGATCTCTGTCTCTGTCGCGGTCCCTGTCCCGATCCTTGGAACGGTCATCCCGGTCCCTGTCCCGGTCCCGATCCTTCCTAAAACGGGGCCAGAGCACAGCAGAAAATGAGACACTTGAATATTTCAATGCAGAGGAGGAATTTTAATACAAAGCAACGCTAAAGGTGCCCAACCCCATCTTCAAACTCTTGTAGGCAGCCACCTGGGAGGATAAGCACCAAGCAGTAACAGCAGTACACAGGATGCACACTCAACATTAGACACAGCTACACTCATTGTACCTAAACACAGCAACAGCTCCTCTCATTACAGGCAAGACTGAATAAAGCCATCACATGGAGAGATGAATGTTTTAACTCCCTTCATCTCATGATTATAAAGAATCAGCTGTGCAGTGTAGTTATCTTACCTCTCCCCATCCTTACTTGCAGCTGCAGAAAAATAAGATACTAGTGTTTTTGCCTATCCACCAAAGGAATTATACCCATCCAAAAAAACTAACTCAAGATAATAATCAATAACTGCAATAATGGAAGCAAAGTTTGACTTCATTGTTTCACAATTACTCTGCAGCTTTATTTTTGCTTCAAGTCTTACACAAAATTCTGACTTCATCAACTTTGGTTGTTGAGTCTGGAACTTAAGACTTAAAACCAGCTACTACAGTTCACAGAATCAGAATAATCAAAGTTGGAAATGACCCTTAAGATCATGGAGTTCAACTGTTAACCCAACACTATCAAGCTGCATGTCTTCTCCAGTATCACCTCCCACCACACACCTGAACAGCACTTACGTATTTGCATTTGCTCCAAATATTAAGTAGAAAAATTCACTGCATGTGCAAAGAAAAACAATATTCTCAAACTCTGACCTCAGTGTTTGCGAGTTTTTGATTCTGCAAGTCCATGTACTTGTTCCTGCACATAATCCCCCCTCTTCCTACAAACACACTTATAAAAGAATCCTTAGTTTGACCCAAAAACTACAGCTTTTTATTAAAAATTCGCTACTCAGGACTTTGAAACAAGCCCTGCTTCACAAAAACAATCAATTTTATTTTAAACTAGATCAAGTTAAAAAGATTAGTGGCATCTTTGCCTGCAAAATGGAAGGCATCCTCAGCTTTGTCTCTTTTGGTACATTAACTGAAATCCCATCAAAAAGGCAAAACAAACTAAGTCAACACCAGCTTTATAGCAAGTGCACACAAAAACATGTGTAGGATATATTAATCAAAAAACAAAACCTCGCCGTCCTTCATCACCAACACTCAGGCAGGTCTAGAGACTATGTCCAAAGAAAACTCTTGCCAACACTCCTCTCCAGAGCTTTTTTGTTTTGAACATGCATTTGGCACTCAAATGTAACTACTGAAATAATACTAAATTCTGAGCTATAGAAAGATGCAGTAATCAAGATTATATTACCACTGATTCTATCAATTTTAATTTAAATGTGCTGTGCTTTGGAAACAACCACCACTACTCTTCTTGTATAAATGAATGTAATGTATGCAGCCTTTTATTTTCTCACTACTCTAGCTTTAACATCACTTCGAACACAGTCAAATATTGTACAAGCTGTAAAATGCCAGGCAGGTACTGCAGAAGCCAACAGGCTCATACTCTCCACAAGGAAGTTACCCCTAGGAACCGGGCTCCATTGTGCTGCTCAGAAAGGTCCAAGAGCCCAACAGCATTTATCAGACAGCAACAAAGCTCGGGGCTTGGCTGAGGAGCTGAGCGCCTCCTACACAGCTACAGCTACCAGGACATACAAGTGCATGGGCACACAGCAACATCACTGGCAGGAAAAACAAATAAAGGTATAAGAGCAATTCAAGAATGGTAAAGCCAGGGTAAAATTCAACAACATACTTCACTATAGGCAGAATAAGTCACACTACTAATGTGCAGGTTGGGATTTTTACAGTATTCTTTTGTATATGTATGTTTCTGAAGGAAACATATCCTTCACTGGTATCCAGTTAAAGTGCAAATAAACCACACCAACAAAATCTATTCCACAACCATTTACCTAAACAGTATCACGTCAGCAGCTTCTGCATGACACACCATCAAGTGTAGCTACACACATGCTTCAGCCCCCTGAGGCAGCCCTAGAGCTAAAATGAACAGACCCCCACTGCTGCCCACCCTTCCCAGGTGTAGCACAAGCATTTCACCAGCCCTGTGAAGAGCCAACCTTCCCACCTGCATTCATTTTAACTTGGATCAGGATCTCTGATCTGGCCTCCTAAACACTCCCTTGTAGCACTTATTTTCTGTGTTGGTAGTTACTAGCACGGGCTTTAACAAAAATACCTCATGGTCAAAAAGTGAATTAAGTGGACTACAAATACAGTCCATCATGGAAAGTGCCATTAATCCTCCATTTCTTAGTTTCTCCTCTGAACTCTTACAGCTTTTATACTGTACAAACAGAAGGGAAACCTACCAAGCTCTATGTACATTTCAGAAGTAAAACTATCTGTGTGTTAATGGAGTTGAGAGTCTATTTCTTTTTTCAAAAAGCAGAAGAGAAGTGGGGCAACCAGATCCTACTGCAGAAACAACACAACATACAACATGCCCTCAAACTCACTCTCTAACACAATTATCCAGCAGCACTTTCTGTCCCTGAACTGTTTACCAGTATTCCATTATTACTGAAGCTTAGCAGACACACTCCCTTGGTCAGCAAGGAAAAAGAACAATGACAGTTATGCTGCCATATTAATATCCTTAACTTTCCAAAAATGCAGCTTGGCAGTTCTTTACTTATAAACTGCCACATTTTAGCTGCTTTTTCATTATTGCACAGAGAAAACAGAACTCAAACATGAAAATTTACACTGAAATAATAATTTAATCCCATTTGTCTTACACCTGAAACCTGTAACAGCCTTCATGATCAGAAGGGGGCTGGGATTTTTTGCTCTGCTTTTAAGGGCAAAAGTCTGGTCTGCTATTTGCTTTCACTTCCTTACATTCACACACATATGAACAGTGTATATGAACATCCACAGATGAACAAAAGAAGCACTACAGCATCACTAAATAAGCATGCTTTTTTGATTAGAAATCATATAAGAAAAAAAAGAACTCAAGGTAAACACTGACCATCACAGTGAAAGTTTAAGCCCATGTAGGAGATCATTAGCATTCTTCCCCACTACTAAACACAGCAACACTCGAGGCAAAAAAGGGAATACAGCTAAAGGAATTTCTGTTCTATACACAAGTCAACCAAATTCAATTAGTCTGAATTATACATCCCACTAGATCACTAACTCTGATGTTACACAACTCAAATATATTTGAAAAGAAATTAACAGATTTTAAAATAGTGTGTATGGAATTCACAGACACTGCAACCAAAAACCTTCCATACAATTTCTACTTTTCCAAAATGTTTTTTACTTCATAGACAATACTTCAAGTCTGGAAGAAAGCAGATGTCACGCAGATGTTTAAGGTTACAGCAACAATTACAAACATGTTGGCCAAGTAGAGCTCATGTGGCACTGCTGCCATGTAGAGATACTAACACAGGCCTCCACTAAAGAGGAACTGAGAAATCTGGGTTCACTTCAAGTAAGTTCCATATTTTGTCAGGTAGTTCAGCTTGGATGCAAGTTCTGAATGTGAAGTGGTAACCATGCAAGGAGCTGATCCAGCTGAATCCAGCTCCAGAAGCACCTGAACTGCAGAAGGGCTCTCTCAGCACACACAAGGCAGGTACACACACGCTTTTAACTAGACTCCACACATCCTCCTGGCGGCCTTGCATAAGCTGCAAAACCAAACCACTCAAAAATAAACCAACCACGTAACATTAGTATGACTTGTGCTACATGAATTAAGACACGAGGTCATCTAAGAAAAAGCCACGCTCAGTAATTATGCTTATAGTGAGTTTTTCTCAGTTCTATACCACTTAATGCTTTTACCAGCAGAGGAGGGAACAAAGGGGCACAAGACCAACACTTCCACAGTTTTTAGGTGCCATAAAGGTCAATGTCTTCTAGTTTAACACCGGTGGGAACTCACTGCAGTACGTACAAAATGGTAGGACTAAGAGTGCAGAATAACTTTCATGATAAGTGAAAACAACGACAAAGCCACACCAAAACTATAAAACCCAGCAACACACAAACAAGGAAATACCGACCTGTGATTATCTTTACAACCAGCTGGAACAGTTGTACCACATTTAAATAACGCCCCGTTTTGACATAACCACTTGATAATTTCACAAAAGCCTCTATGTACAGAAAAACTGTCTATGTACAGCATTTCTGTACACTCAGAGGAATTATTTCAATCTCTGGGACATCCTACAAAAATGCATTAACTAACACAAATAGCTCGATATATTTTTAAAAACGTGATTATGATGATCCTACAGACAGGAAGTAAGAGTTGAATAATAAACGCTTGTTTTGTTTAGCTGAGAAAAATGAATCAAGCTCTAGGGGCTAAAAACTGAAGCTGTACAAGCTTACCTTAAAAAGGCAAGTTCTGCAAAGGCTGTTTGTCAGTCAATATTAACTGCTATATTAGACATAGAGTTATCATAACCTTTGAGAACTGAAGGATTTCTCCTAGATAAATAGTCCAAAACAACGCTGATGGACTTAAGCAATTGTTTAATTCACGGAAGTCTCCTGCGCTCCATCAAGAAGGCCAAATAAACACTGCATTTCTTTGTATTCCTTGAAACTTCAAAAATTTACTTTTAAGAGCTGCCTGCCTTTCCTCCCCCTCCTGCGCCACTAGAGAAGAAAAGATTATGCGTAAAGAACGCTCTAAAGCAATGCTGAATTTAAGGACAGTATCAGTGCATTGTCTAGCTTCCTGTAATTACATTAACCTCAACAAAAAATATGCTGAAGCGTGAGCAGCACAGTCCTAAAACTTCAACCTTCGTAAGACTAAGAAAAAAACAAACACTCCCTTGCCCTCTACCTCAAAAGCCACCTCACTATCGATTCTTACTTCAAGCCAAGCACACCACCGAGGGTGACCGGGTGAAAGCCGTTAACAAAGGAACAACGCTCCCAGCAGCGCAGGCACCAACAACACGGGCTGCACCAACCTCGTGCTCACCTCTAGGCCCGCGTTTGCCAACCCCTTCAAGCCAAAGAATAGGTAAACAAATACAAAGCAAGGGGGGACAAGGAGTGGGAAGGGCGAACACAAATGTGAAGGCGAAGCGCCGCAAACAAAGCGCGGCGCGGGGCCGCGGGCCCAGCAGCGCGCCCCCCCCTCGCCACGGGCGCCCAGCCCAGCCCCGTGCCCCGGCGGCCGGGCCGGCGCCTCCCTCCCTCCCTGCCTGCCCCCTCCCGGCGCCGCCGCACGAGGCTCTCCCTCCCTCCCTCCCGCCCGCTCCGCCGCCATCCGCCCCCCCGAGGGGCCCGCCCGCCGGGCCAGGCCCAGCGCTCCGGGGGACCGCGACACCTCGGGGCCTGCTCGGCCTCTCCCTGCCTCGTACGGCGGTCGCCCCGCGCCCCGGCGAGCTCCAGCCCCGGAAGGGCGGCCAGAGCCAGGGATGGGGCGCGGATGGAGGGGGAGCCGCCGCGATCGCCCCTCACCCGCCCCGCCGCGGGCCGCGACGCCCGCGCCGCCCCTCACCCGTCGGTGGTGCGTTTCTTGCTGGAGCTGTAATCGTCGCCCAGATCGAGGCGGTGGCGCTTGGACATGGCGATGGCGGTCGGTCGGTCTGGCTGGCGGTCGGTCCGTCCGGGTGCGGCGGGCGCGCTGCGCTCCCTCCCCGAGCGGCGGCACGGCGAGGCACGGCCGACAAAATGGCGGCCGGAAGGAAGCGCCGGGAGCGCGCGAGGCGCTGGCGCGCGGTCCCGTTGGCCAAAGCCTCCCCTGGGCGCGAGCCCCGCCCGCCGCGCGCGCGCGCTCCCGCTGAGGGCGCGCCGGGAGAGCCCCCATGGCGGGATCGATGGATCACAGCGTCACCGGGCTGGGAAAGGGCCCTGAGATCATCCAGTGCAAGCGTGCGCCTAGCGCTACCGCCGTAACCACTCAGTCACATCACCCGGTGCCAGATCCACGCACCTCGAGCACCTCCGGGGATGGTGACTCCACCACCTCCCTGGGCCGCTTATTTCAGTGCATGAGCACCCTCACACTGAAAGACTTTTTCTAATATCTAATCTGAATCTCCCTCGTCTCAGCTTGAGTCGATTTCCTCCGGCCGGCTCGCTGCAGGCCCAGCAGAAGAGACCAGATCCGCCCTGGCTGCAGCCTCCTGTAGGGAGCCGTGAGGCTCCCCCTGAGGCTCCTCAGGGCAGAAGAGCCCCAGCTCGCGGGGCCGTCCCTCACAAGACATGGCTTCCAGACCTTTCACAAGCTCTCTGCCCTTCTCTGATCACGCTCCAGCGCTTCACGCAGTGCTCGCTCCCTATCCCTCCAGTCCTGCTCGAGGTTACACCCTTTGCTCAGCTACTGCAATGAGCACAGGCTCCTGCTGCCTGGCTCTTGGAGCAAGGGTGCACTCACAAACATGAAAATAGTCAGGAGACATCACCTAGCAGCAGTGACCTGCTCCACAAGTACAGCCAGCTCAGCAAGTGGGGCTTTGTCCATAGTTTCCAGTTCCAAAGATTTGTTGGAATTACTTCAATATAGTTATTAAAATATTTAAAGTAGACAAATATATAGGTTATTTTCTTTAATAGAAGAACATTTCTCTCCCTAGTTTTAGATAACATAACGGCACACACAGCTCTACTGGAGTTCTAGATGTTAGTGTAATAAAAATAAGATTTTTGTTCTTAGAGTTATCAACCAAAATAAATATTTCTGGAAACTGGAGTTTGAACTTTTCCTGTGAATCCGGAAGTAATTTTTAAAGTTATACTACAAAAAACATTGGAATATCTATGCCAGAGTTTTCCAGAGAATAAACAATACAGAGTAATTCTCTCTATCCTAAATATCAAACTTACTTATTATGCTGTGGTAGTCTACACAGAGCTGCATTGGCAGAATGCAGCTAAGGGAACACTTTCTGCATATCTTTCCAAGTGAGTTTTAAATTATGTCTATCTTAAACAAAAGCAAGTGTACATTGAAATAGAGTACTTGAATAGGACACATTTAAGAAGGGAAAAAATAGTGGCTAGGTCTCCCTGGAAAGTGGGAAGAATGGGAAGAATATAAAAGCATTACATGCATTATTTGGGATGAGGAGCTAGTGCTGGGAGGTTCTGAGAAGGCTGCAAGGGTGCAACAATGGGAGCATGGAGAGCTCTGCAGCTCTCTTTCAGGTCTTTATTTCTCCTCCGTGTGCACACCAGCATAAATCTACTTATGGTCTTGCTCTAGCTTACTCTATGGCCAACATCAGGGAATTTTCTTCTTTAGGAGGTAAGAAAAAAGCAGGTGTCTCAGGTGGTATGAAATCTGAGGCTACAGCTCAGCAACAAATGCAGAAAAGAGGGGAAGAAGATTGTGTGCTAGATGGGGTGAACAACTACTTATGTGCTATGCCCCAGGCATATCCCATAAACCAGTTCACTCTGTTAACAATTGTTAGCTTCCCAAACTTCTGAACTCATCCTCCATGCAACTGTGCTTTGAGCTATCTGACTGCATAATAACTGATTTGGTCCCACCCCAAAGGGTTTACAACATAAGAACTTCCTCCTGAAAGCACACACATGCCTTATTTTGCTAATGCAAATAATCCTTTTAACTTCAAAGGGATTAACAAGGAAGGAGTAGCAAAACTAAGCATGTAGGTAAGTGTTTGCAGGATCACTGCCTAAATATAAGATGAGACAAGAGAAAAAAAGACTGGTAAGCACAAATTGACATAATGGCAAAGTGATAAGCATTACGTCAAAAGCCTAAAGGATGAAAGGAATATGTAAAATAGGGCACATTTAAGCATATTTTCTGCCTTTTCAAATGCATTTGTTAAGAAAGAGGTTTTTATTTCCCCCCCAAGGTCTTTTATATCCATCAATAGAGGTAAAAATCTTGGGTTACTGAAACAGAGCCCATTTGTATGAGCTTGCATCTAACTATCCAGTCTTCTACCCTCTGTTTCTTGCTGCAGCATGATGGGAGGTGCAGGCTGGAGACAGAGATGACACGCACTCAGATGGTCCTTGTGACAAACAGCCTCGAGTTTATCCCACAGCTCCTTTAGAGGAGCTCCAATTTCCCTGGCTTACACATATCATTCAGTGAGGTCTTAGCACCATGCAGCTCTCTGGCCAATGATCCATCTGCATTTTGGGCTGAATGACATTGGTTGAGGGTCCCTGTGTAGATTTGATTCCAACCTCTCCTTGCCCACCCAGGGACTGTAATGCTACAGCTTGCCCTAGTTTTAAAATCACTGGTATCAAAATCCTGTTAGTCAACTTTCAGTGAATATTTCTTTACATTTGGCATGGGCATATTTATTATACTGTTGGGGTTGAAAGGACCATTAACACTTAAAACTGAAACAGTGGCTTAGGGGAATAACATCACGTCTATTTTTTTTCCTGATTGTGCATTGCCTTCTCTCTTAAAGGATAAGCATGGGTCTCAGACCAGCTGTGATTCAGAGACCCTGGAACCTGGGCAGTGCGAGGTTTCTGACAAAGAAGTCTAATGTCACAGTGTTACAGTTTAGGTTATTATTGCCTGAGGCTAATTGCCTCACCCCTTTCTAGAGATTACAGAGTCTGTAAAGCACATGAGATCTATCCAGTCCAGCTTCTTAGGCAAAACTCACCTTCTTCACTGGCTTAAGCTCTAACAGGGGATGGTGAAGAGAAACCACAAACCTCTGTTGCGATGGAAGCCATAATACTGAGCAGTGTGTTAAGACAGACAGCTAAGAAAGGTTAAATCTTCTGAAAGTTGTGTGTTAGAGCTCTAAACCCTGTGTAGTATGTATTTATTTCGTGATATGGCTAGTAGAGGACCCTAAATTAGAGCCTAAGTATGCTCCCAATGCCATGGACACACTTGTGCTGCCACTTTTTTTTTTTTTTTTAATAATTTCCTTTCTAAAAACACATGTAACTCATAATTTTTAATAGATATACAAAACATTATATTTTTAAAAATCCTGCAAAAAATTAAAACATTAAAATTAAATTCTTATTATAATTAGTATTGCAATCACAAAATCTCATGTATGTATATAAAAATGGGTAATACCCCTAGAAAATCATCCAGGAGTCTTAAATGCAAATGTGACAAGCTCTCATTCTATCCTCCCCCACCAAGCCCATGTGAATAAATGGATATTATCCTCATGTTCTGTCATATCATCAGGGAAAGAATCCTTGAGACAAGAACCCACAATCAGAGCATGTTTAAAAAGTCAGACTTCCACATCGTTCAAATTAAAAATATGAAGATGAATACATCAAATGATCTCAATTTCTGCAGTGAAGAAAAGAGGCAGCTTCTCTATAATTACAGAAGCTAAACTTTGCAACACTTCAAGTATATATAAATCAGGACTGAATTGCTCTGGGAAGTGAGCTGTAGGAAGACAGCATGGCAACAGCACTATTGCAGTGACAGCAAACTTTATCAGCCATACAGACACACTTCTGAATTTTGTGAGTGGTTATTAACATTATCCCACATAGAACACACCACTGTGTGGTTTCTGCAGGTCAGAAAGGTCTGAATAATTTCAGTAAGTTTCATAAAGAAGAAGAAAGATAAAGAGAGGAAGATAAAGATTGCAGCCTTTGTATTACTAGAACATTAACTAGAGTAAAAAATCACTTTTTAAAACAAGCCCCATTCTGTAGAAGGAAACATATTGTAGACGACCAGCTGCTATTCAGAGCCCCTCAATCACCTGTTAAGGCCCTATGATCACCTTTAATCCCCTCACAGAAACCCTGCAAGAGCAGGTATTCATTATGGTCTTTGAATAGAAATCAAAGAAATAGTGTAAAAGCAAACCATCACCCCCAAGTAAATTAAATTATATGTCTAATTTATATGAGTTACACAGAGTTCACACATTGTTCTCATAACTTCCAGGTCTTCATGGTTATAGTGGCTTTGTTTAATGCCTTCTGCATTTGGAAACATCTGAAACTAAAGGCTAAAATGTTGCATGTGAAGGCAGTTTATCTTTTAAATTCCTTAAAATCTATGCCAAGTCTGAAATCTTGTGAGAAGATCCCTAAATATAAGTTGTTTTTAGGAAGTAGTAGCTATTTCACAAAGAACTGTTTAAAGGCAGAGAAGATCACAATTTCAAGCATACTGCTTAATCTTGTGCTAGAATATGAAAAGAAAAACCAATGCATGTTTTTCAGCTGGCACTTCTTTTGCAAAGGTCTGATTCTTTCTTGTATTTTCTTTACAAATTTGTCACATTTTTCATTTAATTTGTGTTGAATACAATGATCTCTCTCTTATTCACTTTTACATTAGCTCCTTAAGACTATTTTTAAAAAAGTTCTGTCTTTAATACAATATGTAAATATTGTTTTATATATAACAATATAATAACATAATACAATGTTTTACAATATGTAAAACATTCATATTCATGCCTAAGATTAGCCATGCTGGAACTACCAGTGGTACCTGCTCACTCTGAGCATGTGCTAAATTATTAGGAAATTTATATGCTTAGTTCCTGTTATCTATATAGAGCTTTCACAGTTTCAACAAGCTAAGATTACAAAAAAGCTAATGAGCAGTGAGACAGATGATCTAACAATGTGTGCCTCATGGGCCACTAACATCTAAAGTGGTAAATACTAATCCTTATTTTCAAAATTAGTTCCAGACTAAATTGCAAAATAATAGCCATAAAAATTAAGCCCACTAAAAATCCATCATATCCTGGAACCGGTCTGTAACAAACCCTAAACATTAACAGTCATACCTTAACCCAGCTGGGTGCAATTTTTAACAAACGGCCTTTCTTATTCTTTCCCCATATGATGAAGTCTTTTTCTTCCAACAGTATGAAAAGTCCACTTGCAGAAAAATCCTCAGCAGCAGATGAAAACACTAAAAGTGCACTTAAACTTCTGCAGCTGTGTAACCTTCCTCTTTACAGCTTCTTATCATAAACCCCCAGCCTTGCAGAAGCGAGGTTATTTTATTAGTGTGCATCATTTTTCTACTGCCAGCTCCCATGTGGGAGTAAGAGCCTTAGTATCATCTGAAAACCAATGTAAGTCTCCTAAAGAAGCTGAAAGAAGACACTGAGATTTTGGGGGGAACATGGGTATTAACAAACTGTCGCCCTGTGAATGTAATGATGTTGTCTCTAATGAGCAAGGCTGTTCCCAAAGGCAAAGGAGAAGGTGCTGCTAGAGCTGCTCCTTGTAAACATGAAAGAACCAACACAATGCCCTGGTGAGTGATCTTTGTGGATAGAGCAACTTGGTCTCTCAGCTGCAAAAACAGAGAATGCTATACCTGCAGCATTTATTAAAATTATGGCAGCCGTATCTAGGTTGAAACAAGAACTGCCTTATGTGCCCTTAGGCTTATTTTTGTAATTAGAGTAGTAGTGACCTTGTCTTCTACATATTGTGCCTTTGCAAAGGTGAGCTATGTGTTTGGCCTCTTTCTTGTCTTGTAACTGGGCATGCCATAGGACAGCTGATTTATGCATATGCAGCTTGGATTTATTATGTAAGTGCTGCTTCCTGCCCAGATCTGGAACGTACTAGGGAAGAGGATGGTGGGGAACATGCTGTCACCAAAGTCCTGCTCAGACGTTTTGGGCCTGGACTGCAGAGCAGATAATTTGTTCTGAATGCAGCACCTTGCTTCCAGACTTCATTTTCTTGGTCCCATCTTGATCATCAGTGAACATTTCCATAATGTAGGAGATTCTCCAGAAAAGAGAATGGCTGGGACTCATCTGTTTCTTGGATATTATTCAGAGTATGTGGCCAAAATAAAGCCATACTGACTTAAACTTAGTTTTGCATTCCATGAATGTGAAATATCACTCTGTTGTGTATAGCCTCCTGTAGCATCATGTGTAGTATTTTCATGCACTATATGAATGTGAAATGCCACTGTGATAGCAGCACTTTACTATTACTGTAATCAGAAGAGAGGTAGAATTAAGGGTATCACAGGTAAAGAAGTGATTTATTCTGCAACTTAAACATTTTATTTAAAGTACCTTTATCTATGCAACTGTACATGCAATATCTAACACACAGACCATTCTTGTGTTGTATTTAACATGCGGCAGGTAGCTCCCTGAGTAAATAAGGCTTTTCAAGATTGTGCTGTAGCATGACCTAAGCAGCACCTGACCTTCCTGATGCTGACTGCCCTGCAGTACCCTCTCCCTCACTATGGCACAGTTGTTTGGATAATCATGCAGTGCATCAGGCTGTGAAACCTGATATGGCTAAAAGAACAACCTAGCAACAACAACATAAGTTTCTTAACCTGTTTGGTTTCCCAACAAGGAAAACAGATGGAGTTGCATGGGGACACAGACAAGCAACTGGACACAGGACACTGTGAACTGCCAGAACACCTAAAAAAGTCCATGACATAGCAGTCTGACAGTGCTCATAGTGAATAAAATTCTCTTGAATATGTCTTTGGAGAATCAGGACCAAAGAGTTGTAATGACAATTTTTTTGTAAAAGCAGTTTTTTAATATGCATTTTTACATACCAGATGACCAATCCTACATTAAAGTGACATCTTCCTTGATTTGGATACATTTACATGAATCAGATTAGCTCCTCTCATTCAGCATTTTTTGCAGAAATATTCATGTATTTGACATTAGCTTAATTTTTCATAGATTTCAGTGGAAACTAATTAATAAATGCAAGCAAATTTATGCTGTAGAATCTTGGAGAATTTAATTTCCTTTAAAAGAAGGCAGTGCTGCTTAGCACCTTGTGTGGGAGAGTGATGGGGTAAGGACTGAATCTTCAGTACAAATGCCCTCTGAAAAGTGTTCCTATTCTATGAAAAGCATGCAGTGAAACATGTTGATCTGGGAACAGCAAAGTAGAAAAAAAATTTCAAATCCTCCAAGACATAGCTAAAACACTGCAGACCTTGTAGATAATTTTAAAACAAATGAGACTATATGAACTCATCCTTTAAACAGTGTATCTATTTGGGCACTCAAAAAAAACCTAAAATAAACAGAATAAGAACAAGACTGTCCATTGATAGATATTCATACAGAAGAAAGCTCTAATATCCCTCCTACACATCCTTTATCTCTAAAGTTCTCCCATAGGTGTAGTTTTTATAAGCTTTTTGATCTACTTTTGTCAAATGAGCTGCATTAACCAAGACCTGCTTTTTGCATTGGTTCAAGTCAACCTTTCTAATCTGGACAGAAATGTCTTAGGGAATACTTACATAAATTGCTTTCTTGGAAGATTATGGTAGCAGGAAAGTATTAACAGTCCAGCAGAAGGACATTGCTAGGAAGCTGATGGTAATAATGTCTTCTAATCCCCAGGATGGATCTAGGAGAGGTCTGCTGCTTTGTGATTTATGAATAACACTGCACAACAACCAGTATGGATTCTGCAGGTGGTCTGCTGTAGCTTTATTTGTGACCACAGCATCTACTGTCTCTATTGTGATTGAGAGTAAATGTCACTCTGGTTTAATGCCATGGTGATTAATACTTTTGAATGAAAATGTTCTCAGTAGCTAATACAAAGAAATAGCTAAAAGACATGTCCATAATCTGCTTTTTCATATCTTAAAAAGAAATCACATTCCTGTGCTAATTCCTCAATAGTTAAGGCTGAGATTGGTGTCACTGCTTTCAAAAACTTCTGCTGACTTGATCCAAAAATTGTGCTATTTCATAGGGTCAGTATGTGAAATCCTAATTTATTTCAGCAGGAAGTTGTAGTTTGTCCTATGCACACTTGCATTCGCAAAATCATCCAGTTCTGCTCATGACTATCATCTGGATGCTCCCTGGAGGAACACACTTCCCTAGGTCTATCTCAGTTCCAACATTGTGCTCCCCCACAGGGAAGGAAAAGGAGCAAAGTGAATAAAAGATGAGAATGCCAAGGGAAAAAACAGCAGTGGCTAACAGAGAGAGGAACATAAGAGCTGACAGGGACAAGAGAAAGAGCAGCAGAAACAGGAGAAAGAAGAAAAATGCAGCCTTCTCAGCCTCTTCTCGGACTTTATACAGGGATAAAGATTTAAAGTGAAGACAAAGAGTCACAGGAAGTAATATTGAAAGACAAACCACTTAAGGAAAAGGAAAACTATCACCTTTTTTGGTTTAAGGCCCCCTGTCAAGCATTTAATGTGGAAGCTTGTGTGTCTTCACCAGCGTGCTGGTATGAAATTGCAAACCTCTGACCCATTTCCTTTCCACTGTTCCTCTGTTATCCTAGTGTTTTAAAATGCATATAGCTGCTGGCTCTGCCTGTCCTCAGCAGTCCTCCTGTCTGCTGAATGCACAGGCTTGCACAGGCTGCGTAGGTACACCCACAAACCAACATTTACTTTCAATTACAAGTAATTTGCAGGCTACCAACTCTAAATGACAAAGGAGGGAGGAGCAGAGTTAATATTTCATTGGAGGGAAAAGAAGAATATAGAACAAGTTTAGAAAGAAGGTTGCAGATGAAACTTTGGTCAGGGAAAGAGCAAAGTGGCCATATGTTCTAGGTACAGTAGCACAGATCTCCCAGGAGATGAGCCCAGATGCTATGTGGAATGCAGCTCTGACTTTGTCATTGAGGCAAGTGAGAATATGAAAGAAAGAAGAAACAGGAAAAGAAAGATTCCTAGTCTTAAATGCCACCTAAATCTAATTACCCTAAGCTGAGGCAAGATCAGAAAGTGTTAGCCTAAGCTCTGACCTTGCTGTTCAGTGAATGCAGCTTTCTGAGTTTCATCATATTTTCTTTTGAGATGCCTGTGATGCAATAGATCCCAGGCTGCAGTAATGCTGCTCTTGGTGTTCCTTCCTTCCTGCCCATTTCTCAGTGTGGTGTGTCACACTGAGCTGCTGCACTGTGTTTTTTATTTCTTCCATCAGCTTTCATCTCAATTCAAACAGATCTGCTGCTGTTGTCAGCAGCTCCATAAACCAGGTCTGTGCTGGAATATTACAAGCACTTCTAATTATGAATAGGAGATAAGTAGAGGTTTCTTTATCACTTATTACACTGGTTTTGTACCTTTGAGATTAAGGCTCCCTCCCAGCATGCATTTTGTATTTCTGGATATGTCTTCAGTGAGAGAAATACATTAAAAAAATTGCCACATAATTAAATGTAGGTCTTGCAATCAACATTACAAACTGCCCTTCTTACAAAAAAAAAACACCAAAAAACCAAACAAAACCTACCCAAACCTTCAGCTCTTTCCCATGCCCATCAAAGAAGTTAAGGAAAACAAAAACAAAAAAAATATATTTTCTCAATAGTTATTTTAAATATGCTCAACTGGTAGTGCCTTGGCCTGCAAATTCACTTTGTTACCTTATTTTCTTAGCTTGGAGGAGAACTGTAGACAATATATTCATGCTACCAGATAGACTTCCTTCAGGAATGATCTTCCTGAAAATGTAAGCAGCCCAAGTACAGTTAAGAAGCAAAACCAACACAATACTAAAAGTTATGGATTCCACAATAGTTCTCTAAGAACTAAAAGTTTTTACAAGTCCTAATACAGGAAAACCACTGCAGGAACTCATCAGGTAACAGTATTAAATAGTACCAATTTCCTAAGCCAGCTGTGAAAAGTGAAAATGTGATTCATTCAGACACTGTCAGTCAGGAGCACTGGCCAGGCCATATCTGCAGTCTGTGTCCAGCTCTGAAGGGCAAGTGGACAAAGTAGAGAGGATCCATCTGAGGGTCACCAAGACAGTTGTGGCATCAAGAAGGAGTGGTCAGCCATTGGGAATGAGGGCTTGTTCACTCTGCCCAGGAAGAGCTAAGCAGTAATCTATTAGCAGCCTACCACACTTGAAGGGGAGTCACCAAGGTGACAAGGTGATGAAGCAAAACTCTCCCCTACATTTGCAGCCAGTGTAACAAGGATCTCAGCTAGGGAGGTTTGGACTTGGCCAGGAGGACACTGCAGCACTGGAGCACATTCATACCATTATTTCCCTAGGGAGAAGTGAAATCCATCCTCAGGCTTTTCAAGACTTACATGGATAAAGCCACAGCTAACCTAATCCAGCACTGGCAAGAGTCCCAAGTCACACAGGAGGTTAGACCAGATGATGTCCAAAGGTCCCTTCTGACCAATATTTTCATGACTCTGTGAACTAAAAATAAAACAAAAAGTCAGGACTGCTTCAAGATCAGTTCAGTCATGGCAAAGTAAATTAAGCAGCATCATCGAATTATTGCTTGGCTGGTGTCACTGACATTTGTGGGGAAGTAACTATATTTGAATTGCATAATTCAGAATCTTCAATGGCAGTTTCAGTAAGAGTTCTAGTAATGTAAAGTACATGGATTTTAAATCACATTACCCTTTCAACTCTAGAGATGTAAATTGCTGAGGAGTACTAATGGATAACTTACATCAGAGATGTCCAGGCCAAGTTTCACTTTTACAGGAACTGCATTCTTGATCAGTTTTATCATGCCAGCATGGTTTCTTAGAGCTAAATTTATTTTTAAACAAAAGCACTGAGCAGATTGAAAAATTTATGTCCTTCTAAAAACAAGGCTTTCCAAAGAAATTCTCCATAAGTGAACAGAAAGGAAAAAGCAGCCAAGGAATAAAAAAAAGAAAAACCCTGATTAATGATATTTGCTTGTTCTAGGGTATGATCAAACAGGCCAGCACTAGTCAGTGATAAAAGAAGGCAAAGTGCTGTGCAGACTGCTATATTCATCTGCTTAAAATTCACATGGTCTGAGTTCTAGAATAATTTGCTCCACACCATCTGGCAGACATAAGAAGTGTGAATATATAGTGAGGGGAGGCCATGAGGAAATTTTCTGCATTTCAGTACCATGTAGAAATACTGTATGGAGGTTTGCAACTTATGTTCAATACATTAAATGCACAGGTAAACTGTAAACAATCCAACAAATCCTCATTTTTAAAACACTTAGAAACAAACTTACTACAGTAGTATAGTAGCACTCTTTGTAGCTATTTAGGCTCAGAATATACCACAAACCATGAAATGCAATGAAGCAAGTCAGTACAAGTATTACTCAGTGGTCAGTATGAATTGTAAAATATCATCTATGCCCAATCCAGAGAGCATAACTGTTGTAGCTCTCAGCTAAACCTCTTAGCTTCACTTTTAAGCTCAGATTTTAAAAATTTCTGCTTGCAACAGCAAAAACCTTCTGTGTGGGTCAAGGAGACACCAGAGAAGAAAATACTACTGGTAGATTGAAGCTGCTGTGGGATAGAGATATGTAGAATGAACATGCAGGAAGGAAATATGAAAGCCACTTTCCTAAATGTGTTTCTACATTGTCACTCCAGAGAGCATACTACTCTCATACATTTTACTTTCATACTTTGCTGTGCAGGCTGGGTAGTTTTTTCCAGTTTTGCATAAGGACCAAACTGCTTTCAGCCAAAATGATGGCTGTTTAACCAAGGTATACAATTTTTCCATTGGATATTTTTTTACACTGCAGAAACAATGTTATTGCTATATTTTTAATTATAATGATTTTGTGACTGTGTGCAAGTTTATTCCCAAATAATAGAATGTCAGTTATCAGAGTGAGCAGGTCCCAAAGTTTGTCCTGTCCTTTAGTCACCAAGGAATTCTTAGAGAGCACAGAAGCTCATACTGCATATGGATATGTACCTGTTGTTCTCAAATTTGTGCTTAAAAACCTGTAGCTAATAAGACAGAGAGGAGCAGCTGAGTAGCAGATTTCTCTAACGCGAAGTGCCTGTGACGGTGAGATCCTGACAGATGGGCTCGAGAGGATTCATTTGGGACAATTTTGGATGTTCCTGGTCTGCCAACTTTTCCATCCTATCTAGGAGGCTGCTTCTATCCCATGGGAGCCCCCTGTATGCCTCTGCCACCATCTGCCCCAGGTGTATTGTAGCTGCTGTTCTGACTATGGCACCTCCCACCCTGCTGCCTCTGCCCTTGGAGCGTAACTACAGCAGTGTAAGGAGGGGAACAGGCTCAGCTAGGTATCCTGAATCCCCTAGGAGACAGCTTTAAGGATTCCATCCTCCATAAATCCAAAAATTTGGACCAATAAAATGTATTAATTCTGCCATTAAATCAATACAAGCTTATTGGCTGACTGTATGCTGTCACATCACAAAGAGCAAGAGTTAACCCTTATAAACATCTGTGTCCCAAGGGTGCTGCTCAGCTCCACATCTCAGGTGACCAGAGTGTTTCTGCTTCCCCAGGCTGCTGCCAGGGGTATTTAATTACAGTGATACTGCTATCCCAGTGCTATTACAGCACAGCAAGGCAGTCATAAAGGCTGAGAAAGCATTCTCCTTTCAAGCTTCTGATGTTAAGTGGCTTATAAAGTTTCCAAAACGTGACCTTTAGAGCTCAAATTTATTATGCTTGCATTATACCCAAGACAAATTTAATTAGGCAGTTTAGAAGAAAACCTGTTTACCAAATGTTAAGTCATCTACGTGGTAAAGAAGTTTTTTTTTAATAGCTAAAATAATTCTTCAAATGCAGGGGGAAATTGTACAAAAATATTTTTTTTTTTCTTTTTTCACTTTAGGCATGCCACATGCTGAAGGGTAATCTCATTTCATGCAACCCTTTTTCAGATTTCCCTCTGTCGCTTGCAGTCAGTTTTCTCTCAGAACAGTCTCTGATGGTAATTTCCACATGTTTGCTCTTACTGTCTCAAGTTAGTGTCTGCAACCTGCTCTTGCTAGACCTATGACAAAGCAAGTGGTGGCCAAATAGCATTCTTACAGTGAATAGCATTCACTTCAGCTTAGAATGGGGAAGAATGTCACTGTCTGCAGGGTCAGCCTGTTTGTTCTTATTAGAAAGCTAGCTTAAGTTTTTTTGTAGAGAAAGATGACATTTCAGTGCTTAGTAAACTCCTCTTTAAAAGCTAGATCGAGACAGTCATGCAGGAAACTAGTAATACACATAACAATGATTTGACTTTTATCACTGGTCAAGTAAAAGAAAGAGTTCATGCCCTTTCCATAGCATTTTTCTGGCAGGTGTCAATAGACTACTGATAAAGGTTTGTGCATTTAGCCAGCAGAAGCACTACTGCTTGCAAAGGTGGCAAACCTGAAGGGAAAATGGGACTGGGAAGAAACTGATTCTGCAGTGCCACAAGGTGTGGCCAGCTGGACACTTGGGGTGAAGGACTAAAAGGCAGATGGAGGACATGGAGCAGTAGCTCCTGATGGTTTGAACAGGATAGGGAGCCTCCATCACCTCTACTGATGGACTGAATGCCAAGAATGACAGGGAAATTTATAAGAGTGGGGTGGCTGGTAACAGATGCCCTGGAGAAAAAGAACCCTGAGGGTGATGCACTGTGGAGTCAAGATAAAACCTAATCAGCTGCCTTATTTTTATCTGCAATAATTATTGATAGTTTCTAGGCTATTTTCGTCAGTCTTATAAAACAAAAACCTAGGGCCTGAAAAGCCTACTATGGCAAGCCTTATTTACTTCTAAAATGTTGTTCCTTATCACAGTGCTGAGTGTCTGGGGGCTGGTGTACAATCATTGCAGGAGAAACACTCTTCTGTAGGATCAGGGGCAGTAGCAGTTTCATTCACTCTCTCAATGAAAGCAAGGGACCACTGGTGGGTTGGGCAGACAGATTATAAGACAACTGCTCAATATCTGTACCTCATGGAAGAGGATGGAGTTTGGAAAAATGAAGAAACAAGAGGGCAGGTGAAGATCAAGAAAGCGAGTCAGAAAAAAAAGAAAGAAAAAAAAAGAGTAAGGAAAGCATGATAAAGGATAAGGATGTTTCTATAAAGGAAAAAACAGAATGGAGAAAGCTCTAAAAAGAGTAAAAAATAAACATTAAAGATACCAAAGTGGGTCAGGGAAAGAAGATGTAGAACCTCAGGCTGCTGTGTTTTGTGTAGCTCTGTGTGTATGTTATGCAAATAGACTGTTTTGCATATATAAGAATAATTACAGACAGCAGTTTAAAAATAAATTAGTATCAATTATAAGTATTAGCTAATAGCTCTTTTGAATTAAATCCTTTGTTTATCTACAGGAAAAGTTTTCAACAGATACAACTATGTCTATATTGCTTCTCCCCAGTCTAAGAAGGATGTGCCTCCTGGGGACAACTGATTGGCCTCCAGGACTGATGCAGTTTGCAGCCTTCTTGATGAGGTTGCAAATTATTCCAAAGTACAATAATAGCATGATTTAGGGGCAGGAATATTTCAAACAAGGGTTTCATGGACAGGTCTAATGGCTTGTGTATACACAAACATCACTCCAGGACAAAGTAAGGCACAAGCTTAAATAGAGAACAGTTCTTGTACAATAATTCCTAGTGTAAAAACATCCCCTGTAGCTGAAGCAATTCCTTTTCCAATTCTTAGTTTAAAGTGCTTCCAGAATGTTTAGTGTAACAATACCTGCATTGGTCCCTTCACACAGAAGCACTTAGAGATTAATTTTTAATTATTGTTCAGTTGATCTGGTTTTAGCTGGTGACCTTATAGGTGGAAAAATCCGTGTCCAAAATGTCACACCTGTCTCAGTGTATGTCACCAGACCTGGCTGGCATTGCTTTCAAATGTATAATTAGTCCAGGGGTAAAGAGAGTAGGGAGGAGCAGAAAACTGGGATAAATTGAGGGAGAAAATGGTATACAGTGGAGAAGGAGGTGCAAGTAGCAGCCCTCAGTGGTTTCTCTATTGAAAGTTTGCATGTTTTTCAGTTGCACTGAATTATAAAGTTGGTCTCGAAACTCATGTGTTCTGGATTCCAGATATTTAAAGAACAAAAGAAAAACTGGTAAAGAACATGATACTCACATGGTGATTGCTTGGTACCCAGACTCTAATTACAGGTAGGTTAAGGAAGCATTAAGGAAACATTTCTGGTAACAGCACAGTAAGGTACCACAAAAACAACTCTCTTTACACTCCCTGTTGAGGTCTTGTACTGTAGCCTCACATTTCTCTTCACAGAGAAAACCAAGGCACAATTCTTCCCAAGAATATTCTTCTCTCATTTGCTGTGCCTGTGTTTGCAAAAGTAGAATGCAATGTGGAGATTGTTTACCCAAAGTGATGGTGTTTTGTTTCCTTGGCCTATCAGGGTGTGTTGGGACTGACTTGGCTGACAGTCGCAAGATTCAGAGCAAGGTGTGGGCAGAGGTGAGTGCTTGGCAGATTCAGTTCAGATGTAATGTAATATAGTGCAATACAGTATAGGATAATGTAGTATAATAAATAATTTGCCTTCTGATATCAATGGAGTCAGATGCATCATTCTCTCTCCCCCTCATCGGGGCTGCCTGAAAATACAATATTGTACTGTTGCATGATTCACCCCTAACTTTATGTTTCCTGGAATTTACTGGGGCTCCTACAATTTTAGCACTACTATTATGGATCTTTGATCTTTGGAACTATCTGTAACATATTTAACAAAGATGGAGTTATCTTTTATTTAAGTAATTTAATAACCAACGTTCAGCAGGACTCAAGGTCTGTCTTTGGAATACTTTTAGAGGTATTTTTAAGGACAGAAGGCATATTTACCAATCCATGTAATATAGACATAGCAAGTACGCATGACTACAGTATTCACAGTTTACTGGTAATTTTGAAAACAATTCATGTTAAACAAGTATGTCATCCAATTTCTTTCCAACAAAAGCCACTCAAAATTAAATAATTTTTTGTCTTTCCCCATAATTATTCACAATTTTACTATGTTTAGGTAGTTACAAGCTTATTGCATTGCTGGGACTTCTAGTCCTATTATACTTTATAAAATTATCATTTACTGTAATGGATTTTTTCCTTGTGTCTAGCTTTTCTTGTTAATTTGTGTGCTTGTAACATTCAGTCTATTTGTATCACCACTTCCCATTTGTTTTGACTCCCCAATGTAACTTATTATACATGCAACCAGTATGTGTGATTTTTAATTACTCTATTTTTTCACTCAATCAGGATGGGTTTTAGCAAATATTTTCCTGATAGTGAAAGTAATTTCTTTGGTCTAATCCTGAAATATACATCTATATTTAGAAGGCCAGCAGTAAGTTTTAAAGAAAACCTCATTTATGCAAACAAAAATATTAGAAAAATTTTATCCAAGACTAAACAGAAGAAAAATGTATTTTCCTGTTTAGTAAAATGTATCTACATCCTGTTGCATCAGAATGCTACCCCTAGAAAAAGAAAATTACTGGTGAAAATATTTAATTGCATGTTAAATACAGTTTGTATTATTCTAAGTGTAAAATATGAAATCAAGCATTAAGAATCATTAGCAGTATGTGATAATTAAAGTCTATATGTTGAGGATTTCTTATCTGCAAGTCTAATGTTGAGAGCACATTGGATTTCTAAGACCAGTCATCAGGGACTGGACAAATGATATTTACACTCTTAATTATCCAGTCAGATTAGTGTTTGTGGTGTCTGTAAGTAGGTCACAAACACAGCAATGAAAATTAATTGTGCTACAGAATAGCAATGATTCATATGTTTTCTAATCATAATTCTAGTACTATTTTAAAGATAAGCCTCCTTAAATATTTGATTTTTAAGAAAATCTATTAACAGCATTCAAAAGACATTTTCAAAACAGAACAAAATATCATCCTCAGTGGAAGTAATTTCTCTGCATTTATCCAGTGTTACTTTGAAGTACAATTACTTCAATTTTCAGAGATATGCAGAGTCAGCACTCCATCACTTGTGCTGTCTGTCAGAAATATATGTCCCCAACTGAATTTTGTTATTTTTTAAATATAGCAAATGGGAAGATAGTGTGTCACTAAGAAAAAACTCTGAGCCTATTTTTTAAATCAGGTGTGGTGCCAATTTTAATAGAAATATGCTTTATGCCCACAAATGAAATTGTTTTTCACTATGCTTCAGAGTTCATTACTCTGTGATGTTCTTGCTCTTAGACACTCCTTATAACAGTGCTGGCACAACATGATGCTCTGCAAATGTCAGCAAAGGCTCCTGCCACATGCTGTAGCTGCTGACTTTTTTCTTCATTTGCTCCATAAACATTAGTCTCAAAATCACAACATTTTAAAGCATTACCAACCTCCATGGGTTTATTCTTTCATTACACCCATTTGTTTTAGTTATTACATTAGTTCAATTTCCACAGTCATAGTTACACTAGTGTATCAGCATTTCCCACTTCAGCTGTTTTCAGTGCATTAAAAATTAGTCATAAACACTGTTTCATGATCAAATTTGGCATAACTTGCTTTGCAGGTCAAGCAAACACATTTTTCTTTCACAAATTAAAAGCAAAGTCTGCTTGATCATATTCAAGCCATTTCATTAGTTGGAAAACATTTAGGTTTATTAATTTGGAAACACCATGACTAGTTCTACTTGTTATTTATACTACTGTTAATCCAGAGTAACTCAACTGTATTCAGTACATTAGTCTGAATTTATACCTGTTTTTATAAAAATGGTCCAAAGCTGGCCCCTTTTAGCTTAAATAAATAATGGGTAGGAAAAAAAATGGAAGGAAAAGAAACAGATTAATTAGGAAAAAAATTGCCTGCTCATTGAATGGCCAAAATGAGTGGTGCTTTGATAGCAATACTTGCCCCAGGAAGGAAGGAAGGAAGGCAAATTGCAAATGCAATTCCCACTTTCAGATCTGTATTTCCAGTTCAGATGGGGATTTAATTTATTTTTACTTGAATTACTGGACACCAAGAGGAAACTGGTGTCTTGACAAGCAAAGCTGCCTTTCCTGAGTAAGCATTTACTTCTTACACATATGGAAAGAGCAGTTAATATATAAAGAGGGTTTCTGCACTATGTCGAGTCACAAACCATTCAGGTCACCAGAAAACCTTGAAAGTAAATATTTTAAAGCTCAATAACATTTCACCGGTGCTAAAGGCATTTTCTAAGATCAGGAGCTGCCATGGAGAAGTCTTCTCAAGTGCAACTATTGCTCATGAGCACAATGCTGTGACAGATACAATGGCATTTTAGATTACTTTTGATCCAGGTTGCTTATCTTAAAGCTAAGTTTTCTGTAAAAGGTGGATCAGAGTTACTGTGTTGGAATAGCTCCTCTGTAGGTTCTTAATGTGGCAAACACTGGAGCACCATTTGTTACCAGGAACGTCTCAGATCACTGCACATTACTCAGAGGATTTCAGGATTCCACAGCTGTATAAATCCTTAAATTAAAATTCCTCTAAGGAAGGCAATGACAGTCTTGATGTAGGTGGGTGGGTTAAATCTTCTTTCTATCTCCTAAAACCAAAAGCTTTGCCAGGTGACAGTAGCTACCTCTGCTATTGAGGTGCACTTCTTGGCACCTCTTGGAATTTCTGCATAGTCATGTATCTCTCTGACAAGGATATACCTGTGGCCTTCTGTTTGATGGCTGTGCCACTGATGGATTCCTTCTCCAAGATCCAGCAAGGAAACCCTTCCAACCCAAATGAAGATCAATAGCACTGCACCTGAAGTTTTGATAAATACTTTGATCATCCAATAATGACTAATTACTTGAGGGGAGCGCAGTAATTCTGATGACAGTCATTTATCAAACAAGGGAGAAGAGAAACTTGGACCTTTACAGTGAAGCTAGCCATCCCACTTTACCAACTGTGTTTTGTTTTATACAGTGTAGGCCAGCAAAGAGAGCTTCTCCTACCCCCTTCAGATGAATGAGTAAGCCTCTCTGAAGCCTAGGAAGGAGCACAGAGTGAATGGTGCGGCAAATGATGCTCCTTGTCTACACAGTCCCTGTCCTTACCCAGTTTGATTTCTGAAGGAGATTATCAAAAGACATTAATAAGAAAAGGCCAAAGCACATTGATACTTATAGGAATGGTTTTTACATCTGTAAATGGTGAGCTCCTCCAGCTTTTTGCTGTCTTCTGAAACCCACCTGGCTAAAAAAACTATGAGTACTTCAGATACTCAGATATGGGCTGTCCCTGACTCTGGGGGACCTTGCCAAAGCAAAGCCAGAGTTCTCTTTGCCTTCTGCTGGAAATATAGGATTTACCTGCTGCTCTGACTACTTTTGCCACAAAGTGCTGGTCACACTTCAGCTGCAGTATACAGGCTGACCTGCGGGTGGAAGTCCTGCAGAAGGAAAAGAGACACATGGAGGCAAGTTTCTGTAACACTGAAAATCCAAGAACCAACCTTACCAAGACCCAAACACAGTGTCACTCTGGAGGATACTTTGGAGCAATTATCTTCCTGTCCTCTACCAGAGACAAGGATCTCTTCTAGTGGCAGCTGTGCTTCTATCCTCTCTCGAGGTGTCAGTGAACTCAAGAGAGTGACCAAGTATCAGCTGCACTTTATGGTCTACAGAAAATATCTGGCATCCCTCCCTCGGATGTGTGCAGTGGAGGCTGAAATTAATGCATCAGTCCATAAGCTGCTGCTTTAGTCCATGATCTGGAAGCTAAGGAGGAAATGCACTGCCTATTCTGCCATATCCTTGCAGCAGAAGGCATTGCAGGCAGTGACAATGGTCTTCCAATTACCACAGGAAAATGGAGAAGGACTGGGGGATAGGAACCCTTGGGCATAAGAGGCAATGAGTGAGCACCTCTTTGGTCAGTTCACCATTGGAGATTCATTCTGTCTCCTTTGCACTTCTTTATGGACCTTCCAGGCAGGAACTTAGCTGAAGCCCACAAGATCTCATACTATGTATGCACAGACAATAGTGAAATGTTTTCAGTTTTAGTGTGATAACCATAGAAGTTGGAAGCCTCAGAGAAAAACTGCATTGCTTTGAAAGGAGAAAAGATTGCACTTGATCTCTTCCTTTGCATGGAAACTGCCTCTGGAGCCAGCTGGCCACAATATACAATACTCCAGAAAATCTAAGTGCAGATGACAATTCAAATTTCAAATGCTAGGGACTGTTGTCACCCTGCAGGTCAAACACCTGGAACAGAGGAGCATCTACAGCAAGGATACTTTAAAGCTTTGTTCATACATCAGGTGCACCTTGATAATAGATTGGGCACTATATTTAGCTGAAGTGAACTTAAATTGTCCCAAGACAGTTCTCAAATCAAGCTTTATATATACAGGTATATAAATCACTTGTTACCTCTAGCACAAGAAAGTGTATTGATGAAGACATTCAGATTACAAGCCTTCGACTTTACTTTCTAAGGTTGCTGGTTATTATTCTGGCATATTTTTGTGGCATTGAGCCTACTGTTCCTCAGAGATCAATCTATAAAAGCCCCAACCTCATTCTAGTTAACAAGGTATTGATGCTGTAAGAAGTATAGTGGGGAACAAAGAAGGAAAAAAAAGTGCATGCATGAAGATTCCTCTTACAATTCCTGTATAATTTCCATCATAATGATAGATAAGTAAAGAGATAATATTGATAGAGCTAGCAAGCCAACAGCTCTAATGGATTCTTGTTAGACTGGCAATAGCCTCATCTCCCAGCTCAGAGCAACCACAGAGCTGAGTGGTGGTTGCCTTCTGGACACAGATAGACAAATTACACACCTGGTTCTTTCTTAGTTTGGTTGGCATAATGATTCCTGGTAAGCCAGACAATAGGGCTGAAAAACCAGCTAAAGACTTGGGTGAGACCGTGGTTGAGACCATGATGTGAGGCCTCTTTCTTTCTTAGGCTCTCCTTGCTTGGAGACACTCATTTTGCCTTGGAAATCAACTTTTACATAGGATGGTTAAAACACACTAAAGTGATTACATTATGAAGGGTCTAGTCAATTCAGATCCCTGGATATAAACAAGTACCCTTTGTTGTGGCAAATGAAATTATGTGAGAGCCATTATCCATGTGTTTAACTAAGCACCACACAGCCACTCACCCACTCCATCCACCAGTGGGATGATGTTATTATATTGCAAGGGTTCTACTGTTATTATATTGCAAAGGTTCTGTATTGCCAGTTTTGTACCTCCTTGATGTTTCTCACAGGCAACTCCTCTAATCACTGACTCTTTCTTCACACAGCAGGCAACTGACTCCAGTTCCCTTCAACCAACAAATCCACTCTTTTATAAAACTCTTCTTATTGGCTACAGCTGTGGCCTGTTAAAGTCGGCCTGTTCCCAATCTCTAGTAATTGGCTCAGCTGCAACTCCTTAAGGGTTAAGATTCCTTTCTATACTGCCTTTATTTTCTTATATTGAATCCCCCTACAGGATGAGAATGAGAAGGGGTAAAAGTGAAAAAGAAACTTGTGGGTTGAGATAGGAACAGTTTAATAATCAAAATTATATAAAAAAGAATTTGTGAAAAGTAAGGAAAATATGGGAAAAAGATAACAAAGACCAAGGAAGATAAAACCCTAGAAAAGTCATGATGCCAATGAAAACACTCACCACCAACCCACTGGTACTCAGCCAAACGCTGAGCAGCAGCCCACCCACTGAACTTCCTTCTCTCCCATTTTTTATATGCTGAGCCTGATGCTGTCTGGTATGGAATATCCATTTGGGCAGTTGTCAGCTGTCACAGCCATGTCTCCTTCCAATATCTTGTGCACCTCCAGCCTGCTCGCTGTTGGGATAAGGTGAGAAACAGGAAGGCTTTTTGCCACTGTGGAAACACTGCTCAGCAGTAGCTAAACCATCTCCATATCATCAACCTGTTTGCGCCACAAATCCAAAACCTAGTCCCACATCACCTACAATAAAGACAATTTAACTCTATCCCCACAAAAACCTGCACAATCTGATGGATTGTCTAGAATCCTCCCTTTCACCTTCCTCCTGCCTTGTAAACCTTCATGGACTGAAATGTGTGTGTTCCTATTATCATAAACTTCCAGGAATCTGAAGGTCATGGAAAAGCATGTCATCTTTAGAAGAGCAGGCTGGAAACAATGCAAAGACTAGGCAAACTGACTCACAGGCTGAGAATATCAGTGTCTCACAGTCCTTTCCCTCTGGAAGAGAGAGACACAAAGATGAACAGTTCCTTCATTAGTTGTTTCTACTGAACCAAGGTGTTCTTGGTACAACAGCTTGACAGGGACTACCTGTTTGGACTGCAAGTCTGATGATGATGGCCAGTAGCATATGAGTAAGGAGAAATTGCAAGAACAGAACAAATATATCATCAAACATTCCTAAGAATATTCTCAAAGCCTTCTGCAGCATGTTTCCTGAGACAACCATAGAGCTTGCATCCTCCACATGTTATTTTATCACAGACCTTCGTTCACTACATGATGTGATACAATCTCACACAGCCAGCACAGTCACCTCTGTGCAGCACACACTCCCCAGGCCACACTGGTTTGTCCTCCTACTGTTTCAGTCTCCTTGAGAGAGGGCTTTTGTGAAATGGCTTTTTTCTTAGAGCTATAGCCATGGGTGGAAGAGCAGCACTAAGCGCTGTGGGTGCCCTCAGTCTGCATACAATCATTTAGCTCCTTGCACAATCAGTTTAGGTTTCAAAGACTTCTCTTGGTTTTGCCCACATATTGAATGTTTATATGGGTTCAGGACTGTGCAATAAGACTGTCTAAGACAATTTCCACGGTTTGGCTCTCTGATGGACAGAAGTAAAGGCCTTAGAAGCATATTTGCAAGGTGTGCTCCTATGCCAAGTTCTGCCTCATTCTCTTATAAAGAGAGAGCTAAAGACAAATATACAACAGCTTTGGATCTCAGTACTCCAGGGGCACTGCAGCACCCAGAACCACATCTCTTGCAGGGCCTCCTGCTCATTGATTGCTACCTGTTCTTCAGCTAATCCTACTTCCACCTTTAACATCATGTACGAATAAAGAACAGAAAACTAAAATACAGGAAGACACATCACACTTCAGAATACTTTATTTTTTAAATAAAGTTATGTAATCTGCCATCTCCAGACATCTCCAATGCTGATGCCTATCAGCAACATTAGACATTAAAACATTGCTATTCCCATAATAAAAACAAACAAAAGCCTCAAACCAACCAAGCCCAAAACCAACCAACCAAAACCAACCAAATAACAAAAAACCTACCTAAACCAACCAAACAATCAACCAAAACCCCAAATAACCAAACAAAAAACCAAACAAAAAAAGCACCAAGAAAAAAAAAAAGGAAAAGCAGCTCAGTATTGTGGTACAATAATCAGCAATTTATTACTTTTTTAACTCAACAGTGGATCAGGAAGAAAAAGTCACGTAACTTGTGTACACCTCAATTTTTCATTCTGTAAAATGTGAATTGAAAAACTGAGCTCTACTAGAAAGTCAAATTATAAGCTTAAGTAATTAATGCAGATTAGTTTATGAATCTTGATATAGAAGAGGGAGACTGGGTGCCAGTTTCCAGTTTTTGCCAGTTTTTTACCTACATTTTCATTAACATTACATTTCTTAACATTACATTTGTTTTATAGCACATTTAGTAGAACATCTCTGTCACAGTCAGTAGTATATAAACGCATAATAGAAAGAGAGTCCAAGCTTTTGCAGAGATGTTGCTCACAATTGTTTAGAACAAGGAGTAAAAACTTGTGTTCCTTGATCCTCTGTCACCATCTCTTGCTGGACTGGATGAGATACTTTCCTATGAAACCCCTTCTCTGCTCTTACTATGGTCCTTGGTATGTTTTGCAGTTACTATAGTTATTCAAAAGATCAAATTTTAAGGTTCCTGTGACCCAGTTATAATGGTAAAACTTTCACTCCTCTGCTTACAAAGGGAATATGCTAAGAAGTCAATCTGCAGGATGCAAAGGGTTTGATTTGAGTAAGAGCCTGCCTAGGTGCAGTTAGAAGCAGCTGAGGCAAAAGTAAATTCTCTCTGCTCTGTATTCTGATATGGAAAAGTTTAGGGAAAGAGAATGATACAAGGAGAAAGCTATGATAAATTATCTTTTAAGTTCACACTCTCACTCTGCATTCTACATAGCCCTCAGGAGCATAAGTTAATGTTCCAGTAAGATGAAAAAGAGAGCGAGTTCTGGGAGCTGGTGCCACCTATACACACACTGAATATCAATGTCATTTATTTCACCTGACATGCTTACACAAACATGTTAAACTTCTAGAAAATTAGCTTTTCATCTTACTCTAGAAAGCTGGATTTCAGCTTTGGAAGGAAACCACAGAGCAATTCTTTATTTGTTAGAAAGCTGGCTGCTTTTTGAAATAGGGCTCTTCTGAGAATAGATACACTGGTCGAAGTTATTTTGATCAGGGGACCAAAGGCTTTGGTTTTGGCATGGATTTTCTATTTATGTTTGTTCTTTTGGTTTTTCCTTAGCTTGTTTTCCATTCTTCTTTTCCTTTCCCTCCCTCCCACATGCTGTTTTTGTTTGTGTTTTGGTTTGTTTTTTCCTTACTGTTGCACATAACAGATGCTCCCCACTTTTTCCTTTTGAAAGTGAGCATCAGGAGGAGCTGGTGGTGCTGTGACAGTGCAGTTCAGCCTGGCTCTGCAGGCAGCACCACACACTGGCTCTCCACCCCTGCCTGCCTTCATCTCCTCGGTGCCAGGATACTTGCTAAAAGCAGCACCGAGGATTTGCAACATGGTGCTAAAGACTCGTGCCTGGACCATGTTTAAGTGAAAGTAGGATCAGGTCCTTAATTCTTTTGGAATGGAACTCTGATTTCCAGTTCACAAACGCCAGCAAGGGGTCAGTGCCTTGAATTCCTCTCTAGGCTTGGTTGTGTGACTTACAAATGAAGCCTCAGCTGCCTCAGTCTCAGTCCCCTGGGCCATCCCATCCCTATCCAGATAATATTTTTAAATCTAAGCACTTTGGTTCTCAGATGCGGATGAGATGCAAGATAAAACAGCCATTTTACAACCACCTTTCAAATAATTGGAACAATGTCTGTCAGTTAAGTTAATCCACCTCTCTCCCCCCACACAAACACTTTGTATGAAAGTGAATTCTGGAATTAGTCACCAAGATGCTGTACTGCACCTGTGGTGCCTGGCACCCTGGCAGATGGCTCTGGCTGCAGACTGTGCCTGCCCCTCCAGCCCCGCTCCCAGGGCTGGCCCTGTCCCTGTCCCTGGCAGCAGGGCGAGAACACCATGGGCCCCGCTCCCAGGGCTGGCCCTGGCAGCAGGGTGAGGGCACCATGGGCAGCAGGATGAGCCCCAGGGATGGCCCTGGCAGCAGGGTAAGGGCATCATGGGTCCCACTCCCAGGGCTGGCCCTGGCCCTAGCAGCAGGGTGAGGACACCACGAGCAGCAGGATGAGTCCCAGGGCTGGCCCTGGCCCTGGCAGCAGGGTGAGGGCCCCAATCCCAGGGCTGGCCCTGGCCCTGGCAGCAGGGTGAGGGCACCATGGGCCCCAATCCCAGGGCTGGCCCTGGCCCTGGCAGCAGGGTGAGGGCACCATGGGCCCCACTCCCAGGGCTGGCCTTGTCCCTGTCCCTGGCAGCAGGGTGAGGGCACCATGGGCCCCAATCCCAGGGCTGGCCTTGTCCCTGTCCCTGGCAGCAGGGTGAGGGCACCATGGGCAGCAGGATGAGCCCCAGGGCTGCCCTGCACCATGGGCTTGGCAGCAAGGGTGGATTTCTGCAGGCACAGAAATCTTCAGCCCCTAAAGCCCTCCCAGAGCTGTTGCCTGGCACTGCCAGCTAGGGTAAGGGAGCAGTTCTGCTTTTGAGAAACACCCAGTTTGGTCCCCAGGTGGAAATTTTGTCCCAAGCTCCCACTGCCTATCTTAGGAAAATGAATCCACAAACACCAGAGGTTTATGTCCAAAAAGGAGACAGAGGAGTCCTTTCTGGCTGTATTCGAATAAAGGGAGAGGCCATGGGGCATTCCCCTGGGATCTCCAGAATTTTTGAAGGACGTAGCCTCCTTTTTACCCCAATTTCCCAGCCACATTTCCCTTCTCTCTTTCCCTATTGGCTAAGGTACTCGGGAGGTACAGACTCCCTGATAAGCCTGATACCGAAGATTTCTCAAAGATTTCCCTCTGATGTATAACCCTCCCTTTTAATTTTTAATTACTACAGAATTTAGGGGTTTTTCTTCCCCATTGTTTCTTTCATCTCTCAATGTCTTATTTCATTTATCAGGAATCCTAAAGTTTATTTGTAAAAGCAAATATCTTTGTCCATTCATCAGTCAGTGGAATCCTTCCCATTGTTTCTTTCATCTTGCAGAGCTAGTTTTATCTACCAGCAGACCCACGGCTTGTTTGTAAAGACATATCTGCCATTCCTCTCACCTAGGAACAGAAATAGGGATCAAACCCCTCTGTTAGGGCCAGTTGTCAGCTGGATGTTGTTTGGCACAGCTGGCTGGTGGCACCGGGATGAGCAGCCATCTGTAAAATCCAAGCAGACCTTCCCTGGCCACGATGGAGAGCAGCTGATCTGCTGTGTGCCTTCAGACACGAAGCAGTTAACACCAAGTGTTCCTAATTAGACTCGGTATTACCTCTCCACTTAGGTGAACGAGGAGCATCCACACCTCTCTCAGTGCTATTATTTCAGCCTTGCTGGCTGGCAGACTCCACAAGACAGCAATGTATCCTTGTCAGAGGGACCAGCTGTCCCTGCTTAGGTGAAACAGTCCCTTTTTTGTCATTCTGTCCCATTAAAATAATTCATCAACTCTGATGCATTTTATTAGGGGCTAATGGTGCGACCCTGTTTTCCCTTCAAATGTCCCTATTAATTATTTCTACATATTGTTGTCTGTGTTATATGGTAAAATAATTTGTGACTTTTCTTTTTCTTAGTTCTTGAAAATTGGGAGTAAAACATCTGAAAAAAATCCACAACAAATAACAACACTGTTTCTAAGACAAACCCTTTCTGGAGGTGGTAAATCCCCACTGAATTATTTTGCCTCTCTAAATACATCGCAGTTAATTGCTTTTTGGGCAGATGTCTATCATCACCTTCCTCTGAATGGAGTCCAAACAATCCATTCATATATCACAGACTCTATGTTGGGAGCACTCTACCTCCTGTTTTTTGGACAACAGTTAAAGAGACAAAGAAAATGAAGGTTAGAAATCAGCAACTTTTAAAATAAACCTTTTAAGTTGGATACTGCATGTTGAAAATATTTTAGGCATGGAGTAAAGCGCTATAGGTTATGCCTGGAAGGGTCCATAATCATCCAAAGCAGATAAAATGGAAGGCTAGACAAAACTTTCAACTCACTAAAGTAGAACTTTTTTAGAAGTTAGTGAGCTAGATTTGAAAATTCTATTCTGTGTTCATCTAGGTCTAGAAGAAATCCTCAAAAAAAAAAGAAAACTCCATTTGTTACTTTGAACACCACACAAGCTATTTACAAGATTTGTAGTTACCTTGTGCAAAGTGGCCATCACAAAGCACAGGCTGGATCTGGCCCTTTAGAATAGAATGGCATCTTTAATTACTGTCATGAAAGAAACAGCATCTTTAATTATTGTCATGAAAGAAATGGCATGGCTTAAAAATCCATTTGATATATTCATAAGGTGCATGCATCTCTTCTATGTCAGACTAATCAGAAAAGGCAGCATGTGCTTCCAGTCCTCATTATTAGACTTCCTATCCCTGATGTGGGGATGAATGAAATGAAAGTCAATGAAATCAATAAGAAGAAGTGCCAATGTTAGATTTTTACATTGCTCTCCTGTTACTACTCTCTCTTCTGCTGTAAAGCACAACCTGTGGGACATTTCCATTGTGTCAGAAGTTTCAGGTAGTCATGCACTAAGAACACAATGGATTCCTTAAACCAGCCAGCATTAATCCCTGTTGGACAAGCACCACAGCTCTCTGTGGCATCCCTGTTGATAGAACAGGGGCCTCAAGCCAGGTAAGATTCACAAAGACTGAGCTTGCTTTACTGAATAGCAAGGTTTTACTGAATACCAAGGTTTCCCTTAAACCACCTTTGCTCATCAGGCAGCTCTTCCCTGCCTCCAGCAGGGAGGATGCTGGATGGGACAGACATGGCTGGGTTTATAGCTGGTTTCCTCACATCCCATATGTTTCTCAGCAAGACAGAAGAAGTGGCTCATTATTCAGAATATTGAATGATGCCCAGATTCATCAGTCAGTTCTTCATGAAAGGCTTCATTATCTCTGCTGCTAAGGGGGTTAAGCTTTAACCTAATTCTTGTGTTTCTTTCAAGAGGATTGTTCTCTCTATAATTCTTTTAAATTCAAATGGGTGACTCCAGTCAGCTTGATAACAATAAAATAGTACATCTGCATCTATGAGAGGAGTCTGAAATTTACCTTTTACACGGCCTCTTATGCTTCTCACGTCTAATGCTTAGAAACTGGTGTGAAACTACACAACTAAGATGCAGGCCAAGAGAAACAAGAGCCCGGTTTTCACTAAGTAGATAAACACTAACTGAGACTCAGACTAAAGGCACAGCTAAACTACCTCAAGTGATACAAAATGATTGGAATTACACAAAAGAAGCTGAAAATCGAGATGGACTTCATAAAGTGAATCACACATGTACAGGCTGAAGTAAAGAATTATTCCTGGCATATTTTCTGTCTCCAAGCCACTTTTTGGAAATTACACATGTAATAAAAGTGCATGTGTAGTTATGTAAACATAGACACATGCAAAGATATCCTATATGATGACTTGGATTTGTTCTCCTTTACCACACTTTTTGTTAATGATGAGTACAAACCATTTTTCTGTGTTTTACACTCCCAAAATCCCAAAGGACTTTTAAAGACCTATATTTATATCAGGCACACTCACCTTCCTCTCCATGAAACAAGAGAGGTTTCCTCACTCTCCTCATGGAGAGGAAAACTGGTATTTTCCTTGATGATATTCAACACATAGACAGCCTTGGCTATTCTAATTTTTAAATTTATTTCTTTACTAGGAAAGCAATACCTCTGGGGGCCAGAGATTTTCTATGGTTTCAGTGAAATGCCATGGAGTCTTTAACTTCCACCTGAAGAGCCACCAAAGACAAACAGAAAGGACCTTGGGTTTAATGTTTCATCTAAAGGATATTCTAATGTGTTGGCCTCATTATTCACAGCAGAAAAGGCCTTTGTCATGGTCAGATGGCTTTAATGTGTTTCGTATGCTACATAAATTCAAACTTGATAGCTCATTTATTTGTTGGATTGCAGCGTTATTCAACCTAAATGAAGACTTGGTATTTACTAATAATTTGGGCTCTGCCTGCTGTTTACTTAAGCAAGCAGTGTCCACTGTCTCCTCTGTTGTCTGTATTAAGTGTGGACTCTATTAACTCAAAGAATATTATAGAGAGGGAAAAAAAATTGCAGAGAAAATAGCTTTTTATTTGGGGACAATTATTTTTTTAAGCCTTGAAAGATTAGTATTCCAATATTGCAGTTTCTGACATCATTTTTCTCAGTGTCAGAAACAACTCAGACTTCATCTAAGCTTCAAAGTACCCCCATGAGGAAGTGAGTCATCATTATCAACATTTTGAAGAAGGGCAAACTGGAGGTAAGAGGAGGCTAGACTCCTTATTCCATGTCAAGAGAAAGAGACTAAAATGCTTCCAGAATCTGAAACTGTCTTTTAATCTCAGGACCATACTTCCTTTTGTGATGTGACAATATTCTCTGATGAAGCTACATACAGCAATTATCAAAATATGTAGTCACACCACACCAGAAGTGTTCAGAACACAGAGATTCTCTTCTGCTGGCTGAAAAGTGAGACTGTAGGGCTATAATGAGGAATTATGTAACACTGTGATTACATACAGTATGCATGCTCTATTCTACCTTGTAGAGAGATTCACCTTTTATTGTGAAGTACCTTAAAATCTACATTTCATAATGGAATTCTAGTTGAACTCTCCCAAAGTTGATTTTAAAATCCTCACCCAGCTGGATATTGTGAGAGCAATCTTGACGTTAACAATTACCCACTAAATAAAAAAAAAATCTAGAAATCCTCTTGTGACATCTTGGATCCAGCCAAAAACATGAGTAAATACCCACAGCCAAGGCAAAAGACACTCATCTTTCCTGCAGAAACAGACAAGTGGATTTTAATAAACTGAATAGCCACACTCAGGGGAGACTTCACAGCTGTCTCATGGGAGGTTTAGGTTGGATATCAGGAAAAGGTTCCTCACCCTGAGGATGGCTGGGCACTGGAACAGGCTCCCCAGGGCAGTGGTCACAGCACCCAGCCTGACAGGGTTCCAGACAATGCTCTCAGGCACATGGGGGGATTCTTGGAGTGCAGGGCCAGGAGCTGGACTTTGGCAATCCTTGTGACTCCCTTCCAACACAGGTTGTTCTACAAGTCTATGGGAAGCTCAAACTGATGATGGGATTCAGAGTGGAACAGGATTTAGACTAATTCACAGCTAGGAAATACATAAATACAGTATAATCAGCAAATGTTCATTTATGCTATGAATTACAATTTCAAATTATATACATGAACCTGAATTTTCCCTTTCCTTGCAGGTCCAAGCAGGCAATAACTCTAGAACTAGAAAAAACATTTTTTCTGGCACTGACCATGAGCATTCTTGGGCCAGTCCTCACAGTCAAGTTTTTACTATGAAACAGCTGCTGTTTGCTGGATCTTCAGCCAGTTAATAATTTTCCACTCTACCAAATAACTTTTTGAGTGGTTTATTAAGTGATTAGGAGTCTGCTCATATAAATCAAGTGGACTTTATTATCCCAGCAATTCAGCCCTGTAGCAGAAGGAAAGGTGTACCTGGAAGTACAACACAAATGCCTCCCTCAATTCTCTTCACTTTTCTCTTGGAATTGCAAGCCCCATTAGCTGTGACTCAAACACTGTTTTCTCTTTTCCTTCCATGGACAGGGCTATGCCAGCATCCAGCCTTGCCAGGGGCATTGGGTCTGGCTGAGATGGAGCCAATTTTCCTTAAAGTAGCTTGTGTGGTGCTTTTGTTTGCATTTCTGGCCAAAACACTGCTGATCACACAGAGATGTTTCAGCCACTGCTCAGCAGTGCTTACAATAGGGTTAAGATCTTTTCTGCCCCATCCCACCCTACCAGCAAAAGGAGGCTGGGGGGTGACACAGCTGACCTCAAGGGATATCCCACACCCTGTGGCATCATGCTCATCAATAAAGGGAGGACCAAAGCACTTCCAAGGACGCTGCTCCAGGCACTGCTGGTGAGCAGTGACTGCTTCTTCATCACAGCTTGTCCTTGCCCCTATTTCCCACTTCCACTTAAACTGGCTTTATCTCATCCCATGGGTTTTCCTGCCTTTGCCCTTCCAATCATCTCTCCCCTCCTGCTGGAAGGGAACAAATGGCTGCATGGGTGGGAGCTTCCTACCAGGGCACACACCACAGCAGGGCACACGTTGTTATGCAAACTGCTCATAGCTTCTGGAAATTTCCTGACTCACCTTCCTCTTGGAAGAAGAGAAGTTTCCTCAGTAGCCTTTGGGTGACCTTAGTTGGGCAAGTTCATCACTGTGAGAAAATGGTGTCTCCAGGGTCAGATTATTTATTTATTCCTAATCAACATTCTCATCTGATTTCTTGCTCTAAGCTCACTAGCTTGAGTGAGCCAAATACAAATACACTCACAAATACACGAGTATAGTGACATTTACAGAGTTAATGTCCTCATAATCTCATGCCTTAGGAGCAACAAGTTTGCTTAATATCTTGGTGTCATATACTAGGAATGTTCAAGTTACAAAACCCTACAAACAGCATTACATATTTTCACTGTATTTGGAACTAACATTGAAGTACACACCTTGTATATTGATTTTATTTTGTAGCCTACAACAAGTGCCAGCAGTGGAAAAGGATTCTGAAGTGAACAAGCCATTGGGATATTTGGGATTTTATGGTGAGATACCTCTGCCATGACCATTACACTTTTTCCAGTGAAATCATTATACATCCTTTGCAGTGATCCAGCTTTACACACCATGAACATGACCTGTCCTGAGCATGGTAAGAAACCTGGGTCTTGCCACAGTGCACTCTATATCTGCTCCAGGATCAGATGTTTCATAACAAGCACAGCAGAGATTCCAGTAGAATTACTCAGGCATACTCCTGTTAACAAAATTTTGTAATCCTCTAATAAAAACATCCAACCCATATCTGGCTTCTACCATGTCCTACATAACCTTATAATCCTCAAATTTAATAACATCTGCAGGTTTGGGGAATAAAGCCTTGCAAGTGACAATAAAAATGACAACTCTTGGGAGGGAGACCTGGAGGCTGAAGATGCAAAGAAGGTTTGTAACAAAATGAACGGAAAAAAAGTAGATTTTTATCCTTTTCTCCCCCTGCATCCATGACAACAATTTCTGATGCATTCAAAGGCTTGTCTTCCTTTCAAGAAGGTTACAGTAAAATATTTCTATGTTTTTATTCATTTTTTGCAGGCATGCTAATGCTGAGAGCAGCAACAACAACCAATCCAAGGATTTCTTCCTGTGCCCCGGAAAACAGCTGGTTATCCTATTTAACTGGAACTGAAAGACTCCACATTCATAAAACACCCCAGCAGGAGCCTTATTTTGTACAAATGCGTGCAAACTTCAGGGGGGAAATCTGCACCAGCACACCTCATTATATCTAATGGAACACTATTAGGAACTCCATGCCCTATGAGTTGAAAGCCTCTCTGTAAGCAGGTGGCATTCTCAGCCTTGCCTGTTAATGCAGACATTGGAGCTGATAAAAACCGAGTGCCTTCATGTGTCTGCCTCCTGTCTAGCCTGTGTTTCTCTAGAACCAAACACCCAGGTTCAGAGACGCTCAAACCCTTTGTGCTGCTGGGCTGGAGCTAGTGAGATTCTCCTGGCTGGAAATCAGAACCCACAGAACCATGCTGCACCTGTGTGGAGATCCTTCAACCTGCCACCATTTGGGGAGATTTTTATTCCATTCCACAGTTAAGAGACAGAAAGAAAAAAAAAAAAGAATGTAAATATAAACAATACTAAGAGCCTCTTCAGCCAGAAGTGACTATTCCTACATGCTTTTACTCAGAAGGGCCCCTGACTTTAATAATTTATTTATTTGTGAATTAATCTTCCCAGGGGAGGAATTCAGGTACAAATATTTACCCCAGATAAAACCTTCAGAGTTTTCAAAATATTTGTGCTAACATTCTCAAGGTGAGTAATTTAGCAATTCAAATCTTTTTATGTAATTTTCCTAAAAATGGCTGACTCACACTGTGGCCCATTTGAGAGTACAAGAAAACAATCTTAATGACTTCCACTAAAATGTCAAAATTATTTTAAACAAGGCAAAAACTGGTTGTGCTCTTAATCCTGAACATCTGATCCCCAAAACCATTTGCCATGGGAGAATTTAAACATGTGCACAGGCTTACAAAAGCTGCACAAAACTAAGAGGTGTTAAGGTCAGATGAGGGCTGGAACCTCTGAAATTTCAGAGTCTAAATAGGATTTAGGAGTCTGTGTTTTCACCTAGAGAACAAAATTGGATATAATGAACACACATTGTTAAACTTCATCAGTCTCTCAGGGTTTCAGTTACTCTTACAAAAGTCAACCACTGGGATAAATACGGCTGAAAAGGTGGGGAGCCACTTTACCATAAAAACTATTTTTACTCTGTAAAAGGTTGCATTTTTCAAATTTTATAATTTCTGCAGTTCTGAAAGATACAAATTCAAAGGATTTACAACAAACCTCTTTGAAAAGTAGTCAGAGGCTCAGATCCTGAACTGTTGTCATTACGTTGCAAGAGTTCTGTATTGCTACTGTTTTGTACCTCCTTGATGTTTCTCACATGCAGCTCCTCTGGCACTACCTCTTTCCTCTTCTCACAGCAGCCACTGACTCCAGTTCCCCTCAGCCAACCAACCCACTCTTTTATAACACTCTGCTTATTGGCTACAGCTGTGGCCTGGTAAAGTCAGGCCTGCTCCTAGTCCTTAATAATTGGCTCAGCTGCAACTCTTTAGGAGGTAAGATTACTTTCTATACTACCTTTATTTACTTGTTCTATCCCCCTACACTGAGCTACACACAATTTTCAGTGGAGGTGGGTATCCAACATAGATAAGCCATACCTTTTTAAAATGATATTATTTTACAGTAGCATACCACACCACCTGAGGTGAAATAGCTGCTCTGAGAAAGCCTTCAGGAGCTCAAGGGCTCTGCTGCCCCTTGCTGTGTTCAGGGATGAGGATCCTCCTGGATTCTGCTGAGTGCTGACTCCAGCAGGAGTCCAGGGCTGTCTCCACCCAGGGCTGCAGGGAGCAGCCCCTGCCCTTTGCTGGGCTCTCTCCAGAGCAGGAGCTGCTCCTGGAGTGAAAACTGTCTGGGCTTTTGTCCTCCTGGGACACAACTGCCCTCAGCTCCTGCTGAGCTCCAGAGCAGAGCAGAGCCCCCAGAGCCTACAGGTGCCACCAAGGATTTGCGCACTAATGGGGTCTCTGATAGGGGAGCACCAAGATCCTCCTGAATTTGTAAATAAAGCATCAAGGTATTTCACTTTATTTAGTGACTTGATAAACACCAATGATTCTACATTTAAATGCAAACTTAAGAATAGGTTTGATTTTCCTGGTTTTGGTAAGGTGTGCCTTCAGTATTGGCAATTGCAATGCAGAGGTGGGGAGCATGGGTGAACTGGGAGACTTTCAAAAACAAGTGCTGCTTGCAAGAAATAAGAGGGTCAGAAATGGGAAGTTCTGGAAATTTATTTAGTCTAAATATTGGAATGAATTAACCTAATCCTTGCTTCCATTGGCTATTTAGTCAGAAGGGAGAAAGCAATGTGGGAATGTGCACTTAAATGGTGGCATTTTTGTTAGTTTTTGTATGCTTAAGATTTCAGACACCACTTAGTGCCAGGCAGCTCTTCAAAGACATTTTGCTTCTCCCAGGGTATTAACAGTAATGAAGATTCTTGAGATAGGGTCAGTAAATTATTTTGGTTCCTATGAGGACTGAAAATTCTGTAATGATAAGTGTGGCTTAATCCAGGAATCACAGACACAAAAAAAACCTCTAAAAGAGGCAAACTTCTTGCATTCACCTGAAAGGGAATGGACAGAATGTCAGAAAGGGAAATGGATAAAAGACATCAGGAACTTTTTATTTCCTTTCTACAGCAGAATAATCTGCCTTGCATATAGAGAAGAAGGAGGTGATTATCTAAACAAACTTTGCTCAATATCTTAACTACAATCTCACATGACATTCTTACACACAAGCTGGGGAAAATACCACTCTTGATCACACTCTTATAAAGCAGGTATGGGGATGGTGGGATATTGGTACCAGTTTAGAAACCAGTCGGTTCCCAACAGGGAGAGCAACCTGCCTCGGGTGCAGGAGTTTGTCTATTCAGCTTTATCAGCCCTCCTGTTAATGACGGAACAACAAGTAAACTGATTAAATTCACAGCTGACACCAGTCTGGGGGAGCTGTAAATACACTGTGAGGAAGGATTAGAATTCAAAATGTTCATGACAAGCTGGAGAAATAAGAGGTGGGGAAAGTAAAAATATAGGAGGTAACTCTATTAAGACAATTGTAAAATCCCATACATGGCAGAAATAGCAGCTACTGAAATATAAAATGGAAATAACTGCATAAGCAGCAGATCTGCAGGAAAGGGTCAGTCAAAGATCACATTATGATATAGAGAATAATATAGTCTGCATGAGAAGCATGGTGGTAGTTCTGGCTGCTTGTCTGGCACACTGGAGTTATTGTGACTTCTCTGCCAGGAAGAGGTGCACAGTCCATAGGAAAAGGTGGTCTACTTAAAACTGGAGCCCACACAATAAAGGTTAAAAGAATGGGAAATGTTTAGTTGAAAGATGGAAGTGCCATTGGCACAGAGTTAAACTCTCAAGTCTGACTGAGGCTGTTGTAAAGAAGAAAATAATCTGTCCCCCATGTCTGTAGTGGGTACAATCAAAGCAGGAGTTCCAACCTGCAGTGAGAACCAGGCTACAGAGCTGGAAAACTTGTAAGAGACAGGACACAAGTTGATGGCAGATTCTTCAGCAATGATGACTTTTAAAAACAGGATACAGAAGCCTAAGTATTGATTTACTAAGTCTTGATTGGTAAGGTTTGGTCTGGTGTTTCTAAATCCCTTTCAGACCACAGCACAGATACAAACCAAGGGTGATGACACACACAAACAGAAAGCAGGGTATGGCCTGTTGTCAATGGCTGTGTCTTTTTAGTACACTAAATAGAAAGGATAGAAAGTATAGAAATATCTGAAAATCATGCTCAGTTGATCCGTGATGTTCATTAGACTACTGAGACAGCTGCTATTATGTGCCACAAAAAGAAAAATTTAATTTTATTTAGTTATTTGTAGCTCATACATCTGACCTAATGGTCCAGCATTCCTATGGCTCCCAAGCTGCAGCTTGAAGCTACACAGAGAGCTGAAGTTGTGCAAATATGCACAATGTATGCAATGTGCACTTGGAAATTGAAAAACCCCAAGATATTTTCATTTTCATTCATGGCCACTAGGCACTGAGCTTGAAAAAGGTCTCATGTTTATTTCTTGTCTCATCTCAAACAGCAAACCCCTCATCAGATTAATGCTACAAAGAGGAAAGGATAAACATTTTATAAAAGAACAGGGAATAAATGCAAACACAAATAATAACCTAAATTATCTGATAGCTGGGCTCCATCCCTACTTTTTACTTTACATATTTATATTTTATATTCACATGTGAAGATGAAATTCTGTTAAATTAGGCTGACAGACTTAGAATGAGTTTCTGAATGCAGCTTGTTCTGAAAGCTTACTTACAGATCATCTCTCCCTCACTCTCATGAAATGATTTCTTCATAAGCTATTAAAGAGGAAGAATTTAAAAAATTTTTCAAATTGGCTGACGCAGAGTAGTTTGACAATTGCATGAGCTTCTATTTGCAAGAGAAATTATTCTCCAGAGAGAACAGTGCTGTTTCCCTTTTGTTTATTTATTTGAGTTTTGTTATGGGTAATGCCCTGAAAAGTTGGAAATGCTTATAGCTCTTTTGTAAGAATATTATAAATGGATGCTTATCTCAGGCAGTAAATATTTTTATTTCTTTAAATAGAAATACCAAGTCAAGGAACAGGATTAAACAGGAAGAATAACTCATGACCAGCAACAGATCTTCCATTTGCTACAGGAAAATACTTCATTTAATTTTATTTTCTTTTTTTTCTTCATAGGAACTGCAAACCAATTGCTCTATCATAATTCCTGTGGGATGCGGTGCTGCCCACAGCCCAGTGCCAGCCCTGCCTTCCTTCCCCACGCAGGTGCAAAGGAGAAAACAGCTCAGTCCTGGGCAGAGCCCCCTGGGCAGCACCAGAGCTCCAGAGAGAGAGGTCACAGGCAGAGAATGGCCAAGGCCACAGTGCCTCCACTGCCACCCCAATGGCTGCACTGCTGCTCTCTGTGTCCTGCCTGTCCTGCAAGCACTGCTGCTCTCTGTGTCCTGCCTGTCCCCCTGGCTGCACTGCTGCTCTCTGTGTCCTGCCCCAATGGCTGCACTGCTGCTCTCTGTGTCCTTACCCCACCCTGGCTGCACTGCTGCTCTCTGTGTCCTTACCCCACCCTGGCTGCCCTGCCTGCAGCACCACAGATGAGAGCAGCCCCGCAGGCTCTGGCTGCAGACCCTGGTGCAGGTTCCAGGACCCTCAGGATGTCACACAGGGCAGGGGCACTCGGCACACACCACACCTCACCAAACTCAGGACATGGAAGTTTGGCTGCCTTGCAGTCTCTAACTCCACACAAATGCTGTGTGTCCCTGCTGCTGCCTGATGAGCCACCAGCACAGCTCGCTCCTGTGACTCAGAAATGGCAGAAAGTACCCAAAACCAAAGGGGCACATCAGGTGCCCAAGGATCTTGGGCACTTGATGTTTCCCTCAGACTACAAATGTCCCTTCTTTCAGCTGCTCCAGCTGCTGCCATATGTGGAGAAAAGCAGTCAGCTCCATCACTTACTCCCAAAGACATAAAAGTTTCCTTGTCTGGGTGGTGTTTTTATGGAAAACCATTCTATCAAAAAACCAGTGAGAGCAGATCCGACTGCTGGAGACACAAGAAAGGAGGCTACAGCTTGCTATAAAAGGATTCTCCCCTACGCAGTGTTTTCCTCATCATGTTTAACTCTGTGCTGGACAAATCAAACAACAGGACATCAAACAGCAGAGTAATGCAATAGCAATGGTCATTGCAAAACAAGCCCACCAATCCTAAAGGTCATAGCATGGACTGAGAGCTTGTGAGCAGAGTCTGCTACAAAGCTCACTGCAGAACAAAATTCTTCCTATGCAGTCCAGAGAGCCTTGCAGTTGTTTTGACTTGTCTGTCTTGTATAGCCCAGGAATCTTTAGGACATAGTTTGAAACTCGGGATACAAAAGATCTCCTAGAACTGGAACAAAAGCAGAGATCTATTTTTTTTTGAGCAGTGATTGTAACACAAGTGCATGGTCAGGTCACTGTGGGCTTTCTTCCCAGTAACTGCTGTCTGCTTTAAAGGCTGTCAAGCCCATTATTCACACCTCTTTGTAACCAGAAAATTAAAACACAGGCAGTGGGTAACAACAGACTTTAATGATACACCTGGTTAGTGCTTAGTGACCATCTTTCAGGCTCAAAATGAATGCCAAATCACCCTGGCTATTGCATTCCTTGTAGTTATCATCCCTTCTCCTTTTCAGAATACATCTTTCTGACAGCGGCCCACAGCCACTATTTCCTTTTCATTCTCTGAATTGCAGAGCGCTACAAATACATCATTTCACTTTGCTGCAGTCCTTTCTGTCCCCTTGATCATCTCCTTTACACCTGCATTTCTGCTTCCCTCCCTCATGTGCAGTACATCAAAAGAGAGCAGCAAGTAGGTTTTTCCAGGGACAGCATCCCAGCTGGGGTAGACAGCACAAATGCCACTGCAGTCAGAAACATTGCTGTATTTAAGCCAGCTAAAATTCTGTCCTTAGTATGTATCTCAAAATGCCTTAAAATTCAATAAAAGCTTTACAATTCTCTTTTTTGAGTAGTGACTGCTGCCTCAGGAATTTCCTTGTGAAAGTATTAACCTCAATTGCAGTTCACTACTTTGTGATTCAAAGAGTAAACAATGAATGATTCTCCTTTCCTCCTTCCATTTGTTGTGACCCCTTAAAAATTGGTTCATGCCGCTAAGAAGTAATTTTTTTAATAGCACCTGGATGTTTGCTTCCTGTATTTTACAAACTTAAACCTTTGCATTTGGCTCTTAGCTGAACATTTTTGTGTCTATTTATAAAACTTGACTATAAAACTTTCAAATGCTTTAAACCCAAGCAATTTCACTGTATTACCACACTGCAAGTATGGTTTTTCCCAGCTGAGAGACTGCCAGTGAATGAAGGTGGGAAGAGCTGCAAAGGAGGTGGTGTTAGGCTTGGGCTGATGGACAATCCTGGCTTCTCTGAGGGCTCAGCTCCCTCTGAACACTGCACAGCGCCCAGGAGCACAGTGATCTGAAAAACTTATAAATACCCTGAAGAAATACTAGTTGTCCTGTTTCACTGAAGCCCAGAGCTAAAGTAACACATTCAATATCCCAATATTCAAAAATGAAGTTAGTTAATTCTGTATTTCCCTGGCTAATGATCCAAGCAATTGGCATTCCTTTAGCTCTACTTTCCCTCATACATAAAGAAAAAAAATTGTCTCTCTCACATAACTATCTTGGATCTGATGTAGTGTATGATACTGGTAAGATTAACACCCACAATTTTACCATTGCAGAAGCTGACAGTCCCATTCCTTACTCAGCTGGCAGAAGACGTGAACTGGGAAAAAGGATTTTCTTTGCAATTTTCTTGCATTGAGAATTGTTCCAGAGTAGTAAAAGCTACTCTTTTCTCTCCACAGAAATCTCACCCTGTTAAACTGATCTTGTGACAGCCAAATTCACATTTCAGCTGCATCAGTGGGAAGTGCTGTGGGCAGGGCAATGCCCAGAGAGGAGAGCATTTCTTAGTTCATGGGATGATGAAACACACATGAACTCTCCATGCTCCAGCCAGCTTCTGAGCAATTTCTCTGCACCCCAGTCTGATGTTGCACTGCCTCAGCACTGCTTACTTCTCTCTTAGGAAAGAAATCACTGCTCCTTAAAAAAAAAAAGGAAAAAAAAAGCAGAAGGGCTTCAGTGGAGCAGACATAGAAGAGCAGAGGCTAACTAACCCCAAAACTTCAGAGGCATCATTGACATGCACCTCAACAATTATACTTTAAACTATTTCTAAATCCACAAAAACTTTTGTATTCATCCATATAAAACAGTTTATGTTGCTCAAGCACCAGTTTCCATTTTGATTAATGAAGAAATAAAAATGCAAACTACTTTTAGACAACCAGCACACAAGTGAGCAAACCGCCCAATTGTGCCTTAATAAAGCTTCTCCCTCTTCCCTCCCTGCCTGCTCAAATTCACTTGTTTTAGATGAGTGCATGAAGTCACCACAAGGCAGATTAATTTCAAAGGCTCATGGCTTTTTTTTTTTTTTAAATGCCTGTGACGAGCGAGAGTCAGACCAACAAACTCACCAGGAAAGGATAAAACATTCACCCTGCCCAAAGCAAAAATGCCTAGAACTTTCTCCCCTCCCTTCCTTCTTCCCCCTGTCCCGCCTCCCTCCCCTCCCACATGTCCCGCGCCTCCCCCGGGCCAGCGTTACCTAATTTCCACACAAACACGCACTTTCTGGCAGCATCACCTCCACGCAGCTCTGGCCTTGTGTCCGGTCACATCTTGGTTTAGGGGAGCAGAGGTGAAGAGCTACAGCAGAGGGGTTCTGCAAGGTAATCAACTTGTTGGATTTTTTCTTTTTGTTTGTAATGCCTGACTAATGGTTAAGTAGATGGACCAAGAAAAAACTCCTGGCAAACTGCCTTGCTGGAATTTGTTGAAGTAGAAAAGCCTATTTTTCTACAATACAAAAATACAAAGTCAGAAATAGATTTTAAAACATTTTGGCTTGCTTGCTTCCTGCAGGGAAACAGATGTAATGTTTGAGATCAAGATCTAATTTAAAATATGTAATCACTAGAATTTCTTTTAGGCATGGGTGCCAGTTGTATGTGTGTTTAAATACATGTATGCATTCTGATTGAGTTTCAGTTCATCACTTTGGACAGGTTTAGCAAGCAGCAGTCCCCTGGGACCCTGCTCCAGCTGTTTCACTCAGCTCCCCACTGGCTGTGGGTGAATTCTTTGTATCTCCCTGTATCTTTTGCAGGCTCGAAATTGCCAAGATGTTTCTGATTCTTTCTCTGGTCATTGGGCTCACCCTGTCTGCCTCTGGTGTCATGACAGACAAGGAAGCTGACCCACACCAGGAGTCACTGTATGAAATACAGAAACAAGTGAACGACCTCTGGCAGAATTTGCTCTATCCAGTAACACGTGGCAATGACACCAATGGGATGATTTACGCCACTTGTGAAATGAAGCCCAGCTCCAAAATAGATGCTGACAAGCCACAAGTGACTGGACAAGTCTTATTCAGGCAGAGTTACTCATATGGAAGACTGGAAGCCTTATTTTACTTGGATGGGTTTCCACTGGATAACAACCAATCCAGCAGAGCTATACACATCCACGAGCTTGGAGACCTCAGCAATGGCTGTGATTCTACAGGGGGACACTATAACCCTTTCAGAGTGAACCACCCTCGGCACCCAGGAGATTTTGGCAACTTCCTTCCTAAAGAAGGCAAAATCAGAAAATACAAAACAAACCTCTCTGCCACAGTCTTTGGTCCATATTCCATCATGGGCAGATCTGTTGTGATCCACGAGCAGGAAGATGACATGGGCAAGGGCAATAATAAGGCCAGTTTGGAAAATGGAAATGCTGGGAAACGTCTGGCTTGCTGTGTGATTGGGATAAGCAACAAGAACTTGTGGGAAGAGAAGCTGCCTGAGGTTATGGACAAGAAGAAGAGAGGGCTCAACAGAAGAACATACAGCCAGGCTTAGGTGAAGTCCAAAGTGCCAGCTACAGCCTGGGCAGCACAAAGTAACTCAGCCTGTGCTGTTGCCCACCAAGATATATGGCTAAAGGATCCCTATTTGCTTGCTCCTCTATGAAATGTATATCACTTTTGTAGAGCTTCCTTTATGTAAGCCATCAATAAAACCAGCATCAGCTCAACATTGTGAGTGTTTTCTTGAAGGAGCAAAGATTCCCTTTTGTGCAGTGGAAGTTGAATGCATGTAAGAAGAGTACAGATGGATAGGGTGTGTGGGCTAAAGAATCTGTGCACTGCAGGGGCCTTTTAAGGGATTGTTAGATACTAAAGGAAAAAAAGTAAGAATTTGCCTCTCATTAGACACTCTTCTGTAGTTAGATGCCAACTTGAAAGCAGAAAGGTCTCCACGCTGTTAACAGTGTTGGGTGTTGTGTTGCAGGACTTTGGTAGTGACTTCCCCAAGAAATAAGGGAAAGTACAGAAATTTCTTTGTTGAACTTGAGATCCATCATGTTATTCTGCTTCTGTAAGTCTCCAGTCTGTGCCTGTTAGTACCAAAGTTATATACAGAAGTTATAAAGCTGCTTAGGTAATGATGATAAAGTTAGCAGATCAGGGAGAAATATTATTTTCAAAGCGAAAAAATACTGAGTATTTTACTTCATACAAAACTGTAGGAACAAAGTCAGTTTGGGCTGGGAGAAGTGACAGTGAAAAGATTTAAGTAAGATAATTTTCAGATTTAAAACTTTCACTTAATAAGGCTTTACTTCTTAAATTTAATACAACTCAGAATATTAAAACACCACCCCATGGCTATCATTCATCTAATACTAAGAAGAGAAAAGGAAACAAGCAGGTAGAACAAGTGTATCAGTAAATATTTTTATTAAAGATGACAAAATTTATTAATATAGTTTAACCACATTGTGCTATTAATCCAAGCAGCAACAAAAGACTAGTTTGCAAATAAATTAAACTGCATAATTTAGAAAGCAAACTACAAAACAGAAGCTGGTAAACAAAATGCTATCTTTTAGAAATGCAGCAGATTTTCAACTTAATCTCAGTTAAGATTTTGAAATACATTCCTGAGCTCATAGGGATTAAAGAAATTCCACTATCTTTATTATACAAATTCCCATATGCTTAAAAATAGTCTCACTTAGAAAAGAAGCAGCATTCTAAAAGATGCTTCTTAATCTGTCATTTTCACACACTTATTTTACAAATTCAGTTAACATTATTTTTTCAATAACCACATTATCCTACTTTCAAATGAAATCCTTCTCACACATAATGCATGACTTGACCTTTAGGTACAACAACCTCCTTAAAATGAGTTTGTGAAATGCAGCTTCTCCATACTCCTGCCACAAAATTCCCTCCCCAGTTTGCTTCCCCAAAGCCCAACACCAAGAAGGCTTACATGTCTGGTTGTGATTTCTGCACTTCTAAAGTAGAAGAAAAAGGGAACACAGGTCTTAAAAAACAAAAAACAAAACCAACCCCACCAAATCTAAGGTAGAGTTGAGTCCACAAAAAACCACAAGTTAAATTTACTGGGAAAAAAACCCATTGTTATATTAGCACAATGATATCAATTAAAGCAATATCCAAGGAAGATACTGACAAGAACATTTAATTACTTATCACCTAGTGCAGCAACAATGTCTTACTTGTACAAGTCTCCTTGCTTTGAAGTCTTGTGTTCCTGGGAGAAAGGTAAAAATGTAGCTGGAATACACATTTGCTAGAAGAGAAAGGAGAGGGCCAGTATTGCAGTAGTGGCATCACACTGGAAATGAGGTTTTCAGAGATCTACGTATCTTACTGGAATTTAGTGATTGCAAGGATTTAAAAATTACATCTAAGCAGGAGAATGGTGTGAGGACGTGTACTAAGATTCCCTAATTACTGGGTTGTACACCAGTATGGTTTCACAGAAAAGACATAATTGAAAAGAATCAGCATGAGGCACTAACAAGCTGTTGATCCAGCACTGCTTCAGCCTTACACCAAGCTCTTAATTAACTAACAGCATTAACTGGCTGTTAAGGGACTGTGAGGAAAATACTCATTCTCACATCTCTGGGTCAGGAAAGACACAGGGCAGGGAAATAGTAAAAGACCCTCAATGTTTCTGAGCTCAACACATGAAATCTTGACCTTCTGCTTTGCTTGCCTCAGTTCTGAATGCATTGGTATTTAGCTCTGTGCAGGTTCAGTCTGTGAAGGGGAAAAAATACATCTCAAACAAAATGCTACTTCATGTGACATTCAGGCATTACAGGAAAAAATCCTGCACATTCTCCTGGAGATTTTACTTTCTACAGCTATTTTTCTTCTGACTGTCACAAAAATGAGTTGGTAATGCAGTCAGTTACAATTACTGGGAACATCTTAACACTCCTTCAAATATTTAAACTCTTGGGGTTTTTTCAGGTAATGAGGAATTTTAATGGGGAGCAAGATAACAAAATAAAAACATTTTACTGTTTCATGTCTCTAATACGCTTAACTATTTATATAACTTTTGTTCCTAAGGACTGCTGCTTAACATCAGTGGAATGCTGCAATGTCCAATCACCCTTAAAGACAAAGTACACATATTTGAAGAGCACTCCAAGTATGGCTTTGTATCCTGCAGACAGACACTGAAAGGGTTACACAAATGCACCTGCTGAAGAAAACACATGAGAACAGAGACAAACCACATTTTTCACCCTCCAACTATCACTCCTTATATTTATATGTAATAATTTACATACAGCCTTTCTCCTGCTGAATACAAACCGTTCATGGGCTCTGACACCTTGATTATGGCAGCACCTGCTACCTCATCTTACACATACAGAAGAGTTTGTCAGTACTGCTAATATAAACTCTCTTATGCAGTGGCTGACAAGTGGGCTGTAAAAACTTGCAGCTGGCAGTTGTCAAGGAAGTACTCAGTCTGGGAGGGATTTCCCTTTTTATTAGTAGTATTTTATTAAATTTGCTTTAATTCTCTCTGATTGGTTTCAAGTTCTAGGAGTCAGAAATGAACATTTACAGACAATTAGGTCCCAAGCCAGGAGAAAAATTGCCTTGATGGCTGCTGGCCCTCAGAAGTTCCACAGCTGCAGGGACAGTTCCTTATGCTACAAACAGGAGAGGAAAGACCTGCCTCCCCTTCCCCAACAGCTGCTAACTTCAGTGTTAAGCATTCCCTCGTTGCTGTCTTCCTAGAAGCAGAGTGGCACAGCTCCAGCATCGGGGCCAAGCTAGGGAATGACACAGCAGCTCCCTTTTCCCCCAGTTACTATAGGAATGTTTTTCTATGACTAAACCTCTTCAAGAGAAGTTTAAAAAAGTGGCAACAATGCAAATAATCCTTCTACCACACCACAGACTGGTGAAATGAGGAGGAAAGGAAGAGTTACCCTTAATTCCAAGTAATGAGAAAATAAAAAAGACACAAAATTCCTTTAGAAAGGAGAGCACAGATGGACTAGGCTGAAACCTATCACCCATTAACCAAGCCCGAGGGCCCATTCCAGCTCCTGTGAGTAGAGGAATGCAGTTCCAGAAACTGACAGCCAAGTAAGCTGGACAGGACATCACTGCTCCTCCTCTTGCTTTTTCTCTGCTTTTGAACAGCATTGCTGTTTCTTACAGTAAGATTTCTGGCTCCTCTGATGATGTTTCCTTCAGAGCTTCATTAAATTGGGCTTTCAGTATCTGGTGAAATAACTTGCTTCATTTTCATGAGATGAGCTGGGAGAAGAAAGCAAAAGTTTTGTACAGCTGACAAAATACTAAGGTATAAAGGTTTGTAATGAGAGAACTATATACACCATATAAACCATATGTACAAAGGTTTGAAATGAGAGAATTATATACACTATATAAACCATACATAGATGGTTTTCAGAACCTTCCTGTAAGGGAACAGTGATCTTATGCTATGGCTGTACTGACAGTCACTATATGTAAAGAGAAGCAGAACACAGTCTGAGAAAGAAGCAAAAGCTTGCAGCCTTAAGATGCTTCTCAATTTATCACTCCAAATTTTTCATCCTTGAGAGACATTTCTCAACATTAATATACAGTCCAGCACTAGGACCATACATGTTTCAGGAGCCTAGTGATAACAAGATAAATCATTATCACTGGCCTCTTTCCTACACTAATGTAAATTACATCAATCTATATAGAAACTTCAAATCATTACAGAAAGTCAACATGACTAAACCTCATCACTAATTCTTTCCCGTAGGTAATTTATGGTTTTGGTACATTACAGCCAGAACTAACAGAAAAACATTTTTAAAAGAATTATTAACAGTTCAGTATAAAATAATCAACCCTACAGCACAATATTTTACTGATCATATCTGCAGCAGCACAGACACTGCACAAGGATTACAGTGAGATGCTCAAGGGCCTGGATTTCATACCTCAAGCCAAACTGTTATCCAAATATTCATGGTTTTCAGCAGCATCAGATGGTTTCTTGTTTTCAGATTCAGAGAGCTCCTCAAAGCTGTTATTTGTGTCTGCAGTTTGAACACTGAGCCCTCCATGCCTTCCAGCATCCTCAGCATGCACCACATCCATGGTGCTGCTGTTTTGATTCTCTCTTCCATTTGGAATTTCACAATCTCTCTCCAAGGTTTTGTCATTGTCTTTCAGGGCCTCAGTTTCACCAGTTCGTTCATTCTCAGAGTTTGAGGGATCTGTGGGGTCAGATGGATCAGGGCTGGAAAGTGGGAACTCTGCCTCTGATGAATCATTAAGCTCTGCTTCAACTCCCACGTTCTGCTCCCCCACAGGAGCGCCTCCTCTTTTCCCTTCCAGTTCTGCAACTGTCAGTTTAATTATCTGACTTCCAAGCTTGTTTATGTCTTCTTCCTCAGAAGGTAGCTGGGGTAATGAAGGGTAAAAATGTTTATTTTGGATTCTGTTATTTAAGTTTGTTCCCTCTGGAGACAGAGATTCACTTGCAACAGCATAAGTTTCATCACGTTCTCCCTTCTGTTCTGCTGAAAGAGAAATGGAACAGCAGGATACTCAAATCATTTGGAGGCATTTGTTATATATCTGATCTGAAGAATATTACTACCAGTGCTGGACCACAGAGATGTTTATCTCAGTAAGGAATTTTTAAGAGTGCTTCCCCATCCCTCCCAGGCATATTTCTTAGACAATAAATAATCAACACTAAGTTTCTTGCTGGACCTGGCCCTGTTTTCGAACCTCTCTTTCCCTAATACCAACAATTCTGAAAGTCAGACAGTACCATACTGTAGAACAGCAAGGTCAGGAAAACTTTTCTAGAGGAATATCAACTCCAAGCAAGGCACTTAGCTATGGAAATTTTTGGCACAGCTTACCATCAATCCCCCCATCACTACCAGTTTCAGGGGTTAACACGAGCTCCATTTATTTGGAACTTTTCACAGGTTTTTCATCCAATAATGAAGTTTTGTTATTGATCCTCTAACATTCCTCCAAACATAAAAGATTATTTTGATTAGGGTAACAGCATAAAATGAAGTAGCAGCACAAGAATCTTAAGTATAACATGATACTAAAATGCAAACACTGAAAAAAGAGTCAAAATAGAGAAAAAAAAGTCAATGTGCAAACAAACACCCTTGTGAAAAGTGTCCATTAAAGAACAGAAAGCCTCATTAAAAATAAACTTGCAAATTAAAGTAAGAAAAATTAGGAATTCCTGAAAATAAGTCTGCCTTGAGAGCTTAAAATTACTTTTGTTGTGCAGACGCATTATATTTGAGTATTTAAGAATTTACTCCATTTCTCTCACAGGAATCCTGCTTCACACAAGAATAGGACTGCCTGGCTGCAGAGGACCAGCCTACTGTCTCTATCATATCTGCCTCACTTAGAATTTGGGAGCTACTGAGTGAATGAGACCAGGGCTGGCACCAGGGGAACAGACACTGCCATCAACAAGGCTAGGAATGAACTCTGAAGAGCTGGAATTTAAGTCTGTGGAAAAGGCAGGGATAAATTAACTTTCAAAAGGTGATCACCCACTGGATCTAAGCCTCATTATCTGAGAAGTCAGCTGGAAAACTAGGAGCTTGATGTGTAGTACTGCTCTGCTTGTGCTGTACATCAAAGTGCTCCAAATGAGCCAAAATGTACGTACCTCCAACTAGCACTCCAAATTAGCAGGGACTCTGCCTTCCTCTTTGCATGCCTCAGTTTCTTCCCTCTTACAGTAGAAAACCACCAACCTATCATCTTGCTGCAATCTTCTGAAGATACATTGTCTCAAAGCACTAAATCCCCAGAGAAAAGTTCATAGAAGAACAGCACTGCTTTCTTCAGGGAATGCCTGGAACAGCACCCAGGCAGCACAGCAGGGACAAGGCATTCAACAATGCAGGGAAAATCCCTGAGCAGCTGTTCATTAGCAGCTGAGATGCTCAGGTACAAAACATCCCATGACACCATCCATCCTGTGCAGTGGATAAAGGGAGATTTCGTGGCACAAGACAGGCTTTAATTCACATGATTCCACTCTGTCATTATGCATGTTCACACAGGAACTGCACAGCAGATCCTACAGACATCCACCACCCAGCTTAACTGAAACAATGACAAGTGCAGATTAAAGGAGGCTTTGATGAGACCAAGGTAAGCAGATAGACTGGATAAAAAAAGCCTGCAAAAGCCCTCTGATTATCTACAGATCTAGCTAGAGCAACACTTGATGCATTATAAAAAGTTCTGATGAAGAGTAAGTGTATGTTTAAAAGCTAAGAAGATTTCTTGAGTCAAACAGACACCAAATGCTATTCTTTAAAAGGCTATAACTGACCAATGTGACATGAGATCTAATACATAACAATAAGTAAGAATTTAATTGTTATTGTGGTTATCAACTGTTTTCACTCAACTGATCATTCAATTAATAGGAAAATAACAGTGGTTTTGTTTTTATTTCAGTAATACTTTAACCAAGAGCATACTTGTTTGATGAATGATGGTGGATGAACACTCTCCTGTTTTCTTCCCAGTTGTCAAGGTCCCCCAGATATTGGACATACATGGTATAGATGAAAAATTGCAATATGCACCAAGTTCCTAAACCTCAAGAGCAGTCACTCTCTGTGCAGAGTGGTACAAAACATACCTGGGTACCATTCCCATACAGATTCTGACTGCAGAGGAGTTGTGTGACTCCAAGCACAGGGATATGCCCCACAGCTGAAAACACACTGCTTCCTTTTCAGGCTTTGAAGAGAAAATGGCAGCCCCAAACATCCTTCAGAAAAAGCATCTGGAACATCTGGAGCAGCAGGTGTTGTGTCACCTACTGCTAGAAACTATGGTGTCCCCTGCACAGCTGGTTGTAGATATGTGCTCATTTATGCCACCAAAAAGTTGGCCCAATTTAATCATCACAGAGGTAACTTCTGTCTCAGTTCTCACTGCACATTATCAGATACACTGGGACATAGGTAAGGGGAAACCCAAGCTGTTAGTGTAGGCAGAACAGTAATTTCTTAACCTGCTCCAGTTTGATGACAGAATTTCTATGATTAAGCTTGGTTCTCATTATGGTCATGGGATGGAGAGGAGAAAAGAAGGAGATGACCTACTGGGATCTGATTCTCCCTATGATTGCCATAGGTCTAATCCTGGTCTGTCCTTTCCTACCCAAGGCTGTTTACTTCTGCTCTTCTCCTTCCATGCTTATCTTTCTGTTCCTGCTCCATATCCCCTTGTTTATCCAGTCTCTATACCTACTATGCCCATTTCTCATCCACCTTTGATATATTTTTTAATCACATCCTGCTTTCACTGCCAATGTTCTGACTTCTCCCTCCTGTGCTCTGACCTCTGCTCAGCCACATGCAAGTCCCTCCTCACTCAGACTTCCATGGACTTTGCCAAGCCCCATCTACTCAAGTCCTGATCAAGTCCTGATCTTTCTTCCCACTTTGCTCCACGATTTTTTCCCTCTAAGTTTACTTTATCTCAAAGGAATGGTGCATACAGAGTTTTACCAGCACTGGTGGCACAAATTAAGCTCAACAAAATAACTTGTTCGTTTTTAGCAGATGAGATTTGTAAGTAAATCATGTAGAATAAGGTGGAAACTCCAAACTGCTTCCTCAGGCTGGAAACCTTTTCCCTAGATTTTAAATTCCTACAATTGTAGATACAGGAAATGCTTGCATATTGGAAAAAAACCAACCCAAATTCAAATGTATAAAAGACAAAAAAATCCCACCAAAAACCACACATGGTTATCAGCATTTAACAAAAAAAATATTATTCGGCTATGTGAAAAGAAAAAAATAGCTGATGTAGAAAACACAACATGGAAAGCTTCAGCCCAGAGTTAAGGTTTGGCAGTGCTACAAAGCAACAGCAAGAGGGTCTGATGAGATGTGACAGACAGATCAGACTCCCTGTCTGACCAGCCTGTAATCACAACTGTAATGTCAGCCTCACCTAGGACAAATGTGGAAAGAAAAGAACATAATGCCACCAAGTAAATACTTTCAATAACTGCCAATTTAATTAAAAATCAACATTTAAGTAGGTAAAAGAATGAATATTTATGAGTTATTATTACTCACCAGAGAACCATTCATTACAGTTTCACTTCTTAGTTTTAGCAAAAATATCAGCTGATCAAGATTATAAAAAAAGATCAGCCTTGCTGCCACATTTTATCAGATAATGACATGGGCTATAAAGTCAAAATTAAGCCAGAATCTATTTAGTTTCAGGACTAACAAATAAATTGTTTATGAAGCTTCATGGTTAGCTGAGAAAGATCTGGGCATATCATAATGTTATGCCCATTAAAGACTTTATCCAAATGCCAATAAGCAAATAAAATAATCCATCTCCCATCCATTATGAAAAACTAAGGAAAAACAAATCAAGGTTATCAGCAACTGCCAAATACAGCTAAGCTTGACTTTGGAGAGATGTTAAAGCTTGCAACTGAAGAAGGATTTTTAACAAAACACATGTAAGACTATGAAAAAAGCAGAGAATTTCTCTGGGAAAATGAGTTGGGTATTTCAATTTACCATGTGCAATCAGGAAGCCATTCATCTAGACATCACCTATAATGCAGGAAAGTGCTAAACCAGTTCCACAGACTGCTTCCTACTGTGCATTTTAACTGAGGGGAAAAGTGCAGGAATCAGTTAACTGCAACACAGATGGCATGAATAACTTCCCACAGTGTCATGTTATCGGGCAGGAAAATTCTCTGCGGTGTAAGACCTGATCCCTAGCCTTAGCAATCCATTCAAGAGTAACTTTTCAGTCGTTTCTTTGCTATTTGTACTGGGACCATCTATCTGTTTTACCTGTGGATGATGTATTCAATCTCTGTGATCACTGAAACTTTGCCTTCTGCTATCCCAGCATGAAAATTTATTACATTTTATTTGGAAAGGAATGAGTGCTCAGCTCTCATCATGTTCTCACGTCCCAGGTGCTCACCTTGTACTTCAGTTCTCTGAGGCTTATCAGCAAAGGCTGACAAGGGTGACCTGGAGCGCTGTATCACAGGCAGGGCTGGGTCACTGAATGTTATCGTGTCCTTCCCACCTGCAACAACCACACTGTTAGAGCTGCTGGCTCACCAATTACAACCACTGTGCATCAATCATGTTCCCCACAAATTTTTAACAATGATATTGGAAAGTACAGAACAGGAAAAGCATCTCAAATGATCCTTTCACAGCATGAAAAAAAAATACTCTGTACTGGAGCCACAATATGCAAGGCAAAGGCAGAAAAGCTGCGTGTTTTTATCTGCAGTACTGAGTAAAGGCCAGATTTTGAAAGACCAGGTGCTGTATGCAGCAAATTGAATCAGCAATTAGAATTCAATTAAAAATAGTAACAATCAGATCATACCAAAGTAATGGATCACTTGCATGCTATTACCAGCAAATGTTCAGCACTGACTCTTTACTCTCTATTATTCTGTTTCATGTGATACAGGCAGGTTCATCATTATGTAGCTTTATGCTTCAGATTTTATATTATCCTGCAATGCTTCCTTAAAAAAAAATCCTATAAACTTCGCATAATTAAGAACTGAGGGAGCAAACAAGTACACATTGCTGGGAAACAGGAGGGATTTTAATCTGAAAATTCCCAAAACATTTCTGAGCATTTCAGTTTTAAACCAAATGGAAAAAGGCAATTTTCCAGCTCTTTTGCAGACAAAATAATACAAGAAACCCTTCATCTGAGGACTCTGCTGTAGATGCTTAGTGTTTACGTATTTTAGCAATGCAGAAAGCAACACCTGCAGATCCTTTAGGAAGTCCTCCACTATTCAGGATGCTCATGTTTTTAGTGACTGACACTACCTTAAACCTCGAGGGGAAACGGCAGGAAATGTGCAAGATCAGCTAAGCGTGGTGTTTGTGTGGCCTCCAGAACAAGTGCCAACTGATAAGTAATGGCTGGGGAGGCAGCAAGACACTGCTCTATTTATCTCCATGAGAACGACATTTATGTAACAGCCACTTCGCCCCTCTAAATCTGTTAGTACGTTTCACCTTAAGGCAACATCCTAAATCTAATCACCCATCCAAGACAAAGACTTTCAAGAGAACACCGGGTCAGGAGATACCTGGAATAAATCCAGCCCTGAGAAAGTTCTGGTGCATACTAAGGAATAATGAAAGTCAAGCTGTTCCCATGGAGTCTAACCAGACCACTCCAATCCCTCACTCTTTTTAAGGGCACTGGCTGCAAATACCTTGATCCTGAAGGTAGCAATGGTCTTTTATACCCTCGCCATGTTGGGCAATACACTGCAGCAGTATGAATGCAATTAATGCTTTTGAAGCATGGATCTTGTGGAAATTTGATCCCCTGTCAAGTATGCATCAGAATTCTGCCTTCACCAGCATTAACTAACAGCAAAGAGGACAACCCTCCCACTGTAAGACATAATTAATTAAAAACATAAAAAATGCAAAACAAATCCAACCAATATTTCAAAATGCAAAAGCTCCTAGATGAATGTGCTTTTTGTAAAAGTGAAGGAATTTTGTGTTGGAAGAACCAAATTATACAGGGAACTTGTGGTATGAAAATACTCAACAGATATTCACACAGTCAGAAGCAGCCACATATCCAAAAAAATACAAAAGAATCCAATGGAAGAAGTAAAAAGATGATGAATAAAAAATTGGGTGACAGTTTTAATATGAAAGTAGAAAGCAGAAACTTTTAAATTTATTTAATAAAAAAAGTAAAGCCTGAGCTGAAGTCCCTGAAGATTGCAAGACAAGCATCACAAAAGATACTTCTTGACTTTCCAGCCAGCATTTACAGAGTAAACACATTTACTTTCCCATTTTTCTTTGAAAACCAGCCTGGTTACAGAAAATAAAGCTAAGCTCAGTATCCACATATCTTAACAATAGATGTGACCCAAAGAGTCTGATGAATATTTATTTATTAACAGCAATTCACATCCATTCATGAAGGAGGCACATAGGGGTACTGCTGCACTGCATTCTGTGAATCATGATCTGAAGCTGGATTACACACAAAGAATTTCAACTAGCTGCTGTGTAAGCTCAATTTCATAACTTCTATAGCTTCATGTTCCTCTAATGAATTTTTCAAGGACTATAGTGAAAGTGTACAGATCTCAAAATACATATAAGTTTTCAGTAATAGTAAATTTTTCATTTTCTCCTCCAGGGTTGGGTATTTTCTTATAACCTCTGCTGCACCCTATGCCACTGTAACTGGCTACAGCCAGAGCAGCTGCAGAGCCCTTTAATTCTACCCTGCCTCTGCTCTGTGCTGATTACTGCAGGGCAGGAGGCAGCATTGAAACTCTCTTATCATCCCACACAGAAGAAGGCTGAGTCATGGTTGGCTCTTAGACTTTTTTTCCAGTGGAAATCTGGAATTTTCAGGAAATGACAGATTTTAAAAAAATACAGAATTACCCATCTGAATGTCTAGTGACATCAGACTGCGAAAAGAATTAAATGGAGTTTATTATGTACTGTCATTGAATACATTTAACTTATTTGTGTGCATATTTCTACCACAATGTAGCCAAGACAAAGCAAAGAATTAAATGCTTCTGTGAACATCACATTCTCTGCTTCCTTCTTTAGGGAAACAGGATTATAAAAAGAAAATCAAAGGCAAATCTATGCCCAAACTTGCTTTCTTTTCAGCAATGAAAACAAACCTCACAACAGATTCACTTAACTAAAGCCATTTTCTAAGCAGGGCAATATAAAGTCTGGTAGGCAGAACTTCCAGAGGGAATGAAATTTTACCTTCTCAAAAACTAAATATGCACTTCCTATTGATTAGCTTCCCCATAGTTCATTCATGGCTTTCTCAAAAAGCAGATGACAAATATGTCACCTAACAAAAAAACAGAGGCATTCAAGATCTTTCTTCAATAGGATCAAGTATATAAGCAGCATTTGGAAGATATTATTATCATGGTGACAGTGTATGTTATAAATGTTATATAAACAATGATGACTAAGTAGGAACATTAACTTCAGATTAAAATCCTGCATTTATTTCAGCACTTGAATGAACATCAGTTTTTATTTGCTTTTTTTTTCCAGTGACAAAAAATTCCACTCACAATCCAATAACATTTTTTCACTCTGGATTTAAGACTGACTAGATGAGATACTCTCCATGTTCTGCTCCTCACCCAAGCCAATATTCAGCTGCAGAATCCATTGTGGTATTCCCACACTAATTGTTACACACTGCTGTTTTATGGAGCGGAAGCTTTGCACGCTCTGAAAAGAAAACTGGTGACCCACCAGGTGTTGCAATGCTCTTTTTGACCACCCCAGGATTAGAGTGCACTTGGAAACAAAAGTGCACTCCTGATTTAAAAGGCAAGCAAAAAATCAAGAAAACGTCAGGGCTCAACAGAACTCACAATCCAGTGTAAAATTCCTTTAAAAATATTTAAGATCATCCCCTCTTACTATTTTTCATAACGCAAATGAACTTTCATGTAGAGCAGCCTCTATTTCTCCTGTGGTCATCTAACTCAATTGACTGAACATCTAAATCTGCTGGATATAAAAATGTTCAGATAACATTTCCATTTATTTACATGCAATGACAATATTTAACGTACTGCTAGGATCAGTTACTAAATAAATACGTTAAGCAGAACCTACTCCCAAATCCCACTGAGACATTGTAGCTCAGGCCTTCAGGCAGCAAAAGAAAGGAAGGAAAGAGACAGTTGTTATTGTATAAACATTAATTTGAAGCTTTACCTACATAGATCAATAAGGTGCAAGAAGTTCCCACTTCCATTTTTTAAAATACATTTTGCAAACATGAGAAGTGCTGCATTTATGAGTGTAAAATTTTTATGGCACACTAGTCTTGAAAAGCAAAACTAAACAAACAAACCCCTACAGTGCCTTGAACCACTGAGTTTTTAAGACATGTTTGTAGTAATGTACTAAACTGCACTAGCAAAGTCTTAGACAAACATTTCACCTTCATCTCTTGGAGAATGTGGGGAGGCACAACTGCACTAAGCACACTACACATGTTAGTGACTAACTGTGGAGAAATCCATGGAAACACCTTTGGACCTCCAGTTCAGGAAACAGTCAAGCAGGACTGAGAAAGCCCAAACAGGCAAGCTGAAGCAGAAACACACCACATCAGCCCAAACAGCTGAACAGCACAGGTTTGTTACAAGGGCTCTTCAGCTCTGTCAAGTGTTTCCTTCTAGATGTACAGGTTAGGTGGGAAAACCAGAGCCAAAAAACCAGAAGCCTAAACCACTCTATCCCCCCTCTTACTAGCACTGATAGGAATCTGTAAACAACAAAGCCTAATGATGCAAACACCACCTACAAAGTAGCATAATTTACAGTGGTTACAGAAGACACAATTAGGTGCAATGGAAAGAAGCAAGAAAGTAAATGTAAATTAAATATTGCACATTTTCCTAACAACGATGTCTATTAGGAAGCAGATTAATCTCCCATTACTTGAGTAATTTAAAACCAAATACAATACTTAAGGGACTACAGGGAATAAGCCTGTTCTGGAGAGATGGACTAGAAAATTTAGAACCATTTACATTTCCAATTTCTAGGAGTTTATGATTCTACTGAAAAGCATTTAAAAATAGTAAAAAACAAAATCCATGGTTAAAAGAAGTACAAAATTAATAAATAAAATTGGCTGAAAAACATAATGACCAATGACCTGTGCATCAGTTTATGCAATGTTTAAATAAAAAAGTTCCCTTTTTTTTGCCTGCTCTCCATGGAAATAATTTGATTACTTCAATATTTAAACTGTTTTTTTAGCACTTTTCATGTTATTTTCAATACATATTTGACTTAAGAGTTTGCAAAGTCTAGTGATTTTTGCTTTCCACTTAACATTTATTAGACATTTCTAATTTTGCAAATGTGCTGAATAGAACATTCACCAGGTAACTATCATAAAAAAAATCACAGCCAAACTTCTCTTAAATGCAAACATACCCTTGAAAACTAAATAATGCAAGCTATTTGCTTGAAATTTTACTAACCTGGAAGACTCCACAAGCCAGCAATTTCCAAAGTTCTTAATTTCTTTTCTAGTTCTGCCACTCGATTACCTAGAATTCTTTGGAAAAAGAATAGCTGTTATACCAAGGTAACCAAAGCCCAATTACTTATATGACTACAGTTGAATTTTTAAATTGCCACTTAACTAGTAAATCTGTATACAGTATGCAGTAAACCTGTATACAGTCATCTCTTTTCACTAACAGCAATGGACAACCTCTCCCAGAGTTAAAAGAATATTAAATATATTTGTCTAATCTATACCATGCTTTTAAAAAAGCAAAAGGCCTAGGATGTACTGGACATTCAATCTTTGCAGTAAAGAAAAAGAAAAGCTACTCACAATATTTCTGTCTTCTTGCCTGCAAATATCACTTTATTTTCATTATAGCTAAAACCAGAAGGTAAAAGCTAAACAGACAAAATATAGAAAACTCAAGACAGAGCATCCAGATTGACTCTGAAGTTCCAAGCCACACATTTATGATAGTCCTTTATTCAGGGGATATTTTCTATCACTAAGAGTGCTTAAAATGGTAAGGAAAATTTTTTCTATTACACATTATTTATTTTTCTTTTTTAGCATTGAACTGCTTTCTACTTTACTAAAAAGCTTCAAGCTCTTTAGTGCCTTTATCACCCACTCAGTATTCACTGTATTTCTCGGGTCATGTCTTCTTTTGTATCTGACTTCATACACAAATACTATTTGCAGTTAGCTCTCCTGCAGGATTTAACTTTTAGTCTTAATTCTCTCCCCAGATCAAATGAGAGATTTCTATCTTGAAAAGAAGGCTTGTTTCTCCAATGAATTTTTGCAAGTGTTTCACAGGCACAGCAAGTCTGCAAAATCTTTAAATAAATCCCAAACAATACTCACTAGCAATTCTAAACATGACAGCAGAGATTATGGACAGCAAGTTTTACTCATCAAATTACAGCAACAGGATAAATCAGTTAAATTTGAACTGAATGCTGAGAAGCAGCAGATCCCAGCCCAGCGAGGCAATAGTATCTTGCTGTGCATCCCAGAGCTGTGTAATACTGCACTGAGAGCTCCTCAGCAAGGGCTTTCTGTGCAGACATCTGAGCACACTGGGAATGTCACTGCTGACAAGATGGCAGATTCTGGGAAGGACGTGAAGAATAGCACACCCAGCAAATATCAAGGGGGCTAGGAAAATTGATTAACAAGGACTAAGCATTTTTGAAATCTCTACTGCGAGGGCTTTGCAATGACACAATAAAAACCTCTAAGTATTTTAAAGATTACAAAAATATCAAGATGAGAGACAGAATGTAAAACAGAAAGAGAAAGCTTATAATAAACATCAAAGAAAGCACTGAGAGGTACAGGGGTGTGTGTCAACTAAAAAGAACATTTCATCACATTCAAAAGCAGAGGAGAAAATACAAAGCAGTTATGTTATTTCCCCATTGAAACTCAGTATTTCAGTAGGTTAAAAAGGTTATGATAGATTTACTACTGTCTTCTTCAATTAAAAGCAAAATTATTCAGGTCTAGATTTCACTTTCAGAATGCTTCCATCTGGTAAGAGAAACTCAGCCTTAATAACACTATTTTCATAACGCTGACACCCAGCAGTTGGGCTCTGCAGTACAACACACCAGCTGGCAGCAAAAGGCACTGGAGCAGCTTTCAGGAAATTCTGCCTTGCACACTGGGAGCCCCTTCCCACCTTCCTGCCTAAGGCCTCACCAAGGGTCAGCTAAAGAACACGGAATTCCCCAGGCTGAGAGGGGAACAGAGAGACTTGATGTAAGACTTCTTCCACATCATGTCAGTTCTGGCAGGGAGCTGACAAAACAATGTTGATTTGGCTAATGATTGTCACCACAAAGAAGTCAGAAGTTTAACACGTCTAATCCTTATTATTTTCATAAGTAGTTCATCATGAGTTCCAGGCAGAAAATGGGAAGGATGCTGCCTTCCCTGCCAGCTAGCCATACTACCTGAATCTCAGCCCTCTGTAAGAAGTTATTGCTACTGCTCTTGTTATTCAGGTAACAACAGCAAAGTCGCTTTTCTCTTGATTCTCTTAAATTTTATCATTTATTTATAATTTTTTATAATTATTTTATAATTATAATATATGTTATAATTAATACATTATATATTACATAATATAGAATATATTATACCATTATATAATATTTAAATTATTTTCTATATTATATAGTTATAATTTAATATTGTATATTATATATTATAATTAAAATATTATCTATTATAATTATAATTGTATAACTATAAATGTAATTATAATTAATTTAAATTATTTTTATAATTATATAAATAATCGTAATTATTTATAATTTATTTACTTATCAGCTGTACCACACTAGTTATAATGGTTTTGGAGAGAATATATCCTGATAATACCTACCGAATCCTCTGAAAAGGCACTGGTCATTTTTTTAACTTTTGTTGCAGGTTCTCATATAGAAGGATCATTTTGTCTCTCAGAACAATGCTTGGCAACATTTGAGGACAATATGTAACCCCACTCCCTTCATTCAGGAAGAGAGCAAAATACATTTAGAGATGAGTATCATTCTAGCTTGCTTAAAAAACCCCATTATCCTAAGACAGGTAGGGGAGAAATAAAACCTAAAAAAAGCTGCAAGTTCTTATAGCTATAAATTTTTGAAAGATAAATGTGTAAGCTATTCTGAACACAATGTGGTTTATCACATTTCTTCCTTTCCCCTGAGATGTCCAGTTAATTTGCCACTTCCATAGATGCTGTGGGAAGACAGAGCTGTGGTGGCCTGGGTAGGCCTACCTGGGTGAGTATTTTTAAAGGGACTGCATGGGCTGGTAGCACCCAATTCCCTGATCTCTTTTTTTATCTCTAGACACAGTGAACCAGATCCTTCAACTAAAAGACAAGGATTATGTCACAGACACAGGTGATAGCTATTTCTGTTGTTCTCTGGTCCTGTGCCTAATGCAACAAGGGAGTTAGCATAAACCTCCCTCCAGGATAAGGTTTTACAGAAATCTGTTGTTTGTGCAACAGTAGCAATGGTTTCACCTGCTGCCTTCACCTGGTTTTAATTTAGCTCTTGCTGCAGAAGACATACACCCTCATACAGATACCATCACTAAATGCCTGTAAATAGGACTGTCACAGTCCCATATCTGGCTCTGCACCTCTCATGGAAACATGTGCTCAAGTTACAGACTGACACAATCCTTTTTGTAATTTTGGACATGACTGAACTTGCCCAAGTTAGAAATGTTAAAATTAGTGCAATATATCTAACCACCACAGCAGCTTTTACGCTGATCCAGCTTGCACAAGTGCTGGCAATTTCAGGAACAAATTGCACTAAAAAGAACAGCTAACAAATGGTTTATTGCTGGTAGAATAAAAAAGGATGTTTATCCATTTGCTAAGCAGAGTTAGGACAATTTGGTTTTGCATTTATGGAACTGTTTAATCTCGCAACACACTACTGCGTAGAGAATTAATTTACAGCTGCCTTTTCAAATTAAGCTAATGGGCTTGTGAAGAAAAACACAGGACGTTACTCGAACTTAGCATTAGTAGCTACCAACCACCCTGGAAAAACAATCTGTTTTTTTCCACAACAACTTCTTTCTTTCTGAAAACTGGGGATAAAAAATAAAGGCTAGATTTAGCCTGCTTGTCCCTAGGCTAGGCACAACCTCCCACAGTCCCTTCTATCACGCCACTTCTTTAGAAGAGTGGCAATAACAGTAGTGTGTCTTCTCCAAGAACAAGTGGCAATGGATTTTTTTAACAACAGTGGAAGAACAGAAAGTAAACTTCAGCAGAACATCCAAATTCCAATCTACACTAAAAAATCCACTGTCTTGTTATTGCTTCAGTTATTCAGAAAGCAAACCCACCATTCTGCTATTGTAAACTTATATAGCCAACTCTCAGACTGCAAGCTACCAAAGAGGTCTAGACCTTAGAGTAGGTTAACTGTATGGGGAAAAGTAAGGTCATGTGGTCTGAAAAATCTCATTTACTGATAGTGAGGCAATCACTACCACGTCATTCACCCATCAAATATCAAATGCACAATTTTCTCCATGAAAAGAAACAACCACCCCAAAATCTCATGTTCTTTACCCAATAAATCTCACTTTCTTCAAACAACAATCTGAAAGGGTAAATGTGTCCTCCAAATATGCTCTTTGCACAGGGAAAGACTGCTGCCTTGTGATTTATGTAAAACTTTTTATCACTACAATTCTCTCTAGCCTCACATGCTTCTCAACTTCCTATTTTGAATGGAGAAACGTCTTCAACAAAAGAATGCATCTTCTATTAGTACCAGTTTACGACCCTGTCTGTTTAACTTGTACACTGATCATACACTCACATCTAACTTTCTCCAACAGGTGGGCAGTTTCTTTCCCATTTTCACAAGTCAGCAGATTTTTAACTTTTTATATGGCAAATAAGTGCCCTCATTTATTTGCATCTCAAAGAAAGGATGTTCTTCCTTGATGTCCTACCTGCATTTCCCTTTTTCACATTAAAGTTTTATGTCTTAGGTGTTTCCACTTGTAGTGGCTCCCATTCCTCCTAGCTCCATAATATTTTCTTTAATCCACCTAAAGTCAAAAGTGACAAAAAGCATGAGAATACCACGAAGGAATGTTTTTGAGGCTCTTCACTCAATATGATCAGGATTTATCTGTATTTTTTTCCCCTGAACAATCCTGAACGGAATATAACACTTTAATTCTGAGAACACTCCTGACCCTGGACTGATATGGACTGTCACTTCCCTCTAAGAGCTGATCTTCTGTTGGCCACAGAATAGTAGTTGGCATTTATCCAATCTATACCCTGATGGCTTTATGTGACCAGTGGGGCACACAGACAGGGATCATATCTCCTTCTGTGGGTTATCTCAAGACAACCCATACTCAGTAGGTGAAAGCAGAAAGAGTAGTATCAGAAAACAATCACTGCAATAATATTTGAGAGATGCAAGACACTGCATATCACCAAAGAGGAATACAAAACTAAGAACTTTGCAAAAAAAGAAAAATTATGCAAAATAAACCACTGGGTATTACACTGATACAGCATCAGGATGTAAGAGGCAAGGGTTGGTTACACCTGGAACAACAAAAGTTGTTCTCTGGATGTCTTCCTTCTGATGCTACATTAGCAGTAAGAAGGGAGTAAGCAGCTGTTAGCCCTTCCTTAGCACTGCTCTGTGCAGCAACTCCTCCTGTATCACAGGACAGGAATTGACTGAGCTGCCATCAGTTACATCTGGGCTACATTTCCACCACTTTAGTCTCCTTTCAGCTGATTAGCCATTTGATGTGTCAGAAATATTAAAAGTGGCTATTAACTGCTCCTCCACTTCTGTTGCCACATCACTCAGAATTATGCAATGGAGTCTGCCTAGTATCTAAGTTATCAAAGTGAATAATCCATTCTAGTGTAATACAGTTTACTTCAGTACTACTTCTCAGGAAAGATGTCTGGCTGTTGCTGGCATCTGGTCCTGATGTGCTTTTGAGAAGCCTGAATAACCTCTGATTACCAGCAGTGACTCAGGGTTAAAAAAATTAGGAAAACAAACCAAAAAACTCACCAACAAAAAAGAGGGGATGAAATTGAGCACAAAATCAAGGAACACTTCCTAGCTCTGATTTTTATACGCTGCATAAGGACAATAATATCAGAATGTCACAAAATGTGTCAAAATTTTTATAGTATGCCATGATAGGAACTGTACAAGCCACAAAGAATTCTACTGTTGAGCAGAACAGCTAAGAGTAAACAAATTCTCCTTTAAAGTTCAGTTCAGATTTTTAAAAAACCCCATTTAGTAGCAATCAAACTGTGTTTATCTCCTTGAACTTTTAGCAAAGTAACTATAGGAGCAACAGGTATCACGTGTATGATATAGGCCACTGAGCAGTTGTCAAATGTTACATCAACCTTTTCAGACTCTTTTCTGGGAGCAACACTTAATAACCCAACAAAGCATATTAGAAATTTCCTACACTGACAAACAATTACCACATATCTTCTCTCCAGTTCAAGGGTGTCCTTCCTCCCAGAAGCTTTTCTTTAGCTATTCCTACAGACGTTCCTGCCAGAAGTCTGCTTTATTACAGTTTGAAATAACATAAACAGCAAACCAATCCTTGCCTAGCAGAGGCAGACAGGTCCCTATCAACCCTAGAATTTAAGAGGAAAATGTAATTTTTCTCAAATCACAAATTTGGTCTTAAAAACTAATGAATCCACCACTCAACCATGATGATGAATTTTCTGCGAAAATGAATCTTCCTTCCCATTTCCCTTAATATTTCCACAAACTAACTTTCCCATAGCTTGATATTTTACTTAGAAGTCATGCCACCTACTTGTTAGTTTGTCTTTGGTGTTGTATGACCATGTTTTTTTCATGGATGGTTTCCAGTAATGCAGTGGCCAGTGATTTGAGATCTGAAATGGATTGTGGTGTGGCTGGTAGGCTACATCCATGATCCTCCGACAACAACTCTTGGACTATAATGTTAAAAACACAAATGAGTTTTGGCTTCTCATGCACAGAAACACAACACAAACATTTACTTAGCATCAAGGAACTATTCCAATTACTTAAGTGAATACATATATTTTTCTTTTAATTAAAAAACTAAGCCAAAAGATCAGAACTGCAATTTCTAGCTGGCATAAGTATGGTGGCTTTCCAAGTTGATTGTGGAAACCAAACAGCAATAGCCAGAACAAGTATAGGCAGACACACATTAACTTGATTCTGCTTTTGGAAAATTCTTTGCGTTCAGAAATATACAAAATAATTATTTTACAGGCCTACTAATTGGTAACTGATCATTAAAACTTAAACCTCCAAAGAATATTTTATACTCATTTTTAGAACAATTACATCTTTAGGGTTATTTAAGACTGGTGTGAAAATACAGTCACCCATGAACTCTTCCTCTGCAACACAGAGCCTGTACCTTCAAGCCAAATCAGGAAGTTCACTAGTATCATTAAAACCTGTAACTAGAATCTGCTCTGCTTCTTTACATATGTATATATATATGTATGCAAGTACATGGAGAAGAGGAGAAAAGAGAAGTCAAAACCAGAAAAATGAGTTTCAACTTAGCATGACACTTACTACTGATCTCATGTGTGTGTATGAATATATCTACATTTAAACAATATGGTAGCAAGATACACTGTTTGCTTCAAAGAATTTTCTCATTCCCTTTCTTTCCTAATCTTGATATTTCCTTTGAAACAGGGAAAAGAGATTATTTTGCTACCCACGAAGAAACATGGGACACAAAGATTTCTTGTAAAACATCTGAATGTAAAAGCTTCCAAGAACAGCAGCAGAAAACCTGACTTAGTGCCCCTCCTCCACCACCCAGTTACTTTTCATTGGAATGCGAATTGTGACTGCCATTGTTAGCAGAGCAAAGAGATGAATAAAAAAGTGATTTGTCAGGGTCTAGAGAGTAAAGAAATATTTGATAAAACTAATGGGGGAGAGAATGAATGGCAAAAGAATTAACAAAAGAAGAAGCAGTAATCCAGAGGCAAATTTTATATTGTAAAGTCAACTGAGAAGAGGACAGAATTAGCACATAGTTATAAACAGAGAATAGGAAGAGAGCTTTTGGTTTGGTTGGTAAGGAAAGGGTTAGAAAATTAAGAGGTGAGATGAAAGGAATTCAATGAGATTTGCAACACCATGCTGCATTTATGCAATACCTTGCTTTGCAGAAAGGACTCCAGTCAGAGCACTGCTACTGGATCTACTATGAGCCTTTGAATTTTTTCGTCTCTCTAGTGCATTCTAGGGAAACAACAAATATCTTATTTAGAAAAACAGTAGCTAAAAAATCCTGTCATTAGGAGGAAAAGATCTGGAACTTTGGGTTTTGGTCTCAGAGCAGCTCTGCAAGGCCTAGACCTTAGACCTATAATAAACTATGGGGGTGTAACTCTCTCAGATTATTATTCTCTAGCCTAAAGTCTTTGAAATGTTACAAAGACTCATCTGTCTCATCATAATCACTTTACTACAGTCTCTCCCACCCACTCCCCCCAATGTATAGTTAAGACCTGCCTATTTTTTGATAATCTGCTGACTGCCAGTGAAGATACTGCAGTATGCTGTAGACAACATCAACTGGAAACAAAAGCAAACTTTTCCCAGCATTTCTTTAGATAGGTTTCAAAGTTTTTTTCAAAGGTTTCCAATTCCTCTATCAGAGTTTCTATAAGGCCTTTTAGCACCAAATACTGACTTTCATAAATTAGAAGCAGAATGGTCCTGCTACAGAAAACCAGATCTTTCAATTACAGTTCTGTGAAACCCACTGGACTACCAAGATGCTCAGTTCTCACCAATAAACTCACATTCCAAGAGACCCAAGCTGCAAGCAGGAACAGACACTGAAATGCAGTTGGCATTTTGAGGAGCTTTGCTTATGCACAAAAAACATAAGCAAAGCTGTGGTTTTTGTGCATACTTTATAGTGTGCACAAACTACTTTATAGTGACCTAAATGAAGAAGTCCTATTGACAATCCTAAGATTACCCTTCTCATAGCCTGACAAGCAGCCCTCCCCTCCCACTCCCCAAAATGATTTGCAGAAGGAAAGAAGAGTGCACAGCTTCTGGGAAGGCAAAAAATCCTGAAGGTTTAATGTAAAACAGCATATAGTTAAATCAGGACAAGAAGAACAATGAAAGCTTAATTACCATTAAGCTACATGAAGAAATAGCACAGCCACCACAGAACAGGGAGACGTGATCTTTTTGTGACACCAACATGGCTGCAGTTATTCACCACTGCATGATCTGCTAATTTTCGCCTAGCAGCTGGCTGGAAGGCTGATCATCTGCCCCCCAGCAGACTGATGGTTCCCCCACACAACTTAAAAAACAAATATTTCATTAATTTTTCAACATACTCTTAACAGGTATCCCTTTGTACTACCCTCAGCTAAGAAGCCTACAAGGAAGAGTGAACATGTAATGTGTATACATGCTAATATTGTCAGAATGTCAATGGTGGACTTTTCTTTCAAGAACAAATTTGTTCTTCAAACACATTTAACATGAAAATGAAGAGTAACTTCAATGAACAAAGAAGTACAGTTTAAATGATACACTGAGAAGATCTTACCTTATATTTAGTAATACTAGACTTCAGAAGGTTGACTTCCTCTTGAAGCTGTTTTAATCTCTCTTGAAGATACCTGAAAAAGAAATGTAATCCTTTACTTCACGGAACCCTCAAATACTGCCTCAAGCAGTCTTCTTTACTATTTGGCATGTCCTCTCTTTGAACTAGTGAGAGTTCTTTTCCCTCTGCAGTTCTCTGATGGATGAAATAACAAAATCTTACTGTTCTTGACCCCATAAAACTTAAAGCAGGGAAACAAATTGCATCAGAGCAGGAGCTGCCCTCCTGTTAGATTTGTCAAGCATGCTGCACAACTATTTTGTATTGGTCGTCAGGTTTCTGGGGAAGAAAGCAAAAAGAATATATTTATATCTAGAGGAAATAGTCAGGAAGTATTTATGTGTGCCCTCTGTACTCGAAGGTCTGTGAGATGGACACATGAAGATTTGTATATGTGTCTGCACAAGACTCAGCTATGCAGAACTTTTGCATTGCAATATCCATCACTTACTTGGCACTTCTCATTAGCAATCACAAAGTAGAAAATTTAACAATATAGCTCAAAAATGGTACACTGTTAAATGAAACAGCACAGTTCTTCCTATTAGAGTTTATGCACTTGGATGAGACAGTTATTTCCAAGTAGGAAAACATCTTTTTTATGAATAGAGGGTTTATAAGGTATTTTCTTTCATGTAGTACAACTGCAGCTGTATTAGGGTTTATGACAATTTAATTATTTCACAGGAAAAAACTCACATCACTGTCAGGGAAGCAGGGGGCTTAAATTGATACAGAACTCTGTAGGCCACACAAAACAGAAGAAAAACCCCTGAAGTTGCAGGGAAGAAGTAATGCCTTTGGTACTACACTTTCTTGCCTAAAGCATAAGTTTTGTAAAATGGAAGCTGTCTTACAAGTTCTATTTCACTTTAAGGTAATTGTTGACATTAAGGGAGATACCTGCTATGGCTCAAACAGAGCCATAAAACACATTCTTTTCCCAAGAAACCAGCAAGAAAATCTACATGGGTGATTTCACCAGCAACGTTTGTTGGCAAATCATTCCATGCTGACAACCTCTCCCTGTGGAGAAAATTATGTCTGTAGCTGTAATTGAGGGTACTCAAAGTCCCTGTTTCCAATTCAAGATTAGTCCACTACAGCTCACTGGGAGTTTCTGAGTACAGAAATTTTAATATTCTTGGTTTTGGTGCCATACAGTGATGGGAATAAAAAGGTCTTCTCTTCTTTTTCCTTGTTTAGCTTTATTTGGGAACATCACTAGCATCTCTGTAGCCAAATACAACATTGGTAATTTCCTGTAGCCTAGTTTTCTCAATATTATTTAATGCTTAGTTACAGTATAAACAAAACGGGCAAAACAAATTTCCAAAATCTCTTAACTTTCATACTTGGATATATTTTCTTTAAAGTTTTGTTGTGACTGACTTCCTGATACTCCTATTACAACAGCACACTGTTTTTCTAGGGAAACAGTAATGCACTCACCTGTTCTCCATGCAGAGAGCATCTATGTCAATGATCCTGTTTTCATGCCCTCCTAAGACATGATTCAGCTCTTGGTTCAGTCTGTCAGACTTGTCTTGGTAAACAGAGCGTTCCTCTTTCACATCCTGTAGCTCATCCAGTGCAGCCTGAAGATCATATCTCAGGGTCTCAATCTGAGAAGAAAGGAGAGCTGTATCAGTAAGAGTTTAAACAACAGCTAACATAGGACCCAGCCTGAAAACAGAAACAAGCACATGTTTGAACGGTATTGATTTTGGACAGTCAAAAGTCTTTTCAAAGCTCATAACCCCAGGTATTTTTCCTCAATTTCATTAACTTGGAGTTAAGTAACTTACCAGTTAGATTAGTTTGAAAAAATTTCTAGAAAACAATAAATATATAAGAAATCTCAATCTCTACTGTAATTCTGCTCTACAAACATATTAAGGTGGTTTTATCATGTAATTTCCAGGACTCCAGGAATTAAGTCAACAAGCCTTGTCAAAAAGCCTGCAAATGGGAATTTGCACTAATCATGGGACTTGAGCAATGAGGTTCCATAAAGTAAGAACTGAAAAAGTACAAAAATAAGCAATCATGGAGGCAACAGGATGAGCTGTGCTATTAAGCAAAAGAGTGAAGAAGTCCAGTGTGAAAGATACTCAAGGACAAAGAGCTTCGAACTTCCAAGGAGGCAAAACTGAGTGTGAGAAAAGTCTGCAGGGACAGAAGTCTCCACCCACACCCTAGAAAACATAGATAGGCCAGGAAGGACAACAGACCGCCATTTAAAAGAGGCTGGGTGATGAATAGAAAGAACACAAGCTTGGTAAGAGAGTTAGCAGGGAGGATCACAAAGGAAGAGGACCAACAGCCTTTCCAGTAAGGTACAGTGGAATTGAGGGAAGACTGAAAAACTAGAAATTCCTGATCACAGAATGGCTGATTCAAGTTTGAACTGACACTGGTAGGAATAAGTGTGGGAAAACCTGATAATGCAGAGCTGCAAAACTGTCCAGAAATGTATGTATCAGTGTTTGGGAAAAAGTCTGATGCTGCATGGTAAAGAGCATTCATACAGACTTGAGGAAGCGAAATAGGTCTGATGTGAGAATTCTGCAGAAGAGGAGAAGAAATAGCTTGGAGGCAGGAGGAAGAGTTCACTAACAACACTTTAACAGAAAATTTGATTCAGAGGGTATCTTTAAGAGGTACATCAGCCACTGTACACTGTGCTGAATACTTGTAAGAGCCTTCACTAAAGGGTACCTTTTATTCACATTTATTGACAATATCCAATTGTCACAAATTGTTGCTGGACATTAAAAAAAAAAAAAGAGAATCAATAGTCTAGAGAAAAAATTCCAGAGATTAGGAATTCACTCTAACCACTACTTCCAGCATCAATCAGCTCCCAGCCCTTCATACAGAACAGAAATGATTTAGTTACTACTCCAATAGCTCTGTAAAACATGACATGTATGCCCATTTATTTGCTACCTGCTCTCGAGCCTTCTCCAGCTGCTGAACAAGGTCCTCCCGCTCGTGTGCTGCAAAGTGGCGAGCCCCAACTTCATCATCCCCCAGCCTCTGCTTTGCTATGGTCATTCGAAGGAGCTGCCAGGACAAAAACAGAATCAGCAAGGAAACATAGGCTGCAGCCACAGAGTCTATCTGTATTAGAAAGAGTAAAGCTGTCAGCTTTAGATTTCAGCTCTTCCAGGCCAAACAGCTGCTATTATTTAAATCAGAGGGAGGCTTCTGAGCTGAGGGTCAAATCCAGTTTTTAGTGAAAAAATCTTGTTGAACAGTCAAAGCATCCACAGGAATTCAATCGGACCCCGCAACAACAGTCACCAGAGTTTACAAATTATGAAAGACCAAGAATGTGGTCAATGTTTTTTAGGAGTGACAGGAACTAATTCCACTCAGACTAGAACTAGAGAATTATGAGAAAGCCACTTAGTAAATATGTACATATTAAAATTCTCTGCAGCAGAGAAGTCTTTCCAGTTAATAAAAAAGAACAAAGTGGCTTGTCCAGCTTCATTTTACTGACACTACTTAAAACCCCTCCTGTGCTACATCACTGCAGAATCTGTAGTAACAGCTGCTAATACATTCGCTTATGTATTATTTTTTAGTCAACTCACAAAAGCTAATTCATGTCAAAAGCAAAAAAATGGGCCAACAACAAAGAGACTTGGCCAAAATGCTCAAGCAGCTAATGAACTTCTGAGCTTGTGACTGCTGAAAACAGTCTGACTTGAATTAATACACATTTACATTCAATATCCAAAGCAAAAAGCAACGACCTTTCAAGGACCATGGAGTATTAAATACCAATCCATAAGGCATTCAGCATTTACAGTTGTTTATGCTCAGTACAACTAGGCCTCATCTTTAGGAGCTCCACAGAGACCAGGGAAACCCACCACAATAACCAGTGTGACTTTCCCTGTATCTTTGACTGCACCAACGAATTAATGCACACCATTATATTGCAGAGTTAGGAAAAAAAAAATCAATCTTCTGAAGTAGAAGATTGTACATTAAAATCTATCTTTGGTATTTATGGGATGCCAGTCACCATAGCTACAATGTGCCAATTAAAATCCTGCTGATGCAAGACAGACTACCAAAATCATCCTCCCTGCTTATTTCAGCTCCAGTTCAGTGCAAGTCACTGAAGCTAGTACAATGTGTGCTGATAAGAAGTTCACTTGTTCAAAGGAAGTTGTGGCTGCAAAGTAACTGGTAACAATTTGGCAAACTATGTTTCCCTACCCCCACAGGTGAAGTGCAAACTACTGCATAGATAGTAAGGCTGAGTGGATACTAAGAGATATAACTCCTATTAATTTCTTAACAAGTCAACTCCTATTAATTTCAAAACAAGTCAAAAAGGCAACTAGCAAACCCTAGAATGGCTTCATAGCTATTGGATTTTTTTAAAAGCTAAAGTGCTGATGAACAAAAGGTGTGGTCATGTTATGTCATTTAATTCAGATAAATTAATTTAATTTCTAGAATTTCTCTCTGGTGATAAAGACCACAAAAAACAAATGTAATAACATTTTGAGGTTTCAATCTTGTTCAAAAAACCTGGAAACGAAAAGAGGAATCACACTTCATTAATGTCTCCAAAGCCAGAGCAAAACTTCTGCCTAACACTTGGCACCAGGCTGGGAACTGGACCAAAGCTGTCACTCATGCACTATGACCATCTCTCCTCCAGCCCAGGAGGGGGTGAGGCATAAAATAAAACTGCAAGCAATTAGAACCTGCAAGGTCAAACACACTATCAATAAAAGGAGAACTCTTTATTTACTACCAATTTTGAGGCAAAAAAAACCCAAAACCATGAAGTCTTATAAAAAGAATACTTCAAAATTCCAAACCGATCCCGTAAAAGCAGCATCATTAACATACACAAAATACAGTAAAATATCAATCCATAAAACAACAGAGTGCTTCTTCCAGACAGTTGGCCAATCAGAGAGTTGACAGGGCAGAACAGGCCAAGTCGTTTAATTCTGCATTGCGAATGTCTCATGAGGCAGCACCACCTGCTATAAAATTCTTCCCTGAAAATGCTGTGACCCAAAGAGACACTGTTATGCCAGAGGTTTAAGGGTTTATTTTATATATTAATGCTTCGTTATAAACTTTATACACCTGCCCTCTAGCTGCTAGTATTTTTGTTTCTGTCATTCAGAAATCACTGAGGAAAAGACCACTCAACTTCATTTAGGTTAACACTACCCCTCAGGATTCAGCAAACAGTATTCACAGCTGAACAGATTCAAATTAATGGCACCTTCCCAGAGAAAACTCCTGTTTGTCAAGAACCTATAAATTCTTAACTAAAACAGTCCACTGCTGCAAGCACTGTCTTTTTATTTTAATATCACAGCTTCTTTTTGCATCACTTTCAGCTACAATAATTATTTACAAAGTAGCAACACTATATCAGCCCCACAATGCCTAAAAACAGCATCACTGGGATAGGTGCTGTGCAGGGTAGGAGTCCATAAACAATGCCTGCACCAAAGCCAGACACTCCTGATTATCAATAAAACATGCAGAAAGAAAAGGGAAACAAGCACAACCAACTCTTCATGGAAGGCAGAAACCATCGTGTTTAGCCACGGTCACAGCAATTGTCTTCACCACGTTATCTTACAAAATCTTAAAATGTGGACCAGAACTTGCAAATGTGCTACCTGAAGTCCCAGTTGTGCCCAAACACACACACCCCATTTAACTTCTCCCTGTTGCTGCATGCAGGATTGTCTGCCTGGCAATAAGGAGCTGACAGTAACACGGCAGCCATTGTTCCCAAGCACCTGGCAGCTTACAACAGCAATTCTTTGCATGGGTAGGCGTTCAGGTAAAGGCAACTGAGTCATCTTGTCTTGCAGAAGTCTCCAGTTTCTCTTAAGCTTTCCATTTTTACCCCTTCACATGAGAGAATGAAATATTTTAACTATTTCCTTATATGTTTTAGTAATTGTTTCCAAGCATTGCTGCCAAAGCATTAGGAAGGAAAAAGATTTACAAATAACTACCATAAAGATAAAAGAGTTTTCACGTGTCAGAACTTGTGAGATTGTGATCAATCATAAAAATAAATAGCCTTAGATATCTGTCACTAGAATGCTGCAGTCTAACTATTGTTGTATTTTTCAAACTGCAGCAACAAATCCTTCCAGAGACTGTCTGAACAAGTTTTATTATTTGTGCCAACAAAATTCTACTTGAAATGAGAGGAAAAAATTATTCCAGTTAAACCAAATGCAAGTAATTTGTTATTGCCTGATGACGTGTTTAACATGATTTCAACAAGTAAAAGATCTCCGGCTCAAGGTTTTCCAGCTAATCCAAGTGACTGTATCCTACTTGTAGAAAACATTAAAGTGGTGAAAAACAAGCCAAGCCATCAAAACATTTCTTTATCAATAGAACTAATGTGTGCTATTTAAAGAGGGTTTTTTTTTTCTTTTTTAGTCCTGCAAAGCTCTTGCCACTCAGTGACAAAGCCTGCATGAGTCACCCCTGCTCAGACACAGGCAGAATTGTTCATCCATAAGCAGCTTCACTTGCTGCAAAAGCAGCTGTTTGTTCATCTCTTGCCAGAAGTAAGGCTGACGTAGACCAGCTGGGCAGGATGCCCTCCCTCACTTTGGAAAAAGCAGTGAGAAGAATGCAGGGGAAAAAATGTAAGAACAAGCAAATTATTATGTTTTTTTTGTTTTGTTTTGTTTTTGTATATACCATACATTATCTGGACTCCAGTGCCTGAGGTAGCCCAGCTGCCAGTACAGAAGAACTGATGAGCAGAAGAGAATGGCTTTGTGAACAAGCCTAGAATTTTATCACTGAAGCTTGTAGGGAGAGAAATCTGACACAGGAGGAGAGTGTTAAATCCCTCAGAGAGATGGCAATGCTTTTTTAGGCACTTTGAAAACCAGCAACCTGACACTAAAATAAGCTCTATTTCTCATTTACTCGGAGAGTGAAGAATGTGCTCCAAAAATGAAAATCCTAGTCTAAATTAATCTGTGTCTGATGCAGCTCTTTCCTCCCACTCTGTATTTAGTGATGCACTATTTTGTGCCTTTCAGAGAAAGGCACACTGGGCAGAATAACCCCTTTTGTACTTTTCCATTCATTTTGAGGATCATGAATTTAAATTCAAGCTGAGAATACAGATGTCACCAAGATAACTAGCTAATACCATGTTAACCCACAAAGGTGAATCTAAACAGTGCCAGTTCAGGCACAAAGAAGGAGGCTCTGTGTTACCAAGATCATATATTGTCATAAGGAACTACAAGAGGTACATAACCTTGATATTTAAATGTGTTGCAGTTTTCCTACCTTTGTTTTCTGTTTGTACTTACAAGCCCTTGCTATCTGTTCAGGACTGGCTTGGGAAAGGCTGTGTGGCATAATATTGGTACTGGAGAACTGAAAGGCACTGACTTCTAAAACAGTAACATGCAAATGAAAATAAACAGTCAGAAATGTGGTCTTGGAAGAGTTGAGCAAGTTTTGCTGACTGCTATGCATAGTACAAAATCAGGTTTCACTTGAACCTTTCCCAGCTCTATGAAGACCTGGAAGAGAGGTCTTTGTGACAAACAGTGAAAAAATTTGCATTATCAGAATATATGTTTAAAATAAATAAAATAAACTTAAATGGAAAAAGACAAATTCCATCTGAATAATTAAAAGACGTAATTTTTATTTAAATTTTAAAATGCCATAAATTTAAAATGGTAGTTGAGGGAGGGAAGCTATCATTTGTTTCAATTTTTTACTTTGTTAACCACCTTGACTCTCCAATTCAACTTCTCACTAGTTTGATCTCTGAATGTACTTTTGCATAAAGCTCCAGCTGTGAATGTTACACACATTTGGCTTGACTTTAAATATTTCAATTAATGGAGACAACAGGAGTTTGATTAATACCAAATGGCACATTTTGAGCAATGTTCCATATAACTTGCTAAATTTAGCAATGAAATAAATTGGTTATGTAAGGGTAATGGGATGAGGGCTTAATAGAAAGCTCACTATACATGTTTCTGATCAACTACTCCAGATTTTTTTAAGAGAAAAATTACGCTCCTTCGGCATCTACTAAAATTTTGCAGTTCAGTACAAAAACCTGGAAATTATCACATGTAGAACACATGCTTATCTGTACTTTTTTGTAAGAGGAAAGACCAATAATAAAATTCAGGGGTTTTTTTTCCCAAAAAAGAAAGGAACATAGAAAGCATTAAAGCAAGGCTAAATACAAAATACATCGTGTTAAGGACAACAGAGCAAAAGCAACATACAAAAATACACAGTAAGATGCACTTACTGGTGTCCTTTACAGCTTCTGTAGTTACACTGATCTAAGCTCTCTTGTATTATAAAAGTATTCTAGAAGTTCTGTAACCCATTATTTTATTTGTTTTCCTAAGAAGTAAATGCAAAACTCTAGCCCAGTTAACACATTCCATGCCATTTACTGGCAGTTTGTAATACCTTATTGTCCCCTTGTACTTCTCCCAGTCTCTGCTGAAGCTCTCCAATCTCTTCTCCAAGATGTTTATTTCGATCTTGAGCCTCACTCAGTAGTTGAGCAAGATTTGCCTAGAAAAAGAATAAACATCAGTCAGAAGTCAGTGTCTGCGGAGAGAAGTGTAAGTAGTGCTTGAAAAGAAACCCTTGAATTACTCCTTATCTGCCAACAATCTTTACTTTTATTGTTGGTGGTACCCAGACTTCATGCTTCATTAGAGAGATAACAAGAAAAGTCACCTGGGTTCCTTTATCTTTCTATATAGCAGAAAATACATACAGCATGAGTGCATACAGACTCCCAGAACAGCACACAAACCCCAAATGAGACAAAGGGAAAACCTCTATGCTGGTTCCAGTATCGTGGCTGGTGGGAAGAATTAAATTCAGAATACTGTGACAATATTTATACAAAGCTGCCAAAATAATAGTTTTAAACTTGCATATAATTAGACAAAAGGCACAGCTGAGAAAGAATTATGATACAATGAAAGTCCTTAATAGCATCTAGAGCAGATTTCCAGCCAGTAAAGAGGCTGTCAGCCAAAGTCCCTGACCCTGTATGGAGCTATACCATGGATACCTACTACTGCAAAACTTCAAATATGACCTGATTTTTGTTGTTAGGTACCACCTAGATTCTGGAAAAAGAGAGGTGAAAGCTGGAGTTTAAAACCCAACCACTGCTCCCCACCCAATAATCCAAGTTAAAAGCAGTCATTCACATTAACCTACTAAGTTAGCAGGGCAAGCTGTCTGGTTTATGATCTTACAATTTAATTACAGCAGTTTGATCACTAACCAAAAAATAAATGCAATCTGCTCTTTTCCTATATATGCTACCTGAAAATGAGCAAATAGTACAGGTAAATTTATTCCATTTTTACCCTCAAAACATCTCATGAATACACAAACATTGACTCAACACAGGAAAAGCCTACCAGTGACAGCTTTTCTAAGAGAGTTAGAATCATAGTGGCTAAGGTGCAACATTTCAAGACATTGCCTATGGACAGCTCGGTGTGTCATCCATTGCCAAATAGCTCAAGAATATGAAAAGAAATTTAAAAAGAATTTTTGGATCTTCCAAGTATGACTTAGTAAAGCCTCAAGTATCAGTCAGTATCTCTGAGCCACCCTTACACATACTCCCTGCATTTGAGGCCAATGCATTAACTGACTGTACTTCATCAAGTGACTCTTCCTAGTTCTCTTTTGGTATTTTAGGTTTAGTTTTAGATTCCCTACCTGCTGTGCTTTTCTTTCAACTCCCCCATTTCTGTATTCTGACATCTCTCTTTTTCAATCTGACTCTTTTACCCAGTGATTCTACTACCACTTGAGTCTCATAGGATGTTTTCATGAATTATATCTTTACAACTCATACACTGTCAAATCAACAAGGTATCTGATAGCCATTACTGCAATCCTGCTCCTTGTTCACTAACAACTGCTATTTCTACATGTCCTGCTTTACATTTAAGAGAACTATTAAGAGGAATGTATGAATGTGAATATGAACATGAATATAGCTGTGCATTCATACAACCATTTGCAGGATTAGACTATTAAGCTACCATCAAGTAGAACTTTTGTATATTACTGCTGAAGAAGATAACTCCAAATTCCAATTGGTCTAAATTAGTAATAGCTTCAAACTTTTAAACAGAAAAAATAACTCAAGAAACTGACAACATCCTACCTGATGAGCAAGAAGCCTAAAGTCACTGCTACTTTTAGCTTCTATACTTCTGATGCTTTGAGACCAAAAGTTCAGAAGAAAGTAAAATTTCACACCATTTTGGAAGAAATTAAAGCATTTTTAAACTACCAACAAACCTCAGGACTGCAATAAATAATTTGTGGAAAGAGTGTAATAGCAAAAGAACCCCTATAAATAGCCAATTTATAGCCAATACAGGACTAAAATTAAGCTCCTTCTAATTTTATTTTCAAGACAACAAACATTCAAGCAATACGAAAGATTCCTCATGTATGCTTTGGTGGACAGATCTTTTTCCTACCTCCTAAGCAAACAGCATAATAGTCATTCACAGGATGAATGAATCAAGGAGCTTCAGAACACATTCAATCACTGGTTTTGAAAAGTACTTCTTAATGGCCGTTTAAAAGAAAGAAAACAAAGAACCCATGTTTGCAGGAAATTATATTTAAACTGAAGTATCTATGGCTACTGCTTAGATGCAATTTTTTTATTTTTTTAAACAAAGTTGACTTTCAATAAAGCCTGCATTAGTAAAAAGGAATATGATTTGCACAAACCTCTCTGAAATACCTCTATTTATAAAGCTCCTTTTTATGATGAATTGGCACAACTCTTAACACTGCACTAGCACATGTATTTTCAACACCTGGAAAGAACTCAATCTCACTAATCAGTGTTTACAACTGTAACACCAGGATTTCAGCAGTCTGTAGTTAAAACCTGGCTCACAGCAACGGCAGGAAAGGCATTACCATGCCTATACTAAATCTTCCTGCTCAGATTTATTTCCTTTAAAACCATTTCTCTGGGGTTGCAATTCTGTGCTGAATTTTATTTGTCAGTCATATAAATGACTTAACATGACAAAAACCTTTATACTCACGACAGAGGTTTTGGAAGAAACTTGAAACAAATACTTTTAGACACCAAAATAAACCAGCTTTTTTTGACCATGCCAAGAGCATTACAATGAGCTAAGTATAGATTTGCTCCCTCCTGCAAGCCTTGTATTGTACTTTTATTAAACTGAAACAACCAAGCTATGTCACAGAAGTAGTCTCCAGCAATTACTCATTTCCCTGGCTAAGGGGTTCCATACAATGTATAATTTAGACTGTTAAAAGTTTCAAAGGTTTTGGCAAGACCTTGTTAAAGCTCTTGGTTAAATATGGATACATGGAGAAACATTTGATTTTTCAAAGTGCTCTATTAGGCTTAAGGACAGCAAGCCAAGAGGATATATTGATAGATACCTGGACTTGGTACCATTTCTTTGGCATAAATAGAAAAACATACCATATGCTTGAAAGATGATAAAACTAACAATGGAGGACTGCCTTAGTGTACGTGCAAGCACGTATTTTTTGAGGAAAGTGGAGAAATTTATGCAAAAGCAATGGCAATTCATTTTTCCATTTGGCAATTTCTTTTCAATATTCATAGAACAAACACAGAATTCACTCAGAAATCCAAGATTAGTTACTTCAACAGACAATAAAGTTCATATCATTTACCCATGTAACAGAGAACAACTCCCTGTAAATTAGCCAAATTCAGCTTCTCTAAAGTCAATTTCTTCAAGAGTTTATTTTGATTTTAGGTGAAACCTTCTTAAAAGACTCCTGAAACTGTGAAAGACTTTACTTATTTTACTCACACTACACAAAACTAACTCTAAAGTACTGATGAAGAGAGGTTTCTGAGGCATGAATAAAGAAGGGAAAGATGCAGAGGTACCTTTCTGCTGCCTCATCTTGTCTTCCGTCTGCAGGAGTGGAAACTGTTTCTCCTACCCTCTTCTCAATGCAGCTGTTTCTAATACAAAATAACAAGTATTGCTTCAACCCCCTCTCTGTAGCTGGCCAGTATCAGACAAGCTTCCAGAGCTCCAGCCACATTCCATTTCTGGCAGGTTCTCTGGAGCCTCTGCAGCACAACAAGCTATTGGTTTTATATGCATCTGTTATGGGAAGCTTGCATGTATCACAGACTCAAAGAATAGCTGGAAGGGATTCATACTGATAAAGATCACCAAGTCCAACTGCCAGTACCTCATAGGACTGCCCCAGAAGGAAGGCACACCCTTTGAGTGTTGGCCAGATGCTGCCCGAACTCTGGCAGGCTGGTGCTGTGGCCACTTCCCAGAGAAACCTGTTCAAGTGCCCAACCACCTTCTCAGTGGAGCATGATGTGAGCACTGTCTAAATTCCCACTGCAGTGTTAATAATACACTGTCCTCATATTCCTTTTCATCTGACCAAATGCATATGCAACCATAGCCACCATCCCATCAGAAGCTAAGAAAAAAGGAGAATAACATGGCTCTGAGAGTGCCAAGTGGGAAGTGTGTACCTTTATTACATAAAGAAAGAAAAAGCATGATAGATCAGAACAGACCAGAAAGTCAATGCTTCAGTGGGATGAGACTACAGACATCCTCATTTTCCACTTAGGCTTTGTTAAAATTTGCAACAACAGTTTTGGGGACACAAGGTGGAAAAGAACTTTAGCTACAGATGAGCGTCAAAAAATGCTGACAAAAATATCTACAAACACTTATTAACATAAGCCAGTAAATACCTGTCAGGCAGCAACTGACCTCTGCTCACTAGTGACCAATGGCCTGATGAGAAAAAACAGTAACTCCAAATAGTCATCCCTGACATTATGCACTGCACTGGAGTTTGGCTCCTTTAATCATTTGGCAAATCTAGCTACACATACACACAGTGTTAGTTTTCTTCACTGCACTTTAAAAATGATGGATAGTAACGGTCTTTAATACAGCTCTCAATTCTTTTGCACATAAATCTTATCCAACACTTAAAAAAGGGAATAAAAAAATTTAACTTTTTGCCTTTAGGGTACTCCCTGAAAAAGTAACATGGGAAGGGGGAAGAGGGGGAAACTTCCAACATACCTTTACAGTTTAAAAGTATTTAAATACAAACATTCCTGTACTGCAATTTACAGTCTTTTACGTTTGTTCCAGCCACACCCTCAAACAAAGAAGAACACTGAATTATAGGTCTGACAGAAAAAGGTTTGATGAAACATTCAGCACACTTGATGGGTGTGACTGATCACAAATTTAAGAAATCACATTAATCTTCACAGCACCACTGTGAGATAAATACAAAATTATTCCTTACCCTGTAGTGTATTTTATCCCCAGATTTTATCTCATGGGACTCTGAATGCAGTGTTTGCACCTTAACACAAGGCTAGCAAAACTTAGTGAATTCATTAATTTACAAGAAATAGCCACATTAGCCATTATTTATGATCATGTCATGAACAGTCATAAGGTAATCCCTGAAGTTTGTTTCAGAAGTGAATTGTGACAGCCAAGTACATTGAGCTAGAAGCTGGAAGTGAAATGGAGCAAAATGGTTCCATTTGTGGTATGTCACAGCATAATCCTGTCTGGAACCTGTGCTCTTTCTGATGTTACGCCTGCCCAAAAAAGTCATGCCAATGGACATATTCATTAGCAGGAGACAAGCTGTCTGGCCAACATCTCAGTGAGTGGGTACCATGCTGCTGTGATACCAAGGGCCCTTGAAACAGTCAGAATGTTGGTTTGAATGAACCACCTTGGGATATCCATGGATAATTGTAACAGCATTAAGAGCTGTGACCTTCAGGTTCTCTGATGGGCCTTTTTGGCTGGTAGGAAGATTAACCATCAAGCTGTGTTCTGTACTAGGAATACATCACCCTTACATTATGGGACTCAGTATTAGGAGCCTCAAATATGGTTCTATGACCATGGGATCCTCTCTAAGGTTCAGCAGCTGCTTGGGAGACACAGGATCCATTTGACTACATGAGGCAAAAGTACCTTTGCCAGTAGGCTTGAGAACTTTACTCTTGAAATTATGTGGGAGGGAATAAGGAAGCTTAGGATAGGGTGGGCAAGGCAAGAGACTGGGATAATGGGAAGAGAAAGGACTTAGCAACTCACAAAGCAACTGAGCTAAAGTGCAATTCCTTTTACCACAGGCATGTACAGAAGGAGACTACCATAGAACAAACCTGTAGGAAAGCTCTAAGACTGTACCACAGAACTAGCACACTCTGATGCCCCTCCAAGATCTCTAACACATGCAGCAGAGGGAATAAAGGAGTTCGAACACTGTGTGCAGTTACAGGGTTACAGACTCTGCGATCATGCAGAATCAGTGGGATAGCTCACACAACTGGAGTGCAGTAATGAAGGGATACAGGCTCCTTAGAAAGGACAGCAAGAAGGTGAGGAAGGGTCTTGCCCCCTCACCCTTTTTTCTGTGAGAGCACTCAAACACTGGAACAGGTTGCCCAGAGAGGCTGTGGAGTCACAGAGAATCAAAACCATACTGAAATGGGCAACCTGCTCTAGGTGGTTGTGTTTGAGCAAGAAGATTGGACTGGTTGACCTCAAGAGCTGTCTTCCCACTTTAACTCTTCTGTGGTCTCGCAGCGTTCAGTTCCATTGAATTTGATTCCTTATATACTTTAAAAATTTGATTCCTGATACACTTAAAATATACACTAAGACCTCCCCAGTGGCATATGCATTGCAACTTTACTCGTGACACACAACCCCAGTGCAAACCCGCTATATCCAACTGAGTGATGTCACTGAGACCAAATTAAGGAAAGCATATTTAGGACTGTGACCCCACACAGTTGTTTTCCTAACCATGCATTTTACTTTATCTTTGTTTATTCAAAGGATCTCATTTGCATTAAAAGAACTTCCATTTCATATAGAAGGTTGAAGGATTCACTGATTTGTTATTTTAATGCAAAGCTTCTCCCAAACTGAAGCTATACTGAAAATTTCAGCAATGTAGTTGAAAATAACAAGCAGTATATATTAAGCTAGAAATCCAATCTACGTTTTTTTCTTTAAGTTGTAAAAAGAGTGCAGCAAGACTGGCCAACAGATACCTAGTAAATTTCCATTAAAATGTCCTGTATCACAGATAATGCATATAAATACATACCACTGCAGAACTGCAGAATGGTAGAATTTCTATTTATATAGGATGCTCAGCAGATGCTATGTATACAGAGAAATATTTTAACATGTCTTTCAAAACGGGGAGTGTTTACCATTGTGCTGGCTTCAGCTGGAGTAGACTTAATTTTCTTCACAGTGGCTGATATGGGGCTATGCTTTAAATTTGAGCTGAACACGGGGCTGATAATATGGAGATGCTTTTGTTCTTGCTGAGCAGGATTTACACAGAGCCAAGGCCTTTTCTGCTTTTTGTACTGCTGTGCTGGCAAGGAAGCGGGGGGTGCATGGGAGGCTGGGAGGAGACACAGCCAGGACAGGTGACCCAAACTGACCAAAGGGACCATGGCCAGACCATGTGACATCATGCTCAGCGTATAAAGTGGGGGGAAGAAAGAGGAAAGGGGGCTGGAGGGGGGTGTTTGGAGTGATGGCATTTGTCTTCCCAAGTATTCATTATGCTTGAAAGGGCCCTGCTCTCCCAGCGATGGGTGAACACCATGCCTGCCCATGGAAGTCATGAAAGAATTCCTTGTTTTGTTTTGCTTTGCTTGTGTTAGCAGCTTTTAGCTTTTCCTATAAAACTGTCTTTATCTTGACCCACAAGTTCTGTAGCTTTTACCCTTCTGAGCCTCTTTTTGATCACCCTGGTGAGGCAGTGAGGGGCTGCATGGGCCTTGGCTGCTGGCTGGGATTAAACCATTACAAACATGTTTAAACTGATTTTAACATAAAACACACTCTTCCTAATTAGTACTGTCCTGAAACATTTCATCCCTCTGTTACTTATCCAAAAATTACTCTACACCTGACACCATAAGACATTATAAAACTACCTTCAACCACATAGGCATGAGGGGTCAGGAAAATACTGACAGCTCTCAAGCTGTGAACAACTAATTGTGAAACATCTACAGTAGAAATAGAGATTTCCCTAGCACTGTCTCTCATTTTCTGCTTCTGCTGGTTGGCAGAATGTGACATACACAGAGCAATCTTTGGATAGAATCATCATAGTATCATAGAATTGTTTTGTTTGGAATAGATCCGAGATGCAAACACAGCTTTGAGCAGGAAAACACTACAGAGCACTGCATGTTAAGATACCTTTAAATAACAATTTTACAAAATCAGATTTTGAGTTAGCTGCTTGCTGACAGAAAATGCCTGGTTACATGATATTTCCATAAAAACCATGAAAATTCTGTGCTGGAAAACAGGATGAGAAGGCATGGTGGAAAACACAACATTTTAAACAGTCACTAAACATAATTGATAACAAAGGGGAAAAATGAAGATAAGAAGGAGAAGACAGTAGCAATTCCAACCCACCTATGACATTTAAGGTTCTAGACTGGAATTTCAATAATAAACAGTAATTTCTCAGTTGTGGCAAACCAATGCAACAGATAGCAAACTGTTAAGTATATAGTGTTTTCATCTTATTTCTGACCATGAAAACAGTATGCACTTTTGTGTTGTGTAGAATTCATTGGAGGATCAGGGTCTCCTTTCATAAAGTGACTGAGGTCACAAACTTCTCCAAGCAGGCATCTAGGATTCCAGGAAAAAAGGGAATGGAAGAAGCACAAAAGCAAGAGAGAACTTCCCTCTTTCTTAGATGAGAAAACGCTAAGAAATGTATGTATGGTGATAATGGAAAAATATTCATAACTTTCTTTTATTATTCTCTGATGCATTTCTCAAAGCAAAACTATTCTCTTCTTCAGAAAGGTTACACTAACTACTCTAGGTTATCCATCTTGTATGCTACAGACACATTTCTCAGGAAAATAAAAACTCAAGAAATACACTAACAGTCTACTACTGCACAACCCAACAGATATATTGTGCTGGGGGGAATCTATCAATGACCCCATTTTCTTTCTTTCACTGCTACCTAGCATGAATACCTAACTTCCCCAAGAAAAAAAATGACTCCTACGTAGATTATTAAAGTTTTTTAAGGCACTTGCCCTGGTAAGACAAATTGCCAAAACTTAATACAATCACAGCTTCTGAATTTACACTGAATTTGGCTAGTATTTTAGAAACAAGCGTCAGTTTTATTTGTTTTGAAAGATGAAAGATTAATTAGAAGAGCTATGGGACAGCAAATCTCCCTTCCTACTTATCTTTCTGTAATGATCCATACACTGCTTTGGTTTTTTCCTTTCAACTGGATATTTCTCAGCAACACTCAGAATGCACAAACTTGTATCTGGTCATAAAGTTTTATTAGAATTCTGTTGAAATAACAGAATTGCAAATAAATTATGCTAAATAATGAGGAAGTTAAATGATTCTACACTGAGCCACTGACTTCTTGGCAGCTATTTGTTTAAGTGCCTGAAGGAGTAATTGTATTGCCTCTGGAAGTTTAGTTTAAAGCAACCAGAACCCTAAGCCGTAAAATTTTAAGCAAATAGCAAGAACTACATGCAAACTCTCAGGGAAAGGGTTATGAGTAAAACTTCTGATCCATTAAAGAATGCAATAACCATGTTTTAAACATAGTTAAAAGACTTCCAAAACTAGCAATTACAGCAACAATTTTGTTCTTTTAGGTTGTCCTCATCTCCCTGCTCCAGACACTGAGTTTTGGGTGCAATTTTTCTCTAAAAATTAAGATAATTTTAAGATGTGACAACCAACATTCTGCAACAGGGACACACTATGTAGATATCCAGAAACAAAAATGCATGTGAGCAGGCAAAAAGTTTTTCAGGGGAATCATAAAATGCAATTATCATTGTTTTACCACTTTAACTCATAGAGCCAAGTGGCCTGGGAGAATACCTAATGGAAAACAGCCCTCACAACAATAAATTAACAATTATGGAAAGCAGACAATGCATTTTCAGCTTACTTTTAAGTATGAGAAGTCCAGTCACAAATCCATTTTAGGACTCAATATGGAGGAATAAACAGAAAGGAGAACAACCTCAAGTCTCTGTACACTGACCAGTTTCAGTCTCAGGTGAACACAAAAGCAAGAGCCATATATTCTATAGTTCAGGTATTTCACAGTGAAATGTGTAGACAAAAGCAGAATTTCACAATTTAAAGACTGAGCTTTTTAATATTAAGAAATGCTTGCTTTTTAACCAGATCTCTGAATTAATATCTTTATTCTTTTGCAAATATATTTTTGTAGCAGATAAATAACATCAGTTGAAAATAAATTCCTACCTGTTTCCTCTTTTCAGGTGGAAGTGATGGATCCCCATCCTATAAATAAACAGATATATTTTATTGCCAGGTTATTTCTGAAATCAGAAACTATATTAATTCTGCAAATCTAATTGTAGAACATGTATTTTAACTAAAATGTTATAAATTTTTTTAAATACTGCTGATTAATACCAGCAATACTAACTTTAGCATAAAAACATTTCTAAAGCTGAAGATTTGTTTACATTTCTAGAACAGCAGTTCATTACAAATTTGTGTCACATTAATTTTCATACTGGTACATTAAGTTGCTGTGGAATAATAATACCACAGTCAATTTTTAAATGGAATTATCACTGAAACGAATTTCCTCAGAGCATGCACTGCGTTTCTCTGTCCTATATAACAAGCACTGCCTCATCACTGCAGAACAAATGAGTAATAATATGATCAGGGCTGTGCAACTGCAGGACTACTGCAAACAAGTACCTAAACATTTTTACAGCAGCCATTATGGACTTCTTTCCAATTTTTTTTGAGGTTCACCTTTGTCCCCCAGTTATACAGTCCTCATAAAGAACAACCTACAATCAGCTCCCGATACTTCTTTTTCAGGGACTGGTGTCGCTCCCGCAGCTGGTTGGCCATCAGTTTGTACTGGTCTCTTTCTTGCTGACAGGTGTCCAGCTCTTTGGAAAGGATGAGCAATGCCTCCTTCTTACTTTCAAGTTTCCTTTTGCACACCAGGTACTGCAGAAGAGAAAAAAAGCACATGTAACAAGCCATTTCTACCCAAGCCAGTACTGAATACAAGAGGCTCAGGTTCTTCTGTGAAAAGCCGGAAGATTGCACAAGATCAAAGTCTGCCACAAGGTGTCTTGACTTATAAAGGACAATCATGGGGAAGGTATCTCAGATAGAAAGCTTGAAATCCATCTGTAAGGCTACATGTTCACCTGACCACTAGAAATATTTATCAGTTTGAGTTTCTCATTCTTTTACTTATGTGCAATAGCAAGAGGAAACTTGCAATTTGCCCAGCAGCCCTAACAAGGCTGCTAGAAGGAAGAAGCATTTGCAAAATCCCTTTTCTACCTGTGTTCACAGTATCCAGCCTCCAGGCAGCAACCACTCAATCCTGCTTCACTTCCCACTGCTGTTCTTCTCCCCACTGCCAGCCTCCCAGCTGGACACTGAAATGGAGCTATGTTATAGCAGAAGGGGTTGCAGGAATGAGAACCAAAACTTGCCTTGACTATGAAACAATTACAGCGTGATGCCCTAACACTACAGATAAAAGAAATTTAATTATGCTGTGATACTACAGGCACATGCTCATTTGAGGCAAAAAAAATGGGAAATAATGCAGGAATGCAAGAACACCTGAAAGGGGAGGGAAGGCAGAGATGAGACTTCCCCTGCGGCCATCACTTATCATGTGAAGGGGTCATGTACTAAGCAAAGCAGAATATACAAATCTTAGCTGTTCTGCATTAGTCTGATCTTCCTCATTGCCTTTCCACATTGAAAGGAAGAGTAACATGTATGTCATCCTCAATGCTACCTGTCAGAACTTTCAGGTAACTTTTTTCACTTAACATGATGTTTGATCAGCAGATTCTTATTACCCATCACTTGTCACTGTCCATGCCAAAGTGTCTATTTCCATTTCTGATGATACTGACATATGACCTGGCTCTACTTTCTGAATGTGGTCTGCAAGAGACCAAATACCATAGCAGTCGTGAAAACAATTTACAGATGCATTATATCCTCTGACAAGAATACTTTGTCATTATGGGCTCTTGCACAAAGCAACAACATCAGCACTTCCATACTGTTCAAGTCAGTGCTGCTGTTTGGGACAAAAATCATTCTTTGTATGTATTGTATGTATTCCTTGCTTGGAATTAACTTTGTTAACCTCAATTTCACATCAATGAGAAAGGAAAAAGTGAGTTTGGTATACTAGTACAGACAACCTTTTCCAAAAATGGTAAATGCTTAGTTGCAAAAAAGTGGGAAGGAAATGAGAAAAGCAATTCCAAGAAGGATTTGAACTCTCAAAAAGGACACTTCCACCTTGGATTAATTTTACTTCTGGCAATACTGAAGTTGAAATCCTGCCATAAATTTTCTGGATTATGATGCCTTGGCATCAACAAAGGCAAGTGTACCTATGTACTTATGTCCTTACTGATACCTTACACAAATGTCAAATCCCCTGATAAAGGACTGAAAGGTATGAGAAGCTAAACTTTAATATTGTCAGTAAGTGGTTATAGTAAACTGCTTCGAACTTGATAAAGTAATGCCTTTCCTTATATTTGTGAAATATTTGTCAATCTCTCTTCTTTATTTCCCTTTTCATCCCGTCTAAGTAGTTCTAAAGCAAGCCTTTGCTAAATTGTTTTTAAATATTAACAATCTGATAGAGTAGTTGCAAACAAAAATGAGTAAAAGCAAACCTCGCAATCACTTAAAAAAACCCCCAACCCAACAGCCAAATCCCTGAACCAAGTAGCCTGTCCTGTTCCTTTACCAGGAAGAATCCCATGAAGAATGAAACTGGCCCATCCAGCCAACACCTGTGTGGAGTGGAGCAGCCTATACCACGCACACAATGGGAGTGGAAAGCAGCCAAACGTGCCTTACACACCCCCAGTCCTGCAGGTGCCTGCAAGCCCTGCCTCAAGTGCTGCTGCATGAAACCGTGTCTGAGAGTCAGGATGGACCAGAGCATGTGGATTACACTGCAAAACCCAGGGCTCACCCAGCAGGAAATGCAGACCTGGCAGCAAACAAATCTTGCTTGTGCCATGAGTCACAGCCCTCTACAAAAGACACACTCAGCATACGAGAAGGCTTCACCTTTTACAGCAGCACTGGCAGGGGCTGGGGAATTCTCCATTACCTGTTAGCCTGAGGATAATGAATCATAAACAGATTGTGGGGACAGTAATGTTCAGGGTCTGAATGAAAAGGAATAAAGATGGCCTCCCTGTTTAAAATCTGTTTTAACTGGATGAACTATATACTGACGCATTGGCATCTCTCCTCAATGTACTGTTTGGAATTTACAACAAAAATGACCACATAAAAGATTTTTTTGAAGTAACTTTTGCCTTTTACACATATTGAATTTCTCAAATAAATAGAAAAAATCAGTTATAACAATTTGCTTCCATGGGCTTATGGTACAAGAAACAATAAAGCCAGAGCATTTCTGTAGAATCTGATTATTCAACAGGGCTATGTTTGCAGTTGCCATTACCATTACTGAAGGAAAACCAAATTTCACAAAGACGGACCTCAAAGAGGTTATTCAATATATTTATTTCTGAATGTTAAAAAACAGTGTAGCAATAATAGCCATAAAATGACCTAACAGCTGTATACCAGAAATGGTTCTAGTCAGGGAAATAACGGAGTCCCATCAGCAGTTTCCCTTATATAGACAAATAAATGCAACAAAATTGGTATGCTGTCAAAAAGAACACAGGAGAGTGACAAGTTGTTTTGGAAAAATGAAAGCAATAAGGCAAATTTTCTCAAAAAGTCTGAAAAAAAGTATTCAGTAGAGGCTTTTGGCATTTACTCATGCAGAGACTTCTTCCCCTGCAACTGAAGGAAAGCCCACATCTCAGGTGTTGTTTATCAGTGAGACAAAGAAGTGAATTCTGTTATGCACCATACTTACTATGAAATATTCTTACTGTATTTTGTTTCTTTTTAATTATTGGTAGAAAATAATCTATGAATTCAAAAAACCAAGTTAAATGAGAACCAGCTGCTATACATTCAATCTAAAAGTTACAATGTACAACTTTTCATATCTGTCTAGTGGCTTTTATCTACCAATGTGCTGTTATCTGCAATAAAGTAAATTATAATTGCTACAAGGAAGAACATAATAATTAAAGGGATATATATGACATCCTACATTACTGTCTGAACTGCTTTACAGCCAGATGACTACTTTAGTGAAATTGAGTAAAAAGAGACTGACATTACAGGAGAGTGTAACTGCTGCAAGGTGACCCTCTACATCGAACACTTACTATTTGTCCATGGCTATTTTTAGTCACAAATCTGGGTAGATCTCATTAATGACGCTGTAGACATGGTCTAATAATCTGATGAAGCTGGGACACGGTCAAGGTTTTAGACTTTCTTTTTTTAAACCAACAAACACATTGAATTGCTATCAGACTTTTAAAAAAAAATTGTACAAATTACTGGCCTATATTTTGGTATTTAATGACAATTAATGTCATGGAAAACATCTAATTTTCTGAGAGTAGAAGCAGAGATACTATCTCTAGCCTATGCTTTGGAATCAGTGTGGATCATATTCTGTCTTCTCTTGACACTTGAGGGCCTTGGGTCCTCAAGGCTACAACATTACATTGGGCCTTGAAACCTACAATCTACCATGCTCTCTGAGAAAGTCTACTCACCATCTTTAACAAGAGATCCAACTGCTACCAAACTGCCCTAAGTTTTATCAAATTTCTCCTGACTGTAGTCTTGGAGAAAATTCTGTTGTAGAAACCGAAGGGTCCCAAAATGCACTGCAATTTCACTGTTTGGGATGTTTGTTGACTGTGTTTCTGTATGTTGCTCCCCTTGACTTCAGATTAAACTGTTAACTTATCTGAAAGAGACAAGCACTCAGACCTAGAGAAATTACTGGCCATTTGATTGCCATTCACTTCCTGATGCAATTTATCTCTGATAAAACCTGAAATAATGCAGTGACCTTGGTTTTATCCCATCGTATCAACTCTGCTTTTCCTGCAGCCCAGCTCTAGCTTGCCTGGCTGCCTCCCGGCTGCTGAAACACAAAGCAGGCTGGTATCATTCCCTGATGGCACAAGTGATACAAGCAGCTCCTCAGAACACCACGTCTTGTCTTGATGGCAATGCTACCCCACATCATCTTCACCAGCCATTCAGGAATACCACAATTTGGCAGTTAACACTACTGTGTGATGTGGCCCAGCCCTCAGAAGTTTTGTATGCTGTGCATCAAACATTATTAATTTCTCTGTTAGTTTCACAACATCCCTGCAGGTCTCTTAGTCCAACCTGAAACATGGAGACATGAAAAGCAAACACTTGTTTTGTTGCCCAAAAGTCCAGCATGCAGGTCTTCACAGCACCCTCCCACAGCTCCAGAGAATTTTGGAGCACAGTAAATCACAATGCCAGCTCTTTTAGTATTTTCATTTCATTTTCCAAATGTCAAAGGCATTACAATGCCAACCCAACCAAGCAGAGAGCTTAGAGTATCTGCTCCACTTTGTTCTTCCCTACAGCCCCGGTGTTTGTGCACATTAAGTAAAGCTGTTAAACTAGTGGCACCAAAACCTCATCGAGGTTTGGCAAATTACATTTCATGCTTTGTTTGAGAAGGAAACATGACAGAATGTTACAGAGAGAATACAAACATGAAAGTCTCACCAGTTTTCCTTCCTCTTCTCTCTTGCCCACATAAAAAATTGTGGAACCAATGGGAAAGGTGTGCTCTGCCAATTACAAGCAGGCTAGGTACCTGCTCAACAGTTTGGTAAATCCAAAATTACTAGGCAAGGGAGCTCAAGAGAGAAGCATATCAACTCCCTCTGTGCTGCTGAAGACCATACACAGTCAATAACCAAGAAACAGCCTCTTGTGAATGAAAAAAATTAAACACAAAGTACATCTCTGCAAACTAGCTGTAGGAGGCACAATCACATGTGAGTAGCTGTAAACAGCATACACTAAACATTCTAACATGTGGGAGGTGACAGTGAAAGAGAAGCACTTTGACATTGGATTTAATTCTAGTGCTGTCTGCTGCCATGGGCAGGGACACCTCCAACTAGTCCAGGTTGCTCAGACTCCCATCCAAACTGGCCTTGAACAACTCCAGGGATGGGGAATGGACTGTACTCTTGGGATAGTAACTTGATATTTATGAAGATCTGGTTTATGGAGGACTTGGGCCACCAGCAAGAAAGTTCCTGCTACAGCTCAGTCTCTTGCATCAAACCAGCAGTTATTGATCAAGTCTTCACCCTACAGCTTTACACCAGCTTTTAAATACTCTAAATGTGGGTCACTGAGTGACATAAATGTTAGATGAAAACCAAGAGCCCAAAAAGAAAAATCACATGGTAACTCAACAGAGTAATTAATATTTCATCTATGTATATATTTTATATATATATCTCCATACATCCATCACCAATACATGAAATAAGCTAGAGAACAGGTAAAAGGTGGATTCTGGCTCCTGAAGTGAGTTCTTCTGCATCCAGTTTGGGAGATTACCAATGGAAAGAATGACTCTTTTATGCTCCTTCAGTGTTTGCTAAGTTGGCTTTGTCCCAGTATTCCTACCCACGTCATCCTATCCAGTTAGTTTAAAGAATGCTCAAGGTACACGTGGTGCAAAGATTGTTCAGGGTACCAGGTGCACACTAGGCCTGAAATACATGTGGCTGTAAATTAAGTGGAAAAATACATAAATATGGAGGCAAAAGAACAAGCAAGAAGTTTGTGGTGAGCATAATAAAACTAGAGAAATATATGTGAAAAGGAAGAGAGCAAAAGGCACTGAAATGGAACTATAGTCAAAAGGAAAAAGAAGGATAAATACAGAAAAATACTAAAACAGACAAAAAATTTTCTTTTGTAATGAAAAATGAAAAGACAGCCTACAAAAATAAATGCTGTGTGTACAAGTGTTTGTGCATAAGGACCAAACATGCATCCTTACCACTCTTCTTAACCCCTGTAGCACTACAGTTTTAAGAGTTACAGGTGCTTTGACAAGTATTCCAATTATTCCTACCTTTCAAACCTGGAAGATTTGGCTTATGCAAATGAAAATGTATGTGACCACAGGTCTGAATCCATCAGCTTCTGGTCTTTCACACCAAGATTTTTAACCCCATCTTATGTTTTAAATGTCTACCATCTGCAATGGGAGAGTGTTTGTTTAGAGCTATTATGTCTTTTCTTGCCTGTGTTACCTTGTACTTTGTAAGCATTTCAAGATTTTTATGAAATGCACAGGGGGAAAAATTACCCAGCAGACACTGAAGCTAGGAGGCCTTGAGAAAATCTGTACCACTGGGAGATACGGTAAATTCAAAAACTTATCACAAGTGACTTCAGAAGTCAGAGCCACTTTCTCACAGACCTATTAGGATTTGGAGTTAATGGGTAAAACACATGGAGTGAATTACAACAGCCAAAGAAAGAGGAAGGAAAAGGAAGAAAACCTGTATCTTGACATCACCCAGAACAACAGGCTGTAAGCCTGCTGTGGAAACAGACAGAAAGGAAGGAAAGGTGGAATATAAGTCACTATGCTCTAATTCTTTCTGGAAAAAACAAATTATATGTATTTTTAAGTATCTACAAGAATGCAGCTTAGCACAGTCAATAAAATTTACTACAATCAAGAAGCCCCTAAACTGAAGTAGGTGTTCAATTTTAGGATAGAGTTTTTAGGTTTAACTACATAAAAAGTAAAGAAAGTTCCAAAATAATTCTAAATGACATTTTAAAGCAGGGAACAGCAACATTTCCTCTGAAGACACCTCATGATTTGCCTCCCATCTGAAATCACCCCCACCCCAAATAAAACTCCATTTGATAAATGAGATGTCAGATTCAGCACTGCACAACCAGAATACTACTAAAAGTGCACTTTTCACTTTCTCCTGGATCATTTTGTGTTCTTGGAAGTCCTGTATTCACAGACAGTCTCCATTTCTGGATGTACTGTGCTAGCACAGATCTGGGTCCATACAAACTCCCACTGAAAGCACCAAGAGCAGTGACAGGTTCATCACCCTAAACTCAAATATTTCTCTTTTTGACAGGTCAGGGCTTTAGGCTTACACTCAGTTAACATAATGGAGGGAAAGCCCTCTTGAAAACAAGGGAATTCACCTGTGTGCATCATACTGTAGGACAGTAGACTCAGTCAGGTTTACTCAGGCCAATGCCATTTGCACAGAAGTTTTATCTGCTAGCTGTAAGTACAAAATTACTGGTTTTGCAGTAATGCAATGTAAAAATCGGCATGCCAGCCTGCTTCATGAGTTTGGCTAATAAACAGATGTCTTCAATAATACTCCTTTAAATGATACTGACCTCAAGGTGCTTTGAGTTTGCTAACTTACCCTACATACGTTATGTGTACCTATAAAAGCTGTGGATGGTTTAATGGGGGTGCAGTGGACAATAAAGTTTCTTTTCATGTAACTGGAAAATCCTCCACCTGTTGAGGCTCATGGACATGGTGCTATTATATTCTTTTCTCCCAGAGTATAAATGTCACCATGGGTCTCACAACCCCTTCATACGCGATTGAAGTGAAGTAAGCACACAAGGCACAGGGGCAGCCCGGTCACCCAGGCCGGTGCCGCAACTGGGCTGGGCTGCGCTGCTCCTCCGGGCCCGAGGCCTCGGCCGTCCCTGCAGCTCAGGGAATCCTCGGCGCTTCCAAAGCAGCCACGGCTACAGCAGCAGCGCCCTGAAGCCGCTCTCCGCAGCCCCAGCACGTTAACACACGGAGCGGCTCACAGGCCCTTCCTGCGGCGCTCCGCAGCAGCGCCGGGCCGCGGCGGCAGCCCGAGCAGGGCCGGCACCAGACGTGGCCACAGGGCGCAGCCGTGCCCGGCACAGCTCGGCGTCCCCTGCCCGCTGCCGCAGCCGCCCAAGGGCCGGGTCCCCTGCCGGCGGCTGTGCCCCTGGCCCCGGCACTTCCTCGAGGCGCGGGGAGCAGCCAGGCCCGCCCGCCGCTCCTCCTCGCTGCCCGGCGCCCCGGCCCGCGGCCCCCCCGCCGCCTCACCTCGCTCAGCAGCCCCTGCCAGTCGCTCTCGCTGCGGTGGGAGCCCATGGCTCCAGCGGGCCGCGGCGCCGGCGAGCGGCTCCTCCCGGCCCGGCCTTCACCGAGCAAGCCGCGGGAGAGGCGGGGACTGCGGCCACCTCTGCCGGCCCGCCCTGCCCCCCGAGCGCCGCCGGGACGGCACGGCCGAGCTGCCGGCGGGGCCGGGCCGCGGGGCAGAGCGACGGGGCCCGGGCGGCACCTGCCGAGGGCTCTGCGGGAGCGTCTGGGGTGCTGTCCCACAGAAGGGTCCTCCTCGCCTTACGTGCGCCTCCTGCATGACAGCTCGGCACTGCTGCCATCCCAGGCCCTGGACAGCCAGCCTTCTGTGAGAACTGGTCCATGAGGGAAGCGGCAGCAGGGAGGTTTTAGTATTACATGTGTGTAACAGAATTATGTAAGCACCTGTGTTGGGTGTGTATTGTAAACCACAGCGGGAGGACAAGGCAACCACTTTTTCAAAACATGATAGTAGAACACTGCCCACTTTGAGCACAGATCTCTGCTGCTGCTCAGTTCACGGAGGTGTAGATAACCTCATGACCCAGGACTTGATCTGGCTCCTTTATTTCCCGGTTAGCACAGACGCTCCTCCATCACCGGAACCCAAGCACGGCGCGCACACAGCGCTGCTGGGAGATGCAAAGCTATGTTTCATGTCGGGTACAAAGAGGTGGCGTGTGTATTTGTGAATGCGAAATGTGTGGGCCCCAACAATGGGAGAGCTGTGAATTCTAATAATAACTGAGGAAAATAAAGCATGGAAAAAGGCCTTTGAACCTATCTTTTGTTTGCAATTAACCCTAGTTGATTTAGGAGCACTGGAATTAAGGTGTTAAAGATGTTGCTTTTTGCTTGCATTTAATCCATAAAAAGCTCTGCAATAATAACCTTTTGAAGTATAATTTTAGAATATTACTTGTATACTTGAAACTATAGCTTTGGAATATATATAAAGGAAATGTGCTTATCTCACACCTTATTGAAGCAGTGAAAAACAGCTTGAGAAAGGAAGATGAACATCACCTTAAGGATTTATGATTTTGACCAAAGGGAAGCTAGACATCACTGTAATGAGATTTATAGTCTCTGCAATTAAAAGATGGACACACATCTGGGGAGCTGGACCCCACCAGATGGGATTCGTCTTTCTTCTTTTGGAAACTGGACCGCCACCATCTGGGGATACTCCTTTGAGATACATCCTGAGAAATTAAAATCACAACAGTGTATGGAATTATGATGTAATAATTTGGAATAAAAATTGCTGATGAGTAAAAGATTGGAAATAGAAACTGCTGAAAAAAACTGATGGGTACCCCTATAAATACCTGTAACCATCAATTATCAGTGTGCAGTTGGAGGGAAAACTTCCCCCACTGTACCCAGCGCTGTATTGCTCATACTTTACCATATTAAATAATAAATTGATTTCTGCTTGAATATGGGCCTAGTCAAGCTGCTTATTTATAACACTGCTCACCCTTCCTGGTGCCTCTGCTCCAGCCGTGCCCTCCGCAGCTCCCACGGGTACAACATCCCCACAGACCACATCAGGTGCAATCATTATCGTGCTCCTAACACAGCAAGTATCCCCAGGACTTACATTTTCCAGGCACAGTCCAAGTGTAATTGCATGGAGAATTCAAGCAGTTTAACCCACAAGTACTCTTTGTTTTAAATAACACCACAAACAGCACAAGACAACATGATAAAATATGGATGCCTTGTTCCTTACCACAATTTACCCATTGTTAAGATTTGTTTGTGGTTTGGTGTCTAGGCACAATGTCCTTCTGTTCTCTAAAATGGCTTGGAGAGACCCATTTGACAACTTCTCATCCCTTTGAGCATGTGATGCCTTGGCCTTGCCACTGAGAACGTTTCTGTTCCAGGTGCTTAATTAATGGCTTATATAGAAAGAAACATAGGCCATATTGAAATCCAACAGGAAATATCTTTGAATGGAAGACCATAAATTTTAATAAATGCCTGTGGTTATCTGTTGTCATTATATTGCAAGGGTTCCATATTGCCAGAGTTTTGTACCTCCTTGATGTTTCTCACAGGCAGGTTTCTCACAGGCAGCTCCTCTAGCACTGCCACATCCTTGTCCTCACAGCAGCCACTGACTCCAGTTCCCCTCAAACAACCAATCCACTCTTTTATAACACTCTGCTAATTGGCTACAGCTGTGGCCTGGTAAAGTCAGGCCTGCTCCTAGTCCTTAATAATTGGCTCAGCTGCAACTCTTTAGGGTCTAAGATTACTTTCTATACTACCTTTATTTACTTATGTTCTATCCCCCTACAGTTATCTCCATATTAAAAAGGAAAAAAAAGTCCAGGAGAGCAGCTTGCTTTAATATGGAACCTTTGCAAAGTCCATACATTTCACCTGCAAATTATTAACATAGATATTTTTTCCAAATTATGAACCATTTTCTCCTATATTAGCTGCTCCTCATCTGTAGGCATTCTGTAACTTTAATGCTGTAGAGGGTACATTGGTCTTTGCTGTTTGTCTATATTTTTCTGTGGTTTATGTTGTCATGTGTGCGATATATTCCAATCCTGCATCTCCTTGCGGGCTTCTCAGCAAACTGTTTCTGAAAACAGCCCCTTATTTGCACAGGTAAATAGCAAATAATGAAAATTAAATTAAGAAGAACTATAATTTAAACCACTGCTTAAAAGAATTGTTAATTAATTATATTAGAAACTCAAATATTTTCTTAGTGTTGTTAATAGTTAAAGTTATACAACTGCTAGTGCAGATGGACGAAATAGAATATTTTTCCCAGTTCTGCTTCTTATTTACAGAATTTCTCTCCTTTGTTTTCTTGGTTGTGTAGCATGGTGGACTCAGAATAGTCTTGCAGAAAGAGCACTGCTTTAAGAAAGATAACCCCTTCAAAAGTCCTCATTTTTGAGGGATGTCACTCATTTTAATCCCAAATATGCTCACACTCCTCACAAACACAAGGTTTTAATTTTATTGATGACAAATATTCAAATGAGAAGTAAATATTCAAGAAAGGTTATTAAAACAAAAGGAACTCTCAATGTTTTCAGCTCTTATGATTTTATCAAAAGGCTGATGAGAGCTGGTGTTTTTCAGAATGCCCAAGCTCTTGTATGAGAATAACCGCTTTCTTTTGAAGTAAAAGTAAGATTCAAGGGAATAAATTAAAAATAAGCTGAAATGTGCCTTGAGTACATTTGATAGGATCAGAAAGAAAATAAAAGGACCCAAATATGTATTTTTTTGGTAGTTCCTTTCAGTTCTTGATATCAAGACTTTTGTCAGTTTCTTTTACTTTTCTTTCCTCTGTGCCTTACTTACCCATAGTTAGTGCAAAACCCCAGCATAAGTCTCAGTTGGAAGCAGGCTATTTCTGCAGCCTCTAGGCAGGAACAGATTGAGCTAGGTGTCCTGTTGTAACTCAGGCAACCAAGTTAGGAAGATGACAGAAAAGAAATACTATCACCCTAGTTTATAAACAGGAAACTGAAGAGAGTAGTGATTGCTTTGCCTAGGAAAACTGAAGTTTCAAACAAAACCAGTAAGCAAAATTGCAGGGTACTAGTTTGCTGTTTTAATTGCAAAACTAATGGGGTGTCTTGTTTCTTTTCCTGCCTGCTGCAGTAACTGCTTTTGCACCATTGCCTTGCTGGTATTAGAAGAACACAGTGAATGCCTGAAACAAAAAATCATCTCTCAACCTTCCTCTTCAGCTACCATCCCGTTGTCTTAGTCTCTAGATCTGTTATCTTCTCTGCTTTCTTCCTCTATACATTCACTAGATAAACTTATCTGCTTCTAGCGTTTCATCTTCCTTCTCTGCAATTCTGCTTTGTGATCAATCTTTCCCTTAGTATCTTGATTTCATCTGTCTTTTCACCAGATTACCCTCCACTTCTCTAAGCATTTTCTACATTTCATTAAGAAAGCTCCAAACTTTCTGAAAAACTTTTTTTGGCCTGGACAAATTACACATTCAGAATCAGATCTAAGTGATGCAAGTACTCAGGTAAACACATGTAAGAGATTTAAACAACAGTTTTCATTTGTAGGAGACTTAATCAACATTCCTAAAACACAGATTTCAGAAATCAGCATCTTTGTTATAAATTAAGAAAGAAAATAGCCTGGGTTGGTATCCATGGGTAAGCAAATGAAGGGATTGCTTCAAATTTTGCAGCCTCTTTTTGTCAACATTTGTCTACTGCACTAACTCCATCATTATATCTATGTCCACTATAAGGAAATACATGAGTAAAAACCCAGTGTAAATCCTTAAGATCTGGACAGGCTACATAATTGAAATGTAATGAAAACATGTAGTGCTTGTCTCATGAAGGATGATTCAATCTGACTCTCCATGGATGTTTCAGGGTTCCATTTAATCAGGGTTTAAATACCTCTGAATGAGAATATAACCTATCAAAGATAAAACATTCATTTTAGTACTCTTGCTAATTTATACTGGCATTCTTTTTCATGTTCTTGCTAATCTGATGATAACCACATGTTAAAAATTTCATGCACACATTTTAGAGGAAATATACTGTGTTTGCTTAGCTTTTGTCCATTCCCACATTTGTTTTCTTTCCTTTACTTTTGCCTTTCCTTTTTTCAGAGGCTGCTCTTTGTCCATTTATATTCCAGCTGCACCTTCTCAATTTTCTCAGGTTCATTGCTGGTTTCACTCTCCTGTATCAGCTCTTCTACTTCACCATGCATGATCTGTCAGCAGGACAATATGATCTGCAGATCAGAAGCAGTTTAGCAGTTATTAATTTGTGTTGAATCCTTTTATGGCCAGTCAAGTCCGTGAAGGACACATCTTAGGCAAACAACAAAGATCACTAAAATGATGGTGTTTCTCTTTTCCTTTTCAGTGGTTTCAGACCTTCAATATATTGCTCTCTTTTGTGAATTAAATGCTTCCTGTAGCATTAAAATTGGAGGCTGTCTTTATTATTTTTTGCTTATTTTAAGCTATCTTATGACTGTTGGTGCAACTGAATACAGGGATTCAGAGTAGAGTGTCTCACTCTTCTAGAGAGAGAGTGGAGAAAAGAGAATTTTGGGGAAAAGACAGCAACAGACAATGATCTGCACAAACCAACTCTAGGATGAAACTTGGTGTTGAGGTCTGGCCAAAGAAGTGGGGAAAACCAAGGCAAAGCAGCAGGTAAGAGCAGGGAGTGCAGGTAGGGGGCAGGATGCTCATGGAAAGAATTGAGGGGAAGTTGTAAGGGTGGGGCAGAGGAGAGACTGCAAATTTGGAAACAAAATTACTTTGGAAATGAACAAATGCAAGAGAACTGTCCTAACTTGTAGATTTTCTGAATGACCGAAAATCTTAAGTCAAGAGTGTTCTGTTGTAGAGATTTTCTAGTAGTAATATTTTATATGTAAGTTCATATGCAAGTGCTTTGAATAATTTTGTTTTAAAGCCCGGTGACATTGCAGTGTCTAGCTCTTAGGCACACTTCTGTCTAGAGAAGCCTTTGGCCTTCAAATACCAAAGTCTTCATTGGAAAACAGCTGATTAGGTTCTTCCTAGCTTACCTAGAGTGGAAATGCTCAAAAAAATGGGTTGGATGGTGGGCACAGGTGTTAAAGCAGGTAACCAGCCCCTAAAAATTGCTAGCAAACACTCATTACATGGAACTGGTCAGTTGAAACACTCTCTTTTTGTGGACATACTTAGCCTGGCACCAAGTCTTCAGTGGAGTCCCCCAGGAGCACCAGGCTGTGGATGAGGCTCTGCTCTGGGTGGCATCAAACCCAACTTGGACAAGAAGGCTCTAAGTTCTCTAAAAGCATCTATAGAATTAATAGGTTTGATCCAGGCTGTATTGGAAAAGTTTGGCACTGTAATCTGTCCTAGTAATAACAAATTACCAATACAGGGTTTAATAACAAGTTATGTTCACCAGCAGAATTTGTGGCTCTTGCCACACCATAAGAATAAGGAAAACTCAGTAGGAACTATAAGACAGTGGTAAAGAAAACAAATACAACATCTCAGAGCCTGTTTTAAGGCTTGTCATTACAGTTGAATAGAGTTAGTGTAAATGAATTCTGCTTTCCCAGAGGCATCCAATTCCTCCTGTCAAGACAGTCTCTCAAGAGAGACTTGAAAGTCTCTCACTGCCTTCCTGAATTATTATTATTTTCCTTAAAATTTTCTTGCTATTGATGTAACTAAAAATTGCATATAAGATCAGAGAAGATATTTTGTCAAGTGACTCAGACAGGCACAACTGATGGATGCTGAGCAAACATGTACTGCATTTTATTTTCCTCTCAATGCACTAGAAAAATATAAAAAACAGTTCATTTTACTAAAAAATCAGGTGGTAAATTCATGCTACTTTCTGCTACTACGAAACTGGAGAGTGACCCAGTACTGCCATCAAATCTGACATACGAGTGATTTTTCAGACCTGTAGGTTCAATTTTCAACTGGTGGGGTATGGCAAATCTCTGAAAGCTGTCAGACCATTGTAGTGATTTTTATTGCTGTGACCATGCCAGACTCTTCAGCACAAGGACTGCCACTTTACATACGTGGTCAGTACTCAGCAGACTGTAAGCAAAGAACAAGATGGGCCACAAAGTACAGCCAGCTTGATCCTGTCCTTTCTAGTCAATTTAGAGAGAATAAAGAAAGAAAGCCCACTGGCAAAGTGCAAAAAATGGAATTGAAACAAAACTTACTAAGAATATCATAGCAAAATCATTTTTCATTTGAAAATGTCTGTCTGGAAAAAAACCCAAAATTTCTCAGCTATGGTGTGAAATTTTTCTGGGTTCCCGAGGAAATTTCCCATCAAACCCCTGACTGGATGCTTTTGAGTGACAATGGCACTGAGCTAAGTTCACCTGGTTTACGTTCAAATTACACAGACTTTTGGGACTTCAGCCTCAGCCTTTTTAAGTGAAGTTTGGTGAGTATTCTCTTACCTCCCTAGAAACTCATCTAGTTAGTAAAAGCAGTTGAATCAAGAAGCTGAAGCCTTATTTCTCATCCCAGAAAAGACTGTAGTAGAAAGGATATAACTTTCCTCTCTTCACATAAATACTTAGTTATAAAAGTACAACAGATTTAACAAGTAATTAAGGGGTCTGTTTATATACTCCAGTTTTAAATCAAATAGAAAGAAAGAGAACCTCCTAATTACCACAAGAACCATTTCAGTAGGTGCTGGTCTAGAGTGACTGCTTCTTTTCTTTGCCCCTGCTGCTCTTTCATATGGGGAGAAAAGAGTATTTTCTGCACATTTTCCTTTGTGAATTCTAATTGTTAAATGTCATATAAGTGCTCTTATACCTAGTACTACCCGTGGCTAAGGAGCATTTTGCAAGTATATGCTTCCCCTTTGACTGCCCTGGACAAGATGTAGACATATAAAAGTTGTAGCACGACTCCAGAATTTCACTTGACTTATCCATTTAACTGATTAGATTACGAGCTTACTAAGTTATCATTCCAGTGAAAATAGACCTATAAATTTAATTTGTTTATTACTGCTTCATCTACCTTTGAATTTCATACCCTTTTGTTGACATCTTATTGCAAAAGTCCCATACCTTCTTGGTGATTTCTCATGGGCCTCTCCTCACAGCACTGACTCCTTCTTCACAGTACAGACAACAAACTCCAACCCTCTCCTCACCCAGCTAACCCACTCTTCTGTAGCACTCATTGGACACAGCTGTGGCCTATTAAGGGCAGGCCTGTTCCTAATCTTTGGTGATTAGTACAGCTGCAACTCCTCAGGTGTGAGACTGCCTTCTGCACTATCTTTATTTTCTTGCATTCTATCCCTCCACACCTTTTTTTTCCTTTTTGTTCTTGGTTTGTTACTGTTTATTTTAACTTTCACTGAGAATGGTTTTTTTTTCCTCATGCTTGTTGGTAACTGAATCAATTTAAAATATAATCTCCTACTCCTAGTGAGAGGTGATGTGTGGATGCTATGTTTACTTATTCACTCTGACAAGTCGTGGAGGCATCAAACAGTTGGTACCAAGAGGAACTCCATAAAACTAAATAAGGTAGTGGCTGAGGGCTCTGACTTGTATTCAGCAGTAGGCAGAATTCACAAGCTGAAATGTCTCTCCCTGGCCCTTGCCTTGTTCTCCAGAGGCAACTTGTAGAGAGAAATAAAAATTGTGAAACATCTTCTGAATCAGAATTTAAGCCAAACATACTGAAATGAATGATAAAAAGGGATTTCAATCAATTTGTACATGTCATGCATATCTCTGGTACTTTCTTTAGCCAACTGGTTTACATCTACTGTCTTTTAAAAGTGAGATTCCTGAAACCTGCCAGCAGAGCCCAAGAAGTAGTTTTGTGGGTGTGTACTAGTAATTTGGTGTGGTATCCAAAAATAAGGAGACAAAGACACTGAGATCTCAGCAGAATAGGTCAAACTCTACATGCTTTTGCCAAAAATATTTCCTGCATTAAGAGTTTCCTGCGTGAAGTTTTGGCACAGACCTCAAGGTTTAAATCAATATTCACATTAAGTAGATGTATCTTTGTTTTTTGAAATACATTTGAAGGGTGGAATAAATAAAATTAATTAACGCTTTCATTGTTGGAGGTGTGGTCCAAAAGCATCAAACTGTTCAAGCAACTTCAAGGCTAGAAGCTAAGTTCCGTGGTGGAACTTTAAATGCTGTGAGGTGCCTAATGCCCCTCAAAACTTTAAGATGTGTAGCCTTTCTCCTTTAAAAGAAGCAATAACATAGCATCTAACAGAGTGTATTGAGTTATATGGTCCCTCATTTCACGTTTGAGCCAATCTGTGTACACAGAGAATGAGTCTTTATTGGAATATTGCTATTTTAGGGCCCTCCTTTAAGCTTGCTGTTCTCAGTCATATTTGTACTCAATTCTAGACTGTTCCTCAGTCTATTCGTAAAACAAGGAGAAAAAAATCCACTCAGTAAGAACAAATCAAAGACTGTTGTTAAGGTACTTGCCTGGACATTTTGCTTATGGAGAGTGAGCTCTGTACTTTCAATTCTGCATTGTGCATGGGTTTTACTAACAGCACAATGTCATTTTTTTCAACTTTAGTGGTTGGGTAGATTCTGACACACCAGGAAAATGTATCTGTTTCAATTTGGTATTTAACAAGGTGCACAGATGGTGTTAAAAAGCAGGTAGAAGTGGTTAATCACCTGTGAATTTTAGGCATTTTTCTGCTGTCCGTAGAGGACTTGAGAAGTGCATTTACTGCAAGGGTTTCTCCACCATGATTTGCATTTTCACGGTTGTTTTCAATCAATCAGCCCAGAGTGGTTTGCAAGTCTCGTCATTCCAAGGCAGTGCAGACCTGCCCATGCCCAACAAAGCACAACAAATGATTTGGGACCTGAATCGTGTGGTACTCGGCATTCGTGTTCAGGCAAATCCAGACCTCATCGCACCCTGAATTGTTTCATTTTACTGACACCATCTGTTTCTTGAGCCTCAACCAATTTGTATTCCATTTCAAAAGTTGTCCCCTATGCTCTGCTGTCTGACCTTGTAAATTGATCTCCTGTACAGTCTGTAACAAATACTTTCCTGAAATCTGGATGAATTATGTCAACGATTTCATCTTTATCAATTCAGCAGTGCTTTGAAATGACCCTAATACATTTGTCATACATGATCCTCTTTTAGCAGAACCAGGCAGCTTTCCCTTTACTAAATCACATTCCTAAATGAATTGTAATCTGCCTTATAAATGTTTCCATTATCTTGCTCACTACTACAGTCAGTCTTACAAGTCTGTATTTCATTGGGTCTTCCCAGTGTCTCTTTCTGACAGCTACTGAAGACACTAAACAATGAAATGCCTTTCAGGTAAATCTTCAGTGCTCCTTAAAAGAAGAAGAAAAAAATTAAAACCTAGTAAGATGTACTCCTGGTGTTCAATAGTAGTTTTAGAGATTCACTTAAATGAATGGAGAATAAAGGAGGATTTCTTTATTGCTGGCAGTTAGTGGCAGTGATGGATCATGGCATAGACATTCTCAGTATGGCCAAACAATTTCAGTGTATAGAATTTTATATAGCTACAGCTAAAATTCAATGAACTGATTCAGAAGGTTCAGTATAAACTATAACAATAAGTTAAACCCTTAAATCGATTTGGTATTTTAAAAAGATAGGGAGCAGGAGATGTCATCTTCTTTCACAGATCTAACTTTAACTGGAACTGTAAATCCAGCAGAGTATTGGTGGATAAGAGTATATAATGTGTGATTTAAGACCCATCCTGGAAATCAGTGAGGATTTGAGTACACCAACTCTAAAACATTATCAGAGCATTATAAGGGTCCATCCAGAAAGTTAGGAAGATTTTTTTTTTTAAGAATAAAGATAAATTTCATATCTTAAAGAGGCTATTTTTGAAGAGTGCCAGGCAAGATGAGAAAAGAAAATGACTGTGAAAGAAGAAGCAGAGTAGCAGAGGCATAGATAACCACTCATCCTACTATCCTCTCAAGATACGAGCTGAGGATGATTTCTATCAATGACTTCCAAATATAACATTATTCAACTCTCATTATGTTGTCAATCTAATTTGAATGTAAGTTATTCAGAGCACATGGCTGTTTTGCCTTTGTGTTTGTCTGTAAAGCGCTGCTCCCCCAAGCCAGGAAAAAAGAGAATTCTCGGATTAGAGGAGATAACGTCCTCATTGAAAGTCCTGTGTACAAATGCTTGTTTTCTAGTCACCTTTTTGAAACCTACCCCTGCTACACTACACTGAGAAATTCTTCTTCAAAGGAAGAATAATTGCAGCTTATTTTTTACTAACCCAGGAACAGCCTCTCTGCTTTATGAGCAGTGGGAGAAACTCCTGCCAATTTACATTAGATTCGAGGGAAAAAACCACCTGAATCCCAAGGTTTGGCTTTGGTGATGACCTGAAGTTCACAGAACTCTCAATATTGAACAACCTTCATGACTGAGATGAAATCCTGAATTCTCACTGAAGTGAAATAGAGTTTTTTCATTGACCTTAGAAAAGCCAAGGCTTCAATTCTTCTTTTTGAGACAGGAATTATTAAAGTTTTTGCATTCTGTGGCATGGTTACATACTATTGAGTGCTATAGAGATAGCCCACAAGTAATACAGAAAATATTATCCCTAGATCTGCAAGATCTAAGAGAAAAGCCAAAAAAAAAAAAAAAAGAAAGCTTGATATGTGCTGGCAAGTACACCTTCTTTATCTTAACTCTAATTATCTTTATCTTAACTCAAGAGCAATTAAAATCTGAGAACATGCTCTTTACTAGCCTACTGAGTAATTTTCTAGACTTCAGCTTCCCTTTCCCATCCTCTCCCTCTTTACAATGCATCTACTCCAAATCTCTGTGGTTTTTGTTGCACTGTACTTTTGTCCCTCTCTTTGTATTTATTTCTCTTTCTGCTCTTTCACTCTAGATGAGCCATTTTTGTATCTGACTTTATTTTATGTGTCTGCCTGCCTTTGAGCAGGGCCTGACTGAGGAACTAGTTCAAAACTATAAATCTCCAGACTGGAGAGGCTTCCCCTGAATCCCCAGATCCACCACTGGCCAACCCATGGTTCCAATCTCACTCTCAAGCAAGGACTGGGAGCACCACTGTCTCTTGCTTAAGTCTGGCAGTTATTTTTGGGCATGAGCTACACGTGCAGCTGGATCAGACGCCATTGCAGAGCACTTGTGAGGCATTACAGCACATCATACATGAGCCTCCAGTAACACAAGCAGATCAATCCATGGCTCTCAAAGAGAATTCACTCTGCCCCCTGTGAACGTGGGTCAGGCGTATGAGGCAGAACTTAAAAAAATGTCAGCTAAAGCCAGCACAAGCATCACAGACATCTTTTGTGAAAAATCCTTTATTTAGGATTTCTCCCTCTTCTGGAAGGCTGAAGCCCTAGAAAGAGAATGTAAACAATGGTTATCTGCTGCTGTGGAATGCAACAGGTGCACCTGTGATTGGCCCATGTTGCATGTTTACAATTAAGAGCCAATCAGAAGTCAAGCTCTCTGAGACAGAATCAGAGAGAGGTCCTTTGTTTATTTTTTCTTTTTCTATTCTTAGCTTAGCAAGCTTCTAATCTTTTCTCTCTATTCCTTTTAGTATAGTCTTAATGTAATATATATCATAAAATAATAAATCCAGCCTTCTAATCGTAGAGTCAAGATTCTTGTCTATCTCTTCATCCCTGAAAAACCCTTACAAGCCCAGCAACACACAAGAATTGACCAAACAAGATGAATATCCACCATAAAAAGTCAGGGATGTAAAAGGTGTAGGCTTGAGTTAAGCCAAGTGCATTGAACATACATCTGAGAATACAATGGGAACCAGTATTTGAAGACAAATACTGGCTCCACCTAAACAAAACAAAAAACCAAAAAAAACCAAACCAAAACACAAGCAAGGAAATAAAGGAAAATTAAAGGGCTAAAAAGCAAAGGAAGCTGTTACTTGGGGGAAAGCCAGGAGGTGGTTCTTGCCTTCATACACCAGGATGAACATATTGGTGGTGTGTTATGCTCTGGCTATGGGAGCTGGACTGCCCTCTTTTCACAGCAGCAAGAGGGGTGTTCAGGCATGTGAGGCAAAGCGTGGCCAGTCCAAGCACATGGAGCAGGTCAGGCAGAGGTGCTGGTGTGCAGCTGCAGAGTGGCTCAGTGGGGAATCCCTGCTCAGCAAGCAGCACAAAGCATGAAGGACAGGCATGATGCAGAGGAACAGAGAGAATAATGGTGATTTTAATCCTTTAGAGACTAAAACACAGCCAAGCAGAGGCTGACAGGTAAAAGAATCAGCCTCTCAACAACTTACAAAGGGTGCAGAAACAACCTGGACAACACCAAGCTGACCTGAAAGCACATTCCTGTGGCAGAGTCAAAGCACTAGGGCATTAGCTGCCAGCAAGCAAGTCTGAGTGCAGGCACTGAACACCTCCCAAGCAACAGGAGAAAGAATACAGGAAACCTGAAGAGAGGCAGATTCTCAGGAGAATGCTGGACACAAAGCTATTCAGCTCCCAGCTCATGTGGAGTGGTCCTGGCATGGAAGAGCAAGCTGCACACTGTGCAAACTATGCACCGAATCAAGGGCAGGGTTTTGTGAATTTTCAAGGGTCTGATTCATAATTTTTGGGCTCCAAGTGAGCAGCAGTAGTATTATCAGTTCTGTTAAACATTCCCTGCTCAAGGATCCATTCCACATATATCATACTTTTTCTGGATTTTACAAAAACTGAGCTTGGTAGAAAAAGATACAGGAGAAAGCAAATTATGATAAGAAGATGGAAAAACTTCATGAAGTTGAGCAGTCCACAGGACAGCATTTACCCTATAGCTTATCTACATAAAGGCAAAGAGCTGCCCTGTCCCATGCAGGCTGCACCTGAGATGTTCTCCCACAGACATCTTGTGGGCAGCAGGGCTGTGTTGGTGTGTGTGGCCTGGACCATGGGTGCCACACCAGCAAGAGGCCATGGGGAATGGGCAGTGTGGGAAAGAACTCCCCTAATGCGTCTCCTGTTGGGTTCATGCCTGCCAGTACAGCTACCATTTGTCTTTTCTTTTTAAGGTAGTGATTTAAATCAGTTCCCAGGTTTTATACTGGCATAATGTTAGGGTGAGAGCAGTTAGTAACCAGTGGGGAAAAATACACTGCCACAATAAATAAATAAAAATGAGGTGTTCTGTTAGAGTATTGGGGCATTTCAAGCCTCAGGGGTTATTCATGTAAACGAATCTTGTGCTTATTCTGTCAGGGAACACAAATCAATAGCACATGAAAAAATAAGAACCAACAGTCTCAAAATCCCAGAAGAAAACAAACCACACAAATCAGATCCCATTATAGATTTCAGGACCATTCTCTTGATCAGAGAGAATTTTTCTTCCATAAATAAAGTTGTTAAAGGTGACCCCACATTAGAGTGAGGGTTTTGAATTTACCTCCCAAAACATCTGAGGTGTTTGAAGCACTGTTTTTCTTTCGGATCAAGCCCAGAAGGTCTGAAAATATGGTTTATTTGGACAGCATGTGAAGGCTTGATTGATCCCAGAGCTCTGTTGGTATAAAGATTTATTCAAGTGTGTTTTCAGGAAAACACAGTTGACTGTCCAGTGCTATCACCACGAGCACCAGATTCCCCACAAAAACTAACAGCTTAGCTATGACTCTAAATAACTAGTACAGAATTTTTTTTTTAATTCTATAAGAAGTGATTGCAGTAAAGAGAAATCAGTCTTGAAATCAACACCATTGGCAATCAAAATATCTGATATTTCCCTGCTGCCCTTTCATCTGCTCACCAGAGTCACAACATTGAGGGGTTTTCTGTCTGTGTCTGAATCCTGAGTTTCTACTAGCTCACATTTTCCAAGTGTTTAGAGGCATATGAAAACAAGACGTTGAAACACAGGAAGACTTTTCCTTGTCACTTGAACCTTGGATTTCACGCGTTCAAATGAAACACTTGAACAAGAGACCTTAATTACCTGAGACTAGTGTAAATTACCTTACTTGACTCTAATAAGAATGGGTTACAATGTTTAGTTTGAATCAGAGTATCCATGAAAAGCATGCTCTGCATCTCACAGGTATGTGTAGTTCCATAGCAGAGAAATGCAGATTCAGCCCCTATCTGCTCTAGTCATATTGGTACCCAGGTACCTTGCCTTGCTTATCTGTGTTTCGTGGTCTTTTTTCAGCAAGAGAGCATCACTTTAGTCTTTTCACAGCTTGTTATGTTGTTTACAATCTTACTCAGACTGCTGTTGAAAATGCTTTTTCTGTTTTTCCCAGTATGAAGTTACAACATGCTGTTACTGTTTACAGCAAATAGGCTGGCATGGCTCTGCAAGCTGAGGAGGAACACACGTGCAGTGGTAGATTTGCTGTAATGCTTTCACAGAAACTTGAATATGTACTAATTTTTAATAGTTTTGCTATCAAAATAGCTCATTTTGTTAAGGAAAAGAAAAAACACTCAAAATTATTTTTGAGTGGAAAATGCTATGGAAATAAATAATTTGGAAGTGTTACCTTCTGCCAATAATTTCTTAAGAACTGGCCCGATTTTAGTGAGCTCTCAGAGGAACATAATACTACCTAGTCTGTTTGGAGGTAGTATATACTTTCCAGGAAAAAAAAAATGAAAAAGCACTATAAATTAGTGCAAGGAGAAAATATAATTCTGATTAAATTACTTCCAATTTCACTTTTACCTGTAGAACTCAGTCTATCAGATTCTCTACAAAAGATGTGGTCTAACCTCTAGGGAGCAGCCACACTCATGACCCAGAGCAGGAGGCTGCTCTCTGAAGTTGTGAAATTGCTTCCAGGTGTTTGAAGACTATGTGGTATTTTTTGTCCTGCCTTTAGTCCTCCAGCATAGTGTGTGCATTCATGTACATGAACTAAAACATGTTTCTCCCTCTTGGTAATACAAAAAACCTTGTCAACTAATATATCAAAAGCACTTTTGTGTCTATCATAAAATCATAGAACTATAAAAACAAACTCTGGACTCATTTGGTCCAACACCTTGCTCAAAGCATGGGGAATGCCAAAGTTAGGTCAGGTTAACATGGCTTTGTGAAGTCTAGTTCTGAGTGTCTCCAAGGACAGAGATCCTACAACCTCCTTGGGCAATACAGTGATTCACCACAGTGAATGAATTTATTTCCTTCTCTCTGATGATAGAAGAAAGTGATGACCCGATGGGGTCCCTCCCAGCCTTACCTCTTCTGTGATTCTATCTGACCAGAATGTCCATTACAGCAATTTGTGCCTATTGGCACTTTCTCTTTTGCTGTGTAATACTTAACCAGAAGAAAAATTGTACTCTGTTCCATCTAACTCTACACAGGCCTACCCATATTACAAGGCAGGGAGAATGAAGATATTTTCTGGCCATTAGAGCTTCTTTTTGCAGGCTGCCTTAAATTAAATTACACTGTCGATTCTCCATCAACAAAAATAATGGCTGAATTCAGTGGTTATTATTGATGCATCACTCTGGTGTTCAGATACAAGATTTCCCATGCCACAAGGATGCCTTTATGAGGATTAACAAGTCTTCATCTCTGTGATAGAAACACAGTGGACTTTTCACGTTTATGAGGAATATGAGGAACTAGTGATAGTCACTCTCTTTTACTTTTCCCTTAAAACATTTGTGGCAAACGTGTAACCACTGAAATAGCTGGTTAACTGTTATAAATGCACTTATATTATTACATATTGGTAGAGTGTGTGGATGGGAGATTACTGTACAACCTTAGTCTAGACTGGCTTGCTTAATTTTTGTACTACTGATTTACAAAGAGATTCTGAATTATAATATTTTCTTTAAAAATTAACCATTTCATTAATCATAATTATTTTTCATACCCATAGCAAAATAATAAATTAGACGAATACACTGATAATACTGGATGATTAGGAAATATGACAAAGGATGCCCAAATTTCTTATCTCTTCTGAGGTGCCTGCTTCTACCTAAGAGCAGTGGAAGAGGTCAGGGCAGCCCTCAGACTGCTTGGCAGGATGCTCAAGGGACATATTGGCATCCTGCTGATATTCCTCTCAGTCTAGCCCTAAGTGACTTGATCATGGACCTATGGACTTGGGGAAGAGTAGAAAATGCAGCTCAGGCGTTCAGCATCCTGTCCTGAGGCCTAATCATATGCCAAAGTTGAAGAGCTCCAAGCATCCCTTTCAGCTGCAGTGCACTAGAAATACTCATGTGCTCTCTAGAGAGACTGAGGGAGTCATAGCAGAGCTAAAGAAAAAAAATATTTAAAGGCAAAGACCAGAAGCATTGCTCCTTTTCCAGGTTGGTGGAAGTCACTAGTAATAGTAGTCCCATTTTTCTAGATCTGGAATTTTTATACAACTACAGTTGGAGAAGGGAGGCTTTCAGAGCGCTTGTTTTCAGAGTCTTGCTTTCTGTAATGACAAGACTACATATGAAGTGCAACATTCTCAACTGAGCTCTGGTTCAGACTTTGTTGACTGAGGTGAAATAGGACAAATGTGGCAGCTGTGTAGATATTCACTTAAACATCACCCTGATTGGGAGTACACTGCAGTGCTGACGTGTTCAGACACCCTCCTGAGACTGAGGGCCCAAATCCTATTAATGGAGTGGTGCCGTAGGGAGACAATCTTGGCTCCTGTGTCATGAGGAATAGAGGGGAAGAGTTCAGCCCACTGGTGGGGGTATGGATTCACCCTGCAAAGCAGTTAGGATGGACTCTGATCAGTGGTACCACTGATTCTGTGACCATTTCAGTGAGCATTACACAAGATGTGATGTGGCCTTGCTTTTCTTCTCGTTGTTCCATTGAGCACATGTACTGTAATTTCTTCAGCATCTGTGGGAGCAAACCCAGAGCTGCTGCAATGCAGGGAGGAGGGCAAGAGCTGGGAAACCATGGAGTGAGCCATAGCATCCTGTAAGCCAGAAGGAGGGGCAGGGCTTAGGTCATGGACCTTGGCATGGTCATGGACCATGGCAGAGGCAGCTTGAGCACCATGAGGTCTCAGAGGGGAGGATGTGCCCCTGCTTCATGGGTCATGAAGACCATGACAAATCACCAGTCCCTGAGGACTCAGACTTGCCAGCACTGCATAAGCATACCATTGGTGCTTTTAACTCTGAGTGTCACTTGTGTGCTAGGGCTCTTTCATGCTTCCCTTTCCTGTTTGCAGAGGCTTGTTTAATTTTGCTAACGACTCTGAATGAAGATAAGGCCCGTGTGTGTAATAACAGACTAAAATTAAACTTCAAACAAATTATCTGTTAGGGTTTAGGAAAATCTTATCTGGGGAGGAATTAATCCTTGCAGCTTGTTTTGGGGCTTTAGCAGGCCACCAGGGATTTGAAAGAGAACAATTTTTCAGGCTGGAATATACACAGCAACTGGAACAATGTGCATAATTCCGTGGATATGATAAAAGGGAAAAAATCCCAAAAAGGCACATAAACATCTGAAGTTCTGCTCCCCAGCCAGCATGAACTGACTGCAAACTAAATGCAGCTGCTGTAGATCATCAGCTGTCACTGTCAAAGCCCTGGTCTCTTTGTGACTGATGTCCCTGCTTCCTTTGTCACTGTGCATGAGGACAATTCTGTGAGTCAGCTCTTATGCCCTGGTGCTCCCTGCTGCAGAGTTTGGAAAGCAGCCATTTCCCCCTCCCAGGGACATCAGGTTGCTCTGAGAAGATGATGTGGCTCAGTCCAGCATATTAATCAAAAAACAGAGGGGCAAGAAGTGCCTGTGGGTGTTACTGTGCTGAAAAAATGCTCACATGGCTCAGCCTGCTGTTGGGAATGGGATGAGAGGTTCCCATTCAAGTGGGGCTGGCAGAGACTGGGAAAACCAGCCCCATTTCAATGCTACCACCCCATAAAGGCTTGAGGGATGTAGTGCCAGAAACAATTTCAGACTAACACTTTAGTTTTGAAGTTCACCATTGTCTATCTGGCAGACAATAAAGACAAAGACAGGAAGACTTCTCAAAATATCTTCTTACCCTCATACCACAGAAATACCTCAAATTTCCTTTTGCAAGAGGTTCTTGGTAGAGGTCTTTCATCTTATTCCATTCATTTTTTCTTTCTTTCATCTTAGCTGTCCACACCAGTTGAAAAAGAGGGTGAAAGAGCTGTAGGAAGCGGGAATAACAGAGAAAAGGAGCTTTAACAGCCAAGAAGAAATAAATGGCTGGTCTTTGGAAGCATAAACTAGACCAATACTGAGGAAAATCACAGGGGAGAATATCCAAGGTGTTTTTTTGCTTTCTTCAGCATATTTTTCTTGCAGTTCTGGGGGCATATATTATGCAGGGTTCAGAGTGAAAAGCCCTCTCACAACTGCACAGCAGTACTAGAAGAGAAACTGCTAGAAAACATTGTCTTAAATTTTCATTATCCTCAATGCCACATGCAATAAGATGCAAGTCTTAGGTGGAAATATGCAGTGCCTGAACTCTGCAAAGGTTTTCATGTGCTGTGAATTCCACTACTGTGGAATATTTGACGACGTTGCTATGCTGTCAGATTGTTATGGTTCAGGGTACGTAGAGCAACCAAATGAGTAATAGAATGGGCTAAACCTGCATCCTGAAACCCCAGAAGACTGAATGCAGCCATTTGTCCAAAACATCTGACTGTATTCCCTGAAGCTGTTTACAAAGAGGAATATCTTGCCTGGCAGAAGGGAATGCAGTCAGAAGCTCAGAACACAGCAGGAAAGCATGAAGAAATAAAGAGCAAAACATCCATTCCCTCTCTTTGATAGGTGGTTTAAATTCCTTCCCCTCCATGTAGACAATACCTCTTTGGCCACTCTTCCTTCCCACCCACTCTTCCCTCCTCACAGGAGGAGCAATAGTCAATTTGCAGCAGTGGTCCTTTGGTATCTGCAGGTCTGTTTCCCACCTGAAGAGCCCCAAGTCATTTCTTGACCTACCATAATTATGAAGTTTATTTGGAAGTTAAACATCTGAGACCTCCCTGAAGTCCAGCTCTGCTGCACTCTGCAGCCAGCACCATCTCAGCAGTGGTGCACGTCTGCATGGTTACTGCACCCGATCTCTAGCCCTGGGCTGCATCAAGAGAGGAGCAGAGATGGCTTAGCACAATGTGTGGTCTGCCTGGTCAGAAACCACCTCTGTCTCCAGAACAGGGCTCCCTGCACTACCTGAGCTGCTCATGACCCTATCTTGCTTGTCATAAATCTCAGGTGTCAACAGTGGAATTGAGAAATAGGGAAGGAAAGATCTTTGAAATAATATTTTCATTTCAAAGAGCCAGAAAGCAAAAAGGAGGACCACTTCTTTACTTCTGAATTTTCTGCCAAAGACACCAAATTTACAGTCACTGAAGCACCGTGGCACACCTGCATCAGTGTGCAGCACAACGATGCCCAGCCCAAAAAACCATGTGTAGCATGGAGACCTGAGGATCTAACAGTCCAGAAGTGCTGTGTTGGTTCAATACTTTGCCTCAGCCATGAACCCCTGTCCAGTGGGCAAATTTCCCTGGTCTCCCATTCCTCTTTGTCTCCAGCAGTGCTGCAATCACACAGATCAAGCATGTTGCTCTTGGTGTTTGTCTCACCTACCTCACCATTGGCCTGGAAGAAAACCTGCCACAGTGTGCACCAGCTGAAGTTGCTCTTTCATGTTGTTTCTTGAAAGATATTTAACAACCTGTTAGTAATCAATACCTGCCTGGTGTTTCTCAGTAGGCAGCCAAGCAGGATGAGGCATAAATCCCTAGCAACATGGAGCTATTTTTTAGTCCAGACTTTACCTGGGCACAGAGGTCACTGCTGGGCAGTCTCTAGTCCATGCAAAAGGAATATGTAATCTTGACCACATTTCAAACTGAAGAGTGAAAGACTAGAGACAAGAGGTTAAGTAGTTTGGTGTGCTGAACTCATGGTATAATAAACCAGTTCTTTTTTACCTTCAGTTTCCATCTATAACACCCATATAGGTCTTGACAACAAATGTAATATGTTTTATTGTAATGGATATTACTTGCAAAAGGCAAATATGTTTCCAAATGATTGAATTTGCTACCATGGGAGACAATGTTAATAATTTGGGGTTAAATACAAAGAGACAAAAGAAAGCTCTCTTGTTAGAGTAAATACAATCTCACTGCTTTGCATTCAGTTTTAGAGAGTTCATGAATATCTTTGTTTTCTGTAACCTTGCACATTATTGAAAAAGATCTTTCATTTGCTTCTACTCTTTGCTATTTCTTCAGATATTCTATTTTCTTGCATCTGCAGAAACTGAGCTGTTTTTTGTGTGCTTGACAAACCATCAACATCTGCATGTGAAAGATTTCAGGGAGAGAAGGAACAGTAAAAAACCAGAAGATAGAATCCTTTCCTAATAGTTTTTCCTTTGATTTTCAGACACTTGTGTAATAGGATGTATCCAACAGTGAATTTTTTGGAAAATATATTTAAACTGAGCAAATTCAGATTTGATTTGTTGACGCTAGAGAACAAACTCGCTGAAAGAAGTAGTCTGTCTTGTTCAGAAGCTACCTCAGACTGAAGCTGTATTTTGATTTGAGAGCACGAACAGAAATACAGAATTATGCAGGAGTGGTTGCCTGTCACACTGGGGTGGCGCATTTCATTACCTACTCAAGATCATGCTGCAAAAAGCAGGGAGTGTGGAAAGGCCCTGTGGTCATCTGGGCATCTGCCTTCCCACACAAAACAGTTTGTGACTGTGCCTTGGTTTCTCGGTGGCAGCAATTGCCAGGCTTTACCAAGTAAAGGAAGAGAAGGTCCAAATCCCATCCCTTGGGGTTTGCACCAATTGGAACAACCTTCCTCCCAGTAAATCTTGCTGGATTGTTCAGGTAAATCAGGTGATTCTTGACAGAAATTTGCTTTGTACATAATAAGCTAGAGGAACAGTTGCCACCTGCTGGTCCCCTCCCCAGATTGGGAAGAGCTGCTCCCCAAGGAGTTGTTTGGAAATTTTCTATTGCTTGGAAGAATTTAAATCCACTGCCTGTAACATTCTGTCTTTTCCCCAAAGGCCCGGGCACCTTCAGATGCTGCCTGTGTCAAATAATCTATTCTCATTTCCAAGTGTGGGCTCTGGAGAGCGCCAGGACTTGGATCCAGACCCTGCCTCCCCTTGGGGTTGGGAGGGTTGAACTTTCCTATCACCCAAGCTGTTACAAATAACAGAGGGCTGATAAGCATTCTCCTTAGCCCATGCATGAGGATGTCAACAACTGTCAATAACTCATGGGTTACCTCAGATAAAAGGGCTTGTGAAAGATCTTTTTTTACTGTTGTTATGACTCTAGATAATTTCTACAGTGTTTGCCTCAATGTCAGTGTTCATGGGTAACTACAGATAGTTGGTGTTCTTCAGCTTAAAGGGTAAATCCTGAGCTAGCTGTCAGTGTGGACAAGTGAAGGTGAAATACAGCAGGGTACCCATAGATGAGCCTGAGATGTTTTTAGTGAAGACAAACTTCATGCCTTGGGCTGCACTTGGGAGCAGAAGTGACTCACCCTCTTCACTAAATTATACCACTATGTGGGGCATGCATCAGACTTCAGCAAGCTCCTCGTTATTCCAGAAGTTGGTGTGCTGTGCCAACTCATTACTTCCTAAATAGCTCCAGTGTCAGTGCTGAGTGTGACTTCACTGACTGCTGACATTCACTAAGGTCACTAAGCCAGGTCTATACTTAGGAACACTTTGGTGCTGCAAATGACATGGAATTGATTTAATCTATACAATGCCTTGTCTCTGATGATCTTTCCAATCACAGGTCTGACCAACATGGACAACAAAGGCAGAAGACAAAATTAATATTCAGCTCACTAACTAAAAACTGGAGAAGCATCTCACTGAAGACAGCACCCATAAGAATTGAATAGCAGCTGAAAATGTGAACATTCCTGTGTTTTTTCCCAAGGAATCTAGTGTGCCTCTACTGATGACTGCAGTAAATGTGCAGCATTTCTCACTGCAGAGAGCTCTTCTTGATTAGCACAGCTCTCTCTACAGTTCACAAAAGGACCCTTCCCTCTCAGTGCTCACTGAACTGGATCTCCCTGAAAAGGCCCAGTGCCTATGGCCAGATGACAGACATGTACAGCTCCATTTGGCAGCCTTGAGGCTTTGGCATCTTCATAAACTCCCAAATTCAAAAGGTAATTCTCACCCCCCTACCCCTACAGCTGGTAGCACATCAGCAAGTAACTGGTGCCAAGGCACAAGAAACTCTTTGTTCTCCTCTGCCCACCACACCAAAGGGTCGTGATTGGCTCCAGCTGGCCCTCATTGATAGTCTATCAAAAATATCAAAAGACAAATTATCCTCAGCTGACCTGCAGATGTTGCTACCAGACACCCTACAACAATAAAGATAAATATCTCAGCTGTCACTTAAGGGGAAATGGCATATGGTTCTTTAAGTCTGATGATTCAGACATAATGATCTCCCAGCAATTATGAAGATAGAGGCAAAGAAAGAAAATTGAAAGAAGATAAATAGTCTATTACCTTTCATTTTATCCCCAAATCTGTCTTCAGCCATGTCTAAGAAAAGCAAAGGGACCAATCACTGTTTGTTACTAGCAAGGCAGCACAGGATTGGCAAGTGTGCCTGCACATAGGTGCATTCTGTTTTAAGCCAAGGGTGCCAGAAAGGTATTAAAGTGTCAGTTTGTTGTGTGTTTCACTTTATTCTCTTGGTTTAGGTCAGGTGCATCCTTAAAGCACATTGAAACAAGCCATGTGAGAGCCAGGTGTCCCCTGCAATGCTGGCTCAGACACGCCAGCTGCCTGCACCTCTGTAACTGCTCCATCATGTGGACTGGAATTCAGCACGGGTGTGAGCACAGCCCTCTCCACATAGTTGTCAGCCAGGATTTCTTTATCATTTTCCAGCTCAAAGAGCAGTGAATGTTGTTGTTTGTTGGGGTTTTTTAAATTCTATCTGCACCCATCTTCAGCCAGCAATATGCTCCAAGCTCATCCAGTCTGTATTTGTGACAGAGGAGGAGAGCTGGCCAGGCTTTCACAGTCCCAGCTGTGTGGGGGCTTATAGGACAAGCTCCAAATATTGCAAATCATAAAAATTGTGGTGGTAGATATTCCTCTATAGAGGTGGCTGCAGTGAGTTTGTGGGGAGTAACCGCAGAACTCTGTAGTTACTCACTTCATTAAGTCTTAATTGTAACGATTGCAAGGTGCAACCCAAGCACCATAATCAGATCCTGAGGTGACAGAAGCACAGATAATTGTAATAACCCTTCCTCTGAAATGAAAGGCCTGCAGTTTTCTCCCCAGATGCTAATGGCACAAAGCAGAGACAGAAAATGCTGTCAGCAGGAACAGGAGAATATGGGCATCCAAGGAGACCCCTGGGCTTCAGAGTTTGCAAACAAATAGTAGGCAGATGCCATTAACCAGAGTTGCTGATTTAACTTCTGTTCCCTCTGCCTATTTCTAGCTTGCTCTCAGAAGCATCCCAAGTAAACCTACACCATCCTGTCCTCATTGTTTTCCATAAAACTCTTTTTCCATACTCAAAACTTTTTTCCATACTGGCAAGACCAAAAAGAAAGAAACAGAAGGGAGAGATTAATCCACATGCAGCTCTCTCCATCCATGTGCCAGCCCAGGCTCCATCCACATTGACCCTGCCAGCTTTAGGGGTTGTGAGTACTTTCTTGACCCCTTGGCCTTTCCTTCGTGGGACTAAAATGAAGAATTAACTGCCAGGGCACACCTGCAACTGGAGGATGAGTCAGCCCCAAGGGGCTGCTGAGTCAGAAGAACTGAAACTGCCACTGAAGTTGGAAAATGAGCATTCTTGTACAATCCAGTGCTAATGTCCAAGCAGGAAATAGAAATGAACTTTGGAATAGAAGTCAACAATTACCAATGAATAAAAATGGGAGGAATGCTACCAGAAGCCCTTCATTCTGGTGATGTCATGGTTCCCAAATGCCCTTCAGAAATGCAAATTGCCTACAATGTAATAAAAAGGGCATTTTCTAGAGTGTGCAGAGCTTGCATAGTTTAATTAAGCATAAACTAGGGTGACTCTTGAAAGGAAAATGATGTGGATTGCATTCTCTGAGTGACCTTGGGAAGGCATTTATAACTTTCTCTACACGGCAATTAAGTAAACTCACACTTCATATGCTATCACTCCTATCCTTTATTTAGAAAGATATTTTTTATTCTCTCAGATTCCCTGATCTCACATTGATTTATCTCTGTGCTTAGAAAATGTGATTTGTTTCCCTCAAGGTAACTAAACATTTGTCTACAGCCTCACCATCTCTAGTTTTCTAATCTCTACTTCAATATTACTTATATTAAACTTCTGGCACCTGCTTTCCACCAAATTCTACCTACTCTACTTCACTGACATGGCAAAAGTGGAATAAGGAGATGCCTATAGAAATTTCTCATCCAATCTTTCCAAGACCAACCTAGTGGCCTTCTCCGATGGAGTGACTGTGTCAATGGACAAAGGAAGGACTATAGATGCCATCTATCTGCATTTCTGTAAAGGCTTTGACACGGTTCCCCACTACAACCTTCTCTCTGCATTGGAGGGAGATGAATCTGATGAAAAGACTGTTTGGTGGATGAGAAATTGGTTGTATAATCACATCCAGAGGGTTGTGGACAATGGGTCAATGTCTGGATGGAGATCAGTGAGAACTGGTGTCCCTTAGGGTCTGGGACAAGTGCTGTTTAATATCTTCATTAACAACATAGACAATGCAATTGAGTGCACCCTCTGCAGGTTTGCCAAGGACACCAAGCAGAGTGGTGCTGTTGACACAACTGAAGGACAGAATGTTATGCAGAGGGACCTGGACAAGCTCAAGATGGAGGCTAAAGGAAATCCCATGAGGTTCTAGACCAGGTGCAAGGTGCTGTACCTGGGTCGTGGCAAGCCCCAGAATCAATACAGGCTGGGGGATGAAGGGATTGAGACCAGCCCAACAGAGAAGGACGTGGGGTCACTGGAGGTTGAAAAGCTGGACAAGAGCAAATAGTGTGTGCTTGAAGCTTAGAAAGCAAACTACATCCTGGGCTGCCAAAGTAAAGTGGCCAGCAGGCTGAGCGAGGGCATTCTCCATCCCTACTCTGCTCCAGTGAGACCCTACCAGCTTTGTGCTTCCCAGCGTGGGAGGGACATGGACCTGCTGGAGCAAATCCAAAGGGAGAAGGACATGGACCTATTGGAGCAAATCCATAGGAGTGCTACAAAATGGTCAGAGGGCTGGAGCATATCTCCTATGGAGACAATGAGAGAGTTGGTGTTGCTCAGCCTGGAGAAAAGAAGGCTTTGGGGAGACCTCACTGTGTCCTTTCAGTGCTTAAAGTAGGCCTATAAAAAAGATGGGGACAGTTTTTGGTAGGGCCTGTAGCAACAGGACATGGGGCAAATGGTCTTAAACTAAAAGAGCAAAAATTCAGAGTAGACGGAAGAATTTTTTTAAGATAAGGGTGGTGTAACACTGGAACAGGTTGCCCAGAGATGTGATGGATGCCCCATCCTTGGAAACATTCAAGGTCAGGCTGGACAGGGCTCTGAGCAACTTGGTGTAGTTGAAGATGTCCCTGCTGATGATGGGCGTGTTGGACTCCTCATCACAGAATTCTGGGGCAAGAATGGCAATGGCTTGTGGGGGAATAGGTACTGTGGGATAGATTAGGGGTTTGTGGTTGCTATTTGAGCTGCTTTCACAGCATTAGTGTCTTATTTTGTGGGGGATCTAACGTCATGTGGCCAGCTGGTTTTGTTGATTCCAAAGGTCAGTTTTGAAGTCCATTGGATCATCAGGCTTGCAGTTTCTCATAAAGGAGGCTGACTATATGGGGAATGCAAGATTTATCAAGTGCCTGGCTTGCTAGGAAGTAAAAATGAAACCCAACCAAGTGTTAACAGCTCAGCTCCATTGCTACTGAGATAGGGAGTGAAATAGAAATCTCAGTAATTCCTGGCTGTGAGCAGTGCTGCCAAGAGGGAGCAGTGGTAGCAGCTCATCTCTGTGGGCCAAGAGAGAGTGGGACTGAAGGCATGAGTGGGACTCTTACAGCTGTTCTTGCACATCTGCTTTTAGCTTGACCTTTCAGAATCACCCTGCTTTGTCTTCCCCTAGAAATTTGCAGAGGAGTGACCATCCTGCATTGTTCTTTAGGAATGCTTTTCTCTTGGTATCTTGCTATGATTTTCAAGGAGTAATAGATACTTTCCAAGGAAAATTTGAAGAATGTGGTAATGGGTGGAAAAAAAATGTTCACCTAGCAAGGGCAAAGAAGGCAGGGGAAGGTAGACAAGGAAACAGTGCTGATTTGCAACTGATGTTTGAGCTATGATGGAGTTTCAGTGAACCACACCACAAGGGCTGCTGACTCATAAAAAGGTGGAATACCCAAAAGGAAAGCAATGATCCCAGCAATTGCATCCCATTATGGTATGTCAGACATGTCTTTGATTGCGCAAGGCTATAATTAGTTACAGAGAGTTGTGCTGTTTCTGAAGAACAAAGAGGAAACAAAAGAATTACCCTCTGTCTTAGGGACTAGCAGGATCAATGGACAACACTCAAGGATTGCTTTAAATAAAGTGTATTCACTGTTGATAGATTTGCTTTTTTTTTCCATTTCAGAGTAAATGTCAATGATTCAGTAAAATTTAAGAAATCTTAAGATTTTGTTTTGCCCAGAGCAAAGATCTGAAAGTCTTGGAAGTAATTTTAGGGCTTGGTTCCTATTTACTCAGTATGTAAGAAATCCACTTAAGTATCTTAAGTATTTTTTTTAAATGATCTTGAAAATCAAGATCTCTTTACTTTGTGGTAGGAAAGAGCAGCTCAAGAACGAAACTCGCAGCAACAGCTGCATTGCTTACTTGCTAACACTAGATGGGGTGTAAGGAAAGAGTGAAGGGGAGAATCAGGGAACAGCAAAACCCTGGGAGTCCGAAGGTTTTCCTCAGCACAGAAGATTTAACTAATCTGAGCATGGCTTTCTCCACCTAGTCAAAAGCCAAACCCGATCATAAATAGGGGCTAAAGGACCCATTTGCCCACCCTGTCCATTCCTCTGGCAGTGTGGATCCTCAAAATGTGGATATTTTAACATGTGTGACACACCACTATTAGTCACATTAACTACATTTTATTCATATATTGAAAGAGTACATACACATGTCAGTAGCACAGATTGCATCAGCTCCTCTTTACTAAAAAAGCACAATGTATATACAATCTTAAAAGGCTCCTGCTGTAGCTAGTGCTATTAGATCAATGCTTATATAAACTAATGAACTTTACATAGATTTATGTATTTTAGAATACATTAAAAATTATCAGTGGCATGTTCTGTTATCCTTTTTCACTGTCCTGATGGTCTAACATTTCAATGAATTATGGATATGCATATTTTATTTACTGTTCAAAACAATTTCTATTACAGAATATAGGCAATGGAGACAAGCCCGTGGTTGCATTTAGAAAGGCAGAAAGGATTTTCAATGATTAGCAATTTCTGGTTTTATGCCTGTATCCTGCAGCTTTTCCTTGGGAGCAGGAAGAGCAGAACAAGGCTCTTTTTGAGGTCTTTCCTTTGTTTATTCCTATGAAAATTACCATAATCTTTTCTTAATTCAAGTGGTGCTTTTTGTCCTCCCTCTTAGCAGCTTTGGTGTCCTGTGCACGAGCTCAGCAGAGCAGGCAGGCCAGTGTCTGGCTCCAGGCTCTTCCTGAGGCTGGGAGGGATGCTGAGCTGGGCTTTCTGGCCAACCAACACAGCTACTCAACAGAAGCAGCAGCCTGCCCGCAGAATTAATTTCCCTCACTCTCTCCTGGTCCCATGTGAATGAGATAGACTCCTGTGCATCACTTTATCCTCTTTATTAAGCCTGTCTCTGCAGATACCATTTTAATTTAATCCAACTTGATAGCCAAGTCTCAAAATCCCCTTGGCTCTAGAAACAGTGCAATCTCCTGGTATTCAATACACAGGCCTTTTTCCAGCATCCTCTTGCTTCCCTTCAAGGATCCAATTTCTCTAAACTAGCTTTTCACTCTGACTGATGCCCCTTCCTGAGTGACTAGAACTCACAGTTGAGCCCTAAAAGAAAGTGCTGGTGCACTGAGAAATGCCATCCTCATCAGAATATCTAACTCTAGTGAAACTTTCATGCTTGACAGAAAAGCAATACAAAATGCTTTCCCACAACACAGGCTGAATAAACATTTTTTTGCCAGCCATATCCACTTTAAAAAGTAAACTGGTAGCACAGTAAGAAGTTGCATTCACCAGCAGATATGAGTATCTTTGTTTTGTCAGATTTGTTAGCTTAATCCTAGGAAGGGTATTGCTAAACCCTACTGCAGAGCATTGGTTTGCATCCACTGAACCACTGGGACTGACACCACACTGGGATTTGGCAGGCAGCACTCAGTATCTCAGAGCATGGGGTGGGCCAGGTGGCCACTGTAGCTAAAAACAAAACCAGGCTGAACATCTCTGTAGGAAAAAAAAAACCCTAACACATAATTGAAAATCAGGATGAGTTATGTCTCTGACAGGCCAGTAATAACTTCATTTCATAGCAGGGAGGCAAAAGTTGGGGAAGACTGTGACATTCCAGGTCACTGGTAGGTTATGACTCCTCATGGGAGTCCTTATACATAATCCTCTTCTGCAGCACACTCACTTCACACCCTGGATACTGGGAAGCCTGTGAGAACATCTCTGTTTGTGATCATAGACCATGCTTCACATGTCCAGGGGAAAAATGTGAAACTCACTCAGCAGAAGGATGGAGAGATAGGCCTAAGTGTGATGGAATAAAGGACAGTTTGCTTTGCTCCTCCTGCTTTATGCAAAACCTCCCTATTATCCAAGGCAGCAGTGCAACAGCAAAATATGATAAACAACCTAGTAGACTAAGTGGTATGGAAAGTTAAAGAAATATCTTGTGTAATTTAACAAGCAAGAGCTCTGATACCCAATTCTGTTGGGTAAGGGGGGCAAAGACTCTTTCCTGGAAGACAGTCCCTTGCTTGTTATCTTGAGAGGCTCTGTGTGCCAGGATTGCCCTGTTTAGGATAATTGAATGGCTTGGTCTGTAACCACCCAAAACAGCAGTGAAGCACAGTCTGCTTCAATGGATTGGCAACCTGGCAACAGCCTGGCCTCACCCACTGGAAATCCTTCCTGGAGGCAGGAGCAGCTCTAGTCTGAAACAGCTGCAACAGCTTGGTTTCAATGACTTGGTGATACTGAAGTCACAGTTAGACTTCAGCCAGAAGGAGGATTTCCCAACTACAACTTTGATGTCCCAAACCTGAATTTATTGCTAATGAGCTGTGCTGTGGGGGGAAGCACTTGATAATAAATCGCCTCACTGAGTACAGAGGAGCTACAGCATGGAGTGCATCAATGTCAATATGTGTTTCATCAAAGCTTAAGCCCTGACTTCTGGAATGAGAGCTCACAGCAGAATAACGGGTTAAACACCCAGAATCTACTGGGAATCATCAGGAAAAGTATGAATTAGGGCAAAATGGAATGGATACCTGGAATACCTATTAAAACAGAGAGTGGGTGCTCCTTGTAGTTGATTTGTTCATGGCATTATGCAGACCTCTGATATTTTCTGTCTGTATTAACTTGTTAAGATCTCACAGTCCTGAAGAGACGCATTCTTCCTAGCTACCCATTACTGTGGGCTGGGCTACTTGTTAGGCACAATTTATTGCTGAAAAAAAGTGAATAATGGTAGAAAAATAGCAATAGACTTTGACTCTCCCTTCAGTCTGCAATGAATTATAATGATGTCTTGGATTTACTGTGAACCAGGAAGAAAGATTTTGAAGAGAGAACTCAGCGTATTCTGGAATGTTCCTCTTTGCTTTTACAATTCATCAGCAACCACGAAGAAGAGGCTCTAAAATTAAAACTTACACTACTAAAATGTTACTTTAGGAGTCAAGATCATTATGCTTTGTATGGCTCACTCTTCATTTTCTTTATGAGATGTTCAACTCAAGGGAGTTTTCTGGATTAAATTTAGATCATTTTCTTGGATGTCAACATTAATTCTAATGCACTGCACTCCTCTTTGAATGACTGCAGATTGCAAAGTGTCTTTGAAAAAGGATAAAATGGACATGTCATGCAGTAACCAAGTAAATGCAGTCCCTGATTAATATGCAAGTTTGAAAAGTTCAGAAAATGTCATCATACTCCACAGGTGCACCCTGTTTTTGGAAAGGTCTCTTTTTGTTTTGTTTGTGTATAAATGTCATTCTACATAAATTTCACTCTAGCAGCTTTTCATAAACTCAAGTCAATGATGATATGTTCAAATATTTGAGTGTTCCCTTTAAAACTAGAGGCAAAGAAAAAATCTCTTCGATCTGTTGACACAGCTGTGAAAGACCGTGGTGCTTGCACGTAGATTTCTTTAAATAATCTGAATATCTTCTTTTCACCATCCCACTGGTAAATCTGGGAGAAGGTATAGTCACTTCCCAAGGCTAGGTAATAATTGTTCTTGAAGGAGAAAGGCTGCAGGGTCATGGCTCCTCGGGATGGAAGAGCCTGTATCTCCACGAACTGTTTGCTATTCCATTTCATAACTCTGGAGTCACCAATGAATCTCGTGAGTGTGATGTAAAGGTCATCTTGTATCCTGAAACTCTTCACAGCCAAGACATCTTCCATGTTGGGGATTTCACTGTGTGGGACAAACTTTTTGGAGGCTTTGTTCCACTGGAGTATAATGGGCACCTGGGAACGACTGGAGAGGATTAGATATGATTTCCCATCTATATCAAGAAACTCAGCATCAGTGTCCCTGAACCACTCGTGAAGAGACTGATACGAATAAAATCCTTTGTTATTCCACTTATACACTGTTGACAAACCTGCTTTAGAGCTATCTGCTATGACAAAAAACATTTCACTGTCTATCTCAAAAAGCTCTATATCATTTGGCTTGGAAATGCGAGATACTTCAATATCCTGGAATTTGACAAACTTCGTCCAGCTTTCATCAAACTTGTAAATGTGTGAGCCACCAAAGAGCTGTGCCACCACCACAAAGACTTGGTCACCAACAAGAACGGCTTTACATCCCACTATAGACTGACCTATTGCCCAAAGAGAGAAAACAGAACAACACATGCATTAGCACAGCACAAACCATGCCTTACACCACAGACATTATTACCAAATCACCCCTCCCCCTTTTTTAAACCTGAACCATCTCATAATTTTGTCTTCTGCTACATGCCATCAGAGTCTTTCCAAGCTTCTTGCTTCCCAGTAACTGGAGAGATGACTTGTCCCACCCTGTAATGTGTGCAAGTATGATGCACCATAAAATGCTGATTCCTTTTTATGCAAAATACTTTTTATTTCTCTGTTTGTTCAAACACATGGTCCCGAGCATCCAAAACAATTATTTAAGCTAAATGCAATTATTTTAAAATGACAAGAGTTTTTATTTTGCCATTCATCAGATATCTGAAATTCTCTTACTCTTGTAAAGTCTATATTTCCATCTTAAGTAGAAGAATGAAATATAGTATATTTTTCTTGTTGCAGAAGGGTTAGAGTCAGCTTTTTGCTACTGTACATAGAAATATTGATGCATCTTGTGGATATATCACCTGACAGCAGGATGAAAAAGATAAATCTAACTCTGTAGTTTGTGTTAGGTATTTTTGAGATTTTGTTAAACTAGAAATATTTAGCAATATTGCAGTTGCCAGATAGATCAGATCAGGTTATGATCTATCTTGAGAATGTCAAGTTACACTAAACAAGAATCACCTTAAAAAAGTAACAGTGAGACTATTACAATAGGTGTTGTTGGAAGCAGAGAGGAGCTCACAGAGGAATTCCTCTGTGAAGCGCTTAGTTAAAGTAGAACTATAGCTGCACAAGCTCCCCAGTGCATCCTAGGTCACTCACTACAGGAGATTCACCCTGGCTCCTGTGCTGGTCCCCAACCTGTGGCTCTCAGAGCTGCCTGGGATGCTCTGCCACCCTCTACACGCAGTGTGGGAGAGCTGGGAGTACCAAGGGATCGGCAGCACAGCCATCAATGGTCGAGCTGATCATCCACACTCCTTCTGATCTAACTCACTCAAAACACCAACTCCAGAAGAGCTTTCACCTGTCTCCTTCTGCACAGGACAGCAATGCTTTTCTCTTCATGCTCACTGTAAAGGCAACCTTGACAACTAGCTCAGCTCCATAAGCCCATGTTGTAAGGAGCTAAATTTAGACATCCAAATGCCAAGCATATGGTAAGTAGTGAAATTCTCTGTAGAGCTGGCTCCAGAGCTCTACAAAACACTCTTCAGGCTCTGCAGGAGGCTCTTTATGTGCCTGTGTCCCCTGGCAAAAATCAGGCTCGTGTACATTTCAGAGTCCAGAGGTCAAGCTCAGACCTTCCAGGAGCAAGCCCTGAGTGTGGAACTAGGACACAAGTCCCTTGCAGAAATGTCTCCTAATCAAATCATTCAGGGGAAGGTGAAATACACCCGGAAGTCTATATCTAGTGTTTGCTATCTTTGCAAATGAGTCAAACTCTCAATTTAATTTCCAGAGTTTTTCTAGGGCTCAGCCAGCTCTCTCTGGGCTGTTGACTTCTCAGTTCACATCCCTGGTACATATTTTACCCTAATCTACCAAAACACAATGAAACCTTAAAACCCAACATTTTTCATTTCCAAAATTTCCTGACAGAAGGGTAGCTTCTTGTAAGATGTTGTTAGTGACACACAGAGCTGATCTGAGGAGGTAAGTGCTTGCCTTTGTAGAATTCCACACCAGAGGAGGTCACAGCACACTCTATGTCTCCCAAAATATAAGGTAAAAAGTAATTGATCACACACAACAAGGACAGGAGGGAAAGGTGTTCCTTTGATAATTTAGCTCCTGAGCATTCAAAACCTCTGGCTTAGAGTATCTGGGAAATCAGGCAGCAGATAACAGCTTTGATGATGCTGTCTCTGCTGTCATGGTGCGACTGAGCACCACAAGTGTTGGTTAGGGACAGAATGGTTGTTAGAAAATCAGCATTAGAACATCACCTGGCATCCACACAGGCTTTTTGTTTGATCAGTAATCTGGCCAAGATGTTAATTGAGCATATTTGTAAATTGAGAGTAAATGCTGAAGCTTTACAACACCTTTCTTTAGGTAACAATCACAGTTTAAATATTTCTGTCATTTTCAGCTGTCTTCCTGGTCAGCTCACCCTACAAGCATCCTTCAGACCTGTCTCCTCCTACATGGAATAGATTCCTTTTATATTTTGTCTTGCAGGCACTTTGGCAAGAGCTAGTGCTCCTTCAGCTTCTGTTTTAACTTTCTGTGTGACTGAGGCAGTGAATGCTGAGCTGGGCCATGGTGTGACATTCATGGCAAGTGTTTGGGCCTTCAGAAAAATTTACAAGATTGGACAAAAAAGCCTAGTTTGTGTACCACAGTAAGGTTAAATGTGCATATATTAACAAGATGCATTGCTCCATGGAGTCACTCATGTCCAAACATCACTCACTTCAATCAGCCAAATTCAACAGAGATTCAGGACAAACCAAATAACCTGATCCCCTCTACAAATCTTATCCAGTCCATCAGTGAGTGGAATCCCAGGGTTCATATACCTGTGATATTGTCGTAACTCCTGAAATTCATTTCAATGTGATCCCACTCCAGCACCATGCAGTTCTCCATGCTGGGCTGTGCAATAGCTACAAACACATCATTCTTTGAGTTGAATGTATCCACTGAAACAGACTGGTAGGGCAAAATCTGGTGGACAACAAAATCTAGAAACATACATTTATAACAGTTAGGATATATCCTTGCTGGAAACACAAAGTGGTCACTGATTAGAATGATGTACACTGAAAAATGAGTGAAATGCTCTGGATTTTGTATAACACTATGATGGAAGTAGCAGTACTCATGCTAGGCACACACCAACAGGGAAAGTGTCTCCTGCTTTAGGTATCATGAGCTGTCCTCTGAAAATGTATTTGTCAAGGAAATCAAATATGTAAATAGTGAAATAATTCAGATTTTCCAGCCAGGCTGGCTACTATCAGTGAAATAGAGAAGTCTCTTTCCCCACAGCTGGAAGTTGCTCTCCCACCAAGTGAAATGGCCTTGGAAGAATCACATTCAAGCTGAGAGACAGTAACCACCAGCTGAAGTCCAATAACTTCTTAAGTCATGCAAATTTAATCACCAGCAATTTGTGTTATGCTAAACCAGGCAGAAAGTGAAATGATATCTGAAGTTTGCCTGGGGATAACCCCATTTTGCCTAGACCATAGACAAAATGGTGTAATCAAAAACTCAGTTAACATAATGTTTTATGGGGCATTATAATGTAGTTTAGGCATAAAATACAACCAACCTGAAAATTACTATCCAGTGGAAAACTTATACTAGACAATAAGACTGAGAAATTGGAGCAACCTGTAAAGATTAGGAGTGTAACTCCAGAATTAAAGACTTTTATTCTCAAAAATTTAGTGCCTTTGTAGACTCAATCTGAAAATTCACCCTGGGGTATGTCAGCAGTCACCACAGAGCCAGTCTGGGGCAAAGTGAGGAGACTTGGGTCCGAATTTGACATTTGACCAGACAGCTGTGCAAGATCTCTATTATCAGGAAAAAAAATGGTGTAGCAGAGCTGACAAAGCACTCAGGTCTAAAATGTGGTCAGAGGCTTGCACTGAAGTAATGTATGGATATAGATACGTAGAAAAGGAAAGGCATCTTCCCTATGATGGCATTTCTGTGCAGAACCACACACTGCTCTGCTTTTAGCTCCATTTGCTACACGCCTTCACCATGCACTCCTATGCTGGAAGGGCCTGAGCATCCAGGGATTTTGGTGAAATGGTAATTAAGTCCTCACTCAAGTCCCTTATTTTGGTGCATTATGAAATAATTGGTTCTGAATGAAGAACCCTCTGTTTCTGCATGCTTGAAAGCCTTGCCCTTGAGGAGTTACACTTGTGGAGAATAAAGATAGATGACTACCATTAAACAAACAGAGCAGATTCCACAGCTGTGAAAGAAATGACAGTCTTCATTCTTCGAGGGACTATTATAAACAGAGCTTGGGCTTGGTTCATAAATGCTGGTAGGCAAACAAGCAAGTTATCTTCATTCTCACTGGGAAGCTAAAAGGGCTAGGAAAACTGACACTGAAGTATGCAAAAAGTAAAACTGACCAGCTATAAAAGGATGGAGCAGGAGCAGATACAGTCACACAAAATAAAAATATTTTTTTAAATCTTGAAGAAAAAAACCCCAGAAAACTAATCCTGAAAAGACAGCTCTTGAAATCTGAACAGTTGTGAAACCCTTTGGGGGAATCTGTGAATTGAAACAAACCAGTCTGTATGTGAAAATGGGTAGGGAAATAATTTGTAATCAGTAAAAAGCAATAAATGCTGGTTTTAGCACCAGCTGGGAATACCAGGCTGTAATGTAGAAGAGGGTTACACAGTGAAAGTTGCCACCACATCAGGGTTGAAAAAAATTCTAATACAGTAAATACAGGACTGGGAGAGGAGCCCTTTTCCAATATCTTTATTTTTTAAGCCGGATCCCCTGGATGGGAGAGGGCAGAGGACACAGCCCTGCCTTCCCCCTGTGCTGCTGGCTGCATGAGCTGTCCCTCCCTGCCTCCCACCCAATGCACAGCTTGGCTCTCCCTGTCTCAAGACACGTGGTTTTCATGTTGCTTTCTGCTGACTGAGAGTGAGGGCGTCTCCCTGTCCTGCAGTCACTTATTGCCCCTCTGCTCCCTCTGTGGTTGAACTGGCATCATGGTGTCACAGGTGAGGGGCCCAACACTTTTATTGGGATGATTTTCCTTCTGGCAGCCCTTGCTCAGGCTGATCCCAGCACACAGGAGCACTGATGCCAGCACAGGAAAGGAGGAGAGTGCAGGGAACATAACAGGACACCAAGGAAAAATTAAAGTGATGGTCTGTTGGGGCAGCTGCTCCCAAACTGTATCCTGCCATTCAGTCCCACTCTGCTCACATCCCTTCTTCCCTGCAGTGGACATTTCTGCTCCAGGTGAGGCCACCCAGGGCCTGGGTGTGCCAGCAGGGAGTGTTACCCATCCCTTCCTTCTCCCAGCACAGGAGATCTCCAGCACAGGAGCAAGAATGGAGCAGTACCTACTAATATGCAAACTACCTCCCTTCCAGACAGCAGGGAAAGAGAAGACCAGCTCCAGAAGACAATCCCAGCTAGGTAAAGAAAGGGGAAACAAGCTTCCAAAGCTCAGTGAGATGATCCCTGCCTGCAGGTCAGGGCAAAGCAGGTCCCAGGCATGCACATGGCCAGTTTCCAGTGTTTGCAGTGGCTGTGGGAGCCCAAGGCCTGTTTTCCAGTCTCCTGAAAGTGAGCTACATGTTCCCCTGTGGTGCTCACAGCCACAGGACAGCCCCCTTACACGCTGTTGAGGAAGAAAGACAAGAAATGAAGGGAAATGGCTTAACCTGCTTCCATGATGCAAGCACTGAGAAATGGAAAAGACAGATGCTATCACAAAAAGAGTTAAAATGCAGGTCACCAATACTGTCAATCACTTTCTCTGTGAGGAAGCAACAGGACCATTTTGTACCTTGCCTTTTTATTTGAAGTTTGGCAGCACCTCTTTCCATCTCTCCTGTTACCATTGCAAACTGCAATGGTACTAAAGCAAACTGCTTTATTCCTACATCCTGCATCCAGCCATGCTCGACAAAGAGTACTGGAGACCAGAAATGATGGAAAGTCTGATCCCAGCTGGCAAAGGAGGGAAATACTATACTAAAGACTAACATGAATGAAAGAGTTTTGCAGAGTCCTGCCCACCACTGACTGGGAAGGGAGAATACACCTACAGTGTGTATTCTAAGCCTGTGACTAATGTATCCTCAAGGAAGGAATATGGGTGTATTTACACTCCCTTTGGATCTGGGGGAGGCAATAGCAGAGGGAGAAAACAGCAGTGGCCTGACACCACAAACCACCAAGGTCATAGAACAGAGTGTGACAGCCACATGCTGTGCTGTGGGCATTTGAGCAAATATTCAGCTGGGCAATCCTTGCCCCATGGAATGCCTTCAGTTCCCAAAAACTCTGCAGCACGTGGTGTTAGAATTATGCTTGGTGTAATTTCACTTACAGCAGACAAAGGGACAATGGAGCAACACTTTTTTCCTGGAGCAACTTTGCAGTGTCTGGGTACAAAAGAGTGACAGAGAGGGCTGGTAGGTCAGGGTAGGTTTGAGGATTGGGTAAGGCTCTCTCTTGTGCACTGTTAGTGCTGCACAATGGCTTAAACCAGACTGAAATGAAACAAAGCTCCTTTTACTTTGCATTGTTGTGTCTCAGTGATTCAGCAGATGTAGAAATGTAACTTTGGTGCTGTTCTAAACTTCATTGCTCTCCTGTGTTTGACATCCTTTCATGCAGCAGGTTATTGCACTTTTCCTCTACTGCTCTTCTGACATAATTTTGAATTCTCAGTTCATTCTCTTTTCCTTCACATATTGCCATCAAAGCACCTTTCATACCTTTCCCTGAAATTTCATTTTACATTACTAGTAATCACCTTTTCTCTTGTCTTTTAATAATAATGACTGACTTGATGACAGATGAGAACTTGCACACCTTTGATATGACTGTCTAGAAAAACGGCAGAGCGCTGACATCCTATTCAAAGAAGATGAAAAACAATACCCACGGCTGATATTTCCAGTTATATGATGTGACTACATTTAAAGATAGGTAACTGCAGCAGTTTTGGCATAAAATATAAGCATAATCACATGCAAATTTCTCTTTGCTCCCTTCAGCATGCTTTACATTACCTTAAAAAATAAAAAATCAAGATCCTATGCAAGACAGTAGTCAGAATATTATTGGACTTTTCAACTTAATGGAGTTCTGTGAAGAACTTCTGGCACTATTGCCACCATCTTTGATGCTAATAAATAATGATTTATCAAATAAAGATAACAGCTATAGCCTCATTTTTGAACTTATTTTCATTGCTTTCTGTGAAATACAGAGATTTTGGGAAGCTCATCTGCCATAACTCTATGGCTTTATTCCAGATAATAGAAAGCATTCTGCGATGAAAATTAAGCCACAAATTGAGTCATAATCAAGTCTTTTGGAATATGAATAGGCAGAGCTCTTCTCCCATTATCACTTAATCCAAACAAAAACTCAGCACGTACTTTGGCATCTAAATGTGATTTTCCCATTTTGTAACTTGTTCTAGTACTTGAAAGTGCTTTGTATGCAACCCTTTCCTCCCCCCAGGTCATGCTCATAGAAGTGAAAGGGCATTATCTAAACTTCTGATATTTAACCATTTGTAGTGTGCTTAGAAATATACATTCTGAATACCTGTAGTGGTGCATTCATAATCAAAACTTGTCACATCATTTAACTTCTTATCCTGATATTCTGCTGGACCAATACACAGGACATCAGAAACAGTGGAATTTGTCATCTTTAACCACAAAAACAACCACTTGGCTTTGCAGTCACACTCAAATTTATTTCCCCTTAAATCTCTAAAAAAACACACAGAAATAAACATATTTGAAAAGGTTGATAGCAATATGAGTACTACAGAACTGTCATCACCTTGACATGCTGAATTTCAAAATATCTGAATATCCTTGAATTGTTCTGAACTGAAAGCAGGGAATTTTAAGTTTTATCTGGACTCCTTTATCGTGAGCTCTCTTTCACTGGGCTTTTTGAAAAACCATTGCGTTTTATGGTCATCTATAATCATAGCAATGGAGCACTGTGTGATTCATGTTAAAGTTACTTTTTTGGTAAGCTTTCCTAGGATGAGGACTGTAGTGTGTTACATCCTGACGTTCAGGCTGTCTGCTGCAGGCCTCCTTTGCACCATTCACCACTGACACAGAGAATTCCCCTTCCTTCACTGAACTGTCCCAGTGCTGCTGCTTGACAGAGCAGCCTTGCAGACACAAAATACAGATGGAAGACTTGCATTTTTGGAGTCGCTGCTGAGGTAGAGTCAATTTAGCTTCTTCCTGCTCATGCATGTGCAATTTCAGCACTGTACTTGTTCTTTGATCCTTTGGCAATTTCTGTGGCTTAAGATTTTACTTTGCTGTTTGAAAGAGCCAGGCCAAAAATAGGGGAATCCTAGTTACACAGGGAAATGCTGATAGAATGTCAGCAAGGTGCTACAACTGCACAGAACAAGGAAAAGAAGGGGGTTTTTTTAATTAATCCCTTGTACTAAAATAATCTCAGGGAATATGTAACAATAATAGGAAAATATGTTCAGAGAAATTGTCATTTTAAAATTCATTGTCTCTCTGTCTCTAAAACACAACTTACAAGACAGCAGAAAGAAGTACAATAACACAAACTATGTACAGCATCACGAGAAGCAGCAGTGATTTAAGAAATAGCAGTTACTTTAGGAGAGTCTATCAAGCAAACAATTATACAATGAAAAACAGCTAGAACAAAAAAATACACTTTCTGTGTAGATACCAGATACTGCACAACACACCCAGAACCTAAAACTGAGAGCAAGAGTGACAGAAGCAGTAGAAAGATTCTCATTACTTACAGTTCAATTAAAGAATCTAAATCGCTGAAGACATCCCTTGGCAAAGCTTTGAGGTGGTTATTTGCCAACGAACTAGAAAAGAAAATGAGAGTTTGTACCATTGCTATCTCTTACCTTGCAATTCTTACCAAGTTTGAACTCACAGGTTGTTAATTATCCAGTGCTGTCCAGCCACTGGCACTGTTAGAAGTTACCAGAAACAGGCATTAATTATTCTCATTCAAGAATGGAGATTGCTTGAGGTTCACATGAAAGTAAAATATTTCAAACCTTTTATTTTTTTCCCAGGTGCAAATGTAACCCACCGAGCAATCACTGAGCACACGGGAAGGAAGCAGGAATGTTAATCATGAGTAGGCAGTGTGGTGGTACCAGCCCAGCACTGGGGGTACCAGGGGCACCCCAGACCCAGCTGTGCCTGCTCACAGGCAGCCCAACGTGTGGCAGGCAAGAATTGCTCCAAGGCTGGTTCTTAATTTATGGAAAGCATGTTGTTGACAGCAGCAGGAAGCTGACACAGAGGGAAGAGAAATTTTCTGTGTAGCAGGAAAACTAGTGGTCTCCCAGGAGAGTTTTGTTCAATTAGAAATTACTTTATCAAATGTTAAATAACTTACAGATGGGTCAGGTCACGAAGGCCACGAAATGCATTTCTTGAAATGGTTTCGATTTTGTTTCCTTCAATAAATCTAGGCCCAAAAAAAAGAATTTTAAAATACTTTAAGTAACATTATTATTAGCATCACTGTGCTTTAAGCTATGGTTGCCAGATGCAGCATATTTCTGGGCAGGCCCTTCAGACTGAAAGGTGGGAAGTCTCAGTGGAGCTGCTCATGTTCCCTTTTCCCCTTTCCTTGGGCAGGCTGCAAGGAACAATGCAAGTACCTGGCATCACAAGGGATGGCACATGACCCAAATGCCCAGCAGAAATGGAATAAAGTGAACAAGGCAAAAAAAATTCCTCTCTTGGTAATCCTCTCAGGATGTGTTGTGCGAGGCAAGAGTCCTGTGTAGGAGGAGAGAACACAGGAGAACCTCCTGAGGCAGAAGCTAAAGTCCTAACTTCCCCTCCCCAGATCAGCAGCATTTTCAAAGCAGCAGGCAGCACAGAGGTGCCAGGGTTGCCCAGGCTGCAGAGCTGCTCTGCTGGGTCCTGCTCCCATGGCTGTATGTACACACTCAGTGCCACCTCCGTGCCCACACAGTCCTGACTTGAACTGCACACGTTTGACACCCACACAAACAGCAGGACCACTGCCTTGGCTCAGGTCTGGCTGCTACAGTTCAGCTCTGTCCAGCTGGGACATCTCCTCTGCAGGCTGCCAGCTGCACACAAGTCATGGCCCTGTGCACTGGGGGAATAATGCCAGGCACATATCGATTCCAGCAGCACCCTGCTCCTCCTGACTCCTGCACGTCAGCATTTCAGTAAAGAGCTGATATTTGAGCGTCTTGACCCCTGAGCACTTGAGGACACATCCCCAAATACACCATGATCCCTGCAAAGTGATTGCAGCCAGGTGGCCATCAAGATATTGCATGGTACAGCTATACCTGGATGAAGAGAACTGTATGCTGACTTTATGAAAGGCTTATGAGATGAAAGTGCCTCCCTTATTCCTAAGCTCTGTTTGCCCTGCAGAGAAGTTAGAGGGAAAATGCTATGATACAAGGTCTCTTCTCAAGTAAGTGATAATGGGATGAAGTGCTCCTGGTTCTGCAGTTTAGGTGTAGGAAATATCCTTCATGAAGTGACTGGGACCCTGACTGCAGGCAAAGGGTGCAGATGAGAAAGTGTTGTGCCTGCATGGGAGATGTTAGAGACAGGCCAGCCCTTCAGGGCTGTGTGGAGCCACAAATTCAATCCACAAGAGCAGAGAGCCACCGTGCCTCCTGACACCCTCACTGGCAGCTGGCATCCCTGCACAGCACCAGCTCAGTGATCCATGCAAATAAACAAGGCTGCACTGCTGCAAGCTGGGAGTCAGGAATTAGACAGGTTCTTGAATCACCAAGCCTGGTCTCCAAGAGATGCTGCTCTGGGAATTCCAGTCAGTTCACCAGCAAAGCTCTCATCTTTATCAGACCTGCCTTACCCAGACTGTACAGAGTCATTTTCAGGGTGCACTGAATGCCATTATGAGAGCTGCAAGAGCAGCAGGACACAGCTGGAGGTCTGTTATCTATATATAGGTACCAGCTGTGGGTGCTCCCCAGCTGCTCTTCGGCCAGAGACTTTGGCTTTGTACACACAGACCCTTGCCATTCCTGTTTGTCAGTCAGGTTTCCTTCTTCTTTACAAAGTCTGGTCCTGATAACTAAGAGACATGAGTTATGGAAGCTGTACTGGTTATACTGGCTGCATGGCCAAAGAAACAAATCACAGAGAACGGCCACTCACAGCCAGCACCCAAAGGGTGGAGGGGTGATTTGCTGGGAAGAGGAAAAGCTCTATGGAATTGGCAGAAAAGGCAACCACAACCATTAACTGAGACCACTTGTTCAGCTGCTGAAAGAATTTGAAACTCTAAGGCTTTACCAGTCTTCATCCTGCTCCCTGGCTGGCAGCTGGTGGTCAGGGACAGGGTTTTGCCCTCTGGCTCTCTGAGGAGGGCAGGGTGTTTCATTCAGAAGGGGTCTGGTTGCAGTGACCAGCACAACCACCACAATGTGTGCTATGCTGCCAGGACAAACCCATCAGCACTGGAAAGCAGGCTGCTAATGGTACGACAGAAAATGGTTTCCTCCTTTTTACAAACTACTGCAAATAATTTTTTCACTGTAGACACAAGGAAAAGAGAATGCTTAGATAACTTGCTATCTCTGAAAAATCCAGATGTAGCTGAATAATGGATTTTAGCATATACCATTTACCATTATCTGCAAATTCCATTGTTGGCTACTCCACATGCACCAGACTATTAACCCTGAATACACCCCATCATAATATCTATTTGCCTTCAAGATTTAACAAGAGTCAGTTTTATGAGCATTGGTCTTCCTGTAAAAAGGTTTTCCACAGCTACATTTCAGCTTGGAAAGATGGGTGGAATAAGCATTTTTTTCAGGTCATACTCATAGTTTCAAACACACCAGGTCATACCGAGTAACACAGAGAAATGTTGTCCTTTGGAGTGTGAAGGGAGGACAGCCTTGCACCAGGTGTAATACTTTTTTTAAAAAGAAATAAGGGTGAACTAAAAGTAAAAAAAAATAAGGACCAGAAAAAGAATGTAAAAATCAACTAAGTGAATGATATAAGCAAAAGGAGAGTTAAATAATTTAAAATAATAATATAAATAATTACAATAATTTCTATTATATGAAATGTATGTTTATATATTTGTGTATTTATAATTAATTACATAAAGATAAATTCTATGGGCATTAAATAGGGTATCAGGAAAAAGGAAAAGTAAGACACAAAAGCTGGGAGAAGAGAAGCAGAATCAGGGTTGTTCAGGGCAGTACACCAATATTTGCAATTCCTGCTCAGGCTGCCCATAGATGAGAACAGGCTGCTCCACCTCTTGCCTGAGATTCTACCTCTTGACAGGGGTAGCACTGTTCTGGAAAGCCCAGGCAAGCTCTTGCTAAGCAATGCCTTTTTGGTGTGCTGTAATTGCACAGAGATACCTGGTATTGAAGGCATCTTTTAAAAATGCACTGTAACACCTGAAAAATCGTCAGCCACCATAAAGAATATGTGCACAGGAGTGGAACATAAATCCTTCAGCTCCCCTGCTCTTGGGAATAACAGTAAAGACCAAGATTCTGCAGCAGGAGTCTTGGCAACTTATCAAAACATCTTTATTTATAAAGGACATAAAATACCAAACTTACAGGTATTCTAGATGAAAGAGACCAGCAAAGGCATCATCTCGTATAACAGTGAAGGAGTTGGAGTTCAGCAAGCTGAAAATGGAGAGCAGGCATTAGGAAAGCACATTAAAACTTGACACATTGGATTATGCCTGTTGTGTTTATTGCCCATGACCAAACTAATCTTACTGACCTGAGCTCATATCACCCCCCCAATGCAGCACACATAAAATACTGTGGAATGGTCTATTGAAAAAAAATTAAAGGCATTACACGATGGTAGTTAATGTCCACTACTCCCCAGGAAAAATGTGCCATTGACCTTGGCTAAATGTAACCTGGTCCTCAACTCAATGGTCCACTGAGCAGAACAAGCCATCATTAGATGGCAGGTCTGCTGAGTGTGGCTCGTCACCCCTCCAGCCCCACTGACAACCTCTAAGGGTCCACCTGAGCAGCATCCTCGGCTCCCAAGCACCAGCTCTCATTTATGCATCCTCTCTGGGCCAGCACTCACTCACTCCATGCTCCAGGGGGATGCTCTGAGCCTGACCTGCAGCCTGGGAGGACAGCAGCCAGTCTGGCAGCTGGAACCACAGACATGTCCAAAGCACAGAGACAGAGAATCCAGCTGCACTGCTGCCTCCTGCAGGCGCTGCCTTGCCCTACTCCTGTGTGAACTTCAGGGACAAACATGTCAGAGCTGCCCCAGAGAGGCTGCCACCTGAGCCAGCACAAGAGAGCCAGGGAGAAGGAGGTGATGGAGGCTTTGCCAGCAAACTTCATTCCTCATTGTATTAATGCACAACAGTGGACAATCTCCAAAGGTTGATGTTCAAAGGCAGAGAGGGCAATCGCCTTTCAAGAAAACAATAAAACTTCTAGTTTGGTCTAAAATATTAACACTACTCAGAAGAAATAATTTTTGGAAAATCTCAGAGCTTTCCCTATGAATGAATATGTCTGCACTAATTGCTTTATTAGAGCAACTGATTAATCTTCCTTTTGTATGGTTTTAGGCATTTTACTAAAATTAATTTAGAAGACTAATGAACATGAAATGCAAACTTTCCCTGTGATCCCTGGATATTATGCTAATACTAGACAAATGCTCCTTAAATTATCCCAAAGAAATCTGACAAAGATGAAGACCACCATCAAAAATAAATCCTTGCATTACTATTTTTACCATGATTACTGCCACAGAAAACATTGTCCTGAGATGCCCATGTGCATGCAGCAGCTCTTGTGTTATTATGATGCCATGTGCTATGCATGCAGCTCCTTGTTATTAGCTATTTTTTCTCATGTTTTAAGCAAAAAGTTACAAATTACACTAAACAAGTGCAATTTGTAACTTTGTAATTTTGAGTGCCCAAGGTGGTGGTTACCACCTCTTTCTCCTACATCTGACTTACCACATAAAGTGACACGAGCAACTTCTGCCTTCCTCAATAACCCACCTCTGCCCCACCACCCTACTCACCCCAACATCTCCAGAAAATCTGCTGCAGCTAAGGAAAAGGGACAATCTTCATCTGCTCTTCCTCCCTCTTCCTAGTACCACCATCCAAATCAAGCTAGATTCCCCCCATCTCTAATTTTCCACCCACAGAATTTCCACCACAGAAATCCATGGATTTCTTCCTTTCCTTCCCAGCTGGCACAGGTCACTGTTAGCCACCATTTATTGGTGGGCAAGGTCCTCGTGCCCTCTGCTGGGGGCTCAGTGCTGACCCCCAGCTCTCACAGAAACTTGGTTTTGGGAACAGTTCCACGCTAAAGGAGGTGAAGGCTTCTACCCCTTGCTTTGCCCACTTCCCCCCAGCTTTCTGCATGGAGTGCTGCTCCTCTCAGAAGAAGACAGGCCTTTGAGTCAAAGGAGATGGGGAGCCCAAGCAGAGGAGCCTCAGCAGCCAGACACCTTTAGAGAAGTGTCTACCTCCTGCTACGAGCAGTTTTAACATCTAGTTATGTGGCGAGCACTCAGCCTGGGTTTCTGGCAGGCTTTGGATCTTTTTGCTGAGTTTCTCTTTGCAGTGTATCTGTGCCTGGGGGGTCAGTCAGTCCTATGGGGTGGAGGTGTGGAGGACCTGCCTGGTGTCAGGCATTCCGGACGGGCTGCACTGGGCTGGACAGGACGCAGGCTGCTGCTCAGCCTTGCTGCAGACTGCCAGGGAACTGAGTACCCAGGCTCCCCAGGGGGCTGTACCGCAGTCTCTGTATCTTCCCTGCTGCCTCCCAGGACAGCTAAATTAAGCAAGTTTGCTCAAGCTCCTGGAGCAGGAGGCACACACCTAACTGCAACATGGGCACGACCAAGCAGCTGGCCTGGGTCAGGAAGGAGGGATGGATGGCTGCTAAGTGCTGGGAGCTGGAGCACTGTCTCCTGGACAGAGGAGCGCTGGGTCAGAAGGCATCTGAGGGGCCACCCTCCAAGTGGCACAATGAGTCGTGCTGCAGACAGCACCAGCACTGCACACACAGAGGATTGATTCCCTCTGAAGTGCGTCCTGGCAGCCTCTGCTCACCCCATTGTGCCCACTGTGTCACAAAGCCAGTGAGAGACTCCTGGGCACAAAGTGAGCGGGAGTGAGAGCCAACACCACATAACTCTAGAGGACAAAACTCAGCCTTAAACTTACTAAAGCTGAAGTTAAAAAAAAAAAAAAAAAAAAAGAAAAGAGGAACTTAGGGCATCATAAAACAATTTCCCCTCCTTTAGTAACTAAATATACATTTTATGAAGTGGTTTCTGAGCAGAAAATGCATCCCTGAACAGAAATGTTATGAAACAGCAGCTATACTGGGGGACTGTGCAAGCTGTCTTCTCCCGTGTTCTCCCTTTCCACAAGAGAGAGGGAACTCTATCCAGGAGAAACGGAGAGGCTCTATGCTTAAAGGGACTCTATTTAGGAGGAAGGGGTGAAGTGCTACTTGGCCGTGCTCCTTCCCAGTGCCATACTTACAGCAGCTGCAGGGAGGGCAGGTGGGAAAACATCCTGTCCTTCACTTCGGAGAAGGTCCCGTTGACCAGGCTCCTGGAAAAGAGATGTCCCCATGAGGCGGGAGCGCCCCGCAGCCCCGGCCGCCCGTGTCCCCCGCGCGGGCCCCGCACTCACAGGGAGCCCAGGCCGGCGGGCAGGCTGCGCGGCGCCCCCGCGGCCCCCACGCACAGCGCCGACTCCCGCCAGCAGCTGCAGGGCGGCCCGCAGCGCGGCGGGCGGCGCGGGGCGGCGGGCGGCGGCAGCGCCAGCAGGGCGGCGGCGGCGCAGAGCGCGGGCAGGAGCCGCAGCGGCACCGCCATCGCTCCCCGCCCGCACCGCCGCTGCCCGCCGGCCGCTCCCGCCGCGCCCTGACATCAGCGCGGCGCCGCCTCCGCTGCGGCGCCGGGACGCGGAGCGGGAGGGAGGGAGGGGGCACCCGCGGGCGGGGCGAGGCGAGAGCGGCCGGGGCGCCGAGCCCTCCGCTCCCCGCAGCAATAGAGGCAAAGGGCCCGCGGGAGGCCCCCCTGATAGCGCCAGGGTGATGCTCCCTCCGATTTCCTGGGCTAGCATCAGAGGTGCTGGAGCGTGTCCAGAGAAGGACAGCGAAGCTGCTGAAGGGTTTGGAGCACCAGTCCTACGAGGAGAGGCTGAGGGAGGTGGGGGTGTTTAGCCCCGAGAAAAGGAGGCTCAGGGTGGGATTTATTGCTCTGTACATTTAACGGGAAGGAGATTGTAGTGGGATGGATGTAGTCTTTTTTCCCAGGTAGTAAGTGATAGGACAAGAGGAAACGGCCTCAAGTTGCACCAGAGGAGGCTTAGATTGGTATGAGGCAAAGTTTCTTCACTGGAAGGGTTTTCAGGCATTGTAAGAAGCTGTCTGGGGAAGCGGTGGAATCACCATCCCTGGATGTGTCCAAGAAATCACAGAATCATGGAATGGTGTGGGTTGGAAGAGATCTTAAACATCTTCTAATGCCAAACTCCTACCATGGACAGCTTTCAGCAGACTGGGTTCCTCAGAGCCCTACCCAACCTGACCTGAGACACTTCCAGGGATGGGGCACCCAGAACTTCTCTGGACAACCTCATGTGAAGGTGTGGTGCTCAAGGACATGGCTTAGTGCTGGACCTGGCAGTGCTGGGTCAGTGATTGTACTGATGATCTTAGAAGTCTTGTCTAACCATAGTGATTGTGTGGTTCTAAGACCAGCTTGAGGGATGTCTAGATCATGAAAGAAGCAAATGGATGACGGCACCACACAATTCCAGTTGCTTTCCAGTAGTATGTGTGTGTTAAGTATGCATTAATTGAATCACGCTGTATCAGAAGGCTGGAAAGGTTTCAAAACTTCACATTTGTGGGGCCCCAATTTGACTGAGACACGTGAGGCACATCAATGAAAGAATGACTCTTGTAACTTTATGTTACAAGTTATTTGTCTTGTAACATCAAATAATTACTTTTTGCAACTCTTGTAACCTTCACTATCCTTTGTGTCCAAGCCTCCCTTCTTGGTTTGCATGGGCCAGGTGCAAAACTCCCATTTTGCATATCCCAATGTCCATTTCCTCTGCAGCAGCTTGTGCCTGCTGCCCTTCCCTATTGCCCACACAGTCCAGCAGAGCCTCCTGTTGGGTGCTTGAATTCAGCAGTGAGATTCCTCTTCTTTGAGCTGGGCAGAGCAAGGTCTCCATCTCCACCCATACACCATCCCTGCAGCAGGCAAAAATTCAGAAAGCCTGAGCAACACCTGAGCTAGCAATTTAATTAATTTATCATCTGATTAGGCAGAAACAAGAAGAGAAATTGTTTGAGGTCAGTGTTAGTCCCAGTTTTCTTTGCCTCGTTTAATCTTTTCAGTGATTTTAATGATTTGTGTAATGCATCTCTTTGCAGGAGCTGTTGTGCACCACATCTGCATTTTAATTCTACAGCCACGATAATCTAAGGATGTTTATTTCATTGGCAAGCAGACAGAAATTGTTGTGAACTGTTAAATCTGCTGGATTTCCTGTCATTCTCTTTCAGCTGGGCCACAGGTGCTTTATCCTGATGTCATTGAAAGTGCCAGAAAAAAGAATAATAAAAATTATAAGAATGCTATCAGAAATCGAAAGGTGTTTTACTGTCTCTCACAGTGTCCTTCTGGATAAAATATCCTGCATGCAGCTAGAAAAGTCCATAATAGACTGGGTGAGCAGCTCACTGACAGGTGAGGCTTGAAGTGTTGCAGTAAATGGGGTTATCTCAGACTGCCAGCCAGTCACCTGTGGGGGGCCATAGGGCTCCATTTTAGGGCCACAGCTCCGTAAGGCTTTTATAAATTATCTGAACACAGGAAATTAATTTACATTTAGTAAGTTTGATAATGATACTGAACTAGGAGGAGCTGTGGTCTCCCTTCAGGACAAAGGGGCCCTGCAGAGAGGTGTGGGTAAGACTAGAGGGCTGGGCACTCACCAGGCGTAGGAAATTTGACCAGAGCAAGTGACAGATTCTTTACCTGGGACAGATCATCCTGCTTATACATACAAATCAGAGGACGAGAGCCTGGAGAACAGCCTGTGGGAACAGATCTGAGGAATCAGGCCAGTGAAAAGTTGGATATAAGTCAGCAGTGCCCTGGCAGCCAGGAGGGCTGAGCGTGTCCTGGGGGACACCAGGCACAGCATGGCCGGGCAGGGCAGGGCAGGGCAGGGCAGGGGATTGTCCTGCTCTGCTCTGCGCTGGGACAGCCTCACCTCCAGTGCTGGGGCAGTTCTGGGCACCACGGGTAAGAGAGGATGTAAAGCTGTGAGGCTGTGTCCAGAGGAGAGCAACCAGGAGGGTGAAAGATCTCGAGGCTGAGACTTAATGAGGAGTGGCTGTGCTTGCTGGGTTTGTTTGGCTTGCAGAAGAGAAGGCTGAGGGGTGACCTGAGTGGGACAAAAACTTCCTCCAAGTGTCAGCAAAGGGGCAGATGCTGAACTCCCCCTGGTGATCGGTGACAGGACACAAGGAAATGGAAGGAAGCTGCATCAAGGGAAGTTCAGGTTGGTCATTAGAAAAAGGTGTTCACTGAGAGGCTGGTCAATCACTTCTCCCAAGGAAGTGGTCATGCCTCCAAGCCTGACAGAGTTCAGGGAACTCTGGATACCACTTAGTTGTATGGGTTTGGTTTAGGTAATCCTGTGAGAAACAGGAGTTGGACTTGGTGATTCTTATTGGTTCCTTCCAACTTGAGTTATTCTATGATTTCATGGAAAAGACACAAAAATAACTTCCCAAAATAGCAACAAAATAATGATGTTCCTATGAACCAGACAAGACATCTCTCCATGAAGTGTGGCTGCTGTGGCCATCGAGGGATGCCACTTTGGGAAGCCTTTGATACATTCACCCTTTCCAAGTGGCATTCAGCTTCTATCAGCAAACACAGCTTCAGGGTTCAGTATTGCTACAAGGCTTTAAATGTCTACAAATGCCATATTGGGATGTAAAGCACCTTTTCTAAAAGACACAAAGCTAGGAACCCAATTCCACAACTCAGTTCTTCAACTTTCATTCATGCTAAGCTGTTCCCTGCAGACATCTAAAAATCCCAGAACACTTCAAGATAGAAAACTATTTACCTGCTAGCACTGCCCACAATTAATTTTGCAGACAGGGTGTCTTCTGATTTAACTGATTTAAATGCAATTTATTTGGTGATCCTCTCTATCTCTCCATGGAAGAGGAAGAAGGATTTTCTCCTGCTCTCCCCACCTGCAGCCTCATCTGCAGCATCCCCTCAGTAAGGAGCTGCCAGACACAGACCACCCTTACTGGTGTCTCGAAAGAGTCAGGGGATTCCTCATAGGTCAGGGGAGGATGAGGTGGAATGAGAGGCAGGTGCAGCAGGGCCAGGGTACTGCCAAGGAAGGCACCACTGTGAAGAGTGGTGCTTTATCAGAGGCTGAGGAGAGAGCCTGGAGCACCAGCAGGACACAGCAGATGGTCCTGTCTTGCTGAAATTAAAATTGAGTGATTGTTTTGGAAAATTCACATAACAGAAAACAGGTATTTGAGGGGGTTAAAACTACAAATATGCACATAGATAAGCACATGTAAATTCCCTTACAAGAATATTTAAAAATTGCTTGGTTTAAAAAGTGATGCTTATTTTATCCATGCAGAAGTATAAAAATGCAGTAGTATAAAAATGAAATCTTCTCTCTTTATTGAGAAGAAAATAAAAATTTAAATTTGATGTTGAAGCAGGACATCAAAGAATGAGAAATAATACTGAAATGTGCATTTTGTTGCTTCCCTTCAAATTCCAGCACACAGACACAGGTGATTTTTATGTAGACTTGCAGGAGCATCCATTTAAGTCATGCCACAAATAAATGCAGTCAGCTGCAAATGAAAAATTGTGCTATTCAATACCCATAGATAAAATGGCATTTCAGATGGGCCAAGAAGAACTCAGCATGTCAGCAGGCCTGATATAAAAACTGAACAGACAGAAGGGGTGCAAAGGCTGTGCCATGCCTTTAAAAGAGTCACTGCAGCCAAGAGTGCAGGGGAACAGGGGGATCCCTTGGGACTCAGCATGAACCCCAGGGCAGACCTGAAATGGTGCATGGGATCTTCTAACTGGATGCTAAGTGAAAAATATTCTGATTCCCAGATGAGTATAACTGAGACATCTCAACAATTTGATGTATGACATTATCACTGTCATTCCTTCTAGCAGAGCATCTCTTTTTCTTTTCCAAAACTTTGGATATTTATCTTGAATTGCAAAGAGAAAATAAATCAGAAGAGCATTTAGGAGCAAATAAATATTAAAATAAATATTTTGATGTGAAAGTTGTCAGCTTTGTTTCTTCAGGATCAGGAAGGCATTTCTCACATGTTCTCATTTTCACTTTTCAATCCCTTTCTCATAAACCCCAGCTTTATTGAGTAAGTATTAACACAGAGGCTTTCACTGTATTTTTTTCTGTAACTTGACAGAAGTGGACAGTTATAGATAAAAGGCTGCTGATCAGGTCACCCCATAAGAAATGAGAGCATGGAAGGGAAAAACACATCAACATTTTGACTGAAAAATTAATTTCTAGGGTAGCTTGAAAATAAAAATTAGTTTTGTTGGATCACAACACACCACCTCTCCAAAGTCAGAAATTTGAAAAAAAAATGTGGATGAGAGTAAAGTATGTCAGTGGGAGTGTTCCCACTATGAGGACCCTTAATAGCCTGTGACCCTGCTGTAGAGAAGGTATGGAAAAATTAATGTTCTGAGCAATATTCACCTTGCTGAGTGCTTTTCTTTCTTTCTTCACTCATGGTTGATGTGACCTTTTAGGACTCCAACTGCTAGAGGAGATGTACTGCAACATGCAGAGCACGTTATTATTACCTTGAATTTTCTCCAGCTCTCAGACCAAATGTTTAGTCTGCTTGGTCAGGATTAAATGTCCTTTGCTGAAGATTTCTGGTCCAGATTGCACACCTGGTATGTTACTGCAGTTTTCCTTTAAAGAAGCACAGAATCAATTTACTTTGTTGAAATGTAGCACTACAGGATAGGCTTTTATGAAAACCATTTAAAAAATATTCTTAGAAATAAAAATTAAAAATACAGGTTGCCAAATTCTCCTTTTGGAGAGCTAGCATGTTCTCTGCACTGGCCCTGTGCTCCCCAGCCCCAGTCTCACACCAGTAGCATGCTGCAGGCCCTGTATGGTGAAGGTGGTTATTCACATTACACCAGAAAAAGAAGACTTGCTCACATGTGCTGCCCTTATTTTCATGGTTTTTAAAAGGTCCCTAAGCTGAGATTCACAGTGGCTCCAAACCCCCAGATCTGGAAAGGAATTGCTGTGGAAAGAGGAACAGGCAGAACAAGTTGGGGTGCCCCAGAGATTTTCACACATAGCCTCACCTACAGCCCTACCCTGTAATGAGAGACTTTGAGATGATGTATTAATAATATACGAGCACCATAGGAATAAAAGGAATAAAAACTTAATAACCATAACTGTGGAGAGCCTGGTTCAAGCATGGTTAAAAGAAAGAGGCCATGAAGGGATTCAGCTAAGGGGAAAAGCAGCCTTTCCCAGGCTTGATTCTGTAAATAATTAAGGTTCTCAGCCACCTTTTATATAAACAGCAAGATTCTCAGACTGTTCTGTCCTTGGCTGCTACTGGGAACAGATGACCGGTCTGGGAACAGATATGAAGGTTTTGAGAACTTTTCATATCATGGTGAGAACACTGATCTTGGTTTCAATAAACAAACTTCAGGTATTGTAAACAAAAGGAGGAGCTGAAGTTTTCTCTACAGCCTATGAGGAGCTCAGATTTTGCAATATGCATGAAGTGAATTAACACTGTTATAAAAAGTGCCTGGTTGATCAATAAATCGGAGTCAGATGCTGAACCAACAAAGGTGGGTCGCTGCCTTCACTTCAACACAACAACCCCCACACCTTCCTTTTTCCTTCACTTGTGAATCCCTGAGAGACCAAGGGAGTCACAAATTGTTTCTTGAAGAGCAAAATTGATGGAGTCTGAGCAAAGGCTGTGCACCCACATTCCCATGCACCTTCCCTCCTACATCCTCCTCCACTTGGGATCTGCTCTTCCTCACCGTGCCAGTTTCAGTGATCTCTTGCTAGGGATGTTCTCCTGCCAGCTGTGCCCCATCCCTTGCCTGCCAGGGGGGCAAGGAATTGAAGCAGCTCTGGCTGGCAGTGCTCAGATGCTGCCAGGTGCTGGAACTGCCAAGGCTGGGCACAAGGAGGGGCAGCTGGATGCTCCTTGCCTGCCCCTCATCTCTCCTTCCCACCGGCTCCCCGGCTGGGAGCTCAGCGTATCTGTGTCCTCCTCCCTTCTCTCCAAACTGGTTTAAACTCAGTGAGTCCAAAGTTACCAAAGAGTCCTGACAAACAGGCACAAACGCAAATAGAGGCAGTAAGAGAAGTCTCATTTCTTTAGCATATGAGGCAAAAGAAAAACCCCATAGAAAGGATGACAATTCTATGAGGAAAAGATTTTGTTATTTGTGGGATGGCTGTATTTCGTATGTTTTTCTATCTGAAATTTGACATGAAATTTGACCATTTAACTCCCCAGAAAATCAGAAAGGGGTTTTTAATTGTTCTCTTTCCACTTTAAACCAAAGAAGAAAATATTTCTAATTTACACTTGTAAATTAAAGAAAAATGCATCCTTTATATTTTTTATGGGTAGAAAGACATGACATTGGCTACAGAAAAAGTGGTCCACCTCTGGGTGAGTTATGTCCTTTCAATTCAGTGAAACAGAATTACTGTATTTTTTTCCATGTTTGGACAAAGCTCAGATAATCTGCAGCCCCTCAAAAATATAGACACATGGAAATAAATCCTTAGATACCCCATAATTTCAGATAACACCCAGAAACAGGGAGGCCATGGAAGAAGGAAAGCAGGCTTTGTGGGAACCATGGCAAAGGACTATTAAACAAAGGCTAGATTTTGCCTTGTATTTATCTGTTTATGGACAAATTGTACAGTCAGGTAATAAATTCTACCAATTGCCATTTGATCAACTGCAGTTCCTTGACCATTTCACCCCAATTCCACTTATTGATTTCATGTGCACTGAACTACTTCCAACCTTGCCACTCAAACCAGGATTGCTGGGCACAGCACCCTTACAGAACAGACAGTCACTACATTTTGGAAGAGGACAAACCCTCTGCAGTCCCAATTTCCCTGAAAATGACCCCATAATGGCTCCTGCACATTTGAGATGAACCTTAAGATGATGTCCATCAAATGACAGATAATCTCTATGTGCTGTGGGGGGGAAGTAGCATTTTCACTAATTATGTTCTGTTTTCAATGATGTTACATTATGTTAGAATAGTTTAGAATATTTTTTATTTATAAAGTGAAGTTCTATTTTACTACAGCATACAACCTAATGTGTATCCAGTGCGCTGAAAAGCCTATGCCAATGTACCAGAGCAAAGAATGCAGGTTTAAAACCCCAGGTATTAAGTAGATCATGTAAAATCATGATATGCAGACCTTTAACTTACAATAACCATAACATCATTGCCCACCTTGGCAAACTATGTCACTGACTACAGTTTAAGCAAAAATTGCCAAGTGCATCTCTATTACATTTGTCAATCAGTTCAACAAGACTCATTTAAATTGCTTTGAGACACTACAAACACTCCTATATAACAAGATCTGGCATATTCATATGTGTATTTTAGCAATTAAAGATGTGGCCTGTTCATGGGAAGTGCTGAAGACCTCAGTGCTTACACTGCCATCCCCCTCCCAAGGCAACACAAAGTCCTTGCTCAAGCTTGTGAGTGACAAAATGATCAGTCTGACCTGGATGATAACTTCAGGTGTGGAATTCTGAGTGCACTTTTCTATCCCTCCTCTGCCCACAGCTGATCACCCAACTCGGGGAAAGCTTCCTGATGTTTCCCAAATTCTTGTAAAAAGAGTTCATGTTTTTCACCCAAAAAGTTCTTGACAAAATTTGAATCTTTCCTCTTGGTTCTACTAGACAGTCCCCTCCCCAGCAAAGCAAACCTGTCATCTTGGTTCATCCCACTGCCAAAATGCATCAGAAGTGCAGAGGGTTGTAGGGGGATAAATATAAGAAAATAAAGGTAGTGTAGAAAGCAATCTTACCCCTAAGGAGTTGCAGCTGAGCCAATTGTCAAAGATTAGGAACAGGACTGACTTTAACAGGCCTCGATTGTAACCAATAAGAAGAAGAGAGCTATAAAAGAGCGGGGTGGCTGGGTGAGAAGGGAACTGGGGTCAGTTGGCTCCAGTTTGTGAAGAAGAGTGAGTCAGAGCTTGGAGGACAAGTCCATGAGAAAACACCAAAAAGATATGGAACTTTTGTAATAGGAGCCAACAGTATGGAACTTTTGCAGTAAGGTGACAACAGAGGGTGGGAGGAGGAGACCAGCAGAGGACTCAGTCAGGAATCTCAAGAGAACTTGGACCATAGGCATCCATGGACTTGGTGGGCTGCATGCAAGGTTGCTTACTCTAATGGCTACTGCCAATAGAGGTCACTATCTGTTACCTTTGAGAGGTCTTGGGGAGAAGGAGAGGTCTCTAAGATCTGGAGGAGAACAAGTTTTGCACCTGTCTTCAGAAAAGACCAAAAGCATAATGTAGGGAATACAAGGCAGTTAGCCTAACTTTAGTCACTAACAAAATCATTGAGTTCTCCAGGAATACTTTTCTTCAGTGGATGGTATTTACCTGAACATTGCAAGACTTTTGGCACTGTCTCCTGTGATGTTCTTGCATCCAGATGAGTTTGGATGGGTGGGCACCTGGTGTCCAAAAGCAGCTTGGATAGCTGGGCTATGGGTAGAGGGAATGAACCATCCTGTACCTGGTGGCCAGTGACAAGTGGAGTGCAGCAGGCATGTGTCCTGGGACCTGTCAGGCTTCATATCCTCATCAATGACACCATGAGAGCACTCCCATAGAGTTTACACCAAGTGGCTGCACCATTCAATAATGGAATGGCAGGCCTGCCATCCAGAGGGACCTGGACACACTGAAGGAATTGGCCAGCAGGAATGTCCTAAAATTCAACATGGATGAATGCCACATCCTGCACTTTGGAAAGAGCAATCCCTTGTAGGGACACACTGATGTCCAACTGCATGGGAAGCAGCTCTGCCAAGATGGACCTGGGGATATCAGTGGGTGTGAGCTGGCATGATCTGGCAGTGTGCTCTGGCAGCAAATGTGGCCAGGTGTCACCAGGGCTGTGTTAATGACAGTGTGGCCAGGAGGTCCAGGGAGGAGCCCCTTTGCTCACCAGTAGTGAGACTGTGTCTGCAGTCCTGTGCCCAGTTTTGATGGTTTCAAATCAAAGGAAGAGGATGATGAGCTGGGGTGAGTTCAGCAAGAGACTATGGTCTGGTTGGAGACTGGAGTGCTTCCCTCTGAGGACAGGCTGAGGTAACTGGACTTGTCCAGCCTGGAGAGAAAATGGCTTTGGAGGCACTTAACAGCAGCCACCCAGCATCTATGGGGAGAGCAACAAGGAGACAGGGCCAGGACTTTAACACACAGAGACACATGGCAGGAAAATGAGAGATAACAGGTGATGAAACAAGAGAGATTCAGATTGAATGTGTGGAGAAATATTTTCCCAACAAGGACAATCAGACACTGGTGCAGCTGCCCTGAGAGGCTGTGCAGTCTCCATCCTCAGGGGTTTCAAGAAACAACTGTATTAAGCCTTGAGAAACCTGGTCTAACCTCAGAGCTGGCCCTGCTCTGAGCTGAGGTTGGACCAGTGATGTCCTGAGGGCCCTTTCAATGTGGATCACCCTGGGATCACAGGAGTCTGTGGTAATAGACTCCATAGACAAGGATCCTGGATGTAGGTGGTATTGCTGAGAATAAGAGATGCAGTTTTGAGGGTTTTTGCTTTTTCTAAATTTAAATTATCATTAAAAATGATGGATTATTTCAGCATTTTTTTTGCATCACCCAGATATATTCATGTATATGCACATCCATATATATAGAAACAGAGATTGTCTGTGCATTTTCCTCTGTGTATTTATTCACTAAATGCATGTTTTATAATCCTCAGTGTTTTGCAAGGCTATAGGGTAATCGGCTTCATTCAGTAGTTACTCTTGCTCAGGAAATGCACAACAGCCACAAATGCTCCACAGCTTGGTTGCTGGGTAAACTGTAGCTCATTTGTATTCAGCACACTGTGTAAAAGTGATAAGAAGCCAAATACTCCTAGGAAACAGCACAAATGAAATACAGCACGCAGGAGGCAAAGTATTTATAGAAACAAAATATCAGCATTTTCCACACATTTACACAAAGCAATTTCGGTCTTTTCATAGGAAAAAAAAGAACATCTCTGGCACTCATTTACTCATTTCCCTGCAGTCATATATTTTGGCCAAAAAGCACTGACTACATGGAAAACCTTCAGGTCATAGCAAATTAAAGATCAATGACAACCTAAAATAGATGCTGTCATATTTTCACTCCTAACATGTCTTTGCAATAAGAGCATTGTTTTAGCAAGTAAATAACGTGACATTTCTGCTTGAATGGGATTTTAGCATTGTGGCTGAATCCTGTCCACAGATCCCCAGCCCGTTAAGAGAGAAGGAATTATATCTATGTTTAACTCCTTGGGACCTCTGGATTGATTCACTGGAGCCCATTAAGTGCAAGACAGAGGCTGCCCATTGGAAAAGGAGCTGACCACATCTCCCTTTGTGTGCACCTCTCAGCCACAGGTTCTGTTTGGGGTGGGGAAGCCTGGCTGTGTCCAGGTGTGATGACCACTGCAGCCCTTGAGAGAAGCCCCTGTGCCACCAGGGCTGAAACGCTTCAGGTGTGCTCAAGGGAAGGGCTTTCCCCACTCGTGCTAGACTGGCTGCACTGGCAGATGGAGAAGTTGTACCCCAGTGCCCAGTGTTGTGGCACAATCCCCTCAAGCCACTGAGCACAACACCCGTGCCACTGCCTCTGGCACCCAGCTGGCAGTCACTTATCCTCTGTCTTTGAGTGAATAGGTAGGAAGAGAGAACCGTTTTTAAAGTGTGATTGATTCTTCAGTCTACCGGTGGTGTTTTGAGACTCTGATTGTTATGTGCCATCAGCCCTCCTGTCTCTCCTACAGCCTTATGAGTACCATTAAGCCTATGCAATAGTCCTTATGGACTGGAGCAAAAACACAGTTATTTAGTAATTCCACAGTAAAGTGATAGAATAGGTAACTTTTTTTGCATTATGCTTAGAGAATAAGCACCTGTGCAACTAATTTAAAGTATTAGTTCCATTTGGCTAACGTGAGTGAAGGCTGAGAGACACCACTAGTTGTATCTTCTCCTAAGATCCCTTGGCTTTAATGATTTTCTATTTGGGGGTTTTGGTTGTAGGGCTTTGGAAATTCATGGAAAATATATTAAAAAATTCCATCTGAAGTGTGAATTTAGCTTTTATTGACATTTTATTGTTGGAATTTTCATTAGGAACATTGAGAAACAGGAAAAGCAAGAGAAAATGCTGAAACTGCCTAGTACAAAGCAAAGAAATAAAACAGTGGAAAAAAGCATCTGAACTTGGAAACAGCAGAAAGACCTAAAAATGTCTTTTTGTTGCCATAGCGCACAACTGAGTCAAAAATGTTTTAGACAGAAATTGTCTTATCTATTAGCAGAAAATACACTAAATTTAATGGTACTAAGTAATCACTTGCACATCTCTATTTTAGCCTCTGTTCTCTTCAATCTTTACCAATATCGAATAAGCAACTAAATACGTAGTGGTCAGTCCAGTCCAGTGATTTATAAAGAGAAAAACAAGGCTTGGACAGCAGTGGAGGCTGTGCAGCAGGAGCCACAAGGTGCTGTTGTGTTCATAGTTCAACAAAGTATTTTCTTGAATGTATACCTACACTCACAATGTCTGCAGGTAAAACAAAGACATTTACAAAATGTATTTCTGCAGAACAGGTTTTGTGCTCTACACCAGCCTGCAAAACTTCAAATCTCTTCCCACCTGGCAGAGGATTGACAGTATGCACCAGTTCTAGACAAGTCTGAAAAATGGAATAAACTGGGGTAAAAAAGGATGCAGTTACAAAATGTATCAAAACCCGATCCTGAAACAGCTGCAAAGCAGCAAATATAAAACTCTTCTTGGCTAAAAATGTGGAGGATTTGCAAGTTATTTGGCTTAGGAGAAATTGGTGCTCTGCTGCTTCTAACAAAATTTCTGAGCTCTGTTCCTTTGGGCACTGGAGGGATTAAGAAAACAAAGATAGTTTCTGGGTTTCTAACAAGCCTCTTCCAGGCAGTCTATTTCCAAAACTGCCTTTCTGGTCTCGGGATCATACTTATTTTGGGTAGGTCTGGCTTTCTGCTCAGTTCTGTGTTTTACTCTTCCCTTACAACTACAGTCAAGGGTCAGAAAAGTTTTTCTTCACAGACCATTCGTTTTCTTCAGTGGATGTGTCATACTCTGTATCTGGTGCTGATACTAAGTGAAAGATGTTTGCTTCACCAATCTCTGTAAAACAGCTAGGTATGTATAAAATCTACCAGAGACATTGATGAATATTCATGCTCAGGACATTTGTTTCACCCTTCAAGATGCTTACTGATTTACTGGCATCTTTAAAATTAATGTGTAGGCTCATTATGTTTTGGATCATGTGGCTAAAACGATCTGGTTTCCCTAGAGCTGTAACAGGGATGTCAATGTTTCTCAGTGTGTACCCAAACAATATCTCTTTTCCTCATATCAGATTTCTATTTCCCATGCCAGGATCCTTTTTATTTTTCAATACTCATAAATCATACTCATGCAACAAGAAAATTCCTTTTATTGTGGAATCTCTTACAGGGTCAGCAAGATCTTATCTAGAGCAATGCACACATGTTAGAAGCTGCAGTTTAGGAGTTTTACTTTTCAGTTAAACTCAGAAAGACAGGCTGGGAAAGTAAGGTTAAACCTCTCTGTACAGGGTTTAGGTGCAGAGCACTGAAACTTCAGTAATGTATCAGATGGACCTTGGAGGGCACAAAACACTTCCTTCCCATAGGAAGGAGGATGGATCAGTAACAAATACTAACTCAGGGTAGACTGGAGGGAAAAAAAGGAAAACCTGACTTAGGGATGTAAGAATGATGACAGAGGCATTCCTTCTTGTGCCTTGTCTGAAGTCAAACAGGCTGCATATCTTGGGAATTTGGGCATCATCTACAGAATATGGTTTTCAATAGTGAGGTGGCTGCCTGTCAAATAACTTCATTGTTGCCCAGCTCTGGTGGGTCCTAAGGTCAAAAGGTCCCATGCCCAAAACTGCCCAAAACTAAGGGTTGCAGATCAGGCATGCTTAAATTCAAGGTGATGCAGAAATGGGGTGTTTATTGGTCTCTGCCCCCTTGAAAGCCTTGATCCACTCCATTTCCTTAAAGCATAACAAAGGATCAAGATCTTCAAGAAATTCAGTTCTGGACACTATTTTAAAAACATTATGATTACCACCATGTTCCTCTCTCACACAGTGCTTTTCTGATCATCATTCAATGAGGAAATGACAAATCTATTCTCAGTATTTCCTCAAAAGATTCTATAAGCCTTGGGGAAAGAGTCTGAGGCTTAGAGTCTCCTCCTCCCTGGAAGAAGGAGAGATGTACTTCATCCTTCCAGATGTGACAAACAGAAAGAAAAAAATCCCCTCAACTTTCATTAAAATGAGCAGAAGGAAAAAATAGCCTGACAACCTTTGGCCTCCTAACTCGGGAGGTAAAAAGCAGTGTTCCAAGGATGCCACTGCCCTCCAAGTGCATAGCACAGGTTCCCCAGCTGAGGCCCAGCCAGGAGCCTTCCATGGTTGCAAGTGAAGCACTCCAGCCCTTTGGACATGTCAGAGGGCTCAGAGTATCTACACCTTTAAGGTCATAAGGACTTTTGGCAGTTACCTTGTATATACTCCAGGGGTATGGATGGCGTTCAAAATGGTCAGAGAGCACAGGATTGCACAAAAGACTTGGGGGTGATGGTTGATGAAAGTCTTAACATGAGCCAGCAATGTGCAGTGGCAGGCCAGAGACCCAAGAGAATCCTGGGCTGTATCAGAAGGAGAGTGGCAGCAGGTCAAAGGAGGCGATTCTCCCCCTGCATTCTGCCCTTGTGAGACATCACCTGAAGTACTGTGTACAGCTCTGGTGTTGCCAACCTAAGGAGAACATGGAACTGCTGGAGCAAGTCCAGAGGACCGTGGAGTTGGTAAGAGGACTGGAGCACCTCCCCTGTGATGACAGGCTGGGAAAGTTTGGGCTGTTCATCTTGGAGAAGACTGTGTGGAGACCTCATAACAACCTTCCAATACCTGAATGGACCTGCAGGGAAGCCAGAGAGGGACTTTTCATCAGGAACCACAGTCATAGGGAATATTGGGCACAAATTGAAAGAGGAGAAGTTTAGGTTAGATACTAGGAAGATATTCTTTACTGTGAGGATGGTGAGACACAGGAAAAGGTTGCCCAGGGAGGCTGTGGATGCCCCAACCCTGTCAGTGTACAAGACCAGGTTGGATAAGACCTTGAGCCACTTGGTCTAGTGGGAGATAGCCCTGCCCCTTGCAGAGGGGGCTTAGGACTAGAGGACCTTTAAGGCCTATTGTAACCCCTTTACATTCTATGATGCTAAAATGCTATGATCTGAAATACTCTCCTCTTTTTTTTTTTTTTTTTTGGCAATTAGGAATCAAGCCTCTGGGTATGCTGTCTCTTACCAAAAGTGTTCTGGCCTACATATACCCTATAAGAGTCAAGAGGGAGCCAAGGGACATGGACAGACCATACTGTCCTGCAGGGGTGCTGGAACTGGCAGCTTTCCTCCTCTTACAGGGTATGCCCTACTCCAGACCCAGGCTGGATGAAGTATCCCAGTCAGAATTTGCTTAGAGTTAAGTCTATTGCCTTTTATAGGCAGCGCTAGAAAAAAAGTCTTACCAAAGCTGTTATAAATGCAAACATGCACCCTGAATATCACAGCTATGAGAGGAGCTCTGTTGGTCTCTGATGTGGAGGCTTGGCTCATGTGGTCCCACTGATCCAGCTGTGAGTGGCACTTTCTGCTCCTGCATGGGGTTCAGGAAAACACAAAGTGCATGCTGACAGCTGGATAGTGATGAACCTTGCTTTCACCATCAGTGCAAATCTGATGTCATGGCTTCCATCAGGAGAATCATCACTGGATAACTGCAATCTGGAGTTACAGGATATTGCCCTGAACCAGTCACTGAAAGCAGAACACACCTATCAGTTTGAATTCTGAATCAACGAGTAAAAAGAATATCCTTGCTTAAGATAAAAGACTGGTATCACCAAATCTGCTCTACACCATTTGACAGATTTTGCTTAATGTTTATATGACCTTTTCCTTTCTTTAAGTTTTTGCTTCTGCCTTCAAATGCAGAATTTTATACAAGTCCTAATAAAGATGACTTTGAGTGAAAATGATTCATTTGCTTTGGAGCACTGTTAAGACCCATTTTCAGAAAGAATGGAAAAATACAGTCATGATAAAAGAACTTTGAATGAGGATAAAGGTAAGCTCTTTGGGACAGCAGCCAAAGCTCTGGGTGTGGGAATCACGTTCCCAGAAGTTCCCACTTGACAGCTGGCTGCAAAAGCCTGGAGCATGGGGAAAAACCAGAGACTAGTGTGCAAGAGCAACTAAAGGTCAGAGCAGCAAAGAAGGAATATGAAAATATGAGATCATTCTGTTGGGAATTGTGTATTTATCAACAAAAGGCTTTGAGAAAGATTTGTCAGGAAAATGAGGCTTGCAGGAGAATTTGCTTGAGAGACAAAACAGGAGGAATCTTGCATTGAATTCGGAAGGAGTAGCGCCACCTATTGGTGACCATTTGGGGTGGCAAAATGCTGGCCTATTCCCAATTACACTTACGCAGATAAAGGAGAAAAGCTGCTACTACTATGACGTCTGTTTTTATAATGGCACCTGAAATATTTATAAAGATGGGAATCTTAGTTGCTCTTCTTGTGGCACAGTTGATGTCAATTCTCAATAATGCTCTAAGTACTCAAAAAATACATTGGTTTGAGCTTAACAAGGCATGATTCTGCCAGCATTATATCTGACCTAACTGAAATTAAAATAAGAGAAAATCTACAGAAGAACCTTTCCCGTGTCTCACACTTACGAGTATTTAAAAATACAAGCAAAACTCTCCATATGCACTAACAAACATCAGAGTGGAAAAGACTACAAGACAAATATCTGCAATAAAGAACTTGGTGCTTTCTCTCCAAAGTGTCTAATCAATCAAAATGTATTTTGCTCTGCATATTTGCCTATTATATTTGCTGACTTGTGTGAGTAAAGCTTATAAATATTGACAGTCTGGTGCTTTTTGGGAAAGAAGGTTTCAAGTAAGGAGCCATCCATCATTGCATCAGTGCTCTTAGGAGCTGTTTAGAAATAAACTAGGACTTCTTGGGTTGTTCTAGGGGCCCTCAGCTATCATTTGTCATTGCTATAGGAATGGTTACTGGATGGTTACCCTCAGTAAAGGGGTTTCTATCCCAGCACACGTAGCTTGGATATGGTGCAATTAATTTGTCTGTTCCCTTGTGTTGTCATTATATCACAAAGGTTCTATTGTCATTACATTGCAAGGGTTCCATATTGCCAGAGTTTTGTACCTCCTTGATGTTTCTCACAGGCATCTCCTCCAGGCACTGCCTCTTCCTTGTCCTCACAGCAGCCACTGACTCCAATTCCCCTCAGCCAACCAACCCACTCTTTTATAACACTCTGCTTACTGGCTACAGCTGTGGCCTGATAAAGTCAGGCCTGCTCCTAGTCCTTAATAATTGGCTCAGCTGCAACTCTTTAGGGGCTAAGATTATTTTCTATACTACTTTTATTTACTTATGTTCTATCTCCCTACACCCTGTGCCCTTCTTCCTTTATTTACTTTTTATTGGTGTTTGAGTTTGTTTTTTTGGTGGTTTTTTTTTTTATGGCTAGCCTGTTAGAAACTTCCTCTCACCGGAAACAGACTTGTGTGCAGTTCAGACAGGTTAGACACTAGTGGGAAAGGCTGATGTGGAGAGAGGCGATGAAGGTCCATCAGGAGCTGCAGCTGATGCCCAGGTTGATGCCAAGTCCAGCAAGAGCTTCAACTTTCCCTGAAGTTCATTTGCTCTTTGTCAGCAGCTGGTGGGATCAGGCCACGTTCCTGCAAGCTCTACTAAAGCATAATTGGATATGTTCAATGGTGCTCCCAAAGAACAGGGTTTTATCTCTTGCCTTAGTTATCTTTCCCTCATTTAACAGCTGGTTCAATGACAGCTACAGGCAAGAGGGAGCAATCCTGCTGGGACCTGCTTGAGCCCGGCCCAGCTGTGCAGCGACCCACCCTCACACCTACACAGCCTGGCCTGACACAGAGCTTGGGTCTCTGCCTCCTGCAGCTGCAGGCTACTCTGGAGGAAAAGCAGCTTAATTTCTTCCTGTTTGACATTTCTGAATGCATTGATAATTTCATCAACTATTATACAGCTACAGCATGGTTATGTAATGTGTATTAATATAACTATAATATAAACTAATATAACTAAATTATTATCTGGATTTTGGAAAAAAACTTGGAAAGGTGTATCCATGATATTTTTTGAAAAATCCTTTCCTTAGGATTTTTCCTCCTGAGAAGCTGAGAGCTCTCAGGAACAAAATGTAAACAATGGTTATCTGCTGCTGTGGAATGCAACAGGTGCATCTGTGATTGGTCTCATGTGGTTGTTTCTAATTAATGGCCAATCACAGTCAGCTAGCTCAGACTCTATTCGAGCCACGAACCTTTGTTATTCATTCTTTCTTTTTCTATTCTTAGTTAGCCTTCTGATGAAATCCTTTCTTCTATTTTTTCAGTATGGTTTTAATATAATATATATCATAAAATAATAAATCAAGCCTTCTGAAACAGGGAGTCAGATCCTCATCTCTTCCCTCATCCTCGGACCCCTGTGAACACTGTCACAGAAAGGTACTGACATACTGAAAGTGTTCTTGGAAAGTGTGAAATCTCAGGGGAAATTTTGTGTAGTATGGATGAATTGTGGCTAAGATGACCAGGACTTATGGCACCTATATTTTAATGATTCAAACTACTGTCTTAGTGGGATTTTAAAATAAAATATGTCTTAAAAATGATCGGTTTGGATAATGCTTGCCTTAGTTGAGACTTTGCAGTAAAATTGAAAACAGACCTCAGCAACAACCTAAGTTTGGACAAAAATTATAAACTCTTTGGAAAACAACCCAAATCTCTGTGTATAAATGTAGCATGTGATTCCTCTGTTCTGCACTCTGTATGTTAAAAATAAAAGATCTATCCTGAGATAGAACCAGAAAGAGAATGAATGTTTCAAACTAACTGATAGCACTGAAATTTTTCCTGACAAAATCTTATTTTAGACACCTGGTTTTCTGGAAAGCTACAAGTAACAGCTTACAAAAGAATAACATTTTATAAGCTTGGTAAGTTATTTGCTTAATTTTCAGCAACTTGTATTAAATTTTCCTAAAACCATAGACTTCAAAGGTGGGATTGGTAGCATGCAAGAGGCTATGTAACTATAATTGCTGAGATATTATTTTTAATTATTTGAAGTGTCAGTTAATAGTTCTGAAAACTGACTTTTTTTTTCTGGCAGTGCATATTCAATAAACTGAGAGCAGCAGAAGTGGTGATGGCTCTCTTCACTGCTCCTCCATCCCTCTGGTAGCAAATCAGAGATCTTTTCTAAGCTCCTTTCACCTTAGGCCATTTGAAATTATTGAAGGAGCTACCTAGTCAAACCCAGTAGCTTGCAACTTGGGAGCTGCTGATTTTATACCATGTATTCCCATAATGAGGTATTCAGTCTTGTGGATCCTATACCAAACATTATTCAGGCAAAAATGTATTTATCCTTGTTTAAGTAAAAAAAAAAAAAGTTTAAAATGGAAGATTTGAAGCAATCTGCATGTGAAAGAGAGAGAGGCAAGGACAGGGATAGTGTGTGTCCTGAGCTACCCATCTTGTACCTCACGCTTTGACCTGCTGCTTTGGGCTCCTGAGACAGCCAAAGGGCATAACCAGCACAGCTACATGGAAGGCAATTGGCCTTCTCAGGAGATCCTGCTGTCTTGTCCTTGTTGCCTATAAAATGGGAAAGATCCTTACTCAGCTCATCTCACAGACTGATGGAAAAATCCATGCTTTCCATTTCAGGCTTTGGAGACCTCAGGCAAAAATAAAAGATATGTGCAACCAAAATTATAAAATAAAGAATGAAACTGAATTTTTCAATGAAAACATTTATGGGATTTTTTTGTACATGAAAGGCTTCTCTGAGTTCAGCTCTCCCCTCTTTGTGCCACTGTGAGTTTCTGTTGTTCTTTTTGGAAGGACTTGAACCAAGTCCCTGATGACATATATGTTCTTAGTCTGGACCAGTGACATGATCAGTCTCCTGAGTCATCCCTGTGCTTTCATGACACAGTGCTTGCACAGCTATGCCGTACTGACACTCACAGATTCCTAGATGCAAATGCCTGTTACTGTAGAGCAAGGCAGAAAACCAGGAGCAATTACAATCCCTGCACAGCCCTGCCACACAGGACGCACCACCAGGATATGCTTGAGCACAGGGCCATGTAGCAAGACCCTAAACACAGGATTTCTGCCAAGGAAATCTGTTTCTCTCCAGCCAGCACAGGGGCAAGGAGGAAGGAAAGGAGCTTCAGCACTGCTTTGTACATGAAAATAATATCAGCCCTGCAGTGCAGGAACAACAGAACTGGGGCACACTGTGGGGAGGGGAAAGTTGAAGGCACCTTGCAATTTAATAAACTCATGCCTGATTAATAAAGGAGCAGAAGCAAATGCAAGAATCTTGCAGGCCTGCCTGCACAAAGAACTGGAGATAAGCCGAAGATAAGGCTAATCCCTTCATGAGCCCTTACAGTTTTTCTACTCCTTGCTGACTTTAAGACCCATATAAACCTTATCCAAACAATTCCAATCAGCACTTTATGGACATCAGCTGCAGCCATGGCACTGACATTAGCCCTGGAGGCAGCATCACCTGCGTGTTCTCCTCTGACAGACCCCGCCTTGATTGAAGGTGGAATGCAGCAGAAGGTGGGATGGAGTCACAGAAATTCAAGGCAGCAGCATGTAAAAACCCAAATTTGTAAAGTAAAAAGAAGAAGAACACACAGCCACTGTAAGAAAAAAGGCAGGGGGTGATAGCACTCGGGTAAACTGAAAAAGGAGGAGGAGTCACAGAACTCCAGAATGGGTAAGATTGAAAAGGATCACAGTCATTTGGTCCAAACTCCCTGCTCAAGCAGGGCCATCCTGGAGCACATGGCACAGAACTGTGTCCGGAAGGTTCTTGAGTATCTCCATGGGAGGAGTCCCCACAACCTCCTTGGGCAACCTGTTCCAGGACCTAGCTACTCACACACTCACCTGGTCCCCTCTCAGTCATCTCGTCTTTGGGTTGAACAGGCCCAGCTCCCTCAGCCTTTCCTCATAATAGAGGTGTCCCCATCCCTTAATCATCCTCACAGCCTCCTCTGGGCCTGTTCCAGGAGCTCCATGTCTCTCTGGTACTGAGGAGCTCAGAACTGGGCACAGAACTCCTGCCCCTCACCAGGGCTGAGTAGAGGGGCAGGATCATCTCCCTCAGCCTTGTCCTAGGGTGATGTTATGATGCTTGTATCCCCAGTCGTGTGTTCTCTTTGTGCCAGATATTATATTCTGTGCCTTCAAGACTGGCTCTGAGAGTGAAGGCAGGGAGAAGAGGAAGCACAGAGTTTGTTATCAGGGACTGCACTCACTCCTCCACATTGTGTGGGACTGTGTGGTCTGGGCACAGATGGGGCAGAACAGGGCCCTCCTTTGCTTTCTAGTTAGTTTAGCTAGCTGAGGCAGAGAAGTTTTCCCTGGACTGCTTTTCTTTCCTTCTTCTTGGAACTGTTTGAACCTCCTCTGGCCTGGGAACTGGGGAGCACCGAGAGCTCGCACTTTGTGGCCTGCCAGGGCTTGCTCTGGGCAGGGGCCTTTGCCAGTGCCGGAGGGATTGATAACAAAGCGAGCACCCACGGCAGAGACCTTCTGAATCTGTCGTCTCTCAGAGTGGTGAATGAGTTCAGTCATCTGGTATTGTTCATTTTTTGTGCTGGAGAGTGCTTTGCCTGTTTAAATAAACAGTTTTTTTCCACTTCTCTCTGAGGAAATTTTTCCTGAACCGGTTGGGAGGAGGGGCTGTGTGGGTTTGCTTTCTGGGGGCCCCTTTTGGAGGTTTTCTCCCAAATTTGCTCTAAACGAGGACAAACCTGTGTCCAGTCCTCTCCCAAATGTACCCCATGTACCACTGCCCCTCCTGGCCACAAGGGCACTGCTGGCTCATGGACACTTGGTGTCCACCAGGTCCTTCTTTGCAGAGCTGCTTTCCAGCAGTTTGGCCCCAGGGATGTGCTGGTCCCTGGGGTTATTCTTCCCCAGGTGCAGGATCTGCAGGATCCTGCATTTGCCTTTGTTGAATTTCAAATGGTCCCTTCCTGCCCATCTCCCAAACCTGTCCAAGTCCTTCTGAAGGGCTGCACAGCAATCAGGGACATCAGCCCAAAGCTTCTACCCACTTTATGTCATCTATGAGGAGGCATCTGAACATTCATCCAAGTCACTGATGAATAAATTAAACAGTACTGGCCCCACTATTGAACCCTGGGGGACACCACTTGTGACAGGCCTCAAACTGGAGCCCATACTGTTGATTATGGCCCTCTGGGATCTGCTGTTCAGCCAGTTCTCAATCCATGAGGAAGGAGGAACTGTTAGAAGAGTGAGAAGATTTATCATTAAAAAAACCCCTCTGCTCTTCTCAATGTGTTTATTTTGAGAACACATTCATTGTGCAGGTACAGCTTATCTCTATAGCTCAGAGAAGAGAATAGATCAGCTCTCCGCTGTCACCTCGACTGACAGACAGCTGTTGCTGTGGCAGAGTGACAGCTGAAAACCCATGTGATTGATTCCAACACCGTCTTGCTGGATTGAGGCTTGTGTTCACTCTGCCTTTATTGAAGTGATTTCTTCTAATTGTCTATTTAACACATTAAAAAATACTGGGAGATACAGGTCAGTGCTCCAGTAAGCTGATGTTCAGGCAATGTTTCCCAGGTACAAATGAAGATTTGCTTATGCTCAACACAAAGGCTGAAGAGAAAAAAATTAATGATCTTATCAGGTAAAGCAGGTGTTGTGGTCACACCACCAAGGTCACTAGCATTAACAAAACACTTTGAAAACAGAGCTGTGGCTGTTCCCAGCAAGGTGCTGGAGTGTTGTAGAGATAATGTACTCAGCCTCGAGGGGAAAAAATATGATGCGCTAACACTCGCTAACAGCTGTTAATGGCAGAGAATTGTGGACAGGAGAAGGATGTTTGACCTACCAGTCCTTTGGAGGAAAATGTAAACAACTGGCTCCATTCCCCACTGTCTTGCCCCTATTATGCCCTTCTATGCTTATGCCAAGTAAATGCAGCATATATGCTAAATGCTCTAACAGCAAAAGAGCTAAGCTTTGCCACCACTTGCATGGATGTAAAAATCTGCAGAAACTGCAAGGTAGAGGAAAACTAGGGCGTGCAAATGTAGGGAGAGGGGTTTATGCAAAAACAAAGCAAACAGGGAGACTCAGTGATGCAGATATACAGCAACTAAATGAAAGTGGCATCTTTTAACTCTGCTAAGTGGTGCCCCAGGAGTCCTGAGTCACTGCTGCTATCTTCCACGACAAAAATACATTGTTACTGCCTCTGCTTCCTGAGCCCCAGGCAGGGCCATCCATCTAGGAAAGAGAAAACACCATCCCTTCCCCATCAGCAGACTGGACACCCCAAGGCCAGCTGCACACTTTGCTTCTGCCTAGCTGACACCTGCAGGATGGCCCCCACAGGCCCTGCCTCACTTGCAGAGCAATGGCATTTCAGGATGAGGAGCACAAGTTGTGCCATCATCCGAGCTCCAACACCCTCGGGTCCTGCTCCACCCATCTAGCAAATCCACACGTGCCTTACAGCCTTGCTTGAGGCTGCAGCAGTGCTTCACTCGCCATAACTCTAAATACTGATAAGGATGTAGAAGCAATAAAGAAGCATTTATACTGTCCATTGCAGTGAAAAAAAAGAGATGGAAAGCAATTTACTTGTAAATGAGCATATGGATCCAGAAGTCACTGGGTGAAGCCAGCACAAGACACTCTGAAGAGCCCACTAAGACCTCCACTTTCTCAGTGACACAGCACCACTGAGAAATATCTCCCTTCAAGAGGCTTTGGATTAATGAGGCTGAAATTCCTAAGCATGTCTCCAGAGATGGAAAATGAACTCTGTGGGGCCCAATGAAAACATGCACTGCTAGGTCAACATGAGGTGCATCTTTTCTGAAACTTGACGTGCTATCCTTTCACAGATTTAGACACAGATTTAACATTCAGTAGAAATTTTTAGAAACCAAACCAAAGGGAAAACCAGAGCGTGACAGTTTGTGCCATCTGCATGGGATATGAGCATGAGTTTTAATGACACCAGTTAAAACATTATTAAAAAAATTACATTCAAATCCATTTACTGATTATAAACCCTCTAACAAAAAAAAAGCTAGTGGCATGTGCACTTGCACCTGCTGCTGTTGTGTGCTCCAGCTGACTTCTTGCATAGGAGGTTCTGCATCAGTGGGGATGGCAATTCACTGCTAGGCATCCTTCCTCCCTTCCCATCCTTTTTCTGCTGCATTAGTAAAGCAGAGTCTAAAAAACCACCCAAAGTTACTCAGTGGGGTGAGGGCCAAACTGGAAATGCATACTATTAGAGAGTAGGCTACCACTGTGATGAAATGAGAGCTACATTTTGACAGTATTCTCTGGTGCTTGCACTGTGCAGGAGGTCAAGACTTTACTATGCATACTCTGATCCTCCTGGAGACTCAACACCTCCTCTACTGCACAGCAAGCATTTCAGGCTATTTCTATTTTTATGAACTTTCTAGACACTTTCCTCATCTTCCATTTAAAAATGTGTCTCTACTGTATCCCAAGCCTCTCCACCCACTAAACTATTTGCAATTCCTCTACCACTATTGAAATAGATGCTGTATAGAATCAGAAGCCACAAGAAAACAATGAGAGTAGTAAGCAGATCTGTATTTAATAAAGAATTTATACAGTATGTTGCAATTTTTAAAAACACATTTCTATAGAAAATAACAGATATATTATTTCCCCTCAAGAGCTACATTTCTCAATTTGACATATTGTAGATCAAACTAAGCTCTTTTCCCTTCTGCAGTTCCTCAGACTCCAGAAAGTTGCAGGTTTAACTCCTCAACAGTAGTGTATCTGCAGACTAGTTCTACTTCACACCTGCTTGGCAGCCCAATACCAAAGCAAAGCAGGAATGCTTTCCCCTACTGGGCACCGAATTCTCCTGCAGCCAGAGCTCAGGGCTGCACCTGTGACCCACCAGGTACAGTGCTGCAGCAGGGCACCTTGTCCCAGTGCCTCAGAGGTAGCTCAGAAATAGTTCAGGTAAGGGACAAGGATGGCTGCAAACGTTCTTTACATGAGTTTCCATAGCAATACGAGCTTTATACATCACAAGAGCCAAACACATATAACCAACATAGAAAGCTTCAAAAATGCTGGGGACCTTGCTTGTTTTTCCTGTATTTTGGCCATGTGCTCCTCTGGTACACTTCAATCACAAGAAATTTACCTCATAAAGAGTTTTTGGAGAAAACATCTCAGGAGTAATGCTGTGTGTTCATCTTGAATTCCCAAGTGGTGTGTTCCTATTTGGGGTGCCCAGAAGAAGATCAATAACACTCACACACCTCTGCTGCTGTCACTGTATGTGTACATGACCAATGCCACCCTCCAAACAGCACAGGTGTAAGACAGCTGCCTAATATTTGTAGCCCTTTGAGAATAAGTAATAGGAATGGCAGCACCCAGCTGAAACCCCTGATTCTTTCTATTCACATTATGTTAAAAAACCAAACAATTATAATTCTGCCTGGATTAGAATACAGGATCCAAAGGCAAATTAAATTTCACCATCCACATTAAGAAATCTATTCAGCTTCTGATCTGGATCCGCTTTGAATTTAGTTGAAATGGGGTTTGATGAAAGACTCCTGTTCAGCAGCAGATATAATTATCACACCCATCTTAATTATGATGTCATGAACTTGACTTTAGGATCCCCAAAGGAGTATTGAAAGCTTGGTCCAGTTACACTGAACTTGGTCCAGAACACTGAAGCTTATCCATCAAGATAAATATATTACCAGTTCTTTGATACAACAGATGCTTGATGAGTAATGGAGCAAATGCCTTTTTAACTATGGTTTTTTAAAAGGATTATTAAACTGCACTAAAGTGTGTGCTGTTATCTTTGAGGGGAAAAAAAGTATAATATATGAAAAACAATTATTACAGAGCACATTGAACACAATTTTTCAAGCACTAGTTTCAGAATTAAAAACATTTGAACAAAGGTTCTCTGTGGAATGTCACTGTGTAACCAATTCAAGGCTTTAAATAGCTATTGTTTAAAAAAAATTGTCAGCTGTAGAAATTGTTTTCCCTTCAGATTCCAAATCCTGTCAGACCAGGGTGATTAAAATGTTGCATTAAAAAAAAAAAAAAAAGTAGGGGGAGGCAATCTAATCTCCCCGAATAAAAGTAAAAGCAGCAACTCAGTTTTTAAAGTATCATGAACAAAAGGCTGCAGCCCATCTATCATTCACATATGGATCCATGTAATGATTCTTCAATTAGAATTATTATCTGTACAGCAGCTGAAGATTGAGAACTGCTGATACACTGCAGATGAGAACATTTGCTAGTCTCTGGGCTCCAGCCTTTCTTAAAAAATGATGATCACACAATATAGATTGCTCAGTTTATATGTGTATTAAGCTGCAATGCCAGCATTTACATTTGCAACATTACAATTTTGCTTTCTTAGGCTCAGGAGAATTTGCTGCATCTGGTAGATTTTATTTGCTTTGTATCTTAGGCAATTGTTACGAGCAAAGCACAAATAGGCAATATTATTGCTCCAAGTCCTTTGTTTTGTTGATTATCTCAGATACTACCAAAAAAAGAAGTAAACTAAGAGTGGGCCTGTGAGATGGGTCATTCAGTGTCAATTCACTTGCACTCTATTATCCCAGTGCTATTTTTATAAGGCAGAGCCATCTGCTCCCTCATTTCTTCCACCTGTATAGATACAGATAGTCTAAGATGCAACATCAGAGGGAAAGAAAAGCATCTCACACAACAGTTGCAAGCTCTGTTTAAGAGGAGAAAGTCACTTTGGTGATTCAGGCTCCAGCAGCCTGAGGGGTCCCTGCCTACCCTTGTACCCGAGCTACGTGCTGTCACCCAGAAGATGACGGAGAAAGGTAGACACATAAATAGCAGCTGTGAGACTGCCTTATAAATGGGCATCTCTGCTTGCTGTTTCTACTAAGGATTCCTGCTCTGTGAGCCCTGAGTATGTTCTGAGCCCAGGGAGCCTTCCCAGATGTCTCCCTCATAATGCAGAAGCTGGAGGCAGCAAGTTGGCTCTTACAGATTTTGAGCCACGTGAAAGCCTTTAGTGATGTGTGTATGTAGAGATTAAAAAAAGGGCTGCAACTTAATTAAGAAGCTTTTCTACTTCACTGTACAATCTTGGAGAGATCTTCAGAGAAGGCAAATACTGCTAATGTATTTGTTATTTGTTTTACACTACACAGTTTGGCCACTGCCATCTTTCACAGGACTGCTTTTAGTGGGCAAGAGCTACAGCCATGAAATCTCCCTGTAACTGTTACACAAAGGAAATGAAACCTCTGCTCACGGGTACATGCTCCAGTGTTATTTCACTACTTTATTATAGACATTACTGAACAGAGACTAAGAAATTTATACCCTTACTTGAAAAATACTTTTTATCCTCTACTGAATCTCCTGTTTCAGATACACTGTAAAGAACCATGTCTTCTCCACTTACTTGGAAGGATATTGCCATTTGAATTACTTAAAATTTCCTTACATTTATGCAACATTATAGAATGGTTCTGTCTCTAAAAAATTAATATTAATTAAAACTGAAGACATTTATGGGGATAAAGCAAGCAAACAAAACTGAAAACTGGTACAAAAGCTTACCAAAGCAATATAACATGAATTCTTAGTTCAAGAGTTCTTACATTGTGGTGGGACACATTTCTCAAAATATTTTAGATTTTCTTACTTCAGGTGGCTTCCCTAAGATCTGTGAAGAACTAAAATGACACAAATTTTGTATTTGTTTTCAATTAAAGCCATTGCCTTATTTTTTTTTTTTAATAAAAAAGGTTTAAGAAGTAAAATCCAAAATATACTTAGGTCTATGAACTCTTGTTCAGAGCAATGTTGAAGTTTTCAGCTTTGATTGCAAATGGGAAACATTTCAAAGACAGAAAAAAACATTAATCGAGAAAGCAGTTCAATCTGTGTTAGAAGTGACTGAATTACTTCCAGCAGACAATAAATTATGAGACCAAAGAAGGTAGAAATATCTTCCTCTCAGAGAAGGCAAATGTTATTTTCTTAACTCAGAATCAGAATACTACTCATCAAAATGCTTATTTTAGCTGCTATCACATATCTCCCTAAACTCTTGTATTAATAGTGCTAACATTCACTGATCATCTAAATCAATAACTTATACTCATTCAGGCAATATCAAAAACCAGGAAAAAAGGTATCACTAAGGCCTGGTGGTTTTCACTGGCTGCTCCAATATACAGAATATTGAGGCAGTAAGCTGCAGAGATGCGGCTCCAAAGTGTGTGGAAGTGTTACTGACTGGAAAAACTGAGGTACAGCATGTTCTCATAAAAAAATTAAAAAAAAGGGGAGGGTGAAGGGAGGGGGGGAGGGGGAAGGGAAAGAAAAGACAAGCTATTTACATCTCCTTACAGCCACAAGGGCTCAGAGGCCAAGTTACCTGACATGTCTCCAAGGATGTGTTTGTACAGCAAACAACAATGGTGACTGCAGTCAGGGGAGCTGTACCTGCACAAGCTTTAATCAATCTCACGTGTAACTCCAGCAATAACAATGTGGAAGCTGCAGTTCAACTTAAGCTGAAGATACAAGGGACCTCATTAAGTGAAAGCACCTTCATGATGATCAGCACATTATTAACTCCCACATACTAGCATCACCTCTTGCATGAATTCATTTGAATGTGCTGGACAGACAATCTCTCAAAAGCATCACTGTTTCGAAAAAGTGATTTACAGAGGGCTCTGAAGGATACATGTCTCAGATCCCACTCAACAAAGTAACTCAAACATTTCCTGAAGCTTAGAACTCATTAATGGTGGCATCCTGAACAACACTACATTACAGACAGGCAAAGAAAATGCCTTTGAACATTATGCTTACTTTGAACAGTAAATTACATAGAAGCTATGTACAATGTAGTAACCACATTACTTAAGAATAACTACACATTTTGCAACCTGCAGCACTGTCACTCCAGTGATATGGAACCTTTGTCTGAGGAACAGACTCTGACTCTATTGTTTGCTTAATGAATTCAAATCAGCAACTGCACAGATCCACAGAAGCAACAGTGCCAATGGCAAGAGACACTATAAAAATGGAAGTATATCTATTTCAACAACAGTGGACTAAAAATGCCAAAATACTCTCAGGTCTCACTGGTTCTTAAAACTGCATTACTTCTCATGGTATTCCTCCTTTCCAGTGAGTTTTTGATCTGATCACCCTATCAAATCAGAAGAACAAAAACAAAACACCCAAAGCCAAACCTCCCCCAGTGACTGTACCTCTTCACTTCACAACCCCTGACATTCAGTATTAAGGCTCCTTTAGGCTGCTGAACTACGCTGCAAATGTTTTCAAGAGCTGAGTACTGACAGGATATGAGGTACTCCTGGTTCCTCTTTGCCACTGGAGGCTGACTAGTTCTAGGTAGTTCATGACAGGTGAGAACACCTGAAAAACATTACTATTCCAACTCTGTCATTTACCCACACAGTCTGAACACTGTATTTAGTAAGCGCTATGCCAACATTTGCATAAATCATTGAAAAGAAATTAAAAGTGACACATTCATTAATGAAAAACAAAGTATTTTGAGAGCAGAGAAATGTTGCTTGGGTGGTCTATATCTAGCAGGGAATTCAGTCACTGCCACAGACAATGCTGTAAAACAAAAGCATGTGAATAAACATACTGTGATTTGGTAAACACAAATAGCCACACACAGACTGAAAGACAAACTGTAAGTCTTTGAACATAAAGCTTTACTTTGGCAGATATCAAGTGCATTTTTCATACACTGCAAAAAACTCGTGTCTGGTCCCTTGTTCTTGGAGAGAGTATCAACTACTTTCTTAAAGCTGAATTCCATCCAAATTTTTATTACTGTTTTCAATAAAAAGAACATAAGATCAAGAATAAATTTCTGCAGTGCAGATGCATAGTCCTAACCCAATACAAACCTGACATACTTCAGACAAAACCTTATCTTCCTGTGTTACTAAATCTGTATCTTCTAGTCTTCAAGTTGTTCTGTGGCTGCATTAGCATCACTGATTTCATTTTTACAGTTTTCTTGCTTTGCTTCTTTTCTAAAAGTCTTCAAACACTTGTCAAGTCTTTTCAAGAATACATCTACATCTTGCTTTTTAATTCCAATTGCTGAGGCAGCATTGAGGTAAGCACAAGGATAGTCATTTGTATGTGACATGAAGCCTTTAAAAGTGTAGTTATTCACAGTTTGTACAGACCCACAGGGAACAACCCTGAAACAAACAAACAAAATCACGATTCAGTTAAAGATGCCTTGACATTTTATGTGGTACTTTAGGTTGAACACAATTACACAAGTTCCTATTGAAGTAGGGAGTTGCTATTCCTACCACTGATGCTCAATACCAGCATAACTTCAAATCTGTTGAAATGCCAGGTCAAAGCATATTTTACAAAATAATTACTTATGTAACAAAAGGGAAAACCTGAAACCTTCACATCAGGGAAAGAATTCTAAAGTTTTAACTTCAAAAACGTAAACTCAAAAAATTTCAGCCTAAGATGGCTAAAATTACAGAACCAGCCAAGGTTAGGACAGACAAATTAAAGAGAGCATCTAACCACAGTACATATAGATTTACTGTCATTCATCTGTGCAGGAAGTGGAATAATCCAAGCTAATGAAGCATACCTTCTGATGTGGAAATATTCAGCTCTGCTACAAAAAAATAACATTAAGTCTATGGCAGAAGTTAGCATGGCAGCAGTAATATTCAGATTAAGGAATGCTGCCAAAACAAATTTTAAATCATTCTCTTCTTCTAAAAGGTTTAAACCAAAATCATTAAAGACTGTTTGGCTTGCATTTCATTTTAACAGTGTCTCTAAGAATAAATTCAGCTCAGACTGGCTCAGGTTATAGATTTTTTATTTTAAATTTTTTTAAACACAATTAGTTCCAGAAAGCAGAATTTTTTTCCATTTGACAAAAAGCTGTGTAGGATATTAAAAGCTTATTCCCTTGACATCTAGCACAACCATATTTGTGCTGCAATAAACAAAACAAAAGATCCTCCATTGCAGCTTACACCTATACTATAAGATCAGACAACATCTGGAAACTAAATGAAATCAAGGGATACTAGGGAATAGTGACACTAAATTAAATGGGCATAGATTATCTATTTAGGATACCAAAGCAGACATAGAAAGCCTCACTGCCAACTCAGGCAGGGAGACATTACTGCTCTATAACAGTGATGACAAAGGGTGATTACTCTCTAACTCGTTAGGCTGCCTTCTGTAATCATGACACAACTGGTATAAAACACTTCACAGGATTTCCTACAATATATGCTAATACCCCCCCACTCCCCCAATCTTTTAAATTCACAATATCCTTACCTTGCTCCAGAAACTTGTCTTGTGAACAGCATAGATCCAAGTTGGGTAACAGCAGCATCATTAGTTTCATCTAGAGTCTTCAGTGACATGGCTAAAGTAACACAAGGTCAGGTTAAAACTGCTACAAAGCTACTTTTTCTCCAAAGAACTACCACAAATGACAAGTTACTTTCCAACAGCAAGAATCTAGTCACATGTTTGTGTTTGCATACGAAGAAAAAAAAAGAAACATTACATATAATTTTTTATTTTTCCACAAGCTGTCATAGATTACCTCTTGGTTAGACTCTATGCAGATTCTGCAGAGGTGGGCAGTATTATTTTGGTGTTCAGCAGAAGTTTTGGTTAAAACAAATACCCTGAGTAGGAATTCCATAATTTCTTTTACAACTAAGATGATGAGTAATTATACCCTAATTTATTTTTAAATCTATTTTTTATGAAGTATTACTACATGCTAACATCTTCAGCCTGTCTTGAATTCATTTCTGTCAAATGAGTATGTTGAACAGGAGCAAAATAATGGGTCCAAGTTACTACACTACTTTTATAGTAGCTAACCTTTTTAGTAACCTTATTGAAATTATTATGCGATTAGAGCGTACTGATGTTTAATATATAGGAATGGTATGTGGAAATGCATTATGAATCCACAGTATATTAGATTTTTTTTAAGTTAAAACCCCAACAATTACCTAAGGAAATGGGATTATGTGGTGTGTCTAACAGTCTCTCATTGTGGTTATGTGCCAGCTTCTTCAGCTCACTTGAAAGGTACGAAAACATCTCCTAAAAAAAGATGCAATATTTTTGTTATTAACTATCAAACAGAGAAAATAGCACCTATTTCACAAAACTGTTATGTCTTCTTTATATCCTACAGGTGCTCAGTTGATTCTCTTTTCATGTGTACCAAGTAAGGGGATCAGACAATTCTCTGAAATAATTCTATAAAGGAACAGCTCCATTTCCTGAGCACTGTTCTTATCTCTCAAGCTGATACAGAAGTCTCTATCTGGTCTAATATATGTGCTTGGGATGTCACTCATTCTCTCTGTGGCCCTGAAACCTAGGGAGGTAGAAAATCTTGAAGAGATTCCCACTGCACAGCAGGTCTTACCCCACACCACTTTTCAAGAGCCTCCTCGTGCCCTAGTCCCCTAAACCACTGAGAATGAACTGCTGCCATCACAGATGGCCACGTTTTGCCAAATTGCTCTTTACTTTGTCTTCTCTCCTTTAATACATTCCAGACTAAAAGCAGTAAATCTTGCTACCATGTATCACACAATCACATTTCCCCCTAGTGCAGACATTTCATTTTCTGTATGAGAATAAAAATCCAGTCTCTTAAAGAGGCTATAAGTACACATTTGACTGTATTTTGCTTCACACAATATACACTCTCCTGAATACTCAGCTCTGTTGAGCAGTCTGTCCTTTCCCTAGGACCCCACTCCTGTTCAAGCTGACTATAAGAATGGAAATATCTGAATTTCTGCTATCACTTAATTGGATTGCACCTTTACTGTGAAAGTGTCATAAGACTGAGATTCATAAATACTTTGGCACAGATACATGTCCGGATATCTCGGCTGTTTGAGGGGCCTGGAAAGGCCCGGGGTGGCCTTGGGGCAGCCCGCGTATCGAAGGACGAGAAGAGGCTTCAGTTCTTCTTTCGGTTTTTATGTTTATTAATTGTTTATCTAAAAGATGTTCTTTCAGCCGAACAAAGATCTGCTCAGCAGTCAGCCATGGGCACACTGTCCCTGCCCTCCGGGCAGCCACGTATCTTTATACCCTTTGCTACATATACAATATTTATCATTTTTCCCCAATACCATCTATTGTTATAACTCGGTGTACTCTTAGTAATAACCAATAGAAAGGTGCCACCGTGGCCAAAGAAGATGGAGGAGAAGAGGAGGAAGAAGGAGGACAGGACACACCCCAATTCCTCCATCTTACTCCTCCAAACCCCCCTGTACATAAATCCTAAACCTTGTGTCTCACTCTCTAATTAACTAATCCCTTCACCATTCACCCGGTGAAGCCCTCATCCTTGTCGTCTCCTGTGCAGGACTAAAGTCCAGCTACCAGACACTTCTGGCAACATTCCAGGACTCCCGAGCCCCCCCCAGGGTCTCGGTGGCTCAGCATCTCAGGACTGAGATCTTGAGATCCGACAGATACAAGCCACACTGCACATAAAAGGCTGTTTCTCTTACTTCATCTGTATTTTATATCCTCCCTCTTCCCCTGTAATAAGCTATGATAATTGCTCATGCTCTTCCTCAGTTTAATACATTCCTTCTCAGATATCAGCTCAAAACACTTATGGGCAGAGAGAGAATAAACACCATTCTTATTGTAAGCTTTAGCATTTTTTCCATCCTTTTTAATGCTTAGTCTCTCATAAAAACTAGCAAAACCATACAGACACTGGGTAGCCTTTTTAAAAGATATTAAACACCAGGCTTCTCCTCTTTGAGGCCATAAAAATTGTCCTGCTTATCTGCTTCAGTGTGACTGCCTGTTTAAGCATCCTCATCAATTTCTTGACCTGACAAGTGATTTTTCATTCTTTAAATAGAATTACCTCTTCTGTTTGTAGAGCAGTATCCTGCTTTGACCTATGGACTCTGACAGATATAAATTACAGCTTGTGATCAAAATTATGCTTTTGAACAGACCCTCCCCAAGGTCTTATGAAACCAAATAAGGTTTGTGGTACCTAAGTTAGAAGAATGTTACAGCTGCTCTTGAACCACTGCAGGAAACCTTGCCTCCCCTCATGAGCAACGAAATGAACACAGCTCCCCACCTGTACTTCCTAATATCACAGAACAAATACAGATGGAGAGAAAAGAGTACCCTCCTACTGTCTAAATGAATTAGGCTATTGATACAACTACCCACAAAAACAAAGCTTCTGTAATACTTGAAAAAAACCCCAAAAATTGGGAAGTATCTGTGTCTAATTATCAGAACTTGAAATCTGTGAAAATCATTCTTATTTCTCATAAATCAAGTGATTTTATGGTTTTAGTTCAGAGTTTATTTACGGTTCACTCACAGATGCTGAAAAAGATTCATGTTTCAAATGTTCAAACACTTCTGCCTTTCCTCTGGTCCCTCACTGTATAGAAGCACATTATTAATTTCTAACTTTCCATAATAAGCATCACTAATATACTAGCCTTTTATTAGTATTTATTCTGGAATACAAATCATAAATTAATTTGTGCTCCCTCTGCTGGCTATTTACTTCTAAAACTGAAGCAAAATATTGTAGAAATACACATAAATTATGAGATAAATTCATATGTAAATTCTCTGGAGATATTATTGCTGAAATTAGTACTAAGAAAAAAATATACTGGAACAAGACCAATTTCCAAATAATTTTTGTGTGTTTTATCCAGAAAATTCTCTGATACATCTCTTATAGTATGACTGAAAGGACTGCTGAAAGGAATACTGGAAGTATTACTGAAAGTTGGTATAAAAAGTTACCCACTGCATAAATGTATTAAATTTAATTAAATCTATTCAATGAAATTAGGTTACTATATGAGCCCTTACATACATAGGAATTAGTTAAAACAAAGGATAATGGAAAGATGGCAAAAAACCCCAAGTATGTATTTTCATCAGTTTGACTAAAGCTACATGAACACAAATTCAAAGTTTCCTGTTTTTTTGAACACTATTTTGCATCTTTCCATTGGAAGCCCTCTAGACATTTTATAGTTTCAGAAGTCTGTTGCAAAATAGATTAACTGCCTTTCCAAAAAAAAAAAAAAGGATTAAAGCAATATTTTTGTGAGGTCAAATCTATAACCAACCTCCATTATAAAATATTTCTCATATATGGAAAATTTAAAAGCACCCTAAGCAATTATATATAATTGAGCTCCAACATAATAGATTTGCTGTAGCAGGCACTCAAGTTTTCTCCAAAGAAGCCAAATATAATGCTGAAGTTATACTGAACAACTCAAGCACTAAATGTCAGTTAAGTTTCATTATTAATTCACTCCTTTACCTTAGAAACTTATCACAAAACCTCATTAGGCTAGGCAAATGAACACTAAACTATGTGGAAGTGTCTTTCACTTCTGGTTCTGTAAGCACCTAAGCCAACAAAACACCTTAAAAAACAAAGAACAAGTCAACAATACTCTCTGCATCAAACAGGCCAAATAACTGTTTGGATGAAACAGTCTACTTTCACATACATATACAAAAATATTTTCAAGAAGTGTTGCAAAAACCATGTAACAAAAACATGTGGATCATACTATATTTACACTATAAATCTATTTCTAATAGAACCTACACTAGCATAGGTGACTCTTCATTTGCTCCATTGGGATAGGCACTGTTCTTGCAAACAAAAATAACAGGAGGGAAACAAGTAAGGAAAAAGCCAGTAACTCCAGAGAAAAAGGAGGTACTGAATAAGCCATCAGTCCCATACCAGCTGACAAAGAGGCAACTGATGAAGGCCAGGAAAGTTTTTGTGCAGAGCTGAAACTATCCTAGCTGGCTCTAAGCACCCAGCTTGCTTACAGCCTGAGACTGCAACACTCTGCCTTTCTCCCTGTGTCACTGTCACCTGAAAAGACGAGCTGTCCCCAGGGAATGGTCACAGAGCTGGGGATGGTGCAGAAGAGGACACTGCACAGGAGTCATTTTACAGCCTCTTCACCCTCCACACAGGCTGCCAGCTCTCCTGCACTTGCCTGAGACTGATCTGGTCCCACCTTACTCTGCAGCAGCAGCTGTTTGATAATGCAGCCCTCACACCTCCTGCTCCTCTGCTGTGATCTGACCAGAGCCCCTGGTGCCCCACCCAGCAGAGGAGCTGCAGGGCTGAGCATGGACACCTGCCAGCAGGTGAGAACCCAGATGAGGCTCAGCTTCTTGAAATGCAGCCAAACACAGGACAAACTGTATGTGTATGTGTGTGACACCTGCATATACTAAACACCCTCCTAGGCAGATTCTCCTGCACTGCAGGAATTTTTGTTATGGATTTACACTAGAAAGTTTTAAAAACATGTAATTAATTACAGAACCTTGAAATCTTTATATCATCAGTATCTAACAAAGTGCCCAGTAAGCCTTGCCAATCTGATTTGGTAACACTAATGTTCACATTTTTTTAAAGGTCTCTCTTAACAACAGCAATCAACACATTCTCTCTTCAGCACTTGTGAGACCTTGAGTTCAGACTCTGTGACCCACACTTCAATACAGGCTCTAAGTATGGAGGCTTCTGAAATTTCCATTCATGCTTGGCACTTGTTTAATTACACACAATTTAAAACAATTCATTTAAACTAATTTGCCTCCAGCTACTCTAAAGCTTGAATATGGTTACATATACCTCACATGAGGAAAATCCTCCAATATTCTTATATTTGACTTGCTACAGTACAACAAGTTGACTGGAAAAAGAGGAGTAACAAATGTCTATCTTGCTTTGAGAATAGCTGATTTTTTTACACTTTTAATATTCCTCATTAAATGTCTTTCCTCGTCTTCCATCGTAAGTAGAGCAGCAATACAAACTCACACTGAACTATGCAAATAATTTATTCCAATCAGAACTACTACATCAATGATAACTCATGAAACATAAACCCAGTATTATACTGAATTGTAAAACCCAAACAACTTCCTCCCACTCGGTATGATTTTAAATATTTTAGATACATACTCTATAAGGACATAAAAATAACTCCAGTTTTACTCTCAAAGTATGCAGACAGATGGATACCAATATAAAAAGCTCTATCACATCCCACAGTAACACAGAAATGCATTTAAGAAAATGAGAGTTATCTTGATTGTTAAGTCTAATGAGGAAATCCATAACTGCTGTAAACAAAACCATCACCTCTTCAATAATACTGGTATAATAATTAGTTAAGTGGATTAGATAATAGCAGGTATTAAATCTGGTCTGTAGGGTTCTGAATGCAAACCCTGAACGCAGGGCTCTTGTTCTCCACGAAATTTGAGATGATAACTAAGCCTGCTTATGCCATTACACAGCTCAACAACTATAGTTACTTCATATGGTTTAGACACATACACACATATATGAAAATAGCAACTTTTATGACCTAAAAATGTAAAATACAGGACTTAACATAACCTGTACTGAGGCATCAAAAGTTGCTATAAAAGAATTTTATGTAAAGGTTGTATTTTTATAGCAAAGATGTTAACAAATTTGACTATGTACCAGCTGTTTTCTGCACTGCAAAAGGACCTAGAATGGCCTACTGGGATCAGAAAATCACTGTTATAACCATCACATAAACATATAAAAAGGAATTCTGAAAAATCAGTATCACTACATATAATCTCATACTCTTGGACACTCCACAACTCCCAGCCTGTCAAAAAAAATCTCACTCCATGTACATCCCCTCCTGTTGTAAATAGCTAATTTGTGTAGAATTAAGACTGGGCATTATTTTGTTGTTCGTGTGAGACTAATCTCTTCTCAGTAATATTCTGGGCTTTCTGGCCTAAGCTCAAATAACCTGAAGTAACACCCATACAAATCAAGATCAGGTAGAAAGAGAAAGGAAAAAAAGATACCTGAAGTTTTTTATAGCTGATATTTTTTGTGTGAGTAGGTGCAGCTGCACCAATATAGAAAGGAGTACTCAATGTCAAGCTATAAATAGCTCCTGCTGGAAGCTTAATAGCTCTGCCTCTGCTTCCTCAGAGCACAGGCAATAAACTACCACTATTGCACTTTTACAATTCAGGAACAAACAGATTTAAGCAAAAATGTTTCTCTTTCTACAGCAAATCCAATAAAAGAAACATATTTATGCCATATATAAGGCTCTGTTTATAGAGTATATTCACATTAGAAATAAAAAGGCCTGACGTTGTAAAAATGTAATACTGTGTTCACTTTAGAATTCTACTTCCAAGAAAATTAGGTGACTCAAAGTGTACAGCTATTCATTAAGACATTTATGAAAGAATTATTATTTATGACTCGGACAATATTTCTCATGCCCTTTATACATCAGCTACTGGTAGAAATCTAACAACTAAATCAGCTTCATAGAAAACAATAAATTCACTTGAGATTCTTCTGGACATAAGAGTAAAAGGGAAAAAATACAATTTACTTTTAATGAAGACACAAAAGATAAATCACAATACATACAACAGTCCAGAATAAAAAGTTGCAGTAGAAACAAAAGTAACTGCTTTCAGTGTTTCACAAGCTGGTTTCACTTCAGTTGCACAGATGACTTCTTAGTCACTGTAAGGCTGCTAAGTTGGTTTGATTTTCTATAGCCTAGCTATTCCTATGGGACCTCAGTTCCAGTACAGAGTTTATGGATGCCCTATAAGCAGCTAGAAATAAGTCACAGCACCTAAAACTACTGCTCTGCCACATAATCAGAGACAGCAGCAACCTGTCAGCAGAAAACAACTGGAACATAGTTTTCAAACAAAATAATGAAACAGATAATGCATTATCTTAAAATTACTATTTTAATAGTACATAATTCACAGCATTTCTTATAGGAGGACTCTATAAAAAGAATCTTCTGGATTACTATATAAAGAGAGAAAAATCCGACTTATTAATTCCAGAATTAAGGATAACTCAAGATATACAATTTCCAACCTGACATGCACTGGATTTTTCTGCAGTGCAATTATACCCAACTTAAAACCTACAGTCTGTGAAAAGCAAAGAAGAAACTAAGTTGTGTGTTTAGATGAATAACTAAAACAACAATACTCTTCTCTTTTTGTGGCAATGCACAGTATTTATAACCCAACCAGAAGCTGTGATTCTCCAGAGAATGTGGCACACAAACATTTAATTAAGCACTATCACAGCACAAAGGCACAATAGGGACAAAAGAGGAAGAGCACAGACCCAGGGTTACTCTGGGTGTCCAATCTCCTGTCCTGGAAGCAGTGTGACCATGATAAAACAGTACAGTATTTCTCCATTTAAGTTTTTGTGGACAAAATCCTACTATTTAGTCACATTTAGGAACAACAAACATGAACACCATATAAGGTAGTACAGGCCCTCTGTTTAGCCTCCTGGATTGAACAAACAACAACATGGAAATCATGCTTACTCACAAGCACCATTTAGACAAGGAGTAATTGTATCACACTGACTTTCCAGATTCAGAGCTCTGCCTCAGAATAAGTTCAATGGCTTTCTAGACAGAAACTGGATTTACCACACAAAGCAGTTTTGCAACAGAGCTGACGTCAAGAAAATACTGCTTGCCAAAAAGCTTACCTTTCTTTCTTTCAGTAACTTTTTGTAGCCGCTGGTTCCCAGAGACAGAAGTGTAATGAGGACATCTAAAGAAGGAGATGCAGATGCTCTTCCTGAAAAAAAAAAACCCCAATATATACATTAAAGTGGCAAAAAAAAAAATTATGTGAAAGAAAGCTGATAATCAAGTTTTCTACAGCAATTCTGTATGCTGAAATCAGCCCATGAACCAGTTACCTGGATACATTTTGCTGATCTCCTGAATGAAGGACTCGTTGAAGCCAGCAATGATAGCACCACCTACTGGAACCATAAAATTTTTGTCCAAGCTCTGAACAAAAGCATCTATTCTGCCAACTCGAGCACCCTTTACCAAAAAAGAAAAAAAAAATCCACAGCATACATTAGAACTAAGGGAAATGTGATAGCATAATAATTATATAAAGTGTAGCCAAAATAAATATAATTCCTGAAACTCTCAGATACTGCTTCTGTGATCAAAACATAAAAATCACAGTATTACCTCTTTTAGCACTGCTTACTATTGGTACCATTGTCTGCCTAACATAGAAACTTACAATTCCCATTTTGCTGTGATTTAAAATATCAATTTTAGTTCCTGCAAGTCTAAGTGTGGCTCCATTTCAGCAACAATCAAAAAGAAACCCCTCAAAATTTAATGGGAATTATACAGTTAAAATTGTTCAATCCTGAACACTTTTTACAACTCTCACACTAAAAGGCTATGAGTTAATGCTTCATTAGCAAAACTTTTTTCAATACATATATAAATTTGCATTAAACAAACAGGCTTATTACAGCACTCCTTCTTCTAAGGCTGCTTTCAAAATCAAGATTCAAGTACCTTCTTACATGAGATATTCCCCACATCCTTATACCAAACCACTCCTATTTTCAAAGGAAAAAATGTAGATTCTGCAGTACACCTTCAATTTGAGCAGCATGTAACTGTGTAGTGTACAATTAAAAAGCATGAAGCATAAGAACCTGAAAAGTAGGTTAAACCCCATACATATCAAAGTACATGCAAATACACATATTTTTACAGCTACATACTAAATATAAGAAGTAGAAACAGAGTTAATACCTGTGGCAAACAGAAAAAAAGCAGAGCCAACTAAACCTCATTTATTAGGTCTATATTTTGATAGTCTAATGCACAGAAGACAGGAAGAACATTCCAAGTTTGTCAGCTTTTTGTTGGGAACATGAATGCCAGCAGCTACCATTAGATTTACTTGACAGGAGAATACCAGAGGAAAAGCACAACATGAAATGGCCTCAAAAGCTTTTTCCTGTGGTACTCTTGCAAGCCATATTCACACTGTGCTCAGCATATTCATACATCTAGGTATTCATTAATAACTACTTTCTCATAAACACAAAAATTTTCTAGCACAAGTAATAAATGTTGTAAGAAAATGTAAAAATAAATCAGAGCTCAAATATATACATTTGCATAAACAAGGAACAACCAACCTATTGAGTCTAGAAAAAACATCAAAACACAGTAAAAATTATATTTGTAGCATTATAGTCCGAAATGTTTATCATTAGAAAATTTCATGCAGCAAAATCCAGCACTTCCACAGCCTCATTCACATTAGTTTCTCACTAAATTTGAGCAAGTTAAATACAATAAACACATGCTAAGTACATTACAAATAAAGCATATACTATTTTCTATTTCATTAATTCCCTCAGTCTTTCAAGATTTAGAAATGCCAACACGATGTTCTTTCACAATTGTACATTAACCTGGTCTGTGTCCTGTTAGTAATGTCTTAGCAATCAGAAAAAAAAAAAAAAACCCCAGCATATTTTACATTACCAAAAGTTCAGGATCCTCTGGATCCTATTAAAATATAACCCCCTATTCTTTTGAATAGGTAACAGAAAAGAGAATATTAAAGAGCAATGCACATACAACACAATGAGGAAAAATGCAAGAATTCTGTTTCATGACTGATCTCAGATTTCAAGCAACATCCTCTTCAAACTAAACAGAAACAACAGAAATTAAACTTTTTTGAGCATAACATTGAACAAACCAGTCTCCCATTATGTTACTTTTAGTTAACAACTTCAGGAAATATTTCAAGAAAGCTTATTAAGGGTATTTTTTTGGGTTACATAAAAAGCATGTAACAGAAATAACTGTTATGCTTAAATTCTATTTCTGTCTGTTGTGCTTTCCCAGAAAATTGTTCACATATCAGACGTGCATGGGATTATTCTCAAAGTTTGTAACATCTGATAAAATTTGCCACAATCGCCAATTTACTTATACTTGCTAAAAAATGTTACTGGAAATACACAGCTCCTACCTGCTGGATGAGATGCATACATTTTGAAGACTGAACTCCATATGCATTGTTGACAATATGTGGAATGTCATAATTAGCACAAATTACAGACAGCTCCTCCAGCCTGTGAGCATAAAATCATAATTAAGATAAGCATTGATTACTGTAGCTCAACTTACAAGTCAGACCATAAAAGACTGAAAGGTCTACAAGGAAGCCAGAATGAGAAAAGCAACTCTTTTGATTAGTACCTCAAGGCAGTATTTGTCACCTTAAGCTAAAAAGTTAAGATGAAAATTCTATTGGCTTTTACATATTCTGCAAATTGCTGATCTAGTCTGACATTTTTCTTGCTTCACTCAAATTTTTATCTGGACACCAGTTAATATACCCCAAACCATTAAGCTTTAGATACAAGCTTTTTTTGTTGTTGTTGCTTTTACTATTAACTACATAGCTTTAGCTAGTCACTAGTTTTTCTTTTCTCTATTATTCAACATGAAAACAGTCTACAGTAGCTTCAACAGTGTCTTGGGAATCAAAAGCATCCTGTAACAGAAAGTTTTTACATGTTTCTGTTTATCTCAAAAGAACGACTATTTTGATCCTTTGGCTGGAATCTCATGCATGCTTGCATGCTTCAGGTAAACTGATTAAGAAAAAATAAATTCTTTAAAGGAATGGAAAGCCCTAAAATGTCTGAATATGGACATCAACAAATTGAAAATTTGTTCAGCTGTTTACTCTTCACTTGCCTTTAGAACCTCCTGAAATCACAGAGAGCTCAGCCTGGATTGATTAATCAGCCAAATTAAGATTTATGTGAGCACACTGATCACTTTAAGTAAGATCCTTCAGCATTTTAAACATATTTATATGCAGTACCCTTTTCTGAAGCACTCCAATCATGCTATATTTTAAAAAAATTACTCATGATTTTCCCCAAACTTTTGAATCTATTTTAGAAATATAATCTATTTAAAAAATTAGGCAATATAAAATAATTTAAAGTGATGATAAAGGCAATATTACCTTAAAAAAAAAATCAGGAAATTCTGCTTCCAATGCATTTTTACTCTATCTCCTCCTGTACAGCCTCTCACTGTAATTTACTGACATACATATAAAATGTGACAGAGTATAAAAACATTTTCTAAGAGGTGACATTCCTTTGCATTCTATTTCTATTACATTTTCTAGTGTTGTTCTGCAATGCAAAATTCTGCTGCAAGTGTCAAATTAATTTTTCCAAACATAAATTCTTAGGAAATCATCATCACCATATTATCCTTTAAAAAATCAAAAGGACTTTATAATTAGGAAACGCCAGCAATATAATGTACATACTGATCTTCTACAGTCAAAATAATTGTGAGCAGCTGCATTTCCAATAATTTTTCACGCTTATCAACACAGAATTACAAAATATTCCAAGATGGAAGGAACCCACAAGGATCATCGAGGCCAACACCTGGCCCTGCACAGCCCAATCCCCAAGAGTCACACCATGCACCTGAGAACATTGTCCAAATGCTTCTTGAACTCTGTCAGGCTGGTGCTGTGACCACTGCCCTGGGGAGCCTGTTCCAGTGCCCAACCACCCTCTGGGTGAGGAACCTTTTCCTGACATCCAACCTAAACCTCCTCCAGCTCAGCTTCTGCCCATTCCCTTGGGTCCTGTCACTGTCACCACAGAGCAGAGACCAGTGCCTGCCCTCCTCTTCCCCTCATGAGGAAGCTGTAACTGCAATGGGAACTCCACTCTGTCTCCTCCAGAGTGATCAGACCAAGGGACCTCAGCTGCTCCTCATGTGGCTTCCCCTCATTAATAGAATACTTGAGGAAATATATTATGCAGGGCAAAGTTTTTGCCTTGTGACCTGATAGTTCTTAATCAGACACATTCCTCACCCTCTAGAGACACTCAGTGGAACATACTTTCCCTCTTACAGGCATCTTGTCAAGTGCAGGCACAGAATTTGACCAAACTAGAAACACAGAGAGTGTACAGCTATTTATATTCATCTTTCTCACCTTCTGAAAATTAAAGGAGCAGTAACCTCTCTTCTACAAGTACTGAAAACAGAAAAGTCTTTTTTCCCTAAAAATATTCTATTGAACAATTAGATCCATTGTGCAATACAGAATGAGAATGCCACAGTTTGAAGAGAATGTGTCAGTGTGCAAGGGAAGGAAAGAATACACAGCACCTGTATGTACCTGCACCTGCTTCCAAGGCCTTGAATGCAGCATTGAAAATTCTACTAATCATATCAGAAAAATAAAGCATTAACAGAAGTTGGCTACTGAAGTTCTTAATAGTCACAAATACAGAAGTATCTCCCACTTTATTCTTCCTTTCTTTCTCTCCTGTTTGTTAAAGTTCATGAAAAGAAAGCTTTGTTCTACTTTTTCTACTACTGAAAGTAAAAAGATACAGAATTCTGCTAAGTACACAGACCAACTGAAAAGGACACTTTCCCTTTGGTCCTCTTAAATACAGTAGTTTTACAGACACCTTACAACAACAGTAGGTAGAATACTGAGAAAGAAGGTTTATACACTAGAGAATTACTCCCATAGAAATAAATAGTACTTCAAAGGAAAGCCATAGGTATGGCAGCCATAAAACTACTAAAAATTTTAAAACACGGCCACCACAACTAAATAAAGCCTTACAAATGAAGATATTTCAAAACAGACATTTAAAATTGCACCCTCCAGAAATGCTGTCAGGGCTTTCCTTCCCACAGGAAGATGAAGGTTATGGCCTTCAATAGTTGACAGTTTCTTTTAAACAGAAAGCACATTCAAATCTTCCTGTGTCTGTGGTATATTATAACATAGTGCCACTACCTAATAATTCATCTCTTAGTTGTAGAGGACAAAACAATAGCAGCATGTCAAAAAGAGGAAGCAGATAAGGAGAAGATTCATTTACCCAAGCTATAAAACAACCATTCAGTTTTGATAGCTGTGATTTAAGCTAGCCAATAAATCTGCAAGTCAACTTCAAGCAATGTTCATAGTATTCTGACAGAATTATATGGTTTTAACTCCCATCTTTCCCTCTAGCAACTAGGTTAACCTATGATAAATACTGGAGGATTTTTTAAGGTAGGAGAGGAGAGTGAAATATATTTTTACTTGCCACATTTTAGAGTCAATAACATTTCTTTCCTATGCTTGTGCAGAAGAGTAGAAAAGGCAACAGTAACATCAAAAAATGGCATTACCTATGGAGCTACATTTCCTGGATTATGTTTCCATGAGAAACTACTTTTACTACTTCCATGAAATTTTATGAAAACCACGAGCAAAACGACATGAATTTCCCCACAAGAGAGCAACATTAACCTCACTTACATAACAGAAGAAAAATCTTCTGTGTAACTCTCACTTTTTTAATCTACTTTTCTGGAAGGGGATTAAAGAACCTTTACTAATTGTTGGCAGAAGCAATTTTAGGAAGATGGATGGTCAAAACATGGAGGTGTTGGTTGGGTTTTGTTGTTGGGGGGTAGGGAAGATGTTTATTTGTTTTAACAGTAACAAATAACACACCTCTTACAAAGACTGCTTACCTGTCAGGTACCCTTGGAGCAAAGCAAGATGTTGTAGAATGCACACAAAGGATATTTTCAGCACCAAGAGCCTTGATTTTGGCCTCCACAGCTTCAAGGTCTGTCCGTAGCTCATCACCTTCTAATACATTTTCTATCACCACAGGCTCAAAACCTGACCAAAAAAAGCAAGAATTTAATATAACTCAACAAATCTGACTAATCGTGGGGGTTTAGTTCCAGTATACATTTGAAAAACACATCGTGCTACTATTATTTTAATAGATTCTAACAAAAAAGACTGTGCAAATCACACAGATTGGCACCTTCTGATCACAATTCCTAGGACACAAGTTTTTGCACAAATTTGAGAGAGAGATTTGAACCATGAGTTTTGATTTTACATAACTCTAAGGACAGCAGATTAGGCACCTTACTCTGAGAGTGAACTGTAACTTCCTTAGTATTGTTCTCACTTGACTCCTTTATGCACCTCAGTACCACTGCACACACCTGCATTTTGCAAGGCATGAGGAAGACAGCATGCACGTTTTAATTACATGTTAGAAATCAGGAGTGCACAAATAAAGCAGAACTACCATGCATTAGGCCTGTTTTGTATCTTACTACAAGGGTATGAATTGATCACTCTGATAGAGGGAAGTTTCATATCTGTTGGAAGAACACACGCTGTGTCATCAATCAGTTACCTTCTTACCTGCAGTTATCATTGATTTAAAGCAAGATTTTTGGTCTATACGTGGCCAGATAATGTACTTTGCCTTTGGTCTCTTGTGCCTCAATGTTAAAAAACACAGAGTCAGACTCATGCCTGTTGCCATAGGAACCACAAAGCAACTGGTCACTGTCCGGACACCTGCATGTAAAAAGCAAGTCAGAAATTAACATGAAGAATCCATCATGTAACTTCACAAATGAGAGAGATTTTTCAAATTTACACCTACCAGCCAGTTTTATAACATCCAGAACTACTGAATTAGTAAGCTTGTTCAAAAGGCTTGAACCTGCAGCTTTGGGCTGTACTGCAGAAATATCACCTGACCTTCCAATTCCATGAATCAACCTAAACAAAAAAAGTTGAAAACACACATCAAGATTTCCATGCTGCAAAGCCATAAACCGTGCTGACTGAAGAAAATTTAACTTAATAACTGTGGAAAACTTTGTACACAATGCAACATCAGTACCTGCCACAATCAATTCCATTTTAACAAAGTACATGTATTTGTATGAAATTTTGGTTTTTTTTTAACAGTAGATTAACAGTGTTCCTGCATGCAAGTAAAAACTTTAAGACACACAGCAGCAACACCTCTAGCCTCCAGCAGGTTTCCTTTTAAGTTTTGTTTTTTCTTTTCCATTTAAGTTTCCTTTTAACACCTCAGCACTTCTTGATGTATGTCAAAATAGCATTAGAAATGCTGACATGTTCAGACACACAACCAAGGAAAACAAAAATAAGTTGTCTATAGTGTAGGGTAGCATAGGCATAGTGGTATTATAGATACTTCCTTGACAAATGCTTCATCTCCATAAGGCAAGGAAATAATATATACAAAGTGATATACATGGATATATGTATCACTTTGCCCATCTTACACATCTTCACTTCATCTATCATTTTGCTATTCAATGTTATCTCTCTTGGAAAAATATGTTTCTCTGAATTCTGTTTATAAATTTTGGTTATAAACTGTGTTTGTAAATATTGAACATTATTTAGTTCAGGAGTGGAGGATCCTGAAGTCATTTATAGAATACAAGCTTCCAGAATGAATTTACCCATGGCGGAAATGCAGCAACTGCTCAAGTAAGCTAGTAACAGTATACACCTACTTATGGATTTAATTCCTTTTTTTTTCTTGGCAACAGAATAAAATGCAGTCCAATGAGTATATGATATTCAGAACTTCTTAGAGCATGATTTTACAGCTTAAATTTATTTTCCTGTTTCAAGTGCTAAGTTGAAATCAACAAACACTTGATAATTAATTGAAACTTACATATAATACTCACTCCACCCAAAATATTTTCTTCCCTCATTCCTGCTATGTTCTTAATAGATGTCTCATATCAGTACTTTTTATTTTGTGCACTTATGCACTGCTTCCTGAGAAGTAATCTTCCCTAAGACTGCCCCTTTATTAAGCTAAAAGAAGAGACAGCTTGAAAACCGTCTCCCTCTACCTCCATCACTCCCCAAGTCACCTGTAAAACTTATTGCAGAAATAAGTGAGTGGAGGACACCTTGCTGTTGCTGACACTCACAGGAGAAGCGAGATGCCAGGTGACAGAGCTGCATTGGAACAGCAGTAGTGAGCACAGCTCAGGCTCCTCTGCCCAGGAGCCAGGCACAATTTCCCCAGCACTGTCCAAAAGCAGAACTTCCCCAGATATCCTCCCCTCCCCTATCATCATATCCTAGCCTAGAGAGCTGCACACAAAACTAAAAAAGTCAAACTGATGTATCACTGGATTTCAACATGAATTTATCATGGTACTGTAGGGCTCATGAAAGCCATCAAGCCTAAGTAACTCAACCTCCATGTGCTTACCAAGCTTACTAAACTTCTGGCCTCTAATATACTTTTGTGTTTATCTTTGGAGGAGAAACATCCTGGAACTTTCACTTTGATTCACTCCTGCTGGATCAAACATCACAGCAAGATACTCAGCACAGAACTCAACACACACATACAAAGTACATTCATAAGGAAATCAATGCAGAGCCTCTAAAATTATAGCATCCAACATATCCATTAAGTAAGTCTGAAGGGCTACAAGCTAATAAAGGCACTTTTTGTCTTTAGAGATCTCCTTACTTCATATAAAATCTATTAGAGATGGACTGGGGTTTCATCTGCTTATCAACTAATCCCATTATAAAGCTATTAACAAATATTTAAAATACAAATAGCTGTTCACTGTGACGTTCCATAATGGGCAACTACAATGTACAGTAGTTTTTAATAATAAACAGATGAAAAGCTGCACCTTGTTATAAAAGGCATGTAATGCATAATTATTTTAAAACAGTAAGATCTCTTCCTATTTCTGCTTCCCTTGTAAAGGATGCCTCAACAACTTCAGCTTCTACAAATTCAATGTACAGGACATAATCCTGAAAAAACATTTATGCTTCATTCAAGACTTTCTATAGAGTTCTTAATAAAAATTTAATATAGAAAGCAGTTTCAATTCAATAGTTAAACAAACCACAATAAAGTATGCCATTGGAAAGTATTAATAATAACCTGAATAATTCAAAACAGTCAATACTTCGTACCTGTAATGCCTTCGGGCAACAAGACCTGATGCCACTCTTCCTTCCCTCTCACCAACGCCACAGTTGCCCAGGAAGTTATTGCTATCCATTATAGCAAGTTCATGAAGAAACAATTCAATGGTGCTTTCATCCCATCCATCTTCAGGACATTTCCCCTTAATAATAATAAAAAATTATTAAATTTGGAAATGAAAAATTAACAAAACTTTATGCAACTTGTTTGAAAATTGTTACCCTTCTTTCTCATGCTAAGCAGCAGTCTGTATTTTCATTATTCTCTTTTATACTATCTAATGTTATGAAGCTGTATCCAGAGAAAAGTTAAATAATGATTTTTCCATGTGTTAAATACAACTACATTAGCACATCCCGACATTAAAACAATCAGGATATCTTTTACCTTCAAGTGTTCTCTATGGTACACACAAAACCACTGCAGGGCATACATGTTAATTACTCCCTAAAAGACTACAGATTATTTGATGTATTCTCTAGACATGACGTACAGCTACAAGAACTCAACAGCGAAAACTGCACAAAAGGGAAGATATTCAGATATTAGAGAACCAAAAACATGAGCAGAAGGGAAATATAGTTTTAATGTAATACATCTTCCCATCTACACATATTACTTTCCAGTTATTATCTAATAGGGAAGGAAACCATTTCCAAAATATATCAAAACCTGCAAGAAGAAACCTGCTCTTTCTTGTGCTCTTTACTGAATTAACAAATGCATCCATCTTTGCAAATTGCAGACAAGATTCTCAAAGCAGGGACCCATAAAACCATGAAGATTTTTTATAGGTCCAGAGGCTATTTCACATGCCCCAGCAACAAAACAGCCAATTCAGTAAGTCTAATTAGTTTATCAAGTGCGGTATCAAAGTTAAGTTGGAAACAGTAGATGGCATGACTGAGGATGCTCAAGAACCGAAACATTTGCTAATTCATTGACAATGACTTTTATACGCTGAAGGCAATGAAATACATTGTTTTGGCACCTTACAAGTATCGCTTTTTACCTCATGCAACAATGTGCTAGTATCTCACTGTTTTTAAACATTTATTTAACTGTTCGCTGGGCCTTTCTCGGCAAACGCTCAAGCCAGGGCAGTAATTTTCTCTTCTTCCCAAACGAGGCCTTTTACTCTGGGGCTCCGTCAGGTCCCTGCCGTGCCGGCAGCGGCTCTCCCGGCCGGACACGGCGATGCCGCCATGCCCGAGGGCAGAGTCCGTGACCCCGGCCGGACACAGCGGTAGCGCCGTGCCCGAGGGCAGAGTCCGCGACCCCGGCCGGCCTGCGCGCTCACGGAGCTGCGCGGGGCCGCCGCGACCAGCCCGGCTCGGGGGAGGTTTCCCTGCCCGACCGGTTGCTCGGAGGGCCGACGGGCGGCTCGGGGCCGCTCTGCCCTCTCGAACCCCGGTGCGCGGAGAGCGGGGGGGGTCAGCTCTGCCCCACTGCGGACGGTGGTGGCAGAGACGGGGCTGCTTGGTGCTGCCCGGGGTGGAGGTGCCCGCTCGGCCCCGGCGCGCAGGGCGGGGGGCGGCGGCCCCATTACCTGCTCCAGCAGCGCCCGCAGGCGCAGCTCGTGCGCGCGGCGGCCCTGCGCCCCCTGGCGCACATAGGCCGCCGTCACCAGCCGCTCGCTGCAGCCCTGGTTCTCCGCGTTCATGGCCGCGGCGCTCCCAGCGCCGCCGCTGCTCCCCCTCCGCGCCGAGCGGGCCTGTGCGAGCCGGGCACTTCCCGCCGGGAAGGGGCGGGCGGAGGCTGTGCGGCGCATGCCGCGCCGTGGAGCTCCGGGGCCCCGCCCCGCCGCCAGATCCGGTCCGTGGGCAGCGCTGCGCTGGGCCGCCCCCGTCCGGCCCTGCCCTGCCCTGCCCGGCCCGGCCGCTGGGCGGGGCTGGGCCGGGCTGGGCCGCCCCCGGTGCAGGTGCGGGCCCGCAGGGGAGCGGGGCCGAGCTTGGGCTTGTCACAGGCCGAGTCCCGCTGTGAGAGGCAGCTCGCCGGAGCCCAGACCGCTGGGCTGGGAAGGGCCTGTTGGTGGGCTGGGTTTCCCGGCCCTGCTGAGTTTAGGCTGTTGAGAACAGCCGCGTAGCTCCCCGCTGCTCCGCCAGGGCCAGGGCCAGGGCCAGGGCGTTCTCTGCTCCTCGGGACGTGTATGGGGGCACGGCACAAGTGCTTGTGGGACGATCCTCAGGGAATAGCAGCAGCCTGCTAGGGCTGCGGGTATAACCCAAAACTACATCACAAGGACAAAGACATGTTACCCAGCTAGACCTATTTTATTTTTGGTTTTTTTTGACACAGCACCAGCAGGAGATTTGCAGGCCTGGCTTTGCACCTTTGCTAGGAGCTGCCAGTAAGGCCTCAGCAGGTGGCAGCTTCCCTGGAGCACGGGCAGCCGCCCGCGTCGCTGTCCTTTGGCCCCCGACGGCCACGGGCACCGCAGGTTCCCATTTGCCTCCTTGAAATAACTAGTAGGGAGCGTAGAACAATTTAAGAGGCGGGTTTAAGGATGTGGTGTGTTTGATCCAATGTTTAATCATAACCAGCCTGTATCTGGTCGACTGAACCTGTTTATGAAATCTTACCTGATTTTTCTGTTTTACAGTTTTAAGCTCAGACGGCTAATTGGCGTGTGAAGTGTACGTAGCGACCGTCCCGCTTTTGTAAGTTTAGTTAGCCTGATTAGGATGTTTTGAGCGTTTGGACAGAGAAATCTTACCCACCTGTTTGAATTGTTGGCTCATACTATAAATAACACAGTTTCATGGCCCTTTGAGCAGAAGATAACTCCACAAGTCTCCCCCCGTTCGCGGTGCCCGCAGCCCCCGGTGCTGCTGGATGTGTCGCGGAGCAGCTGCTCCTCCGCGCCTGTACCACAAGAGGGCGCTCACCTAAAGCGATAAACGCGCATTGTGCGGGAATTTCTCTTTTTTCCCCATCTTTTTCTTCCGCTCCAGTGTTCCGACAAAGTGCTCAAATACATATAAGCAGATGAATAAATTTGCTCTGTTGGTTAGAAAGATAGTGGCAAAAGTTTTAGCATGAGGAAAATGACCCATTTATTTACATGATGTAATTCTTAGTAATTTTAATCCAGGTGGCTAATTGAAAAGTATTAGCTATTTGGAATTTAAATGAATGGTTTGTTAATTACTGTGACTGTAGTGTATATTTTTTTAATTATGAGTTCTCGTGATGTTTGAACTCTGCACTAGTGAAGAGTGAGGCAATGTAAAGGCTTTGTTAGATCAAGACGTGTGAGCAAGTTGCAGAATTCTTATTGAAGCAGAAGATGAAAACTATCAGTTAATTGCATTTAAAAATACAGTAGTATGTGTAGATGAACGCATAAACCATCAAAAAAAAAGGTTTTTTAAACTTTTTGGTTTTTTTTTTTTTGCTGTGAGGCTGGCGAGACACTGGAACAGAGCTCTCACAGAAGTTGTAAATGCCCCATGTCTGCAAGTGTATAAGGCAGGTTCAGTTGAGGTCTGGGCATCTTGGTTTAGTGGAAGGTAGCTTTGTCCATAGCACGGGAGTTGCAAATATCTTTAAGGTCTTTAAGGAAAATCATTATGTTTCCTTCCAACCCAGGCCTTTCTATGAAATAACTAACGAGTTTTTATTTTTTCAAAAGCATTAACTCTCAATCTTTCAGAAGCTAGTGAATTGACTGTTCAATGGAACATTATTGAAACAGATACTACTCACTTGTAGCTAAAGGGAGGTGCAGTATATTAACAGTATGCTGGGGAAAATGTCAGACTTCTTCCTTTTTAGTTTGATCTTTTTGTTTGCTTCACACAGAAATTAACATCTGTTTAATTTTCTGTATGGAAAATTACATTCAGTTGCTGTAACCTTCGTATTTGTGTTTACTAGGCAACAAATGGCTATTCATCTGGAATCACAGCCGACTGAGTTCACTTTTAATAGAAAGGAGCAGGAACAGAAATGCAAGTGTGAACAGATTTTATCAAATATTGCAGATATTAATAGTTACACAGGTAAATGACACTCAGCCTAACTCCAAAGTCCGCTGACAGGCAACCATAGGCAAAACAAACACCAGTCCAGCATTTCAGTAAGGTTATATTTTGTCAGTAAATAAGAAAAGTGATTTTTTCCCTGTAATCCAGATTATGCACGTGTTAAATTCTTATACCATGCTCTTAACTATGAGAATAATCAATAATAAATATAAGCAATTACTATTTTTAGCTGAGAACTGATTTGCTCCCAGTATAACCCATAATATCAATTCTATGCAATTATTTAATGCATGTGTCTTTCTCCCATATTTTACCAAAACTTGAGGAAAACCTCTCTTCAGCAGACAGGACTGGGAGAATGCATGCAGGCTGAAATCTGATGCACGGGTTATAGTTGTATATGTTATATCGTTGTGTATGTTGGGGTTATAGTTGTATTTGCTTTCTTCAGTTAATAACGCATGGATAGTGGGGGAACGTGGAAATAATGGCAGTATATTCATACTGTTTTCTCTTATGCTGCTTTTAGGCTTCGTTTTGGAAGTTATCGTGATGATGGTATAGAACAATGTTGTGCAAAGTTTGGGGAGGGAGAGCAGCTGGCTATGGCAAGTAGTGGCCAGGAGGCAACCACTTCCAGTTCACAACACAACCAGTTCCAGGTGTAGAACTAAGTGTCTGGGATGTTTTTGTTAAATGTCCGGCGCCGAGAGCCGCTGACCGGTCCCTGGCCCGGAGCAGCCCCAGGAGCCGCTACCGCCCCCGCTGGCGGCGCCGCCGCGGCCCCTTTAAGGCAGGTGGCGGGGCGGGCGCGCGCACGCGCGGGGCGGCGCAGCCGGAGCCGGAGCGGCGGGAGCGCCCCGAGCCCGCCCGGCCGCGCCGCCGCCGCCTCCTCCCGCCGCGCTCGGCCCCGGCCCCGGCCGCCCATGGCGGAGCCGGGCGCGGAGGAGCCCGACGAGCGGCTGCTGATCCTCGCGGAGCCGCCGCCGTCGCCTCCTCAGGCGGAGCCGCCTCGGCGGGGGCCCCAGAGTGCGCGAGCCGCCCCCGGCGGGGCCGTGCGGCAGTGCGGGGAGCCGGGGCTCGAGGAGGTGGAGGACTCGGAGGAGTCGGAGGAGTCGGGGCCCGAAGGTGATGGGGAGGACGAGCCTCTCCTGCGGGCGGCGGGGAGCGGCCGCGGGCGGCGGGCGGGCGCCGCCTGGGCCAAGGAGCGCCGCGCCGCCGCAGGTACGGCCCGGCCCGTTCGGCGGGACGGGACACGCGGGGAGCGGCAGCGCCTGGGGAGGGTCTGGGGCAGAGGCAGCCCCTGCATCGCTCTGTCCTTCCAGCGAGGCTACAAAAGTGCCTGGCGGGACTGAGGTGTACTCGCTGTGCCGTGTCCGATGGCACAGCATCGGTGAGGGACAGGTGTGTTGACCTCTCTAGATGTATGGGCTCGCTGGCCGATACTGAAGGGAAGATGCTGCAAACGGGTAGAAATCCCACTGCTTTGTCCCTGCGTGCGGGGCTGCACGGACTCGTTTACATCTTCATGAGTGGCTCCGCTGTCACACTTCCCCGCTCTCTGCTGCTTGGTTGGGCCTTGTTTGTTTCTGTCCTGTTGTTTGAAACTTGTGGCTTTGCCTGTTTTAAAGACTGTTTTGTGGTGGGACTCGCTGCTGCTTCCTGAACACTTGGAGAAGTGTCAAGTTTTCAGTTTGACTTGCATATCCCGTAACTACTTTTTTTGCGACCCCCATCGTTTCATCTTGAAAAACAAGTCAGTCTTCTGTGTTTGTTCTTTGTTTTACTCATATGCTCACTTTGTAACCATCACATGCTTTAAGAGTTTTAGATGTGGGCTCTACTGTCACATTTTTGGTTTTCATAAAAATGCATCCTCTCTTTCTATTTTCAAATCAGTTCTTAAAGAGAGAAATAGAATGTGAAAGTCCAGAAATGCAAGAACTTAGTTATTAATTTGAAAACAGATGTAAGGTTGCCCATTATCTAATTCTAAATATACTGGAAAAGTGATTAATTACATGGTATTTATTAATTACTTTCTTTACTTTAGACTTTGAAACTTTCTGCTTTTGTGCTAGTCTCTATAAAAGTTTACATCTAGGATGGGTTTGCTGACAGAAGTATGTGGAGTTCTGTCACTTCTTTGTTTTTGTTGTTGTAATTATACTGTAGGATTTCTTGCCAGAGATTGGCAACACTGATTCTTTTGCAACAATAGAGTACTTGAAAAAAATTGAAACATCCCCCCAGTCAAGTTTAACAAAATAAGTTGTGCTAATAACTCTATTTTAGTAACTACAGAGAACTTGTGCTTGTTTGGCCTTAAAGACAGAAAATTCTTGTCTTTTAAGCACTGGTCTCAAGTGTAGTCCATACCTGTAATGTAAGCATGCCATTAAATGTGAGAGTTTTCCTTTTTCCTGCAAGACTTAAGATCTGCTAGAGAACTAGTGTTTCTAGTAAAGTATTTCTGGAAACTTTAAAAAAGAAGTTGATACTTCAGAGTGGAGGCTGTAGCCATGGGTCTTGCACCACTGAAGCAATTAGGATGGTGAAGGCAGTGTACTATTTGGAATCTGCCCCAAAAGCGTTAAGAAAATCTCAGAACTGATATTGATTACAGCACCTCATCCTTTGTTTCCTTGTCCTTACCTCTTCTGTATGTGTGACCCTTGAAGGTGCAGGATTGTTTCACGTGTCAGGTGGAGCCAACATACACCAGATGTTATGCATGAATGTTATTGAAACCCAGTGTTTCCTTAATGGAGTTATGGTCAGAATAGGAGTAGATGGAATTGGTTAAAGTGCCTACCTTTAATCATGTTAATGTTTAAAAAGTATAAATCTAGCTTGGTGCTGAAGGAGCTCACACCTGTTCCTCTTGCAAAGTGCATTAGTTTGGCTTAGCTCATGCCATGCTAACCTGATGGAAGAACAGATTGAGGTGCATACATGGATGATAGCATTTGTATCTTCTTTGGTAAGTCTTCATTGTTCCAATACAGAGGCTTCACAAACTTGGGCCTTGTCCAAATTAATGTGTAAAAAGTTCTCAAGCTTGGTAGTTTGACTGTGTGCATGAGTGGGAGTTTAATGAGAAGAGTAATTTTCAAGAGTAATTGCAAGAGAAACCTTAATTAGTTATAATTGTAAGTCTAGTGACTGTACTGGGAATAAGTTGTGACATAACATGCTTTCTCAGTGGAAAACTTGATTAAAGTAATTTTTATAAAAGAAACTAACTCAGAAAAACCCAAACCCTGCCACATTCAGCAAATACTATCTTCAATTAATATGGCTTATTTTCATAAGGAGAGGGTTGATAAACTCCTTAAAATGGTAGTTTTTCTTGGCAGCCTAAATGTTTTTGCACACCACATCACTGTTGTAATGTGCTTCCTAGCAGCACAGTAACAATACTGAGCAAATAATGAATTTCAAAAATTATTTGTCTTTACTTCTTTCAGTGTGCAGTGTAATGGGTTTTTTTTTTTTTGTTTTAATTTATTTTTCCTGAAGTTATCTTTCATGTTAGAAGAGACAAGGTTGAAGAATTTCCTCAGACAGTGAGACTACTTAGTGGTTCTAGATTCTAGAATAAATGCACAGAAATTAAAAACTGACCTCTGAGTCTTCCACACAGTCAACTGCAATCCATGTGATACAAAGTTCATCTGTAGGTTTTCTTCGTCTGGAAGGTAATTGTGCAGAATGGCTTAGCATGGATGTTGCACTCATTTGGTAACAGTATAATGCACAACCCTGATTTTGCTTTCACTGACAAAAATATGAACTAGTTGGAGCTCAGCTGTGTGAGGTGATGAAGATGTGTGGAGATAGTTGAGGCTTGACTGTGAAATAAGAACCACTGATTTAAAATTACTATTTCCATTAAAATGTTTGGTTTATTTCCTTAACTAATTTGAATACTTTGTGGCAGGAAAACCTTTGAACCTCTTCCCTCCCTTTTGTCCTACTCTAAAGTCCTGAAGTGTAGTTTATCACAGCAGTATTGGCCAAATAATTAAAACAGACTCTGATCTCATGGGCTGTAGCTGTTGATTCTTAAGAAGGATCTATTAGCTTTAAGATTTCTATTCCTTGTTGCAAACTTATACTAAGATTTTCCTATTTTTTCATGCTTTTGGACTGTTTTTGTTTGAAGTCCATGTTACCATTTTAAGTGGTACGTGCAAGCAAGTGCTAATGTTCTAAAAAGTTTCAAAAACTGTCCTGAGCTACAAAAAAAGGGGGTTTTTGTGTTTTTTGTTTTGTTTTGGGGGTTTTTAAATTTTTTTTTTATTTGACTCTCCACGAACTTTTAGGGAGTATCTTTTTTGAAAGGGTTCTGTGTTGGTTGACATTCCAGAAGGATGTATACGAAATTTCTTCTATTGCTGAAGTGGGAACAAAGCAACTTTATCTGTAAATGTTTAATTTAGAATAATGTAACTGTTTGTTAATGGAGAAATGAGCCCTAATGCACAGGCCCTTTAGAATGCACTCAGTGAACATGTGAAACAATCCTAGCCTTAAAAGAAGGTATAATAATCTACAGTATCAAAACTTGTGAAGAAATATTTAAAAGATTAAAAAGTCAGTAGTATTCTGACACCTTCCTTTTTACTTGTCTTTCTAAATGTCTGCATGGAGTCCTAGAGTTTGCACAAATGTCTGCCCAGACCTGACTTCTGGTCAGGCAAAGAAATACTACAAGTTTCTTACAGTGTTTGAGTGCTGGAATGGTGCTGGAGTGCGGGAGTCACTGCTGTCTTGGTGCCACTTGTGAGTGCTACATGTAGCAGATTATTCAGTGGATTAACTTCCTGGCATTTTAGCAGATAATAAACATGTTAGCCAAGCTCTTAAATGAATGGTACAATACTGTTCTCATAGTGCATAATGGGCAGGGCACAAAATAATGTGTAAAATCTTTGATGCTTTTTTTTACTGTTGTGACTTTGAACCTTTTTTTTTTCCTTAGATTTGTTTCATAAATAAAAAGAGAAATCCTTGAAACTTGTAAACACTTAGCAGTGGCAGACTCAAATTTGTTGTTGCAGATTTGGCTGGTTTACTTGAAAAAAAAGTTGATTAGACATGCATAAATCAGTGGAAAAACTTGCACTGATTGAATGGGACAGATTTTTCAGCCTGCAGTTGGATGGGTGTCAGCAGGGAAGGCTGTTGGCTTATCAGTGTCTTTGCTTATGCTTAATTTGTAGTACAAGTTGCACTTAAGACTGGTTGTTTTCTTGTTTTTCAGGGCATACAGGACATACTGCAGATATGAATATATTTTTAGATGATCCAGAATTTGCAGAAATTGTTCTGAGGACAGAACAAGCTATAGAGTGTGGAGTTTTCCCAGAAAGAATCTCTCAAGGATCCAGTGGAAGTTACTTTGCTAAGGATCCAAAAGGGGTGAGCATGTTACTGCAAAGTCAGACACACCATCAGCAGCAAGCTGAAAATGGAAATTCAAAAATTCTATCTAGATGCAAATTAATTTAAATAAGTTGTTTAATAATTTATTGTGTGCCAAAATTTATTTTGGAAAAGTTAATGCAAGTAATACTTAGATTTCTAATTATATCTTGCTGCACAAGCAAAGACAAAATAATAGTTATTTTTGCTGCAGCTTTATCACATTTTTAATGATCTGCACCAAAGGAAAACTGAGAGGAAAAAAAGGGCCTCTAACATCTGAAAGCAATTCAGGAATTCCCTTGTGCAGAATCTTGTTCTCTGTATGTTTTAACTGATTTTTGCTCAACTGAGCTCCTGATTTCAGTATGGTTTAAGTTTCTTTAGCTAAGCCTCCTGTATTTTTCTCCCTTTTCTTGTTAGCTGGCCCTTTATTTAGGTCATGTCTCCTTTCTCATATATGATTGGTACATGGGCAAGGAGAGTCATATCATCAAATCTACCTTTTAACTTGTACCTATCTGCTGAATCTTAGGTGCAAGATTTGGTTTCCCCTCTGCAAGATTTGGTTTTCCCTTCTGTACTTGGTAAATGGTACCTTGAATAGTGATCATCAGTGAGGTGTCCTAAGGTTACTTTGAGACAGAGAAGAAGTTACCTGAGTCTCTCTTGAAAAGTAGCTTGTGGTTAGCATTATTTAGTAAGAGGAAATGATGTCTCAGATATACTTTCACATTGTTTTCTTTAAATTAGAAATCTCTGCTACTGTTACTCTTACTCTGTTTCACAGAATAAGACCTCCAAGTGCTCAACTTTTGTTAATTTGTCATGTATGATTTTAAGCTCAATCAACAGCTTTTAGCTCTTAGGTAGATGTAGGTGTTCATTAATCCTGAAGATCCCAGTTATGCTAGAAATGGAACACTTTGAATTCCTAGGTTTTCAGGGCATGTTCAAGATTTTTGTCATTCCCATGACAGTAATTTCCCTTTCATTTAGAAGGTAGCATGGTTTTTGTTTAGGTTTTAGTCATATTATTGTTCATTAGAAAATATATTCCTGTTTTGCCAGTTAATTTTCATAGTTGTTTAGTTTGTTTTAATGGCAATTTTCTGGTGGTAGTTTTTACACTTTATTGAATGAAGTGGGGTTTTTTTAAGCATAGCTACCTAACATTAATATGAATAAATATGTCAAATTATCATTTTATTCTTATGGAAAGTGGCAGAACCACCCCTTCAGAATCTTCTGAAAAATGCAGTTCATATGCCTGTGTTCCAGGAAAATTTGTTAGTAATGATCCCCTTCATTCTGATAGAGAAAATAAAAAGGAGGGTCTCTCTCTTTGAAACCTGGAGGAAAACAAATCTTTCTGTAATGGCTTTATGGGATTCTTGCTATCACATGCAATGCTGTAAGTATAAAAACTTCTTGAGAGTTCCAGCTTCAGGTCACTCTCTTTTATAGTAGCTTAGATATCAAGTTCTTTGAGTTTTTCTTAATGCTGTGCAATCAAGATTTTTTTATTCTTAGAAAGTTAGTAGACAAATCACTAGGGAAAGGAGATCACACCATATGTGCAAATCTGTTTTGTCTGAAGCTTGTCTAGGTTGATTTTGCTGGGTTTTGGTCACTAGCAAATGCCTGAGGTACTGAGCCCTGGCAATGGTGAGAGAGTGTTTGTGCATCATTTTAGTGTAAACATAACCATAGGACTTTGGAAGGGCCATATTATTCCTTGTTTCTTATGTGATGATTTTCTTATTTGTTTCACTTTTCTTTTGCTGTGTTGTTTTTGTTCCCAATTAAGTTTCCAGTAGTGAATTGCCCTCCTCCCTTATGCAGGTCATTGATTTAAGTATTTAGGAGAAACAAAGATTGAGAGAAGCAGAGTGTTTATTTTTTATGGTTCAGAAAAAATTCATTGCAAAATATGAAAGTAGTTGGGATATGGGACTGGGAGAATAATGATACTGAGTGCTTAGCAGACTTTAAATTTTGCTTTCATTCTTTGCTTTTGTTCTAGAGCTTATCTGTGTTTGCTATCTATATTAAAGGTCTGATAAAACTTCATTTTGTCAATAGTGCAGCTTTCATGTGTGGAATGGATTTCAGATCCTGTTTGAGTATTGCATCATTCCACTTCAGACCGGTTCTGTCACTTGCTTTCTCCTATTCCTCTTGAGTAATCTCCTTTCTTATTCTGGGAAGGAGCTCATTAAAGATGTGCTAAGCCTTTTTCCTGGGCACCTTCTGAAGTGCCCAAAATGAATACCAAATTACAGATAAAATAAGCAGTTTCCACTAGGTCACCTTATATGCTTATTTGGTTCTATCAGAAATATAAACTTCAAATTGCATAATTAAAATTAGCTTTTTGCATTTATTGACTAAAGTTGTATGGTTGCATACTGAAATGGAGTTCAGTACTTAAGCAGCACTATTACAGAAGGCTTGAATATGTCTGTGTTTGTTGTTCATTATGGAAGCCATACATAAAAGACATTGTATCTATTACAAGTGGTTCTGCAATATGTTCCTGACAGTTTCAATTATTTGCTAGTGTTAACAGAGACAATCTATAAATGCATTTTGACTGACAAAATTAAGACTGGCCTTGGTAGCTTGTTCTATAGATTGAAATTTTTTCTTCTATTCTGGTCCTCAACAGCAGTGGCTCTGCAAAGTTCAGCAAAAGTTCCAACTTCAGCAAAACTTGAAAACCATATCTAGATTTGACTGTATAGCACAGTACAGTCCAGGCTGCTAACAGAATGAGCTAAGCTCCTTTTTTAAATGGGCACTTACTAGGAAGAATTAGCCAGAGAGTGAGTCAGAAGAGATAATTAAAGGTTTGGCATGTACTTCTAAATACACCACAATGATTCCAAGAAAAGCAAAGCTATTAGCTTTGTTTTAAGCAGGTAGATACATGTGATTCAATAGGAAAAAAAAAAAATTAACAATTCTGAACCTAATAATAGGATTTTGACTAAAGTAGTATTCCAAAAAAAAAAAAAAAAATGTAAAGAATTCAAAAACATGCTGGCCTCTCACATTACATAGAATATTTATTGCATTTGTATAGGTCTAAGTCAAATTTTGTCTGTGCAGTTGTATTCAAGGTTTTGAATGCAACATTAGAATCACTGATAACAGCATACCAAACCCAAGAGAATTCTTGTCAATTTGTTGCTCGACTCTGTTGATAGGACACTAATTTTGTAGTATGACTGCAAATAATAGCATTTTGTAACTTAGTTTTCCTTTAGTTAATGGAAATTAATCAAAATAGATGGATGAGACATATAATGCTACTAATGCCTGGTGTCTTGTGTATTTGTTTACAAACTGAATGAATTAAATTTTCTGTAGTTACTTAGTCTTGGGCAATCTTAGACAAAGCAAGATTGTCTTGGAAAAATTGGTTGAAAAAACTCTAGAAGCTAAATCAGCTGGTCAGATCCTCTCCCAAATGCAGCTGAATCAGCAGCTTCTGAAAAATACTGCTGGTTTCTGACTGCCAGCAAACGTTCATGACCTGAGTGTGAATCAGCTTTGAGTGTTGGTGCAACAGCAGGTAGTGTTCAGCTCATTGGGATACTCACTTTTTTCATATGGATTTAGTAAAGTACTAATATGTGAAAATGCTTCTTAAACAGTTGTCCTTAAGTATTTATCAGAAAGAATTTTATTTATTTGCCATTGTCCAGTGAGAAGAGCTTTACTTGCCATTGTCCAGTGAGAAAGTGCAGAATTTCTAAGGCATTCCACTTGAGCTACTGAAGAGTCATTATGAGAACTTTGTGTGCTAGGCCAAAGTTTATCAATTGAAAGGTTATATATTTTAATGTGGTAATAACCCTGTGGACTGAGGTTAACAAATATAGAGTCCTGTGCAGAAGGCACCTTGAGAAATTGCCAATTTAATGCTTGTGCTGTGGAGCAGCATTGTTTTAACATAATTCCTGAGGAATGCCTAACTAACCTTCTGTTAGCTGCACCCTGTTTGGAGACTGCAGAACCTGGCTGGCTGTTCCAGTCTCAAACTGCATTTAAGTTTCTAAAGGATTTCTTTTTTTGCAGCTTATCTGCTGGGTTTTAACCCTGTCATTTTTTGGCTCCTTAACAGTAAATGTGTTGTTCTTTATTTTCCTATAGCAACATATTCTGTAGTTCATCGTGTCTCAGTTTGCTCTTAGCTTAAACATTCACTGTTCCTACTGTCCTTCATTATTCACATATTTTGTTCTTATTCTTTTTTCAGCTTTCTCCAGTTTGTTAATAGATTTCTTAAAGCATAGTGTCCAAAATTGGGCTCTGACTAATTTTAAAAACAGGGCTCTGACTAATTTCAAGATTTACTGTGTGTCTCTAATGTAAATGATGGCTGATGGTGATTTTGATCCCTTCAAACTCAGGGTAATAAGAAAAGTAGATTTAAAATAAAATAAAACACTTGATTTTTAGTGTTCTATATGTTTGTCACTTTCGTGGGGCCATTACATCTCTGAAATAAGTGGTCAGTGTGTTGTTGGTGGGCTGAAAATTGTTTTTAAAGCTATTTTCAAAACCACTTTTTTTAAGAACCTAAATATATGTTTTAAAATGCAACCCTTTTGAATTTTGACAGAATGCTTTGAAAAAGTAAATGTTGGTTTGGATTTTCTCTTATGAAGAGCTTATTTTGCATTTATACTAATCCTAAAGAAGCACTCAATGATAAATTTATTTGGAATGCTGTTTTGTTAGTTTCATCATCTGAAAAGAACAATTGTAAAACACACTGGATATGATTTAAACAATATTTTCAAATATCTACTTTTAAAACTAATTTTAATATTTTGCAACTCAAAGTGCTCATATTTTAATTTTATGTTATTTACCTTAGAAAATTGTTGGAGTGTTCAAACCAAAATCTGAAGAGCCTTATGGACATCTTAATCCAAAATGGACCAAATATTTTCACAAAATATGTTGTCCTTGCTGCTTTGGCAGAGGCTGCCTCGTTCCAAATCAGGGATATCTCTCTGAAGCTGGTGCCTATCTTGTGGATGAGAAGCTGGGGCTTGGAGTTGTACCTAAAACGAAGGTAAAAGTTAAAACACATAAATTACTGAATTTAAAAAAAAAGTGCTGACATATTTGTCAGTTTGTGAACTGTGGTTGTATAGATAGCCTTGTATATCATGTGTTATTTATAAGTTATTTATAAACTTTTGCAATTACAAAGTCACAGTGGTTTGATGTAAAAAAAAGTGACTGTGATTTTTGATTTAATGGGTAATTTTGAGATCTGAATTGAATCTCTTCTTTGGAACCACTTTCTAGCATTTTCCAATACTTTCTGTGCCTCATGTTTTGATGAGATTCAAATTGCAAAAGCCAGCATATAAAATTCCCATTTTTGTTTGCAATATGTAAAATAGAGAACATTCACCTTTTCATATAACATTTATCTGTTGAAAATGCCTGATGCTTGCTTCTTATTTTTAATTTTTTTATAACTGAACATAACATGAATTGTAAATTTCCAGTTGAAATAATGAGGAATTCTGAGCTGTGTTTAACTTTGTTTAATTTTAAGGTTGTCTGGCTTGTCAGCGAGACCTTTAATTACAGTGCAATAGATCGTGCAAAGTCAAGAGGAAAAAAATATGCTTTAGAGAAAGTGCCAAAAGTTGCTAAAAAATTTAATAGAATTGGACTACCTCCTAAGGTAAGATCAAAAATAAGTAATTTGTGCACTTCCTGATTCTTACATAAAACTCGTTTTAATAAAGGGGTATTTATAAGTAACTTCCATGATAGAAGAAAAAAACTTGTTGCTTGTTGAAAACTGTCTGAAATTTGATACAACTGTTTCCATGCAACATGTATCCACTCTTACATCATTCCTTCTTCTGAACTGTTTTAATAATCTTCTCATTCTTTGTTCCAGTCAACAGTCCAGTTTTCTGCTGGAGTAGTAACATATTAATGGTTATATATCTCACTTTTCCTCTATTGATTGCTTACTACCTGTCCTTTCAGTGTCACGTTTTGATATTGTCAGTCTGTTTTTCCCCTGCAGTTTATATAATTTAAATTTTTTTTTTAAGTTTTTATTTTTTTGCTTTCTATTATTTTTATTCTTTTGGGTGCTCTGCTGTTGTGTTCTTCCTACTTCCCTTTTGTATTATGTGAAGACTACACTGACTAAAAACCTCACATCTTTCTTGCCTAATGAGCCTTTCTGTATCCCCAGAATATCATTACTGTGTTCTAATCCTAAGCTTTTGGAACACAGGTTATGTACAGTTGGGTAATCCACTTGTGGCAGTTCCCAGCAGTTTAGATCCATGTGACAGGGGTTGTGCAAGCTTGGATGAGCACAGTTATTCCACGTGCTGGGTGTTTATCTATCTGCATTTTAGTTCTCAAATAGAAGTTCTTCAATTTCAATCCTGAGCACCTTTCACATATGTATGGAGCCTATGCCAGCTCTCATGTTCTTCCTTGGACTCTTTTGGGAAATGTATTTCGGCCATTTTTTGCAAAAAACATCTTTCTTGAAGAAAGTGGTTAATGCTTCTTATCAGTGATGTTTTAAGGCTTTTCAGAGAGGAAGATTTTTCTCCTGTAATTTTTAGTGAGTGTTCCCTGAACTATTGAAAGAAGTTTTCCAATGAAAAAGAGAACAGGCTGAGCTGCCTGGCTATATTTTATTCCTGATAAACTCACTGAGTATTTTAAACAAATATTTTTTAAAAATCACTATCAGAACTCCCAGAAACCCACCCTCACATGATTTGACTCTTACCTTTTATTTAAGACTATAGGAATGAAAGAGAAATTAATTTATTGCTTAATTTAATGTTTTTTAGTTGTAATACTTCCTGTAATACTTCTGAACTTGGAAAGTATAAAACGAGTTTTTCTGTTAATGTTGAGATTACTTATGAGACCTACCAATGTGCATTTTCCTAATGCAGTTTCTTAATATTTCAGGTTGGCTCCTTCCAGCTGTTTGTTGAAGGATATAAGGAAGCTGACTATTGGCTCAGGAAGTTTGAAGCTGATCCTTTACCTGAGAACACAAGGAAAGAATTTCAGTCACAGTTTGAAAGATTGGTTATCTTGGATTATGTCATCAGAAATACAGGTATTTGTTAGTATCTCTGGTATTTATCTATTTTTGTGAGGCAGAAAGCAATGCTCCCTGAAAGCTGGTGCTTAAGGCTTTTAATGCATTTCAAATGCTTTTCTCACATTGACTGATGGGCATAAAGAAGCAATTTAAATTAAAAAAATACTTTGGATTTTGTACTGCATTTAAGTATTGCAGTACAAAACCAGTCCAAACAACTCTTTGATTGTTGCTCCCTATTTTTGAGCAACGTGAGAAGTCAAGAACAAATGCTTTCATTGGGCTTTAATTCTGTGCTTAGTGCATTTTCTGTTTTCCTCGATTAAGGATAAAGGATGGTGAGGTTTCAGGACCCATAAGAAAAGCTGTGGCTACAATTGCTTTTCTTCTAAACTGGAGCTGGTGATAACACAGTTTCACACAATAGTTCATATTCATTGTGTAGGCACTGAGGTACCACTGCAATGTGTACCTCTCTGTTCTCTTGCACTCTTGTTTTTCTCACTTAGGAGCTGGGATTCTTCTCTTACCTATGTGGGTGAATTACTTCTTGAGGAATTCAAAGGCAATTTTATGTTTCAAATATTTACTTTGCTGTTTTAGCAGAGGTGGGCATCTTTGCTTTTCTTCAGACATACCAGGTCTAACTCATTTTCCTTTTCTCAAGTTCTCTTTTTAGAAGCAAGCTAGAAGAAAGTTTCATAAGAACATAATACTTTCTAGCTGTTGCCATGGTCTGTCATCTTTATCAAATAAGCCTCAGTGTTTCCAAACAGGGTTTTTGACATTCTTAAAGATGTGAGGAAAATACTCAAAATGTAAAACCTCATTATCTGCATAATTTGAACTTCATCTAATATATCTAATCATAATAGAACATGAAAATCTGCTCATGATTAAACTGAAGGGAGCACCTTAAAATGACAGAAGGTCCTACAAATCCATGCAGTTCATCCTCTGTCTGAAAGGCCTTCTCAGAGTGTTTAATCTCACAATTTTGTCTTAACAGTGCAGGCATTTTCCATTTCTTGCCCTTCTGTTCAGTTTTGCCCCTTCTCCACCTTTGTAGTTTTCTCCATTGTTTTCTCCATGTAGTCAAAGGTCACATTATCTACAATTTTGGAGGCTTTCTCCATTTCCTCATCAGCATTAAAACAAGCTTAAAAATTGTCATTTGGGTCTGATAGTGGTTTTCTCAGCAAAAATGCACACCACAACAAATCTTTCTGTAAAATGAATGAAGATAGTTTCTTTTGGCCTTCTTGATATTTTGCTGCATATTCAGCCAGTTGGGGAACCTAAAGAAGGAACATGTGGTAAATTTGGTCTTTCCACTGAATTGGCTGCCTGTACCTTTCAGTATACATGTAATGGGAAAAACCCTTTTTGAACAGCTTTGTCTAACTCCATGGGTGAAGTATCAGTTTACAATACTGTTTTATGTCACTCTAAATGATGATTTTTTTATAAATGACATCTTGTGACATGCATTTTCCTGTTTAAAGACAGAGGTAATGACAACTGGTTAGTCAGGTACGAAAAACAAGATGACGGACTTGATCTGTCAGATAAGGTAAGAAAATTGTACTCTGAAACTTATATTCTTTAAATTGTTTCGTTTTGTAACTTGGTCTTTCTGGAAATTAGGGTTATATCCTTAATCCTGGTGCATAGTCTCAAGAAATATGATAACTACAAATTATTGTAGGCAAAATGAGTGGAAAAGCTGTTTTGATTAGACTAGGTAGAACAGTGCTAGAAACTATTTTTATTGCTCTGTATTTTTGCTGTACTAGCTTGGGCTATAATAACAGTAACAAAATCCACTGTTGCTTAGGTACATTTCTTCATCCATTTGTGCTCTGCTTATTTTCTGTTTGGGGAAGGGCTTCTCTTTAATGGTGGTAGAGTAAGAAATTATACATGGTGGAATTAAAGCAGTATCCTAATTATATTGTTTAAGTTAAATTTAACCAGTGAAGCTACAAAGTATATTATTTAGTGTTTTTAATGAGTTTTGCTGTTTGTGTAAGCATGTATCACTTACTTTTTGAATATTCCTTCTGTAGGATAGCCAATGGACTGTAACTAAAGAATCTATTAAAATTGCTGCAATTGACAACGGTTTAGCTTTTCCTTTTAAGCATCCTGATGAGTGGAGGGCATGTAAGTACTGCATTCTTCAATCATTTTCCTTTTAGGGGTGTAACTTCCAAAGAAGTAATTTTTATTTGGATTGTAGGAAGGAGCTAAGAAATCATCACGGTAGCTATCTATTGAATTTTTAAATAAAGTACTCTTCTTCAGAAAGTTAGCAACAAATGCCATTTTTGCAGTGGTATATGTGATTTGGTTCTTCATATCTTTTACCTTTAAACAATATTAATACATGGACACTCATAAACATAGTACTGTATGTATATGGTGGAATTGGAAGCATTTAGCAGCATGTTTCTCACACAGGTTTTCTTGAAAAACATTGTGGAAAATGATTGAAAAGATTTGCAAGTTGTCCCTCTGCTGGCCAAATTTCTATTTCAAAATGAAGGCTACTGTTGTAGATGAACAAGTAGGCAGGTTGTTTTTTCTTGTTTTCAGCTTTTGCTTACTTTGTAAAAGTTAGTCAGTTTTCCATCTGCTTGAAAATACTATTCCTGTTAAAATGAGCTTGTTTTTGACCACATCTCTGACTGCTCATCTTCAGGAGGGAAGTGCCCAACAGGGCTTGCAGTGACTTCTGTGGGCTATTATCCAGTCAGGTAATTCTGGCAGTTAGGTGTGGGCTAGTTATACTGTCAAAAGGCTGGTTAAGCACTCCACCCAGAGCTCTGTGCAGTCTCTGTTTTGTTACTAAATAGATGCTGTCCTATATATCTCTTGGTGCTGTAGCTGTTCTAATGACACAGCAATTATTGCTTATTTTATACCATCTTTACTTCAGCATCAAAAAGAATAAACTTGCATGATCCTTAAGAATTCTTTTGCAGTTGGACAGTTTTGTGATAGTTTTGTCAAAGTAAACTTGTCGCAATATTTTTACAAATTGCAGGCTCTTACCCACTAGAGCATGGTTTTGATGACCAGAGCTACTGGGTCACTGAGAATAACCTTCTCAAAGTGAGAGAGCAGAATTTGCAACAGGCATGAAGTTGGTCCAGCAGGGATGAACAGGGAAATTCTGACTGAATTGGGATGCAAAATTTAAGTATGTTTTTTGGAAAAACGAAAGATGTAGAGACTTCCCTGAAAAAATAGAGAATTTTCCAAAAGTGCAAGAATGGAGTTTGGGATGTTGGAGCTTGGCTGGAGTACAGAGGACATAAAGAGCAACAAGAAAGGGCTGGGTAAATTAGAAGTGAGAGTGGGACTGAAGAAAAATGCAGCAAAGACATAAAGGCATAAGAAACAACAAGTTACCCAATGCTGACTTAGCCTCAGTTTTCACTTGTAAGATTTGCTCTCTGTCTCTTGGATCTCAAAGCTCAGAAGTAGAGCCCCTGGGGATGAATCCCCAAGGCAGAAGAAAGGGAGCACTTAAGCAAGGTGGTCCCACAGAAGTTCATAGGAGTGGCTGGGATGCAGTGGAAACAGTGGCAGCTGGCTGGTGCTGTTTGTAATGCAGTTTCCTCATCCCTCTTGAGAGACTCCAGTAAAGTGAGAGGTTGCTTCAGTCTCCATGAAGACTGGAGTGAATCATCCTGGAAGCTGTTCAGGCACATGAAGAACAAGGTGCTGATGGGGAAGCCAGCATGGATTTACCAAGGACAAACTGTGCTGATAACAAGGCAGCTGTTAATGATGACTGCTTCAGTGGCTGAGGGGAGGGCAGTGAATACTGATTTTTTTTTTCTTGCCTTTGGCAAGGACTTCTACATGCTCTGTCGTAGTGTTCTTGTAGGGAAACGTGAGATAGGAACTGAACAGACGTGAATGTGAACGATGTGGAAAACTGGCTGCACTGTCAGACTTAAAAAGTTAAGGCTGTGAGCAATTGTGAGGAAGTTTAGGGGGTGGCCTGCTGCTAGTGACTTTTCTCAGCTCCTGCAATTAATAGTTTGGTGTCTTGTTTAATATCTGGTAACATTAATTGCTTTTGCAGTATAATTGGGTGAAAGCTGTCTGATATCAATTACGTGAAAAGTTATGAATACTTTTCTTTCAACATGCTCAGAAAAAGGCATTTTAAAAATTTCTGAAATATATTAAAAATAGTAACTTTGTTAATTCTTCCATTGAAAGATTTCTATTTGATTGCAGCTATTATTTTACTCCAAAGGAAACAGCCTTACTAAATTAAGGGGAGGCCTTAACTGTTGCTTACCATGTTTAATTTAAATACCTTTTATATTTATTGCTTTAATTAAACATTCATTGCTTAATATATTTCACTGTTGGAAAAAAATGGCTTAGCAGTTGTAAAGCTGCTCTGGTAACTGTAGCCAAAAGGAATGTGTGGGGTAACAATGTTGGGAAAAAGGGATGTTGTCCAAGGTGAGAACTTGCAGTAGGTGCTACTGGACTCAGAATTTCATTTTTGCTTGTTTATCATTAACTGCACTGTTTTTCTAGATCCCTTTCACTGGGCTTGGCTTCCTCAAGCAAAAGTTCCTTTCTCTCAGGAGACCAGAGACTTGGTTCTTCCTCGCCTTTCTGATATGAACTTTGTACAGGACCTTTGTGAAGACCTTTATGAGCTATTTAAGGTGAATCAAGTGCTTCTTTGAACTATTACTGAAGTAACTGATACTTGTAATGGGACAGTTATGTTCACAAAAGGAATAACCATCTAACTGCTGAATGCCAAGATACTATGCTATTTTACCTTTAACATTGGCATGGTAGAAAGGGTTTATGTAATTATAAGGAAACTGTCACCAATGTGGTTAATTGATAGTAATTAGCTAATCTGAAAACAGAAATTAATTATTCTGTATCTAAGTTTCACATGATTAATTAAAGCTAGTTTACTCTTACATCACAGATCTGTGTAAAAACAGCAGTTAACATACCTTTGTGGTGTGTATACACTTAAAGTGTAGCTGTGAGGAAATGATGTGTTTAACATAACTTAAAGTGCTTCCATACCTTTCATATACCTAATTTTATATGCATATATTGTGCTAAGCTGCTGCTGAAGTTCTGATCATATTGAAAGTTAAATTCACTTTAAAGATACTGAAACTGTCTACATTATTTACATGTAGAGTGTCCTCTCTAAAACATTTTGTAACCATTTGTGTCAGATGTTTAAGTGAAATAATCCAATTCAGGATTAAAAGAATTGGAAATTTTAAACTTTAATGAAAATGCAGCTGTAATATCAAAACTAGATCCTGAAACACATTTTTGCTATATTAAGATCTTTGGCTCATTTGTGTTCAAAATGCCTCTGGGCTTGTTAGTAAAGTATTGGTAAATCTGAAAGAGGAAGTATTTTTCTGCTGGAGTCATCATGAGAGAAAGGGCACTGTGATGTGTGATAATACTAAGCCTGGTATCTACCACCTGTTGGTATTTACCAATGCCCAAAAGTGGTATCCACTATGTATTTTATTTTATCATGTAGAACAGTCTTCATTTTCACATATGTAAACTTGATGCAACAAATTCACCTTTTTGTGATCCATACTGGCATTCAATTTAAAGCTTTCAAAAATTATTATAGTGTGGGTAAATATGCATATTATGATATTGATGAATTTGCATGCTAAATATATAGCTAAAAATAAATGGGTTATTTACTATAAACTGTTTGTTTTCTAAATAAAGACTGACAGAGGATTTGACAAGGCTACTTTTGAAAACCAGATGTCTGTTATGAGGGGACAGGTAAGACTGTTTTTTTACATTTTTGTTCATGTGTTTAATTTGTCATCACACCTCAGCTGCTTTCTTTAGAGCTACAAAAACTGACTCCTATGAATGACATTTGAAGGTATTTTCATCTGAGAAGACTAAATTTCTTTCTAGAGTTTGTTCTTATTTGTGGATAGCTAAAACAGCAGAAAGTGTATGCTGGTTTTTTTATTATTTTTATAGAAAATGCTTTTATTCTAGTTCTGTGTTATTGTTTTTGTGAGGGATGGGGGAACATAACTGTATATTCTTAGCAGGTATTTTAAAAATGAAAGAGTCATATATTTGGAAGGAAAATTTGATGTCTGATTTCATGATGCTATTAAAATAAATGTGACTTTATTTTAGAGGGTCGACATGATTATTAAAAGCAATATTAGGTAATAAAATTTCTTCATCCTATCAAATGTTGAAACCATACTTCAAAACAGTCCAGCCATTTTCAGTTTAGAAATTTGTTCAAATTTAAGTGCTGGGCTTGTTTTGTTTTCTGGGTTGTTTGTGGTTTTTTTTAAACACTAAAGTAGGTGAGGAGGGGGTTTCTCCATTTCCTGCTATTTTACAATTTGACTGATATGAAATACTGGAGAAAAAGCTTTAGCTAAGAACAAATTTAGTTCATTGTTGGTATAAAAGAGTGATTTCTGCAAGTGTAAGGCAATTGAACTAGGCAAATAATTAGTCCCATTTACCCTTAATTTATTGAAACTTAGTCCTTGTGTTCATAAATTCAACATGGATAGTTTTAAGACAATTCCTAGAGTGTCTTAACTCAATGTTTTCTCTGTAGAATTTCCTGTATCAAGATGTACCTTGCACAAGACTCAGCTCTGCTTAGTCAGACATAATCCCAGTTACCATCTTTTGTGTGGTAGCTAAAAGACAGCAAACCTTACTTACTAAATTGAATTATAGGAATTGTTTCTGAAATAACTCCTCTGAGAAGTTTGTGTAGTCACTGGAAGGTGGGTTCTTGAAGTACTCATGCATCCTAAACGGTATTAAGTAGCTTTTTCTGATGAGACAATTGCCTTCAAGGAATCTGTTATTAAACAAAACACTTAAGGAAAAACATGATTGATATAATTGAGAGTGATATAGCTGAGGCTGTCAAAATTAATTTTCCACTATAAAGGCTGCATCTGGACCCTTTCTTCACACACTGTCCCTCAGGTGGATTTTAGGAGATACTTGTTTTAGTTTTGGGGTTACCTCTCTAACTATATGAGAGTGTATTTCACTCTGTGGGAAATGTCAGGTGTTCAGGCATGGAAGAAATGCAGATAATGAGTAATCCTTGGATGCTATTGGAAATACATTGGCAGACAGTGCTTTTTAGCACTGATTTTAAACTTGTTTTTGGTGTAAAACCAAAGTATGTTATGAGGGCATTATAGAAGACTTGGCTATCTAGATCACATGCTAAGAGATTCATTCAGTTGGGATGAATTTGCAGTATATCCAAAGCATTCAACTATACCCTTAAAAATGAGAAATTAAGAATTAGAAAATGAAGAATCTAGTTACAGAAACTGTAGGGAAACAAACCTTGCATGGAACAGTCAAGGTCTTTAAATCTAAGATAGCAAACATAGTTAGAAGCCTATTTCTGTGAAGTGTAGGAAAATTTTGGGAAGAGTTTCAAACCCAAAAGAAACAGTTCTGTCAAGAATGTAGAGTCTAAGCAAGGGGTAACACATCTACAAAAGTTTGCCTTAGAACTTTGAGAATGTAAATGTCAAGTGGAGGTGCTGGCAGAGGCAAATTGCAGTAAATCATGCAAAAGACTTTGTTGGGGTTCTGTGGCCATGGAAGAGCAGAAGCAGAGGGATCAGCCTTACAAGGAAGAAAAGGGCATTGTGCATGGGAAAAAAGGCTTGGTATTAAGGATAATGCAAATGTGTCACTAGAGCTAAATTGAATACTTGCCTCAGTTTTCAGCAGGATAACATTGAACATGGAGTAAGTTATGAGGGCATTCCATGAGCACTGAAGTTTTGGAGGAAAGATAACAGACTCCTGGGAGCTGACAGCTGAATTTGGGTCTTAGCACTGGGTTTGGTATGAGCTAATTATATGGCTTTATATCTTCTGATATGAAAATAAGTTGTAGCTAAAATACTGGTACATCCTATGTTAAATCATGTTAATGGCTTTCTTTAGGCATTTTTTTCACTAAAGGTGCAATGTTTTCAAGAGATGCGCTAAATTTAAAATACTCTTAGAATTTTCTGAAAATTTGAAGAGGACTGCATGAAATAGGAAAAGAATGGAAGGGTAGACAGCAGTAGGATGTATTCATGTTACCAAATAAATAAAATATTTCTACTTGCAATAGCTATCTTTTGAAATGAATTTATTTAGCAGTACAGTCAGTACAGAATTGATTGAAGAGTGGCATCTAAAATGATAAGTCTGATAGTTTTGTTTGTGCACCCTAACCTCACCTGCTTTTACTCTTTTTAGATACTAAACCTTACTCAGGCATTAAAGGATGAAAAGAGTCCCATTCAGCTTGTTCAGATGCCACGTGTGATTGTAGAGCGAAGTAGCACTGGAAGTCAGGGCCGAATTGTTCATCTGAGTAACGCTTTCACACAGACCTTTCACAGCAGGAAGCCTTTCTTTTCCTCCTGGTAGCAACAAAAATACATGGGAAGAGTAAGTTTCTCTTAACTTTAGAAAGCTACTTCTGTGTAAAGGCTCTGCAATAATGTACTTCTGCTGTATACCAAGAGCTCTGACTGCCAACACCTCAGAACTTAAATTCTAAAGACTTAAGAAATGTATTTTGAATGTAATAAAAGTTTACAATTTTTGTGTCAAAATTGTGAATTCTTATGTCAGGGAATGAAAAGAATTTGTCCATACTGTATTTTTATAGGCTAAATTAATGTATTCTGAATAATATTCTGGAGAAGGGAAGAAAATTTGCATATGCTGAGAAACTAATTTTGAGTACAATAGGAATTTTTTGTTTAATATAAATGTGAGAATCCATACACTATGTTTCTTTTTATATGGCCTTTAAAAAAAAAAAACGTTTAGAATGTTATCTTTGATTGTGAAAATGCTTTTTCTTGGAATTTCTTCCTGGTATTTTGAAGTGGTTATAGATTTTTGTAGACTAGTTACTTGAAAAGTCATGCACTTAAAAAAAATCAATCTGTCCTTGAAATAAAAGTTAAAGAAATGGAGAAGGAGGAAAATGCTCCAAGTAGGCTTTTTTTGCACACAGGGACCAAAAATAGTTTAATAGTTGAATTACAGCAAAATTCAACCCAAGTAAATACACAGTTTCTACTGTGACAAAATGCACTCAGTGTATGTTTCAGAGGCTGAAATGTCACTGTAGTGTTTGGCACTTGTATATTTAAGCACATGTATGGAGATCTGTGATATTTCTTTGGAGATGCATCACCATGAAGGAATTGAATTGCACCATGTTGTTACAGGTTTGTTTTGCCATTCATGTAAAAATGTGTTCATCTCTTGTCACCAGAGTGGTTCCTCTGCTAATGACAGAGGCACTAATGTGTTCATCACAAAGCCAGTCTGCCTTTGAAATTTCTACCAAAACACAGTTTGGGGTTTTTTGACTGGAAAAAAAAAATAAAAAGGAAAAAAACCTGGAATACCTACAGCACAGAGAATTAATTTGTGCCCTGGATAATGTGCTTACCTGCCAATTGCCATTTGCATTTATGTTTAAGTTACCTGGTTTAAGACTTGACAGTCATGTTTCTAGGTCTGTGACTTATGTAATGTGGGAAATATTTTTATTTTAATAATTTTCTGGTCATTTAAGACTGGGAAGGGGAGAAAGATTGCTGCTTTTATGAAACTTTCAGTATTTCAGACATTGCTGTATTTTGTAATTCTAAGCAATATTGTTGAACTCAGAAATAATAAAATGCTTGTATTTTATATAATTTTGAGTGGGTGTGAATATTAATGTAGTGTGTCAGCAACTTCAGCAACCTGAAATGTGTAAACCTTAAATGTCAAACACGGTGCAGTGCGGTTCAAAAGCGAGGGCAATGCCTCTATAAGGTCGTTTCTGTCCGAGCAGTTTGTTAAGCAATGAGCGCCGCTGTGTGTGGGGCTCCCGCGGCCCGGGCCCGCTCCGGGCTCTGCGCGGGGCCGCCGCTCCGCTGGGGGGCGCCACCAGCCCGCCCGGCCGCGCGGTGCCCGTCGGGACGGAGGCGGTGCCATGGCGGCGGCGGGCGCGGAGCTGCCGGGGCCCGGCGCGCTCGCCCTGCTCGGGCTGGCGCCCGGCGCGCCCTGCTGCCCTCACGGTGAGCCGGGCCCGGGGCTCACCTCCCCAGCGTCCCTGTGCGCGGCTCCCGGCGCGGGCTGACCTGCAGCAGCCCCTGTGAAGGCCGTGTTGTGGAAGCTCGGCTCTTGCAGCGGAGCAGTGAAACAGGGCTGCGGCTGTTCCCTGTGTTATCCTATCCTCGCGTTTGTCCCTAGGTCCTGCGCTTCTGTTTGTGAAGACCAGCCAAGGAAAAGAGGAAGGAAGAAGATTCTATGCTTGTTCGGCTTGTAGGGATAGAAAGGATTGTAACTTTTTCCAGTGGGAAGATGAGAAGGTAAGAGGGCACTGCTGAAGGCTGTGCTGAAGACCAGCGCTGCCAAGGTGTCAGAGGCCTGGAGCACCTCCCCTGTGAGGGAAGGCTGAGAGAGTTTGGGTTATTCGGGTTATTCGGCGCGGAGAAGAGGAGGCTCCGGGAAGAGCTGATAGCAGCCTCCCAACACCTGAATGGGGCTCCAAGGAATCCGGAGAGGGATTTATTGCAAGGGCGTGTAGTGGAAGGACAAGGGGTGATGGCTTTGAGCATTCAGAGGAGAGGTTTAGATGAGTTATTAGGAAGAAGTTCTTACTGTGAGGGTGGCAAGGAGCTGGAAAAGTTGGCCAGAGAAGCTGTGGATGCCCCATCCCAGGAAGTGTTCAAGGCCAAGCAGGGTGGGCTTCTACGCAACTTGGTGTAGTGGGAGGTGCCCCTACCCATGGCAGGAGGGTTGGAACTGGATGATCTTTTTATGTCCCTTCCAAACCAAGTAATTCTTTGGTTTTATAAAACATTGGCGATTTTTTCCTCTACCTAGCAATTTTAAAAGTATATTTTATTGTGGAAATCTCAGGCAAGTGCTATTTTCTAAACTTTGTGTAATAGTTGGTATTTAGCTGAGCACTTGTTTCTGTCAGGAGAACATGTTTCAAATAGAGCTTTCAAGAAAGGCTGTGTACATTTTGAGCAAGCCTGGCATTTGTTATTCTATTGCCAGAACATATAGGAAGTTTGCCAATGCTTTGCAATGTTGAACAAAATTGGGTACTTCTGATCCCAAGATGCCCTGTTTGCCCTAATTAAGACAGAGAAAATCCATTGGATACAAGCAACAGTAGGGTATACAAAATACTGAGATGGTGGGGCTCGGCATGGTGCTCAGTAGTGTCAGAATATCTGCAGCAATTTCTCTTTGTCATTCATTTTGAATATCACTTGTATTATGATGTATTTTCTTGTATTGAGTTTTACTGTTGTCTTCTTTAAGTAAAACAGTTACATAAGTTTTGACCAAATGTTTTGAAACTGTTGTGAAACCATGAGTATGTCTTGTGGGGACAAAGTAAAAGACTCAGAGAAGAGTGTGAGAGACTGAAATGTTAAAGACTCAGGTGCAGATTGTAACAAGGAGCTGTCATGCCTTAGAAGTGATTTCACACAAGACTTGGGCAACTTTTCTACTGTCATCAATTTGTCAGGATCAGATCAGAGTTCTTCAGAGGGACCACAACTGCTGGCACACATTAATGGAAAGGATGGCTCTTTGTCTTCCTCAAAATCACCTTTTGACTTTTTCTCTGAGTATTACATGTGATAGGAGAATGAAATGCATAGCTTAAATTCACAATGAGAGACTTGTGTTATTTTGCAGCATGCCCCTGTGCTGCAGGCATACTTGCTCTTCTGAAACAATAAATGTGATTATTTTTCCTTGCTAAGTAGCTGAAGCATGAGATGTTTGGTGCACCCTTTTTTCATGCTGAGATTTGATGTACCACACACAGAAGTGGCTGTTACCTTTGTAACTTTTCATGTATGCAAATTTTACAGGTGTCAGAAGCTAGGCTTGCAGCACGTGAAGAATATAATAGAAGTCATCAGCCTTGTTTTACACACAGACAGAACGTGGACAGGTATTGTTAATGTATATTTTCTGCAGTAAAGATGTAGTAATGCAGGTTTAGGTACTCTGAATGTAGAGATAACATTTCAAGATTCTTTAAAATATGAAAAGATGAATTTGGGCAAATAAGAATTGTTGTTTGGCAATGGAAAGGAAATAGCATGAAACACTGAACTACAGCATGGTGTTCTCACCCCAGGAACTGGGGGTGAGGGTTGGGTTTTTTTGGGGTATGTATAGTCATTCCTATGGTAGTGCTCATAGTGTGCTTACAAGAGGTCAGTAGCAATTGCTGTTAAAAAAAGATTTATTCCTGACTTTAGTCTACAAAAGTAACAGGCTTAACATTTTGAAAAGAAGCAAAGGTAACATAGTAATAAGTGATGTCTGAATTTCATGTGTAAACATACAGGACTTTGCTCATAGTTAATGGAGTCTTCACTCTTTAATCCAGTTATTTTATGAAGATTCCCAGTATATTTAGTGGCAATATTTTATGCATTTCAAAGTGTCCTTTGAATTTATTTTTTTGTACAAATAATACTTCATTCTTGTGGAGTTTTGTGAGAGCAATGTGTAAACTGCATTTTCAGTTTAAAATGTCTGAATTCCTAAAATATAAAAAAACCCCTCCATGACTCCCCTTCCTATCTTTGAGAGAGGCTTTTGCCCAGCTTTGTTCCCTATTGTCTTTTGTATTTAAAGGTACAAGAATTTTGTTCTGTTGCCGTTATCAAAGAGGAGGTTTTGCCAGGAATGCCAGCAATTGCTATTGCCAGCAGAATGGAAGAAACACTCAGATCACCAGTTCCTGTGTGATATCACCACTGCCCAGCTGAAAAGTCCAAGTCAGCTTCTGTATCCACTGGAGAATAAAAAAACAAATGCACAGTATTTATTTGCAGACAGAAGTTGCCAGTTCCTACTGAATCTCCTTACAGATTTAGGATTCAGACGAGTGCTCTCTGTTGGAACACCCAGGTACATCCCTGAGAATTGTTGCATCTTCATGTAATATTTCTCTCAAAGCTGTACAGCTTACTAATGATTATAGTCAATGGTTCTCCCATAACAAGAGGTTCACTATTGGTGAACCTCTCTTGGCTGGGATTATCCAAGCATCTAGTGAGGTCTAGTTTTGAACTTATAAGATACCTGAGAGGACTGTGGCAACACTGCCAATAACACACATACACGCTTCAGATCTCTGTGGTGGTTATGGAAGTGACGTGGAGTTTCTGACCTTGTGTGTTTTTGTGTGGTGATCCAGGAGACTCCACTGATTGTCATCTTTCAAGGCTAACCTCTTTTTCTAACTTGGAGTGCAGGCCAAATGGAATCACCCAAGTTTAGGCTACTCAGTTTCCTCTATCTGTTTGGGTTTTGTTTAGTAAAGTACCCAGCATCTTGTCTTGCAAGATCATTTCTGAAGTCATTCATTATGTATTAAATTCTTCCAATTATACTTCAGGCTTCATGAAATGATCCAGTCAAAAGCGTCACAAGAAGAAGAATTTAATGTTCGAAGCCTTCTGCTAGATATTGATTTCAGGTGGGTTTTAACAAATGTTTACATATCTGAAGAACATGTACAAAGATGGGTGTTCCTGCTGCTTTAAGGGATAAATTGCTGGTTGTTTTCCCTTTCTTGTTTCTGCATCCCTGTTCTTGTATGCATACACAAATGACATCCAGTTGATGAGAAAAGTAAGTAAATATACTGAATAATTTCTCAGTATTGGTATGTGTTGTCAGTAATCAGAACCCAAAGATGATGTTTTTCCTGAGGCCTGTTTTCACCCTAAATATCCTATCTTAGCAGACCAAAAGTTACTTATATTTTTCTACCCCTATCAAAATTTATTTTACAGGTATTCACAATTTTACACAGAGGATGAATTTTGCCACTACAACATGTTCAATCATCATTTCTTTGGCGGAGAGGTAAGGCCAAGAATTTATTGAGTGTTTTGGTAAAAAAGTGCATGTTGTTGATGCAGAATTTTGTAGGAAACTCATGACTAGTCTAGTAGAAAACATGATGGGAAAACATAAATTAATTAAAAACATTTTAATAGAAGCAGCAATTAAGGTGTGTAAGCCACATTAGTTAGCATAAATGTAATAGTCAACTTTGAATTGAATGGAAGAGAACTACTGAAAAAGAGGCAGTTTCATGCTTTGATTTTCAGTAATGTTTTATATGTTAGCTGAACAGGGCAATTGTTTTCACTCCTTCAAACTTAGGTGCATTTTTTGTGTTTGTTTTTTTTTTAATGCTACCCAAGAGGAAATTCACCTCCACAAGAGGGAAGCAAAGTTCCCTCTTCTGCCGTGATCGGTTTATTACCAGAGACAATATGTTTACAGTTCTTGAATCATGATTCCTGGAAATTAACCTCTGTTTCTTACAGGCTGCACATGAAACTTGCAGGAAATTCTTGTGTGAAGAGAATGGTGAAAGAGTCATTATGGTAACTGATCCCCCATTTGGAGGTTTAGTGGAAGCACTGGCTTCTAGCTTTAAAAAGCTGATGGCAATGTGGAGGGGGACAGAAAAAGGAGGTATGTATTACAGCCAGATGGGTGGCTTGTGCTGTAACATCACTTTAAGGAAAAAGTACCTATCTATAAGTTTGTGATTCTTGCTACTCAGGTGAATGTGAGCACCCTCATGTTATCATTTATAAAGATGAACTATCATGTACCTAATTTACTCTCCTGATATTTTTATATTTTTAGTTCAGTAATGCCCAATTCTCAAAGTCTGTCTTAAAATCTTAAAAACGTTTCCCTTTTTTTTTTTTTTTTTTTTTTTTTTGCAAATCTACTTTGCAATTAAAATGCACTTTAAAGGTAGAGAAAAATAAGCTATCAAACCAGTAAATTTTCTTAGCAACCTAAGTGGATTTCAAGAGTTTAGTTACATGGCACTTACATCTCCACATATCCAATATGCCAAAACTTTCTGTTGCCTAAGAGAACTAGTGCTTCTGCCCAGCATGATGTACATATCCATGTTTGTGTACTTGGAATGTCCACTGTAAATTTCTCATGCTACATGTACTATGTTTTTCTCCTATGTACCCCCAAGTTTTTTCATTACTAGGTCATGACAACAGAGAGATGCCCATGTTCTGGATATTCCCATACTTCTTTGAGTCTCGCATTCTTGACTTTTTCCCAAGCTTCAGTATGATGGATTACCAGGTATGGCTGAACCCAGTGAATCTGCTAATTACCAGCTGTGTGCAATGTGAAAGGAATAGGAGTGAGAGCAGGTGCAGTGGCAGTGCTTCTATATAGCTGGGCCTTGTTCCTGTGAAGCCTGGATTCTGTATTTCTATTAGTTTTATCTGTGATAACTTGATCATGTTCCTGTTATGTATCTTTAACTCACCTGTCATTAATCCATGAACTCATTTCTTCTGGCAGGCTTTCAGTATAACAAATTTGCACTAATTCTGACAGGTGCTTGTTGCAGATAAAGAGTATTTCATTCTTCACAGATGTTCAATGTCAGTGGGTAGTGCCCAGGCCTAGGAAAAAAACCCCATATATATTACAAAATTAAGGTCTTTCATCTCCAAAACTTCAACTCCAAAACATCAGATTACAATTACAGTGATGGAAACGTTTGGAATTACTTAATTAGTGAACTTGTCAGCGATAAAGCAATAATCTGGCATCAGCTTCTTCAGTATTGTATCCATTCAGTGCATACTTTAGGCACACGTACTCCAGTGTGTTTTGAGAGCTCATGGGTATTCATGATGCTAAAGGTTTATTTTTTTCATGTAACAACTCTGCATGAATTCTGGTATTGATATTCTGAACAGTCTTGTGGAATGAAAATTGTTGAAGAAAATGGAAAACTCATGCTAGGCTAGACTGCATTCCTGCCAGTGTTCACAGCTGAGAGTTTTTGTGACAAGTCTCTGAAGGCAGTGCTGGAAAAAGCAGGCTGATTAGATTTGCAACTTTGTAATTTTTCTGAGATGGGTTCAGATGTCATCCCTTGTACTGACAAACCAAGCTGTATAGATACTTTTATACAGCAGATTGCTCTGTTATCAGCTGCAATGTTATCCTAGATATCCCATGCAAATGAGAATAAAGGAATAAGTACAAGATGATTATTGAAGTGTAGTGAGCCTGGCCTAATAGTATGTTTGCACAAATTTACAGGTAAATGAAACAAAAAACTTGATGTAGAATTTGTAACCTGATTTGGGGTTAGAGTCTTGTATATAAATACAAGCATTTCATAAGGCACTTGTAAAGATAATAAATATGTAAATAGCTCTGCCTGTGCTTGGCATTCAGTTTAAGAATCTTTTCTATGGTTTTGTTTTTCTAGGTAGACTATGATAATCATGCACTGTATAAACATGGCAAGACAGGCCGTAGGCAGTCTCCTGTCCGTATTTTCACGAACCTTACCCCAAGTGTGATTGTGCTTCCTGAAGAAGAGGGATATAGGTAAGATATATTAATGCTCAGGTGACTTTTGAAAGAGTATCTTTGTTCTTAACTAGGGCATAAAGTCTCCAAAGGAGTTTGGGATGGTGCTGTTCCATGGTGTCCTGCCTAACTTGGATGCCAGCCTTAAGACCACATTTTTCTGTCTCATTCTAAAGTTGCATATTATATAAACAATGGGTAGGACAGCTGAAATATCTAAAAAGACATTTAAATTTTTCAGTGTGGAATTATGAGATTCCTTATTTTGTGTGTAGGAAGTACTGTCTACATCTACAAGAGAATTTTACAGCTATGTCTGATAATCAGCTGTTAATACAGTAGTAAAAAAATGAACTTGTAAGAGAAGCATCAAGGAGAGAGGAATTCAGTTTCATTTGCTACTGATACTTTTGGTAATTTGACCTGAATTTTACTGTGTGGATGTATTGTGTGTAAATGGCCAAAGTGGTCATTTATGTAGCAAAGATTGAATTTTTAATTCAACAAAGTGATTTTGCAGTCCTTACATTAGTTGTTAAGATTGTATAAAATTAATTGTTTTGTGAGCCAATAGTGAACCATTACATCTTTTCCCCCAGATTTTGCACTGTATGTCAGCGATATGTTAGTTCTGGTAACCGGCACTGTGAGATATGCAATTCATGTACATCAAAAGTAAGTATTTTCACTTCTTTCTGAATGGAAGTTTTAGCAGCAGTCAGATAACAACCTCTGCAGTACTTGCTTTGGTAAAAACCTGTTTGAATACTGAGTTCCATGGGAAACCCACAGCAGTTCAGTTTCACAGACTTATTATTACCTTCACAGTTCATCTTCCATAACCCACTGGGAATTAATTTCTCTTTCCCTAATTCCTTTGTGTTGCAAAGAGGACAGGACAAGTTTGCTGCTTGCACTTAGACCAGAATTTACCCAGCTGTGGTCTGTTGACACATGCATTTTTGTTCATGCTTTGAAGTTGTAGAACTTGCTAATTTCAAAATTTCATCTGTGGTTTTCACAGATTCTCAGGACTGTTGTTCTTAGTTGCAGTCCTTCCTACAGAGGAGTTGTTCCTGTAAACAACTCCCATGGGGACCATACATTAGTAGTTCTGTTTTAAGATAAAATCAGTGGGGGGTTCAATAAAAAAAAACATTTATTTGTCTTTTGTAGGATGGCAGACGATGGAAACATTGTGTTCTTTGCAAAAAATGTGTAAAGCCCTGTAAGTACAGAAGAATATTTTCTAAATAAAAGTGCATTTAGTCCAAAGAAACTGAAATTCCAAACCAGAAGAGAAAATATTCTGTGAAAGAAATAAAATGTAATTCAGAAGACATAGAATAAACAAAAAGTCTCAATTTCACACAAGTTACTATTCTTTAGTTTAGCTGTACTTGCACTGTGTGGAAGTGGAATAAATTGTTGCCAGGGCACACTAAATCCCATTTATATCTATCATGGCAAAACATAAATATTTCCAATTGTCATATAAGTATTTCCTAATTTTCTAAACTTTGAATTTCCTAAACAAGTAGGCAAGTACTAAAATGTTTGAGAGATGATGATAAAATTATGTTTCATGCACAAATTTAGTTGTATTTATACCTTTGTATAAATTGCTGAAGCCATTATCTTTGTTACAGTTACAACAATCAAAATCTGTAAGTACATTGTAACATCTGCACTATTTTTGTTTTGAAGATGACACCCAGGATAAAAGTTCTAATGGCAAAATAGTTCACACTTAATTTGACAGTATGTCTAGTAATGTGCTAAGGGACCAGAAAGTGACCACATCTATCTTTGTAAAGCTAATACTGAATTAAAAACCTGGTAATGTGGCCTGTATTTAAAGCTTAGTTTCAGAATGTTTTAAACTTTTCCAAGATCATAAGTCATGTTATCTATTTTTCAGCTTGGTTTCACTGTGACAATTGCAAGTGCTGCACTCTTGAGAAGCACAGCTGTGGGAAGAGTGACAGTGGCTGTTTCGTTTGTGGCAAGGCAGGTCACAAGCGCAGCGCCTGTCCCAGTCTGTCCCGCAGCAGAGCAGCTGGGCAGTAAGTGTGATACTGCACTCATACACTCAAATGCAGCATTCAGATGGGATGAGATCTTATGTCAGGGAATCAATTCACAAAGAGATGATTTTCCACTTTAGGTGCTGATGTCAGCTTTCCCTGTTGCCCACTTGCTGCACTGCTGGGGAGTATGTAGTGAAGGGAGGGTGGGATAAAAGGCAGGTCACTTACTGGGGCTCCCAACTCCCTGTCTCTGGGTTTTCTTTCAAAATTGATTTATACGGATTGCAGACTTCTGTCAAGATGACTGAAAAATGAAGTAATGGAACACTTTTATTCCCTTTGAATTCCTCAAAAGGCAGAGAAAAGAGTCACTAAGAGTCACTAGTTACTGCTTCCTGTCTCTTTTGCTTTGTTTTAGCACATTTTGCTTTTTTTCCTTCTGGTATTTCAGGTGCTTTTTGTAGTATGATCTAAATCTCCACCATTAATGAGGATCACATGGAGTACTTTTATTCTTCCATGATTTTGCTTTTGTTACATACAGAACAGCACTGTGCACATACCTGTATGTATCAGAGAGCCAAGTAAATGGTATGTGCTTGTCTTCAGATGGAACTAACTGAAAAGAGGAAAGGGGATTTGCTAAGAGATGGTCCAGCAGATGGCTCAGTCTTTCCAGTTCAGGATAATTGACTGCACTTCCATTAATTTCTCTCCAGAGTAGTGGGTTTTTCTGAGCTTTTGGACTTGAGTGGCTGTAGCAGATTTTGAGTGGAAGGCAGATTTTCCCTCCCAAAGCTGTACCTGTGTTACACAGTGAGACTCAGACCATTATCCTCTTGGGTCAGTATCCAGAGACTCATCAGATGCCTGCTGGATGGCAGATGGTACAGGTGTATTGCTTCATGTCCAGGTTTTGCTTAGGTACACAAAAGGTAGCAATGTTTCATTTTATGTATCTCTAAAAAATTTCCATCTCCTAATGTTTCTTTTTCCTTGGCTAAAAAAATTTAAAAGGATGCTAAAAGAATTTCATGAAACCTCATCTGTTTTTTTCTGTCAAGGAGGATACTTTTCTGTCAGTTGTGCCAGAGTGGTTTTAGTACTTTCAGGCCATCAGTTAGTTCTTTTGCTGATTCAGTGCAGAAGATAACTAAGATTTCTTTTTCTAATAAAAATTTTGTATGTTTGTTATAATTACTCAGTGTTTTGCATTATGACATCTTTTGTCAGAGAAAGAGAAAACAATCCACTTGCTAGTTAGTTTAACTTCCTAATGGTGTTAAACGTCAACATACTTCCTTCTAAGTCTTTCTATTATATATTCATGCATTATATATTCATGCATGAAACTGTGTGTGCTTTTTTTGTACTCAGTGAGTTTCTCATTTTCAATATCTGTGTAAATTTAAATGCTGAATAAATACATAAAATGAATGTATAATGGCAATAAAGTGGACAGTGAAGTTGAAAGACCATAACATTTTGAGATGTACTGTTCATTGTACTTTGACAGTACTTCACATACTGCCACATAATTCATATACTTACTTAGAATACCAGCAAATGTATTTGTACAGAGATGTGTGTTTTTCATTTTATTCTAATCTCTATGTTCCTTTTTTTACTTTACAGACCTGACAAAAAGAAAGGGCAGAAAACTCGAAAGAGAATAAAAATGAGGATCTGTAAAAGATTAGCTATGAAACATGCCATATTCTCCAAGAGGAAAGTAAAGAATAAGAAAAAAAAGACATGACTTTTCTTGCTGCTACATAGTTCCTAATTTATTTTTTTATTGTCAGCCTTTTGTTCCATTTTCTAAAAATATAAGTGCTAACATCCAGAATAAAACCTGATTGAATTAAGTGACAGTTCCTTTATTATACATCATTACTGGTACCAAAAAAAACCCTGCAACCCCAAAACAGCTCAGTGAACTACTACAGCCCTTACCATGTATTTGTATAATGTGATAATTTTGTATTTAGGATTAGCTGTTTGTCTGATCTGGTGGGTGTTGGATGTTGTGGATCTTACTGCTGAGAGGTGAGGTATGGGCACATGCTCTGGTTTTATGTTGGTATTGGAGGGTGGGGCAAGGGAGGAAGTGAGGGTAGGTGATGGGAAGGCACGAGTTCTAGGAATTCGGTTTCTGTTAGTTACAATTGTGAAAAATGCCAATCACTTGTTTTTAAAATCTTAAAAGTTTAATAGTAATAAAATGGTTATAAAAATAGTAATACAATTAGAGTAATAATAATTTGGACAATTTGGATTGGAACAACATGAGACAACAAAGAGTTATGGATGTCCAGGTACCTTTTTCTGGGCAGCATAAGCCTGAAAAAAGACACCTGTTAACAGAGGATTAACCCTTAAAAACAATAACCTGTTGCATATTCATACAGCTCATACCTGATAAATAAATTCCATTCAAACACAGGATTCTGTCTGGTCATCCTCAGCTTCTTCCTCTGAATCCTAACGGCGTCATTCTGCCTGAGCGAGATGGGAAGAAGTTCGTTTCTCCTGATAATGGGGCAATAAATTCTCTTTCTCTGAAAGATTTAGGTGTCCTGTGGCTGCTATCTCAGTGCGAGTCCTTTCTTTAGGAAAAAAAAAAGTATCCTACATAGCATAGTTTCTATTTTAACATTTTGTTATAGACTTAAGAGAATTAATACAGCATTACTTCCTAACACAGCACATATAATATTCAATTTAATATTTGCGAAATGCCAATCATAAAATACGCATTTTTCAAACAATCGTCTCACAGGGAGCCTTGTGAATTTTAAAAAATTTCTCACCAAATGGAAATGGGGCTTAAAAAAGAGTATTTAGTACTTAGTAAGTGAGCGGAGCGTGAGGAGCCTGGCTCGGCGCTGCGGCGAGGCCCACGCCGTGGTCGGGGTCTCTACACGGCTCCCGGGGCCCGCCCCGCTCTCAGAATTCCCCGCCCGCTGCCGGGATCTCCCGCTCGGCTCCGGGGCCCGCCCGCTGCCGAGGCCCGCCCCGCTGCCGGGTTCTCCCCACGGCTCCCGAGCCCCGCCCCTCTCCTTGCCGCGGCGGGAAGCGCCGCCCCCGGAAGCGGGAGCAGAGGCCCGGCGGGCCCCGCGGAGCCCCGCAGCCATGCCCGCCTTCAGGCAGGTGGGCGAGAAGCAGCTGCCGCAGGAGGTGGTGTTCATGTCCTGGTCCCCCAAAAGGGACCTCATCGCCCTGGCCAACCGGGCGGGGGAGGTGAGTGCGGGTGCCGGGTGCGGGGCACGGGAGGAACGGGCGCTGCTCTCCCTGCAGGCCCAGGTGCCTTTGCCGTTACCTGGGGCATGTTTCTCGTGAGCCTGGCCAGGCATTTAAGGATAGCAGTTTTGTAAATCAAACGTCTTAATAATGCTCCTTCGTTTTTTGCATTCTGATTTCCGAACAAATTCACGTGTGATGTGCATGAAGTTCCTATTTAAGTTCAGTCTAATTTTAAGTACTTTTTCCCCTGGAACTGCAGTATGTGATCGTGCATGAAGACAAGACTCGTGCTGTTGGCCTGTCCGCTAGAGAGCTGATGGGTAACCCCTGTTGGTTAGGGGCTTGTTTCCTTACGCAAGGCTCAGCTTATTTCTCTGTACTGCTGTGAACTGTGTGCTGCCCTCTATAAGACCATAGGAGGGAATAATCTGCTAGAGAAGCAGGTGGTGTTTAAAACACAGGAGTTAAAAACTGATAAAAAACTGTGCATCTTGATCTGATTTACAAACTTTTATTAACGTAAGAAGGTGGTTTAAGTTTGTCTTTAATGCATTTGCTTTGTAGGTTTTACTTCATCGGCTTGCAAACTTTCAACGTGTGTGGAGTTTGCCTCCAAATGAAAATACAGGAAAAGAAGTGACTGCTCTTGCTTGGAGACCAGATGGCAAAAGTAATGTCAAGTATATGAGATGATATGGTGCAATAAAACCCCATGGGAAATCATGAATGATGATGCCTGTGAAGGAAATTTTCAAGTAACTGTGTTTGAAGAGAAGGGTGGCTTAATTTTATGTAGGTTCATTCACAGCAATAGAGAGATTAACACTGTTGAATCCAGTGGCAAGAAAAATTAGTAAGCCAGATTTATGTGCCAAATGCTGCTTTTCGGAGTATAGCAAAATTTCAACCTCTTAACTATGCAGGGTATTTTGTATGAACTACAAAGTTTGTTGGGAGAGAAAGAAGCTGTCTGATCAGAATTGATTGAAGAGCTTAGCTTACTTAGCATAGGCAAAACTTCATAGGCTAAAATTACTCTAATTATAGACCAGAGAAGAAAAAAAAAAGCCTTTTCCTTATTAATGGAAATAGTGTTGAAATTAGTAGTTTAATAAACTTATGCCAGAAATCAGTTAATTTTTGCTTCACTGTAGATGGGAGAATGGGAACAATCTTCCTCTATGACATGTGGATAAAAACCTATATTGTTTTATGATGGCATCTGAAGAGTTTAAGAAACTTTTTAAAGCTGATTACCTGTGATTATAAGGAAATAAATACATAAACCTCTGCCTATTTGCTATTATGGATGAAGAAAGTTAAGTAAAAAGTGGTGCAAAAGTTGCTTGGCAACTCCTAATTTGTGTTTTTTGTCTACCAAGCCTTTCTGGTGGACAATGTTACCTATAATATTGGACTCAAGTTTTCAAAATTGGAAGCCTCTACTTTATCAGAGCTGTTGTTAGAAGTATTTGAAGCATGTTCAGTTCTAGGTTATTTATACATTTAACTTGTCTTTCTCTAGTTTTGGCTTTTGGCCTTGCTGATACCAAGCGGATTATTCTGTGTGATGTAGAAAAGCCTGAAAGCTTGCACTCCTTCTCTGTGGAGTTATCTATTACATACATGCATTGGATGGAAGTAACTGAGGAAAGCAGGTGAGTCTGAAAAGAAATAATCACAAGCCATGTAATGTCACCTTACTGATAATTTATACGTGGAATGTTACAAGCAGTCACATAAAGTAATACAGTTTTCCACAGCTGTGGGGTTTTTTCACCACTTGGCTAAAATTTTCCTTTTTTTAGAATAGATCCTTTTCATATGCTTATTTTTAGTGCTGATACCTTAGTCTTGTGGTTCTTTGGGTAATACATTAAATTTCAGCATAATCTTGTGCTTGTCCTTAAGAGCTGCTTAATTTAGTGTTAGCTTGTACACCCTGTTTAAACTTTCTGTTTAAACTCCCTCCAAGCCTGTTGTACTGCAGGCTTGCAGAGAATTTAAACAGAAAGCCTCTGACAATAACTGATTTATATAACAGGCAATGGGGGATTTGGTGACAAGCCTCTGAGCCAGCAGATACAAACTTTATTCACTGGAAATAAAAAAAGATTTTCATTTTTTTTATTAATTTGATCAGTTGATAATCTTTTATATGGCCTTTAATAATTTATCCTCTGACATTTGTAATTTTGATATATATAATGCATTGAATATGTGCTCTTAACTCTGGAGTTGAAAAGAAAGGCTCTTCTCATTTTTACAGCTTAGGTGATAAAGACAGTACTATGTCTTTTTCAGTGTTCTCACTTCCTTTTACAATGCTGAAGATGAATCAAACCTCCTTTTGCCTAAATTACCAGCGCTGCCAAAAAAGTAAGTGTTACTCTAGTAAGCTTGAGGAAATACCATTTGTCATTTATTGTCATTATTTTGGTTATTCATCTTCAACACTCTGCAGCTGTCTGATCATTGTTACTCAGAGTAATTATTTTTTTTTCAGTTACAGTACCACTGCAAAAATTTTCAGGTAAGAAATTGTCATATTATAACTCACTGTATTTTAGTTTTGTTTTGTTTTCTGGTATTGGGACAAACTACATAAGCCCTAATCACGTATTTTGTATTTTCAGTGAAGAAAAGTCAGATGAGATTATGAAGCTTCTGGGTGATGTCAGGTAAATTCTGGCTGTGGGTTGTTGGTTAAGGTTTTTTGCTTAGTTGCTTTTTTAAAGGGATAAAATAATGGATAATTGAGTTTACTGTTAAATTAAATCTGCATCTCTGTCTATCACCAGTTACTCCTTTTTGAAACTTGATAGCTCTTCTTACAGTAGGATTTCCTTGCTTGAGAGAGAGTGAGCTGTCTGTGATGTAGGAGCTTTGTGAATTCTCTCTGCTCCCTTCATCCACTCAATTAATCAAACCAAAAGTTTTTAACATACTGTTTTCCTAAGTTCTGTGTTGGTTTTAACAGAAATATTCTGTGTCAATGTATATTTATGTAGAGATGTAACAGGCAGAAGTTGCAGTTAATTTGCTTGTATTTGTAGGCTTTTTCCCAAGCCAGTGTAGCACATTGGTGTTAGTAAGTGAGCAAAACATAGAACTGTCTGTCCCAGACTATTCTTTGAACTGAGTTTCTGTTTCTGGTGCTGTTATTACTTCTGTGGCTGTTATTGCTGCTGCATCTTATTTGAAATGTTCATTGCCTTTGAGGTGCTGAGGGATGCCACTGAGTGTGACAAGCTCACTCTGCATAGAATCAGGGTAATTCAAGGTAGCTTTGTAATAATGCTTTGCAGCCTGCATTGGTAAGGGGAAGGTTCCTAGAAACTTGTTACTTTTAGTGAAAAAGGACTCTCTGACTAAACTGTGCTATTTTTTCCCTTATTCTCTCAGTTAATGTAGTAATTAGTACTCTTAATATAAATCTTAGAGGCAGTTTTTATCAATAAAATCCAAGCTAATTGGTTAGTTTTTTAATTTCTTGAATCATGGACAGTAACACAATGTTTCCTTTTGTGCAGGGATGGAATTTAAGTATTAAGAATTATATCTATGTGTGTGCAAATTTTTTCAGTATGCTTATTAACACCTTCTTCTATTTTTATAGACTTAATGCTCTTGTCCTTGGTGGCAGCTCAGGATTTATTGAGATATATGCTTATGGAATGTTCAAGATTGCTACAGTAAATGGGGTATGGTTCCTTTCCATAGTTTTTTCTTCATAATATACCAAGCTACAGCTGAATTGAGTGAAAATATACATATGTTTACACATAAGTGAAACTGGGCTGCTGAATTTAAAAAACTAATTCATTGAATTGTTGGTTATTGATGGAAAGACCTTGTAACTGGGAAATTTAACTCTTGTTTCAAAATTCGCTGTTAATACACGATAAAAAGAGTGGGTTTGCTCCTGAGCAGTAGCTGAAAATTGCACTTCATTTTTACCTGCCATTGAACACAGTCATCTTTGTATGTCAGTGTGTTAGAGCAGTAAATATTCTTAGAGGAAATGAAATGTTTTATTAACTTGTAAACTGGAATTCTTCAGGTGGCAGGTTCTTGTCGTGGACTGTGTTTGTCTAGTGATTTGAAATCACTGTCAGTTATTACAGAGCTGCAGAACTCTCCAGACAGCGAAGCAGAGATAACATATTTTCAGGTAAGTAAACAAATTTAAAAACATGTTTAAAAGGAAAACTGTTTTTTAAATTACATTCTGGTAGCTTTATTGCTTTCCCATGATAACAAAAACTACCAGTTCCAGCCATTCTGAAATTAGCTCCAGTTTAGCTTTTGAATTTGTGATGTTAACATACAGTTTCACTGATGAGACTGACAATGGTGATCTGAGCCATTCTTGCAAAATACTTCTTTTAGAATAATGTGAATTTATTCAACTACAGTGACAATTATTCCGATTTTCTCCATTCTGCACACAAGGGGCATAACAGCAATGCTTGTGATTATCCTCTTTCCAGAATAGTCATCTTTAAAATTATTACTGTTAGAGCCCCAAAATGTGGAACCTTATCAGTGATTTTTATAGATGTATTAAAAATAGTTATTGCTTTTTTGAGTTAAGCGTATTTTCCTTTTAAAATCAACCTTAAAGTGTTGAGAATGAAGAGATTTTCTGTGGGTCCTTCCAATCTGTCTTTTAATTTCTGTAATCTATGTATTGTTAAACGACAAGTCATCTGTTGCTTTTTCCATTTGTTGTAGTTGGACACTAGTCTGTTATCAAGTTACTTACCTGAGGTAACTCGAATGGCCCGGAAGTTTACTCACATTTCAACTCTGTTACAGGTACAGTTTTGTTACTCCATCCTTTTAGTCTTGTGGTTCTGTAGGCTTTGACATTCTAATGCAAGTGAAATAAATGTTTTCTTATAAAAAGCTTGAGTTGGTTTTAAGTAAATGTAGAGCTCCAACTTGGAATTTGATAATAAATTTTATATAAGATTTACTGTGTATTTCCTTTCTATTGTAACATCCATTTGCTGAATGTGTTGTTGAAAGGGAGAAAGGAAATAATACTGATGCCAGTTTCTGTATTACAGTATATAAAGCTGTCATTGACATGCATGTGTGAAGCATGGGAAGAAATACTGATGCAGATGGACTCACGACTAACAAAGTTTGTACAGGTACTGCAGGATTAACCATCCTTTTGGAAAAACACTTTTGGCAGTAGTTCTGTTGTTCTTGATAGTCTATTGCATATCTTAATGTTTAAGCATGATGCCTCCAGATAAGAGTCCCTAAGTTCAGAGACAGCCTGGAAGCTATTGTGTGCCAAGTGCTCTGATGCTGAAGGCACCTGTGTGCAATCAAGCATAATTGTATTGTGATACTTTTATTTATTCTGAATGTTTTAAAAATCATCCTTTTCAGCTTGTCCAGCTATGGATCAGTTGCTTTCTGCTAAAGGCCGTGCTCTTTGTACTTAGGTCATTGATAAACTGATCACTGTAAATGTTCAGTAACACTTTACAGCCTAGTTCAGTAGAGCACATGTAATATCTGTGTTTAAGATGCCATTGAATTTGCTTAAATTTTGTGTTCATTGACCATGGTCAGAAGTTAGTGAATCTTGTAATTTGTTTTTTTTTTTAGAATTGATTCTTGGTGGCACGCTACTTAGAATTTTTATTGGGCAATGCAGTTGAAAATAACTTGAAATACTAGAGAAATTTCAGTGATCAGAAAATTTTCAGTGATCAGTAGTGATTTCAACATTCAAAGATCTGGGTGGCTTCTTTGAAATACTTTATATGGAGTGTTTGTGAGATAATTTGGCAGGCTGGATTTAATCTCTTCACCAATCTATTTCAATCATTTTGACTGACAGGAAAAGAATACAACCACTTCTGTTCAGGATGAGTTTATGCAGCTGTTGTTATGGGGCAAAGCAAGGTAGTTACTGTTGTTTTATCTGAGTATGCCTTTGCACTTGATGTTGAAACACAAAATGAAATGCCTATTTGGTTCTCTCCCTACCTCCTTCAGTCTGGAACTTCAGGCATTACTAATGAACCAACTGACAGTAAAGGTATGTTAACATTTTTTTAAACATACTAAATTAATCTATTTCAATGTCTTTTAATCATTTTTATATTAACAGATTATTATTGTATTTCTTTGTTAACAGGGTTTAAAAAAACTTGGTCAGTCTATAGAGTCTTCCTATTCTAGTATACAAAAGTTGGTTATAAGTCATTTGCAGAGGTAAGTCCCAGAATTTCCAATGAATTTTAGATTAAATGGCATATTATATGTTTTGATAAATGACAATAAGCTGTCTTGGTGGTGCTTTCTATGTAGGTGGGCTGGTATGGAAACTGTGATCATGGCAAAACATTTTACTTTTGTGTAGTAGAGAACCAGTGAAGTATTTTGAACAATCTTTATGGTACATCACCTGTAAATTGCTGCCTGGTGTGTTTAATAGGATCTATGCAAAATATTCACACTAACTTTGTGTCATTGAGACAATATCTGCCTTTCTCTGAAGTGATACCATGCCTCTTGTTCATGGCAGACCGCCTTATAAGGCTTTGCACTTTGTGCATTAAATAATATAAATGTAGCATGCAGCACAGCACTGAATTTCCAGAGTGTGAATAAAAAGTTATGCTTCTTTCCTCTGCTTTCCCAGTGGCTCTGAGGCACTTTTATACCACTTGAGTGAATTGAAAGGAATGGCTTTATGGAAACAAAAATATGAGTCTCTGGGATTGGATGCATCTGGAATTGATGGTACAGTAGTGTGTGTGCTACCTCTGTGCTCTGATTTCACTTTTGAAAGCTTAATAATAATGGTTAGCTTTTTTTTTTTTTACAGAGGCTATTACTGCTGTTGGTTCTTTCATCCTAAAGGCAAATGAGCTGCTTCAGTAAGTATAAAGTCTGGAGAGTTTAAAAAGCATTCCTATTCAGTCTTGTCTTGGGGGAAATTGATGGGCTGGAAATAGAGGAGATAGGGAGAGAAAGACTCCTCTGTTGGTGGGGAGCTTTCGTCTTGTCTCCCTGCATGTCAGACTCATTCCACAAGAATAGTCTTACTTGAAACATTGCATTGGCCATTTTGAAAAAAACTGACAGAGCTTGCAGGCCTTTCTGTGGTAAAGATGGGACTTAAGCATGAAGCAGCTTGTGACAGTCAGATTTTGTAATTTCTTGTTTCTTGTTTAGAGTGATCGACAGTAGTATGAAAAACTTCAAGGCATTTTTCCGATGGCTCTATGTTGGTAAGATTGGTCACACAATCATCATCCGGTATCTGGTTTATATTGTAAGCATTGAAGTGCAGACAAGTTACTAGGCCAATCTTAATTATAACCATCTATTTTTTTCTGTCACAGAAAATTTCTGGACATATAAAGGGATATAGTTGATGAGGCAAGAGTAATTATAATATTAAACACAGATTATAAATTTGGCAGTTCTCAATTAAATTTAGTATGTGCAGAGTGGGTATTGCATATACTTGATCTGTAATACTGCTCCAAACTGTTTTTTGCTTCTGCTTCATGAGCAATTTGCTGGTCTTGATTTGGAGAAAAAAAAAGGACTTTTTTTAGGCTACACAAAATTTGAAATGTAACCTTATTTTTTTTTTACTCTGTTACCTGCTGTTTTCTCCTGTGAAAGCCTAGTTACTTGTAAGGTTCTGCACAGATGTAAACAGTCTCTGAATGTCCACTTGCACTTAGTAGCCACCTTCAGTTGTGTCTGGGTAGCTGCAGAGAAAATGTTAGAAGGAAGTGAAGCACGCTGTATTTTAGCGTGCCTGTTTTTATTCATGTTTATAAATAAGTTTATAACTTCTATTTGATCTTTTTAGAACTACCTTACAAAAATTAAGTATTATTACCAGATATTATAGAAGTACCAGCTATGCAGTGTTAGCACTTACTAGCAGGAATATAATAGTTCTAATTCAAAAATTACAGAAAGCAGGACTACCTAAGTTCTCTGTCATAATGTTATGTTCATTGTTTGTTTCATTTCAGACTAAACAGAGAACTTTATCCAAGCCTTGCAGATTTGAAATTAATCCTGTGCCATTCTCTTAAAACACATTTTTCTGAGCATGACAGTTTTCAAGTATTTTACATATATCTATTTTAGTACTCTGAGTATGGACATGAACAAATTCTTATGAGCTCTTTTCATAATAATTTTGTTTCAGTCTCATACAGAGTAGAATGCAGTTGGAGAAGATTAAAGATAAAAATTCTTGAAGATTTGTAATGTAAGCTAGTGAGACTAGAGAGACTGAATTTCAGTCTTGACTTGTAATTCTTCATCCCAGGCTCTTTTGCTTCTAATGAATGAATCTTTTTTAACAGCAATGTCTTATTACATACATGTGAAAAATAAAGGATATTAGGAAAACAGTATTAATGCAATAAGAATATAATTTTTCCCTCAGCCATGTTGAGGATGTCAGAAGATCATGTGCTTCCAGAGCTGAACAAGGTAATAGTAACATTTTCTGATAAATGGTGATATCCTCGATGTTCTGCTCATCTCAAAAGCAGAATTAAAAGTTCCTTTTTGTTCCAGAACTTAAATGGTAGCGTCTGTGTCATTTTTTTGAGAAAGTTGATGCCTGTGCATTGACACTAATGTGCTGTTGTGCTTGAATTACTTTTTCTGTTTTCTTTGCTAACACTGCTGTATTTAGTATGCTGGGTATGCAAGGCCTCTGTATGGCAGCTCTTTATGCACCCTAAATGCTGAAGTCAACCAGAGTGAGATCTTCGTATCTTTATCAGTGTCCCCATAGAGGAGAGGGAATATATAACGAAACAGTAATATAATAATACAGTAACACCTGCATCGAATTTGCAGCCACCATCACACTGCCCTCACTTGAGGGCAGAGGTGCCTTCCAGAGATAGATAGGCTGGAGCAATGGGCAGGCAGGGACTCCCTGCAGTTCATGAAAGACAAACTGCAAGGTTCTGTTGTGGGGTGGGTTAACCCCTTGTGAGTGCACTGCTGGAGCCCATGTGGCTGGGAAGATGTCAGCTCTGCCGAAATGATGTGGGAATCACTGGGTGCATGTGGCAAAGGTGGGCAGGGGTGACCAGGGCTGTAGTAATGAGAGCATGGCCAGGAGGTCAGGAGAAGCACTTTTTGTCCTAATTTAGCACTTGTTGGTTGGTCCCATCTCCAGTTTGGGACCATCCTGTACAAGACAAGAATGGTCTGGGATGAGTTCAACAGAGCACTCCCAAGTGGGTTTGAGGCTGGAACATTTGCCCTATGAGCACAGGCTGAGGGAGCTGTGCTTGTGCAGCCTACAGATTGTGTATTCTGTGCTCATTGAAATGTGTTTCTTACCCTTTGCTTTTCTCACTGTTTTTTTCCCTTTTAGATGACTCAAAAAGATATCACATTTGTGGCTGATTTTCTTACTGAGCACTTCAATGAGGTCAGTGATACTCATCTTCCAAATACATGATTTGACTGTATTTTTGCTGACAATAGCTGAGTCTGAAAAATCTTAGAATAAAATAATTTGGTCATCTTTTTGTTCACTACTTCTCATTACTTTTATGTTTAAATAATGGGTTTGTTTGCATTATTTTTTAGGCACCAGAACTTTACAATCGTAAAGGAAAATACTTCAATGTGGAGAGAGTTGGACAGGTAAAGAACTAAGGAATAAATGCAAAAAGAATAAATGAGAAAATCCTTAGATAGAGAAGATTTTAAAGTTGTGTCCACTTTGCTTCCTTGGCCTTTTTGCTCTGTGTTGCACATACCAGTAATGGTAAAAAAGAGTGAATTGTTTCACCTTATTATTAGGAAAATGAGGGTTTAAAATGTTGTTGTTTCACTTTACACATGCTGTATTTTTAGGAAAAGACAAAGATATTTTGCAGCAGTAGTAAAACGCTAAATGCCAACTTCAGTAAAACTGATATGTTGGTTATCTGTATGGCATTAATCGCTGCATTTCAAAACATTTGTGTTCAGACTTGATCTAAAGATCAGTTTCTTAGGGAAATATCACCATGTGATCTTAAACAATAGTTGATTTTTCTTGTTTCAAGATGGGGTGGAATATTTAATTTTAAGACTATGGCAAGTTAATTTACCAAGAAATTTTTAATATACTCACTAGGGGCAATAGTGAAGGTGGAATTCTAATGTTCCCTATTCTTAAATTGCAGTCTTAAAACTGTGTTTCTTTTTTAGTACTTGAAGGATGAAGATGATGACCTTGTATCACCACCTAATACAGAGGGAAACCAGTGGTTTAACTTTCTTAAGGATAGTACTCATCTTAAAGGTAATGTGTTTTCATGAAAAAGAAGTGAATGCAAGATATATGCAGAATGTAACCAATGTAGAAGAATTATCTTTTTTCATGCTTGTGAGTTACTTCTGTAATGTCACTCATTGGTCTTCATCTGAGTGGAATAAAATAAATGGGCCTTGTTATTTTGCAAAGGGTTTATGTAGCTGCTTACCCAGTCAATTACCATTTTTTGGATATTGGGAGTTCCTCATCTTTTCTGTACCAGTCTCAGAAGTGTTGACTTGGAAGGAATCCCAGAAGAGGTCTATTTTAGGATATCTTAATTCAAGAGAGTAATAGTTATGCTTAGGTTGTACCTGAGGGAAGTGTCCTAACTTGTTCTCTTTCACTGGAGTCTGAGACTATTTTGTTAATTAGTGGTGAAAAGGAAGTAAGAGACTATAATGAGCAGATGGTAACAATTATTTTAGTTTAAGTTTAGAAACCAAGGACTGTAAAGCCTTGACAACAAAAGCTGCATATAATAGAATTTGCTACAGTTGCCTTTTTCTGCCTATTTAATTTGATAAAAAGGGGGGAAATTGTAGCATTTTTGTTTGAAAAATAGTCTTTAGAAAATCTGGTTTTAGAGGTAATAATGGTGTAATATGTTTCCATAGAGATACAAGCATTTTTAAAATTAACTTTGTCTGTTTACAGAAAGCCCACTTCTGTTTCCCTACTATCCTGAGAAATCATTGCATTTTGTCAAAAGGCAAATGGAAGGGGTCATTGATCTGTGTTTACAAAAGCCAGCAGTAAGTTCTGTTTTTACAAATGATAACTTCCTTTTAGGGATAGTGGTCAACTGAAGGAAGCAGTCATGCTTAGCAAGGCCTGAAGCTTTAACCTTTGCCTTTGAGTGCCTGTAACTTGGGTAGAGTCCAGCTTCACTGCTGGGTTATCTCAAGCCTTTGGCCAGGGAAAGTACAGTGGGGGATTTTTTTATTTGTCATATTCTCTTCACACAATTTTGGGATCTGGTTTTAATGTTAATTATATGTGTGTGTGTGCTGTGTACCAGATAACTGCATTAGCTGGCAATACATTAATCTAGTATGGAGAAACATGAAACAAATGTATGAAATGAAAGTAGTGTTTGCATTAGGGATGTTTATTTCAGGATAGATATTGGTGGAGTTTTCTTTCAGATGTACTCAGAGGTTGTTGGTAGGTTGGTTGGTTTTTTTTCTTAAAAACATGTATAATTATGAATAACTGCCTGTATTTTATGGACTATTTTTATTCTATTTATTAGGATGTAATTGGAAAGTCAGTGCATCAAGCAGTCTGCATATCTCTCTACAAAGTTTCTCAAAGGTATTTCTTTACTAAAAGCAGCTAAAGAAATGTGCAACTAAAACTTGTGCATGAGTAGCATTTCATAAACTGTTTTGGTCTTTCCTTTGCAGTGAAGATTCCACACCTCAGTTATTTAAGTTACCATTTCTGTAAGTATGTTGCTATTCCTTGTTCCTATTCTTGTTCCTTGTAGTTTACGGGTTATTAAAACTTGATCCAAATTTTAATTTCTTCTCCCACATTGCAGGTGGAATGACAAAACATCTAACTTACATTATGTTCTCTTCACCATGTTAGAAAATTCTATTTCTAAAATACACATTTTGAGGAGACATACTGATACTTCCAGGTAAGACAAAAAGAGGGAAAAAGTGGTGTGTGAGTTTTGCCACATTTGTACAGAAACATTTACAATTTAAATCTATTTGTAAAAATAAGGAATGAGCACCATGAATACAATTTCTCTTGAATACTAGAGAAAATGAGGAGTACATTAAGTGTAGCAGGAAACTGCAGCAGAAGTTTTTGTTGCATTAGACTCAGAAAATCTCATCTCAAGACCCAAGATGGTTCTGGGATAAGAAAAAAATGAGATTCCATTAGATTGCTGCTAACAGAATTACTTATTTGTGCAAACTTCTGAAATATTACAAAGAATCCTCCTTCCTCTGTTGCTTTGTCTTGCTGTAAATAGTATTTTTGATTAATATCTTGGGGTCTGTAATTTAATGATGGCTTTCTCTTCTCTGCATAAGCCAGATGTAGTTTTCCATTTGAGTCCATTAGTTATGTTTTTCTGAGGAGCAGAGGAATTTAAAAGGTTCCCGTCCACCAATCACATAATTTTGGCATGTAGCCATGTATTGTGCTGAGCTTAGATAGCTTTTTCACCATCTTGTACCACAGTTGCCGTTAGAGATTTTGGATTCTCAGTGAAGGGAAAGGTTTTTGTCACTGAGACAATTAACTCTGTTGTTCTAGGTCTGTCAGTAATGGGATTCTTGCAGTAGAGTTTGGAAACTTCTTGAACAACAGTATAAATGAGAGCTCAGACTCCAGGTCAGTATATTTGATTTTTCTTGCAGATTGCTGAATAAAAAAAAATCATATTTCCTGTTGGTTTTCTTGCATTGTTACCTTTGAAGTTAACTCACCTGGGTGAATCAGGGTGTAAGAAATGGCACAGGTGCATGAAGCTGCAGAATAGTGCAAATCTTACATCACACTTCATCTCAAGGTCAAGTAAATTTTAGTTTTCCAGTTGAAAACTAAAGCTTTAACACATGTGCAAGAAACAAATCTAGCTGGAAACAAGTATTGTTTATCTGTGTGATGTTCTTTAAGTAAGGTAAAACTTGGTATGGCTGAATGTAGTCATCTTACAAGGCATATGATTGGCTAAACTTTTCATGTAGAAAAGCCAGATGTGATTTGCCCTCAGAACCTTCAGCTGTATTTCTAAATTTTCTTTGGTATTTATGTTTGCTGTTTCTTCTGTTTCATCTGAAATGTGAAGGTTACTAGTAAGAGTTTTTTGTGAGTTATTTTCCCCTTCAGAATAATTTTTTCCTGCATGAGGCAGGAGTCTGCCAGGTTGTGGCTATCATTCAGTCATAGCTGCACAATTGACCTCCTCTATTATTTTATTATTATTTACAATGAAGTTCGTTGTTAAGTACTGAATACTTGTTAACATGAGCGCTGATTAACATCTATTTTATTTCTGCATTCTCTTATATTACATGATGCTTTCTAAATTATTTTCCTATAGATGCTACAGTTGTTTGGATGCTCACTTCTATGATGATGAAACTGTAACTGTAGTTCTGAAAGAGAGTGTGCAACAAGAGGGGAAGGAGAGAGTCTTGGCTCAGCTGCCTTTATCTTCAGTATATACAGATGAGGACCAAGATGGGAAATCCATTTGGGATTCTATGGAAAGGTATTGAAAAACCTTGAGCAAATCTGAAAATGTAGAACTGAAAAGCAAATTAAGCAAATATTGTGATTGTGTACAGTTACTCATACTTTGTGTGTGTGTAAATATTTTGAAGATAGAAACTCTTTTTGTGCCAGGAGAGTAGGATGAGGGAGATGGAAGCTTCCTAAATAGTTTGTTTTGTGGTTTTTGGGAGGGTAGTTTTCAGTTTTTTCATACTGATACTACTGCTGTACCTGCCTGTCATGAAATGGAAGGATCAGCTGAAGACACCTTGCAGAATCAGAAATCTTCCTTAGAAAGATGCTGACTATGCTAGTCAGAGTACTTCAGTTGAGGATGTTTTCAGCATATGTGCTCGTACCTCTGCCTTGTAATAAGAGTACACAAGTATTTCTTGATTCTTCCCTGATAGCCACCCTTACAAATATTGTCAGCTTGACCTTAAAACATCAGAACTGGTACTGCTGTCTGCATTGGCATAGGTAGAGGTGAAAGTGAACACACACACAAAGGCCAATGAAATTCAATTTGTGAATCCAAACCTTTAGTTGCTGTGTGTTCCTTGCTTTTACTTTTCTCCCATTCTTCTCTGGTGATTTGCTTATGATGCATTTTTATTTCAAAATAAAGAGCCACACTGAACTGAATATTAACTTTTTATGCCACAAAGATATTGTATATTGAAGAGTGAACAGAAAATATTAAGAGCAAGTTCAAACTAATCTTGGCTGCTGTAATAGGTAGGGAGTGTCTTCATACAGTGCCTGTGAGTGGGGTAATGATGCATATTTGAAAGTCATGGAGGCCAAACTTCTGTGTAAGGGAGGCACTGCATCCAGGACTGTGTTTGGAAACTCCTCTTTGTGCAGAGGAGAGGTTTGAAAAGAGCCACCCACATCCTGCTACAGCTGTTTCTTGTGGGAAGGTCAGACTTTACAACTCCCTTCTCACCTGCTGTAATGTTTTTAACTCGGTGGGAACGTGCTGTGTCTCTGCAGTTGGATCTCCTGCTCTAGAGTATCATGGTGGCATTATGATGGTTTCAGAGACTTATCTGCTTGTTGCATCTGATGAAATTTGGACACATGAAACTGGAGGTATTTTCTTAGAAGTGCAGTTGTTTCTTATGAAGCAGCTTTGTGCTTTTTTCCTTGCTGTGCAGGCTGGATGAGCGAAGCAGTGAGATACCCACACGTACTGTCTTCTTGGAGAGTCAGTGGAGGGTGCTGGAGAACATGAAAGCTCAGTATGTTTCTGTAAATGGCATTAGGAAAGTTTCTTGTGTGGTAAGTGCAGTATCTCTGAAAAAACCTGTCTATTAAAGGAAGTGTGCTGACTGAAGTGGTAACCTAAAAGTTACCAATTTCTTTTTTTAACAAATAGATTATTTTTTCATAATCTGCTATTAGTGTGTCAGGATACAGTCATACCATAGTAGCACAGGATGGAAAAACTTTAACAGAAGGTAATAGATCTGCTTCTTTACTTCTCAGCCTATAGAGCAATAAAATGTTGCTAATTCCCTTGAAACCTCCATTTCAGAGATAAAGGTTATTTTCAAAGCTGACAAAGTGCTGGTGGTGTTTTTATTTATTTGGTCATTAACAGGAGCTTCTTACTGTCTCTGTAGCTGAGTTCAAACCTCCGCCACATCAGGGTGTTTGAGATGGACGTAGAGGATGATGGGGAAGTTGAGGAGGAAGAGGAAGAAGAAACAACTCAGATTGCAACTGGAGAACCTGATGAGCCAAATCAGCCTGCAGATGGCCAGGACAATGTGTGTGATGCATCTGCTGAGGAACTACCTGATGAAACTGAAGAACATGAGACAAGTCTGGATCCTTGAAATGGGCTTTGGTAATAGAGAAGAGACAGGACTGAACTGTAAATACTTTGTTTAATGGCACAAAGAAATTGTGTGTATTGAGGAATGAACACAAAATACTCAAAACAAGTTCAAAACTCATCCTGGCTGCTCCAGTAAGCAGGGACACCATCAGTACTGTCCCTGGGACTGGGAGTGATGTGGAGTGATACATTTGAAAGGTCATCTAACTAGTTAGAAAGTAATCTGACTTCAGGCTGCTGAGATGATGGATCCCATACCTCCTCAAACAGCTGAATCAAGCAGGAATTCTGTATTGCTTCTCAGCTAAGATTCTGTTCTAGAGTACATCTATTGACTCTTTTCTGTCTGGCACACGGTTTGGTACCAGCTAAAGCTTTGAAAGCTTTTCTATTTGCCAGTTTTAAAAGGTGAAGAGAAAAAGAAATACCAGCTGAAGTTTCTTTAGTTGTTCAGTCCTGGATACTGTTATAAAAATAAAATAAAGTTGTATATAAAATAAACAAAACTTGGGGCCTAATTTTTTGCTTCTCAGACTTTGTAATGGGTTTGAAAGTTTCCTGTAGAACCAAAATGCAAAATTGCAGGTCAGTGTAGGGCTAGTTACACAACAAAATTTAGCAACTGTTAATGAAATGCATAATTTTAAAAGCTCTTTGGATAACATCTGTCCTTGGTAACACAGCATTTCAATCTATGCAGTTCTTTAGTCCTCAATGCAATGTGTGTGTGCAGTACAAGATTTGTCAAATGTTTGCATGTCTCAGCCTGCCTAGTTTCTGTGAATTTGTTCCTGAAAGCCTGTTTTTTCAATCTGGAATTTTTGTAATGAAAAATTTTACCAGAGAATATATTTTTTTATTCTCATTCAGTACTGGGAGTTGTGCATAGCTCTCAGCATAATCATGTTACTTGCAGTTTATATATTACTGTAGGCATGATGTAGTGGTAAGCAGTAGAAACTAGAAACAGCATTTAGAAATCTAAAATGTTTTCTTCATCCCTACTAGCTGCCATTCTGAACTGACATAAAACTCAGCTCTTTGAATGAGCAGTACTGCTTAATGCATGTACACTCCTTTGAACAGTGAGTGTACCTTGTATTTGTGAGGAGGACCAAGTTTCCATTCCGTGCTTTAAAAAGAAATCTTTTGAAATTGCTATTTGGCATTGCAAAATTCAAATACTAACCTTAGTTTACCCTCTTATTTTGAAATGTACTATTTTTAAGTAACTTTTCAAAAGTGGACTTCTGAAAGTTTTGATCTCTTTGGGGGAGACCCTGGTAAAACAAGCTTTCAGTTTTAAAAGAGACTAAGTTTTTCCCTTTCCTAACAACCTCCTTGAAAGCTGCTTGCTGTTCATCATTCTCATCCAACAGATGGTCAAGTTTCAGGGCCCAGTGAAGCTGTAGGACAGGAGGGGAAGAAATGCCCATCCAGAAGTGCTGTGATTTTCTGTGTAGAGCAGGCAACTCTTACTAAAAATTTATTGTTGCAACAGAACCCACTTAGCTTAAACCTGGCCTTGTGCTCTTTCAGGGAACTTTTGCTTCTGATCTAATTTAGAGTTGTCACATCAAGGGCTTAGAAGTAATTGTTCTGCTGTGTTTTGTGCTATATAATTTTAGTCCATGTGCATATGGAAATCTGATCTCTCCTGCCCCAGTAGTTCCTAAATTTGTGTTAGTAGCAGATGTGTTCCATGTCACAGGGGCCTGTCTTTCAGACATCTCCTAAGGTTATTCTGTGCACCTTTCTAGTCCAGTCTTGGATAAACTTGAGTCAGTGGGAGCTTTGTGGCTGCCTTGGGTAAGTCCATGTGCACATTGTGCATTTCTCAGTGACACAGTACAGACACACCAGTGGTCGGTGCTGCTGAATGCATTGCTGATTCTTTCTGACAAGCTTTTTAAAAAATTTGATTTGCTGATAGATTTTTGTAATAATAAATATGTCAGTAATGTGTTTATGCAACTGTTTTCCACAGGGTATTAAGATGCATTTGATCTAGAAGTATTTTAGGATTTTGGTGGTGTATGAGTGTGGTGGTTTCTCATTTACCATTTTGATCTCTTATCTCTTATGCTAACTGAAGACTCAGTCAACCTTTTTCTGTGGGGAGTTGTAATTTACTGATAGTTTTGTGGACAAAAAAACCTCTGTATTCTCAGCAAGCATGCACGCAATCCACTCTGTAATACAAATCTTTATGTCTCTTAAGGAGCGTTTACTGCTGCCTCTTTTTTAATATCTGTTTTGCATTTGGCATTACTATTTTTTTTTTAAAGATCTTACCACAACTTTTATTTGCTGATCTTTATTCCCTTTTCCAGACCTTTTGCTCGTGCCTATTCTGCCTGATCTCTTCAAAGTTAGCCCCATTGCCAAGTGTGCACTTTGGTCTCTCACCAGCTGGTGCTGTTTTGCTCCACAGCCTGGACATGCTGTGATGCCATGGCCTCCCACTTATAGGGAGTTTGTGGCACATTTGCAGCTTCCTGCATAAGCAGCCCCTTGAGCTGCTCAGAAAGACAGCAGATGGCTGTAGAGCAATAATGAACAAAAGCTTGCTTTATTACAGGTTCATGTTTGCAGAAGGGACAAGGGATGTGTAGCTTTACAAAATCTGTAGCTGGTCCTCATGCTCCTTGACTTTGAAAAACAACTTACCTAAAAAATGCCTTAGATCCCATTTGTAAACCTTGACAAAATGGGAAAGCCATCTCTGTAAGCATTGAAATTCCTTAGTATGTGGGCTGTATTAAATATCTGTAGTCAGAATTGGTTCATGTGTCTTGTTAACTACTGCAGCAGTAACATCTGAGATCTCTCATGCTACCTGGAGCTAGCTGTGGCTCTTGGAGTTGGGGCTATAATTATAATCTCAATTTCTTGCTTCACAAGCTCTTTTAGGGGAAGAGCTGCCTGAATTTACAGTTTGCTATGTTGCTGTTGTTGATTATGTAAGAAACAAGGCAAAGAGATAGAGCCAGTGCCTTTTAAAGTTTGAAAGGATGGACCCAGTAATAAGAACTCTCTTATTAAGAGTATTAAGGTGGAGAGAAGGAACTGGATGCAAATATTTTTAGCAGTGTATCTGATGCCTTCTCTCAGGGGCTGTTCATGACCTAGTTGGATGGTACCCTGAGCAACCTCATTTAGGGAGTGGCATCTCTGCCCATGGCAGGGGTGTTGGAGCTAAATGATCCTTAAAGCCCCTTCCAACCCAGACCACTGGATGATTCTGTGATTCTGGAAGACTCAAAATACCAGTCCAGGGTTTAGAGTCATGTTGATTTATCTGTGGTCTCTATTAAGGATTTTTATGCTTAATTTAAATTGAGGGATCTGATGGCTTGCTCAGGAGCAAGAGCAAACCCACTGAGAGCGGGTTTGGCTTGAAATTGCAAACCAGAAAGAAATTGCAGCCAGAAGAGAATGAAGAGACATTGTGTCCCCACTTTCCTGTCTCTTCAGTGCATTTTATCTTTGTAGATTACTGATATTTCCTTGACCTGAACCATGATTGCTCAGTACTGAGTGAAGGAGCAGCCTTATCTGTCATGTTGAGTATATTGACATTAGATGGGCACAATCTCATCTCTAGCCAAAGTCCTGTGCCACCCAGCCCTTAACCCAGCAAAGGGGTTAGCCTTTGGTTCTAAAGTCCTGCTGGAAGGAGTTCCCTCAGGAAGGGAGACTGCTTCCCTCCTTTCCTTCATCCTAGCTAAAAACTGAGCTGCTGATAAAAGCAGCTTGGAAGATGTCAGTAAACATGCTCATCTGATTCTCTTCATAGCATTAACAGGAGAAATATGCATGTCTTTACAGCCAAAGAGGAGTGGTAAACAAAATCAAGAAAAATTTTACAATTTGTTGAAATGAAGTGCATCAGCAGAAGTGCCAGTTACAGATTTTGAAGAACAAATCCAGCAGGAACTCTTAATTGCAAAGGCTGTCTCTTAAAGTGAAGCTTTGTCAAAATCTCTGTAGCCATGTTTGAATTGAGCTGCCTCGAAGAGAACCAAGGCAGAACTTCACAGCAAGTGTATCCCTGCTAATTATAGGTGCAGGGAGGGGAGGGTGTTCCAAAAAAAGTAAAATTTACACTTTCCATTTTTCCTCAGTGTTTATTGACTGTGTTTTTCTTTTCCTGTGTCACAGCTAGAGAATTTCAGATTTAAGGTCTTGTAATAGATCCAAACTTTCCTTTCAGTTTCTCAGCTTGCATTAGAGATTGCATTGGTTTTTTTTTCCATAATGTCTCTCAGACGTGCTAACATGCATGAACTCATGGCAACAGCACATGCAGCACAGCTGTTGCTGTGTTGAGTTTGTAGTTCTGGGTTGAATTTGACTTCCTAGATTGGGATTGTCCAGTCTTTGGTGAGCCACTTTCAGTAGAACACTGAAACAACCAGCAGCACTAATTCAGTTTGTTGTGGCTGCGTCTCCTTTCTGCTGCACAAAGTGTATACAGGGAGCATTGCAGAGGGGGAGAATGGTTCTGAGTGCAGTCAGATCTGGCTGGAAGTGACATTGCTGGCTTGCCAAGTCATATTCAAGTTGAGCAAGGTGAAGTCTGTTTTAATTGAACAGCATCCTTCCATGTTTCTCCTGTTCATCTGTTGCTCTGGTTCCTGAGTGAGTCTTTGCTGTGTCTGGGGGTAGAGAGCTGTGCTCTGCCCTGCAGCTCCAAAGCTGTGCTAGTGACAGGCTGAACTCACAAGGGAGCTCCTGGATCCTCAGGCTATTTCTGAGTGTAATTTGTTCAAGTGAAAAGCTGCAGGTGACTTAGTGAACAACGTAGCCCACCTGCACCCATCTGCAAATGCTTTTAACAGAAACCTGTCTCCAGTGTTCCCAGTTCTCACTCAGGCTGGGATCCTTCAACAGCATGAGACTGGACTGGACTCTGTGCACACTTTGTACCTTGGGGAGATAACCAAAGTTTATATAAAGTGACAATATTTTGAAACAAGCTCTTGAGTTTACATCAGAGAAAGGTTTAAGGTGTTTTTCTTGCTTCTCTCCTAAAAGACTACAAGGAAAGTATGTAAATTCAGACCAAATCAGCTTGATTTTTGCAAAATCAGCACCTTCAGCAAGGTCCAAATTTATACCCTGTTTTGAGTATTGCCAATTAAGACAATATTTTTTCATACATTTTGATGTCATGTTGCTTTGAACATCTCAGGATGCTTGAAGTACAGAAGCATAGACTCATGGAATGGTTGGGTTGGAAGGGGCCTCAAAGATCATCTCATTCCAGCCCCCTGCCATGGGCAAGGACACCTTCCACTCGACCAGAGCAACTTTACTTTATGGAGCTTTTCTGTGAATGCTGGAAGGGAGAAGGCTGGGAGGGGTATTTTTAGCATGTAATTTGTGGTTTGGTTTTGTTTTAAATTCAAATGACTTTTTATTGGCCGTTACAGTTTTATTTGTGATCTGGTTTTATGGATTTATAGCATGTGTGTTTTATCAGGTAGTTTTGTTTTCATTTTTCAAATGTACTGTAAGGGAAGTGATAACTTTAACAACCTTTAAAAGATATTTTAAGGGGGGGAATTTTACAGCAAACTGCTGTGATCTTATAAATCATGTATGACTGGACCGAGGGAGTTGAACAAGAGACTTCTAGGTGCTACACAGAGCACCACTGGTGTTTTAAGGGGATAGCATTTTTCCCTGAGTCCTCACTGAAAACTCCTTACTTTGGTTTGGCAAATACATTATTTTTCCAAGCCCTTCACTATTGCCTCTTTTCTTTTGTTACCATCTCTTCTGGAATGAATTTTCTTACTGTTCCTTAGCTGATTTGCTGCAAAGTCAGGATTGCTTATGTCACTTTCTATCCAGCACAAGTTGCTCCAGGTATCTTTGCTCACCAAAACCTTTCTGTTGCCTTTTCTCTAAAAGCAGTAATAAACAATTGCTCAATTTAGAATTTCAAGAAGGTGCCGGACTAGGCAGTAAACTAAAGCTTCAGCACAGTATCCTGTCACTGAGATGTCAGCCCTGGGAAGTGGTGCCTGTTGAGGTGGTTTCCTGAAGCTCTATCTTTAATGAGTGTTTTCTTTAATCAATCTCTTTGATCAATCTCTTTGAGTAACTACCCTTGTGTAGCACTTCAACACACTGGAAAATCCCCTCACTCTGCAGCAGGGTGAGGTCAGCAAGTATGATTGTAAGTTTTGCAGGATGAGAAACAACTGGCAGGATGTGGCTCCTTACACACCTTATCCTCCTTATCTTTTATTCTTCCAACTGCTGATTTAATATAGCAGATTTTCTGCAGTGAAAGTTTGTTTGTCAAGCCAGCCCTTAATATGAGGTGGGAATTTGCCCTCTCTAACATCCTGGGAACTTGCCCATAGGGAAACAGCAGTGGTGGAAATCCTGTACTGGTTTCTGCAGTCAGAGTGCTGGATTGCTGTTGTCTATCAAATCTTTGGAGACTGCTTCCATTTTGTAGATCTTAATCTTACTTAGTCCTATGTCAAACTTCATAGTTATTTACAGCAGTCATAGAATCACAGGATGGTTTGGGTTGGAAGGAACCTTAAAAATCATCTAATTCCAATCCCTGTCATGAGCAGGGACACCTTTCACTGGAGCAGGCTGCTCAGAGCTCCATCCAACCTGGCCTTGAACTGTGCCAGGGATGTACCACACATCATGATTGTTAATCTATTACATTGACTGTGATGTTTTTGTTTGTTTTTCATTTAAATCCTCAGACTCCTCCTACATATTTAAAAGCCCATGGAAAATGTGGGGCTGATGCAAGGTGCTGTAGCTTCATGGTAGCCAGAGATCTCTTTTGAGATGTGAGGGAATGTATCACTCATAGGTAGCCGCCACAATTTTCAGGCTGTGACTTCAAAAAAATACTCTTGCAGATGGCTTGTAAGCTGCATGGATAGCTCTTCTTTCAACTTTGTTCATTAATTCTTTAAAAAATGGAGAAAATATTATATGACAAAAATAAATACACAGTTTTTTTAAATCTAATAGATTCCTTAGTTAACTTAAACTTTTGGTTACAGGCAAAACTCAGTTCTGATTTTTTTCTGCATACAAATATTCATGTTCCCCAGTTTTAACCCATGTAATAGTAAGGACATGCTTATATAATTGCATCATTGACAAGGCTCTTAAACTGATGTTTAATTTTAAATCCTTGCAGTTCTACAGTAGATGATTTTGAAAGAGCTGGTCATTTATGTGATCAAGACTGCATTTTTGTTTTCAAAGAACATCCTATTAGATCACAATTGTGGCTTACTTTAAGTATAATCATTTGCAGGGTCTTGTTTTCTCAGTTTATGGAAGTGTTTTCAATAAAATGGCAAACATTTGGTAGTGCCAGTTAGACTAAGCAGTGGGGGACAGAAAGACATTTTCATTCTCGTAGGCTTTCCAGGTGTTATTTAAAAATATTTATCCAATGTTCAAAAATTCTCTAAAAATAGTTTTGTTTTTCTAAAGCAAGAAATAATTTGGAAGCTTTGAGAATAGATAAGTGAGAACATCTCTGAGAAATGAAACTGGATACAGTCTATCTTCCTACACATATGTTATCTACATTACAGTAAAAGAGTTTTTGTTCCAAATGTTGCCATCCTCCCAGTGCCTTTCATTTCTCCTTGTGATTCCTGATTATGGGATCACTTTTAGACCTTTACTGAAGTAAAAATGTAAGGGAGGCTCTATTTTTGTTACACATTGCTGGAAGTTGCTTCATTGTTTGGATGGAATTTACCTAAAATTTCTCAGTCATGTAAACATTTGGACAAATATTTATAGTTTCAAATAACTCAGATTCATTTAGTTAATAAAAGAAGAACTTCTTACCAGAAAAAGTTGATTCTTTCCCAGAAGCTTGCAGCAAGGAATGTTACAGATTCCTGAAACGCACATTTGAATTGCACGATCATCACTCGTGCTGCAGAGGCCTTAGGGAGACTGGAATTAGTAAATTAAGTCCTTTTTATCTGGGTTTCCACACTTTAGATTGTAAGTTTTTATTAGTTTCAAGAGGAGTAGTAAATTCACATTCCTCTCATTATGTATCCATGTATTTGAAGTTGTCGTTTTTTCATAAAGTATAAACTACAGACCATCACAAAGACAAGATAAATAGAAAGAAACTGTTTTTCTAATCAAGGAATTTCTGTTTGACCTGATATTTTGATGGGGAAGGGAAGCAAAAAGAAACATGCATGTATCAAATATGTACCAAGTTTTCACTTCTGTTGCAAAACAAACCCCAGTTTTGTTACTTGGGGAAAAGAACGTACTGAAATAGTTTCTGTTTTTCCTTTAGTTAACAAATTATTTATCTGTATTGTATGTAACAAAACACATGCCAGACAAAGGATTAGACACAAAGTAAGGTACCTATCACTTTCTGTTTTCTATTCATTCCCATAATTTTTTAAAAGTGGAGTGTTTTTCAGAACAGAAGTTTTCTGAGTGCCCTTGACGAAGGGGAAATATTTGGCTAAGGGGTTGTTTCTCTTAGTGTGGGTGGGATGTAAGAAAGCTCACGTTTGGGAGTGGATAAAAAATCCAAAAGGGCCAGTCATCAGTAATTTGGAGATTGGGAGGTGAGTGTGAGAGGAAATGGGAGAGACAGGTGGAGCCAATGTTGGGTGAGCTGATGAGATGAGATCTGGCAGTGTGAGCCAGGGAGGACTTCAGGAGCAGCCCCAGCTTGAAAGATTCAAGAAGACATTTTGTGTCAGAGCAGTGTGGTTCCAGTATGGAGTGTAGCCAGGGGCCTACTTCTGTTTTCTGGTTTTGTCCACATTAAAAAATTACAATAAAAATAAAGACAAAGAAAAAAAACCCCTAGTAATTTCCTTTAGCAGACTTCCATCACGTAGGAGGTCCAAGCACCTTGCTGTTCCTGTCAATGTTGATGCAATTGTGTCAGCAATTTTGCAGGTTTTTTTATCTAACAGAATGTTAGATAAACTTACTAAGGTGGATCCTTTGCTGTGTTGGAGCTGTAAGCACATTAAAGGAGTATAAAGCTGACCTGCATCTAAAAATAGAAGTACCTGGCAGAATGCAAATGGAAATCTGCGTCATACGTTTTTATTTGAACAAAACTAACTGTAAATCAGATATGGGCACAAGGAATGATTTGTCTTAAAATTAACACAGAGTTCCTATTTGAAGGATTGTATGTGTAAATCATGTCTGGTCATAATGAAAGGTTTATTTTCAAACTGTTGAAAGCAAATGCTGGTAATACTAATGCAATGCCAAGTATGTAATGCCTTTTAAAAAAAATGTACCTGAAGTTTTTTATCTGTCTGGAAAAAAAGTGAATTAAAATAAAGCACACCTTGTTGGTTAGTCCCAATACCTGCCCAATGCTAATAAGGCCAACTGTTCTTAGCTCAAAAGTTTCACATAGGCAGATGGAGCTGTGCTTTGAAAGTCCTGTCCTGTATCACTTAATTAAAAAAGAAAATCCAGACAGTCATCCTTGTGATATAAGCAGTGACCTGACATAATTTTGCCTTGTGTGAATCCATTAAATGTTTGTCAGCTAAGCTAGAGGCCTAAGTCCCTTTAGAAGTCTGGATGGATGGATGGATGGATGGATACAGACCTGGGCCCACAAACAAGACATGGCATAATGGTGCAAGTGTTTGGATTTATAAAAATAAGCTGCTGAGTGTCTTCCCACAGGACTCACAGCACTGGGGCAGCAGCCACCCTGCAGTGAGAGCACCACGAGAGGAGGGCAGGTCCAAGGGCAGCTTTGTGAAATGCTGGGTGTGTGCTGAAAATCCACACCCTGCCTCAGCTCTCAGCAACTCATTTAGTGTCATCTCTTCATATCTCTCTATCAAGTAGAATTGGTTTTGGTGAAAGAGCAATCTGAACCTTCTTTTTTAATATAATTATGATGAGCACAGTGGGAATATGTGCAGAAAGAAAATCATCCAAGACTAACTGGATGGTTCATGTGACTGTGAGAGGTTCTGTACACCAAGAAGGTACCTCTGAGAAAACCTGGGCTTCAGTCAGGAAAAGTTTCCTGAGAATGGGACTGAAGCATCTGGGTGTATGCTGCTGTTGTTATGAGCAAATCCGAACTATGGACCTGATACATCCTCACAGCAGGTTGGTGAGAGGCCTGGTGTTTGTGTTTACTGCCTCTGGATGAAGAATTTGCTGGCCCTCAAGCTGCCTGCAGTGCCTGTGCACACGTGGTGAGGTCGGCCTGTCGAGGCAGCCTGGCCATCTGTCCCGGGGTCCTGGACACCTGACAGCCCCGTTGGGGCAGCAGCTGCTCACAGCCAGAAAATGGGGGGAAAATGGACAAAGTGCCTAAAGGGGGAAAAAGGGGCTGTGTGGGCAGAAAGCCTCAAAGTTTGGTGACTGCTTCCTGGCTGCTGGATGATTTGCTTGTTTTAGTACATAAAGCATTGTAATTATTTTAAAGGTCCAGGTGGCTGACCTGTTCATTGCTTTCTCAAAGCCAAACTTTAACTCTGTACCAAGGGACAGAAATCATGGAAGGTTTTTGATGCTGTTCTTTTTCCTTTATGTCTTTGCTGTTTCAGATGAAAACAATATCCATGATTTAAGATTTCTGATTAAACCTGTGCTTTCCCATTTCCATGTCTGTGATGTGTCAGGACTATTGCCATGCCTTCTTGGCTGATCTCCAGTCATTAGACCCAGCTAGGAGTGGGAAGATCTGGGATGGTTAAGAGTGTTAGAGCCCAACTGGAGAAGAAATACAGTAGCATTTTTCTCTTTGAGTAACTGAAGTTGTTTAAGAAGAAGTCAGAGATCCACTATCTGTTTTTAAACAGGAGAGGTGGGGAAAAGAGGAATTATGTTGTGAAGCCTTATTTCAGAAATTCTCTGTGGGTTTCCTGTACTTTCTGGGGAGACTAGGAGCTGGTGGAGCAAGTGACTGAAGTGAATATGGACTTTTAACAAGGCAGCTTTACCCATTAGTCTTATTACTTACACATTTTGACTACACAGAATGACTTTTCCTTTTTTTTAGCCTTTTGATTCTTTAGGTTATGCCTGCTCAGCCTGCCTTCAGTTTGTGTATATCCCACTCTACACATGAAGTGATCTCTCCACAGTAATTGTTTAAAAGTCAGTTTCTAAGAATATTCCACCTATTTAAATTGTTTTCAATAGTGAGAACAGAGAGCAAATGCTCAGAGAGAAAATGAGAACACAGATTAAGTGGATTTGTTTTTAAATTAAATGAGTGGAAAATATTTACTGGATTCATTGTTCTCCAACTGTAAAAGCTGCTATTGAATTCCTGTTTGTCTTAAGTAAACACTTGTTCCTGGAGCCTTCAAGCAATGTTTTTCTTTATATCAGGTGCACACTTCAAAAGCCAATGTCTTCTGTTTAATGACCTGCCAGAGGCCTCGTTGAACTTTCTCTTTGTCCTGATCATCATGTTGGGGAATCTTCTGATACCAGGCTGTGCAGGTCAGCCAGTGTCAGGAGTCTTGCTTTGACCATTTGGGGTTCATCCTCAAAGTGCTTTGAGGAACTGTACTTTGCTCACTTAGAACTTAATTTGGCCTATTAAAATTTGTACTTTGTTTGTGCAGTCTGAAATGCCATGACTGTATTATTGGCACTTCAGAAACACAGGTTTAATGCTCCCTCAGAGTTCAACCTAAAATGATTTCTTAATATCAAGCTTGTTCATTTGTTGCAGTGGTAGTTTTTGATTATATTGGAGGTGTTCTGAAAGGCAGTATTTATAGAAAGAAATCATTATAGTTTATCAGATCAACACAATTAGCTGGAAAAACCCCAGAGTTGCATTAAGAAGCAGAGCTGCTTCTTCAGTCTTCGAAAGTTTGTTGTTGCAAAAGATTGGTTGAAAAGCCCCAAAATTTCTTTCACTTGCACAGGGATGCACCTTCTACTTTTTTTTAATCTTTACTGTATTTCTATAGTCTGTGTAAGCGGTGCTGCCTTGGAGATGAGCACCAGACAGGGGCAAAGCAAGAGAAACAAGCCAGTTTTCCTGTTGCAGAAATCCTACTATGCCACAGTTCACACTTTATTCTTATCTCATTCACCTTTTGTTGCTGTAGCTGGAAGAATAAAGCATCCTCCAGCTGCATCTCTTTGCTGCCTCCAAAAAAGGAAAATTGAGAAAATAGTGCTGAAAAACTCATTCTGCCATCCTTTCTGCCAAGATCAGTGGGCAGCATGTGCTGAAAGAGAGTTTGGACGAAAATGAAGGAAAAACTTGCATAAAAACCTAAATATTACTTAAACACTCATCAGTTGGTACCAGAATACAGCCGAATATTGAACTTAATGCTGAAAGCCATCCAATACAAATCTCAGCTGAAATATGATATTTGGGGTGCATTAATGATTCCCTCTGTTAGAAGTTCCTAAATTAAAAATATGAGCAACCTTTCAATAATCAGGAAGCCAGGAAATACAGGACAGTTGCTAGAACTTTTTCAAAGCAAAGAATTTGATTACCCATAACTGTAATTATTGTTTCAAATAATTTCAAAATCTGTCTTAATTGCTTTCTAAACATTTTGGTTACTGTGTTTATTAATTTAGTCAAGTTCAATAGAAATTAATTTCAAAATAAGATTATTAGAGAAGCTTTTTCTTCCTTTCCTGATAGAAACAATAGGGGATCTCAGTCTTGTTATAAGGCTTGCTTTGAAAATATCTAATAATTATAAGATTAATGAACAACTTCTAATTGCACATTTATGATGTCTCATCTGAATTTGCTTTTTCCTCTGAAGCCTCATTTAGACCCAAATTAATTAGATGACTAATTAAAGGAAGGCTTTGATTTGAGATCTGGAAAACAGGTCTGAATGAAGGCTACACCCTCTGCTTTATCTGGCAGCATCCTTGAATATTAGCAGCATGTAATGATTAGGTGTGTCAAGTTAGGAGTTGATTCATCTTCTTTAAGTGGTCCCAGAGGAAGAGGTGGAGGGCATCCATTCTCCAAAGGAGGCTGAACAGAGTGGGATGTGTAATGTATCCTCAGTTCCTGATACTTCCTCAGAATACATAGCTGCTAATATTTAAGTTCTTGAGCTCTACAACATCCCTGAAGTGCGGACATGAAGTAAAAGGTAGGAGTGTGAGCAGAAGCACAGCATGGGCATGAAAATAATGCTACCTCTGCTGGTGAATAGTCCAAAATTAGTTCATTTGACAGAGGTACAACCAAAATCTTTAGCAGGCCAGTTGGTGAAGCACTTGCATCCCCTCCACCTTTTTGGTACAGTTGTTTCATGAGGGTAAACTATCCGTCCCTCCTGTGACTGATAAAAATAATCTGTGTACTTTGTGTATATGGAGCCCCAGACAACACAACCTTTACAAATTATTTATTCAGGGAGGGTGTTTTCCAGAGCTGCTAACCACTGTTGATCCAGTGTTGAATTCATGACTGAAGCTAACAATGTTCCTCCATGTTCCAATGTTTTGGATTGCAATCTCCCTATGGGCAGGTGCCAGTGCATCTTGAAAAGAAGTGCTGTTAAATAGAGAGCAGACCCAAAATACAAAGTCATGGCCTTGGTTCCCTATGTTCTGTACAGGCTATTTTAGCAACAGCCAAGCAGGGAGCCCAAGCACAAAACTTAGTCTGGAGCCCTGTGCCTGGGCCAGATCTTCATGGTGGTCTTCACACACCTGGTGTGACGTTAGCAGCTCTGATACTAGTGAAGGAGAAGGAGCTCCAAGTGTGCAGGAGGGATGATGGCAAGCTCCTACCTACCATAAAAACATAAAGGCTTAAAAACTTCATAATGGAAAGAAGATGGCAAAACATGGGAAAAAATCACAGCTAATTTTACTAATACTTCGAACACGTAACTATTGTGAAATGAACAGGTAATGTAGGATGAAGGCATATGTCTAGGATATCAGGACTGTTGCTATAAAATGAAGACTTCAGAAGCAAAGGTAAGTCCAATAGTATCTGTATATGAGGTCAGGGTTCAGTTTTGAGATGATTCAATATGACACTAACAGTCATAAAGCAGAGAGTGACAAGGAGTCTTCTAGCCAGTTTCTTCCTGCTCCCAAAGCAAAACTAGCAACTTCATCTTATTTTTAAGATGCTAACTTCAAACACAGTAAGGGAACTCCAGAAGCTGACATGGAAATAATTGCCAGGAAGCTTTATCAATATTAATGCCACTTGTTCTGAGAAAGTGGCACTAAATGGAAATTGCAATTCTAATGCTGATTGTAAAATTGATGGAGGGAGAAGATAGGACCCAACCTTCACTCCTCCTCCAACTTGCATTACAAAATTTCAGGACTTGGCCCACCCCTGAATGACACATTGGTGCTGTAACAGCAATTGTGTTCCCAGCTCCAGCTAATGGGCTGTCTGGGAACTCTCGGGCAGGGGAGGCAAAAGCAACTCTTCTTTGAGGGGACTGCATCATCCTCAGCTGCTTTGGGCAAAAACATATCCGTACAGCTTAGTGAGGAAACAGTTTTTTTATGGTTGCTGTTTACTTTGGTTTTGTCTTTCCCGAAATATAACAATCTGGACATGCAGCTATCAAGCAGTCTTTTCCAAAGAACACTTGTGTGTGTATGTAAGCATATGTGTAGTAAAAAAATACTTATTCACATCCAAAAAACCCAATTGTTTTGTTGTGAGCATTGTTTCTATTTACTTAGCAGATAAAAGTTGTATATTCCAAGAATAACAGGAAAACTGGGCCCTCAAATTGTAATTTTGTAGTCTGAAAAATTACTAATTTTTCTTTCCTAAGTGCCAATGAAATGTTGGGGATTTTTGTTCTGCAAATGGAACAATTCAATGTAACACCCACCCTCTCATGCACAAAGAGGAATGATTGGAATGCAGGTCTACAGTTGCTGAAGAAGTTGATTGTTAAATTCAGGAAGATGATCCTTGTATTCAAAGGGGTCAGTCTTTATTTCTGGTGTACACTGATCTGGGAACACGTTATCCCTGCAGTGCTGCCCTGTCCTCTGCCCCTGCCCTGGCTGCGTGTTCCTAGCCTGTAGCCAGGTGCTGGCAGCACAATGGCCAGACCAGAAACACAATCAACAAATTCAAGCTAATGTCCAATTGTCCAGTTTCAGATGGCTGAGCTCAACTTCATCTTTGTTAAAAAGCAGTGATTTAGAAGTCCTTTTCTACTCTGATAGCAATATTTGTTACTGCATTAATGAAATTAGTAATCAGATTTGATTAATTATACTTTTCTGTAATTTAATATTTCTCTAAGCTTGAAATAATGTGAAAAAGTTTCCTTGCAGAAGTCAGCTGTCTGGAATTATCTGTCATGGCCAACCTATTGACTGCTGAAATATACTTAATGAGTTTTACAGCTTCCTAAACCAGGTTAGGTGAATCATTAGATAATATTTATGGTCCTTGTTTACAGTTTCTCAAGCTCCTCTGTGCTCTTGTTTCCTGTAATGAGTGTTAGCATAATAAACAACATTGTGCTTAGGTTAAACCCCACTGCTCAAACTCAAAGATCAGAAAGGGATGTACAAAAAGATACAGCTTTCTTGTAATAGACTGTAGCTGCTTCTGGGCTGGGAGGTGGTTAATAGCACGATAGTAATTCTCATTTCTGCAGGTACTCCCCTTCAAAGCAAGTCTGTTGCTTTGAAATAGAAAATAACACTAGAATTTGGACATGGGAAAAGACCGAAAAGGATCCTGAGTGCTGGATTGTATCCCAGGGGATGAAGAAAACTTGTGTGTACTTGCTGGCACAGACTCAATTACTCTTTCACTTCCTCCCTCTCCCCAAGCTGCTCATGCTCTCTCTCCAGCCCTACAGTCTGAGCTGGAGCCAGCCCTGTCCCTTGTGCACCTGATGGATTTGCCTTCTCCTCTGCTCTCTTTAGGAATCTTCTTCCAGTCTTCTTCAGGCAAGCCCAGAGGTCACCCTGAGCTCACCATGGAAATCACAGCCCAAGCTCTTCGAGATTCCCACCAGTAAATCTCTCTGCTCCTCAGATGCCACTCTCCTTTCTGCAGGTGGCCTTGTTCTATCTCCCATCAGTGCCCCAAGACCTTTTTATCATTTTGTTTGTTTAGCTGGTACCTTCTGCAGTCTGGATAGCAACTGTGAAATAAAATGTCTTTTCCCCCTAATCTTTCCCTCCCTCTCAATTGTAATTCTTACCCCAATCTACCCTTCCATTCAAAGCTTTCCTGTTTTCTGTCTCACACTCTTTACCAGCCTTACCAGTACTCCTCTTCAGGTTTGTCTCCCTCCTTTGTCACTCTAGACAACTCATCAATTTCTAAACCCTAATCTCCTTATCTGGCCAGTCCTGGTGACCAGCTATGGCAGCAACTCCTCAGTCTTAGATAATTAATTCATGCCAGACTCTGAATCTATTTCCTCTCCCAATCTCTTGTATCTACAGAGGATTTTTCAGGTGAAATGGCACTGCTGGTGGTGGGCAGTGCTGCTGAGACCATCAAATACAAAGACAGGAGACCAGGCTTCCCCATTCCTATCTGCTGTGCTCTTTCCACCTGCTGCTCTCCTGCCACTTTGGGCTGATGCAGACTCTGCAATGATGGACACAAAGTCTGAGAGCAGTGCTGAGATAAAGCCAGCTGAGGTGACTTTATGTGTAAAATCAACTATTGCTTTTTATTGCTGTTTTTAAGAGCCGTTATGTTCTGCTCTTTTTGCAGTGCTTGTGGTTACTCTAAACACAGAAATACTCCCATCTAGTGCAGACTGTACAAAGGCTACCAAGCTTCAAAAATGGGCTCCACTTGGTTTAAACATGATGACAAAAGGCCAGCTGGAGATGTCAGCAGGGTTTTTTGACACTTGTTTCAGAAGGGCCAAGAGTTGTCTCATGATGGGTGTAGCTTCTTATTTCCATGCTCATAACGCCCAGAGCGGGGCACTTGACAGCTATCTCTGCAGGTAACCTGTGGATGTGCTTCTCGAGGAATTATGTGGAAACATGAAAAGTTTCATAAGCCAAAGTACAGCCATGTTAAGCCTGCATGTGTACAAGTTATGCTGCTTCTTGATTACTTCTAAGTCTTTGTTACATACTATATAATTTCTTAAACAATATGCTACCAGATCTGTTTTGTTCCCCAGCTTTTTGAAGCTGGACTCAATGATCCTTATGGGTCCCTCCCAACTTCAGATATTCTTTGATTCTAGGAAATTGAAGTGTGTGTTTTATGAACACAATTCAGCTCAGCAGTAGCTCTGGCTTGGTTAATTTTTTTATACTGTATATAAAATTTTAGGGAAGTTGTACACAAAACCTGTCATCAAAACATGGGAGATGCTCTCTAATACAAGATGCTATGGTTATTTTCTGAATGAGTCTAAATTCAAAAAAAGAAAGTAGGACTCGCTCAATGTTCAGTGCTATGAACATTGTAGCTATGATTTGTTTGCACTTGGGATTCTGGGAGAAATTATTGAAGGTGAAGAGAAAGAAATGAAGGTGAAAGATCTATAGGATGCTAATAGAAAGCGGAGGAGAGTTGCAGAGGACCTGAAAAGGCAAGCCCCCTTGATGAGAACTGTAGGAGAGTTAAAGAAAAAGCAGAAGGCTGGCAGTGAAGGGAAGGGAAGGCAGCATTACTCAGCAGAAGAGCTGGTGTCTGTGTCAAAGCAAGGTGGGAGTGCAGCACCTTGACTAAGGTCATTACAAACTTTGGCAAGACAGGTTTCATGAAATTAGATGTTGCATTGCATCTGAATGTCACCTAGCATGAGGCAGGGTGTGGCCCAACACCTTTTGTTCAGTGAGTGTAGACAGAGCAGAAACAAGTTTGAGAAATCATTTTTCTGGAATAGCCAGACTTCCACAAACCTGGGACTGCAGCTCTGCCACTGGTGTGGCAGAGATCCACCACAAATCCTTTGCCCGCTCACCCATCCCAGGGATCAATGAGGATCCCAGGGATAAATGAGGATGGCTGCTCGGCTGCATGGGATGAGGTCTTGGTGTCTCCCAGGGCAGTCTCTGGAGGTGCAGGGGCTGGGCAGGGGCTGTGCAGGGCAGGCTGGGTGCCAGCTGTGCTGGGGGGTGCAGAACTGCAGCTCCCCTTGTTATGAATAAGAAGCTTGACTAGGCCAATATTCAAGCAGCAATTAGTTTATTAATTAATATGGTAAAGTATGAACAATACAGTGCTGGGTACAGTGGGGGAAGTCTTCCCTCCAACTGCACACCGATAATTGATGGTTACAGGTATTTATAGGGGTACTCATCAGTTTTTTTCAGCAGCTTCTATTTCCAATCTTTTACTCATCAGCAATTTTTATTCCAAATTATTACATCACAATTCTATACACTATTGTGATTTTCATTTCTCAGGATGCATCTCAAAGGAGTATCCCCAGATGGTGGTGGTCCAGTTTCCAAAAGAAGAAAGATGAATCCCATCTGGTGGGGTCCAGCTCCCCAGATGTGTGTCCATCTTTTAATTGCAGAGACTGTAAATCTCATAACAGTGATGTCAGCTTCCCTTTGGTCGAAACCATAAACCCTTGAGATGATGTTCATCTTCCTTTCTCAAGCTGTTTTTCTCTGCTTCAATAAGGTGTGAGATAAGCACATTTCCTTTATATATATTCCAAAGCTATAGTTTCAAGGATACAAGTAATATTCTAAAATTATACTTCAAAAGGTTATTATTGCAGAGCTTTTTATGGATTAAATGCAAGCAAAAAGCAACATCTTTAACACCCTAATTCCAGTGCTCCTAAATCAACTAGGGTTAATTGCAAACAAAAGATAGGTTCAAAGGCCTTTTTCCATGCTTTATTTTCCTCAGTTATTATTAGAATTCACAACTATCCCATTGTTGGTGTCCACTCATATTGCAATCACAAGTACACACGTCGCCTGTTTGTACCTGACACGAAACACAGCTTTGCATCTCACACCCTCTCCTGCATGGGGCACCTTTTACACCCTCTGTCTCCTCTGGGGAAACTGTGCATAACCTGGCTCTCCTTATTACTGAGCACCCTTTGGATTTATGTATGTAAACACCTTCTGGAAAGAGCAAAGATTTAAAAAGCAAAGACAATTAAAAAAAGGTGCTTGGTTGTCATTTGTTGAGCAGAAATTCATGGTTAGGCAAAGGGATTGCATTATTTCTATGGCAACACACTTGATTTTCTCTTTCTGGTGGGAATATGTAGTGTTTCAGTGCATCCCTGGTGATGTTATAACCCAGGTATGGTGAGCAGAGCTGAGTGTGAACAAGGCTTGTGTGATCCAGCTGTTTGCCTGTGGGGAAGTAAATCTTTGACTATCAGCCAGCATAGGTGATATCAGATGGTCACAGGTGATGCAGTTCCAAATGTAAATACATGGTGGAGATGAATTAAAACTTTACCAGCTATGGGAAAAGGGTGTTGGTACACACAGCTATTGTCAGCCACTGCTGTCATATTCTTTAATGTAAACACATTGGCTTGACGTGGGAAAGGTCTGGTAGTAGGAATGTGTAAGATAAATAATGGAGGAGAAACCATAGGACAAAACAAATTGACATGGAAACCATTCTTTAATTTTTGCAACCTTTTTTCTTGCACGTTATAACATAATTTGTATTTCTTATCTGTGAATGTGAATGTCTATTTACAATTTAAAAGCCATTAAAATTTATCTTCTAATAATAATCATAGTAGAATGAATACAGAAAATGAAAAAATGGATTTGTACATGGATTTGACTTCAGCATTCAGTTCTGAAGTAAAAAATTATCTTGGAAAAATTACTTGCTCTGCCCTTAAATTCCAATTTTCCCAATTTATTTTCAGTTTGGCAGGTTGGCAGACAGTTATAAGTATGCTCAAACCAGAATTTGATTACTACCAGATACCTAATTCCATTGTATGAGGAAAAATATTCAAGCCATTATTGATGGACAGAGAGGCTTGGTGTGCCATTCATGGTTTTAACTGAGGATCATTTACCTGGAAACAGTCAATTGAAGCACTTACTGCCTTTTTCATCTTCTGGTCTCTTTGTTCACAATTAAGTATTTTCTATTTCCTAGTTGCTTTAACTTAATCTAAAATTATGGGTTTGATGACAAGTTATTTGGTCAAGTTCAGAAATTGCAGCTGTGCAAATCAGAAGAGATAATAAATAATAATTCTCTCTTACATCGATACTAATTTTTTCCTAAATTGTTGCTTTTAGGGAGCTCTACACTTTCTTACATGTATTTCAAGGTTATAGGTGTTCTCAGGCACTGAAACAACCAAAACTATCATCACAATTAAGCAACAAGGTACGGCAGCTGCAGTCTCTGGAGGAGAAAGCAGAGTGGAGGGCAGTCTCTAACTTATTAATAAACTAGTGGCAGTGTCACTGCTTCTTTCTCCACCAGGGACAATTCACTCAAGCGTTTTGCTGGTTCTCCTTCCCTGACTTTTTAAGGGACTGTTTCATCTTGTCTTCCTGGAGCAGGTACAGGTCTACAAATGGAAAATACATCTATGATATTCTAATATTAGCGCTGAGATAGCTTTTCTATCAGCCAGCTGATTTAACTCCTACTCTAGTGAGAAATGGGCTGTTTACTATGAGTGAGGAAATGGAACTGCAGCCTTGCACTTGCCCCTCTTTCCTGCAATGTCTGCTATGCAAACCAATGCTTGCTGGTTTGTACTCCCTCAACTTTGTCAATTTTCCAAAATTAGACCTATACTTTAGACATCCTGAACATGCAGTGCTTAATTGGTCAGAATTGCAAATACCTGCAGTGCTGGGTACTATACAGCACTAAAACCTGCTGTTTGTTTGTTGTTGTTTTCAAAGTTATTTCTTGCAAAGGCTGTTTTATCCAGATCTACCTCTCTTAAAATTTTATTTTTATGAAGGAGGAAGCTGCAGCTCCTCCCTGAGAAATCAGTGGGTGGGGAGCTGGTGCTGCTGACCCAAAACCGTGCCTTTTGATCAATGGCCCAGGAATGAACATACTGGGGCCAATTCTACACCAGCTTGTACCTGAACGTGTCTGGTCAAGGCACAGTACCTGCAAACCTCACAGGGGGTATTATTCATTCACTTGGACTCACTCTTTCCATACTAGGAACTAGGCTGAGGTGCTGTATTGTGTGACTTTCCTTTCCTTGTAGGAATGTGATGCTGCTAGTTTATTTAATATTCAGAGAAACATGTGGCTGGTGCTAAAAATAGCAATGAATAATCATGACTTAAAAGCCAAAGAAAACAAAGAGAGTACCTGGGAACCATGAGCATGTAAGTCTTCTTATTTGGCTGGTGTTTGCCTAGCCTTTTTATTTGGTCTATCTTTTTTTGAAATCAAATAAAACGTTGATAGATAGTTTCAGCTAAGCTGACTCTATCTGGAAGGCTAACAAGCTTTCCAAACAAAACAATTCTTTTAATGAGATCATAAAGCTGTCTCCTCAGGAATGAAGCAAGGTTAGATGTTCAAGGCTTAGTCTGCAGAATCTGACATTTTCAGAGGCCAGAAAAACCTGAGGGTTCTCAGCTTTTGTCTTTATCTGTGGTTCAGGGACATCTCAGCTGGAGGCATTAGGTCATTCTGATACTGCAAAGTAGAAGTGGAGCTGATGTGAAAAATTATATTCTGATATTATATTCCTTTTTTATGTTCTTTTCCCATTGTGTGAAATGGGGGGAGTCCATTAATATCACTCTTCTGCTGGAACTGTATTTCAGCTCCATCTGTTTTGTTGGCTATGAGGTTGTTAGCACTGAGGAGAAGACACAAGAACAAAACAAGTTGCTCTTAGCAAAGCCCTCCAGGCATGAGTGTTACAAATGATGGTGAAAATACAACCTGTGTTGGGTGAAAATCTTAACAAGTGAATAGCAGAGCATAGAGGCACAGAAAAGGAGAAAGATGGTTCTGCAGGAGTTTTGTGCTGAAGTGCAATTGTATGGAGCCCATATTACAGTATTTAATATGATCAATGCCTCAGAGGTTGAGCCTCTTGTCAGCTAATTCTGAGCATCCTCTGTTGCTGTGGAAATTGCACAGCTGCCAAGTGCAAGTCTGGAGCCCTGCTGCCCGTGCTGATCTGTCTCTCACTGCCTGCAGTCCCACCCCTGCCTATTCTCTTTATTCTTATTTTAATGGCTAGATTTTTAAAATGGAACTATTTCATATTATTGAATATTTTTGTTAATACACGGCTTTATTATATATTTTAATTATATTCAGAGTCATGAAGACTGTTGGTGATCAACCACATGAGCAGCTAAGAGAATAAGGGACACTGAAGAGGTGCCCTGAAACACGTGCTGTTGTGGTTCCTCATGCGAGCCTGTAACTTGTCTGTTCTGGGCAGAAGATGAGTGTTTGTCACAGTAAAATTAAATCCTTAGCAATGTCAGAAACAGCCTCATTAGATGTCTGTGGAATTTGGGCTTCTAAATCACAGAGGATGGGTCTGCACCAGACACTGAGTGATGGCTCAGGAAAGACGTGAATAGTGCCAACTCAGGCTCCTCTGCTCACAAACAGTGCCTTTGCACAGAGCTGGGTGTTTGGAGCCCAAATCAAGGCAGTTGCAGCACAGAAATGCTGCACCCCATCACTGTCACCTGGTAGTTCAGACACTGCTTAGCCCTGGTGTGGTGGCATCACCAACCCCTCTGAATTTCTGCTCCCTCAGAGGCATCTGGGCTCTGTCCCAGCAGTTTCTGGAGACCAGTGTAAGCAAGCAAGGAGCCTGAGACATGCTGCTGTTCAGCAGCTGGTAAAAATATCTATTTAAAGACTTAATGTTACTTCTGGAATAAAGAAAACTGCTTTAGAAGGCAAGTTGAATTTTGAGAGTAGTTAAAATAAACATAAAAGAATTTTGCAACATACACATAAATCCAGAGCAACAGGTACAGCTCCTTAAAAGCTGATGCAACCTCTTTCAGATTCTTTTAGAAATACCAGAAATGAACTACAGAAAATTCAACCTAGAAACTTGAGCTAGTGCAAACAGTGAAACTGGACTACCCTTGACATTGACCAGGAGCCTGTCATGCCTTTTTATTTTTTTAACCTAAAAAGTTCCGCTACTGCAGAAAGATGAACACAGTGGAGTTAGAAAAGAAACTCATATTTTAGGGTGTCTTTTATCTTAAATCTAATATTCCTCTCACTTCCTTGAGCTGAGGAGATATTGGTTATGTTTGGCTTGGGTTTTTATCTTAACTGGACAGAACTGATTCTCTGATTAAAAGGGAAATAAACATTATTTTGAAAAGTAACATCTAATTTATCCTTTTTTTTTTCTCTTGCAGTCATGGGAAGCTGGCTTGTAATCTCCCCATTCCTTGCATGCTGTTTGTCACCAGAGGTAAAGCTGAGGTTTCTGTAGTGTGTACAATCAACAGTCAGACACAGATGAGAGCTCTTGAGTATTTAGCCTATTTAAATATCCCACGACATTTCTTTCCAGAACTGTGTCAATGAAAAGTCAACATCCAATATTTCTTCACCCTGCTGAAAGCTACTGGTGTTTGCCAAGCCCCCTGCATCATCCTGGCTGAAGTCTCCAAGAGAAATCGATGTGTTTCAATGCCACAGTGCAGGGGCACCTGGAGAGCATTGCTGCTGCAGGATGGGATTGTACAATGTCCTCTCTGCAGCACCACTTGGGAGATGCTGTTGCTCTGTTTCAGTTCTGGAGCTGGTTTAGCAGTAGATTAAAAAACCTAAATATTGACTGCACTGAACATGTAAATATATCTTAGACCTCTGTGAAGGTCATTGGTAGACACTGAGTTCAGATTGTGGTCTAGCCTACATCCTTACTGGAAACATGGCATGCATTTCCACCCCATCCCCTCTTTTCTTCTTTTTGATGGATTATCTCCTACCATTCATGGTGATATTCTTTTCCTGGGTTCTGGCCTTAGCCCTCTGCCTTTGCACAGGAAGCTCCATCTTGCCAAGGAGAAGCTCACCACTGCTGTGTCTAAAATCATTGAGTCCTCAGCCTGATCCAGTGGCCAGGGAAGATTCTTATCACTGCCTTCTGGCAGCTCAGGATACCAGAGTTCTTGTCCTGACATAACCCACCTGTCAGCAGGGGTCACAGGGTGCTGCTTGAGTTCAGAAAATGAGTTTAGGGAAAGAATTCAAATAAGCACTTTTGTATGCTGCCTCTTCAATTAGGAGAGGAAAAAAAAGCTGTTTTTGTAGGAGCCCTGTGGTATGCTGCTACCTTCTGAACACCTTCTGGAAAAGCCGGTCTCTCTCCATGGATTGTCAAGGACTAGAAAGTAAAAACAAGGGTTTTACAGAGAAGCTGTATTTGTCTAAAGAGGGCAAGTTAAGATCAGCACTAGAAACACAATGTACTTTCTTGTTGGTGTATCACTACAAATACCAGCTTTTGGTAATGCCATTAAATTCTATAGATCTTTGGGTTGTTTGATGATGCCCACACAGCTCTAAGTACTTTTTGCCTTTTCTTGGCATTGCTTGTTGTTGTTGCAAGCAGTCACTGCTAGATCTAATCAAGTTCAAACATCTGAATCATAAAAATGTAAGGGCAGTAGTCTCAAGGAAAGGGAATTTTAATGTAAACTGATGCTCAAAGAAAGGAGTAATTGTCATGTGGTTTTGCTTTTATATCTGAAATATATGGCAAGCAACAGCATGAGGAAGGTGTTTCCACAGGAGCATCTCTTAAAAGTGTTGTCCTTAAATTACTCCTGTGAGTCAGTAGAAGAGACATGTTTAAGGAAATTATCAAAATTGGAAATGGCTTTGTACATCTGTTTATTTTGGGCTATTTAAAAGCACAGTAAGTTTTGCATTTAACTACATTCTTCACATGCTACTGTAATAATTGGCTATACCCATATTTTTTTTCCTTTCTTCCTTGCCTTATTTGAACTTTTAACTTCTAAACTTTCATTTATTATGACCTTTATTTTGTTTCCCTATAAATGCTTGGGTTAAAAAACAAAAATTAAAATCTTTGTTGTGAATTGCTATTATTAGGATGCAGAACATGGGTCCTCAGTATCCTCAAAGACTGATACACATCTGATATGGGCAACCATTTTCTGACTACAGGGTTAATAAAAAAAATAATTCTAGTTTTATGGTTTCTTTTTAGTCTTACTGACCAGGCAATTGGTATTTGGTGTCAAACATAAAAGTTCTATATGCTGGTTGCTATTGAAATTTTTGGTCACTTCTCTCTGTATGAAGGGCACCTGGGGTAGCTAAATGAGGGGATGGCTGTCTCTGCTCCAAAGTCAGTTTTGCTGCACAGTTGCTTGGGCAATCAACTCCTAACCTTCTCAAGGGAAAATTATCTCAAGTAGCTCTTGTCCCCAGCAGTTGCTCTCCCAGTGACCCTGTCCATAGGTGTTTGCATGGCCAGCTGTGGCCAGAAGAGAATGTACAATCAAGCCTTACTGGGAGTTACTCATGACCTAAAATTTCTGGGCTCACATCCCACAAATCTTGCCTCTTTTTTGAACAGCAATTTTCCATCCAAGAACCTTTCCTTCTGAAGTTTTATTGCTATAAAACATATGAATCACAAAAAGTTTTGATGAATCAGCATTCTCTAGTAAGTCATAGGTCCCAAACACCTACCTCCACCTCTGACCTCCTTTCCTGACTCCTTGAGTTTTACAGAATAATTCAGAAAGGCACCTTGAGTGATCTGCTCTCATTTCTCTTGAGGTGCTCAAATGACAAACCCCTGAATATATGGCAAATAAGACACTGGATTATTATGTTCTTCCATCAAGCTGTGATGATCATCTTCATGTACCTAATTTCCATTCCAATTTCCTGATTACCCTTATGTACACCATTGCTGAATACAAGTCCATGTTTACTGTGCTGGCCTTCTACAAAAGATAATAAATTACACAAGATGTTTTGAATCAAATGTAAAAACCCCAAAGGTATTTGACAGGGCTTAAAGGTAGGGGGATTTTGAGTTGTTTCCTTCTCAGAATTTCTGAGAGCTGACACACTGCTTTTCCTACCCAGTGATTTCTGTATGGGACAAGGATCAAATTGTGCTGGCAAGCCTGACCAAGTTTCCACGAAAGGTGAGAGGACTTTCCTATAAGCATTTCACCTGCTGGTTTTATATTCACGGTCTATGGAGTGGTTCCTCCTCCCTGGAGGAGGAAAGGCCCCTGCCCTGGCCTTTTCACTTCAGGGTGGGTGTAGAAGGTTCAGCAGCCCTCCTGAGCTGGCTGTGCCTGCTGTGGCTGTGGCTGTGAGCAGTGTCCTGCTCTGGGCATGCCCCTTGCAGAGGTGTGACTGTGTGGCTTGGCACAGGATGAAGGCTGCCCCAGGTGAAGGCTCTGCCAGCTGCTCTGTGTGACACGCTTCAATAACATTTCTCTGCTGTCAGGTAGGAAAGTATTATTTACTTTAATGACTAAAACTGAGCCCCATTGTTCTTCTCAGGCACTTTTTCTCAGGAAACACTGTTTTTTATGAAATGGCATTGGGTGAATACTGGTGAGTTCCATGCAACCCCAAATTCAGTGTGCTCTTACATGCTATTGTGTGATGTAATGGCAGCTGAGGTGATGACATGCTCTGTAAGGCAGTTCTTACCTTTGAGACCTACTTAAAGGGGATTTCAGAATAGTTTTTTCTATAAAGTATTACTATGTTCAAAAGCCGAGAACCTCAAAAGGCTCATGAGTGTAAAGGAGCAAATCCTCCATACAAGCCTTTTCTGTCTGTGAAAATGATAGGTTTGTATTTTGTCTTTAATAGCAGATAGTTTGTCTTTGCTTGTACCCCTCAGCAGAGAAGATCTACTCCATTATGTGTTTTGGGTAACTGGATTTGTTAAACATGCCTCAAATGGTCTCTTCCTTTCTGTACCACTAAAAGAAATGCAGGGATGGGGGTATCTGTATCCTGTTGATCACCAGGTTAATGGTGTGTCTTTGAGGGGAAAGAGAAAAAAATATTTCTCTTCCAGGGGATAAACACAGGGAAGCAATTAGGGCCAGGAGGGTGGGAATGTATAGACCACACCTAAAATGGCTCTAGTGCGCTGGGGAGGCTGGTCATTTGGGAGAAGAAATTCTGTAATAAAGGTCAGGGGGAATGTGGGTCAGATGGCTTAAATGGCTGCCAGCCCAGGAGGGAGATAACGAGACTGGAAGTAGCAAGTGTAGCATGTTATCCATGAAAGAAGGGAGAAAATGGTGACCAAAACAATGCAGGCATGTTGTAGTGTGCAAGGCCTTAGAAAAAATATTGAGACAAAAATTATGAACATATGGAGGTTGACAAAACAAAGTTGGGTGCAGGTGGGTGTGTTAACCTACTAATGCTTTGAGTAAAAACATCTCTTGTCTAGTCCTGCTGAATTCCTCATCTGTGCTCCTATGAAACTGAATATATTCTCAGAAAAAAAAAGTGATACCTAAATCTGGAGAACTATTAGTGTGAGAAGTGTGATGCTGGTGAGGAGGTATCTGGCAGATGTGTCAGTCACTTGGTATTGGTCCTGAGTATTATGCCAAAAAACACATGAGGACTACAGTACTAGAAATCAGTCATATATAGATATCCAAAATGAGTGGATGGCAAGAGTATTAGCAGTCAACCATTGTTTGGTTCAGCCAGAGAAAGGAGAACAGTTTAGAAGGAGAGAAGTAGGGGGAGTAGCAGGGAGAGTAGTTTATCAAGCTATTTCTGGCTCTCTGCCTGCTGTAGTGTGGAAGGAGACATCTTCCAGTGCTAGAAACTCTGTTGTAGCACTAATGCCACATTTTAACTCCTTGAATCCCAGGCCAAGGCTAAAATTCTTTTTGTGAAGCTTGTTTTACCTGATGGGGTTAATATTGTGGCAGAAATGGCTTTAGTATCCAGACTGTTCTACTTTAGAACAGAAAAAATAAAGATAAGATAGAGGTTATCTCACAAAACACATCTTGCAATTCCTGCAAACCAAAGCCCACAAAAAAACCTGTGCATTTTCTTATCTGTGAAGAATTTACTGTATCACCAGGATCTGTGGACGAGACTAAGCATGTGCAAGTTACACCCTGAACCTCCAGGCCTGTGAGCTTTCATTCCTGCTGGCAAGTTGTAAACCTTTGGGGAGGATGAGAGCTGCACATGTGACCCTGCTCAGCAGAGCTGGTGCACGTTTCTGTGTGGCAGCAGATCACAGCACAGCTGGGTTTGCCTCTGGCTGGGGGTGAGGGCCAGCTGCTGCCCTGAGAGCAGAGAGCACCTCAGCCTCCTTCCCTCCCTCCCTTGCCTGTCCTGGCGGAGCACAGCCTGCACGCGTGTGCTTGCAGACACAGCTCGCTGTCAGAAATGCAGCTGGGGGCTTGGTGGCCCTGCTGTGCCATTCCCCAGCCCTGCCAGCTCCTCCCCAGCCCCGAGCTTAAACCCCAGTTTGTCCCCCAGGGATGAGGGATGGTGTCCCTTGGTGGGTGCTGGCACACTGTGCTGGGGCAGCTGCATGGAGGGAGCAGCAGTGTGTGCTGGGCTGCTCCTGCATCCTTTGGAGCAGCTGCCACCCCTGCACCTGGAGCACTGGGAGTCTGGGGCTGCTCCCTCCCGCAGTGAATTCCCTTCTCTTGGCAGTGCCAGAGAGCTGTGGCTGCTCTGCTCAGGCTGCCCTGGGAGGGGCTGAGGCATGGGCAGAATGGGGAGCAAGGGGTTTGATGGTGGAGTTCTCTGCACTGAAAGTGCTCTGGGGGTCCAGTTCAAAGCAAAGCGTCCCAGCAAGGACTGTGGCTAGGGCAGGAAGGTTCCCACTGTTACCTTGAAGCTTGTGTAAACCCAAATACTGTGTCAAATTGTGGCAGCAGGAGCTGAGGTGCTGCAGGCAGCCTGACCTGGAGGCCAAGGGGATGCTGGGAGTCAGAGGAAGCTGCTCCACTGGTGGGGATGATATGAATCTGTCACCTTACTGAAAGGTGGCACATTTGAAATAATTCAGCAGGAAGTTTGTCAGCCATCTCAAACTGCCCACTCCAATGTGCCTGTGCTTACTGTCCAGGATAAAGCTGCCACCAAACCACTTCTTTTTAGAAAGTAGTTCAAGGACAGAAAATTCTCAGAAATGGTTGTTCAAATGGGCATCTCCCTGTCTTTGCTTTCAGAGGATAATTTTAAGCTCAGGACCACCTGAAACAGGAAACTTTAAAACAAGGATTACAGAGATGTGCCAGTATCTGGGTATGGCACTTGTCTCAGGCTGCATTATCTTGTCCTTCACCAGAAATTGCTCTTAACCATTTATAGCTGTCTTAATCTTGTATCTTCAACATGCATCTTATATATTCAACAGATTGATTCCCTTTAATGTGAAATGCACTATGCAAAAATCAAGTATTATTATACTGTTGTCAGGCAAATTAGCCTTATGTATTTTGTTTAGTGATTACACAAAATGCTGGAAGCTGTTCTGTATGCCTCCTGAACAGATCATGCTGGCTTTGCACTAATGCCGTTTTATGGTCTGCTTTAATTTTCAAAATGCAAGACCAGCAGCTGAATCTTCCACATAGTAAATATGACACATTTCAGAAACGATGGGACTAAGAGTCAGTGACTTTTCAGAGGAAATACCAGTAAGACAGTAAAAGGCAAACAATAGCATGCTTGATATTACAAATAAATGGGTTCTAAAAGCTATTTCTCCTCCTTCATGCTACCCTTTGCCGTGGTGGTTTGCTGTCTTAATCTCTGTAATGTCCAGCTACAGAAGAGCACTTCCAGTTTACCAGACAAGTGCATTATGTATCACACATGTGAAAGGCACACTGCAGCTGGAAACAGCATTTATGGGGACTGCTTCTGTGTGCAAAAGGGGAATTGGATTGAGCCTTGTGCCCTTGTTTGGTGTGTGCAATCACGATGTGAACCCTACCAGTTCACACTTGGCAGTTTGCTGTGTTCCCATTTTCCAGTTTTCCAGGGCTTGTATTTTATGACACTATCTATTCACTCCTGAGAAACAGCCATGTGTTTCCCAAGGCACCACATCTAGAAAGTGATGCCCAGCTGCTGCCAGGACCCTGCTGTGTACCTGCTGTGGTGTGTGTTTGTCATCCTTGAGGGAGCACGGCCGTGCCCCTGTCCCTGAGGGCAGGTGGGCAGCTCTGCCCCATCTGCGCCCCCTCCATGCTTGTCTCTGCACACTGAGCTTCACAGTGGGTGCCTCACACAGGCTTTCATTCCATGCACAGGGGTCCCTGCTGCCCTTAGTGCACCTGGGCTGAAAAAGGATCCTGGTTGTTATTCCTGCTGCTGTTTCAGTGAGAAGAACAGCCACAAGCATGGAACAATTACTCCTGATCAAGGGCTTCAGACTGGGGAAAAGTCATACATAACAATTATCTGAAATGTCTGCCTTCACCAGCTCTGAATATCACAAGCTCTGTATTTCATACTTTTTAATTTTGTTCAAGAGTATTTTTCAAATGAAGAACCAAACTCTCCTAATAATGAAAGAATGTGCTCTGTGGCACACGACATGTGCCAAGCCTTGCTGGGACTGACAGGGGTGAAGGCTGGCAGGTCAAATCTTATTTCCTGGAACCAGGGACAGTTTAGAAGACCTGTGGAGACAGAGCTGATTAAAAAATAGCAGACCAATCCAAGCATGGTGTGAGGATCAAGGACAGCAGGTAAGGTATTGTAAATGGGCTATACATTATTTATATAAATTAGCATAAAGTTACAGTTTTACAACTCTGAAAGTCTTGAGTTACACATCAGCTGTAACAAAAGCACCTCTTTAAATCTTAATATATGCAAAATGACACTTGTTACCTTCAGGTTTAAAAAAAAGTTCTTCCAGTACAATTAAGAAGCAATTCTTCTCCTCTTGCTGAGCTAATTTATGCTTGTTACTTAAACAAAGAAACACTTAATTTGAAAGTAATGGAAGTCATAGGTTTGCAATAGTATAATTTTTATGGAAAGTGCAGAAACTTCAATGAAAATACACTAAATTATTATTAAGACTGTGTTTCTGCCAACTGATAGAGATGCTTTGCAAGACTTAAAAAGCAAGAGGTTAATTAGGTCATATTATGCCAGAAATTTCCAGCTTATCAATGAGCATATTATCTGGGACTAAGTTTGAAATGGTTTTAAAGAGCAGCCAAACTACATAGGCAGTGGTTTATCAATTAATTTTTTATAGAGATAAAATTATATTTTCCTGAACAGAGGAATTGTTTATAATGATTTTAAAAGCTAACATGATCCACTCTTTAAAGAAAGAAGGTCTTTGCTGTAGTATTTCCTCTTCCCACTTGAGCAACCAGCCAAAGCTGAGATCTGCTTCCTTTAGGAAAAATAGCTGGTGATGTATTCAGATATCCTTGAAGTATTGCTCTGTATTTCCAAGAAATGTTCAAATTCCTGTTTCATTAATTCAGCTTAAGAAAACAACAGAGAATATTTTGCATGTGTGACCATGCCATCACTGAGCCCAAAGGTTTGGATATTTATTTAATATCTTTGAGTTCTGCTTGGTGTACTCAGTAGAAAAAGCCTTTATAGATTCCAGGCCTTACAAAAGGATGGAGAGGGATTTTTCATAAGCAGAGAGTGACAGGACAAAGGGCAATTGTTTTAAATTGAAAGAGGGCAGGTCTGCATGAGATGTTCAGAAGAAACTCTTCCCCATGAGGGTGGTGAGGCACTGGAACAGGTTGTCCAGAGAAGCTGTGGATGCCTCATCCCTGGAGGTGTTCAAGGTCAGGTTGGATGGGGCTTGGAGCAGCCTGGTCTAATGAAATGTGTCCCTGCCCACAGCAGAGAGGTGGGAACCAGGCAGTCTCTTTAAGGTCCCTTCCAACTCAGGCCATTCTATGATTCTATGATTTTTCATATAAAGAGACACAATGCAATAAAAGGCCATCACTTTCTGTCCTTTAAGGGAAGCAAACAGCAAAATCCCTGCACAAGAGGAAATCCTTTCTGTCTTGGGTTCCTCTTCAGGTTTGCCTTGTGTCTATTACAGTCTTCCTTTGTAAAAGCAATTATTGGTCTTGTTACTCCCTTAATAACCCCTTATAAAGCTAAAAATATTTGTGTAAAAGGATGAACTGTAAACAATTAAAAAGCAGCCACTGCCTGCATGCCTTGGTCAATTTAATACCTTAAACACACACATATGCACTTCTGAGTCAATAGGAACTGTAATTGTGTGTGAACAGGAGATTTAATCTTTCAAAAGCTTATAAGAACCTATGTCTTCTTATTCTAGTGAAGTCACTCATTGCATGTATCTTGAAGATGGGCACCTGAAATCTATAGAAAGTCCTGGGGATAGTATTTAAGGAAAAAATGCCTCACATTTCTTCACGTGTGACTTAAGGCTGAGACTTATATCCAATTTTTACTGCAAGGAGTGTGTGAATGGTTCTTGCACCATGTACAACGTCATGCTTTCAAGAATAAAATCCTCTAAAAGAATCCACATTTTAAGTGGCTGACAGCAGGACTGGATTGAAACTGTTTTTGTGACACAGGCATCACTGAGAGATGGTGCTGTGAAAGGAGGAGACAAATTTTCTGATGTTTGGCACACTCCTAATTGCAAGATCTCTCAACTATGCAGCAAGACTAGTTTGCCTAATGCAGTAAGAAAATTACTGCAGTGCTCACACAGGAGAGAGCTGTCCTCACACATGACTCCACTTGGATTCCTTTCCTGGTTATCCTGGCAGGAGTGGAATGGAATGGAGTGGAGTGGAGTGGAGTGGAGTGGAGTGGAGTGGAGTGGAGTGGAATAGAATAGAATAGAATAGAATAGAATAGAATAGAATAGAATAGAATAGAATAGAATAGAATAGAACTCAGTTGGAAGAGACCTACAATCGTCATCTAGTCCAACTGCCTGACCAATTTGGGCTGACCAAAAGTTAAAGCATGTTATTTATGGCATTGTCCACATGTCTCTTAAATGCTGACATGCCTGGGGCATTGACCACCTCTCTATGAAGTCTGATCTGGGGTTTGACTTCCCTTTTGTTAAAGAAATGCCTCCTAATGTCCGGTCCAAACCTTTCCTGGTGCAGCTTTGAACCATTCCCATGACTCCTATCCCTGGAAAAGGGAGGAGAAGGGATCTTCCCTCTCTGTCTTTCTCTCTTTACTTCCCCTCCTCAGGAAGCCACAGAGAGCAATAAAGTCACTCCTTAGCCTCCTTTTCTCCTACATGGACAAACCCAGAGCCCTCAGCAGCTGCTCACAGGACATTCCTTCCGCCTTTCACCATCTTTGTTGCCTTTCTCCAGATACATTCAAAGACCTTTTTATTAGATGATAATCACAGGTAATTCCTTATAAACTATACATTAAGGAAAGTTACTGTGTTTGATATTTCTTGAATACCAGATGGTTTGATTTTCCTGTTAATTTTGCAGATCTAGTTTAAGGACTTGTACAGAATTAGGGAGTTGGACAATTAGTTGTATGGCAACTAATTTCAAAGAAAAGAGATTTATTCCCTCACCTTATGGCATCAGATCACCTTTAGGTGAGTCAGTCACCTAGAGCTGTCCAAAAGCTGTTTCATGAATAAAGGCTCAGAAAGGAGATATTGCCAAGCATTTTGCAACAATAAGTACAGAACAGTGTCGTTGATGAAATAATAGGTAATTTTTCACCTGGAGTTTGAGGTGTTCCATACTTTATTTGAATACACATTTTTGTGCAGAATTAGTGCATATGGCCTTTGACTGAGTAGTGTGTTCTTGAGAGACTATCTATTTTGTAAAAAATCCTCATTTTATGCCACCCTCAAATCTGCCTTTTTGGCGGAATTAGTTTGGGGAGAAGCTAAGTAGGTGTGGGTGTGCCCTGCAGGCAGCAGGCAGAGGCTGCACAGTGCAGGAGCAGGAGGAGCACACGGGTGGGGATGGCGAGATGGAGCCTCTGTCCTGCAGTCATGCTCAGCTGGCTGACAGCAATTACTCTGGCTTGTCCTGCTGCCAGCAGCACCATGCCCAGTGTCAGCCAAGAGTTAACAAACCACGTAGGAGGAAAACAATGGGTTTCTTAAAATCAAACATGTATTGAAACTGTCTGAGTAATAAGGGAGCCAACATTGCTTACTTTCCCAAAGCACTTGAATCCGTAAATTAAGGTTTGCCTAAGAGTGTGAATATTATTATTTATTTAAGAGCTCTCACATTTCCTTTCACTTCTCTTCCTCTTCCCCATCACTTGTTTGCTGGGAAGGTGCCACTTGCATTCGTGTGTGACCAAAGTGGGAGGCAACCAGAGGCTGTGGAATATAAGATTGGTTCAGAGAGTGAACAGGAGTGGGGAATGAGGAGTGTGGTGTCAGGGTAAGGTTAGGGGAGAGACTATAAAAAGTGTAAGGAAAGGTTAGCAGGAGGGGAATAATATTGGGTTTCTTTTGTGATTAAAAATTTCTGATGCCAAAGCATCACCAGGTCTTTGTTTTGGAGATTATTTTTTAATTAATTATCTTAACCTTTAGTTAAACCTTTTAGTTATACACTCCAGACAAGAAGTGAAAGTTTAAAACAGCTATGATAAGCAAAGTTTAAAAATTTATCTGGGATTTAATAGTAAAAGCAAATTACATGATCCAACTTTTTAGCATTCTTGCTGAAATCAAATGCAAGCCCCAGGTGGTTCTATTTTTTCATGCCCCATTTTTGCCTGTGCCTTGTTGCCTCTGGCCATGCCTCCCCTGGGAGGGGGTCAGAAGCTGTGGGAGCTGCCCCTGCTCTGAAGCCCTCACCCCAGTGCCAGGACTGCAGGCTCCAGATGAGCAGCCCCTTACACGTCAGTAAATGTTGAGAACAGTGCATCTTGTAGCAAAACATCAACTAAATAGGACGTCAAAATAAGATACTTCAGGAACAGTAAAAATAACTGTAATAAGCTACTTTAATGAAAACATAGCTATCATGGAAAATGTCAACAAAATAACTCCCTTAACTCATGTCTGAGGATACATTTGTACTGACAAAAAAATTTGAGACCTGGTGGTAATGAGAATAAACTCATTCTATACTGAAGGAACTGCTCAGCTGTAGTAAGACCAAAAGAGATTTTCTTTTTCCTTTCAAATACTTCTGTCTGTCTAAAATTGTTTGCCATATAATTGCTTCATAAAAAATATTTCCCTGGTGTTTAAATGTTTATTTTCCTTTGTATGGTTGAAAGCCCTTCCTGTAGGTTTTCTCTTTGTGACTCCTTTGGTTCACATTTTATTTCCCCCTTCCATTCCTGGCATTGGTTCTGTTGAGTACTGTCTCTTTATGACTTTATTCATTACTCAGTTCTGGAAGTATGTTAACTGTTGTAACTCCATTAAATTTTTTTGCATATCATTCATGTTAGATTAAATACACAGTATTGTAATAGAGAACCCTGTGATAGGATCCATTTTCTTTATACATGAAATTAGGGGTTTTCTTATTCCTGTCAAAGTAGACTTAGGAGTTATTCTTTACTATTCTCAACTATAGCAGAAATATTGGGGGAAAAAAAAGTTCTGAATATGTATGGCAGTAATAGGCAGAAGAGTGCAGGGTAGCTAAAAGCCAGTGGTTGCCTTCAAAGACAAATTTACACTTCTTAATGGAAAATAAATTAATTAGTGAACAGCAGAGTTGTAGCACTTACCCTCTGTTACAAAATCAAAGCATCCTATATAATGTCAGCGTCAAAGTCTGCTACAAGCATTGTTTCAAATAAATACCCAGCTGTACCACTATGGAAGTTCATAAAAAAAAGCACATCTGACTGGGTGTTTCCATTAATAAGGTTCACTGCTAAAATGTTTATAGGAGGAATACTTTTCAGACAATACATAAAGCCAGGACTTAAATTTTTCCAGGTAACTACACAAAGAAGGAACATGTTTTTCAGCTGAATGGGTGTAAGTCCTTAACCAAACAACTCTTCAGGCTACAGTTCCTATTGAAATCAGCACTGGCCTCTCTCTTTATGATCAGGGCTTTGTGTTTTATATATCTGGAAGAGGGACTTACACTCATGTTGTTCCCAAATATAGACCACTAGATTTGGTCAAGGTTTCTGATCAAGAGAAAATAGACACTTCTGTTTCCAAATGATGGAAACAATTCCTGTTCTCTTCAGTAAAGAGCCATATCGCTGTTTTCTAGATTCCCACCCTTTTGAATGTACATTGTTTAGGTGTGGATTCTTTGGATTGTGGAATATTAAAAATTAAATTAAAATGTAAGAGAGAGAGATTTTTCTCCTGGTGTTAGCTGAGAGCCATGCTCATGCTTGCTGTCTTTTGAAGCTGTGTCTATAAAAGAGCAAACCTCATCACATTATTATTACTGTCAGTGAATATATATCTTGGACTGCACTGACACACCTTTGCAGGATAAATGGCCATTTCTTTCACTTCCTTGTAATTATTTTTGTTTTAGTTGTGACTTATGTGCACTTGGTTTGCTAAACTAGGGCTTGGGTCTTACAGATAGGATGGGGTTGACACTTGCACAGCAGGTACCCCTTTTGTGGGGGAGATCTGTGAAGCAGCTTGTGGCACAGATGTTATGTGGACATGTTTCTTTTCTGTGTCATAACTTCTTGCAACATATAACAGTGACTGGACAGAGTTCACCTCTCACAGAATTTGCACATGCTAGGAATTTTTTTCTTATTCTGTGTTTAAGACATTTTCTGTGTTTGCACTTCGTGCTAAATGCTAGATTTTCACAGGTATTATTCCAAATAGCTGCAGAGTAATCCAGCACTTTTGTTAGAGGAAACCAGGACCCTTGAAATTTGCTTGCTTTCTTTACTTTATTTAGTGTTTCCTATTCAATATATGTATATTTTTAATTAAGTCAGTAGTTTCAAAGTAAGCTCTGAAGTGGAAAGATAGAGCATTGCCTCACACTTCCCAAGCAGCAGCAGCATCATTTGAGTGTGTGCCAGCAAGCACTCTGAACTACCACTCTGACTGCCCTGGTGTTCCAGGAAGAACATCAGCTTCTCCTCTGATTTTGAATGAAGGGAAGGCTTCTGGAACAAATAACACCACCTTCATTCCTTGTGACAAACTTCTTATGAAGGCTCTTTCAGAGTGACTCTGCAGAAGATTCACCCTGGACTTCCAAAGACAGACTGTAGATTGTCTGCCTTTGTGTAAATAACTATTTTTTCTTTCCTAAAGATTTTTTTTTTAGTGCAATAGGTCTGACATAGAATTTTTGTCCCTCTTAAATGTTAACTTGGTCAGCATTTAGGATTGTGCTTAGCAAATGGAATTAGCGATGTTGGAATAAAACAGAGGACATCACCACATTCTGATTGACCCACAGGGTGCTTGGGCACTTGAAATGTACACATTTCATAACTTCCCACTCAGAAGAGCTGGGTTTCACAACCAGTGACTCAGAAGAAAATAAGCCATAACTCAAAGAAGTACAAGTATTCCCAATTATAACATTCACCTGATTTCCTGCATGTTGGGCACGACTTAAAATGTACTTTTTTAGATGTAATGTTAAAGTACATTTCTGTGAAGAAAACTGAGTCTGTGAACCACCAAGGACAACACTGGGTCCTTTTTCCATTACTTCTTTCCCCTTTTGCACAATTCTCCACTTCACACAGAAGAGAAATTGGTTTCCTTTCCATTCTTTCCACCTCTGTGCAAGCTGCAAGTGGGGAGGGTGAGGCAGGGCTGGTGCTCCCATCCTTGGGCTGCACCACCAGCCCTGCCCAGCAGCGGGGTCGGCACCAGCAGAGCCACCTGCGGCAGGGGAGGTGCCTGGGGCTCTGCTGCCAGGATGTGATGCTGCACTCGGGGCTGCAGAGCTCTCCTGGCCACAGCTTATTAAACATTTCTGACGCCGACGCAGCAGAAGGGGAAGTTGTGACTCACCGCTCCAAAGGCTGGGCATCTCCAGGGGACTGAAAGGTGCAAAAAGCAAGAGTTTTACTTTACTGAGTTACTAAGTCACTAAGCTGCTGGGAGATATGACTGCACACAAGCAGACAAGGCAGATCTGCTGCTTAGATGGCTAGTTTGCAGCATATTTTCTCAGCGCAAGTTGCCTACAGGAACAGAAAAATATCAAAGATCATAAAGCTGCAGTGCCTAATGCAGCCCCCCCATGCAGCTCCCTGTGAAGATGATCAGCACTAGGACAGACAGCAATGCTGGTGGCTGCTTTGTCTAATCTGTAGTACCACACTCTTTTATTGAATAACCTATCTCTTTATCATCTATTTGTCTTCATCTCTAGCATTCTGAACGCGATTATCAAAGGTGTCCTTACACCTTTAAATCTACTTTGGAAGTAGAGCCACAGCCAAAATGCTAATGAGCTTGCCTTAATTGTAAACACTGAGCACTGATAAGAATGAAACTCCATCCTCTGTTCTAAGGAGTTCTTACGTGTTTCCTACTTACACCGTTTTTATCTGATTCTCCTTCACTTCTGTTCTTAGGCAGATTAATAGGCACCTGAACAGACAAATAACAGTACTACATCTCCTTCACACTCTTTTGACAGACTTTTGAGACTGCAAAATATTTTTGGAAAATTATTATTGGAAAAAAGATTACTGAATGATCAGGCGGACAGCATTTTTTCAGGCTGGAACAATTAGTTCTCCAGCACTCACATGAGCACATTTGTAACTTGTACTTAAATGCTGATGGGACATTTTTTAGAATGTGATAAGTGTGAAATAACCCATAGTTTTATCAGTGGTGGTTGCTGCCCACTCCTGCAAAAAAAAGTTTTATTGTGATCATTAAGTTGCAGGTAGGCAGTGCCTCTGGACTGTAAAATAGGAATGTTAGTGTGCAGTGATGAAAGCAAACTTTGCTCAACACCTGTCTATATATATTGCAGGTTTCAGTGGCTGCCCAGTTGATCCGTTCACTATTGTCTCGGAATTAAGTCGTGGTAAGTAAAAGCAACTAAGACTGAGTTTTCTTTTAGTCTCTTTTGAACTTTTTTAGCTTGCAAATCTAAAGCTTTGCTTTTGCAGTTCAAGAAGTAGTGAAAGGGAGGTAATGGGGGTACTGGAGTGGCAAATGAAATGTCATCCTCTTGTTAATATTTTTACCTTGTTTTCCTTTAACTGCATCTATGTTTTAAGGAAGTGATAAGAAACATAGCTCTGAAAATAAACTGTGCTTTTTTTCTGCAATTAGCTTGGCTTATTCTTATTAAATATGATAAAGAAATAAAATATTTTGTTAGCAGCTGCCAAAAAAACCACCCCCCCCAAAAAAAAGCCTATATCAAGAGAAGGCATTTGTTTAACTATTATTTGAAAAGAAGTGAGATTTTAAGTCATAGTGATCAGTGGTATTGGATAATGGAAAATGTCTAGGATATGATTAATGAAACATTGGAAGGAAATACGGTCAGTTCATGTGTTAGCATAGATCTTCTGTAAGGGCTGTGTGCCTCACCACGGCCGTGTCAGGCTGTTCTCGATGGAAACATTTTCTTATGCTAATTTGGTTTGATACACGGAGGTAAAAGGAATACATTAGACTCTGATGTAGTTTGCCCAACAAATGTGGCAGCAGGCAGAAATCAGCTGGTTTCTCAGTAACTTTTATTATCAGCTCTTCCATTAGATCAGTAAGTCTTTTTAACGTCTTTTTTTTGTTTTCCTTACTTTATTCTTTACTGTGTATTTTATCTATGGGATGGGGTAGATCTGTACTATTTCTTTGTTGGTAGAGTTATTAATTTTCTTGGCATTTTATTCTGAAAAAGTAATTGTTTTATTTAAATACCTACTAGGCATTTCAAGTAGCTCACTGGTATTTCCTGGCTCTGGCTCCTCAGGGGCAGTCTCCAGTGCTTTGCTTGGTTGTGAATTCAAAAATTAATCTTTGGGATTTATTCTCTCCATGCACATACGTAGATATTAGCTGTCTTTTCTAGTTTGTTTTGTGTGTTTTTTTAGTTTTGTTGTGTGTTAGATTCCGGCTTGTGAGCAATGAGTCTTACAGATCCATAGGAATAAAACTGAGCACAGTGTTTTTGTAGCTTTTGCATATCTCTTTCTGCCTTTACTACTGCATGAGTTGAAAGTTTACATCCCGGCTAAGCCTGCTGACTTATTCAAAGAAAAAGCCCCAAGGAAGCAGCTGGTGCCAGAGCAAAGACAAGACTTGCTCCTAGCAAGGCTGAATCATTACTGGTGTTTATTTAAGTTGTTACTGCTTCTGTTGCACCTGGGGCTTTGTGGCTTCCATGGAACTGGTTCTGGGGCAAAACTATCAGCTGATGCAAAGCTACTGAAAGAATTTGTGCTGGCTCAGAAGCTTTCTTTTCCTGTCTCTACATAATGTGCTTCTATGCTGCAAGTGGTACATTTTGAGAGGAAAGAGACAATTATTTCTTCAAGAAAGTCTGGCATATAGCTTGGTATTTATTCCTGTGAAGTATGTGTGATAAATATTCATATTTACTAAGTCATATATTTGGATACCAAGCTAATGGTATCCAAACCTAATAAATCCCTTTTTAAGATAAAAACTTTAGTGCTGTGGTGAATGATAAGGAAGTGAGGTACTTTAGTAGAAAAGCTGAGACAGAAGGAGGGACTGAGAGGGAGAGAGAATGGGGAAAGCCTGGCTGAACCCAAAATCTGATATGGAGCTGCTTAAGCAGCCTGTAGGTGCATGTATGGTCACGTTGGTGGTTGTAGTTATTATCAGTTAGTTTTGAAAATACTTCTCTTGTCTTCAGTACTTTTTGTTTTATCTTGTTTTGACTGGGTCTGCTCCCCAGGAGTGAGATTTCTTTAAGGCTTGCTGCTGCTCCATAGTTCCTGTGTCACGCACAATGTGGCTCACCTTTGGGTGAGCTGTCATGGATGGAGAGGTACAAACAATGCTGGCTGGGCACACACAGGGGGTAGCCCATCTAGCTGTGTTAATTCCAGCAAAACAAACAGATTGGCAGCTGTTTCTGATTTAGAACTGCAAAGCACAGAGAGTGCAGCTCTGCAACACAGGCAAAGTTGTTACAGCCCGTGAGTCACTGAGGAATGCAATATAGGGCAACTGCATGACACCTAGTGTTGCTCAGATAATTTCCCCAGAGACTCTAACTCTTTGAAATGCTGTAATGAGAGAGTATGGACATAAAAACCACAGGAGCCCACTTTGGCTCTGAGGTTTTCTCTCACACATTTTCAGAATTTGAATGCCATTGATTTTTCCCATCTATCTCCCTCTTAGAAGGGAGAGGGTTCAGTTTCTTTTGAAGTTAGAAAGGATGTCACACATGGTTAGCATTTTCCAAAGGCAAGGAAAGATTATACTCACAACGAAAGAAGCACACACGATGGTGTGAGAGGATTTGCCACGAGGTTCACTGAAACGGGCTGGATTACACCTTGCCCAGGCATTGGTTTTCAGCCCTTTGCAATATGCATAGCACATTGTGACCTGCCACCTTCAGGAGGAAATCATCTCCCTTTTCAGCACCGCTCCCAGCAGGTGGATATCCAAAGCACCAATGCCTGTCCTGACGTGAGCTCTGTGACTTCACCCTGGCTGCAGGCACCCTGCCTGCTGTCCTGCCAGCCAAGGCAGGAGCCAGATGCGTGGCACTGAGGCACCTGGGGTTGGGCAGAGCTCATCCATGCAGTGCCTCATCCAGCAATTGTGGCTCTCCCGCCTTTGGACCTGGACTGGTGCATCCAGCTGAGCACAGCAAGTTGTTGCAGTGTGCATTGTCATTGGCCTGCTCTCTAACATGTTCCTTTGCATGTGTCTGTCTTTGGTGCTCACAGGTAAACCACGATTAGGGTTTTCATTGTCACTGGTATCTTGCGTCAGCAGTGCAGGTCCTTTCTGCCACAGCTGACGTCAGCCTCTGCAAAGGCGCGTGAGAGCGGTGGCTCGGCCGCCCCGCTGCCCTGCTGCTCCACAGCACACTGACCGGCCTCCAAGGTGTCCTCAAGGTGCTAATGTCTGTGTCTGGGCCAAGAAAAAATTCTTTGAAGGGAAAACTGTAGCATGTAGATTATCTTTGTAGCACAGCGGTTAATTAACAGTGAGTAGCTGTGGCTAGGACTCCAGCAGAGAGTATCAGGTGTCTCTCCACTATCTTCTCAGCTATTTCTCTTAACAAGAGCTGGGATCTGGGAAAGCTGACAACTATGGGAGGACTTCAAGAGTATACATGGTTCTGCTAGCATCAGTCATTAATACCACTCACACAGCATGGGCCATTCTAGTAATGCCTCTGCAAACCCAAATGCTCAAGGCAAATGCTGTGAAGGCCTCCCATATTCAATTCTACCTTCTCAAATCAGAGGTTGGCTAGGGCTCATATGAATTACTTTATACACATACTTATAAAAACTTCCTCTACAGAGGTGATTAACTCTCATTCTATGATGTTTAATCACATAAAGCAAAAACAATAATAATACATGACATACCTGTGGGCTCCTGAGCACCTCAGGAACATGGGAGATGCTTATTATGGAAAAATGCTCTTCCGAATTCTTGTTTGGAGAGACTTTATTTAGGAGACGTAGAGGCTGATTGTCTGCTGAAGTTTTCAAGCTCCAGTTTCTCCACTGAATGCATCAGCTCAGTTTCCATACAGTAATAATGCAGGCTGAGTCCTTCATTTCCATACTAAGCGTAACAGAAGAGCTGTAGTGCTGATGGCATCTCTGGGGATGGTGTTGTCCAGCATATTCTGTGTCTCCATGGCTGGAATAAGTTGCAGCTTCACATCTGACTTTCCAATATATTTTCATGATTACATTTCACTTAAGAATCACTTGTGCAGAGCAGTTATTTTTTAATAGCTCTTTAAATGCTGAACATATATAAATGAAACTTGTTTAACAAGATGGAGGTGTTTTTGTCTGGGTGGGGCTGGAGGTTGTTTTGGCATGGATGGAAATGTGAGAATTTGTTCCAAGCAAATGGGAATCCTTGTTGAAACAAGCAAGAATGACTTTCTTTCATCTGTTTGAAGATCTTTGTGTATCTTGGGAGCTGCTCTGGGTCTTACACCACAGATAAAGAATGCGAAACGTGTAGTTTTTGCTAATGGAATTGCAGAACAACTTTTCCTGGTAATGTGGAAGAGGAGATACTCTTTTCTTTGTGGAGTGCCAGAAAACAATACCCACCTGTGTTACAGTAAGACACAAGTGATTTTGTCTGTGACTTTTCCTTCCCAGCTAAAGGAAGGACGAGGATGTGTGGCTTACTGATGTGGGCAGGCACAAAACATTTTTGCCATCAGCTACATAAAGGATTATGATTAAATGAATGACTAATTATACTCCCTGAGAGCAACTGCTAACTGCTGGTGAACCTTGTTTGTGGGAGCATGAAACCAGCTCTGGCCTTTGGAGGCACAGGGGGCACAGGGGCTCTGTGTATGACGGGCATTGGAGGCAAATTTGCTGGCCAGGGTTTCAGCCATGTGGGTGCCAGACGTACTGCTCATGGGGCAGGTATGACTGACTTGTGGGGCAGAGAGGGTGGAAGAGACAGACCTGAAGGTGGGGCTTTCCTGGACAGGGTTTACTTCTCCCATTCTTTCCATGGAGTTTTTAGATGTGCTGGCTGATGTCACCAGGTCTGTTAAGGCAATATTGTGGCCCATATTGGCTCCTATTTCCATAGTCATTTCCCCCTTTCACGTCTCTCCCTCTGGCTTCCAATACTGGTGAAGTAAATAGGGAGGACTTTTCCAAGCTTGGCCTCCTCTTGTGCCTGGACCAGGTCTGCCATGTGTGCTTGCACCCATGCTGGCAGGATCTGGACATGTGATGTCTCACTTTTTAAGTTATTATTCATTAATAATAGAATGCATGTCAAACGTGCCCAGAAAGGGGTCAGGGAGGAAGAGGTTCAGAGAGAGAGAGCCTGTGTGAGATGGGTGAGCTGGACCTTTCTGCTTCCAGCTCAGCTCCATTTGCAGCATCAGCTGTGGCTTACAGGCAGATGCAGACCTGCAAATGGCCCCTCTCTCTCTGTCCTCTTCTCTGGGCTCTTCTTCCACCTTGTCCAGGATTCTCCTCTTCATGTTTCCGTGGCAAAGAACCAATAAAGGCAACAAGGCATTGTGTTTAGCATTCACAACCCAAACTAAGCAGTGCTTTAGGGAGGAATTTTTTTGCTAAAACATTTCTGTATATTGAATTACAAGGTAAAGGTCTGTGTATTGAATTACCAGGAGGTTGCTTAAATCCAGAAGGTGGAAGAAAATAAAACAGTTCTCTGACTTCTTGTTGAAAGGAGTTAAAATTAATTAAAGAGAAGAAATGCCTACCTTTTGGAAAGCAGAGGAATATTTGCTTTAATGACAGTTAAAAGTATATGAAAATATAGATGTAAGATTAAAATAATTATTTATTGTGTACACAAATAAATAAACTGTGATTAAAAAATAATTGAGAAATCAATTTCCCAAGTAGAAGAATAACTCATAAAGTTTAGTAAAAATTTGTGTTCAAGGGAAAATTGCTTCTATTTAATTTTCATCTTCTGTGCTCTTTAACCTTATCATATTTCTCACATGCACTCTTATAAGGTGAATATTTTGACTGCACTTGCATTTCAATCAACACTACTTTGTTAGTCACAGATCATGGCTCCCTGGCCGGAGGTAGAAAAGCCTGAAACCAACAACTATATTGGGGACTCTTCCAAACAAAACCAGAACATGGCTGGGAAAGAAGGAGAAAATCACAAAGGTAATGTGCTCACTCTGAGTTATAAAAAATAGATAGGATTTGGGGATCCTTGGAGAAGATGGAAAGTAATTAAACAATTTTTTAAATGTTCTAATTCATCAGGCAACGTGGCTTCACTTGGAAATAAAGGGGAAATTCAACCTGCATTTTCCACAGTAGCTTTGATAGATGAGACAAGACCAGAAGAAGAAGACCCGTGGGCTCTGCCAGAACTGCAGGACACTGGGGTCAAGTGGTCAGGTAGCCACTTCTCTGTAAATAACTTACTTACTTTGTTTTCCCATCACTTGTCTCGTGTTCTTCAAGAGTTAATGGGTTTATAATGTTCAGTCAGCTAAGAAAAATCCCAAAATCATGCTTCTTAGCCTACTTAAAACATGAGAAGATAAATGTAAAACAGTCCAGCACTAATACAGTTTTATATCCAGGAAACTGTTGGTCTTTTTTTACTCAGAAGGATGACTATAGAACCAAGGGTCAATGTCAGATTTCATAAGGCTTTTGTCACATACCAAAAAGATTTTTTTGTGGTAAAAGTAGGCAAACAAAATACCTGCTTCTGCAGTTAAAATGTGATTAAGAACATTCTTTTGGGTTTAATCACATACTGGAGCCATGTCACTGTCTTTGTCTCCACCGTCTCTGTTTGTGCACTAGAGTATTCCAGAGAAAAATTCAAATGATTCTTTTATACATAATGTATTTGTTTTGCAGATCTGGATACAAAAGGAAAAGTCATTCGTGTACTCTATGGGATAGGGAAGTTTGTTATGCTCCTTGGATTACTCTACATGTTTGTGTGTTCTCTGGATGTACTGAGCTCTGCTTTTCAACTGGTAGGAGGTATGAAAATATCTAAAATATCAAGAATAAATTAATAAGGCAGTAAATTTTGTCTGAGATGCTTAATTACAACCACCACTCTTCAAGAACATTCCTCATATATGATGAGACACAGATTGAGAAGGAAGCAGCTCTGATTAAACACTGACCTTCAGTTGTTTGAAAGGGTCTTTCTGTCTCAAATTCCAAAGAGCTGATGTAGGGGTTATTGGCCCCAGTTTCCCAGTAGCTTCCCATTACTTTAGTGACAGTTTGAAAAAATACATCTGTACATAAATCTGTCCCATGTGAAAGACATTTCAGCAAGGCAAAATATGAACATTGTGCTCTTGACCAAAGCATCTCACACTGAAATGTCCCCCAAATCCTTCGAAGATGAAAACTATTGAAATGTATATTTTACATTTGCCTTGAAGTGTTGAATTCAGGTGATGGACTTAGGAGTGGTTATCAGATAAATATGTGCCCTTCTGTTGAAGTATTTTGCAAACACAGAAAGGTACAGGAACTGAATTACTCAGTATTATTAAAAGCATTTCCCTTAATTCAGTATCCAAAAATACCAAGAAATAACATTTAAATCAATGGGTGGTCTTTTGTCCTACAGTCTTTCTGCTGATGGCTGTGCCATTATATGCTTCTCTGCAGAGCTCAGCAGGGCTTATAGTCACTGTAATTAGAGAATATAAAGTGTTCTCTAAAATCTGAGTAGCTGAGAGTCCAGGACATGAATCTGGATCCCTGGACTACACTGTACTTTTTGGGATAACAAATATGATTATATATGTATCAATTAAATGGCTAAATGATCTTGAATTAAACACTGACTTTCCCTTGTACGTCCCTCACTCTGTGAATATGGGTTTTTTACAGGTAAAGCAGCAGGGGACATATTTAAAGATGATTCAGTGCTCTCGAATCCTGTTGCGGGACTGGTGATCGGAGTTCTGGTGACTGTGATGGTCCAGAGTTCCAGCACCTCCTCATCCATCATAGTCAGCATGGTGTCCTCCACATGTGAGTCTGCTCACAGAATCTTCCTAGAGATCACTCATAAACCTTGTCTCAGGTGCCAACATTCCCACTTGTGTTCAAATTGTAGAAGCTTTGGGTAAAATGAATAGAGACTATAGGAAAAGCTTTTCACAGCTGTTTCCCTGATATAAAATTAAATTTTAAAAAGGAATAATAATGGTATTAATATTAGTAGTAGCAATAGTAGGAGTAGTACTAGTAATAACAATAAAACCACAACTGCAAGGAAAATCATTGGAAGCCTTGGCACTGAAGGACTTAATTTTGGAATTATCTGCATCGTTTGTCATGTTAGGCAGTTACTGAACTTCATTGTTTCTGTGGTATCATTTCAAAATTCTGCAGTAAGTAGGAAAATGCCTGGGAAAGAAGAGACCTTATTTTCATCTGTCCCTCTAACATGTGATGAAAACAGATAACCATGGGCCACAGTGTCAGTGGGGATCATGGGACTATGGGAGTGCCACGTTCCCAGGGGGCTTGATCAAAGCAAACCTGTTTGGATTGAAGCAGATCTTTACACTGACATCAAGGGAAGTCAGGATTTCACTAATAGCAATAGAAGTTTTCATTGAAGCATAGAGCTTGCTGATAATTTGATTTTTTCATCCATTGTTTCCTTTTCTGTTTGCCAGTGCTGACTGTTAGAGCAGCTATTCCTATCATCATGGGAGCAAACATTGGCACCTCAGTTACAAACACAATTGTGGCACTTATGCAAGCTGGGGACAGGAATGAATTTAGAAGGTATTGTACATAAACTTTGGATCTGGAAAATTGTTTCTTTCATTTTTGTAGGTCTTCTTCTATATTCCCTATCACTACTACAGCCACTCAACCTTTCTAGATAGAAAAGTCACAAGCATGGCCATGGCAAAGGTATAAAGCTGCCTACATGTATGACCTTATACTCTTGGAAAAAAAACTATATCATGTTCCTTTAAAAATTTTGTGGGTTCGTGAGAATTTACCATTTTTAATGATCTTACACAGGAATACATTTTCAAGTGCTCCCACTATACCACCCACCTTTTATTATGTGCCAGCTATGGGAGGGTTGTACAAGAAGTTAGTATCACATAAGTTTGGTCTGGTTTCCTTAAAAGAGATTTCAATGTTGAAGTCTGCAGAAAGCCAGAGCTGGTAACTGTAAAGAAATGAAATGTTCTGGCTGTCAGATGTATACAGTGACATCTTTTAGACTGACACTTGACATTGCCACTGAGAGAGCTCATGGAGCACTTGGAGGCTCACTGGAGTTGGGCAGTACACTTGGGAGTGATAGGAGACTTTGGTACCTTGTCATTTCTGCACTGGGCATATTGAAATACTCTTGGCCAAAGCCTCTGGGGGATGAGCTGTGGCTCCTCAGGCTTTGGAGGAGAAGATTGAAGAGACCTGTACACCAACAGTTTGCAGAAACATGTGGGAGAGCTGCAGAGCCCTCTTGCCCCAGGAGTCAGGGAGAACTGACTGGTCCTGGAGGCAATGACTGGCTGAGGATTAAAAATGTACTAAAAACAGGTGAGAGGCAAAACAAACACAGGCTGTACAGCCACTTCTTTCTTCAAAAAAGTACTCTTGGCAGCCTCATGCTATGGATCACTTCTGTCTTTTCTAGTTTTTCTTGTTTTACTCACCTGTCTGGCTCTTTAATTGGCCAACAGTGGGGAGACAATCTAGCACTCCATAACAAAGTAGGTATTGTGTTTGACCCCAGAAATTAAATTATTCCCATCTTGAAATGCCCTTCATCTCTACTTTTATGATTTCATATCTAATTGATGTTATACACATTTTGTTTAATTAAAAGCATCTCCGTTTTTTAATTTCTTCTTGCAGGGCCTTTGCTGGGGCAACAATCCATGATTTCTTTAACTGGCTGGCTGTGTTTGCACTGTTACCCGTTGAAGTCATTACTGGCTATCTCTTCCATCTCACCAATGTTATAGTTGAGTCCTTTCACCTTGAAAGTGGTGAGGATGCTCCAGAGCTACTAAAAGTTATCACAGACCCCTTTACAAAGCTCATCATTGAGGTAAGCTCTTTCTCACTTCAAGGAATCTGCCTACCTGATTCAGCCAAATCAAAATGCTCTGAGTATGAGAAGGCTTCCCACTCCCATCTCTGTGTTCTTGGGGGTAAAGTTCATTAACAGATGGATTCTTCTCTTAATTCACATCTCATAAAGCCCCAGTTCTACGTTTCCAGTTTCTATTTCCCCCACATTTCACAGCACCAATGGCAGACAGAGGGGAGGAGGGCTGGGAAGGCCAGTGAGGACAACTTCAGCCATGTGGGATGGATGGGAAGGCAGCCTCTTGCCTGGGCATCTGCAGGTAGCACTAGCTGAGACACAGCCAGAGGATCAGCCAGAGGATCAGCATGGGACCTGATGAGGACACTGAAATTATGGGACATAATCATGTGCATCTGGAGGCCAGGGGGATGCACACAGCTTCTGAAGTGACAGTAAATATGGTCAGGGAGTTGTGTCAGAGCAGCTGATTAAACAGAAAGGATGAGAAGAGGTAGTGGATGATTTGGGGAGAATGAGACAAAGCATTTGCTCATGCACAGTTGTACCTTTTCTTCTGGGAATAACCCCCCTCCTACCTGTTGGGCAGGAGTTCCAGCATTGGAGTCATGCAGATTTTATATGGTTGAGCTTCCAAGGGGGGTTTATTTGAGTAGAGCTGAACAGAAGTATGTGATACATACTGGAAATAAAGCATTTTTTAAAACTCTTTTTATTCTTCCTTTTAAGCTTGATAAATCAGTAATAAATGCAATTGCCACTAATGATGAATCAGCAAAAAACAAAAGCCTGGTAAAGATCTGGTGTGTGACTGAAACCAATGTGGTGAGTATCATGTTAAATTAATTGTCAGGTACCTCAGGAAATATATTACTGATCTGTAGCTGATGCTCCTTATCACAGGATTGTAAATAAGATTTTTTTAATGAGGGTGGGGTTTTTATCAGCAGAAAAAGAATGAAAAAAATTTAATGCAGTTTCTGCTCCACTTAAACCAAGATTGGTCACCAGTGGTGACCTTGACCTGGCTGCTTTCAGTACTGTGCAGGCCCTTGCCTATCAGAGCTGGTGGATTGGTGCCAAGCCTTTTACTCCTCTCAAACCCAAACGCCTTTAAACCCTGATAGTCTTCCAACTCCCTGAAAGTGGAAAAAGTCTGCGCCACAGGCCAGAGGAAAGATCGTTTCAAGCACCGTTTATCTGCTGATCTAATCAGCTCCAGTCTGACGTGTGGTGGGGTGATCTGGTGGCAGCTGGCTGTTTTTCCCTCTTGGAAAAGTGCCCTTGGAGAAAGGCTCCGTGGGGCTGTGTCCTGCTCCTCCCCACCCAAGCAGCCCTGCAGCTCGGAGGAATCTCTTGCCCACACCAACACCAATGAGTGTTTTGGCAAACTATGGAGCTGAGTGTTTGGTTTGCATCGTTCAGCTAACCAGCAATTACAGCATTAAATATCCTTTGATTCTCTAATTAGACTATTCTACCTGCTGGCACGTATAGAAACACAATTCCTGAAGTCCTGAGGCAGAAGATACTTCAGGAGTCCTTAAGTATTTCAGCCTCTACAGGCCGTGGAGGTTGAACTGGGGTGCTCAGCTGCTACTGACGGCGCTGTGGCTGGGCAGGGAAACGCTGCCTGGGAGATGGATGGGGCAGAGCTGTGCTCCCCTGACCCCGCTGGGGTTACAGCCCCGGCTGTGCCTGCGGCTGCAGAGCCCGGCCCGCTGCCCCTCGCTGCCCCCCAGGCACAGCCCCGAGCCCCCAGCCCTGCACAGGGCAGGAAACTGCTCGGAAAGTGCAGGGAAATGTTCATTTCTAGACACACTTGTTTTCTGTGTTGCCTGCATTTTGGCTGTGTACCTACTGTTCAAGCTTACAGTCAAATTACAAAGCATGTGAAACCCCCAAAATTTTGATTTGACCTTGGTGGGGAAAAAGTAAAAAAATTTAAATCATTGCATTCCTGTGAACTTGTTCACAGGGGTCCAAGGATGAGGGAAGAGATGAGGATCTGACTGCATGTTTCAGAAGGCTTGATTTATTATTTTATGATATAACTTATATTAAAACGATACTAAAAGAATAGAAGAAAGGATTTCATCAGAAGGCTAGCTAAGAATAGAAAAAAAAGGAATGAATAACAAAGGCTTGTGGCTCGGACAGAGTCTGAGCCAGCTGACTGTGATTGGCCATTAATTAGAAACAACCACATGGGACCAATCTCACATCCAGCAGATAACCATTGTTTATATTTTGTTCCTGAGGCCTCTCAGCTTCTCAGGAGGAAAAATCCTAAGGAAAGGATTTTTCAGAAAATATCACGGATACACATTCCTACTGGGTTAAACTAATTTCTAGCAAAAATTATTAAACAGACTCATGGCCAGGATAAATACATGCAGACCTCTTATGCTTAAAGCAAAACAAACATTTTGATCTAGTGAAGCTGCTTTGAAACGAAGATGTTTCAAAAAACTTCAAGAAGGTCAGAAACAAGACTGCGTTGAGTTTGTAAAGGTTTACCAGGTATGGGGTGCCTGGAGCCCAGGTACTCCCTGGAGTGTGGGGGCACCAGATCCACTCCCAGTTTTGCCCACCCGCGTCATCTGGAGAGAGGTACAAATGCAGGTGTTTGTAGGCAGTGCCCAGCAAAGAAATATGATTTCTCTTTCCCCATTTCTGCAAAAGATAATCAGGCACTTTGGAAAGATGCCTCATGCTCAGGAGCATGGTTCAGAGTCCATTTGGCTGTCAGCTGCTCTTGTGTGGAAGTACAGCTCAGTCAGCAAGCTCTTCCTTAGTCTGCATAATGCCTTGTGGACCTGGTGTCAGAATGCAACATGTCTGGCCTAGGAGGGCCTGTAAGGAAGCTTTTATTGTGGTGTACACAGAAATTCAGTAACTTAGTAATGCTAATCATAGTGCTTGTAGCGAGCTCTTAGACAGCCTTTGAACATGAAAATTAAAGTAGGAGCAGCACTTCTGTTTCTACTGACATGGAAACTGAGGCACAGAAAATCAGCTGGAGCACTTTGTGCTCATCCAACAAGAGAGGCTGCACTCGTGCTGTAGCATTCTGACTCAGAGTGCTGTAGTACTCATCAGACCATGAGCTGCATGGAGATGTCAAGAAGGAGGTCTTTCTTTCATCAAGAAAGCTGTGGCCGTGGCTGGAGAAGGAATGCCACTGCCCCACAGCTGCAGCCAAACATAAACCTCACTCCATAAAAACTGTCATCAGTAGTTAAGTTCCATAGCTATTAGTGGATTGGTGCTATGGTTATTACAATGTAGATTTTGAGGCTATTTTAATCTTTAGATGTTGTACTGATTGACTTGGGTAACAGCATAATATTTTATTTTAAGAATGCAAAATGTTACCATGTCATTAATGTGGTGCCAGCTTACAGTTCTGATTTTTTAGCTGACGGATCTTGGTTGTAGTAAAATTTGAAAATTCTGCATGAGCTCTTGGTAAAGGATTGTAGATGACTGAACTCTCTGCTTTGTCTGGCAATCACAGACACTGCAGAATGTCACAATTCCACCTTACGAAAACTGCACATCTCCTGAGTTTTGCTGGAGTGAAGGAAATACGACATGGACCCTCAAGAATATAACTGAAACAGACTATATCAGTAAATGTAAGTAGTAGAACTACTCCTGTGCAATATATTTACAGAAGTATATAGATTTTTAATGCCCCCTTCTGAGGTGTATCCAGGAGCCCTGGCCAGTGCAGGGACACGTGGCAGTGCTGCAGGTGCTGCCTGAGGAGCCTGTGCTCTGCTGTGGCTCACAGCTGGAGTTACAGCAGCAGCACCACGGTATCTGGCTGCAGGTGGATCTCTTTCCATGCTGCCTGATACCAGCAATTGAGGTTGCAGTATCATGTCACCCTCGATGTTCAGATGGCTTGGAGCTAGGTTACTTTGCTGTCATGGTTGCTAGGATATCCCATCCCTATGCATGCCCTGCGGGACTTTGAACAGCCCTACTCAGGCATGCAGCCGCCTCTGGGAAAAGCTGACCCACCGTGCAGCTTGGAGCACCCCAGCATTTTCTCCTGCCTTGGTGCTCCTCTCCCTTGCTCATGGTCACCAGGTTCCTGCCTGCCCATAGGACTGCCCTCTGTGCATTCTGTAAGCATGTCTGTAGAAGCACCTCTCCTGCCTCACTCAGACGTGGCTTTTGGGGAGGGGGGAAAGTGGCATTTTCCCTCTTGGCATCAGCCCCTCCAGCTGTATTTGCTTTGGTCCAATTTTCTTAGGGGAGCAAATGAAAGCCAGAGCGGGGCTTAGGATCACAGGCGAAAATGTGGGTAGGCTAATTAATTTTCCTTTTTTTTTCAGGCCAACACATCTTTGTAAACTCAGACCTGCCTGATCTTGGTATCGGGCTCATCCTTCTGGCTTTGTCCCTGCTTGTTCTCTGCTCCTGTTTGATAGCGATCGTTAAGCTATTAAACTCTGTGCTTAAAGGACAAGTGGCCAGCGTTATCAAGAAGACAATCAACACTGGTAACTATCTGCTTTTCCTGAGGATTGCTTTTAGGAATGACAAGGACACTGAGCATGTTTATTGATGTCTCCTGTTCTCTGTAAGACATTATAGAATATTTTAAAGAAAATAGTATTGAATGAAAATCATGCACACTGCCCAACATCTTTTCTTCCAAGTATTTTTTTTTCTTTAATTTAAAAATCTATTAGTGAACAGCTTGATTGAGAAATGCAGCAGATTAACAGCATTAGAGACCAAAGTCCAGGCTCTGTTCCTAGATGTATAATCATTAGCTGTTAGAAATGTAGATCTCCCATCCTCAAAAGATAGCACCGAAGTGCTGAGATTGTGATTGCCTGCTCTGGCACAGGGCCTGCATATTCCTTCTAAAGTAAGTTGAAAAAAGTATGTAGTAATTAATGATCTTATCCTGTGCTGCTGCCTAGCTTCTCTTCAGCAGGATAAGGCAGCCTTGAATGGTGGTGTTTTTCTGTCTTTCCCTGTGTTGTCCAGCTGATTTTTTCAGCCTGGATCCATTGAGTGCAAATGTTACGAGGTTTTTTCACCAGGCTGCTCTTCCTTCATACTCTCTTTAATGGAGAGATTAGGAGCTGCAGCAGAGAAAAGCAGTCCTGGCACAGATCCCATGCTGTGGTTGAAGTGAGGGTGCACAGAAATAGAGAAGGCAACAAAGTGGTCCCCAAGCTGTCTTCTCCTGGGCAAAGAACACTGCCCAAATTAAAAACAAGGGATAGTAAGTAAACAGCTGACAGCCTCTGCTTATTTAATCTGGGATCTGCTCTGTGTTCCTCTGTGTCTTCCCAGCTGATTAAGTCCTCACTTCTCAGCTCTCTCCATAAATCTGCAGACTACAGGGGACATTTGTGCCTAGTTTCTCTAATCAGTGTAATTAGCTGTTCTCTGCAAGAGTTAACAAGTGCATTTTTAGGAGATAATCCACTTGGAACTAGTCACAGCAAACAACTTGGTTCTCTCAGGATGGTGTTCAGAGCTTTCTGAAGATCTGATCCATGCAGTGGGTGCCTGGTTCCTGAAACCAAGGCTTTTAAAGCACCCAAAAGGTTTTGTGTTGACCTCTGAGGAAACACTTCTGGTGCCTAATTGTATCACAACACACATGCTATCCTGGGTCGGGACAAACGTCTACCTAGTCTGGAATCCATCTCAAAGTGTATCCAGTGGTGCAAGGCTGTAGAAGGCACACAGCAAACAGGATAAATTAAAGTAATAGAACTGGCCCCCAAATCATCATTTGAGACCCAATATGCAAACAATATATTTACATTTTAAGTGCTTAACAGTCTTCCCTGCTGTGTTATTGTTATGTGGATCACTCTGTTATGCTAACAGCAGTGTTCTCCCTCTATTTTTTAGATTTTCCATTTCCTTTTACTTGGCTGGCTGGATACCTGGCTATGCTTGCAGGGGCTGGTATGACCTTCGTTGTCCAAAGCAGTTCTGTGTTCACATCTGCCATTACACCCCTTGTTGGTAAGTTGTAAATACTGTGCTCTTTATCCCCATGTTTCATCTTCTCCATCATCCTGAAGCCGACCCAGTCGTGTTTCTTTTCTCGTAGGCATTGGCGTTATAAGCATTGAGCGCTCTTACCCGCTCACCTTGGGAGCCAACATTGGCACAACCACAACAGCTATACTTGCAGCTCTGGCAAGTCCTGGGAGTACATTAAAATATTCATTACAGGTCAGTATAAAACAATGCTTTCTTGACTTCATTTACAAGTTGTAAGTTTTCTGAAGAAAAACCTGACAAAAGGGGCCGTGATGCAAATGTGCTGTTCATGTTGTTCCTGATTTTGTCTGTGCTATTAATAACAATGCATTCACTTCAGCTGCTAGAGCAAAAAGGTTGCATTAAAAATTCCCAGAATGTCAATATATAGCTAATCTTGCTTTTATAAATTCTCTTGATCTGCATGAATTGATTCAGAACTGGGACAGGGAAGGCCACTTGACCCCTGAGCGTGGGGTCTTTTCTGCTTGGAGTTCAGTGCCTATATACTGAGAACCCTCTGAGGGTTATTGATTTCTGTAAGCTCTCTTCTGAGGATCCTAAGTCAGCTCATGAATTGTACAGGGACTCCTGTAATCTAAGTGAAAGTTGTACAATCCTTAAGCTGGCAAGTTCTCTATCTACCCGATGTTGCAGTAAACATCATGGCATCTATTTTTCTCCTTGTAAATGTACTTTGACTGGTTTTATTGGATTCCTTTTTGTCTCAAACTATTTTAAAAGTAGAAAGCCTGGCTTTTACCTCCCATTTTCCACCCAGTAAAGAACCTGGCACCAGATAACATTCGAATGAATGCTTTACAATTAAGAGTGAAAAGATATTGACGTTTCCTTGGTGAATAGGATGAATGTCTTTACTAGCTAAAATAAATCAAGAAAATTACAGAAGTCATTTTATTGTCCTCAGGTAACAGATGTAATCATGAGAAGATGCTATCTTGATAAAGCTCAGATTTCATGATAACATACTGGTTTTATAATGCCCTTTATAAATAAACACCTGTACTCTCATATTTACTTTAGTCTGATAACAATTACAAAATTAAAATAGGATAAGGTGAGCAGGGAATGTACTGTTTTGTTCAATATATGCTTATTCTGTCTAAGTGACTCCTGTAAGCTTTAGCAAGTCTGTGCCTTTTAATGCTAATTTTTGTCTAAAAAACTTTTGAAGTATGTGAATCAAAGGATTGCAAAGACCCAAAGACAAAGTCCCCTTCCAGGAATCTCCTCAGTGCCCTATAAACTTATGGCTAATTTTTCGTAAAATCCAAGTTTGTACCATTAAAAATTTCTCTGTAGCCAGTGTGCAATATCAAATTTACGTTTCCCATGTTTTCATTGAAAATTTATGAATGCAGAACCCAATGGTTCCCACACCTTATTGACAACAGTACTGTTTCCTGAGAGCTGGAAGTAATTATGATGTGGATAGGAGTATTTAATGGTGTTTTAGCTAATGAACTTCTCAAATGTTTTTTGCTTTCAGATTGCCTTGTGCCACTTTTTCTTCAATGTCTCTGGGATTATTCTGTTTTATCCGATACCTTATACCCGCCTGCCAATCCGCATGAGCAAGACCTTGGGAAATATAACTGCCCAGTACAGATGGTTTGCTATATTTTATCTTCTCCTCTGTTTCTTTTTGTTGCCTTTGTTTGTATTTGCTCTGTCACTGGCAGGCTGGGGAGTCCTTTTGGGTGTTTGCCTTCCCCTGTTTCTTCTTTTTATTGCTGTGGTTATAATTAATGTTATGCAGAAAAGGAAACCACATTCACTGCCTGAGAAGCTCCAAAACTGGGATTTCCTACCTGTGTGGATGCACTCCCTAGAGCCCTGGGACAATATGCTTATGGCTTCCCTTGCTTTTTGTGGGAAACACTGCTGTGGCTTCTGCAAGTGTTGCAAAGTCAATGCTGAACAGGAGGGTGCCAAAGACAACCAGCTAAAAACTATGGAAGTTTATGAAAACACCATGGCAATGGCTGATGATGAAAGAGGTGGAAGAAGGGCACCAGCAGTAGCCTGTGTTGACAAAACAGGCACAAACAACACAGCATTATAGTATCGGATCCATGCATATTAGCAGAGATACAGCACAGGACAGCCAGGCTCATCAAAACCACCTTGGACCTTGCACTGAGGACAGAGTGAACATTTTGTTAGGTTTCTGAAGCCAGTGATACATCACTCATCAAGGAAGGGTGTGAAAACAAGCTTGACAGAGTCCCTAGAATATCTCTGCTCAGTTCCAAAGCTAATGACAGATTTGCTCACGGAGGATCTTCTATGTGGTACCTTCCTCCAATGTTATCGGTAGCAAACAAAAGAAATCCTGATGTAGTCCCATGAAGAGAGGGATGAAAGAAGTGGCAATCAATTAAAACTTAAAAAACCCAATAAATAATGCACTTGTAGAACAGCCTTTCTGACCTACTGACTCAGCAGAAATTACTTCATAATACCTAAGAAGTCCTTGAAATTTAAAAGAAAAAAAAGCGGGGGGGAAGGGGAAGAAAAGGGAAGAAAATGAAAGGGGGAATCCCAATGTTTTTGTTGACCTGTCTGCAGTGGTCAAAAATGGAAAACAGTAGCTTTCCTATAATCCTAGAACAGACAAAATTTATTCTATATATGTGAAGGAAAATGAAATGCTGGGACATCCTTCAGAAGCTCTTGGAGTCCTACTCTGGCATAAGAGTGTACCTAAGCCCACTGGAGCCCTCTCTGTCTCCTCTAACAGTGGGGACAGGAGCTACAACCTTTTGCTATCTCAGGCTAAAGACCACAAAGGCAATTGCTGCTCCCTCTGCCTGCTGAATGCTAACAACTCTGTGTGGAGACATTGGGTAGCTACCAAAGGTCTTGGCTGACTGAGGATGTGATTGTGTGGCCATTCCTCTCTCTAGAAGGCCCTGCTCACCCTGTAATGCCACAGCTATGGGCTGGTGCAGGAAGGAGGACACGCAGGAGAGGACAGAGCTGTGCCAGCCCGGGCTGGTGCCCGGGGATCTGTGTGCAGCTGTGGCTCCATTTGCCTGAGCCACAAAAGGAGTTTTCAGAGTAGCAGCGGAGATTGGCTTTAGTGCTACAACAGAGGGAGCCTGCAGAGCAGATTGTGGCTAGCACAGGGCATCTGGCAACTTTTACTGGAGAGAAAGGGGCTTCCACCACCCCTTTGTGCTCTGAACCACCCTACTTGGAGATCATGTGAATTTTACTGGCAATTGTATGTAGCAATCCAAATCCCAAATAAAATCTATAAGGAGTGTAGTCACTACAATGCCTAGCAAATCCATGGGTAGTGCAATACTTGATAGGGAGCTGCTTGTGCTCAAATTTTACCTTAGTGATGCTTTAGTAAATGCTTGTGAGACTGCTCTGAATCAGGGGCTGACAGAAGGCAAAATTTCAGAGTCAGAAGATGAACATTTCAAAGATGCATGCAGTACTTCTGCTGGTTTTCAACAGCTTAGACATTACTGAGTATGGGACAATATCTGAAGTCCAATCACTAATGTTCAAAAAAAATTAGACGGCTGAGTGTAAACCAAGTGTCATTTAAAGCCCATTTAAGTGGCTGAATTTTAAATTAAATGTGTAATGAAAATGCTGAGAAGACCCTTAGTGCAACAAAGCTACTCAGTGCTGCTAGAACACGATTACTTCTGAATAGTTGTTTTTTGCAGAGCTTGGAATTCAGCAGGTTAAATTCAGCAATCAAGTAAATACATACATTTTAGAAGTGAAAATTGTTTTCATTTACTTTTTTAAGCTAACAGTAAAACTCGCAAACTATGAGTTTGCAAATTGCATTCAAACTGAGATTCTAACTTTCTGTAATTGTGAGCCAGTGACAAAATGCTTAGAATCAGAGAAATTCCAAAACCATCTAGTTTTGGTATAGTTCTGCTCTTTTGGAGTGTCGTACCAAACAGCAGAATTATGTTGAATGTTCTTTTTATTTTCCTTATGCTTCATATTGTTGAAACAATTTTATCAGCATCTCATTTTTAAAGTGGAATTTTTATATTTTCAGTAATTTTTCTTCATTTTATTCTCACAATTCTGGATACTTTTTGAATCTGTTTCTTTAAACCCCAATGTGCATTTCCCATGCCCTGTTTCTCTGGGAAAATATGAGAAAAATATCCAGAATTGTTTTCAAGTTATCTTACGTTTCCATTGACCACCCATCGAAAGAGGAAACATTTTAGTCTACTTTTACTCATTTCTTGAACAACATGCACCTTATTTTGCCTCTTGAAGTGAAGCCTTCAAGAGCAGTGATAATAACTGTGGGAAAGCAATTCTTGCAAACAAGTCAGGGTAATAATTGTCAGGCATATCAGTACTTTATGGTTCCTCTCTGAAACGTCTCCTCTCCTTGCTCCAGGTCATACCATGCCATTGTGTTAAGCAGATTCCAAGGAGTATTTCTGTTTAATACAGCACGGTATGTCCTGGTACACTCACCCCCACACTCTTACTAAAAGATATTTACTCTTTATTTATAATTGTTTGAGTGTACAGAATTTTTCATAACTTATAGAGAAAAAGGCTCGTGATTGTGTTATATATTACATATTTGAAAACTATGCAATGTTTATCTATAAAAATGTAAAAAGGCACTACTGTATATTTTGTAATATAACTTTTCAATTGTTTGTAACTGTGTATACTGTGTATTATGGAGACTGTTGGCTCCATCAATAGGTTACTTAAAGATTGCTAGTAATGCAGAGACAGATTTCCTAAAGACAAAAAACAGCTATAGACTTTGATAATATGGCTTAATGCACAAGGATATTGAACAATATGTTTCTAAAAGATTTGAATTTTCTGTAATGAGAAATTTTGGAGATACAATGTTTCTAAAATACTTTTTTAAACTCTTAAACACTTTATCTTTTACCTATTTCAAGGACAGTATATATCTTTATATTTTGTCATGAATGTTCATCTTGTCTGTCCTCATGCATTGAATGTAAAAATAAAGAGAAGTTTAAAAGAATTATTTTCGCAACATCTATTTATAGAGGTGCAGAAAAATAAGTATTCAGACAAACTCTAGCCTGAGCTGACGCAATGTGTGAGAAATGAGAAGGTTTTTTAGCACTGAGAACTAAAGAAAAGCACCTATGTGTGCTTTTTTCTCTCATTCATTTTCATATGAATGAGAGATTTTAATATGGAGAAAAATAAAAAATAATTGCTCGGTGCAACTGTGTGGGTTGAGGTATTTTCTGGCAGAGTGCTACAGACTGTCCTTAGTGAAGGCAAGCATGCAAGAGCAAAGACAATGCTATTGTGGCAACAGAATGCATGACAAGTCACCACAAATTATCTGTGTCACTGTACCAGGCTCAGATTCTTCCTGTATTCTCCAGCAAACAGAGTGTCTCTGCAATGCTCCTTATACCCTGTGGCCTGAGTGATGTCTGCCTTATAACTGGCAAAAATATCCATCTTACTCTTTGTTTTTTTAATCACACATGACCTATGGAGCTTAAAGTTAGCCAGACAGAGAGAAATAAAAAGTGCTCTTTAAATGTGTTAAAGAGTACTGAAAATGTTATTAGGCTTCCTAATTATGAGCTCAATAGTAGCTGAGGAACCAGCCCCAAAAAGCACCTCTCATTGCCAATTATGCCATGCTCTATTGAAAGGAAGATAGCAGAAGTATTTCTTATAACACCAATATTTATACACTAAAGTATAAACGGGCTTCTTCTGAAAGTGCAGTAATCACCCTAGGCCCATAATTTAAAACTTAGAGCTTCTTACACTCATGCATAAATACTGTAATTTACCACCTTCCATGACTCTCTGTCTGTGGGGAATCAAAGCACACCCAGGACTCAGGCACACGTTGTGCCACCCACCCCTCTGTTTCCAAACTGCCTGGGACAAAGTTCAGCAATGCCTATCACTATTTAACCAATACCAGTTAAGTCATGGAGCTCTGCACTCATCAGAAGCTTTCAAAATGTGCAAACAATGCTTCAGCTCATTGCCTGTTCTCTGTCCTCTTCCCCTCTGCTTGCAACTTCACCATGCTCTCCACAGCTCCTTTTGGTGCTCCTGTGCTTTTTTAGTCTCTGCTGAAGTGTCACATTCACTTCCCCCAGTTTCAAACTCTTTATAACACTGCATTGAACTGCACCAGATGAACTGTACCGCTGTGCAGCGTTCTGGTCAGCCTGAAATGCTGCCTGAATGCTCCATCATCTCTACCTTCACCTCTGCCAGGCCCTTTGGACAGCCCTCACTGTGCCATTGGGAAAGGCTGTTCCCTGATTTACAGTAAATTATTTGGGGATGCAGCTGGTGTGGTGCCACTGGCAGCAGCTGAGCCCACACGCAATCAATAGCACAGGATCCCATCAGGTCTTTTCAGAATAAAGAGTGAGCCTGTGAAGCACAAATCCACTGTTTCAAGAACTGCATTAGCAAGGATACCACACAAGTACCAGGGAATGCCACGGCAGTTCCTGTTGTGTCACTCAGAGGGCTGTGCTTCCATGCAGGCACTCTGACTCTGCATTCAGAAGGTTTTCACTATCTAATGGCCACTCCTGGTGTTGCCACATGCCAGAGGCATGACACTGACAGTATAAACCCACTCATGATCTTTTTACAGAATATTTTTTGGATCTTACTCCCTTTATGACAATTCTACCACAAAGAGCCATACGAGAGAATTGAGTGTTCACTTTGCATATGCGATAGTAACCACACTGATTCAATGGAGTTGTCCCTAAGCAGGTTTCCCCTAACAACCAAGATCTGAGTGTTTCAAGAACACACCAAGGGAAGCAGAGCAAAGGCTGGAATTAAACTGTCACAAGCATTGTATCTTACTCAGCACCTGATGAAATTCCCTAATTGCCATTTACACTTTTGGTGTATGAATCTTTTTACATCACTCAACGTCTAAGGACACATTACCATGACATAAACAACCAGGGTAATTACAGGAGCAGATCTTTTGCAACCAACACCACAGCTGATAGACTGGGGATTTTTACACAATGCAAAATGCATAAATTATAGGACATGCCAACAATTTGTGGACCAAATGCTGCCCTTGGTGAGGCAATACATGGCCATAATTGACATTAGGAAAATTGGTGCTCATGTGAGTGAGGAGAACATTAGGCACTATTTTAACTGACTAATGCAATGGCCTCAGGCACTGCATCTCAAATGGTTGCCAGCTTGAAGGCTGGCTCTGGTGCTGCTGCATAGTACAAACAAATGATATTGACTCTTGTTTGTTGCTTACTGCTCTTATATCATCTGAAAAGATATTCTTCAAGATACCTATCAGTGCAATTTCCTTGTCTTCCTCAAAGAGAGTGCTGGAACAGTCTCAAACATATCCCAGTAGAGTGGGATGCCTATGGCTGCTCCCACCTACAAGGTGCAGAGCATCCTTCGGCCTCTGCTTGAGGACAGGTAAGACACAAGGAGTGTTTCTGAAGAAAATGACAGCACAATGGCTCAAACCACAGCCTTCTGTGCTGGAAGTGGAAAGAAGCTGAGTCTGAGTATATCCTGGGGAAATCTACTTAGCTGCCTTTGACCAGGCTGGGCATGTCCTCACTGCCCTCAGAGCTGACACTTCTGTTCATGGACAGGGGAAAGAAGAAATCCCAAGCAGCTCATTGTGTCTCAGGTGGGACACCAGCTCTGCCTTCAGCCCTTTGTGCCTGTGACAGCTCTTCTTCCTTCCCCTCAAACATAGCAACACTGCTAAACCAAGGAGCCCCCAAGCTGATGTTCACCCAGCTTGGGAAAAGGAGGGCAGGGAATGGTGTTTTTTTGTCTCCTCCCTCCATCACATTGCAAGCTTGGGTTGCTGGGGATTGAGGAATCACAGAGCAGGAGCTGGAGGAACAGAGCTCCAAAGCAGGCCAGGACTTCCAGGAGTGGGATGATGTGGGATTGATGCTGGGGCTGGCTGGACCTGATGGTTGAATGACTGCATGTACATGGCAGCAGGCAGAGAGCGCTTTGCATTCATCAGCAGCAATTTCAACACTACCTTGAAACACAGGGAAAGGAACGAGATTTACTTCCCTTGGAGTAAAACAAAATGCCTGGTGAGCCAAGCAAGGCATCCTAAGCCCAGATGCATGGAGTGGCAGTCCTTCTCTAAGAACCTCATGGTTATGGATGTGATGGAGCAGCTCCAGCCCAGCCCTCCTAGTCAGGGGACCATCAGCCATGGATTCACAATCTCAGCAAAGCCCTAAATAAGATGGGCTCAAAGCATTTGCTGAGGTGCTGTGGGAAAGCAGCTCAGTGTTGAGGGGCACCCCATCCCAGGGGGCTCATCTGGGGTTCCAGGGGAGGGAGGGAGGGATGGAGGAGACCCTCCATCCACTGCCCCTGGGCTGGGCACACACTTGGAGGGCTGTGCGCAGGAAATTCAGGGGGTGCACTTAGAACAGATGTTGGCAGCTGAAGGATGACCCATGAGGGAAAGTAACCAGAGTATAATCAGTGGCTACAAAACTGAGATATTACAGCTAGGAAAATAACACTGTTGAAACCAGTTACTTGAAAAAGTGTCCAAGAGATTAATCTGTGGATCACTCAAGGTCATCATTAGTCCTTCAGAGAATGAGGGGTCTGCTTCTTGGTGAATTTGGAGATCCTGATTAAGTGGTCTTCTCCTGTTGCAATGACCTGTCCTGTGATGGATACAAATATTGCCTGAGAGCTCCACAAAGAGTCTTACTCAAGTAGTAAAACAAACTTCTTACCAAGTCATATTCAGCTGCCCCTCTTGGAGATGAGTCAGAGGGGTAATACCTGACAGGCAGCTTTTAATGCTTTTAAGATGTCTTGACCACGTGTAACAGGTGATTTGAATAAATTACATTGAGGCACAGCTCAGTGTAAAGCTTTTGGGCTTTCTTACACCATGTGCAGCAGCACCTTGCCAGGGAGGCTTGTCACACCATACACAGGCAGGAATGTTTGAAGCTACATTTACTCAGCCTTTGTCACTTTTAATTAAAACCCAGTCTCAGGACACCCCATTGGGTAACTTTTGGGCAAGAGTAATTAACAAGATTTTTGGTCAATGAAAATGTTCCCACAGAGACACTATAGATGTCGTCACAGAAGGTGTTTTGGGGTTCAAAATCTCAAGCTGGTAGGAGCTGGAAGGACCACTCAGCCAGAGCATCCACAAAGGCAAAACAAAACCCTGGGTGCATGAGGGTGCTTGTAGGGCAGTGAAGACTCAAATGATGCAGCAGGATACAGGAGACAGGTCTGCTTTTTGGGGTTGTCCCCATACTCACCCCATCAGCCTGGTGGAGCTGTTGGGTCTTGAGGACACCCTGGTTCTTGGGGTTTGGGCACCAGGGCTTGGGGCTGGCTCAGACACAGGGCAGAATGTAGACAGAGATCAGTGGGGGCTCCTCCCTCTTTTGCTCAGTCATGGATCTAAGTCAAAATGTCAAATACATGAGTTTTACAAAATGCTCTGTTCCTCACTTATTGCTTTCACATCAGATTTAGCATTTAAAAGGCTTAGAAGTCTTTTAAAAATGACAAGGGAGACTGAATGGCAGAATTCCTGCAGCATACATAGAGGATTTTCAATAAGTAAACTCTGGTTAATGGAGAATATCACAGAGCTGAGAATGGATTTCACATCTCACCAGTAGAAAGGGCCATTCCAGCACCATCTGTTGACACATCCTGGCAATTCTCCTAGTTGCAAATCCCAAAGGAATTTAAAATTTCCTCACCTGGGCCAGGTGCCTTGCTCACCTCAGGAGGAGGCATTGACCTCAGCCTCTGCAGGGCACAATTTTCAAGGCCTGCCTATGCCTGAATGTGCATGCTGTATGATGGGCAGTAGGATAACTGGTGCTGGGTAAGATATCACAAGCAGTCAAAATTGCTGTTTATTTTTTAATGATCACATGTGTTTCCATACATGGAAATGAGAAAATTAAGTAGAAATGAAAAATAATGAAGTAGCCCCCAAAATGCTACTTTATATCTATTGGATTACAAACAAATGCCATTCAAGATGGGCTGGAAAACTTTTTTTCCCACTGAAAGTTTCAAGCAGCTTTTCAGCTCAAAAAGGATGAGAAAAATTGCTCTAGAAAAATAAAGTATCTGAAATAGCTAAATCAAGGTTCCTGAGGCACAGGTGGGGAAGCTTGAAAGCAAAATAAAGGGATTGAAAACAGCTGAAAAGTGACTGAAGACAAACAACTCTTGCTAGAGGCGGTCAGATTTAGGCTTGCTGGAATGAGACAGGAACAGCTCTGTATTTGTGTGCCTGAAGTTTTGCTTGTGGTGGGCAGGGTTGATCCTGGAGACACATGGTCTAAAACTGTGGCTGTTTAATGAGCAGGTAAATGTTCAATTTTTTTATACTTTGGCGCCTCTTACTTGGTTTGAATCCACAGTATTATAACAGGAAGGAAAAAGGTTTCTATTCAGAGTACTTTGTTGAACCAGAGGAGATGTGGGAGAAGGAATTTTTTTCTTGGGGATGTCAGAAATATTGTGAAGGATGTACTCATTGAGGATCTTTTTGCTGATTTTTATTGTAGCAGTGTTATTCTTTCCTTTCTCTTCCCCAGTCATGAGTTAACTTGTATGGAGGTTTTAAATGCAGTCAAAACTTGCTCTGTTGCCTGTGTGGTGGGTGTGATGGGAAAATATGTGTTGATTATTTATTATGTCTGTAGAAGAGAAAAAAGTCTAGTCTTTCTGAAAAAATATCCCATTTCCATCAGAAAATGGGTTTGTATGATATTTCATCTGATTTCAAAGGAATAGTCTAATTCTTCACCTTTTTTTGTTGGTGGCACACAAATCCTGAGGATACTGTTATGTGTGCTCCTAGCAAACAGAGGTCTTGAAGGAGGATACTGAGAGAATGGTTCTATGAATCTAATGGAGGTAAAATAAATTTGTATTGGGATGTAGATTATGCATCTCATGAATTGAGGCCAGCTGTGCCAATAAATGTATATTCAGGTGGACTTCCCTTCTGTGATTGAGATTTATGCTGGGACTGGTGACACAAAAACTATGGAAAAACATGGAAAATTTACAGGGTACAAGCAGCAGACCCCAGTCCAGCCATGTCCTGGACCAGTCATGGATGTTCAAAGTCTGAGATTGCTGCTCAACATCAGCAATCTGACATGGCTTGTGAACTCAAGCTGGGTTCAAGAACTGTCAGTCTGGACTTCACCCATTGCTGTTGGCTGAAAGGGGACCATTATCTCCCCACTAAAGAGTAGAGATCAACTTTCTAATGGCATCTGGGATAATCCATGCAAGGATGAATCACTCCTGGACTACTTTGTCTTCTGTTGCACAGATATTTCCAGGAGAATATTCTAAGCTCTTCTGTGCTGCTATAAACAAAGTCACTGTAATTATCAGAGAAATGCAATGAAGACAGAGAGAACTGCTCTTCTCTTTCTGTATAGAAAAGTGATGGGGACTGTAAAATCCTCCAGAATACTCTCAGGACTCCAGTGACTGTGGGGTTTGGGTTTTTTTATGTGTCCCTTTTCCTTTTGTTTTTCCATTGCTTTCATTTATTTATCATTCACAGTTAAACAAAAATTGCTTTCTTTTACAGCTACCCTCAATTTAAAGCACAAAACTCTGGTTTTTGTTTGTTGTGCTGGTTCTGGCCGAGTTAATTTTCTTTATAGTAGCTAGTATGGAGTCATGTTTTGGATTTTTGCACAAAACAGCGTTGACAATCTGGAAATGTTTGTGATATTGCCAAGCAGTGCCTACACAGTGTAAAAGCCTTTTCTGCTCCTCACCCCATCCCACCAGTGAGGAACCTGGGACTGCACAATGAGCTGAGAGGTGACATGGCTGGGACACTGACCCCAGCTGACTCAAGGGGAAATCCATCATGCTGAGCACATGGAGCTGGGCAAAGGAGGAAAGGGAGACATTTGGAGTGATGATGTTTGTCTTTCCAAGGCACTGTTATGTGTGATGGAACCCTGCTGTCCTGGGGTGTCTGAGATCAAGGATGAGATAAATATCTAAGATAGTTTGCATCAATTATTCTTTAGTGAAGTAGCATTATTTTGTGTATCTTCAAAAACTACATCTTGAAATTCTTTCTCCTAGGCATGTATTTGTTAACACTAGTGCAACCATTTAAATGTTTCAAAGAAAACACTTTAATTGGAGTAAGTAAAAGAATCAATTGCAGGTATCTTATATATTTGCAGAAGAGGTCTTTATTAAACTCCCATTATCATCCCTTCAAATAGTTCTGGAATTAGATGAGACAGGGGTAGATATCTAAATCTACAAGATGCAGGGAAGAAATCTAAATTTCTGCTTTCATCTGCAGGTTGGGTAGGTGGGTGCCTCAGGTATTCAAATGTTACGGTTTTTATAGGCAGACTTATGGCCACAAAAATCATTTACTGCATCACAAAAGATTCTAAATATTCCTGGAATAACGGGATGGGGGCACAATGTAAATAGGCAGGGGTTTGCGAGATAATTCAATTAGAAAGAAAGTACCAAACTGTCATATGGGGTAGCAAAGCTTTCTTGGAACAATGCATAGGTATTTTTTTAATTGAAATGCTGAACAAGGTGGTTTCTATCTGTCATATCAGCAACAGAGTGTAACCAACTCTGTCATGCACTCTCCCTCAGTGGGACTGATAGTATCCAAGCACCAGGGATGTCCTGTGCATTGGCACCGGATGTTTGAGATATGAAAATGAGGCTTTTTATCTCCTTTTAACACTGTAAAAGCACAGAGGGTATGTTTGCAGAGCACACTAAAGCAGGGTAGAAGATAGGAGAGATCTAAAAACAGGCTGAGCAGCAAGGCTGCTGCCAGACAGCCTCTGGCTCCGGGCACCAAGGGCTCACACAGGCACTTGCCATGGTTATCTCTGCATGGCTGTCACTCCTCGGGTGGGTTTTGGCCTCTGTAAGGACATGCTTTTAATCAGTGTAGATAACCACTTTTAATCTTCTTAATTTAAATTGGTTATCTGAAGAATGTGGCAATTACTCTGGGCCTTGGAATATTTGGATTCATGTCTCTAAGCTATGGCAGCTTCTCAGGTCAGAAAACCAACTCTTAAATATTGGCCTACTAGTGCTTCTGAAGGCTGCTGGTGATATTATAAAAACTTGATGGGAGTCAGACACAGCTGAGCAGTAAAGACTTAAAAAGATCTAGAGGAAAAATTTCTGATCAGAGAATGGGTAGAGTTGGAAGAGACCAGAGTTGTTTGGTTATGTGGTCCAGCCTCCCTGCTCAGGCAGGATTACTCTAGAGCACATGGCACAGGGTTGCATCTAGGCACTTCTTGAATATTTCCAGTGACAGAGACTCTAAGACCTCTCTAGGCAACCTGTTCCAGTGCTCTGTCACTCACACAGTGGATTCTTCCTCATGTTCAGGTGGAACTTCCTGGGCATCAGTGTCTGCCTGTTCCCTCTTGTCCTGTTTCTTGGCCCCACTGAGCAGAGCCTGGCTCCATCTCCTGCCACCCTCCCTCTGAGGTACTGACAGACATTGATGAGCTCCCCTCCCAGCTGTGTCTTCTCAAGGCTGAACAGGCCCAGCTCCCTCAGCCTGTCCTCACAACAGAGCTGTTCCAGTCCCTTCAGCATCTTTGTCACCCTCCTCTGGGCCTGTTCCAGGAGCTCCATGTCTCTCTGGTACTGAGGAGCCCAGAACTGGACACAGAACTCCAGATGAGCTTCACCAGGGCTGAGCAGAGGGGCAGGATCACCTCCCTCAGCCTGCTGGCAATGCTCTCCCTAATGCACCCCATGTACCACTGGCCCTCCTGGCCACAAGGGCACTGCTGGCTCATGGACACTTGGTGTCCACCAGGTCCTTCTTTGCAGAGCTGCTTTCCAGCAGTTTGGCCCCAGGGATGTGCTGGTCCCTGGGGTTATTTTTCCCCAGGTGCAGAACCCTGTATTTGTCTTTGTTGAATTTTAGATGGTTCTTCTCTGCTCAACTCTCCAACCTGTTGAGGTGAGAGACAGTGTCAAAAGCCTTGCTGAAGTTGAGGTAGAAAACATCCACTGCTTTTCCCCTCATCCATCCAGGAAGTTGTTTCATCAAAGGAGGCAAGCAGGTCAGCCAAGCATGATTTATTTTTACTGAGTCCATGCTGACTATTCCTGATCACCTCTGTGTAATCCATGTGGATAGACATCCTCCAGAATAGAAGTGCTCCCTCATTTCTGCAGGGATTGAGGTAGAGGCTAACTGGCTAGTAGTTCCTGGGTCCTCCTCCTTACCATTTTTGAAGACTGGGGTGACATTTGCTTTCTTGCAGTCCTCAGACACCTCTCCTGATCTCCACGACGTTTCAAAGATGATCACAGGAGGCCTTGCTATGGTGTCTGCCAGCTCTCCCAGCACTCATGGATACATCCAGTCAGGGCCCATAGGCTTGTGGATGTCAAGGTTACCTGGCTGTTCTCTAACTAATTCTCCTTGAAAGGAAAGTGTTCTTTCCATCATTCCCTTACCTTGGTCTCCTGGGCCAGAAATTCCTGAGGACTGGTCTTGCCAGTGAAGGCTGTTGCAAAGATGATGTTTGGTAGCTTTGCCTCCTCTGTATCCTCCCTTACCAGAGTCCCCCTCCCTTTAGTGACGGTCCCACTTTATCCTTTGTTTTCCTTTTATTATTGATGTATTTGAAGAAGCCTTTCTTGTCCTTCACAACCTAGGCCAGATTTAATATCAGATGGGCCTTGACCTTCCTGGTCTCAGTCCTATGTACTCTAAAAATATCCCTGTATTCATTCAGCGTGGCCCAACCCTGCTTCCATCTCAAGTATGTTTTCTGCTCACACCTGAGTAAGGACAGGAGTTCTATAAACATCCACACGGGTGCCTTCACACCTTTGCCTGACTTCTTTCTCATTGAGAGGCACAGTTGGAGAAAGTCATCCTTAGCTATCAACCAGCTCTTTTGAACCCCTTTTTCCAACAGTGCCTGTTTCCATGGGATTCTTCCAAGAACATCCCTGAAGAAGCAAAAGTTGGCTCTCCTGAAGCCCATAGTTGCAATCTTGCTTCCTGCCCCGTTTCCTCCTTGTCTGGTGCTGCACTCCAATGCTCATGGTCACTGCACCCAAGGCTGCCCCCAGCCTTCACATCTCCAGCCTTGGAGGCCTTCCCTGTGTGTTAGGCTGGGGTTGAGAGCCCACTATTCCTTGTGCGAGCTCCTCTGCCTGTGTGAGGAAGCTGTTATCAGTGCTGTCCAGGAAATTCCTGGATGGGCTGTTTGTGCTTTGCTCTGCTGCTTCTCCAGCTGATGTCAGTGTAGTTAAACTCACTCACAGGAACTAGTGTCTGTGATTTTGAGACTACTTACAGCTGCCAGTAGAATGCCTCACCCACTTCCTTCTGATCAGGCTACCTGGCCCTCTGCAACTTCTCATATGTGTTTAATGAACTGGCCTAGAGTTTTCTGCATTGGAGTGGGTGTATCAGGGTTTCCCCTGCTGGCATTGTAACCAACTGAACTGCAAAGGTTAACTTGTTTTCTGGGACTAGTGTACTGTGTTTAACTCAAATTATACTGGAAAGGTTATCCTTGTGCAGCTGGAGCTGGCTTGGAAGAGCAATGAAGGACTGATGAGAGATGGAAGCCTCTAAACCTTGTCACTTGGGTAGGACACAAGACAGAGCTGATACAGGACAAGGAAGCGGGGACAGTGTTATTGCCACTACTAACTCTGCAAAGGAGAAGGGAAAACTACAATTTGGTCTTCATGAAACAAGACAAAACATGAGTGGAGACACTAATTTCTCATTCCAGCTAGTCAGTACTGGTGTTTTTTGGAAAGACTGTCCTGTGTTCTGCAAACACAGGCTGAACACGCTTCTCTCAAGAAAGCAAGCCTTCAAAACAGCTCTGGCCATGCTAGGGCTGCTGAAAGGCTCACATTGATAAACAGGCTGGTGAAATTGTAAGGGCTAATCTCAGTCAGTGCTTGGGGGTGGAATGGAGCCTTTTATGGCCTGTAAGAGAGGCAAAGAGTCTTGGTTCATCTGCACAACTAAACTGAACAAGGTCTGGAGGATATTCTTGGGCACTATCTTAGCTATTTGGGGGTGTGCTGCTTGACCTAGCTCGAGCCCATTTGAGAAGAATCCTCCTGGACAATGGCTGGGCACCATTTGGGGGTTTTACGGGCCAAGACTGGTCCAAGAAGCACCAGATGAGACAAATGGGTTCACAGGAAAAGTTTAACTCATCACAACCAGACAGCAGAGCCTGGCCTTGGTTAGTTTATCATTACTAGTCTATCCAGGGAGATTTGCTTATAACTTGCACTATCACTATTGCTGCGTAAATCAATTTCTCAGCACATGCTGTAATGGACAGACAGATAATGCCGAGCAGGTATCTCAGTTTCTGCCTTGGCTGACTATCAAAAAAAGCATGCTAGGTTTGCTAATGGACTTGTGCTTTTCCCTGCTCACCTGGCATAACCGATAAGAGCAAATAGCAATGCTAGGCATTAGGAGATATCTAGACAGTTCATAAGTGATTAAGGAGAGGTCAGTGTGGACAAATGAAAGAAACAACAGAAATCAAAAAAATGCAGACTGGGGAGGGAAGGAAGGTCAAGGAATATGTTAACAGAAAGATCCCTGAACAGTTATAAACAAAGCTGTTGTAGCCAGTTTTCTTCTAAGGGGTTATTTAGATGCCCAAAGGTGGATGGGTATCTGATAGCACTTGTCAAATAACTCAAGTCCCTTAAGTCAACAGGTACTCAGCACTGTTGGTGCAATTTCAGTTTGGAACATCAGTGCCTCAGAATATCTGATCTGCTGCAGGTGATTTGGCTTCTGTTTGGTTGTGGGTTTTGGGTTTTTTGCCTTGCTTACTGTAACTGTTACATAAGTATATACTGTAATAATGCAAGAATCTTTTCCATTCCATTTGGGTTACTCATGTCTCCTTATCTGGTCTGATTTTCTAATTAGCTATAGACTCACTTTCCTTATTGCAAATATAATGAAGTCTCCTGCCACAGGAATTAGGTATTTAGATAAATAATGAGGCTGTGATGCATTTCCAATACACCTATATTCCAGATGCTGCATTTTCTTTATTTACAATTTTCTGTTGATTATTTAGTAATTGTGCTTGTCACTTACTTCTTAGAAGACAGCATAAGAAATTGCTCCATGCTCAGATTCCCTTTGATATAGTTTAGTTTTCTTACCCTTGGGCTTTTTCTTAAAAAAATCTAGCCTTTTATTTTTGCTCTCTTCCTACATCCCAGTCTTTTAATAGAGTTCACACATTTATGGGAGGAAGATGAGACTCTATGGATGGAGTTCCTCTGCCAAAGCTTATTCAACTTGTTTCATGCCTTTGTGCTATCTTTCATTCAGGATAAGGGTCAACAGCCAGTGCTAAATGTCATAGTCCATTAGTCAATGAGGACAGCTTACACAGAAAAGAATCTGTTATAAATCCTCTTCACAGATAATCCATGTTTCACATGTGGTTTTTAAACATCATCTATGCTCTTCCAGTTCAAATGGGAATACAAAAATACCAGCAAGGGGTATGTTTATAATATGTAATCAGTATATCAGGATTAATTCACAAGTGTTCCCTCTATCACTAAATATTGACATTGATATTGCAAGGTATTAATATAGAACTTTAAGTCTGTCCTCATGATTATTTATTGGGATGTATCTTCTAGGAAGCAAAACCACGCACCCATGGTCAGTCACCCCCATATGGATGCCTCCCACATTTGGTGCTGTCCTGCTACTACCCTACCGTGTGATTCAGAACTGAGCAAACTTCTCAGCATAGATGCAAATCTTTCATAACTGGTCTGAATTATTTTCTTCATAAAACTGTAGTTGGTAACTACTCAGAACTGCTCAACATTGACTTATTTTTCTTAGCCTATCTTCACCTATTTGATTCTCCCTTCTTCCCACAGCGCTTTGATACATTGCAGGCAGCAATCTCTCTCCTGTCACTTTCTGTAACACACAAATCCATCTACTTGGTGTAAACTGTATTAATTTTAGATAATTTGGCACCTATTTTGTAAATAACCCTTCTGAAATTCTTTCTTTTCCATAATTTATTTGCTAGAGATGATTCTGAGCACAACCAAGGGAGAAAGAAAAATGGTCAGCACTTACCCTGCCTTATGCATGACCTGTGTTGTTCAGATGGCTGGACTTCTACCAATTGTGTACAGGCAAACAATATAGAGCAGTTCAGCTCCACAACTGTGATTTATTATTTCCTTATTCCCACCCTGAACACTCAACATGGGTTGCAGAAACTATAAACTTCAGTGACCATGTTTCAATTTATGAAAAATAATTATTGATGCAGCAACTCTTTTCCCCTTCTCTCCCTGCTTTCATTGTGGGTGTCACAAACTATGTAGCTGCTTTGTGTAAACAACCATTCTCTTTCTCACTGGGAATTGGTTGATTCTCTAGGTTGTCAATGGCCCTCTGGCTTTTATAAGAAGTGAAGGACAACAATGTGACTAATATTATTTCAGCCTTCAGGATTGCCAGTTTATTGTGAAGAGCTGCTTATCTTAAAATACTTTGGTAGAACTTCTGATGTAATAGGTAACAATAAACAAAGATGGAACTACTAACTGCTGGTATCATGAAATATATTGCAGCTTCAGCAATTGCCTTCTGAAATATAGATGTTGAATTGTTTCTGGCAGAACTCTTCAAATTAGTTAATTACTAGAGTTCAGAACATGTGCTTTAGTGAGGAAAACAGAGTGAGCTGGAGTGCTAACACTTAACTCTGACCTGTGTTTACACAATCTAAACCACTGCTGATTGGAGAACTCCCAGATTGCAACACATGGGCTGCAATCACACCAGCACTGACAAACTCCTATGGGATTAGTATTTCACCAGGGGCTTTGGTTTTGCTACATGTGACATTTGTAGCAAAATACACCTTTAATGTGTAGCTAACTATAAGCAAGAATTGCCTTATGCAGGCCCAAACAGTATTTTGTGAACATCTAACTGTGCATGCCATTTGCTACCTAACCTAACACTGTGCCTGTGTTGTGACATTTGTCTGCTTGTCTTCAAGGGCTACACTTGACTTTCTGCAATGCTTCTGGGTTTACCATCTAAACCTGCTCCAGTTTTAATACAGCTGCACAGTCTTCTTCTGTTAGGCGACAAAAATACAATTGAGAGGGCTCTTGAAATAGCCATAACTTTGTGTTAAGGAATTTGATATACGCAAATTTAGCTGCACAAGTTTTTGCAACTCAAAACAGACTCAAAAATAACAGGGAGCATTTGCAATGGATATCAAATACCCATAATCTAACCCCAGTGAGTACAACAGTTTAGTATGTAAAAGTCAAGCTCCCTTCTCACACATTAAAATACCTGCCTATACATAGAAAGAACAAAATCTGTATCTACAACTGTACTAAGAACAAAAAGTATTCTTTGCACAGTTCTTGATCAAATAAATGAAAAATTTGGTAACGCGACAAACAATTTACTTCCTCAGAGGGAGGGGGAGGAGCTTCAACATCTTCATTTTTATCCCATGACTTGTCAAGGGAGCTGCTGCCTCAAAGCATCAACTCTTCTCTCAACACTTGAATTTTCAGTTTTCTGCAAGGAAAATATACCTTGATGATATGTATGTATAGACATTTATATATAAAAACCTCTCTTGAAGGTCAAAGATTTTTTTTTACTTTTAAATCATTCTTTTCTCACTGAAACCTCCTAAGCCTTGTTCTTTTGTTTTGAAAAACAAAACAAAATATTCCAGGTTTGCTCTGTGAGAAGACTGTATTCCTCAAAGAAAGTGAAAGGCGATTGTTGCATTTGAAGCTAAGTAAACAGACATGTAAATAATGATCTTGAGAGATTGCAACAGCAAGATAATATTTCATCCAAGAGGTGGCTTAAAAGAAATTCCTTCACATACAGGCTGAATTAAAAAAATATTTTTATTTACAAGAGTAAATAATGTAGTGCAAGGAAAGTGGATTTAACCCTCAATAATGCATAGATTGATGCAATTTATAGACTGAGATCTACATCATTTTGCAGAGGTGACTGCACACCTGCTGTACAGGTTAGACCCTTCCTACAGCCGCTTTACAGAGAACTTTAAATCAGACAGAAGGTATTTGCACTCCATACATGTTATCTGTATGTCCCATCCAACATTTATCAAATACACTGTCACTTAAATGTGTCTTTTAGAGTCATTACAGAACATGAAATAAATCCTTGCCAGTGTTATCTACAGAAGAATACAAAAATAATTTTTGTTCACTTTGCGTCACCTGATCACACTTGAATATTCTTTTATTTATTCATTGGGGAGCTCCTTTCTCTAATCAGTGGCTCTTGGCAGGAAGAGAAACATTTTGTTGTGTCCACCAGAAAATGTGGATGCTTGTAAAACTTTGACTAAAAGTTAGCCATAACTAATATGTTATGAAGATATTGCAAATATTCCTGGTGTGTTTTCTTTCAAAACAAAACACTTTTCACATTGAAAAATCAGCATGGAATATAAAATGCCAAAAAACACATTTCCACTATTGCATATATTGGAGTCCTGAACAGGTTTCCATGGAACTTGGAAAGTATTGGTGACTGGGTTTCGCTTTTATGTAATTTCAGTGATTCAGACTTGGAAAACTTTGCTAATTTCACCAATAAATAAGCTCAAATGCAGTAAAAGCAATTTAATAAGAGATTAGACATGTAAGTAAAACCTCATTAAAACCTGTGGGATGTTTGCTTATTTTTCAATTAGGCACAGACGTTGCAGGCTTCCTTCCAGGTCCTTCCATGACATACAGTATGATCATGTGTTGGGTATAGTGAGATAATCTGCATCATCTGTTTGGAGTTAAATAAATTATAGGGATGGTTTTCCTCTGTAGTGGAGAAGTCAGATCAGTGAACTTCCCTACAACTTCAGCTGTTGGACTGCATTATTAATGCCATGTACAGGGTTGGTTGCCAGTTCTTAGATTTGTAGTTGTTCATATCCTGTCTTCCCAATGGATGTCGACCTTAAGACAACTGCACTTCAGCTGGTGACTAGAGGACTCTGAGGGTTTGACTCCTGCTGTGATAAATCACTTGAAAGAGTAGGTTCATCCTGCTGTACTGCTCTGGTAGCATCCTCACTGTCATTCCCTAAGGAGGAAGGGACATCATGTGAGAATGGTTCTGATCTTCTTCCAGGAGAATTAAAAGCTTCAGAAGAATGTCAAAAGAAATTATGTAAGAAAACCCCACTGTGTCTAGGAAGTCTATTAGTCAATATTTAAATATTACACGGATGTAAAATTACATATAAAGATAATATTCAAAGGTTTGGAAATACTGAAAGAAGATCTGTAACTATATACTTCATAAATTTGTTGCATGATTCTAAAGTTAGATAAATTAATAACTAGTAGGAAAAGAAAGCAGGATTTCCCAATTATTATAACAGGTTCTGTAACTCCTGACTGAATGCATTTGCTGATTCTGTTACTGGTGTTAAGAGTCTGAACTGACTCTTACTAAGTTACTCATGTACCAGCTCTTGGAACCCCATTTTTTCTCCCACCTTGCGTCTGAAGAGATCCAATCCTATGAAACAGGAAACACTCTTTGACTACATATTGCAGAGACTAGCCAGGGAATCAAAGTCATATCATTATTGTAACAGTATTGCATGCTGAGAGATGGGGAATAATCACATGTAGTTAGGGCTTTTATTAAGAATCTCCTTTAGCAAGAGAAGCTCCTTTAGAAGAGCAGTAACTGACAGTTTGGTTTTTTTTTGCTTTGCTTCATCTACTCCTTTTTAATGATCAAAAAATGACTTATGTGTTAAACAAGCTACTGCTCAGAGGTACTTCTATAAAATCAAGACTTTTGGTTTCATTTTGAAGGTTTTAGTGACCTAAAAAGATCACTCCTCTTTCATCAGTTTTACTATGGCACATACTTACCAGACAAGGACTGAAAAGACTGCACTGCAAATGCAACAAGAATCGATAAAAGAAAGGTTCCCATGAAGTAGATCTGTGACAATAATTTAAAAAATATTGTTAGAGCAGTGCAAAGCCAAGCTAAATTTCCAAATGAGCTGTGCATGTAATAAAGGGGCAATACATACCAGAGTAGAGTGCAAAACATTGTTCCAGAGAACTCTCATGTAAAAATAAAGCAATGCTAATGAGCATGGGCTAATTGTTTCTTGGTTACTATTATTCCAGCACCTACAACAATAAGATAAAAAGAACTTATTAGTCCTCCTCCACAGTTTTGTGGCATCAATCATCTGGGGCTCTCAAATGGGTTTGCAGAACCAGTAAATCAGAAAAACAAATGAATATCATCATCACTATCTCACAGATGGTGAAGTAAAAATTCAGAAAGATACCAGCTTAAACCTATTAAGCACAGAATACCTTACCCTAGAAATGTGTCTTTTTATTTTCTTACTACTCAACACTGGGTCTAAGCGACCAGGCTACACTTTCAAAGCAGTCACAGAACAAGCTCTGAGTAATGTGACTCAACAGCAGAAGGACTTGATTTAAAATTAGATGTACGAAATTTAGTTGCCTACACAGAACACTGGTGCCAAAAGTCCTTTAGAGACAAAGCTGTCTAATAGAATGAAGTCAGAGCTTGAAGAGTGTTTTAGGTGACTAGCACAAGGTACCCACCTCCTGTGGGGTGAGCTGAGCAGCTTTCTTATTTCTATCAAGTAGGACTTCACCTACCAGGGGAGTTTAGACAGCTAAATCACAGGCATCTATTTTAAGCTTCAATTGATTCTTTTCTACAAAGCTAAGGAAAGAGTGATGATGTGTATATATATATATACACACACCTTTTCTACGTAAATTTTATTATAAATATACATATAATTTAGCTATAAAGTCATAGACTGAGTATGTGAATATATATATAAAAATATAGAAAAGTATGTGCCCTTTTGGACAAAATTGTATGATGATGGGAAAACCCTTCAGCACTGTCAACTCTGGAATTACTCTCACAGCAAAGCAGGTGATTCAGCCCAAGTGAAGGCAGAATTCAGACTCAAGCTCACAACCCCAGATGGTCCAGAACCCCAATGTATCTGACTAACAGTTTCATGTCCACTGGAAGCAATTTAGGGTACAAGTTCAGTCTAACTGCAGTGAAGAACAATTTCAGCAGACTGTTGGTGAAGAGACAAATGAGCTTTCAACGTTGGTGTCATCTCCACCTTTCTGGGTTCCTTGAGTGGCAAAACAGATGATAAAGCACACATCATCATTCACAGCCTCATGTATTGAGCATTAGCTCCTGCTTCTTCAAATATTTGAAAGGCATTTCCACAAATTCACCAAATAAGCGTCACATTCCCACTGTGCCTTCCAACACCTGTTGCTTTACCTGGGTAAAGGAAACCCAAGTTCTGTACTGGAACCAGAGGACATCAGGCGGTTTGTCCATGAATAGTGCTGGCACAGGTCATTCAGGCAGCAGACCTGTAACATTCTCAGATAGCCAATATTCTGTGCCACCATATTTGGACATATTTGCAGAATCAATAGAGAGGATTGCTGTTTTCCCAGTTAAATATTTTTAAGTTCTGTATTAAATTATGCTACATTTAAAATTCAACTACTGGTTTGGACTGCATACAAATCACCAGTGCCTAACTTAGGAAATGAAATATATTGAACTGGAAAAGACCTCCTGGATTATTGAATCCAGTCCCTACTATTTCAGGTAACCACATATAATCAGGTAAAAACTGAAATATAATTAGGGAATTTAAGAATTTTAAGTATGTTGACCGTAACCTGCCTTAAATCACAAAAGTGAACAAAGTTAATAATTACAGGAGGTGCTGTCCTCCAGAGTAAATGTTACTCATGTGGAAAACCAGAAGATGTTGATTAAGGGTAAAAAAGACTCACCTGTAATAGAGCTCCTGAAGAAGTGATGTATTACTAGAATGCAATGCTTGATCAATTTCCAAGTGATCCAGAATGTAGGAAGGTATGGAGTTGCCCTCTTCCATGACAAGGGCCAAATTGAAGAAACCCTAACAGGTAAAAAATGCACACCTTTGAAACATTCAATTTTCATTTCTGTATTTAAGCACCAAGTATCTAAATAATTATAACTGTCTTCCCTAAATTTGTTAGTATAATGTGATATTCACTGAATAATTATGAGAGCCTTTTCTCCTAACCATACACTCAGGTAAGTACTGAAAATGCCAAAGAAACATTCAGATGTTGTGACACTTTTCTTAGCTCATATCTTTTTCCAGATGGTTTCTTTCTTATTTTGAATTGCTCTTTAAGTCCATTCACCATACCAAACTGACATTTTTTCTCCTAGGGAAATGCAGAGTGAAAGCAGAAATGGATTTCTATTCTTTTACTGTTCCATTCCCCTTCACATAGCTCCACAGATCAACAGAATCGGAATAGTGAAATTGAGAGCAGAAATTTCCTCAGACAATTTAAGTCCTTAATCTTATGGGTTTGCTTATTTGGGCAAGTCTTAGGCAACCCTGTGTCTCTTCAGAGTCATGAAGATGAACACACATGACACATTTTACAGGATTCCCTATCACTTTGATTTTCATACTTAAAGTAACTATTTATGCATCTCTGCTAGTTTAGCAGTAATATTTTATCCTAATAACCTCAAAACAAAACCACCTTTGACAAGTTCATATACAACACTTCATCTGGGGATATTGCCATAGGGACAGGGAGAACAGAATATTGCACCCAGCACACTCCTGTTCTGTCCTGAGAACGGGAAACTCAGTGGTGAAACACTGCATGTCTTTGGTAAGGTGACATGGTGTATTCTTTAGTTATAAAGCATTTTAAGATGAAACCTTTGTTAGGGAACAAAATTCACCCTGGGATTCACTTGGTATAATATACCAAGGGAAATGGGCTAGTCTTCTTTTTTTTATCATAAAATGGGAGAGGATAGGACTGGAATACAACTCAGTCTATTCATTCTTCCTCTTGCAATCGCAAAAATACTGAGGTCACAACTAAGTCAATTGCATCAAGGTAAGGTAGCACCAAATTAGGCCATTTACCTTTAGCTTACAAAGCAGCCTAATTCTAAGACCATTAATCTATGCTAAGTTTATCTTCTATTATGAAACAACAACTACTGACTCACAAGGCATTTTGAAATAATTGTAATCTATTCTAGCAGGTTTCTTTGGTGCAGATGAGGCCAAGCAGAAGAACCAGTCCCAGCTCTGATTGTTCCACACTCTGGTGTTTTGCCATACCTGTGAATCCCCCTCCAAGGCAGCCTGGGCGTACATCCGCATGGACAGCTCCAGGTCTCTAGACTGGTTCTGGTAGCCATAGTAGTAAAAATCTCCCATCTTCAAATAAGCTGTGGAAGAAATCAGCAGAAGATCATTTAGATTAGTTGCAGCAATAGAATTACCCAACTATTAATGTGATGGAGAAATTAACAGTAATTCTGTTTAAAGCACAATACTAAAAGACAAATGTACACTTTCTCTCTGGTTGTCTCTGTGGCCACTTTATATCAGCCTCCCACTGAAAATAATTATTCTTGATGAAATCTCTCTTGTTTCTCTTTAAGGAATTTAATAAATGCCATTGCTTTTACAAAATCTGAGACTTGAGAGTATTTACATTTCATTCCTTCTTCACTTGCTGAATCTGTCTTTGGACAACCTGAAGCCTTATTTAGTCAGATTAGCCCTACTAAACTGATGAAACTTAAAATCATGTCATCTATGTGTTTGCTCTGTACCTGACACTATGGTGGCTGAACCTTTCCCAAAAGTTAGAAAATGTTGCTGCTGATAATTTCATTAGTTTCAAATCCAACTCAACCCAGGACAACAGTAGGGATACAATTCTCCAGGTCTAGAAGGGAGCAATGCCTAGCAAACATTTTACAAGCATCTTTCTGTGACATTGCACCATAATGAAATGCATCAAAAGAGAGGGCACTGAGCCAGACAGGAGGAAGCATGATGATTTGTGCTACTGAATTTAAAAACTCCTATGACTGTGCCTACACTTACCTGACCTAAGCTTTCCTCAAATCATTTGAAACTCTTCTACTTGTGTGTCTACACAAGAAAATCCCACGTGTTTTTACAGCGGGCTGAAATGGAATGACAGTTCCCTCCTGTGAGTCTGACCTTCAGAAGTTTTTCTCATGTGAGCTTGTACCAGTGGATCTACCAAAGGGTCAACCAAACTACACCTTGCTAAGGTGTCTACAAACTCCTCAGAAAAGCTAACAGTGTTTGTCAGCTCCTCTGACTTCAGGCTATATCCACGTGGTATTCAGTTTCCACACTTTTAAATTTCCCACACTGTGTATTTAAATGAATAGCACAAATTATTTTTACACTCCACTTTTCCACATGCTTATTAAAAATGACTGTAAAAAATTCAGATGTGAGACAATCAGATCAATGTTTTCAAATATTCAGTAAAGCTTTCAGAGACACCAAAATGACTTAGCCATTGAAGCCCTAGGTGTAGTAAAATTTAAGGCCTGAGGAATGTAACTTATTTGCAAATAGACCTTAGAGAATCCTTTAGCTCTCCAAGGTAAGCTCTACAGATGTTGATAAACTCTGTACCCTAAGAGGAAAACTAATAATAAATTAGATAAGGACTCCCTTAGCCTTTATTAGCTTCTCATGACTCAATTATGATATGGAAGTATATTTGCTTTTGGATTTTCCCTTTGATAAACCAAACAGCATGAGCTCCTAAAGTCACCTGCTTTTTTTTCTTAAACTTTGAGTCAACTGCTCAGACTCCTAAACATCTAGCCCTTCCTCAGGGGTAGATTTTTTTATTTTATTACAATTTTACCCATTTAATGTAATAAAAAGGAAATTTTCAAAAAAACTGTGCTGAAATAAACCACTTTAATTACCTTTAATTACCCTGATATTCCTATCAAAACATGAATGATTAGCAGGAATTTATCTTCCCTCCCTCAACCTGCTTACTCACATAGAAGTTGTGACAAACGCAGTCCTTGAAATTTAAAAAAAAGAAAAGGTAACTTTAAAATTTAGAAAAAATTCCTTATACATACCAAATGATGGAGCATTGACTTGAGAAACTGAGAAATTGTAGTATCTCCAGACACAATCAGTTGCTAGGTATTTTCTTGCTAGGTCCTATAAAGAAAATAATTGATTCATTCATATCCCAGGTAAGAGACTAATGGTACACATTATCATTAACAAAGGGTCCTTTCAGGATAATGAGTTGTGCATTCATTTACTCACTGGTCTTTCTTCACAGATGTGTGCTAAATTTGACTGTGACACTTCAATCCCAGTTTCAGCTGCTAAAATGTAATGCAGCAGAGCTTCATGCCTAATGTTAGATAAAATAAATTAATGAAAAGCCTTACAAAAATAATATGTATTTTACTTACAGTTAAAAAACCCCAAAAGCACTAAACAAATGCATCAAATTGCCTATGAGGAAAATGCTGGTACAAAGTTTCAGAGCAAGAGGCTGGGAAACCCATGCAACAGCGACATACACAGGCAATGCTTGGTGTAACCAGCCAGGCTGCATCTCAAAAATTTGCAGCCCTTTTCCTCTTGCATTGAAGCTACTGGCTCCAGTGTGTGTTTACTCTAAGTGCCAGACTGATGGGAAAGAAGAATTGACACTAAGCCCAATTCTATATTTAAATGTTTCAGATAAAACATTCTTGAAAGACTCTACTCAAAGAAAATCTATAATTAACTTAGCCATGTATATATCTGTCTGTGCATATATGTTATATATCTTAACTTAGCTGCCTATATATCTGTATATATACCTGTGTATATATCTGTCTAACATTCATCTGAGTATTTCTTTGGTATGCTTTACCTTTCATTTATGTCACTTGTTTTTGTCTTGTCTTTTAAGACAGAGCTTTTTGAAAAAGAATTTCTCTCTTCATACTTTTGAATGTATGAATAGAAAACAGTCTCTGTCCCTCTAAGGACTTTATGCATCTCACTGACTGTAAAGCAAGTAGTAAAACTTAATATTGCATTTGCAGGCTAGCAATTCAGTATTCTGATATAGATGAGAGCATCTCTCATATTCTCTGCCACTCATCTACTCTATACTATGAAGACGACGCATTTAAAATTAAGAAGAAGTCTTTAAAATCATGTGTGTAGTTTTAAAATCCCAAAACAATAAAAAACCACACTTTTTTTCTTCTGAAATTTCCTATTAAAGAGTAGTGCTGCTAATGATTTTATCCAAAACACAAAGGTAAAAACCATGGCAAGTTTCAGGGTTCAATGGCTTGTTTAACTGGAAGATACAGTCAAAATACACATTTGACTTCAAGAGTAGCTGCTTAAGCAAAACCACTTCAAACCAAATTGTGAAAGGAGTTGCCCGTACCGACCTAGCAGGTGTAACCTCCTGTTATCCAGATACTTTTGCATGATTACAAATTATTCCTTGTACTTGCCCTGTAATAACATCTAGAACAAGAGAGACCTGGGACAACAGAAGGAATTCAAGGGAAGGCTGGGAAATTGGTTGATCCATAAGTGTCCAAGGGCAACTAAGAGAAGAAATTATATTTACAGCCTTTGCCTCAGTCTTTGAAGATCAAACTACCATGACATACAGATGTGTAAAACATGTGTCTGCAAACAATGACTGAAGAACACATTACTTGGATGGATTGGCAGTGGAACAATTTATACCTATGCAATTTACACCCTGGCATCTCAAGTAGGACTCCAGGACATTTTCCCTCCTAGCTGTTGAGCCCAGACTTTCTGGAATCTTTATGCTCTACCTGTCATCTACTCGTGGACTGCAAAGTGAGCTGGACAGAGTCACAGGCTTGCACAACAGAACATGCTACAAAAATATCAAGAGATTTTTCAGTGTTCAGAAGTGAGTTCAAGTCTACAGAAGAAATGTCTCTGATGGACTGAGTGAAAAGACACTTCTAGGAATGGGTTACTCCAGAACATTCCACTGACAGCTTCTTGTAGATCTCCCTAACCTGAAGCACTAATTCAGTACTTACAGGGGGAAGCTGCAGGACTAAATGAGCCATTGTTTTGATCACATATGACAGTCTGATGTTTGCACACACAATATCTGATGTTCATGCCTACAGAGGCGGCTAAGATGGAGCATTAACCTGGACACTATTTTGAAACCTCTTGACTGGCTCATTGGATATTATAGCCCCCTATTATACAAAAGACAATACTATCCATACACAGAAAACCCAACAAATCTAATCCAGCAGCTGGACTTCTCATGACACAGAAATATACAGAAGAGAGAAGGTAAAATACAAGATTTGTAATAGAGAGAATAGTAAAAGTGAAAGGTGTTCCTCTGGTTAATCCAGTGCACATTACACAAATATTATGGCAGGAGAACCACAGTTGATACAACTATTTCACACTAGAAACCCCTTGTTTTTCACTTAATTATGCCAGAACTGTTGACTTACATTTTGGGTCAACTCCTCCTTCCCTTTATGTCAATGGAGGTTTTGCAACTGATTTTTGTAGTGCTACTGCTTTTTTTTCTTTGCAGTGATGGCCCATTATTAATTATTTTACCTTGCTATAAAGTAAGTGAAAATAGAAAATATACAGAACAGAAGAAACATACCACGAAAGCTCCAGATAAGCATTGAGAGCTTTTCTGATTACATGACCCAAATAGCCATTTTTCTCTGCAATGTGTTTTGCCCAGCTGTGGAATAGAACAAACAAAACCTGAATGGTCATGGCTCCAGTAATGTTATCCCAACACATGTAGATTAAAACAACACAAAAGGATATGAGATCATCATCTAACTTCTTCTGTAAGACAAACTCTGGGATTAAACAGCAATCACAGCATCAATCCTGTAACAATTGACTGAGTACATGAAGTCCATTCATCTCTAAAAGTGTATTAGAGACATCCTATGTTTTTTTCTCAGCAATGTTTTTTTAAGAAAACAAACCAAAGTTAATAGGTACTATCAAAAATTATCTGCCTATTTTCAATGCAAAATGCCAATTCTACCACATCACCAATATTTCTTGAAATAAAAAAATAGTGAGGCTTTGTTAGATAAAACATTTCAGAGTTTTTCAATACAATCTCTCTGAGCTGTTCTGGAAAAAAAAGTAGTAAAAGTACTCAATATCTCTTAAAATCTACTGGTCATCTAAGTAATACACATACTCATGCAGATCAAATATTACTGCAGAAGAACCTTTTGCCATGGAGGTAAGCACTGTGAAGTACAAGGTATTTACGCCATGGATTTAAAAATCACCAATAATCAAAATAATAATATCAGAAATATATTCTCCTTTTATAAATGCTTTCCTTACTTACACCACAGCTTTTTCTGGATCTCTAGGGAAGTCTTCCATATTTCCTGTGATGTAATACAGAGAGCATCGCAAAGTCCCTTCAATGTGTCCTCCTTGGGCAGCTTTATAGAAATAGCGTGCAGCAACTGTCTGTGAAGAAACAAGACACAATTAGCAACTCTGCATTATTAATCTTTTTTGAGATTTCTTCCTCAGGACCCTTTTCATCAAAGGCAGAAAAATAAGTAGCTAGCTAATGAGGACAAGATAGTTTAACTACTGTTAGTGTACTTAGATTAACTGAATTCTTCTAAATTTTTAATAGTTTAGGCTAGAGAAAGTTTTGAAAAACATATAGTTAGGTAATATATGGAACATCAAACAGAAAAGTGTCTAAATGTTTAACTAACATTCACTAACACAAAAGTCTTGCATGCACTGACAAAAGTAAAATTGATTGCTCACTAGTAGGAAGATTATTAAGGTATCCTGGAGAACAGAACTTGTGATGCCAAATAAGGCTGTGGAGCAGCAGCAACTCTCTGTATGTTCAGCAGACCACAACTACAGTGCTCAAATCTTTGAAACTGGTTTATAGAAGATAACACAGATGGAGTAAGCAGGGCCAAAGCTACAGAAGTGGGAAGGCTGTGTGACTCCACATTTTACCCTCAGGAATAGTAATTGGTAAATAAACCAAACCAGCATACAAACAGAAATAATTTATTTCAGGAAATTTTTAACCATCAATGTATGCTTGCTGTTAGTGAGCATGGACTACACATTCCTTCTTGCCATTGGCTTTGATGAACAAAGAAACCTGGGCACTTTTAGGTGTACTCTTATAATCAGTCCACTCTGAAATGTGTTCTTTGGTCCCTGGGGAAGGAAAATGTGTTTGCCAGATGCACATGTGGGTGAGCACTGCTGCTGCGGGCAGCAGAAATACAGAAATAAGCACTGTCTGGAGTATATCCAGATCTCAGAACTCAAAGGCCACACTGGAAACATTTTTTAGCTTTAAGTATGAGGTCTGACAACATTTATTACAGTCTACCTCATTACATTTTTGCTGCTGTTCATACACTTCTAAGTTAATTAAACCAAATATAAATAAAGTAGACCATTCCTATTAGGGGAAAATTTATTTTGCACATATGTTAATGGGTTCTGTCACAGAAAAATAAAATACTGCTGTCTACCAGGACTGTATCAAAGAGTCACATTTTCAAGTCTGGATTGGAGAGCTCTCACTGCAGCTCTGAGGCTCACAGAAGCTGTGTGAATGTAGCATAGCTGTTCATGGGTTCAGGGACAAGGTTGTGCTTCTTTCAGTTATTGTGGAATCCCCTCCCTAGAAACTTTCCAATCCAAAACTGAGAACCTGAAAGGTCACATGATGTGAGAGCACACACTATCCTTCCTGGCTGCTGTCACTGCAAGGGGTAAAACCTGCACCTGTTTTGTTTCTAAATCAAAAAGAACAGAAACACATGCATATAATTTTGACTGAGATATTTGAGCAACATCTCTCTCCCTAAGTAATTTGACTGAATCCCCCAGTAAAATTCTTCCTTGTAATAAAAGGTATCAAAATCTAACTTAGGGTGAACAGAGCAATCTCAAGAATGAGACAAAAACTTCTAAATTTGGGCCCTAATGTAAGAAATAGTACCATTAAATAATTACTCACTTGATTTCTACCAGGTACTCCAGGGTAAATGCCATCCAAATACAGGACACCAAGGTTGTATGAGGCATCTGGATTTCCCAATTCTTCAGCAAGTAACCAGTGCTTGGCTGCTTTTTTGTAGTCTCTTTTAAAATTGTGGTAATACCATCCTAATCCATTCACTGCCTGGGGCAAGCCCTTAGGGAAGGAGAAAAGCAGTCTCAGGTCACACATTTGATTCTGCTTTTTGTCACTTATGGGCTTAGGGGTTACAAACCCTTTTTTTCCTCACTACTTTCCTTTGTGGCCATGCATATACAGTAAGGAATAAGACTCCAGTGTCATCTTATTCTACAGAGTCTCAGCCATGACTTTCACTTGTTTACAAGAACAAACTGTGACTATTTTCCCCCTGTCTCCTCTTCAAAGCTAAACAGGACACTTGTTCTTGTGAATTCCCAGAAACTGATTGACGAGATTAGCAATCAAAAACCCACTTCTTTTAAACTAGAACATTTCCTTGAGAATAAATAGAAAGCAATGTACACAGAACTTTGTAATGCTGTTTTCAAAATGCACCAACATCATACAGATCAGCTTAACATATTGCTATCTGCTATTACTAAGTTGCATCTTTGCATCTTGGCTCAAGAGAAAGTCTTGAGACAGTTTTTACTGTTGTTCCAATGAGTCACCACCTCCTTGTATAAACTGGTGGATGATATGGGGCTGTAAGTATGCCAGCAGTGTTACTAACTTGCACATTAAAATGCAAGAGCTGTTAAACTTTTCAATAATTATGATGTTGTTTCTGTATAGAAAATGCGCATTGGAGCACAAGAACCCAAGTATTTGAGTTCAAGGAGAGTAAGGAATTGATGTCCCTAGGAGTCTTCCAGGAAGCTGTTCCTCAGATCCTGAATCAAAGGTATTTTGATCACATCATAAAAGCCTCTCAGTTTATTTAAGCCTTTCCCAAACAGGTAGTAGAACAGATAGTCTCTCCTATTTCAAAGGAATCCCAGAACTGGCACAAATCTTTTCAAATAGTGGTCAGCAGTAAAGTCCTACTGTCATAATCAGTCATTTAACAATTCTGGTTCTAAGAGGTAGGAATGCATTCAAGGTCTAGGCACTCTCATTTTTATTCTAAGGACCAGATCATGGCCTGGGTAACCTGGCTGTCCTAGATCATTAAATGGAGTGAGGCTCCTCTGCCCTGTGGTGCTCAATGTTTCTCCCTGCTATGGAAATAAATCAGGAGACTTTGGGACATCCAGGTCTTCTCCCTTTATGCTTGGGAATATGAGGCAAAAACATACTCCTGGATCAAATATTCAGTCTGTAAATCACTTAACTAACATCAAATTCCACAATATATAAGTAGAGAGAATTTTTTTTCTTTCACAGAAATTTTGGCTGATTTTGAGTGGTCTAGTCTCCCAACTTGGGCAAATAAGGTTTTCACCATTCATGGTGATAACACTGGAAGAAGCAAGCAGTATGACCCAGAATTATGTAAAAGGCATTTTATATAAATCAGAGTTCATAGCTATTAGCACCTAGTACAGAACTACCACAGTGAAATATTTATTGCATTTTACCTTGGCTGCTGCTTTCTTCATCAATTCCAATGCAAGTTTTATATTCTTTTTCACACCTTGACCCTAGGAAACGGATATGTGAAACAATCATTGTTTACAAATGCAGGCTGATAAAAATTCACTTACGCACATCCAAACTGCCTTTTAATATTGATACTATTACCTACTAAGTGTCATTCTGCTTTAAACAGTTACAACAAAACAAGCAGCTTTGTGTTCATCCTTCCTTCACAGCTTTAGAAAATCTCAGTGATGCAGTCTAGAAACAATTATTTCACCAGTATATTCAAGTGATTTTTATGGGTAAATAATATCACAGATCTTTAAGGGTGAGCAACTAAGGAAAAATAAATAGCATTTAAAGGGGCATAGGTTGTGCACAGTTAGGCAGTGAATAAGAGCTCTCAGCTCTCCTGAAAAAGGATGTTAGAGTGTCTCTAGAGGAAATACACAGCTGTTATGCTTATGATGTCCACATAAAATAATTTTACACACAGGTGAAACAGATTATGTGCGTTCAAAATTAACACAAGCAAAACTTAAGCAAACGTTTTCCAGAGAAAATCCTCCACTGTCAAAGGAATGAGGTGAAGACCTAGCAGTTCCTCACCACCTAAGCTTTAGTGCTTGAATGTCTTAGGGGTGACATCACCTAGCTGATACACCTTATTTGACTCAGGTGCGGTCAGGCTTCAGTTTAGTATCTTCTGTCTACTGCTTCTAGCAGGGAAAAACTAACTGCATGCAGGGATAATTTAATTCCAACTGAGGAATTATTTCCAACTAAAAAAAAAAAATCCTAATAAAGGGCATTCTAAGAAAGGATTAAACTTTTACCCACACCTCTATACCAAAGCCTATGCTTACTAGCTGGTTGGATTCTTGAGGTGACAAGACACTAGGAAAAATTACGATCCACAATTTGGGTGGTATTTAGATCCTGAATATGGATAGGAATAAAGTAATATTGTTTTTAACTTGCTCTTTTTAAATTTTTTGTGCCTCTTTTTAGTAAAAATCAACATTAGCTTCATACCTATTGATTGATTTTCAGAGTAAATGCAAAAGCACTTGTATACACTCTTACCATGTGTCACTGCAGATAACTTAAAACATCATGTTAAAGGAATGACTATTTTGAAGTGAAAACATCAAATATAACTTACCTTAAACAACACAATGGCGTAATCATATATCAACACTGGATCTTCTGTTTCTATTGCACCCTTTGCATACCATTCTATTGCAGCTTCAGGATTTTTTGCCACTCCTTGTTGGCCCCAAAACAGCATCTGAGCCAGACGTTGCTAAAAGAAAATAACTTAAGTGGTAATGCTATAAATGCTGGTATTGAAACTGGAATTGCAGGAACAGACTTTTGCAGGCTTAGATGCATTTCAAACATGAGAAGAAAGTAGAATATACCCTCAACAGTTTGAAAACAACTGGTTAACAGGAATGTTCAGAGAGCTTTTCAGTGGTGGAATGTACTGATGCTAACTCTACAACAGACTTATTTTTACAGCTGTCAGTATCATAGAATCTGGATTGATTGAAGTGCAGGGGTAAGTGACAGATTTAATGCAGGTAAATGGCTCAATATTACAATATACTGCTACTGGTCTCAGATCAGCAGCAGAATTGCAATGTATCAAATACAAAGCCAGGGAAAAGGATCAGACAAAGAGGTTGCCAAGACTTGAAGACTCTTCCTTTGTGCCTTGCATCATTGTTACAGCTTTTGCATGGTTATTGGATATTATTGAACAGGAACATGACAAGTAGTCCGGACTTGGAAAAAAGAAGCAATTCTGGGTGGAAGGAGGAAAGTCTGTCTGCTCTCCTCTGCAACTTTCCTACATGGTCTATAGATGTACATTCCTAAGTGTGTCTAAAACCAAGAACGGGGAAAATTATTGCTTTATACCTGTGCAGCTGCATTTCCTCTTGTTGCTTCATGTTTTAACCACATAAAGACATCACCATTTTCTTTTGTTTGAGCTTTTAGCAGTTCATCATCCATCAGTCTTATGGTTTCAACAAATGCCTGAAGAGTAGGTGAACAGAAAAAAATTAACTTCCACATGAATTTCACAATGGATTTCTACATCTGCAACCAAAATGAAAATTTTGTCCATGTCCTGCTTATCCCTAAAAATGATTAGTTCTGGATTTTAAAATTCTCATCACTCCTCTGTTGGCCAGGGCATTAAGAATTATTCTTATATCCCCTGTACAAAACATTTACTGCTTTGTTCCAAAACTAAGTCCATTCTACACTGGAAAGATATGCCAAGACAGCAACAACTGAAAAAAAACCATCAAACCATCTTTTGGTTTTAAAAATGACAAAGAAGTATATTTAAGTCTTTCAAAGCTTCAATATTTCTATAGAAATTGCTTTCAAAAGATTAAAAAAAGACAGACTGGCAGAAAGCTTGATGAAGACGTGACCCACAGCACTCTTATCTAGGTAAGTCTGCCAGCTTTTAGTTCTTCAGCAATTAGAATCTCTCTCTTTCTGTACAATAATCATGCTTTGTGATAAGCCAGGATTCTAGCACTATTCTTGACTATTCTTTACAAATAAAGTTGTGTTACCTCCTGTTAGCAGCCTATTCTGAAATTATTTTACTGTAACTTCATCAGATAATTATTTAACAACCAAGTAATTACATTTGATTATAGAAAGGTTAAAGTATGGAGAGGACAATTCATTTTTTGCAGGAACTTCATGATGTCTGTCTATTGAAACAGCAGATCAATTGCTTAAAAAACACATCCAATTATATTAATAATTAAAAGTCTGAGTGAGGATTCAGGGGCCAAGAATAAGGCTTGGACTTTAATAAAAGACAGGCTTGTGGACAATTCTGAGGATTTGAGTCTGATATTGATTTTGATTCCCCCTTCTTAAGAAACACAGTAATGATACCTACATATAATTTGGGGAATTTTGTGACAATCATTGGATCACAGAATGATTTGGGCAGGAAGGGACTTTTAAAGACCATTTAGTTCAACACCCCTGCCACAGGCAGCGACACAAATCAGATGAGCCAATATTTGTAAATCAAGACAAAAATCTTCTGGTCACATAACATGAATATGAAAAAAAACTTGCACAGAAAAAGATTCAGATACACTTATAATTCTTTTACCTGTTCCCCTTTTATATTGTGTTGATCCAGGGATGTCTTTATTGCAATATTGCTGTAATAAGCATAAGACAGCTCCAAATCAAGTGGATAGTTATTAATCCCTTGGTAATGTTTATAGCCAAGATTCATCACAGAAAGTCTCTCGTTCCCCTGAGCACCAACCAAACTATACAGCAGTCCCTGGCAAAAATCAACAGACATAAACAAGAGTGAATTCACTGCACATTTCACAAGTTCAGCACTTCCCAGGAAATTTCCAGGGAACAGAACGTTCATTCTGGTAGCTGATATACTAGCTATGTTATGTAAACACAGTTACAGAAACAAACACAGCCCATAAAGTAGTCAAAATGTCTTATGTTTGCACAGAAACACTGGAAAGGAAAACTAGGCTCTAAATACTTTTCAAGTATTGCATTTATTCTGTCATAACTAAATGTGCAGCCGTTTTTCAATATCATTTTACTACAGTGTTGTTTATACTCTGACACTTCTTATACCCAGCAGTGACTTAACCAGTCCCACTGAAGCCAGCTGGAGTTTTCACACTGAATCCTGTGAAACATATGGAAGGTAACAAACAGCATTTGAGAACCTTACCCTAGGGATCTGACAGGACTAGAAGGATGGCTGATAAGGTTTCAGCACAAATCTCCCTTGAGATACATGTTAATTGGTCTATGCACCACACTTGCCAAAAAAAAACTTTTCAGCACTACTATTATTTTTCACCTGCACAGTAAGAAAATCAATGGTGTCCCATCTGTGCTGGATATTAAATTGGTTCCTACACTACCAGAAGCAGATTCAATGATGAAATTACTCAGCCTCCATAATAAGCACTGTATACTCTATAATTAGGGTATAAAAAGGGTTCCTGTTTAAGGTTTCTTGTTTCTGAAGAATTGCAGGTGAGCTTTGTCTCTGATTGGCCTGTAAGAGGTTCTTCTGATTTAATGTCCTCTAACCGCAACAGACAGATCTGCTATTCTTTATATTTTACTATTATACCACAATTAAGTATCTGTTGGCAATTTTAGTGTTGCATTCTTCCCCTGACATATAAACACCTTCCCTTTATTTGACCTAGAAAACATTGAAATATTTCAGTTATTTGCAAGCTGCCTAAGAGGTCAGGAGTTCTCAAACTCTGCAGTTGTTCAGTCTGAAGCACAGTCACTTTTTTACAAAAGAAAACTGCTCTACTTTGGTTACCCTTGCTCATTTGACCATAATATACTCAGTGTCACATTTTTGCACATTCTAAAATCAGACTTCTTCCCTGACTGTACTATGCAACCTTTCCAATGTAGATTTGCCTGATCTGGGACTTTTTTCCCACCTGTCTTCAAATCACTGTGGGTGACTCAAGGGCTCTTACTCATCCTGGCTCCACAGTGACTGGGAAAAGCAGTACTTTCTGTGCTGTTCACTTTACTACCATTTTTAGATCTTTATTATATCACTGATGTCCTTGTTCTGCTTGAGCAGGATAAAGATTCCCACCACCAGGCCTTCATAAAGATATCACTGCCATTAGGGCATTTATTAGTAGCTTTATTGGAGAATCCCTTCAACCACTTGGATCTGAGGGCCATTTCACTTTTTTTAATCCAATGGATCACCTCATTTCTTAACTGTCTTTAAAGGTAATTAGTTTCACAGACATAACAGCACATGTTAAATATGGTACCTTTATACGATCCACAGGCACCCCAAGGCCTGTTTCAAATATAACTGCAAGGAAATAGGAAGCCTTATGGTATCCACAACAACTGGAATCCACCAGGAGAGGGACAGAGGAGCCCAAATTGCTGAGGCCATTGGCACTGGACAGACCTTTCACAACCTTCTCAAATATCCTTCGGCCAACTTCTACAACTGTATCACTTCCATCTTCTAACACCAAAAATAAAACATAGAACACACAGTTGTTGTAAGAGTTCAAATTAGGAACCGATTTCCCCAGAAACTGAGTAATAGACAGAATAATAGATACTGTTATTTCTCAAGCTGAATGGTATTCTCAATGCAGACAAAATTCCTAGAGAGACAAGGTATTACTGAATAAGAAGGGTGAAAAAAATCCAAAATATCATCTCAAAGTGACCACTAAAAAAATAAGGATATTTCTATGATTCTTTCTACCTAGTAAGCCATCCTTCCATCTGCAGCATATTGCAATATATAAGCCACTAAACACTCCTTTATTAAGTTAGCTAATATGAAAAACATGTATAACAAATTAAGCCAAATAATACTAAACTACACAACAAATATTGTTGAGATATTTAAGAACAATTAAAAAAAAGAAACATGATTACCATCTGGACTACTGAAATCCATCTCTTGTAACAGTTTGAACAAAGTGTGGTACTTTTCCCTGAGCTCTTTTCCCCACATGAAAGCATCACATTTGGATTTTTCTCCATATTTGTGAATCAGCTCCAAATAATAGTTTTCATAGTAACCTAGAGAAAGCAACATATTTAAGATATGAAAGCTGACTTTTTGGTCTTCAAAAGAAGTTTCTGACAGAAAAAAAAATTTCTCATAAACTCAAAATTCATGGACAAGATGAACATACCCTCAACACAAAGCTAAAAACTCACCCAGCTAGCACAGGCCACTTACAAATACATTTAGATTTGGATGGAATACATTTAGACTAGATGATGGAAGATTTCTTCTTCCATCATCTAGTCACAACACATTCAATCCAATTCAAATTAGAAAACGTAAGCTAGTTTTCAGCACACATTTAAGCTATGTCATTCTCCTTTTACCAAAGTGGACACTTTGGTAGAAGCCTGTTGATTACTGAATGTTAGGCAACTGTGGCAGAAACATTCTACCAAAATCCACCCATTTTCCTTTAGGGTAATTTTGAAAATGAAATGGAAGAAAGGAAATAGCATAGCACACATGAAAGCTTGAGAGTATTTCTTTGTCCCTTTAGGCACCTCTCTTATTAGAGAAGACATATCAAGATGATTGATTTAAATTTTTATTCCATGACACAAAAGTATTTGCAGGGACAAAACCCCAGTTTTAGCTACCAGTAATAAGACTAAACTCTTCAAATTGTTATGGGTGAATTTAATTTTACTTTTGATGATCAATATTCAGATTGTTAAAGGAAAGAAAACAATCCAAAGATGACAGTTTAAAATTCATGTTATAGATCAACACTTACAACTTCTGTGTGTTTTTTCGCCTTGCCTTACAATATATCTGTAATCATAAACTATTTCTTGAATGTCCATACATCTCTCGTAGTAAAGCTCAATTTGTTCCACTGTGTCCTTGTCATGAAGAGGATTAGAAATCTGTAAAAAGGTAAATGATGGATAAATGGCATCTCCAGTATCTGTTGCTGTGTATGCTCAGCTAGAAAGATGCATTGTACACAAATAACAAAAGGAAACAGATTGTTCACTACAATCAGCTTATCTGGCACACCCTATTAGTGTGTCAGACAGCCTGATGCTGGCCCCAGTAGATCACTGCCTATTTAAATGGTCAGCATAATCCAAAAATCACAGAAGACTTTCCAAAACTGACCAGACCCATGCCACTTTTACCATCAGTTTCATCAAAACCACACATTAATCAAATATATCCAACACTGTATCATCAGAAACTCTGGGAACAAAGCAATAGTGAAAATATTAAATATATATTATATTATTATAATTGTACCTATATTATTAAATATAGATCTACAAAAACTGCTTAACACACTCACATCCCAAAGTATTATCTTTTAGCATTTGAAATGGTAACTAATGTTGCTAGATTTGAAAAGAAAATTATCATGTATGACATATGTTCCCAGATACTATTGTGCTTCATAGTTAGTTTATCACCAGATGAGCACTCCATCTGAAAAAATAAAATATACTCAGTCATAGTTGGCTGCTAATATTTCAGCATTTCCAAGTAGTGCCCTTGCTCACCTGTTCTGTTTCCAGCACATTGAGGCGATAGTATTTCACAGGTCCAAAGAAGGCTTCAATACCATTTACGTACCCACTGCCCCCAAGAACAAAGTATCCAGCAGTGTCATCATAATAGAAATCTTCCCTAAAACTTGAGAACATGAAAGAGAAGTAAGCTGACTATCTAGAGGTACTGTGAAAGAAGAAAGAGAAGTAAGTATTTCTCAGAATTTCTGCAACTGACGGTCTTAAGCTTATTCCAGGTATCTTTTTCTTTTGTGATTTGTTTATTCTCAAAATTGACTCTGCAATTTAGTGTGACAAATTATGGAGTAAATTTAACAAATTCCTTGTCTACAAACATATTAAACCAACAGGGGTGTTTTATTTTTCTGACCTGTAAGTATCTTTTGATATTTTAGGCATCATTACTTAAGCTCATTTTTTTCAGTTGCACCTTTCCCTTTCACTTTTCTAAAATCAGCATATGAAAATTTAAGCTATTAGTCTCCTAGAGTTATCATCTGCAACTTATCAATTTCTGGATTTAAAGCACAGCAGAGAAGGAACAATCCTGAAGTCTGGCAGTCTGCCATGCAGTTCACTGTTACATAGTTCCCTTATTAACAGTGGCATTTTTTAATTATTTGCACAAGAAAGAGTCCATCTTAAATTACAGTGAAAGAAACCAATTAAAAACCCATTTAAAAATATTCAGTTGCATAGAATATTTCTACATAGAAATTTTTGTATTTCTATATTTCTACGTAGAGAGAGTGTGAATACTTTTGGTAGAAATTTTTCTCTCTAACTAAGCAAAACAAGTAAGAATTTCCCTGCTGAAATACTACTCCTCACAGCAACAGCAAAACTAGACTTCAGTAAGGCCAAAAGTTCATTTGAAGACAGATCTTAATGCCACTGACCTGGCAATCAGTTTAGTGAGGGTTATCAGACTCTAGTACTATATCATGCGCCACATTAACTCATGGCATTAAAATACTCAGCTCATGCTTAATGTAAGCACAGTAAAGCAAGCTGGTTTTGAAAGGATAGTGTAGAAAAAGACCACAGACATTTTCAAAATCAATTAGAATCTCAGTTATAAACTGTGCTATCCTTCCCCCATTCTCTGCATCTGAACATACACACACATATTACTCCACAAAGGAGAAAATGCTGCTTACGTAAAAGATTGATGATGATGTCTTTTCAAATTCTTCCCAACACTGCTTACTTCAATCTAAAAGAGCACAAAACATTAATCACAATAAAAGAAATGTTATAGGGTACATTTACTACACTGTCTAGTTGCTCCAGGGGAGGTTTAAATTGGATGTTAGGAAATATTTCTTCACTGAAAGAGTTGTCAAGCACTGGAACAGGCTACCCATGTTAATTGTGGAGTCACCATCCCTGAAGTGTTCAGGAAACAAGTGGATGTGGCACTCAGCACTGTGGTTTTAACTGATGCGGTGCTGTTTGCTCCAAGGTTGGACTTGATAATCTTTGAGGTCTTTTCCAGCCTTAATGATTCAATGATTCTTGTTGATCCACAACCCAAAATCCTTCTCCCCAGGGCTGCTCTCTATCTACTCTCTGCCTAGCCTGTGTTTGTGCCTGGGATTCCCCTGACCCAGGTGCAACACCTCACACTTGCACTTGTGGAACATCACAAGGTTCACATGGGCCCACCTCTCCAGCCTGTCCATGTCCATCTGGATGGCATCCATTCCCTCCAGCCTCTCAACTACACCCCACAGCCTGGTGCCATTGGAAAACTTGCTTAGGGTGCACCCAATCTAACTCAATTAATCAATCAATCAATCAATCAATCAATGTTGATTTTCCAAAGCTGGATGGTCTGAACATCCCCTCACAACTTCTAGTTTTAGATTTTTCATTCTTTTGCTATGTGAGCATGTACAATTTACAATGTTTATCTCAGCCTCAGCTATTAAGGAGTTTGTCAGTTTGTAATTCAGTAGCAAGCGTACCTGTCCACCCTTAAAGGAGAGATCCAGTCGAAACCACTGCTTCAGAGGAAGGCTGAAGCTAGTTTTCACTGCAAGGTCATCCCCTCTCATGAGATGCATCTGAATATGCACATAACCTGAGAGCAAAAAAGGAAGAAAAAGGAAACAAACACCACCGAAACATTAGCAGCAAGAATGGATTTACTAATGCTTTGTTCACAGTGATTCTGTCCTCTTCACCCTCTTCCTCACCAACAACAGAAATCTGGCACCACCAAGCCAGAGTCCCACAGATAGTGCTCCACATTTCAGTTACACAGCTCAGATGCTGATGCCCAGGCTCCCACATGAAACCACAGGCTGAAAACCAGGGTGAAACAGACTGAACAGACTAAACCTAAGGGAGGCTGTCACAGCTGACCTCAAACATCAGAAAGCAGTTGTGGCTTGCAGTAAACAGCACAAGGGACCAGTAAACAATGGCATTCACTCAGCACTCAACTGGCGGCATGTGACTGCAATGATCAAGCACAAGGAGACTCTACCCTCCACTTCTTGGACCTGCAGAAGCTACACTCATGGTCTGAACTTTTAAGATCAGAACAAGCTACTTTGATAATCTAATGTAACACTGAGAACAAAACTCACCAGGCCCTAAAACCTCACCAGGCAAATCTCATATTAAACTGGTAACTTCCATTTTTTTTTGTTCTTCACAGAAAAACATCCAGCTTATAATGGATACATTAATTATTGAAATTGGCTACATGACAGAGAAAATGAAAATGACAAAAATGACAGTTAGGAAGAGGTCAGTTGTTAAACTCTTAAAGAAGGAGGAAAAAAATGTGTTATGAGATTGCCAGGTGTACCCTTTTAAAACTCTGCATGCTTATTTCTTCAGTGAGCCTGCCAGCCAGCTCCCAGCCCTCTTCTGACAACAACAGGCCCCCACTGCAAGTGTTGCAAGACTAAGATAGTGCTACCTCTTTACTTTCTTCTGGATCAGGGAAACAGACTGGTTCTTGCCTACACATTGCAGTGTAGGCAAGACCTTGAATGACTTTGACTTTTTCTGAGGCTACCTCCAATTATCAAAAATTTTCATGTTGTATATATAGGAATTAAGATTAATTTAAATCAACACTTCAGTAATAATAAGAAAGCTTGTTCATTGAGGTGAGACTGTTATATCTCAGTGTATGCTCCTGGCTGAAAGATTCAGGCTATTCTCCTGACAAAGCAGACATTTCTGAAGTTAGTGAAGATTAGATGCTGTGCAACTACTACATTTTCTCCTGTTAATTTAGTGGCTACTTTCCTACTGAGATGCTACAGTCAAAAAGAAGCATTTTGCAAGGGATCAATTTCACAAAATAGGTCTGATAATATATTTTTATAAATGTTATTCCTAGGCACAAATCGATAAAGACTGTATTAGACCTCTTCTGAAAGCCATTAGTAATATCCCTTACCTTCCTCATTTAGAAATACAGCAGGAGTACCATACATTTCTTTTGAATCAATAAAATAGAGTATACCACACAGGTCCTTTTCACAGTGATGGAGTAGATATAGCCAGATTGAAATGGTGAACCTGTATGAGCAAAAGCAAACACAAAATCCACTCCTGATGAGAAAGCTCTCTATATAATTTGAAAAGCATGCATTTCACTTTAATTTAGCAAACCTGTGTCACACATGTAATCTTCAGAATAGAACAGAACACTGTAACATCCTCTACAGTACAAATCTTCAGAAAAACCACACTTAAAACTCTTGGATCTTTGATCTCTAACCACAGACTTTTGCGGTAACAAACAGGAGAAGAGAGTAAGGAAGTGCTATCTGAATTCAATTCCAGAATGCCAGGTCAGAGCTACTTCCAAATCCTACACCACCCAGGAACTGAAAACACAACCAAGACAAACTGGAGCCAACCTCCCCCACACAGACCAGTACCAAACCCCCAGATGTGTGGTGTTGTCACCTTGATTGTCAAAGCCAGTAAAAACTATTAGCTCTGTCTTCTGTACTAAAAGTGAACTGTGAAAACAGACTTGTGAGAAGCAGTTAAAAATTAGTCCATTCTTTGGACAGTACAGATGGGTATGAATAGCTGTCACAGAAGTATCACAGGATGAATAAAGGTGGAGCCTCTGCAAACTATGGAACAGTGAAAAATAAAAAACCAAACACCAACAGCACTATGTACTTAGAAATTTCTGTTCAAACCTGGCTGAGGCACTAAAAGCAGAATATATACCACAATATCTAATTTTAAGGAGTTCCTCTGTGCCAGACTAAATCTGCTTCTGTGCTCTTAACAGAAATTTGATCACACTTATTTCTGTAACATTGCCACAGCAGTTAGGTCAATGCTGAATGACTTTGAAAATCGCACCTCCAGTGTATAATTCAGCAAAGCACTGTAATTATTATCATATCTGATGAAATAGTTCACTTTTCTTAGTGACTTTTAGAAAGAGATAGTAAATTTTTGCATTTCTGTAATTAATAAAAATGGTCAATATTTGTTTATAATACTTTAGGATTGGGTCAGCTTGCCTTGCTTTTCTCTCAAAAAATTGCTTAACACAAGTACCTTGTATCTTCTCCTAAACTAAACCACTGTAGGTCTGAAAGCCTAAAACCTGCTCTCCTTAAAAAAAATGCAAGGATGATTAAGTTTTCCCTAATGGAAACTATGCCTTAAACAGCTAATAACACAATTTTCTCCAGAGATGGTATATGGATGTGGTAGAAAGGTTTGTAAATGACAATCACTTGTATATTGATTGCTAGGACCTACAGGCAAACACTGTGCTTCTAGAAATACTGCTCCTGTGTTCATGCTTATATATTGCTCTTTTCAACTTTCATCTCTGCCAATACAGCAAACTCAAATGCATCAGTCTCCATTTAATCCTTGATTGCCAGTCTGAGACTGTGTTTGTTCTGGACACATTTCTTGGGACAGAGTTTGGGACAATGCTGACTCATTTCATATCCCCACTGTTGCAGAGTGCCAAACAACATGAGCAGTCCCTTACAGTCCCAGCCTGTTCTTGCTGCAGGCTCAAAGAAAAATTATGTATCTCAGGCTCCCTTTCTTTACAAATCCCTGATGAAGCCAAACAAGTATCTCAGATTCATCTACTTCTGTTACCTTTTTGTACAGTGGTGAACCACTGCTCACATACACAGAACTGAAAAAGAACTGAAGAGAAGAACTCTCTTCCTCTTCCTAACAGAACTACCCCAGGCTGTCACACAACCACAGCACACAACACACTGAAGACACTGAACTTGTAGGCAAGAACTATGTGGAGCAGATAAAAAGATGCATAAATTTATTCCATATACTCTACACCAGAGCTTGAGTGTCTCTGTACCAGAAGCAGGATGCACTGTGTTGGTGGGCAAAGAGCAGCAGGCTGTCACTCATCCAGAAGAGACCAGGAGCTAAAAATTGCTCTGTATTTATGGCTTCAGTTATGGTTTGAGAGCTAGGAATTTGCATGCAACCTGTGCTCTCTGGCAAGCCATCCTGGCACTCTTCTTGAGGCCAAATGCAATCCAGAAGGCAAGTCCCAGCTCCTGTAATTATTTCCTACTTCTGCAATAACGTTGCCAGGGTGAGAGCATCTGGTGGAAGGGAGGTCTATTTATGTATCTCTACTCCCCTGAAGTTGCAAAATATGACAGGAGATTTGTGACAGTTTTGGGAAGGGGGACCAGAGCAGAGCAAGATGACCTTACAAGAGCAATTCCTCTGTAACTGAATAGTGTGCAGGGGATAAGGAGTTGTACTCCTGTCAAAATAGGAAAGCTTACACAGCAATGTAGAAGGAAATGGAGTTTAAACAGCTCTAGCTGGAAGACTTATCTAGGCACAGGATTCTATCCAGTTGTTTGTCAGGTGCAAAATAAACTAGAGTGGGAATTTATAGGGATAAAGCTGCTTCATGCTGCTTGCCTTTGCAAGAAATCCTACTCTGCTCTTGGTCTGCAAACGATGTTAGAAATGCAGATCTGTTTGTAATGCAGAAAACCCCAGGCTAGTTAGTCATGGGACAGCAGTCAGATCATGACAGCAGGTAACAGCCAACTCACCCTCCTAGCTGTACCTAATTCAGTTTCACCTTCAGTGGCATCTCTTACACAGCACTGCACTAACACACACTGCAAGTATCTTCCTGAGCTTCAGCTTAAGCCTGTCCAGAACTGGAATCAGAAGGAACTGCTAACTAGGCTCCTTTTGCATCTTTTATGAAATTAGTAGGCAGTATTCCTTGAATTTGTGGTAAAGCCCAAGAGTTTAAGTACATTCTATAGCCTTCAAAAACCAAATACAGCCCCATTCACTTACTTGCCTGTACTTACATGGGATAATCAACCTGGTGTTGTCTGACTGTCTCAAGTTCTCTGTTTTCAAACTGTTCAAATTTCTTCACAATTCCTGTTTTTTCCCCACTGGAAGCATATATAAATTCGAGAACATGGACACCATCTGCAAAATACAGTCTTTTTTAATCTGACAGACAGAAAGCATAAAACTAATTAATTAGCTCACATTCCTACAGTCAAACATTTAAATCACACAACAGATTTAAAGCTAACACAAACTCTCAATAAGTCCTTAGACAAAAATTCACTTGCTGCTGTAAAATACATTACAGTCTTGGAACAAATAACCCACAAAAAATGAATATGAGCCTGTTTCTAGATAAAATTGGAAGCAGGGAAAGAACAGACTTATTTAAATCTAAGATACTTAAAGAACCAGTTAGTAAACGAGTCCTACTTAATGTTATTCACTTACATCTCATTCTATCTTTGGTTATGCCTAAGTGGCATTTCTCCACATCTCTTGGAATTGCTCTCCATTTGTGCCTCTCTATATTATATGTATGCATAGATACCAATTCTGTTCTTAACTGATATGGATAATCCTGTAACAAAACTGATAAAGATGCCCCTCCTAAGAAACAGGAGAAAAATCTTCAAAGCCATCATCATCAGCTTGCCTAGAGAAACCCAAAAACCAGACAAAAAACCACTAAGAAAACAATAAAATAAACCAAACCCTGAGCAAATTGTTACATTATTTTAAGAAACAAAATTTGAATATTATTTCCTTCTATTGTCTATTAAACTGATCTAATCTGTAATAGAAATAGATAATACAGACAATAAGATGTTTCACATTGTTGTCAGATATCACATGCTGTCTCCAACAGGTATTTTAGAAAGCCCTTAAAGGAAACAAGATGTTTCCAGTTCTTCAGAGCACTTACATGCCAGTGTAGTGAGAATAAATGACACAAATAGCATTATGGGATTTTCTGGGAGAGAACCATTTAGAAACAAATGTTCTTTTTCCTTCCAGGTTCTGCTTTGAGCACTCACTGAGAGCAAAAAAATTGTCAGCAAGTGTAAAGCTAGAGATAGGCAGGCAGAAAAAAAAAAAGGACTCAAAAAATCTAAAAAGCAAAGCTGTTTCTGTAATCTGTACTGTTGGCAATAAATGATTTTTTATTTAAAACTATTACTATTTTTTTCTAAAATGCTTGTTCATAATGGTTCTAGGGGAAAAAAAAAAGAGGGTCTGTAAAGCTTAGCTGACTACAGAGACTTGAAAATATGTTTCTGAGTGTGAGACCAGCACTTTAAACAGAAGGAAACTACTTGTGTGAAAATTATGTGTGCATGAACTGCAGAACTGATTCTGCATTAATGCAGTAAGGGACTGAACAACTCCATCTGAAGATAAAGGAATGATGTTCACAAACTCTGGTGGGTTTTGACTAAAATTGTTTGAAAAAGCTTAGAAAATAGGGGGCCAGGCTGCTACCAACCTCCAGGCTAGCTGTGATGAAACAATCTGAAGAGCAGGATGGCTTCAGCAACTTGCAACTCTAACCTCACAGTTATGGAGATTACATGTTCAACAATGCTTCCCAAGTAAACCACCATGTATAATATTTACTATTTACTACCAGTAGGCACTTTTTAACAGCTTACCAGAGATGTTATTTGTTTCCTTGGGGGAAAAAAGTGACATTGCACCTACCAGTTTCATGAGGACACTGAGGTATCCTATTGGCCTGGAGCATCCACAAATAGTCAGCACCCCACTGAAGACAAACTTTGTGGTCCTTATATGGCCGTTCAAAGGGTGGAACTGCCTCTAAAAATGTGTAATTCTTGGCAACTGCAGCCTGGTAGTCTTCATTCTGCTCATCACCATAGTTGCTAGCTGATCTGTGGCTAATCCATGCGTACAGTATCACACTGTGCACTATTATTGAGTTTCTGATGATATAATCATCTCTGTAAACCATGATGCTTGGAAATTTCAAGTGTACTTGTCGAGTTCTGCTAACATAAAGGTTCTTCTCATCCTTCCATCTCCTTCTATACACTGGCACACCAGTCCTGAACTCGGAGGAAGCTACTGCTTCTAAACTGACAATACAAGGTTTAGAACATAAATATTGAACTGAAACCTCAGAATTGTTAAGAACTTTCTTTTCTAAAATGTTTAAATAGATAAAATCTACATAATCCACATTCTTCTGAAACTGTGGAGTAACTGCCGTTGTCTGTAATGTCTCCTTTCCAAAGGACAGCACAAAGTTCTGGAAGAAAACCCAAAACACAGAGATGTTAACCAGAGAACCTATGTGATTATTCACACACTCACAATAATAACAGAACACTGCAGAGGCACGTATATACCACACTTTTACTTCAAAAGATGAGGTTTCTTTTAGCCAGCAAGTAGACACGGATTACTGGAGAGCCACCATCAAGATTTTAATGGCATCAACGTCCCTACGTCAAGGTCTCAAAGTTACACATGCTTCTACAAACAAACTGTATTTACAGGGTGTATCCTTCAGCCCTATGCAAGTGGAATCCGGTCTAAGATAGCGACTTAGACGTCACACTATTCAAACATGCTCCTAGGATCAGGCCTAAGGAGTGTGCACAAAAATGTACAGGCATACATTCATTATGTATCATTGTTTGCTAGATTGCCACAGCCTGATGTTTCTGCTTCTTCTAAAAAAGTTGGCTGATTTTGTTACCTGTCATGCAGGTCCCTGAAGGACAAAATAACAACAAAGGCTTCCTGACAATGAATTAATATTTGTAAAGTGTTTCATTTTTGACATGTTCCTATTGTGAAGATGGACTTGGAAATCCGAGCAGCAAGACCAGCAGGCTGAATTTGCTCAGCTTTTGCTCTCCACAGCTAGGTACATTATATATAGTTTGAGAGTGAGTGCCTGGACATACAACAGGATTAGCCCCTGTGATTATGTTCTTGTCTCTAAAACTTCAAACAGCTTCTTTTCTTTCTGCCTAGCAGCCAGCATCCAGCTTGATGCACTGCCAAGGATACTGGGGATTACTCAGCTCTGAGGGCAAGCCACCAGCACAGCAGTTCCACCATGCTCCCTGGTCTGTCTAAGATATTCACAATTGTCACATAGGAATACCAGGGAAGATGGTCATTAAGATTGCTAAAAATGAGATCTGTCTTGGGTAACCTTTAACTTTGCTAAGATTAAACAAATTAAAATAAAATTTATCTTGGATACCTATCTTGGATTGATGACTTTTTCACTGAGTTTTTCAAAACATTTAAAGGGTTTGGCCTAGTCATTAGTACATTTCTAGTCATAGAAATTGTGTGTTGTGCACCTGGAGGACTAGACCTTGCCCACAATCCAACATGGAGATCAATAAAAGTCCCTAATGATAAACTACTTTGTTTTTTATTTCTTGAGAATATGTTGACACTCCTTGAGAGCTACACTGAAAAAACATCAAGCCAGTATGACCTGTGAAGGTGTAAATATTAAGAAAAGTCAGAACTAAGTCCTATACTACCTCCTTGCTCCTACAGATGAAGATTTTTGGATTTTTTTGGTCACCTGTGTGATCAAATGGTATTTTTCCCCAGTTCCCTGCCTCCTTAGAGGTGCAAAAGAGCTCAAGGTTTGTTGGAGGAACACAACTATGCATAGAGGTGCTGTTCACTTCAAGACCTTGACTTTATTAAGGTCAGACACTGGAAGACGTAACTGAATGAGGGAACTTTTGGACAGAGAAGCTAGATACCATTGTGAGGAGATGGGTAGCTCTAGATCACTTTATTTAGTGTTCCTAGGGAACTTGTCACTTAAACCACTTACCATACTTGCAACCAAATGCTCTTTATCTTCTTGTATCTGACAAGAGACACTGCAAGTGAGATGTGCAGTGATGCTGAACACTGATAAACACATGCAAGCACCAAGATATACACCTTCAACAAATAGAATGCTAAAAACCCACAGAAGACTATGCAACTTTGCCTATTGTAGAAAGCCAAAATACTGTCTCATCAGCCTTCCTCTCTGCCTTATTTCCCACTCCACAAAATGCATATTGGTTAGAGTACAGTGCTAATAATGCCAATGTTGTGGGTTTGATCCCTTTATGGGCCATTCACTTTAAGAGTTGACCTCAATGATCCTTGTGGGTCCCTTCCAACTCAGAATATTCTGATTTTATATTGTAAAAACTGCAATGCAAACTGAAGGGGCTGAAAAAGGAATAGCAACAGGAGATTGGTGTCCATTGGAACACATGGTATGGCGCCTATCATATGCTGGAATAACACGCATACACAAATACTGAGACAAAAGTTGATGAGAGAGCCTTCATTTTAATACTAATTTGAGTACCTTTCAGAGCTTCACTTGACAAAAGATACTATTCTTTTACACTTCCACCACAATTCTTCTTTGATTTAAAAGTATTAAAACCCCATAGCAGCAGCAACAAATTATCCTAAACCTCTTGCATTTGATGGTTATAATTAATACTGCTTGATCTTACAATAAAAGTACTTGTAAGTAGCTTAATCTTTGTGATAAGGGCGCTGTGTCATGAGGAAGATGGCAATATACTATGAACACAGGGCCATGTCATTATCACAAGATGCAAAAGTCCACCAGGTAGATACTAAAAAGCATAGGGGTACTAATGTGTGCTTACCACACACACTTACTATCAAAACACACACACAGCCAGCTCTCAATTTTCTCAGTGGTTATCCACCACAGAGCAATGGGAACTAGACTCCAGCAAGGACAGCTTGGGTCTGGCACGGTTTGTTAACAAAGATGCAGCAGTGTATGAATTTGTCCATGTCATCTCCAGTGAATGGCAGAAATTTTGTGGTGGGGGATCCCAAAGCAGTAAGCTCTCAAACCCAAAGCCAGATCTTTGCAGAACAATTTCCATGATGTTCCTAGAGCACTTAAGCACAATGCAACACAATTGCTGATGCTAAGTTTAGCTCCAGCTCTGCTGATCGAGTGCCCTTCCGGTAGTGCCTGATCTGCTAAAGGGCTCCTCATTTTACTTTGTATTCTTTGGTCCCTGGGTACTACTTGTGGCCTGTGCTGCCAAAATGCATGAACTATATTTGAGTCTTCTCTTACATCCCACCTAACAAACCCTTCTGGAGGCTCATCCAGCAAACAGCATGGAGCAAAGAACCCTGAGCAACTCCACATGATGGAGACCCGGCAGACACCGCAGACCATAAACCGCCAGACCATGGCCAAGTCTCTGTTACCACAACACAGTGCACAGAGTGTGTATCATCTCAATGTTTCTCCTTGGTGAGGGAGCCTCTTCCCTTCCTGTTGTATCAGACAAGGCAGAGTTAAATGTGCATCACCTCTGAGACAGACAAGGATGAAAAGATGACACACTGAGCGAGTGTGATTAGGAGACTTAAATATAAAAGTTTTCCAGCGCACTAAAGAAGTCAGCTACGCTGATTCAAATTATCATGAAATAGACAAACTTCAACAAGACAGACACAAAGGTTTTGTTGTGTGGGGAAACTTCAACCTGTAAATGGTTTTGGGTTTGTTTTTTTTTCTTTTCTTAAATCCTGCTGAATCTGAATGATTTAGCCCAAGTAATCCCATCAGATCTTGGGATAAAAATCAATGTGAGAAGCAAACACTGCAAGCATTAGGAAACTGAACATTTTGAGGAGAGTAATAATACAGAAATGATTGAGCAAGTATTCTTTCATTTGCTGGAGGTCTCAACAGGACCCTTCATGAGTTCAGCCCTGAGGACATTCCACAATGTCCTATGAAACCTGCACCTGTTTGCACAAAATCTGAAGATAACTGCAGTTCTTCACCTGCAAATGCCCAACATGTCATGCTACATTTTATCAAGTGTGAAAAGACATGACGAAAAAGGGTGTTGATCTGCTGCTCTCCATCAGCACCAACATGGCACAGGCACACAAACACGTAGACCAGAGCTTATGCTTAGCAACAAAAGAGATGAAAAAGTAGTTTAGTAACTGGCCCTAACCCACGGTTGTTTCCATAAGCCAGTGCAGCACTATGTTCAGTCGTGCATCTGTACTCAGATGTCAAAGGCCCCCCCATTTTTCCCACTCTAGAAGTTTATCGTCACCCAGGGCAGAAAGCTTAACACCTGGCTGTGACGGCTCGGCGTCCCCAGCTCGGTAAGCCAGGCCCCAGGAACCGCGGGGCTGGCGGGGGGGGGGGAGCCAGGCCGGACACCGGGGCTGGCTCCGAGGGGTGGCCCCGGCCCGAGCCCCCCGAGCCCCGCCGGACCCGGCTCGGCTCCCTCCGCGCTGCGGGAACGACCCGCGGCCCCGCACGGGCCGGCCCTGCCCGGGCTGTGTCCGCGGGGCAGGTGCGGGGCCGGCGGCACTCACCGTGAGCAGGACGAGGAGCAGCGGAGCGGGGCGGCGGGGCTCGGCCGGGGGCCGCATGCTGCTGCTGCTGCCGCTGCCGCTGCGGCGGTGCCCAGCGCGGCAGGGACTGCGCGGCCGGCCCGGCGACAAGGATGCGGCAGATCCGGCTTCCTGGAGGAGGGGCCGCCGCCCGGGCACGGCAGGGCAGGGCAGGGCCCCACTCCGCCGCCGCAGGTGCGCAGGGGCTGGGCCAGAAGACGCCGAGCCCTGGCCGTGCTGCGCAGCTCCTTGGCGGCTCCTGGCAGCTCCGTACAGCAGGCGCCAGGCGGCGGCCCGGGAGGGCTCCCCGCGCAGGGCCGCGCCCGCCCACTCCCTTGGCGGCTCCGCGGCGGCCCCCGCCCTCCCGCCTCGGCGCTGCGCTACCGGGACAGTCCCGGGCCGGGCCAGCTCCCGCTGTCGGGCGAGGCGCTTTAGGGCGGGGCGGCGGGATTGGGGCGCATCGTCTCGGGCTGCCCGAGCCGGGCTGACGGCGCGGCCGCACCGGCCCCGTGCCCGCGCTGCGCCCCGCCGGCCGCACGGGGGCGCTCTCCCGGCGGGCCGGGCCGTGCCCCGGAAGGCCCCGCGCAGGCCCCGCTCCGCGTCCGCCCGGCCATGGCCGCGCTGTCCCGCACCATCGGCATCTTTGGCGCCTTCGTGGCCATGGTGGGAGCCGCCTTCTACCCCATTTATTTCCGGCCGCTGCTGCTGCCCGAGGAGTACAGTGAGTCCGTGCGCGGGGCGAGCTGGCTGGGCCATGGCCCGGTCTGTGCCCGGTCTTGGGGGAATGCGGGACTGCTGCTCGGCGAGTGACTCCCCAGAGGCTTTCTGCTCGTCTAGGAGATACCTGAAAACGAAAATAATACAGCTGGCTGTTGCTCTTATTTCAGATTATTAGCCAGTACAACATCCTTTAGTTGTTCCTTGGAGGACTGAGACGCTGTTATAGAAGTTGAGGTCAGAGAGATAGAGCCCCTCTCCCATGCAGAAAGGCTGAGAGAGTTGGGGTTCTTCAGCCTGGAGAAGTGAAGGCTTCAGAAAAACCTTGTAGAATACTTGAAGAGAGCTTGTAAGAAAGATGGGGCAGGCTTTTTAGTAGGCCCTGTTGCAATAGGACTAGAGGTAATAGTTTCAAACGAAACAGAGTAAATTCAGAGTAAATAGAAGGAATACATCTTTTATGATGGTGGTGGTGAACCACTAGAACAGGTTGCCCAGAGGAGTGGTGGGTTTTCCCATACCTGGAAACATTCAAGATCAGGTTGGACAGGGCTCTAAGCAACTTGATCTAGCTGAAGATGTCCCAGCTCTGTGAGGAGAGGTGGTGTAGATGACCTTTAAAGGTCCCTTCCAGCCCAGACTATTCAATGATTCTATGAGCTGTTCGAGTTCTGTTTTCCAGCTGCCATTGAGAATCTAACTTAAAACTTGGCAGCCAGTTGTGATGATTTGCTAGAACTGGTCTCAGTCTGCTGAGTCTGGAACTGACTCCTGAGGAAAATCCCACTTTCCTGTCAGGAAAACCTGCCAAGCCCCGAGGGCACCTGCAGCCCCAGGTGTGAAGCCTCAGCAGCTCCAGGCAGGTGCTCTGTAGGGGGAGCACCCATTACTCCTCCTCGCCTTCTGTGAGATAGTGACAAAGGAAATGGGGGAAAAGTGCTGGTACAACCAGCCTTGCACCCCACTTTATTTTTTTATGAGACTAAGCAAGCCAAAAATATGAAGATATATGTGATTAATCTACCAAGACAACTGAAGATTTCTAGGAAGGAAAAGAAAAAAGGATAGCAAACTTAATGGTCTTATTGGAGAGGCTTTGGCCTTGCATCAAAATTTAACTTGCAAGCAAGTTTTTATTCAAGGATACTATGTCAGAATTGTAGTTTGTGAAACTTCCTACAGTTATGTTTCCTACTCTGTGTTCCCTTTGAAAACATCATTACTAAATCTTTTTTGCTTATTCTATACTTTCCAAAAATACTGTATTTGAAATGTGTCTTGGCAGCAAGGAAAGGACAGAACTAGTGGAGCAATGTCCTCCTTTGTACTTGTGAATTATGTGAGTAGATGTTTCCTATCAGTTTAGGGATTTTTAATGTCTATTTAGGACATAGAATGAATTGATGCACAGTTGGCAAGTGCACAAACTTGTGATTTGATACCTGATTCTAAACTTACTGCCTGGTGCTGAATCTCCATCTGATATCACCTTTATTCATTTCCAAGGAGCTTTTCTTGATCATCACTGCAGTATGAGAGGCACAAGCATTTGTTATCACAGTATTTGAGGCGAGATTGTGGACTACCACAGTTGTGGTGTTTGAACCCAAGTGTTTAACCTTTGGAGTACAGAGGATTTTCTGAGTACAGTCAAGTAAGCTGTCTGACAACTTAGGTAGAAGCTCCTGCCCTCTGTTGGCCTGAGCTCTGGGAGAATGCTCAGTATTTCTGTTGGGGGATGCTGTGTCCCCAAAGTTGGGTGTTCTGATTAGCATCACAGAATAATCATGCAAAAGGCAAGAATGAATATTAGTTACCTGGAGTGACATTGGACTATGTAAACATGAAGTGCTATCTTTTCTTTCTTCACTCTTGTTTTTCTTGTGTATCTCCCAAATTCTATAGAAGTGAAGTACATTAGTGTTCTGGAAGAAGACTTTACTGCATGATTCTCTAGGAACTTTCAGAGAAGTTCCTAACAATTTAACAAACAAGATGAAAGCTACTTGGAAAAATTGTATATAATCAAATTGTTGATATGAACCGTAAATTGTGCACAAAGGAGTTTCACCTAATTTGATATGGAAATGTTATAATTTTGTAGGGTTTTAGTACCTCGGTGGCTTTGCTGTTTCTAATATTTTCTTGTCAGTATCTAGCTTATCCAGTTTAGTGGCAATGATGAAACTTTGAGGCTGTCAGCACAGGCCTTTTCCACATGGATTAACTAAAACAAAGAGGGGCTTGACAGCTGTTCTTTGTGACATTTTCACAGATTTCCTGATTTTCTGAATTGTGAGACTTTGTTTCTTCCCCATCCTGTGAGGTGGCTCTCCTGTCACCAAGACTGAATCTTGTTCTTTTCTGGCTTACCCGTCTTCCAAGTTGTTTGCAGGCCCCACAGCAGTCTCCCTATTGACTGTTCTGTGTCCTGTCTGTGTATTTATCATCTCTTACGTTTTTGCACAGGTTTCTTTGCCTGACCAGTTAACAGCTCCTGCTGTTCAACCCAAGTGTCTCCCCAGAACTCTCAGATTGGTTCCTATTTTTCCTGCCTCTCTTCTAATCCAAGTTTCTACTCAAGACTGAATATCCTTTTCCTTCATGTCCTACAGGAAGTCTCCTTTGCTGCCCTAATCTATTCTGTTCTCCCTTTCTGGGTTTTGTACCTTTTCCTTTGGAATTAGACAGGTCCCTGAGATTTTGTCCGCTAAAAAGGATGAAATGGAATTACCATGCTCAGTGAACAGAACTGGAGAGCCTGGATGTTCCTCTAGTGCCTGAGCCCTTGCAAGGAGAATCAATTTCTGTGATATACTGCTGTCTCCAGTAGCATTAGGCTTGTACACAGACAGCCTGATAACATGTAGTGCCAGTGCATTCCCATTGGGATAGAATAATGAAAAATACCAGTTTTAAGGTGAGATTAGTTCTGAGCTTTCTTTGGGAATGTGCATCCTGCAGGTTTTTAAAGGCCTCAGAAGTTCAGTGGTGGGGGCAAAAGGTGAATCCACCTGAGCTTTGACTTCCTGCTTCAGAGTAGCACTGGTGGTGAAGTGCATGACTGGAAATAGAAAAAAAGGAGGGGCATTTAGTAAGGGAAATAGTGTAGTTTTCTCCATTTCTCTTTGTGGAAGTGGTTGAATCATTCAAAGAACAAAGAAAAGCCTGAGACAGGCCCCGTGTATGGGAAAATATCCCTCAGATGCTGAATTTCACAAAGTTTACAAGCAGTAATTTTGTAGGTGCTGTCATGAAATCCATTTGCCAGATCTTTCAGGGCCTGAAAATGGGAGTTGGCCAAAAGAAAAAAAAATTTTTACTCATTTTATGTTGAGCACATGAATGAACTTCTAAAAGTACTAGTCATTCCTTAGGTGCTGGGACCATGGCAGGTGTTTTGGCATCTTTATTAAACAGTAGGCATTGTTTGAGGATGATTATCTTATTGTTTGTAATCTCTCAAAACAGACTAGCTATTGATTTCTCAGTGAAGTAGGAATACTATACTTGTATTCTGTAGGTAGATACTCAACAGAACTTTACTATGTAGCATCTCGAATTAATAAAATTTTCAAGATTATTTTGTTAGGTGCAATCAATATATCTGGTATTTTCTTTTTTTTTTTTTTTAGTAGTGTCCTTTCTGTTCTGTTTTCCAGAGAATGAGCAGTCAATAAACCGAGCTGGTATTGTTCAAGAGGATATTCAGCCTGCAGGTACACTTGATTTATGTGTTTGCATCAATTGTTTTAAAGACTCTCTTGAAGTACGGCCTCAGTATTTGTATGGATTTAAATAATACAGTGAAGAATACATTCAGTGAAAACATATTTAATGAACTTGCCATTAAATTATTTTTTCAGGCTAATTCCTCACTGAAAAGCTACAGTTTTAATGAAACTCATCTTAAAGTGACTTAACTGGCCAAATAAGTTGCAGACTATCTGTTGTCTTCACACTTTGTTAAATAGAGGCCAGTTTCCACTTCTGAACCAGCTCAGAGTGAGCGAGAACCATGGATTGGCTGAGCTGTAGCTATAAAAAGCAATGTTGCACCCTAATTTTGTGGAATACCAAACTGCTGGAACACAGTTCATCAGCACTTTGGCAGTGCCTTCTGGCTTCATGGGTGGATGGGCCATGCAGAAGTCCACTACATGTGAAGGAAAATTTGGAATGCAGTGCTAACAGCTTTTGGATCCTTGCTGCTGACAGTGGAAGGCTTGGAAAAGCATGTGAGGAAGTAAAATTCAAGTACAGCAGACTATCCTTGGTAGTTCATTTTTTTTATAATGTTAAATGGTTTGTCTACTCAAGGCTGGCATTTCTTGGTTAAGGATGTGAGTGCCTGTCTTGATGAAACATGTAATATATGAATATGTTAAAGGGTATTTTTGTTTCTGAGAAAGCCTAACATCAGCAGCAGGTGAAAATCAAACAGGATTAAAGCCATGACCTTATTACATGCATTGGTTAAATCATTACTGCAGGACTTGCTTTCCAGAGAAGTGGGGGAAATGCTGAAGAGAAGTGGGGTGAAATAGAGGTCTTGTAAACCTTTCTTTTTTACTGAACATTCAAGAGGACTAGACTGGCTCATTTATCCAAGATGCAGGTACTTAATGACCAGTTCTTCTTAGTGTAAGTTCTCCTTTTCATCTGAATTTAGCTGCTGATGAGTTACAAAATCCATTAGTTGAAAAGGAAACCTGGACAAATTTAAGTGTAAGGTGCAATTCTAAATGATCCAACGGTTTTAGAGCACCTTACCTATGAATGTCATACATTTTTCCATTATCTGAAGTTTAAGATCAAGATGAGGTTGTTTTTCTGTATATTTTTGTAAGTTTAAGCAGAGGTGCAAATTCAGTGCAGAAATTGTTGGCTTCTTTCATTATTCATAATATCCAAAGCTGGAGTAGCAGACCTGTTTTGGTTTTTTTTCTCCAACATTCTAAATTATCAACTGCTGCTATTCTGATGTTTGATTTGTAGGGTTAAAAGTGTGGTCGGATCCATTTGGAAGAAAGTAATTGGCAGCTGGGTGGATTGCAGAACTGAAGATGGACGTCTTCAGCTGCTTCTTCTTTCACTGAAGTGTGTCTTTAGGTGTCGCTGGAGCAGAATTCTGAATATGCTGTGTGGGCACATGAGGAGCAACAAAGACTACTGGTTGGAATCCCAAGAGATGCTAGTTTTAAAACATGCTAGTTTTGAGAGAGAATGCTGGTGCATAGCTCACAGACTGTTAGAAAGCTGAATGATTATTGGTTATAGAAATGAAATATTTATTTCTTTGAGAAAAGGAAAAAGGGTTTTCTTCTAATCTGTACACTTAGAATTATGGATAGAGTAAATCATGCAGACTGCTGCAATTTCCTCCCTAGTTCGAAAGTTACAACATGGTGAATGTAAATTTGTACATTAAAAAATTTAAACCAATTTGTGCTTTTTTTCATTGTTTTGCATATGTGTGGAAGGTACCTTGGCTGCCTGCCAGGTGTGTCCCCCTGGCCATTCTTACTCCTGCTCCTCCAGTGGACATGGGGAGAAAACAGAGTAACAGAGCTCGTGGGTCTGGATAAACACAAGGACATTTCTTACCAGTTACTTTTGTAGGCAAAACAGAGTCAACTTGGAGCAAATTAATGTAGCTAAGTAAGTAGAATTATGACACACAACATTTTAAAGGTCATTGCAGGATGCTGTATGCTTTGAAAAATGTATGGGCAGAGTCTTATTCCTAATGTTAGCAGATGTTTGTCATCTTTTTGGATGTCACACACTTCTGTTGGGACAACAGATGAAAGACTCCATGTTTACAGTGTTACTTCCCAAACTGCCATTCTGCTACTTGCTATTCTATTTCTACCTGTCTTTGTCATTACTCTCCCACTCAGACACACCTCTCCTCCTATGATTCAGTTTTTATTTAGTCTTCTATTATCACTCTAAGCATTAGGATACTTTCTGTTTGCCCGCTGGGAAAATGTGGCCATGTTTGAGTCCTTTGGGTTCTCAGGTCATTTTGCAAGATGGTTGGAGCCAGAGTGAGTGTACCCATTCAGTGTAGGGATCATAGATTGGTTTGGGTTGGAAGGCACCTTAAAGCTCATCTAGTTCTGATGCCTTGAGAGGCTGCCTGGAATAGAGGCTAGGCAGAGTTAAAGGAATAAAGTAGGGATTTATTAAAAGGTCTTCAAAGGATGCACCTTGGGCAGTAAAAGAGCCTGGCTGTGGTTCCACCCAAGATGGATGCCTGGTCTGAGTTTTCACACTTTTAGAAGTTTTGGTGCATTTACATATTGGGGTTAGTTGTCCAATTACACATTCAAGTTATGAAGTCCCATCCTCCCAAATTGCTTTCTTCAGTTCGCTGTTGTTTAAACTTTTTGGGCCTGAAGCTGCAACAGTGTCCTTGGTTCTCAGGCTGGAAAAGGATTGTTCTGCCTAACTAAACTGTGAAGAGAACTTGTAACACTTTATATGAAGTTCAGAGTTATACTAAATCAGTACAGAATCTGGAAAATACAAAAGCTAAACCTTAGAGCATTGGATCCAACCCTGCTGCCATGAGCTGGGACACCTTCCATTAGACCAGGCTGCCCACGGCCCCATGCAGCTTGGCTTTAGAACACTTCCAGGCATCCACAGCTTCTCAGAGCTACCTGTTCCAGTGCCTCATCACCCTCACAGTGAAGAACTTCATATCTCATCTACACCTACCCTCTTTCAGTCTGAAATTTCATTATATGGGACAGTGCAACATTGTCACACAGCTAATTCAGTGTTTGCTGTGAAAAGAAGAATAGAGCTGAAAAAGAAGTTTTTATAATTTAAACCTTTCTTCAGTGAGACTGCAGAAATCAGGGAGCCTTAGATTTTTTGTTTTCTTGAACAAAACATTCATGAATGAGACCATTTCAGCAAAGTTCTTTCATCTAAAATACCTCCTCTGTGAAAATAAAACATTGCTGAAATGCAGATACTCCATCTATAACTGTCAAGCTGCAAACCAAAGATTTTCCAGCAAATGTGGGAATTTCTCCATTATGCACCTTCTGTCACTTGGTGACACAAATGCTTAAAAATCATATATCATGGTAGTGTGGAACCATCAGTATAAATGATGTGACAGAGAATGTGAAATTACTTAGTTTGGGGTTAAGAGATAAGACAATCTCTGCTATTCATTTACTTTGTGAAGTTGAGCAATTTGCTGAGTCTGGATCTTGCCTAGAAAAATGTTGGATGGCTTCTGAGCAGTGGCTGCTGGTGGCAGGTACTGAGCTTTTTGCCTTCATATTACCTAAATTTTGCAAAACATTTGAGTACCTGAAGTCAGTTATTTAGCATTTATGGAACTAAACATGTTTGTTGGTCATGATCACTAATTCCTTCTGGAGCAGAAAAGCTTGGTAAGTTTTGTAATTGCCAATTTGTACAGAATTTACAGCAGTTTATATCAGTTGAGCACTACTGAAGTGAATCTAAACTCTAAAAATAGTGTACATTGGTATTAATGAGCATCACTTCCCATTCATGTTCCACCTGATGAAGTGGGCTGATGGACCATGGCTTTAAAGCATTGGGATAGTGAATGTCTTTTGAGGGACCATGGCTTTAAAGCATTAGGATAGTCAATGTCTTTTTCAGATTTTTGCTATTCTGTCTGCATAAAACTGAAGCCAACAAGGTACGTACTCCAACAATTATCCAGAATTTACACTGAAATGTTCTGATTGCTCTGGCATGTGCCAGTTGCCTGGAGACTTGCCCAAAAATCCTGTGTTAGGTTCTAGTCCTGCAGCTGCCATTGAGACAATGCTTTGTTCTGCTCATGGATGCTTGACATAAGCCTCTTCTTTCAGGAATCAGTGATAAGTGAAGTTCAATGTAGTGAACTCTGCTCTCCGGGACTCTTACCTTGCTCTGGAAGTAAGAGTTCTTTACTACTTTCATAACCTCCGACTACTATTAATTTGGTGATTGGGAGGGAATAGGCCTGCATTCTGCAGAGCAACTGAATTTGCTAGTTTGGGCCAAGTTGTTCTGATTGTTTCGATAAAAATGCCTTCTTAGAATGTTTTTAAAGCAGTTATCTCTACCCTGTTACATGAATGCATTTTGCTTATTTATTATAGCTGGATGGTGAACAGCAAATAAATACACCTCCATCCCTTGAAGGACTGAAGGAAAGTTTTAAACAGTGGTTTAACATCCCAAGAGAAATTGGTTGTACTAGGTTTTGGTCTGTTGCATGCCGATGTTTTGAAATTATTAAATCTTGTACCATAAAGAGCAAATCTAGCATTTTAGTCTAAACACAGCTTTGTTTTGAAGCACTGCAGATTGTTGACAATGTAATGAAACCTTCAAGTGCAAACACATGAGAAGGAGTAAATATGGCAAAAGATATGGGCAAATTGCCAGATTATACACATGTGGGAGAAGGAACAATCTCAGTAAATGAGTATCATATTCAGCAAGAAAAATCCCACGGGATGTTGAAAAAATCAAGTGGGATTTTTCTTGCTGAATATTGTAATTATTGCTTGAGATTATTCCAAATGATGGGAGGGGATTTTTTATCTGTGATACTCAAAGCGCATCAAATAGCTTCCAGTTATCATGAATTTTACTCTATGTATGCCCTCCTATGAAAAAACAGCCCAGAAGAAGCAGTTCTCATGTTTTGCTCTTTTCTAAACCAAATTAAAGCATGTGTTTTCCCTTCTTGCAGTCTAGCAATAATTAACTACTCATTTTCTTTCTATTGTGTACATTCCTACTGACCTTCATGTTAACATGCAGATGCAGCAGTAAATGAAAAGCTGTATTGGCTTTTTCTGTTGTGCCACACAACCCAAAAAGTATGTTTGCTTGTGGAAGGAAAATATTCTCCAGCTTCTTAGAAAGTGCTGTGGAATATACACTGTTTCTGTGTGGACAATTTGCAAGAGGTGAGAGCAAAACACAAAGTTCAGGTCAAAGCTTAGGTCGGACTGTGGTCCGAGGTCTCTCTCTCCATCGTGCAGACTGTGTGGGCCTTGCAGGAAAAATGGTGCCGTGTTTAAGGCACTGCCTTGGAAAATAGGACTGTTATAGTCAGTTCCATATTCCACCACGCTTTTGTCTGGCAGCAGGTAAGTAATTTGAGCTTCAGTTCCATCTGTAAAATAGCCATAGGTAGTGATCCCCTTTGCAATTGAAGGTAAATACAAAAGTGTGGGGTTTTTTGATGCTGTAGAGAACATTTCTTGTCTGAGAAGTTTTCTTCAAGGTTAGGGAAAATTGGTCTGAATTTGTGTGAGAATCAGATATTTTGGTTCCAGAAATTTAAAATGTTTTCAAGAATCTTTTCCAAAAGAAAATAACAATGAAATTTCCCAGATCTTCATACTGCTGAAATACTATGTTCTGAGAATAGAAATTTTATATTTTGGGAGGCAAACAGAAAACTCATCTGTTTTTCACAATACTAATATTTTTTGGAAGAACTGAAAATATGAGTGAGTTGAAATTCAACCCAATGTGAGTGTTTTGTACAGATATACAAAAAAAGCAGAAAATTGGTCAGCTTATTTTGGTGGCCCGGCTGCCTCAGCAATTTTTTGAGATTCAGCAATTTTCAATATTTTGAGTTGCTATTTCCCTTGTTTTCTGTAACAATGGGTACTCCCTTCTGACCTTGGCATGCCAAAAAAAGCAACTGTAATCCTTCCAAGAGTTACAGGTGCTAAGTGGAGGAGATTGGGGCACAGTGAAAGGAGATGAGAAAGAACTTGAGATACTGCTGGGAAGAGTGTTCCTCCTGTAGCCCCAGAGGAGCACTTGGAAGTGGAGTGGTGGATATGAAGAGGAGACACCATGCAGTTGAGGGGGAGCATGAGGAACACAGGACATAAATCCATTGGCATATACAGCCATTGTGGGCTCTGCAGCTCACAGAGCAAATTGGGACACCTCTTGACCTCTTTTCTGTTTCCTCCCCAGCAGATTGGAAGTAAACCTTTATAAAGAAAGTTCCTAGGCAAGACAAAGTTATAATGAGAAGAGAGCATCTGAGGAGAATTGTATAGCTGTCCTTTGCTCTAGCTTACCTTAAGAGGGCAAACATCCCATCCACACATTCATTTGTGTGGAAAGGACCTCATGCTGAAAAGTGTCTTTCAGGCCCCAGGTTGCAGGGAAGGTTCCTCCTCTCAGCTTCTTTCCATAATTCAGAAGGATGAGTATCAGCAATGCCAGTCAAGGTTGGGGAAGAAGGTGTTCCCTTTGCTTCAGGAATTCCTGTGGGAGGAGTTCTCCAACCCACAAGTGGATGGCTCAGGTGCAATGTAGGAATGTATTCTTCCACTCTGAATGAAGAGAAACCACTATGGATATAACCAGAAGTATTTGCTCCCTTATCTATTCTACATGCATTTTTGGGTGCCAGTGATTGTGGAAGCCAACTCTAGACCCATAACTCCTCACATCTACAGAAATGAGGAAGGTTCATACCATAACTGTAACTTGTGTCATTTCTGGATGAACAGTACCATTAGGAGTCCTCTGAAGCCTGGAAAGCAGCTAATCTTAGTATCCTCACTGTCTGCTTCTGTCTTCCTCTGGTTTTTGCAGTTATCCTGTGAGTGGCTGATGTGGGCTTGCTGGATGTTCCATATAACAAATTTCTTATGGTTCAATCCAAAATTCCATGTCCCACCTAAAAACTTTTGGGACATTTCTATTCTTTGCATGTTCTGTATGTTTTTAATATGGGTTGTGTGATTTTGTGGCCTGTCTGCCTACCTCTCTGTGCTTCTGCATCAAAGCAACAATGCCAGTAACACCACGAAATGGAGGAGCCTGTAAGCAGCTGTGAGGATCTGAGTGACACATTCCCATACATGAACTCTGGCAGTCGTAGCAATATGTCTCAGAGTTCGCCCTAGTTGCTTTCAGTTGGTAAGCTTTTGGTTAATTGCAAAAACTTGCTATTCCTTATTGCACTCAGCAGTTACATTTTGTCCCATAGCTACTATTCCAGCTACTCTTTTGCTCTGACGTTGCCTGTCAAGTTGTTTAATCAGAAAATTTCATTAGTATACTTTGATTTTTGTGCCAAACAGTTATGTTAAATTTGTCCTGGGACAGTCTTTTGAGGAATGCCACCAGTAAAATCCATCCAGGCCAATGACTTTCTGTTTGTCATTTCTGCTTTTAGCTACTTTCATGCTTGGCTCACAGTTCTTGCAGCTACTAATTGTTTCCCATGTGACATCATTCCAAATGCTTTGCTAAAGTCTAGAGGGAATATATCCCCTGAATTTTTGTCAGGTTGAAAAGCTGGTTACCTGATTAGGTAATACAAGTAATACTTTGACATATTCTACTTTGGGACATTTCACTGTCCCCACTTTTCTTTATGTCACAGTTTGCTATGATTCTTGTGTACTTTTCTGGAAAGAAGAACAGGTAGACAGATGTTTTCCAAGGAAGTACCTGGATATTCTCATACTCCATCTGTTTGAATGCATTGTGATGCACATAAATTTAACCATTCTGTTAGAAGTACCTAAACATTGGAGAGTGACCTGCCTCCCCAGTCCAGGCAGGAAGGAGAGATACTTGCTGCTATCAGTTTATTTCAAAAGCTCAGGAGTTACTAATAATCCTGTCCTTTGTCACTGATTATTGACTCATAAGAACCAGGCTTGGCTAATAGAAAATTGCTGTAAATACTACAAGAGCACAAGGATGGATTTATTTAGTCAGAAAAACCATCGCTCATCAGACTTGAGGAAGAGGAAAGGCAGTGGTCAAGTCCAATTGACAAAATGTGGTTAAGTGAATTGTCACATCTGCATTCATTAGCAAAATTATTTAGAGGGGTGCAAAAGCGTTCACACCCAGTTCTGGTTTCCACAGGTCATTGGGTGCCTGTTGCTTAGAAAGGCTCTGACAAGGCAGGCATGCCAACCTGATAATGACTGCTGTGAAGAGCATAAGAAGTTTCCCTTTGCTTCAATTCTTTGGAGTCACAGAAGAGACACAGATAAAGGTAAAAATATAATTTTTCAATTGTGCCACCAATTTTAGTTGAGTGATGTGATTTAGTTTGTGATTCATTTGTGAAGTGTCACTTCCTTTGGGAGCTACTTGGATTATGATCTGTATGCCCTGTTGGATCCTAGAAACTCTAAAGATGTCTTTATCCCATTTCATGCCCTATTTACCACCAGTCACTCTGCCCAGCCTTTTTCAGGAATATTCCTGTGATGGCATGGTCTAGCTAAAATTCAGAAGAGAAAAAGATGTTTTGCTTGTGTTCTTTTCCGTCTTCAAAGATAAAATAAGTTGGCATGCAACTTTCTGTTGAAACTACCATGAATATTTACAACCAAGCTCTAATTCTAGCCCTAAATCTATGGAAAGTTTCTCATCTAGATGATTTTTCCACCTATGTTTGCAGGCAGACAGTTCCAGTACCAGAAGTGTCCGTGTTAAGTGGTCTGCTGGTAGTACAGAAATGGATAACCACAAACCAGTTTCATTCCAAAGAGACATTTAGGACTGCCTTGCGTAGGAGCATGGCTCTTAGGGCAAATATCTACAACAGATAGGAGGCTTCAACAACTTAATTCTTTCAGGAGTCAGCAATTTTGTCTTCTCTGCAGTTTTTGAGATAAATCAAGGAAAAAATTGTAGTTCCTACTTACAGTATAGCAATCTTCACCCTATCCTGAAATAGATCCTAAGCAGGGCTATCAGATCCCAACTATCTGAAAATAACTTCTGGAATTTTCAGGACGGTGTTCTGGGTAAATAGCATCCTTTGAAATGAAGAACTTATGAAATTGTACCTCTAATGTATACAAGAGGTATGATAATATTTATGTCTGCTTTGTTAATTTTACCTGGATGGACATAGGAGTCTTACCCTCTGCTCTCTAGTGTTAGTTGATGTGTTGACTATCCTGTTACCATTAAACTTTTCTTCCTGAAACACAGCAGGGGACAGCCCTTAAAATCATCTGCATATTCCAAGTACGTATTCTTTATGGACAGCTTCTTATGAATATTTCTGTGTTGAATGCTAGCTGTTATGTTCAAAGTTTTCCTCATCATTCTCATGGCTTTACCATCTTGTATCATTGTAGAAAACATCACAGTGATACCTCATATACAATAAGGAATACATACACTTATATTTGCAGATTCTGGATATCTGGGGAAATATTATTGTTTAGTACAATAGTTGCTGTATATTTGCTGTTGTAGAAAATGACAGGGAGCTTCTGAAGAGGAATTATGCACGGGGAAGGATATCCTTGCCTCAAAGTGAAAGCACAATCCCACAAGTCTTCTCTGAATGTTAGGCATCTGTCCAGTGTTTTTCCACTGTGTTTGCATTGCATTGATCACAAGAGTCATCAAAAATCTTTGCCAGGATTTTGTTAATTCTAATTGAACCCCCAGTCCCAAATCTGAGGTCTTTCCATTGTTTCTTCACAGATGTGCTGTCTCAATAGCAGTCATATCACAAAATCACAGACTATCCACTGGAAATGACACTTGGAGGTCATCTAATCCAATTGCCTGCTCAAAGCAGGGCTAACTCCAGAGTCAGATCAAGGTGCTAAGGATTATTTGGTGTGAAGGTGTCTCAGGATTATGTGCTGTCTTGTAGCTAGTTTCTCAAGTTTAGGTAAATCAGTTCACAAGATCATTATCTCTGGGAGCACTGCAGAATCAGTACCTACTTGTCTGAAGTGTAGGTGGAACTATCATCATGTGTGCTGGTGCAAAGCTTGTTAGAATATACCAGGGACTATGGTATCGATATCTGTGACTTAACATGCCTGCCCTGGAGAAAAAACATTCTTACAGTGATTCAAGAATTCACCTTTGTCCCTTTTCTGTGCAGTATTTAGATGACATAATAAAAATTGCTAGAATAAGTCTCCGTTCTCTCTTGAGGGCACCAACACTGGGGTCTGCATGCCAGTGCTGGATTCATCTGTCTTGCCAGGAGGCTCCATTCAGCCTGCAGTGTTTTTAAGGAAGTCGAAGGTCATAGTGAAGTCTCAGGGCCTGTTCAATGAACATTCTCATTCAAAGCAAAAAAATCTAGAGAGCTCTATTTGCTTTTCCCACTGCAGATGAAGGAATGAGCTCCTAGTGAAAGTATGGATGGAACAGGCTTTCAAAGAGGTGTTTAGAGAGGGGAAGTGAGGAGCTATTTCTGGGTGAACTGGTCAGTCATACTCCCTTTTGAAGGCTCACTGACAGAAGGGCTTTGGCAGTTGGAAGGCAACCATGCAGTGGGGCATGAGTGGTAGTCACATCTCTCTGCACCCAGCAAAGCAAGAGCCACGTGTTTGTGCAAGATCACCAGCAAAGGAAGGGGGCTGCTCAGCCCAGTCCAGTCCAGTCCACAGCAAGAAGAGAATCATCCCTCCAGTACACCTCAAACAGTCCACACCATCTCTTGCTCTCCAGCCTAGTCAGCATTTCTAGTTCTCTAAAGGAGGGCTACTAACATTTGGAAAGTCTCTGCACACAAGGTCTTTCCAAACACTCCTCTCTCATTTCCCTTGGGCTGGAAATCATTTCAGATGTGCCAGCTGGTGCTCAGCCCCTGGGCTGATTCCAGCACCTGTGCCTAGTTTTATGTCCAAGTGAGCTGGCTGTGCCTGTGGGATATTACAGCGTGGCCTGATGCAGGTGGTGCTTGGAAAGTGCTGCCTGACTTCTGCCAGGAGGAGCAAAGCAACAGCGTCTGACCTGAGTGGTGGCAAAGCAGTGATTTCCAGTTCCTTCTGATGTTTGTTTCTTGGTGAGTGAGTGACATTTTTAAGAATATTTTTAATGCTTGTGGTAGTAGCAAGAAGTTGCTTTGCATGTTTCTTTTATCTTGAATTTTAGTATATCTGCTGCTAAAGATACAGTTACCCTGCACTCCAGAAGAACCCCCAAAACAGGGACTAGTCAGCTGGATAATTGCCTGCTCCCAAGTGTGCAGATGTAGAGTGAAACTTCTCATTTGGTATTTTCTGGACTGCTTATTTTCCAGTGAAACAAATTTTCTTTTGATATAAAATACATGGTTCAGTCTCTAGAGAGCCCTGTCTTTGTCTTCTTCTTGTGCACTATTCTTTTTACTAAATAAAAAAATGAAACAAACCCCCCAAAACAGAGCAGTAACCTAAGTTCACAGCTGAAGAATGTAGACTTTCTTCCCAGGAAATAGTTAATAGGAAAGACAAATTGAATTTAGTTCTGTTAAGTAACTAAGAAAATTCTTTTAGAGAGCAGTGCTATGTTTTGCTCCTCAAAGGTATTGTATGTAACTAGCATAATTAATTATGCAGTTATTCACAATGAGGAACAAGTATGTTTCATTCACCTTATTTTTCAAAAATAATTAAAAAAAAGGGTCCTCAATCTGTCAAGTGCAATATAAATAAGAATTGAGGATTGTTTCTGAGCACTGAAAATGGGGCAGAGATGGGAAGTTGTGGGATAAGGCTTGTCTCATGTACAGTGATGGCAACAGTGAAATAAAGCATAAATGGTTCATCTGAAATCATCATTGTAGCTTTCAGTTAGAGCCTGGTTTATATTCAAAGCTCTTGCCAGACATTTGCTTTTGCAGTTTCAAGATTATTTATCAGCTTGGATTGACAAAATAAGCTTGGGGCCCATGATGTAAGTCAGATGTCTAAATCTGGTTTTGCATAGGGAACAGAGTGGGTTTTCCCAGCCTAATAAGCCAGAACTTGGTCTGTCAAAGGTGTCTGCCATGAGGGACTAGAGAATTAATGAAGTCTGACCCTTGTCTGTGGAGGTTGTTTTTGAGAGCAGCACTACTCTGTGGCCATTAAAAATGGGCCAGCATCCTTTCAGTGTCTTTCTTCAGCAGGACTGCCTCTTTCACAGCCGTCTGCTATGGCTCCTTTTTCAGCAGCTTCCACATGACCAGCTGCTCTCAGGGGGTCCTCCCAGCACAACAGGATTGAAGCTCAGGGAGCTAAATATTGTGCATCCTCTCAGGAGAGAGGAATCCTGAGCTATGAGGAGTTATATTTCTCTGGGTGGGTCTTCATGCACAGAGAGTTGTGCATGAATTCACAAGCCCAGGCAGAGTTGGCACCTGTTTACTCATGAGTAAATACTGGTCTTTCTTCTACTACTTAGTGTTTTATAGGCTGAAGAATTGAAGTAATCTTAGGTGGTGCTACTTGTCCCTTGCAGACGAGGAATTATTGAGGCAGTCAGATGAGCTTAGATACAGAACTCGCAAAACTCCTGCTCTTGAGGAAACCAGCTTGCACTGCAGGCAGTTCTGGGCACTGCCTGTAGCCCTCACCTCTGTGCACTGTCCCAGGCGACACCTCAGCTGTCAGCTGATTGCTTCCCCTGATGTCTAGTGCAAGTATGCCAAGTGGCTGTGTGCCTGTGAGGAACCTCTCTGCAGGCTTGTGATGCTCAGAGAATTCAGAGAGGCTCAGAGGGCCTTCAGGACCTGTCTTCAGTGGGTTTTCCTTGCAGATACTTCTGGACACTGACAGCATTTCTTTTACCTCAGTCCCTAGATAACTGGGATGTTAGAATATACATGCTTCAGCTGAAAAAAACTCTTGTTCCTTTTTGTGACCTATAGGAATGTCATCTAGAAATGGATCCCAGCTTACACTGTAATTGTGAGCTTGTGCAAACATTTGCACCAAGGCACTGTCTTCCATTTTTTTTGCATTATAGAGTTTGGACTCGAGTGATTTCTGAAACATTTGACCATCCCCTCAAGGCAAAACTCATCAGAAATATACTTCTGGAAGAGGGCTAAGCAAACCTTATGTGATGATCCTCAGAGTAGTGCACGTGCTTTATGAAATTTCATGTACAACCCATCATTTGGTTTACCACCAAAGGTCTAGATCTACTGCCAATGATTTCTTTCCCTGTCTGGTATAGAGATGGTATATTTAAATGTAGTCATAATTGCTTCTCAGGTTTATCCCCTGAGTTGAATGGGCCTCAGTGGGGATGGGATGCTGTTCCTCCTTTACAGTGTACTCCCTGCTGTGGCCAGTTAATTCTTACAGAGTTTCCTGGGTAGGTAGGGTCATAGCTCCTCAAAAGAGAAGGTTGCACCTGTACTTCCTGAAGACAATGCTGAGCTCTGCTTGCTGAAGAAGGTGGTTCATCATTCTCTGTTGTGGTGTGACAATAACTCCTCTCTGAGCCCTCATGCCTGGGCCTAGATAGACATGCTGACAGTCTTGTTTCTGCTTGGAATCTACAAGACCCAGAAGCCCTTTGAGCTTGTGTGCCTTGCAGGAAATACAGTTGCACACTGAGGATCTGCCTAAGCAGACTGTCAGAGGCTCTCTGGGGTCACAAGGAGAGAGGATGGCTGTGTGTAAGATCTCATGATGAGTCAGCTTGCAGGTGTATTGGGTTACCTGGTGGGAAGTTTGCTGCCAGGGTATTTGATGGTAATTTTCTTGGCTGCAGCTTTTCCCTAGGTACATCTGATTGCACCTGCAACCAGCAGGGGAGGTCATGGAGCAGAGGGGTGCTACAGTACTAGCACAGGCACTGCCCTTGAAGAACATGATGAGAGTGAGGCATGTGCTAAAAGAGAGAAATCCAGCAAGTGGTCCTCCTAGGATAGGGTAAAAGGTCTCATCAAGTCAAGCCAAACTTTATGTTTTCCCTTTAGACATCAGCCTGTTCCTCAAAGGAATAGACCCACTTCAGAAGGATGGATTCACTGCATGCAGAGAAGAAAAATATGTCAACAGGCCTTTAGGGAACCTAACTTGCTATCTAACTATTTGTTAAACTAATGCTTATTTTAAAAATCCATAAGATGGCATGGTAACCTTGTGATGACCTTACTGAGCTGCAGTATGTATGGCTTCTTTGTGACAAAAGTTCTACAGGCTGCTGTCTTATAGCATTAATTTACCTTGGCCTACTTCAGAACAAAAGAAGGCATATTTATTTAATTTTTCAAGGTGAACAAACTAGTGTTACTGAATAGACTGCCCTAGTATTTCCTTTGAAAATAATACATTTTTCTCTTTGTTTGTTATTTCTATTTCTGCCATGCTAAATAATTGGCCTCGGGCTCCAGTTTGGTAGAGCCTTTCTGTGCTTAGCACCTTCAGTAGCACTAATGCATGTGTTTAAATTTAGAATTGATAACTTGAGAATTGACTGAATTGTGGCCTCGGTGGTGATGCTTTTAATTGCAGTGTAAATCCAGTCTTCCCAATGGCCAGTAGATGGGGCAAGTAGGCCTCTTTATAGTTATGGTTACATTTTTGGGGTTTTTTTTTTTTGAATGCAGGGTTAAAATGTAGCTGTCGTTGGCTCTCAGTTCAGCAATCTAGTTTGAAGGCTCTTTACCTTTGTACTGTAAGGGTAAATGACGACCTTTGACGTAACTGCACTATTTTCTTTACAAACATGTGTCGTAAACAATCGTTCTGTTCCTTGAAATTCTGAGATTTAAAATTATGTTCCTTTCTTTACACAGGGATGAAAACAAATCTTTTGAAGGTTTTGTTGTGCAAAGATATGAAAATGTGCGTTCCCTCCCCAAAACTAGCCAATCGTGAGGTGTTTACAGCACTGGGGATGCAAAGGATCCAAGTTTTAGTCCCTGGGTAGTCTCCCATGTGCCTGTAGAGTGTACCAATGGCAAGATCACCTTACTTGCCTTTGGGTAATCAATCCTCTCCTGCAAAAGCTGCTGCCTCTTTGACACATTTATTGGTGCACTAGAGTTGTACAGACTACATGAGTGGCCATGGTTGCTGGCCACATTTGCTCTCTGCCCACAGTTCTTGCTTCCTGTTAATACTTCATGTTACATACTTATCTAAAGAGAGGGTGATCCCCAAGTCAGTCACTGAATACTGCCTGTTAAAAGGAGTAAGAGCTTTTTCTTGAACACATAGCTACACATAGGAATAGAGAGTGCTCAGTTTCCGTCTAGCCACAATCACACTTCTGTTTGTTGTTCATCACATCAGCTCCTTAAGTGTCCTCTGCTTTGTCCCCACTTCTTGGAGCTTAGCTTGGCAGTGTGAGTCCTGGAGCAGGCTGTGTTCTTACAGGCAGTGTGATGCAGGTGCAAGAGCTGTTTTCTGCATTGCACTGAGGCAAACAGCTCCTCTGGTGCAGAGCCCAGGGACAATGTGGAGCTTCTGTGTCACATAGAGCAGGTATGGTTTGCCTATTGGAGTGTATCTTGCCCTTGTGGAAGAAGCTCCTACTGTTCAGCCTTGAGTAAAAGGTAGTGATATTTCTATTCTGTTTTTTTTTTTAGAGTGGGGCAAGCTGGCTGAGATAGTTCAGTGGCAAGAGTGGGTGGAGAAGCCTGTATCTATACTAAACTGGCCAAGCAAATACAGTGTGTTAAAATAAAAGAAAACAGTTTGGCTAAAGATTAAAAAACCAAAGAGTCATCAACCCGTAGCTCTTTCTCCTTGAACCTTTGAAAGCTGAAATGGAGGAATAGATGTGAGCCCACCTTCTCAGATATATAGGGAGACCCTCAGCTGCTGAGCTTCAGTTTAGCACAGGGGTCTCTGTGTGCCACCATCTGTCGTTATCTGTTTGTGATATCCAAAACTTCTCTGCGTGGGACAGAGCACAGAAGAATTCCTGTCTGGATTGGCATGACTTTCTCCTCTTTCTTGATGCTGTGGTTAAATCTAAGATGGGTAATACTGAGTGCAGAGGGGGTGTACAAGGGTTAAGCTGGTGTAAACTGAGAGCAGCTCTTTTGCAGACAATGAAAGTAACCAAACTCCACAGATGTCTACACCAGTAAGAGTCTGGCTTATCTTCTCCAAAAATACATTATACAGAATCTAGGCATTGCATTAACCTATTCCATATTTTGGAGGAGCAATGTGTGTTGTCTATTTCAAAGGTTGCTTCAGCTTCTCTCTCTTTTGCAGCTTCACGATGTTCCCAGACCTTATCTCTAGCAGTGCCCCCTATGTGGTGAGCAGCATGATTCACACAGGACTTCTTGCAGCCAAACTCCTTCAGCCTGCAGCACTCCTGCTTTCTGTACTTTCCATTCAGTCCTCTGACAGCAAAAATTCCTTTGGCTCCTGCCATATCTACTTCTGCCTTTGAATATTTTTATTGGCTTACTGTGCTTTGAATGAAATGTAAATTCCTCAGTGCTTTTCCAGCCAGTGTTTGCATTTTGTTCCTTGTGTATGTCTTGACTGTCCAGCACCCTTTGACTTCCTTGTGGTCTTCCTCTATTTATAATTTTCTTCACATCCTTCCCTATTCCCAAAGAGATGTTCTCCTCATAAGATAAGCAGTGTTACAAACTCTCAGAGCCTCTGCTTCCACCCTACTTCGGGCCTTCCCTGAAAAGCTGGTCATTTCTCTCTAAACTTTCTGGTTTGTGATATGGGAAGAACTGCTTTAAAAGGAACATACTGCTTCTGGGGTAGGTATGAAACATGTCTCAGATGGCACAGGCTCCTCAGAACATGGGTTTTGACACAAATACCTCATGAGGCAGCTGGAAGCACCTACAGCATGCAGTATTTTAGAGTAAACCAACTGTTCAGTGACATGCTGGCCTCTGAGGAGAGCTGTGCATGCTGTTAGCCAGAGGTATCTCAGGAGGACGGAGAGTCTGTCTGCTGTTTGGCTCCTTGCAGCCAGCAGCTGTTCCACAAGAAGGTGAAACAGGCCATAAATGACTGCATTTTCTTGAAGCAAATCAGAGCTCAAACAAAGGCAGTGGTCCAGCCAAGTATGTTTACTGCTCTGGGAATGCTTTTGTGCTGAAGCAGCATCTTTCACCCAAAAATCTCTGAACATTTTGAAAACATTAAGAAGGATAGGCTAATGCCTGTGTTTGCAGATGTGTTTGAGCCAGGTTTTGGATGCTGCTGTCCATATAGCCTACACTGAGTTTGGTACTGCTGTGGCTGCTTGGCCAGCCATTTCCTTCACTGCAGAGATGGTTTCTGCAGCTGGTGCCAAGTGATGCTGATGCAGTTATGGTGGTAACCGGACCTGAGCAGGCCACTGTGTGGCTAGCTCAGGTAGGTACACAGGAGCTGTGGCCAGTAGAAAAAATACATTTGTCTTATTTTTAGGAGGCAAGAAGATCTGTGACCTGGACTGAAGACAGAAGATCAGTCCCAAAGATACATTTCTCTTTTCTACTGCTGTTTTTGAGAGGAGAGAAATGGGAAAAGTGAAATATTGTGTAGATTGTCACTAATCAGAATAGGTTCAGGCTAGGTTGTGCCATGTCCAACTGCTGAGTGAATGCTCAGATAATGTCTGATACAGGAAAATGTCCAGTGACCCAGCAGGGAGAGAAGCAGTCTCTTCATGTGTGTGCATATTTTCCTCATGGACGTCGTGGATACATCTTTGGATGCTTGTTTAGAGACACAGAGGTCAACTGTTAATCTGCAAGGGCACACAGAAGAGGGCTCTATCTCTGGCCAACAGGAGGGTGCTCATGCAAGGATTCCATGTTGTTTTTCTAGAAAAGAACATGCTGCCAAAAAATATCGCCTGCTTCTGTGTATGTGCCAGAGGTTTGGCAATGAGTTAAGAGCCAACAGAACTGAACAGCCCTGAACTATTTCCTGCAGAGCTCTGGAGGCTGATAGCTCCAGAATGAGAGCAGACAACTGGGGTGAGTGGCTCCTCCCTGATGGTCTGGTGGTCCTCTACTCTTTTTTTCTTGACATACAAAAGGGGCCAATATGAAAATTCTTGGAATAGACAACCAGTTCCTTCACACATTTTACTGAGAAACTTGCTTGTTCCCTTCTCATTTGCTTAGCTCACTCCTGGTGGCTTGCTGCAGACATTTCCCCAGATGACTTTGCTCGAACCACAGTGAAACTGAAGGCACTACCCATGTTCTACTCTGAGTCCCTTAACTACAATTGTTTTCAGTCTGTGGAGAGGGTTTTTTCCTCTGTCGTTCATTCTCTCTGCTCCTTGGCTTCCCACAGTGACAGCCATATCTATTTGATTTGAGAGAAGCTTTGCATGTGCTATGAGTGGCTCCTTCTGCTAACAATTTGTCCTTTGGAGCCTGTTGCTGCACAGTATAAATAAATTTCACTCTTTAGTACTTTCCCATTCTGTTCCTCTGCTGCTGGCAGTGAGTTGACCTACCCTGTTTTGTTTTTCAAATTTATCTTTCTTTGCCCTTCTTATATGAGACAAAGTCACAAGATTAAATTAACAGGGATACATTTTTGATGCATACTTTTTTGTTGTTGTTTTGTGCTGCACTAAAAGTTCTGCATAAAATGGGAATTAAAATGCAGATTGCATTCTGGAATAGTATTCAATTTGGGCTTAGGATGAGAAATAAGACTTTATCCCTCCTCAGAAAGTCTAATGGTGTGTGCTGATTAGATACCATGCACATATAAAAAGCATTTTTCAGTCATCCTGCCACATAAACTCAGTGTTTTTATAAACAGTCTTCATTTGGCCCATTCCATGCATGTGTGCTGCTAGAATGACCAGGATGTTTAGCACAGCAGACCTTGCTTTGCAGTGGTGAATGCAGGTACTGGAAGTTCTCCAAGTGTAGTACTATGCGTGCCCCTGCAGCCTCCTGCTCAGAATATGGTAAATATTTAGAGTGGCTGAGCCCAATTTGGGCTCTGTGCTGTTTTAACTAGATTGTTCCTGCCTGCTTTAAAGCTGGCTTAGGCATTTATCCACCACACCAGAATCACTGTGGATTACATGTACCCCTAATTGGGTATGATGAAGGCCACAGTCATGTTTTCCATGGTTCCAAGCCTGGAGCTTAGAGCACTTGAGGTTGTTTTTACTGCGTGAATGTGACTGCATGTGGATTTTAACACAGAGAAAAACATACTGGGACCAGCTAATGAAGTCAGTAAAGTGGTTACATTTGCCTACTTTCTCGGAAATTATCATAATTCCTGTCTTTCTTGGGATGAATAAAGAGAAATCTATCAAACTAGACAAGATTATTTTTGTCTATTTTTGTATATTATTATAGCAAAAATAGGTTTTGAATAATACAAATCAAGTGGTTTTTGTTTTCCACTGACTTCTAAGCGAAGAAGGACGACACCATGCACAGGGTAAAAAAGGCAAAGAGAAGCTAACCCGTTAGAATTTGCATTTTATAAATCAGATCTTAAAAAAAAAATACTTGAAGGAGGGGAAATTTGTCACCTTAACATTGCAAATTATGTGAAACCAGTATGTCCTCCCACTACAGCATATGTTTGTGGTGGGTGGGCGGGGGAGATGCAGGCAAGAGGTGATGGTATAAAAATACCTTGTAAAAACAAATGTTTGGCTAGGGGAGAGAGTTTGTCACTTCAGCTAGACTAGAGGGGGAAACCAGACAGACAGGGGGCGGATGGGGGCGTGGGGGGAGGAACTTAACTCACTTCAGCGAGGTAAATAACTTGACAGTGTCTCAGAAATAGCAGTCAACTAATTTGCTGGAAAAGATCAGATATTAAACAAGAAGGTAGCCTAGAAAGTTAAAGAGTAAAAGCTATTTAAATGAAAAATTAAGACCTTAGGGGAGTTAAGCATGTGACAAATACCAAGCAGGAGGGTGACAGGTAGAAACCCCAAGGTAAAGGGCACAGTCTTGCTGGCAGCCACTCTTCCTGCACTTTCAAGAACAGAGAAATAGGATTTTTTTCATCTATCCTTCTAATAGGCATGCTAAGACAAATACATACCAGGGGCTCTATATGGTAACATGAATGCAGCTTTGTAATGCACTGCTAGCATGGTTCTCTCCCTCCACGAGCCATATGGAACAGTTTGTACACTCCACAGCATCCAGTACCGTGCAAATGCGAGCAGACACCAACATGACCACCCACAGTGGCAGCTAGGGTGGAAAATGACACTTGCCTTGTCATGCTTGTGGGCAGTTTGTGTGCTGTGGAGGGAGATGACATCCCCACATCATGGCACCTGGAGGATGCAGGAGCTGGCAGGAGGGAGGGCCAGGAGGGTCAGCACTCAGCGCCCCTGCGCAGTTCCAGCTGGAAGTAGTAGCTGTCTCAGTCTCCTTCCTATCTGAGATAATTGTAGTTTAAATTTGGTTTTAATTGACTTGCCTCAGTGGACAAGCAGGTGCCCAGCCCAAGGAAGAGTGGGTGAGTGGGTGAGAGAAAGAGTCATGAGGAGAGAGCAGGCTGGTGAGGTGCCCTTACATCTGCTGGTCTGTTACCCACCCATATCCTGTTTTATGGACAGCTTCAGACGCTGCTTTCCTTTCTACTTATTCCCTATTGCTTCAATCTAGGGAAGTTTAAAAGTGATTTGAATGGACATCTCTGTGAAGAGAAGGTGTTTTGCTAAATCAGATAAAACCTGCTCACCTTCTCCCTCTCTTCTTTCACTTGGAAGTGTGTTTTTCTCCTGCCTTGGTGGGTAACTTCTGGGGGTAGGTCCCAACCTCCTCCCCCATGGTGTGGGACCTGCAGGGTATTTTAGCTGAGTAAGCAAGGCTCTGTTGCTGTAGGGACTTAAGTCAACCAGCTCTGTGCTGACAGACTGGCTGGTGGGGCTTCTGAGAGACAGGCATGGCACTGTTATAAGTGCAGGACAGGTTTTGAGGTTGGCAAATGCTGTGGAAGCTCCTTGGTTCTCAATTTGCAGTCAAGGACAGAAGAAGATTCAGCTCTCATCTCCTCCCCTGACCTAAAACATATTGCTGAGATCTGTTCTGCTGGGGGAAACTTTCCACTAGTAGGTGTTCACACAAATTTGGCTATATCTGGCTATCTTCATATGTTGGTATACAGTCATTTCATACTTACATTCCTCTGAAAAACAATGTGTATTTTCCCCCTTCAACCAATTTCAAAGAAAATACGCCAACAGAACATTGATAGAGAAATTTTGCATACTTCAGTCAGGAAACTGAAACCTAGAATACCTCTCTGTGCAGCTGTGTTGTTGCTTTGTCCTTCAGGGATGACTTAGAGTAGCTGTGGGGATTAGTAGTCTGAGTTCCCTGACTTACATGCATGTAATATTAATGAAATATTTTGGTGGAAATCTAGCTTTTACATTTCAGATTTGTTTCATTGCACCAGTTGGTGGATTAAAACTGCCATCACGGCAGCTGCCTGAATATCACGTAACACAACATGCCTTGATGCCTTGTCATATTTCAGTGTTTGCTCACAGCACGAACAGTCCCAAGCATTGTGTTGTTTTTTTACGAAGGTCCAGAGTTAGTGAAATAGAGAGGATCTTTTTTCCTTCACTTTCTCACAACCCCCAAGCTCTCATGCCTTTCTGCTATCCCTTTCACTGATTTAGTGATCCACATTTACTGTGCCAGTAAAGGGTGGATCTTGGGGGCACTGTGATAAGCAATGCAGTACAGAAAGCCTTTGCAGATGCTCCTGCATGTGGCTTCCTGAATGTACTGAGGTCTGCCTGCATATGGGGAGCAGGTAAAACTACAATAACTGCAGAGCGGGTAGTATAACACTCACAGCTATGAGGTTTACAATTAGTCAAGGACTTTTTTTGCTGGGTATCTTAACACCAAACCCTAAAACTTTTCATGGAAATTCCGTACTTGTGATGCAACTCTTTGGGGAGTTTCTTATGTGTAGAATGCAATTTCTGATGAAAAGGAGAAAAAGATGGTGCTCAATATTGTAGGGTGTTCAATAACCTGATCATTAGGTGATCATTGAAATGTACAAGACCAAGTTGTAAGTTCTCTGGATGAATAAGAAGAAACAGCAATATCAATTAATCTTTCCAGTACTGTAGAAAAGTGTCTTAACTGTCTAGCTTTTGCGGAGGATATAGGAGTCTGATTTCTGTGGCTTCTTTGTGTGAAAACTCTCAGAGTCATTATCCAGTTCTAAAATTCCTCTTTTTCTTTTTTGCTGGTACTACAAATTTATGGTTTTACAAAATGAAAACCTTGTTATCCATCCAGATAGAATAATAAAATTTGTAGGTGTTTTGTGAACGTGAAGCAAGGAGGAAGAATATGTGTTAATTTATTGGCTCTCTGTGAGAGGAAAGTCTGGGCTTCATTTAAAAGTCAAATGTGATATCTTTTTTCTTTTTTCTAACTTTGGCTTGTGACAGATCAAGATTTGACATATTCTCATTTTTCCTAGCAAGCTGCTAAGGATTCAGACCAACTTGATGGAAATATACCTTTGACAGATGACAGCAGGATTTCATGAGTGATTTCTGTCTCAAGGCAACTGCCCCTCTTCACAGCCAGCAAGTAGCTCTAGCATTTTAAAAGAACGATGTCAGAGAGCAGCTTGGTTTTCTCAGTTGTCATCATTATTTGTTTCTCTCCTGGCCAAACCACCAGAAGCAGGTTAAGGATGACACAAGCTAGCAACAAATCACGGGGTGGAGGACAGAGCATGTGACAATGCCCTGGCTATGGTGCAAACATTTGAGCTACGTTTCGAAAGCCTGGATTTGTGTTCAGCAGAGTTCATGAGTGAAAAATAAAAGTCTCTGACGATAACAATCAACAACCTCAATCTCATTAGTGTCTACTCTTCAGAGAAGAGGCTGGAGTGGATCCCATCAAGCTGTGATTTGGTTCAGTGCACTGGGGAAGGTTCCTAGAAGCATTACCCCAGCTTCTTTACACTGTGCACTGAAGGGGAAAAAAACAACATTTGGCAATTTGTTGTCAATATTTGTATAACTCCTGATGCCACTAAAACTGCATATGTAGGCTTTAAACTAACAAAAACAAAGCCATGGCCAAGCTGGAGAGCTGGATTTGTTTCCATGCACAATTAGGTTTATTTGTTTAGGTCTCATTTTATTTGCTTTCAGATGACTCAGATAGGAGTATTGCAATCCTTTCAAAGTGAAGTAGTGTTCTGTGTATTTTGGGCATTGGGCTTAGCCAAATGTGGAAAGAATTGGCTGCTCAATAGTATTTTCCTATCCAGAGGTTTTTTTCAAACTTTTGAGAGGAACTGAAGGAATGTCCCTTCCATGCCAGGCTTTCCCCTCCTTCCCCTTCACAGCGTCTCTCCACATTATTGTTAAAGAGCACAGGAATTTTAAAACACTCCTCTGTTGTGCAACTGTTAGCAACTGCTCTTATTAATTGCTTTACCATTATGCTGCATATTTAAATCCTTGCTGGTGTCATCCATACCATGCTGCTGTAAGTGTCTTTTAACCCATTCCAATAGAATGTATCAATGGGGCCTTGCTCAGAATCTCCCATCCTGCTTGGCCAGCTCTGGGTTTGCTGAAAATTATTTCCTGCATACATGAAGAGATATGTACATTTTTGGCAAGTAGCCAAGTTTTCTGTTGGGAATTAGTCACTAAGGGCAGATTATTTTCCAGTGGACATGCTGGCTTGCTATCAGTGTTAAGAGAATTGTCTTAAATCTCAACACCATGGTATTTCTTTTATCCCCCAGCCCACCAAAAAACAAAAGAAAACAAAAATGCTGGGATTTTTTTGTATCTTCTATGTGTAGGAGGCAATGGCTTTTAATTAGTGCTTTAGGCACCACTGTATTTTTAGGGGATTTTTTTTCCTTTGATTTCTTCTGATAATTTTGCTTCTAGAAATGCTACCTTGGGTGATGTTTAAAATGTAGACAATATGAATAGATCCACATTTATTTCTATTTCTATGAAACATAAAGGATTTCCTGCACTCACCAGAAGTATGCATTTGATTTATAGCCTTCCTTAATGCTCTTCCCACTCACACTCATAAAGGAAATATTGTTACAAAGGCTATTAGACAATCTATTTTAAAGTTTGCCCTGATAAAACCAAACTGGAACTTTATTCAGTCTTAAATGTCAATTCTAAACTTTGGGATGTTTTTCTAATCAAGAGCAATAAATGTGGAAAGTGTCTCTGTGGAGCAGAGCCGTGGCTCAGCACGCTGCTGGCTCGCTGCTGCACGCACACTTCAGGGGCAGGTGGGGTTTGCTCATCACAGACTCCTCCCCATGCAATAGCTTGCTCTGTGAAACTGCTTGACCCTGGGAGGGGCTCAACAATGCTTATGATTTGGGATTTGTTGGTTTTTTTTTCTTTTTAGAGGATAGGAACCCAAAATATATCTATGACAAATGACCCCATTGAGGAGGAATGTACATCTTCAACCATGATAAAGAAGAACGAAATAATATAAATTTCCAAGCCTGTTTTAAAAAAAACCCAAAAACTAGGAGAAGTAATAAGGTGGACAAACTGGATGGTGCCTGGAAATCTGTCCATATGACACTTTGTTTCCCTCCCTCTAGCTGTGGACAACTGAGGCTGTCAGAATAGATGAAACCCATTCAGTGTCCTTACTTAGCATGGGATCACTTTCTAACACCTTCAGGGCATTTCAACATTGTGCCTGGAAAGCTGTCAGACAACACAGCCCTGTGTGCTGGCTGCAGTTCTCCTGCCCTTTCCCCACACAAACCATTTTGCTGTGTGCAGTTTTTCAAGTTTTATCCAGGGCTGAATGAGACTCTGGATTTCACTGGAATCTGAGGAGGCTGGATCAGGACCTGTCAGATCTTATATTCTATGGGCTAGTGTTAAATATATAATTTGGTTATCAAAGCATGGTTTTGATGCAAGATGCAGGAATTAATTTGACTTCTATTGACTAATAAATATACAGTTTGTTTTTATAAGCTAAAAATGCATAACAATTCCAGATGCATATCCTTTGAGTGCATAGGAAAATATAAAGACAGTACACTGTATTACAGGTCCCTCATCACATAAGACAATTCCTATACTTCCTATATTAGATTGATTTTTACAGTGTTTGGATTCCTTTAGTTGCCATGTACAATTAAGTGATAATACAGAGACTTTTTTTGGCAACTTATATGTATCTTTTGCATTTTTACTTACAAGGCACTGTGAGCTACAGCCGGGCAGGTTGATTTGTGATTTCAATCTAAGGTGGTTTCACCCCTTCCTTCCTGCAGATGTGTAGTTGTGTGTAGGCAGATACTTGCTGATGCCTGGCTAGTAATTCAAGCATTGAGACTTGTGGTCTTACCACCACTTCCTGATGTGCTTTACAGGTAAGCCTGAAAGAGGAAAGAGACTCTGGGGAGGAAAATTAGGAGCAAAGAAGTTAAAGATTTAAAGCATCAGCCTTGAAGCTACAAGGCAGTCAGGACATGGAAGGAATCACAGAAAGCAGCACTGTGCTTCCTCTTCCATGTGATGAGGGACCTGAACAGTTTGAGAATAGTAAAAACTTATGGCAGTGCCAAGCACAAGTAAGATAATGCACATGTTAATCCTGTGTTATCCTATCCCTTTCTTCCCTAAGACAGAATGAAGTAAGTCTGTATCTAAATGCCTGCTCCTGTTCAACTTCAGGGTAAAGTAAAATACCTCACCCTGAAACATCTCTGAGGGGTGTAAGTAAATCATTGCCCAGACAAGACATACATGCTTTTCATCTGCTGAGAAGTATTACATCTTAGCTGAGGGTGGAAAGGAGGTGGCTATCAGCCTGAAAGAGTAATTTAAGTCACCTGAACATTAAACATATCCTAATCACTAATGACAGCACCAAATGCTGGGAAGCATGAGGGGAAAGAAGGGTGGAGTAAGATGAACCACCAATGGAGCTTTGAGATATAAGCATGGCAGAATCCAGGAAGGCTCTAGAGGCTCACAGGAAACTTTCCCTGTTATCCTCTGAAAATGGATTTTTTTTCTCCACATCTGAGGCTTGGTACACATAGTCTGATTTAATCTAATAAAAGAGAGAATAAACTGCAGTCTGCTTTGGTGTACAGGTGCTGCCTGTCAAAAACCACTTTTCTTCCCCACTAATGCAGATCAAGCTGTCATGTAAAAAATCAGTTATTTTGATAACCCAACTTTTTTTTTGTGATGTTTCACTTTCACTGATAGTCTTTATTACCTTGTCCTGCTCATTTTAAAGAGGACATCAGTGATACCTGTTTATTTCCTCACTGCTGGATTTCATAAAGTTGAATTTCCCATCTCTGAACTTTATCAAAGTGGAACATACCAGGTATCTTCATTCCAGCAAATTTCTGTATGTTGCTTTTCTTATTGTTACTTCCTCATACTGTATCTATGGCTGTGTGGTCACTCACCAGCAGATAGGAGCTTCCTCTGCATGTGCTCTCAGCTGTGCCTGTAATTAGCAGGTTGCAAAGCCCAACTCATAAACTTGCAGCTGTGGCTTAACACTTCTCTAAAATGGCCATGTATCTTCCAGTTGGCCCTGAGTGCCAAAACATCTGTCTGCAATGGACCTTATAATAAACCCTGTGAGTCAGTGTATTGGCTTCCTGGAGAGAGGAGTGCTGGTGCGCAGTTTAGCAGCCTATTTGTGCCAAGGTGGCACAGGCTGGAGCTGGAAGAGCAGTGGAGATAAATGTCATGTAGGCAGGTCAAGTGAACAAGCGAGTGAATGCAGTGCTGGACAGTAAGGCACAAGTAAAGGTAAAACTGCAGGTTGTGAGATCATAGGATTGCAACTTGGGACAAACCTACAGATATAAATGAGGAGAAAATGGCACTCTGTAGGACAGGAAATCCTTTTCTCACTTCTCTGAACTTACATGCAAAGCAGAATTGCTGGAGAATATGCTGATTCATCGTATCTGTCCTTTCTTCTCTCTGCTATCACTCAGAAAAGTGTGGGTAGGAGCCTAAAGCACTGTGGAAGTACCCATGCCATTATGGTACCTGCCAGCCATGTGGAGAGAAGCCAGTGTGCAGAGAGCACCACAGGTCTGTGGTACAGAAGATGCTTGTAAGAGTGAGGGAGTCTCGGGGATCTGAAACTCCATGACAATATTTGACCATGCATGGCCAAGCTCTCACTTCCACTTGAAAGGAGGAAACCTCTGTGCTTGTACATCAGGACAAAAATCCGTCTTTTCACCCTGCTTTCATTCAGCCCCTGCTAAGCGTTCTGACTGAGAGTCTGTTATGTCTCCTTCTCTTTGTCTCATGCTTTGTTTCTTCCTCCCAAGCACCCCAAGCACTGAGGAGCTGTGCAGGGTCTGCACAGAAGGTGCTGCCAGAAGCTCCTTGGGAGTGGGTGCTGTGCCTCTTGCTTGCCCTGTGCCAACACTGGCTAAGCCCAATCTTGCACCTTGTTTAAATGCCTAGGTGCCTGTTAAGGGCCCAGATTCCCGGTGGACCATGTATGACAGCTTTGTGTTGCTCTTAGGAGTCAGACATTCTCTCACCATGCTTCAAGGAGACAGGCATCCCAAGGAGTGTTATTCCCAAACTAACACTTTGCCGCAGGGTTTCCACTGGGATGACATCTGCTGATTTCCTGCAGGGGTGCTGGCCCAGGCACCACGGACCATGACCACTGGAATGGCCATTTTCAGCCAACCCTGGTTAACCAGACCCTCTGAAATATCCAAGAAGTTTCCAGCTAGAGCAGAAACTGAGCTGTTTGCAATGAAATGTACCCCCTGCATAGTAATGGCTGCGTGCAAGGACATTCTCAGAAATAAATGAAAGCCATGATGGTAGCTGTGGGTGCTTTACAGCAGCTCCAAGAGCTCTTTCTGTTTTCCTCAGCTAAAATGGTGCCAGGATGCTTTTGTTGCCTGACGGGCTGCTGGCAAGAGCCCCCTTTTGGCCAGTGCTGCTGACTGCTGTGAGCCTGGAGCCAGGCTCTGTCCCATTGCCCCTGCCAGGAGCAGGAGGCCTGAGGGCACCAGCCCTGGGCACCAGGCACCCTCCCAGGGCTGGGGCTGGACCAGGACGTGCTGCTGTAGCCAGGCAGGGCAGGGCTGTGGGGGGCTGGAGACCCGTCTTGCTGTGGTTCTGCTGGGGCAGGGACCAATAAACCCAGGGGATAATGAAATGGGGTCCTGGACAGGGTGAAATGTGGGAGCCTTGGGGGTGGCAGTGCCTTCAGGGCCACTTTGGCTCTCCAGCCCCAGCTCCAGCCTGTGCAGCTGCTGTGTGACTGTGGGCCTGGGGATGGACACACCTGCCTGCTCTCTGCTCCCCCCAGGCCTTCTCTGGGTCATAAACCTGGGGTTTAATCCAAAACCAGACTGTAATGCTTCTGCCAGAAGAGGGTGGCTGCTGGGGTCTGGCTGTGTTCCTGGACAGCTTCAGGAGCACCGATGTCCCTTGGGTGCAGCCAGACAAAGTGATCATCTGGCCAGGCAGCAAACAGAGCCATTTGTTAGAGGTGAGTGCAAACCCTCAGCACCAGCCTGGCCTTCTGGATATATCAAAATGTTTGTGCTGGTTTGAACTGAGGTCTCCCTGCAAACCCAGACTGAGATTGACTCTCAGCAGAGCACATTTAAATGGAAAACCAAGCAGAATGTTGAGCACTCAGTATTTGAAAAGTGATCTCACAGAGAGCTAAACATCAGGTGAAAGGATCCCAATGGTTAGGTAAGTAGGACCTGAGAATAACCTGCTGCTTAACAACTGCTAAGGAAAAGAGGCCAGGATGGGAGAGGCTTCAATCTGTTTCAGAGGCCTGACTTTCACCTTTGTGCTCATGGCAATATTCTTCATTTGTGCAATATTTTTCACCCAAGAAACAATGCTGTTAATGATGAAATGATACTACTGATGAACTATTTGGTGTTAGCTTTCCAGTCAGAAAAGTGAAAGGGTGATGCATTTGTCATACTGAAATGATGTCACTTTGGGAAGGGAATAATGTTTTTGTACTACGAGATAATTAACATCTTCTATCCCTGAGGGTTTGATTAAACTATCAAGTACCAAGTGACATCTTTGTCACATGACACTTCTTTGGAAACCATAAGTGCCAGAACAGCATTTCAGTGTATACTTTGGCTAACACAGAGCCACTGCTCCTCCCCAGGGCTGAATTTGTCATGACTCCTGGGCAGTGAGGAATCTTTGGTCTCTTGAAATATTTTTTGGAGAGAAATAAGGAGACAAAAACAAGGCATTAATAAATTTTTAGGTAGAATTCCTGCAGCAAGGAATTGTGCTGTGCAAGAAAAATTCATGCACGCCAGCTCTGTCAGAGTAGTGAATACAGCAGGTGAATAAAAAGAAAGCTAATTAAAACTAAATCTCAAAATCCTGTTGCAATTCCATCATGGGCTTTAACATGAAATGAATTTTCATACAAAAATAAGGGGCAAATATTTGGGTTTTGTATTCTTATTTCTTTCCTCCTTTTAAGAAAGTGTACCATAAAATTTTATAATGTTCAGTTGTCACCACATACAAAGAGCTTATTTCCTGTTCTAAAACTTCATCATTATAAAGGGCACCACAGTCATAATGCTTTGTTGCTCCCTAGGTTTCCCAGCTGGAAGAAAGTTTGTTGACTAAGTTAAACAACAGACATGAAAAAAGTAAAGGAAGAAATATCCCCATATTCTACTGAATTTCTTAAATTCCATTGCAGGATGAAACGAGCAAACACACAAATGAAATTCAACTTGAAATCTTTTGTTGGATTTTGTTTTAAAACGTTCTGTGTAAAGATTCAATGGGTATTTTAACTCAATCCCTAAACTCCTTTTGGATGAACCTCTGTTTATAAGATCCAGACATTTTACTGGCAGAAATGTTTGGTTGGTGTTAGAAGACTTCAAGCTTGGATTCCCCAGATTATTTCATTCACCTATGTCAGCCAAAATGCCAGTGAAACAATTTGGGCATGCAGAACTGAACTGGGAAGCTTTTGAATTGTTGCTCCATCATTCACAAACTGAAGCTCATGATATATTTCCTTCTTTTTCACATGCAGTAGAAATTGTCTGCAGTTTCCATGATATTGAATAAAAATTATTTTGCTGTCAGAATGCGGAAAGCAGAGAAAATGTGAAACAAAAGGTGTTGAGTCCAAACACATAGTTAACTGACCACATTACTAGCAAACTCTCCCTAAGAATCTCAGATTTATCTAAGTGTTTTATTAAAGAATTATGTAACTTGATGTCTCTTGTTTTATTTGTTCTAAGGATTTGTGCAAGGGCATGGGACTGGAATCTCTCACACCTTCAAAAAAAGGAAGTAGTTTTTTTCTGGGGTAAATTTCCTTGCTTGATAGAAAATATTTGTATATTCTCTTCTTAAGTGAACTTATTTGTGTTGAAAAAGAAACCAATTAACTATTGTGGCTTCGGCTAGAGATATGAACTCATACTGTTAGACAAGGAACAAGAGCCATCTTTATTCAGTAGTCCCTGTAATTTTTGTCCCTCCCCAGGTCACTTTGTCACTATATTGCATTATTCTCTAGGAACCTGGTTCATAGACCTTCAAACAGCTCCCTGAAACTGCAAGTTATGGTGGGTCCCAGAAGATTTCAGAAATCTAAGAATAAAGTCGCACCATTTCCTGGAGGTAGACTGAGGGTAATATCTTCCACTAAACAAAGGCTAAACCTTAAGTTCAGTGTTGACAGAAGCTGAATTTCTTGCAAGATAGCTGTGATTGAAGCAAGTTTTTATGCAGTACCTGTTGAGACTCAGTAACACATAGGAGAAAGTGATGATGCCACTTTGGTGGCACTGGTGTCATTGTTCTAAGAACAAGAAGACCCTTGTGCACCTATGGAAGGAAAAGTTAAAGTTCCCCTGAGCAGCAGCTTTTGACTTTCTCATATGACTCTCATTAGGTAGGGCTGAATTGTTTTGGAGGTTTGAAAGAGTAACTGGGATGTGAGACATCAAACAGAATGAGGAGTTGTTTATACACTTACATGATGAACTAGTCCTGTTATTGCTGTGGGTGAGCTATCTGACTTTTCATAAGGAAAAGAGAGTGACAAGTTGGACTTTTTTTGAGATTTATTTACTTTTCAATGTTAAAGAGCTAAAAGATGGCAGTTTTCACCTCACCACAATCTTAGATTGTGACAATATGCAAAGTTTTGTAGGAGTTTTTGTGATTGCCTCTAGGCAGCCTGTTGGAGATCAATGAAACATTTTTAATTATCTGAGTTATTGAAATAGGAAAGAATTATTTGAAGTACTGAGATATCACTTTTGCACTTTGTAGGCTTACCTTAGTAAAGCAGAAGTGAAATGCACATTGCCAGAACTTTTAAGAGCTCGGAACTTTTCAGAATCAACCATATATTTGTTCTACACATATGGTAGACCTGAGGTGTGTCTGCGTGTCTGCTTTTGCGCTTTTGAAAACATTCCCAGACTTCACAGAGACAATCACCTGGTCTATAATATTCTCAGCAGAGGGCAGACAGTGGGATCTGATGTTGCACAGTCTATTTGCTACGATCTGTTACCTCTGGCAACGGTGTATATGGGATTTATAGGTTAATGTCCTACTCAGAGCTTTGGGAATTCAATCTTCTCATGCTTTTTTTTTAATAAACTGTCTTTTGCTGAAAAAAATTATAGCAGTATGGCTTCTTATTGTTGGTATATTGAAGAGCACTCAGAATTTTGAAAAGGACCCACATAATTTATTAAATGATGAAGGAGAGAGTGCATAGAGAGCTGGGGTGGAAACTGAGGCTAAAACTATACTACATTTGAATTTTTAAGTTTTTTTTTTTCTGTGAGGCTTCTTGTGCCCTTTGCTGAAACTTTTCCTGCTGGAAATGTTCTGGCCTAAATGGACCTGGTTTCTAAGTGAGTCTGGCAATTCTTATATTAAACAGTTTCTAGAATGGTTTAATACAAATAAAGGAAGGAGCTGACAGTTTATAGAATTCTATTTAACTTATATCCATTTCTTCCCATAATTCTATACATGTGTGGCAATGAGGATATAGGTATTCATGGAGTTCATAGTTTATTTCATTCTGATCCATAATTATATTGGAAAGACAAGTTACTGAGTCACTGTTATAATTTATTTTTTTCCTTAGCTGCTGCTAATTTCTGGATCACGTTAGTTTTGGAAATTTCTATTCTTCAATTTATTCTGAAAATATGAGATCTTTTCTCATGTTCCAAATTTCAGTCTCAGGCCGTCTTGTTTCTTTAAGGGGTTGCCTTGCTTCAATTTGTTCCTCAGAATGATGGGAGATGTTGAAGTTCTCCTTGTGGGGCATCTCCCCATTATCCTGGTGTGTCTGTATTCTTGCACCCCCACACTGGAATATAAGAAATGGTAGAGCCATAACTGAAATACACAAAGTAATATGCTGAGGAAAGAACTTTGGCCCCTTTTTTAAAGGTTGGGATTCTAGCCAGCCATGCCACTATCACTGGAACTAGGTAGGATCATAGGATATCAGAACACCAGATTTTTCAGTTGACTGGATGCAGCTCATGTTGGCACTTCATTTCAAAACTGTTTGGTTGAATCTGTTTTCCTTTATTAGTTATGTTGCAACAAAGAATACTAAATATTCATCACAGAGCAACTGGAGGCCTGGAAAGAGGGTCAGGAAGAACAGATGTGGCTTTGTAGATGCAGGTTAGAAGTTCATGCAAGTGGGAGGGAAAATAGCTCTGTGTCTCAATAGGATGGGGGAAAATAGGAAAGGGGCAGCAAGGCATACATGTCTCCAGAAGGCCTTGCATCTGTAGATGCAGCTCTCTCAGAAGGGTGGCTTTTTTGCTATTCTGAATCTCCAAAAGGCACAGAAAGCATTAATCTGAAACATGAAACCAGGCACAAGGTCCTAAGCCACACAGAAATAGCAGTGTTGTTTCTTTTTCCAGATGAGTAATTACTCTTTGGAGCCAGGGAGGAGGGGCTTGGAATATCACTTGAAATTTCTTCCCCACACACACACCTCCACATTTTTAAAAAGACTTTCCATGGAATGAAGTCAGTGCTTAATTCTTAGGAGCACAGAAATGGTGATTAGTACACACTGCAGGAGGAGCACCTCTTGAGAACTGCTGGGGAACTGTTTAAAAAAAAAAATAGAAGGAAAAGGGGAAAGGTCAGTTGAGATTCCAGGTTGTTAAATCATGGAGACACATTCAAGGTCCATTCCAGCCATTCTGTATCACCAGAATGGCAGAAAAATATCCCATTCACTCTGGCCCAGATACACAGGCTGTTGCTTTTCTATTTTTATTGTTAGGATGGTCCATGTTAAAAGTGATACGATCTATCCAAGTTTCCTAGTGGAAACGTAAAATTTCTTTATATCTGCCACAAACCCAAGCAGTATTTAGGACAATCAGCTGAGAAACCCATCTTCATAAGCTTGTGCTTCTGCCTTTCTGTTTTTGCCCACCTTCTTTCCACAAGAATAAAAAAAAAAAGCTTTCCTTTTCCTTCAGCTTCTCCCATGTTTATTCTGCTGTTCTTGTTAGCATCACTCTTTGCCTGACTGCCTATGTTCCTGTTTTCATTCCTCCTCAATATTGAGCTTAGCTGTTTATGGGATCAGTATCACTGTCTATTACCATGATGTGCAAATGCTATCTCTAAAAATTATCAAAGTACCTAGTAAATGTCATGGTACATTGTCATACTCATTAGAAAACTCTAAGTGCTTGGGGTAGAGTTCCTTGCAGACCTATAAACTTGTTTGAGTTTTATTTGAGACAAGATCCATGATGGGGAGGAAGGTTTTGATGCATTGATTTCATTGGCGCAGAGGATAAAGCAGTTGCAGAGGCTTGTTGATAAGATTTAATTTTAGTTCCTGGAGTTCAGTCCATCAACTGCTTTAGAAATTAGGAGCAAGTTTTCAAACCAGTTTCAGTTTTCAAACCAGTTTCCACAGCTGTTGGAAGGACATCTTGACACAGGGTTCTGAGTCCATTAGAAAGAGGACAGAGGAAGTGTGTCAGTGCTTAAAAGTTGTATTTGTTTTGCTACAGCAAATGGAGCTGCCTGATTTTTGATCTGACCAAGGTATGGGTTGATCTTCACTAAATAATAAGGAACAAGTTTTCCAGCAGACCAAAGGAGGGAAGAGCTTTCTAGCCATCCACACCTATGAGGGCATCACTCAGTACCCTGTTTTACCATATGGCTTGATAGCTCTTAAAGTTTCAGGAGTATTTTCAGGCCCTTAAAGTATTTCTCATAGTCTGACTAACACTGACTCAGTCTTGTTGGAGTTCAGCATGAGGCAGTCAGCCATACTTTACCAAAGAGCTGAATTCCTGTTGGTGTTTTGTCTTTTCAATAATAGTAATAGCTGAACAGTTGAGAATGAGTGTCCTTGCAACGTTATCAGCTGTGCCTGTGTCACCTTGGAGTATCCAGCAGAGATTAACAAAAGGGCTATGTGTGACCCTGCCGGTGAAAGGCTGGATAGAAGATACAATTATACACCACTCTGAGCTCTGCTTCAAACAAGACATTGCAGGTACCAGGAGCAGGGTCACCTTTTCCTAAATCCGGCATTTTCATGGCTTATTGCACTCCTACATATGGCTCTGTACGGGTGTATCGGGGTTTTTTCTATATTAGTGATGGCCAGAGTGGCAATAAAGACAGTCTCCATTCTGTGTCCTGATGTGAACCCTGACTGTGAGGCCTCCAGAAAGCTGGCACTTGAATGCTGCTGGCATTTTCTGATTACTGTGTTTTTAATCATTTTGCCCAGAAATGAGATGGCAATTGCAGACATCTACTGGGATAATGTTTCCTTCCTGAGGAGTGGAAAAACTACTTACTTTTCTAAGAGCTTGATAGGTGAATCTCTCTGACTGAGACACTATTTCCATCTTTGGCAGACAAACTTCTTCTGCATTGTTACCAATACAGAAAGCCACAAAACTGATTCATATTTTTTTAATGGTTTTATTTTTTTAGCAGTTTTCATTAGCTTTGCCATGTGGATATGGGATGGGATGAAATAGATAATAGTATCTGTTGAAAGATGAAGCATTTATTCCCTACGTGGATTTACTTGATCTTACCAGTCCTGTGTCTTGATGATTCTTCACAGATTCCAGGGCTTCAGTCTAACACTGTAATTAAACTGCCTGGCTTGATGAGCTGTTTTCTGTAGTGAACTTCCTATGCTGGTTTTACTGTGCAACACTTTTAAAAGGATTACTTCTGTCTCTCTGATTCATTGGTCTTGAGCTACCTCTGAACTAAGTGAATTACCTACCAGTGTATGCAGGTTGGAATTTACATGTTGATAACAATTAACATCAAGGCATTGGGCTGCTGGTTGAGGCATTATTTGTACTCTGTTTGTGAGTGACCTTTCCAGTGATGAGATTCTTTTCTGAAGTAGACCTGTTTGGTGAGAAAACTCCAAAGCACTGAGAAAGCAGTAGTGAAACTTTGGCTTGGTAGCATCCTAATCAAACCAGAAAATTGGTGTGTTGGTTTCACTCCCATCAGCAACTCCAAAGTGTTCTGTCCCATGCATAAGATCTGTAGGGCACGTACCTTGTTCAGCCAGAGTGCTTTCTCTGTTTGACCATTTTCAGTGAAAACCTTACAGATACTACTTTCTTATTGGTCTCTGTCCATTAGAAGATTCTGGTTTTAAATAGCTACGCGGTCACCCTCTATTGGTTCATTCTGTGATTTGTTCACAGAGACAGAGTTGTGTAGACTCATAAATTATCAGAAACTATCCTGGACAAGGATGTCTAGTCCTTACTCACCACTCAAGCTCCCTACATATCTAAGACAACTATTAGGGTAATAATAAGGAATTCATTCTTGTGCTTCATGTACTACAATTTACCTTTAGGGTTGGGTCAAATGATTGCTTTATTTTTTCAGTGGGGTTTTTTGTGTTGTTTTTTTGTTGTCTTTTTTTTTGTGTGGTTATTTTGTTGGGGTTTTTTTGTGTGTGTTTTTAATGAGAACTCTATTTCTGGAATATCTGAAACTCATTTCTCTTTGTTGTCATTCATAATCAATTCCAGAGCTACCAAGTATTTCATAAAATGGTAGCTGCAGATTTTTTCCTACATCAACCACTGGGACTAAGAAATAAATGCACATAATAGGGCCAGAATCTCAAGACACATGTGACACTTTATTAAGCCTCTGTATATCATAGTTTACAGCCTCAGAAAGTTCTTGTTCTTTTCTCTGATTATATTCTCAACTACTGTTCCATTCGAGTGTAGCCAAAGACATGTCATTCTTGTTCTAATTTCTATGAACAAAGAACACATCTTTTAGTTTTCATTCTTGGCCTCATTATTAATGATGATGCAAAATTACAAAACCAAAGTAAACAGCAAAGAACCTCTAGGTGATTGTCAAGTTCCACTTGAGGGTACACATTTCAGGAGCCCCATATATTCAGCTTATCTGACAGCCAACCAGTTCTTTCATGATTAATTTCAAACTGCTGGAAAAGGTAATGAGAAGCATTTCCCAAATGAAGTGAGAAAAAGAATGTTTTATGTACCAAAAATCTCCAAACACTTGTTACTCAGTACTCACATGTAGAGGAACATGGCTGTGCATCTGTCTCTAAAATATGTGTGCCTGACAAAGGAACCCAGTGGTATTCTGGGCCAGCAAAGGCTACTTACGGCTCTATAGGTGCACTTTTTGGACCATTCCAGAAGTTCAAGACACACTGGTTCTGAAGCCTACAGCCTTTCTTCCTTTTCCTTATTCCATCTTTTTTTTTTTTGTGTGTGTGTGTGTAGGTAAACACAAAATGCTGTTAAGTACTGCTTCTAGAGTCAGCTTTTAGGTGAATGAAAGAACGCCCAGTACAAACTAGTTTGCTTACCTCCAGTGTGAGCTTATAGGTATAGGGAAAAGATATAAATGGAAAATGCCATCCAGACTATTATACTCTATTTTTATTGTATTTTGAAATGTTTACATATGAGCCTTTACACATAATTATTGTGAGTAATGGAGCCAGAGAGTTGTTCCTTCTTATGGCATTAATTCTCTTTGTCACTACTGTACATATTATCTTCTAAAACTGGATTTAATCTGTGGTTTGGATTTGTGGGAGCTGCTTTTTTTGGCCTTGTTATGTAACCACACTTACAACTGTGCCAAACAGCTTGCTTGTTTCAATAGGATGCTAATTTGTTAAAGCAGGAGGGAGGAGAGAGGCACTGAAGTGCCACGTCTGCTTGGTTTTGCAAATATGGTATCTCATACCCACAAAGCATTTGCAAACATATAGTCAGCAGTGTAGGTGGAAGCTGTGTAGCATACTGTAGGAATTACCTCTTTTCAAAGTCTCAGAAATCTTGTGGGCTAAAAATATTCATCAGCATACTGAAGTTTAATAAGTTGCCATCTGTCAGCTGAAATGTGGTAAATCCAGTGTGAATGCTTCGAGCCCACAGAAAATGTAAGGCAATTTGGTGTAGCTTTGCCTGCAGGGAAAGATGGCTAAACTAAGCTGTACTACCCTGCATTTGGCCAAACTAAAAGTGTGCAGCCAGGTATTTCCAGGCCCTCAGCTGATTTACAATAATTTGACCCTTGACTGAGAGTCCTTCTGCACCTCCATTTGCAGCCAGATGATACTCAGAAACTGAGATCTGGAGGGATGGCTAAATTTAGCTATTCTTAAATTTAATTCAACTACTTTGGCACCAGAAAACCTTCCAGAATTTGCTCTGGCCAGGATGCGTGGAAAGTACGTGCTCTGACAATGTAACACTGATTATTTTATGGATTTCTACAGTTCAGTATTATGAGCATCCAGGAGCTAACCCCCTCTCCCTGCCCCTGCCAAAATCTTTCAAGTGATTTTGTGGAGAAAGTTTTCAGAGAAAAACTCGAGAAAAAGGAGCCATGTGCTTGGATTTTGCTATCTATCACTGACTATTGAAAAACTGCAGGGGGATTTGTGGGTTACAAGTGTACAACTCATACTACACAGTTTGTTACTAAGTACAGCACTGTCTTGCAGGAAGTAAGGTTTGAATGTCACTCTTGGGCTTTGAATGCATTGTAGTGGGAAATGAACAGGATTTACCATTTCATCACGCATCAACTGACAGTTTGCTTTGAAAATTCAACTTCTACTTGACTGCCATATTCTTAAGGCCGGAAGAGACATTACAATCTCCTTTGTTCGCCCTTCCATGAGACACAGCTTGCAAAATCTACATTAACAGTTCCCAACTGAGCCAGGCCTAGAACTCAAGTAGGCTCAACACTGCAATATTTAAATGTCCATTTTTAAAAGGAGTCTGCTGGAAACCTCAAACTGCAACACGTTCTATCTTTAGAGGAAAATGAATTTGATTTAGATATGAACTTTGTGCCTTGGCCTTGACTCAGGTTTTTTCTAAGTAAAATTAGTATCTGGCAAACATACTCCAACCCCTTTGCTTATTGGGTAATATAGTTCACTGGTCATTTAAAGAAGCGTAAAAAGATATACCTGAGAGACTGCATTCCTTTGGAAGGATGCAGAGTACCTCAAATGCACAATAGCCCTCACTTGGTATGAAGTGCAGAAAAAAGCAACTGATTACAAAAATTCCTGATCAAAATCAACATGCAAATAGTCCTCATCTATTCAATCTGCACTGAAGTAATGACCATTTGGAAAAAAAAAGTTTGGATTTCACTTCTTTTTTTTATTTAATGACCAAGTGTAGACACTAAAGAAGGGAATTGACTGTTTTTACGAGCTGATTCCTTTTCCTTCCTCCTTGGCTCATGTGTCTCTCTGGTGACTAATGGGGAGGTTGCTTCTCTGGAACACAAGGGGAAAGTTTCAGTAAATTGCAAAAGCATGTTTGTTACTTGGAAGTCTTTTGGCACATTTTTGAGCAAAGTTCATGGAAACCATAAAACTATTCTGAAGAAAGACTTAGAGGCCACATTATCAAAAAATGCACCTACGCACAGGGACCTGCTTGTGAAAAGTTCACCGCAGTGGTCAGATGAAGAATCTGAGCTGTTGTGCAAACAGGTGTGCATAAATACACGACTGTATCTGCAGATGAGGCAGTCTCTCTGTCATGAAAATACACATCTCTCAGATTTGCAGAGTTGTCTCTATGTTTTATAAGGGTAAATTAAATACCTAATTTTGTCTGAAAATTAAACTCTTTCCTTACCTCTTTCCTTGACCCTTCTGTTTTCCATGTGCAAAAGATAAAATTTTCCCCTACAGAACAATCTAAAACTTCTAAAATGTACTGCCCTCAAAGAAAACACTATATGAAGCAAAATTACTAATAAGGTTATATTGGAGACTGGTTTGTTCTTACAGTACTTTAGTCTCAGTAAGCCTTCTAAGCCTTCCTACCAGTAACTTGAGTTTTATTTTCTTATGTGAGGAAAACCATCAGAATCTATGGAATTGTAGGGAAAATATATAGATCTGCAAGACAAGAAGGAGAAGGAGAAGGAGAAGGAGAAGGAGAAGGAGAAGGAGAAGGAGAAGGAGAAGGAGAAGGAGAAGGAGAAGGAGAAGGAGAAGGAGAAGGAGAAGGAGAAGGAGAAGGAGAAGGAGAAGGAGAAGGAGAAGGAGAAGGAGAAGAGAGGGTGTCTTCTGGCAGGCTTTGAGTTCTGGAAGAGTAAGCTCACACTAGTCTTTTGGCTGCCTGGATTACATCTGCAGCTGTTCATGTGCTCTCTTTCTTTATATGTCTGCTTGCTGGCTTTAGTAGTCATACTCAAAAAACCAATAGATTTTTCTTTCCTTAAAATGCCCATTAAAAATGAATCTTGCAGTCACGAAAGCTGTTAAGTAAGCGTGCTGAGACACCTGGGAGACATACATAGGACAGAAGTAATTTTTGTGTTTCACTACCAATATCTTTCCAAGTCAACCTGGAGCAAACAACTCTAATAGGAAAAGGAAGCTTCATTTTCCATAGTCCCTTAGGTCTTGGCTTCCCCAATAAGGAAGTCATATTAACATCTTCTCTGATGATGACTTAGGTGATGCAAATAGGCCTTTACTGAGATTGGAACTGAAACTACACCTTCATTTCATACAACCCATAAAAACATTATTTAGGTCATCATTGGCAAGGCTTTAATTGGAGGCCAACATAATTTTCCTGAGCTCCTTGTAATTCTTTGAACTTGCACTTTCTTACCAGTCCTGTACCCATCTTGGAGCAATCTGCAGTGTGTCCAACAGGAATGTGTTTGCATGTTTGCAACTGACTTTAAAATATCTTGCTGATACGGCTGTTGGCAGCAGCTTGCTCTACCTTCCTTTGTCCTTTTCTTGCATATTCACATAACCTGAAACATGCTGGGCAGTTTTCGGTTTCATTTGTAATTTACCTAAAATTCCTTCCTTTGGTTGTTACAAGTCATGTCAGATATATCAACATGGAGTTTCTCTTCTGAAAAAGGTGAGTGCACACATACACACACACAGAGAGAGAGAAGCTGCTGAAAATCAATAGATGTAACTTAAATACTGGGAGTGTATAAAACATAAACCACAATTTATCATTCAAAATGTATTAGCAAATGAGAGCCATGGGGAGAGCTGACATAAGCAATCTGCCCAACATACAAAGCATTAATTTTCTGGAAATGCCCCATATGTGCTGACTATAACTACCTAACCCTAAAAACATTCATAGACAAGATTTTAAACAACTATTAATAAGAGTAACAGCTCTGACACTGGGTGTTGTCTGAGAATTAATGACTGCCCACAATTAATGACCCTCAACTGTGTTTGAGCCATTAGCTCTTCTCAGTCAGTCATTAGTCCCTACACACAGTTCTCACACTCCTGTTGCCCATTCAGCATTGGACCAGATGAAAATACATTGTCTCCAAACACTGAAAAAGCTTGTAACAATGTAAACTTTCAGCAACTCTATTGCTTGCTTGACAGGGTTTGCGCTAGGGAAATTTCTATGTTGAGTTTGGTCCTAAATTATATCTTTTACATATCTTTTGATTCCCACAATAATCACTGCACAGCACCATAGGGAAAGAAGACTTCCATATGCTGTAGTAATGAGAAGCCTCCAAGAAATGTGACTAATAGAGGAAATGTGCAACTTAAGCTGTGAATTAATAATTTATGTGAATTGCAAACAAGAGTTTGCATACGGTGCAAGTATGATTACAGATGAAGCTGTTCATGCAAATAAAAGGATCTGAGAATTAGTTACACGGCTCAGGACCCAACTCCCTTTAAAACCAGCTCGTAATAACTCTTATGACTTGGAAAATGCAGGGCTTGGTTACACAGAATATAAAATCTTGGGCTATGACTTTGGCTGTAGACCGTGATTCTGATCTGAAGAGAGAGACCTCCAAAAATATGGCATGCTCATTTTATGAAATTTTCCTAATCCTGTACTCAGAATCATACCTGCTAACTTTGGAGACATAAATCCTGTGCTGAAAAGCAACAGTAAGTAATGCAAGAAGCGGCACTGGGGCTAGGAGTTAGAGTGAACCCACACAGTTCCTTGCTTTGGGACAGAAATGAGTTAAAAACTGGGATTTCCCTGTCATGGAAAATATTGTCACTTCGCAAATTGCTCTCCTTCAGCAACAAAACAGTTTGAAACTTCCTGTAGAATGGAAATTCTGTTGAAATACTCTGTAAAAAATGTGTCACAGTACAAACAGAAGGCTTCCCAATCTGTAAAGGGTTTCCCTCTTGATTTAGACACAGCTGTCCACTTATAAAATAAAATATGAGAATCAACTAGTAGAATATTGACAGCATTGTACATTACACATCCTTTTAGACAGCATTTCTAAACTACTGCACAAAATGTCAATAACAATACGTTTAAACCACTAAAAATAAATTACTTTTCATAACAGATTTAATTTTCAAATGTTTGTAGATTGTCTGGATTTGGTTACAGGGCAATTTAAAGTCTTGTCAAAATTTTTGGCTTCAGATTAAAAAAATTTCTTTTTTAATCTCCTAAAGAGCAGTGCTTAGAAAAGATAAAGCCGTTTCAATGCCGTGCAGAGCTGCAGCGCTGGTGCCTCACGCAGACCAGCGCGCCCACACTGCCCAGCACAGCGCCGTGGATCTGCTTTGGATTGGCCCCTGTTGGGCCGTCCGTCAGAATGGTGTCTGTAAGTCTGAGAATGTAAAGCTCCTTGCTTTGTGGCCAACCTCTAACTACTAATGAGGGTTAGGAGAAAGTTTCCTTGGAGGCGGTTCATGGCCTAACTGCTTGCACAGATCTGCTAAAGCCCTTCTCAGAGGGGCTGGCACTGAGGCCTGCCAGGGCCGAGGGTTCGGCCCACAAGGAGAGCAGCAGCTCCTCCCTGCCACAGCCATGGCTGCCACTGCTCCAGGGCCACACTCCCGTCACTGCTGGGGGCACTGGGGACACTGGGGACACCTCTGTTTGCAGAGGGCTCCAGTCAGGGCAAAGCAGAGCCCTGTCAAGGGTGGCAGGTGTCTGGTGACAGCAAAAAAGGCTCTGCAGCTTCCTCAGTCTCTTGGAGGACTTGCTCCTTGGCCTGTCACTGTGGATCTGGCAAGGATGAGCCAGAGGGCAGAGCTGTTGAGCTTAGGGCCTTTCCAATGTCAGGATGAGTAATGAGAGCTCTGCCCTCAGTCTTTGCCACACCTCTGCCTTTTGCTCTCCTCTCCAATGACAAAGAGTCTGACCTCTCATCCAAAGGGAGGCAAAATACATTTTTATCTTCTCTGTTGAGAATCCATGAATCCATTCTGATGCAGTGACCTACCCAACCAGCACTGTGGGAAAGAGGATTTGTGAATAAGAAAAAAATAGGGACCTACTATTTGTGAGATGCAAAATTATTACACTGAGTGGTTTAACAATAACCATATCTGCCTGGAGATGGGGAATATACTGAATATAGGAGGAGTGGCTGAGGTCACTTGGTCTGTTCAGCCTGGAGAAGAGGAGTCTGAGGGGAGACATAGCAGTCAACAACTTCCTCACAAGGGAAAGTGTAGGGGCAGACACTGATCTCTTCTCTCTGGTGACCAGTGACAGAACCCAAGGGAATGGGCTGAAACTGTGTCAGGAGAGGTTTATGTTACGTATCAGGAAAAGGTTCTTCCCCCAGAGGGTGGCTGGGCACTGGAACAGGCTCTCCAGGGAAGTGGTCACAGAACCAGCCAAACTCCAAGAAACATTTGGAGAATGCTCTCAGGCATAGGGTGTAATCCTTAGGGCTGTCCTCTGCAGGGCTAAGAGTTGGACTCAATGATCCTTGTTGTGTCCCTTCCAACTCAGAATATGCCATTATCCTGTGATTCTATGAATATTTCCAGGTTCTTTGTGCTGGCTTAGACAGCCCAAGAGTCCTTTGATCTAAGTGAAATGGTCAGGCTTCTGAAAGTCCTGGCCCATGCTAACACAGGGTATCTCAGCTTGGACATGGTGGCTTAGCTTGCAGACCACAGCTGCCCCACAGCTGGCCAGTTGGAATATGAGCAGGATGGGCTCAGGTTTCCCTGAGTTCAGCTACCCTGGGCATGAGTCTACCAGATCTCTAGGTGAAACACATAGATCCTAGGTAAATCACAGTCAAACAAATGAAGGTCTTAACTCTGGGGTTTGGTAGTGTCTTCTAAACCCATTATTTCAAAGCTTTTCACAAACATTATGAAGGTTTACAAAAGTGTCATTTCACAAATGATGAAACTGAAGGATGCAAATGTTTGAAGACTGATCCAAGTCAGAACAGCAGGAATGAGTGTGAGAATACAGATGTAATTGCCACAGGGTTTGGGTCCTAACCAGAGGACCATAGGGAGGTGCTGTAACCCCTTTAGACTGTGATATTAATTTATTTCTATTTGCATATCAGAAAGGTTACCATCATAATACACACTGGGACTACTGCAATAGTACTGTAGCAGTAACCCTTATATTACATTCAATTAATAAAAAAGGCAGCATTCTAGAGATCTGAATGGCAGCCTTTGCTGTCACACAGCTTGGGTGACAGTGGTTGAGAACCGGCAGTGTCAGACCAAGAAGAGTTTCAAAGCTGAATGCCTGAACTGGCTGTAGGTGTACAAAACAAGAAGAAGAAACAAGAAGAAATCCTTTTACAGTGAGCGAATGTAATTATTCCTGTGAGACCTTTTTAAAAAAATCTCACTGTGGGCACAGTTAAATGAAGTAACTGGCAGCAATATTCAGCATAAAGTCATTCACTGTTTATTAACAACAATTCTAACTAATCTCAAGTCAGATCAATCTAAACAAAAAAATTATTTGAATTGGCTCCTGTCAGGGTGTCTTTGAAGTATTCTGGATTATCTGGTAGGCTCTCCCTTCTGAAATATTTATATCTGATTATGAGGCTAGAATTAGTTGTGAGCTCCCCAAAACAAACTGTGTTTTCTGTAATGAGAGATCAATATGCACAGAAACTTAGAAGATGACATGAGAAGTCTGCAAAGTAGTATGAAATATTTTCTTCCTGAACTCTGATATGTAATCAATAAATCAAGGCAAAAGTAAAAGAGGTGCAAGAGAGGTGAAATGGTCTCTCTATGGTGATTCTCTGGATAAGAAGGAGAGTGTACGCTCAAGCAACCTCAGTGAGGTGGGGTTAGTGGGCTGGGATCCTGTGAGCCTGGGGACATGATGCTGCTCACTGGGAAGTCAGAAGTAACTAGAAGCACTAGTGCTGGAAGTGGTTTCATCCACCTTCAACTGGCCTATGCATGCCCAATAAGGAAGATGTATCAGGAGTATTTCAGCCTAAGAACTGGCTTCCAGTGGAGAAAGGAAGCTCTTACCTAGGCATTATAGAAATGGCTGGGAGGAAAAAACTTGGACCTCAAACTGCTCAGCACTGATGCAGGATCAGGTATCCATACACATTCCTGACAGTTAATTTTTAACTTATCATTATGGACCTCATGTGAAGGAGACTTTACATTTTTTTCAAGGAACTTGACACACAGTTCTTCCTCAGCTTGACCAGTTAAGAGGAGGCTTATTGTAAAACTGCTACTGGAGAGAGTCCAGTGAAAGACTATGGATTTGATGTAGGGATTGGAGCATGTATCCTGTGAGGAAAAGCTGAGAGAGCTGGGACTGTTCAGCCTGAACACAAGGCACATAGGGTTCTCATCACTCTATATAAATACATGATGGAAGGATGCTAAGAGTAGGACACCAGGCTCTTCTCAATGCTGCCTACTGGCAGGACTAGAGACAGCTGGCACAAACCCCCTGAAGGTCAGGAAATACTGTTTCCCTGGCACAGTTTCCCCTGAGGTTGTAGAGTCTCCATCCTTGGAGATATTCAAATGCCATCTGGACATGGTCCTGGAAAACTGGCCCAGCCTTGAGCAGGTGGGTTGGACCAGATGACCTCTGGAGAGTCCTTCCAACCTCAAACATTCCGTGATTGTGTGACCTTGACAAATACATAAAGTCTGTATTTAATGCAGAAGAATCTGCCACACTGAGACAAGGCGTGACAATATTTTTTGTTATTTGACTTGCTGTCTTGTACCTGTATATTCAGGACTCCATGTCTTAGTAACTGATCAAACAACTGCACTGACTCCTTACAATGAAAATCTCAAATCCCAGTGTCATGCCAGGGTATAAGCCTTGGTATCACATCTCAGCTTAAATCAACATTTAAAACGAAGAAGCTGCTACATAAGTAGGAAAGAAGTTTCTTGCATGGCTACTCAGAAGTGACTCAGCATCCTACGTGTGGGACTGCCATCCTATGGAAAGGGCCTTCTGAACAATTTTGAAATAGGGATTAGCATGAAGTGACATAAAGGCCTTCAGACTTCATTTGAGATAGATCATAAATGAGTATCTCTTTTGTTTTCATTTTGTCATTTTACTGTCTCCTGAAGCATTTTATCAAAATCATATGGTAGCTGTGATTGTGGTAGCTGAGTGTCTACTTCCTCTCTATTTAAGTAACTGATTAGAAAGAGACCTTTAATAAAGTTACTGCCTTTAGCTACATGTCTTTCTTTGTTGTTTCTTTAAAATTGAAAAATCTCTTGCCTTGCCTAAATCAAATGTTTCCTTAAGGGGAAACTTATTGTGCCAGAACACTATATTACTCCTGACTATGACCTATTAATACCCATGATGCATAAGCCCACACATACCTTTTTATTGTAAATAATGATTTTCCCTGTTCTCCGTTCTTTTGTTTTCTGTGGAATTAATGATAAATATTTTCTGTCACTGTGCATCAGGGATAATTCAGCTAGACAATAACTACATGGAGCCTTTGGGAACTACTTCTTACCTAGAACTGAGAGAAGTGTGGAAATGAAGGACATGATTTATGCCACTGATGGCTCCTAGTCCTCCTTGTGCAAGCATGCTTGTTTTAAAGGACTTGTGTAGAGAGTTTACTGCCCTCAAAAACAACAAAGATGGGCCAGAGTGTATTTTTCCAATGCTATTTTAAACATGTGGTTATGGCTCTGAGAGACAGGGTTTCACCAGCCACACCCTTCTCCATTTCCCAGCTTCCTCAAATGGTTCCTCAGTGCTAGGGCAGACTCGCTCCACGTGGAGCAGTTGAGCAATCTTACATCATTCCTCACTCTTCGCCTCTCCATTTTCCTTATCTATCATGAAAAGTGTTGCTCCAATACACTCAGGGCTTAATCAGAGCTTTTTTTTTCTGGAAACTCCTAAAGTAGGCATTGCTATAATCCATTGACAGGTTTCCTACCTATTAAGTGATTGACAATTTAATCTCTAACATATCTGAATTTCACACTGGACAAATCAAATTTTCAGCAATACATTTATCACTGGCAAAGATTCTTGAAGGGTACAAAGTTTTGTGGGATTATTTCCTTCTATGATACTTAATTTCTTAGATGATGATCCTGTATTTTGATATATTTTTTCATTTCATTGGTATCCACAACAAATTGAAATAAATAGTAAAAAATTATTCTGATAAAAGGCTATCTAGACAAACAAAGTGTTTTTGTAATGTTCTCTTGGGAATTAAGTAGAAAATGAATAAGTTTACCCGTGGGGTATTAGCAGAGGTCTGCAGAAAATGTGGAGGGGCCTGAAGTTAGGAATAAATTACAAATATGAATACAGAGAGCTTCACTCTGACATTTTCCTAATGGCCAGTTTAGAGTTTTTATTGCCACTCTACCTGCTCATTAATGCATGTGTTTTAATAGACATTCCTGTGCTACAAGAGAATAATTCTGTTTCATGGATGAGGAGTTAAGAAACAGGATTAAGCAATGTATAAGAAGTCACACAGGAAACATGTGGCTATCCCTACATCTCTTGAATGGCAGTCTGGTGGTGCAACTACAGCAGCATCTCTCAGCACGCAAAAACAAAAAAAAAATCAGTATGAGTTGTGCTACAGCCCTACATTTTTTATTGTATAAGATCAAGAGGATTATTAACTTTTAATATATTATTAATGTTACAATGCACAGCCCTTTATCTAGTATCTATGAAGCCTGATTTGCCTGATTTATCTATGAATCCTGATCCTTAAGTTCTACCAGTTATTACAAAAATTGCTGCTCCTCAGAGCACAGGATTTCACAACAAGGTCTACGAACACTGACACATCATTATGGAAAGAAGTAAATAAATGATACTTGTTTTAGTTATGTGATTAAAATTATTTCCTTCCTACCATGGTAAAATGCAATTCTGTAGAAAATTGCTTAACTCTAACTTAATTCCAGTCCCCAGCTGTGGTTAATGTGTGTTTGTGAGCACCCACTGGTGCACAGAGTCCAGATTACCTCTACCCACAATACCTCCTATTTCTCTAACACCCTTGAATGTGTTTCAGAAATACAATGCTAGAACAGAAAATTTTTGCTTTTAAAAGATAATTTTTAATGGCTTTAGACAGATTGTGTTGCTAAATGCAGTTGAGAAAATACAGTTGCTCATGCAGCTTTTTTAGATTTAGCACGTATCTTTGATATTCTTTGAAAATGCTTCTATAATGACACAGGCCACTTTGGAATTTGTGTGGGTCCCCTGACACATCCTTTCTGGCAGCTGGAAGACCACAATGTTCAAGCATATTGAGTTCTCCAGGTTGCAGTCCCTCCTAAAGCTCCTTCAAAACATCCTAATCAGGTTTTGGGTTCCGTTTTCTCCTTCTCTTTTTATTTACATGCCTCAGCCCAAGATCAAATAAATTTTAGGGCACATTTCCATTGGTTTCCTCTGCTATATTTCAGTTGTTCTGTCTCTGCCTCAGGAGGGGATGCCTGATGGGGATACTGTGCACCTCAGAAAACCTACACTTGCATTCTAAGTGGAAAAAGCAGAAGAACAGCAAAGACAGAATAGGAAGTTAATTTGTCTTTTTATCTTTTTGCTAAGTTTTTAAAATTTACTGATGGAAGAACCCAAAGACTAGTGACCTCTTGACTCAGAAGAAAGAGACCTAAGTCTAGTCCCTGACTAAAATCCTCTGCATGTTGGAGTAATTTGAATTTTTCATTACCTGGGACTGGGCTGAGGTAAACTGGTTGAGACTTAATCTGACACAAAGGGGCAGGAGTGGTAAATTGACAGGCCTTGATTTGTCCATTTGTTTAATAAAATGCTAAATGGGCATTGCAAAAATACACCACATCCAGGACTTGCTGATTCTTATTTTCCACTGGGAGAGTCCTTACTTTGGAGCTGCCATCCCAAAGTAAGAATCATCCTGCATCTAATGGAAGGAGGAATAAGAATAGCTGAAATGGATTACTGAAGCAAAGATACGTAGAAATGAGTTTGATACTGTAAACTAAGTATTAATATTTTTTGTCCAACAAGAGAATACATTTTAAATTGTGAGAGTTCTATGAAGTCCTCTGGAAAGTTGATGAAAAAGTTCTGAGGCTAATTATACATGTTGTGAGAAGGAAATTCTGCAGTTTACCAAAACCTCAGGAGACTCTAGCAAATGTATTTGTTTCTTGCTTCTACAAGACCAAATAAAAGTATAGCATGTTGTCAAGTCCTTGAAATCCATCTTTTCCCCTGAAAATTGATATTGTCCTAAGTAAAAGCCTAGTGATTAGTCAAGGACTTAAAATATGTCTTTTCAGATTGGTTGGGTCAAGCAGGTTCTCTATTTCATCACAGGGACAGGACACAGTTAGTAAAAGGTTGCTCTTGAAGTACTGCAAGCAAGGCTGAATAACAGTAGCAAATGAACATACAACACAATAAGGGATACTAAGCTGTATTTACATTTTCCACTCTAAAAAATGGAGGAAAAAAAGGAAGAGTGGTGGCTGGAGAAAGCAATTCAGTGTTTATAAAATTCATCCATGTGATCAAAACATGTAGCTAGTATTTCATATATACAGCTGCTGCTATAATAATTGATGACTTTAAGTGGGGCTACATTATATAGCTCATTTCTAAATTACCTTGCTTATTCAAACAAATCTTTCCAAAATCTATCAATTAGATTAGCTCAGCACATCAATCAGCAGCATTCAAAATTGTGCTGACTTCAGTTTTTGTGGCGTCTTCTTTACAGTATTGTTGCCCTTATAAAAATTGTGTCTGTGGTCCTTTCAGATTTCCAAAGTTGGCTGCCTCCAAATTCTTTTAACAGTGGACATTTTGGGTAGTGAGGGATAACTATTTCCAAAACCACATTTAATTTATTTATTACCTCATCCCAGAACTTATTTTACCCTAGGGCACAACCAAAACATATGTAACTAATTATCCTGAGAATGTCCACATCTCCAGTAAGTATGATTTTATGTTTTTTTCATCCTGCTATTTTTCATTCTTCCTGGTGTCTGTAAAGTCCTACCAAGATATTTCTGCTGGATAAATTCAGCTTTGAGTTCGTGTGCAAATTTGTTTATATTTCAGAATAGTCTGTTTCATCTTTTGCTGTTCAAATAATAATCTAAATCTTGGCCCACAAACTTTTAAGTGTCTGTCAAACACTTTGGGGCTATCAAAAAAGAAAGTCACAAAATGAAGGCATCAGGGCTCAGATTTATTCAGTTAAATTCAACTAAAGTCCCCATGGCTGGTGATTCCTCTTGGCTGCACACAGCTGAAGATGCAGGGCTAGCCAGAGGGAAACATCAGGCAAGAGAAATACATTGGAATTTAGCCAATACAAATCAGATTTTGTGTATCTGATTTTGATTTAAAAACAACCCCAAACCATAAAATTCTGAATTCTTCAGGATAGAAAGCTATCTTATGAGCCTGAAGTTTGTTTAAATGCAGATCTTTTCACTATCTTCCTTCCAAAAGAGGGAAAGAATAAATACAAAATAATTATTGAACTGCAGTGGAGTCATAGGAAGAATAAACTCAGGCCATTCTGATTAGGACCATGATACAAAGTGTTTAAAAAATAAAAAACAAACCCAAAAGTCTGTAGGATAGTTTAGAAAAACTTTCAGACAGATGGCTGCTAAATCTCTCTCAGGTATACAGATTTTCTTCATTGCCACAGAACAGACTCTTCCAGCTTGCTCATGGGAGTCAGGAGAGTTGCACGTTAAAAGTATGCTGGCCCCAGTTCAATGCAGTGTAAAAAACCAAACCTGTTCAATCTAAATATTAGAAGCACCTTAATTCTCACAGAAATGAATTCCACCTATGCTAATCCATTTTACCAGGAAGCCTGGTAAATGAGCCTGAAGCAGCCATCACACACTGTGTAAAAATTGAATGTGCATACCTACTCAGTATAGAGTAGGTACTTTGGGGTATCATTTTCTTTGCTGAAAATGTGGGAGCCTAACACATTTAATATTTAGGCTCTTGAGTAAAGGTAAAATTCCTGCCTCAGTGAAAGCAACAGCAGAACTCCCCTGAGTTCAGTGAGGCAAGATTAGCCTGATTGGGCTAATAAAGCACAGGTACTTCTTGAACAGAGCAGCTGTTTGACTGCAGCACTTGGTGTACCCGACACAGAAAGTGACTCTACATGGAGAATGAACCACATGGAGTTTCCTGGTTGCCTTGCCATGTGGGAGTGAGCTCTCAATGGAAATGTTTGGTTTTAACCCTGAAAGCAAGGGGATTTAATATCTGGTGCTCTACATTTATAAACTCTCTCATAGTTTGGGTTTTTTAAAAATTACTATTACAAGAAATAATGTACATGCCTGCTTTTTTAAATTAGTCAAATGGTAACAGTATGCCTGATTCCACAGAAAACTTACAAGTCAGCGTGTCCCCTGAAATATTAATCCTCCAGACAAATACAGCAAAAGCAGGTTTAATGGAAGACATAGAAAAATAAGAACTGCTCCACATTTCTTAACTGATTTTGATGCTGAGCTTTTATTTATTGTGTTTGCTGGACTTTTCAGGGACAATTTTCTTTGGAATGTGAACCACATTTGAGAGATTTCATACAGAACCATGTCCTGCATGGTCCTACATTGCCTGTGCATGTGTCATGTGTTTTTCTTGTTGCCCATTGAAGCTAATGAGCCTATCCACAAGAGTAAACACAAGATGATCAAAATTTCCCCATTCAGACCTTAGCTAACATCTCAAGATGTGTGACCAAATGTCGGACATTCCACTCAGAAGTCCAGATGAGCTCATCTCAGATAACTCACTGTGTTTCCATCTGGTTCAAATTTGAAGAAAACTATTTAGTTGGAAGAAGAAAAATACATTTTGTATCATTTTAATGCTGAACAGATTTAGTGACATACTTGCTTATTTAATCTACGGCTTTGGAGAGTCTAATGAACTGAGTAAGATTCATATCTTGGCTCCAGTTCTGTTCTGGGATACACCAGAGAAGCCCCAGTTGACTTAAATGGAATAGCATCTTTGTTAACGAGGGCAAAATATATTCCAGTGAAAAAAAGTCTACAAGCATGGTATGAATATAAGTATTTCAAACTATTGCAAATTACTTAACAGTTCATCTGCATTTATGTCTTTATTTATGTCTTGTGTGGTTTTTTAGAGGAACAATGCTGTTTAGTCAAAACTAAAAAAATAGGCTTTTTTTCTTAATCTGAGAAATTTAAGCATGTAAATCCCACTCCCAATAGCTGAAGAAATAATAGGTATGTGGATTGTCTGAATTCTGATGGGAGAGTGAAATGCAGTGTTGTGCTGCACATCCCATTCTGCAGTGTGTGTGCCAGAGGTTACCTTTGATATAATACAGCCCAGCCTGGGGTGTGCCAAGCATCAATTAAAGAGTCCAGGGCCATCTGCTCCATTTCAGGAAGATGGGTGTTCTCAGGATGGTCCAAATACGCTTTCTTTTTGTTGTAGTGCAAACAGAGAGGCAATTGTCATAAAAACAGATCTCCCCATAACCCAAATGTTACAGCGAAATTCATGGCTCCTGGTGACCTTAGCAGGAGCCATAGCAGCAAATGCTGTAATTCTGCTTAAAATGACATCACCATTGCAATAAAAAATATTATTCTGTCCATCTCCAGCAGCTTATTCATTCCCAGCTCTGATCCATTCACTTTTCCTATCACATGTGATGAAAAAGGTCAAGGGAGAAGAAGAGCTAAAACTGTCCTGTTCTTTGTGTGGGGCCATATAGAAAAGTGATGGTAGGAAAGAGAAGGAAACAGTGCATCAAGTGTGAGATCCATGTTTTCAGTGGCAGTTCCATTTTATGTTGATTAAAGCCTTGTCACAGTATACTTGGGGGTACATTTTCTGCTCTCAGAGGTAGACAGGCCGTACTGCCAGTTAAACAATAAGATCTCATTTTACTGTCTCTGCCCCAAGCGTCACCTACAGCTCAGTTGTTCACTTTTTTTTCCATGCTAAATTATGCATATGAAACTCAAGTATTCTGCAAATATTACTGCAGAAAAATAAATTAAAAAATACTCAGAAAAAAAGTGAGCCTAAATTTTGATTATGAGTAGGGCTTATTGTAGAGTTCAGTTTTCTTAAAAGTTACACTGACAATTAATTTTTCTATATTTGTGTTGTCATCAAAGTTGTGGCATAAAAGCCTTGATTCTTAAGCACCAAGACTGGAGTGCTGTTTTCAGTGCAACTGATGAGAGGAAAGTTTAGAGGGCTGCTTCTTTTCTCAAAAGATTATACAGTAATGAATTGTAGAGAGAACATTTTTTGGGCACTCAGCTATAAAACATTAAGAATCTTTTGACAGTTCTTTTTTTGTCCAAAAATGTCATTTTGTTGCAGCAGTCAAACATTGAAATGTCAGTTCACCAAAATTTGGCAAAATAGTTTCTCCAGATGATATATAGAGGGAAGGAGAGACAAGCTAAGAGAAAGGCCTTGGCTTTCTCCCAGCTATGGAAAACCAAGTTTCCAACCCCAGTCTGGTTAGTGAAAGCTCTCGAGAGGAGTCTCGTCCTTTCCTGGGGAGTGCAGCCACAGTGAACCTTCTCTGGGGGCTTTGTCACAGAGCAGAGCTTTGTTTCCAGTGGAAAGGTCGCGGATTGCATTCGCATGAACACAGAAACAAATTTTGAAACTAGAAGCAGTTTAATGAAACGGAATTCCAATTTTCCAGTAAGCCTTCCTTGCTTCGTTTTGTCATCAGCAGAACTCGATGAAAAAGTAAGTAAAATGAAGTGTTCACTAAAAGGAAACAGACTCAAGGGAACATATTTGAACCAGGTACAAATGCCAAATTTCCATTGCCATAAAATGCCACTTAGTGGCTGAGAAGTTCTGTCCGCTTCATCATGGACAATCTGAGGGTGAGAAATTTTCTTATGAAGATGCCAGAGCATTTAACTGCCTTTTAAAATATCATATTGAGGCAGAAGCATGCATTCTGCCATGGGCACTGGTTGAAGCAGTAACAGGCAGTCAGCTAAGAAGGCAGCAGTAGAGGAAGGACATTTGCTCTGAGTTCCTTCCAATGAAGCACTTGGGCATAGAGATTCACAGGTGTTAACATCATATTCTCTTTTATGATGTGGTGACAAACAGTACCACTAATAATCACTCGGACATTTTTGGAGACCTAGGCAAAGAAGGAAATGGAATTAACCCTCCCTCTTTTTTCCTTTCCATTTAGCTGCAGCAAGTTCTGGTGAACATTCCTTTACTCCCTTTTCCTGAATTTTTATGGTGTTAACTGTCCCTTTGGTGGAACAGAAAAGAGATTAATTTTTTGACTCGTACTTAAAACTGACTCCTAGTTTCTTGAGGACAAGACAAGAAAAAAAATCCTATGAAGGGAGGGAGAACAGGACAGCAAAACAGCCACAGAGTGTTTTTCTTATTCTACTTCCTCCAAGCTTGCTGCTAGACAAAGAAAAAAATATATCAGAAAGTTTATCAGCCACTCTGAGACCTGGAAAATTTACACTAGTGTTGGGCTGCCAAAGGCAGCTCTTGGTTATCTTGCTGGTAGCAGGATTGCAGCCGTGTTGCAAAAGAAACAGTTTAGGACAGACTAACTAAACAGATGGCAAGAATAGAGAAAGATTAACTGAATTAAAGAAGGAAAAAGAGATAGCAGGGAGAGCCTGGGAACAGTAACCTGAGCCTGACATGCTGGATATCATTCAGAAGTGAATAGAAACTAGTAGAAATGGGGCTATGTTTTGGATCCTTCCCATCAACTCTGCCTGCCCACATCATCTCTTAACATTAAGAGAATTAAGGTTCAGTAATGCCATAAAGAACCCCTAAGTCCCAGCATATAGTGGGCATTTTGTGCTACTAAGGTATATCTCCCTCCTTTCAGCCTTCTTGGAATCAAATTATGGACAAAGAAGTACAATAAGCAAAATAGGTTTATTCTTCTGTTGTTTGACAAATAAGCCAATTTTACTGCTTACCAGTTTTGGAATATTTCTCCATTTTTAAAAATGTAATCTCACCAGCATTTCACTCATCCAGCATTTTTCTCTGAACTTTTAAAATCCTTCTGTCTATAATCTTTCCTGACTTTAGAAAGTCAGGAGAGGGAGACTTTTGTTATTTTGACATTGATATGTCCATGCAATATATTTTGTCAGTTTTGGATTAGTGGATTTCGTCCAATGACTTAGTCACTATTAGTTTCCCTGAAAAAGAAATAAACTATTATTTTACAAAATGTTTTTCATTGTCCTCTAAAACATCTAATATTGTCAGCTATCAGGAAGGGCCACTGAATGCTGAAATGCCAGCAAACCTACAGCTTCTGGGGTAGTGGTCTGTCAGTTTTTAAAGGCCTATTCCTCTCTCAAAAATGCCTTGCAAAATATCTTGAGGCCATCTGATGGAAGTGGTGTCAGTGTGGAAGTGTCCCTGTGCTATGTGCCTGTCTCCTTAAAGATTTGTGAGAAATAACTTAAGCATGTATTCAGACAGTAGTCTCAACAGAGTCAGTTTCTGGACTCTGCCCTTGGCAGTGTACCCAGCGCTCACAAAAGTGAGTATGTGGTACAACATGGCACTAAGAACTACCTGGAACCCTGGCTAAAAACTCTGCAGTTGCGTCCTCAGCCTCCATCTTGCTCTTCTTTCTGCAGGAAAGCAAGCACGGGCACACCAAGGCTTGCAGGAACCAGTTCTTTCTGCCATCATGTAAAAAAAGGAGTAGAAATGAGAAAGTTATGCAAAGAACACTACAGGGAACACCAAGCAAAAATTGTTCTTCAGTTGGAAAAACGTCATCAGCAGATTTCCTCTTTCTGCTTCTGTAAATTGCAGCACCAGGAGAAGGAGGGGAGGGGGGAGGGAGAAGGAGGGAAGTGGGCTCATGGCCAAAATTTTATTGGCCATTTAAATGGTAGTCCAAACATACACTAGGAAGTCTTCTGTTAAGAAACTAATTTTTTCAGAGTTGTCTCAAGTTTATCAAAGTTTAATGCTGGTTTTATTACACTATTTGCCTCAGTTATAAAATTCTGAAATTAAAATAGCCACCCTCTAGTGCATATTACCCCTTCAAGGTGCAAAGGACAACCATAATGCAAAAAAATATCTATTTGGCAGTACATAGAAGAAAAAAAAAATCTTGTGTGACTTCAGTTTGGGTTTGAGAGTTATCTAATACTGAACTCTAAAGAAAATCTAAAAGTAAGAGCCAGCTTTTAAAAACAGAAAGCCTTGCCCTCAGGAGGGGTGACTTGAAATAGTAGCTCTATTTTAAATCTTACAGAGGAAGAGAAAGGCTCTATGACTTTCTTACCTTATGCAATCAGAATACTGCATTAAATGATTAAAGGAAAAAAGTGAGCCAATTCTTTAAACCCTAAGTAGACATAGTTTCTTAGGAACAGAAACTAGAGAACTGTTAATGAAAATTGGGAACTGTTCAAGGACCCACTGCTGCTTTCTCTATGCACAGCACAAAGGAGAAGTAAATGGAAACAAGACTAAGTTACAATTCGACAAATACAGGTGACAAATGCAAGTCAAAAGAATAAACAGCCTGTTTAGAGACAAGTCTGTTCTGTGTTTGCAATGGAGCAGGAGCACATTCTTTTGCTGGGCAGCAAACAGTGTCACACTGTGCCCCCAGCTGCCTGGGCACAGATGTGTGAGTGCCTTTGGCACGGCATGTCAGTCACAGGGACCAAGCATGAGCCTGGCATGGGCTGAGTTTGTGGGAGGAAACCTGAAAACTACATTTCAATTCAACAGGCCTGATGAACTTAAATCATATTTACAGCCCTCTCACTGCAAGATACCTACTTATGTATCTAGTTAGCTAGATAACTTGCCACCCTTCTACTCTCTTCTCTTGCACCAGTAAAGTTGAAATGGAAGGACAGCAAGGGAGAAAAACACAAACCAGAAAAAAAAACTTGAGAATCCAAAAGCTGTTGCAGAAGGGAGATTATTTTAAAATGTTTTCTATGAAAATATTAACACTTTTCACTGGCTCTAGTGAGTGCACAAAACAGAAGTGCTGTGTTCTGGTGCTCCTACTCCATTCAGCTTGCAGCCAAGGGCAAGTATAGGTGGCTTTTTCTGCTTATGGATTTTTTGACAGGTTCTGTCTTCATCTTTTTATTTCCATAAGAAATCCACACTGAGCAAACCTTAAAATTTCCAAGCATTTCTTGAGTAACTGACATTTAAAACACAAAAATCTCAACACCAAACGTTTGTCATTGCTTGCTCTCTGCCCTCCCAAACTCCCAATGATGCAGAGGATTCTAAGAAATGGAAGTGGAATGTGCTAGGAATGGTCCAAGAGATGGATCAGCTCCATGAAGACCTAAATCTAGGAAAGAAGCTGATCAAATGAAGGTCTAGCAGAGGAGCTGTCTCTCAGCTGCTGTGTCCATACTGTTGTGGACACCACTTTTTCTCTCATTGCAACAAAGCTCTAATAGCAGCACTATCTAACTTCCACTTTTTGTGTTTTCATTGGAGAAAAGAAAATGCCAAAAGGAAATTCTTTTGCCTAGGGCCAAGTAGTGTTTTTCAAAAATCCTGTGTTAGAAGAGGGTAGCTAAAATCCCTTTGGAATCTCCCTTGTGCAGTGTTTCTGTACAAACACAGCACAGCATTAAGTTAAATCACCACAGCTGAATGTTCTCTGCAATCCATGACAGAAGGAAAATAGATTGATCATATGGGTTGAATCACAATAGATAGGAAAGACTAATACAGAATATATCTTCTTTAATTGGGAATTTTTTCTGTCTCAGGTACTCAAAAAGTCAAGTTAATTCATGTCAACATTTTACATCTGGGCAGACTTAAAAATGTATCAGTACAGAATATTTTAAAGTTGCAGCTTCCTAGGGGAAAATCAATAATTTTCAAGGGTCAAAGCCTAGTGTACTGAAGCCAGTAGGATTTTCCTCTGTAGGATCAGAATCAAACAAAAGAGGCCTCAACTCCCCCCTTGACTATTGATGACAGGCACCAAAGCTCTGCAAAGGAAAATAGAAAAAGAGCACTAATGAATTTTGAAGTGAACTTGCCAAGCTGCAATACTGTCTTCATTTATGTCTCTTCTAAAATTTTTTCCAAGGTATTAACAGGAAATAAATAGCTTATGAAAACAGTAATATAATTTCAGTGGAGTCATTGACATACCCAGGAGCCCAAGTCAAAGATTTTCAAGTGAGTGAGAGTCTCCATAGCCACTGGCAGAAGAGCAGACATTTCATTGGTTTGGGGGTTAGTTTGGCAAACACTTGTGGCTACACTTGCTTTCTCTGCCCCGGCTTCCTCTGAAAGTCTTCACTGCTTTTTTGGATGATCCTTCCAGCTCCTTTGGGTACCTTTCCATGCAGCGATGACCAAGTCAGCTCTGAACCTTTTCATACCAAGGCAATTTCTAAAGTCAGATTTCAGATACTGAGAGTCCCTTAATGAGAAATCCTGGTTTCTGGAAGCAGGATAATCTCATTAGCAAGACACAGGTTGCTTTCCAGCAGGGCTGACTAGCTAAGCAAGCATGGCTTTTCTTTTCCCAGGGCCTGTTTTGCTGCTACATGATTGAACTGGGCTGATTCATGTGTCCCTGCACTGGGCTGTTTAGTTATAAGCACTGAGTCCCAGTTCTTCATGTGTAAAATGAAAGCAGTAATAGCTTCCTCCTGCCATGCACACATGTAAAGGAGAAAATGTTAGAAGATGGAAGAGCATGTGGGTGTTTCTTGTAAAGGTTACTAGACCTGTCTAGTATCTCAGATCTCTCTTTCTGACAACTTCGTGATTTTTGAGTCCCATCAGTGCCAAATGGCCATGTGATATCATAATTTTATCCCCAGTCCCTCTTTTATCCTGTTTCTCTCCTATTAGTCACATCCTTGCTTGGAAAGCACAACAGTTCTGAGGGATGATGAGAAAGGGGATAGACAGGGTATCACAGAGCTGGTGCTGGAGCTCTGGAGATACAGAACACCTCAAATGCAGTGGAAAGCTGACTGGGTCAGAAGCTTTCCAGCCACTTCCTTTTTCTGCTGCTACCACAGCATGATGTGAGGCGGGATATGTTAAGACCTATCTTGAAACTCAGATGAACTGGACCATTTAATATGTTTTTACTGCTAGGCTGTACTGGCAGTGCCACTCAAAGCAGTGACACCAGACAGGAAGATGTAATTGAGTTGCTTGCTAATTTGGGAGGTTGGATACACATAATGACTGCTTCTGTATATGAACAAAGCAATATGCAGTCCTGCAAACCAAGGGGGAAAAAAGCTTCTGAAGACTGTTGCAAGTGCAGGCAAAATTTCTCTCTGTATCCCCTCTCCCCTTGCTTGGGTAAGATGTCTCACACATAATAAATGTTCCACATGCTACTGACTCATTTTCCTTCTCTTAGTAAGATCACTTTTAAAGCAAAATTTCAGTCTTTGAAAGCAAGTCCCTGCCCTTTTATATTTAGCTAAAGCGAACTACTTCTCTAAAATATGTCTGAATTTCTCCTGCAGTGGGTTTGTGGAGGTTATATGACAGACCTGACAGTCATAGTGAAAGAGGAATATGACCTGCTCCATACATGAACCAGGAAGTCTGCTCTTTAGGTAGCTGCTGAATTTCAGATGAAAGAGCTGAATAAGTTCCTTTTTCAACTTCAAGCTAAAAAAACAAAGTTCAGCCCAAAAGCCAGAGGGGTACAGAGGAATGGGGATCAAGCAGGAGACTGTCAGTTCTGTGGCTCAGGAGGTCAAAGCACTGCAAGATCATTGTTGGATACAGATCCAACAAAAGCCTTGCAAGTGCTTATCACACTATTTAGACATACTCTTTAATGGCTTTGCATTTTCTCTGCTTCTGACCCACTTTGTAATAGCTCTTTTAGCAATACATTTTCTAAAGAATTGTTAATTTAACAACCCCAGCCTGGTGCTTTAAAAAAGCAAAATGATGTAATTTACATTTTCGCTGCCCTTCATGCCTAGTTTTGAGAAATCTCATCTCAGAAGGTGAAAAGACTATTTATTTACTCTCTATTTCGAGCTTTTTTTGCTCTGGGACACCTTTGGCTACAGTTTTGGGCCTCTAAAGAGAGTCTGAATGTCTCTGTGGGTATGTTTACATTGTACACGAGGTACCTGTTGTGAAACAGCTCAAGATAGCTGTTTTCTAGCTCTTCACTTCAAGCACGTGGCTGAAGTGTGTGTTGGCTCCCACCTGCCCATGACTCTCTCCAAGGAGCTGGGTGTGGAGACAGTGAGCCCCTGAACGTCTCTGAACTGTGACCTGGCATGTGTGTGTGCTGGTTGACATGTCTTTAGCATGGCTGGGGAAACAATATCTCTCATTTGTGAGCCTTTGATGAAGATCTTGGGGTTGAATGGTGATCTCATTGGTTATTTTGGCCTTTTTAGCAGGAGGATGGAGCTCAGTCGTGGAATTCAGTATGTAAAACACCAGCCTGAGAAGACAAGTAATTGAATTGGCTGGGAGTTTCTGTAGCTGGCATTGCTTCAACAGCTTCTACAACAGGGCAGTTCTTGTTTTTACCTTTCAAGACTAATCTCAAAAAAACTGGAGGGAACTCAAAGAGGATCCAAAGCAATGGTTGAAGACCTGGAGAATATACAAAGACTCAAAGGATCTCAACCTATGTATTAGGCATGTAATAAAGTTAGGAGAGAGTCTGCAAGTTGTGCTCATTGAAGAAGAAAGAACTGGATGATAAAGGGCTTTTTAACCCAATAGACACAAGTACGAGACCTAGATGTGATCTGAGGCCTCCCCTAAAAGTCCAACAGAAAAGAAAATGTTCCCCATCACTTTGGTCCAGCTGAGATTGTGGAAGGAACTTCTGCTGAATGCAGTTCAGGCACTGCCTCCAGCAAGATGGGCTCTGCCAAAGCCCTGCTCGGGCCTTGGTGGCAAGGATTGCATCAAACACACTGTGCATTAGAGAAGAAGCCAGACAAGATTCTACATAGATGACAAGTCACCTGTGAATTCCTGGGGGGTTCTTAAGAAGTCTGGATTGATTTTAGTATCATGGACTGGGGCTGGAAAATAAGTTTTTTTTAACATGCATCAGGATTGAGCAAACAGAGGCTAAAGAAGTAAGGTCTAAAAAGGGAAACATTTAATTTTTGCCTTTGGAGAAAGAACTTGTTTTTACTTTCCACTTTTGAGTACTCTGATAGTTGAACTTGGCAACCTAGAGTCAGAGACACAGAAATCCCATGGTGCAGGTTGTTCCTACAGGTGTCTGACAAATTCTGGACCAATAAGGAGATTATTTCTGTTCTCATCATAACTTAGAAACACAGTTTCAGGTAAAAATGGTTAGAAAATTTCATCTCTCTGGCCAAACTCAGAATAAATGCTGAAGAACCTCCTATCACATGCCACTTCAAACTGATAACAGATCCTGCCATCAAAACTAGCATTGATCAAACTTTAGACAGTATACTCTGAACTACTTTAGCAACATCTGGATGTATAAAAGTCTGAAATGACTGACATTTTTCTTGTAAAGTGAAAAAAAACCAGCCACTTACTTGAACATTTTCTCTCCTTTTCTTGAAATTATTAGAATTAGCAATGCATAAGATACATTTAATTGATTGTACGCTATAAAAGATTTCTGGAATAATGAAGGAACTTACAGGAAAATGCTATCACAAAATCCTTAAGGGAACTCAATAACAGCAGCTCTAGTGATGCATCATTTTACTCTGCTTATCCTAATGTATGTCAATACAGAGTAAAGTTTGTGTCTTTTGTATTACCTTAAGAAATAATTAATTTGGATGTTAAAAATTAAGAAAAAAATCCTTGGTTCTGGGGAAGCAGGAGTGAGGGATGATTCCCAGACAATACAGATACATAAATTATAATTTTAAATATATATAACATCAAGGGCCAAAACTAATGACCAGAAAGAACCAGAGACAATGTATTTAGTCTTTATTAAATAAAAATAAGAAATAAGGAAATAATTCAGAAAACCTAGAAATGTCTAGTAAGTGGTTTGTTCTTTTTTAGGGGGTGGGGAATGCAACACTGTATTCACATAATCTGTTGATGAAATACTACAAAGTATAGCAGTTCTTAAGGCCTTTGTATTCAACACATAGAAATAGGAGCTTTTTGCTGCTCATTTATCCCACCTGTCTTGGACTCCTCTCAGGACAGACTAAATAATTTTCCTAAAGTCCCTAAAGACAGAGGAGTTGAACTCCATCCTCTGGGTCAAAGAACATAAATTTCTGTTGTAAAGTGGCATTCCTCACGAGGGCACAGTAAAAATCCCCACAAATGAAAAGGCTAGTCAGCCACAGGATGCAGTCAGAGGAATAAGGCAACCTGAGTGCAAAAAGGGACAAGTAATCTCAGGAAGAATCAGGAGAAGAAAGTTTTTCCTTAAAATTGGGAAAATATTAGTGCTATTTGTCAAGAGTATTAGTAAGATACTATCTGGAAAATTTGTTCCCTCATGTTTGAGAATTCAAACTTGTTCATGAGTAAAGCAGGCACCTGGATGAAAGAAAATTGCTCTGGTAGAGCAGGCATGAAGGAGCTTGTCTTGTTTATCATAGGGGAAAAAAAGCCTGGGATGTGATGTGATTGCTTTTTGGAAATACATCAGAGGGCTGAGCACCACGAGAGGAGAAAGATATGTGAACTAACAGCATCTACAGGAAATGGAAGATGGGTAGGTAGATGGATAGATGTATAAATAGATAGTCACTTTCAGGGTGACTCTTTCCTGTAGCACTTGTATCTGAGGCTCAAAGAGCTGGAAGCTGAAACTAGAAAAACTGAATTCAAAACCAGACGAAAATTTTAGCTGTGATGATTGATCAGTTAGCTGTGGATTCTGTCTCAGTGGAAACTTTGAAATGAAAATGGCCCATTTTCTCTAACAGATACATTTTTGTTCATTCCTGGTGCTACCCTTGAATCAGAACTGATTCATGCGCATCCTATGGCTCTTACTTTGCTGTGTGTCAACTAGGTAATTCTCAGAGTGCCTAAAATCTTCTTGCTATTACTCTAGGTTTTTACTTTAGAGCTCCTTTTAAATTGCAAGAATAATGCAGATCAGAGTCATTGGAAATAAAAATGGGGTTCTATGCTTTAGCACTTCTGTGAAACAGAAATACAATTTTTTAATCTGTCTTTAATCTGCCTTCTTGAATAGTTTTATTTCGTACATGCTGATAGCTCAGCAGAAGGCTGTTATTAGCTCACAATAATAGATAGCCTCTAGGTTAACTTCTGGAAGTAACTTTGGAAACTATTTTTCAGGCAGTGCTCCAAGAAAAAGAGGCACATGTTGAGGAACTGACATAACTTTTTAACACCACAACCAGCATATTTTTTCATGCAAACCCAGCCAAACCAAGTTGCCAAAATCAATATTGATCTAGTCCTTCATCCAATCAACAAATGCCATTGTTTATAAGATATAACTTTTCTTGGTTAAAGTTCAAAGCAAAATGCCAAGGATTTGCAAAACTATTAAAATGAGAGGATTTAGGTTTCCAGAAAGTCTGGCTTGCTTTCAGTCTCAGTGGGTATTCTGAGCAATCAGAAACTACCCAAAGAACCTCTGCAGTTTTTATATAGAACCTAATGGTGAAATGACAGCAAAGAGAACGTGAGTGTATGCACATGTGCATATGTGTGTGATATATATATATATATATACACACAAAAAGGTATTTTACAAATATTATACTAAGAAATAGTACTTTGAATTTTTCTGCATCACTGAAATTTAGTTAGAGACTTTGGAAAAATAATTATGCAGTATGATTAAAAGAAATTTGGAAGTTCTCCCGTTTGTTGGTAAAATGTCTGGTCTTCCAGTCCATCAAAATAAAAATTGTGCTGGGCTCAGAATTCCATGAATGTGGGTTTTATAATTATAAATACATTAAAATATTGCATAGGCATGGGATTTTTTTAACCTTTTCCTTAAGATGTTTCTTTAACAAAACCCGTCAAATATTCCTGAATTTTCCATGGTAATATTATGTCCAGGACCGCATAAACCTAGAACAGGAAATGCAAATGTTTATTTTTCTTAAGAAAAGATTTTAACAATTCCAGTAAAGGGTTATACTCCAGAATCTGGGCTTTATTTTGTGAGACACTCAATAAGATCTTTAGATAATAGACAGGTAGGCCATAGAGCAAAAAGCCAAGTTTTCAACTAAACTTCAGTAACCTCAGCAAATGAGGCCTTCATATTTCAAAGTTTTCAGTAATAATCTGTCTTCTAATAGCACTGTCAAGGTATTATTTAAATATTACAGCATACTACTATCTAGCTTTGGCTGGGCATTAGGTAATGGTGAAGCCTCTTGCTTAGACATTTTTGCATAAAATTGCATAGTCAAATTTGTTGATTTTCACAGTCTTTAAATTCTTGGAGACACATTGTAGGCTGATTTTTAACAGGCTTATATGATATTCTGAGGCTGCTGCTTTGCTTTTTCCTTTAGGATTTTTGGTTTCCTAGCTTGAGGGTGAAGTGGTTGGAGCTGATTATATTTTCCAGTGTTAACTCCCAAAAAACACCACATATGGCTATTTGCTAAGAATTCTGGTTGTTCATTGCACTGGGTGGAGCTAGTGCTGCCATGTCCCCACTTTTACCATTTCAGTGGCCCAAGACAGTCTGTAAAGCGCTTTAGCAGCTCCTCTTTGTGCCTCCATATACTTTATCTGGTGGCACAACCGAGAGCTGTGGCCTAAATCTCCTTTGGTGCCATTTTCTTACTTAAATTTCTTCTTAAAATTTAAAACTCCTGGTTTTGTAAACAGCCATGGCTCTGGTCATGACAAAACTGATGCAAATTGCAGTAGTTTCACTCAGGTATTTTTTTTGTCTCCCTAGAAAAGATCATGGTGGATGTAATCCAGTATCTGGTAATCAGGCTGTAGGATTAAATACTCAGTTTATTAGAGAGTGTGAATTTGGTACAAAAATACAAAAAGGTTATTGCCTTTTTTAGGTATTCTGAGAGTCCTTCAGGTCTTCTTCTATGCAGAAAAAAATATGAATTCATGCTATTTATTGATGAACACTCTAAGAAAGATAGGTCTAGTTCTTCCAGACATTGTGCCTTCTTGTGGTCATGGTTTTGGGTTATATCACAATTCCAGCACAGACTCTGTGGCAGGACATACATTTCAGACAGCTAGTGTCACAATTTACAAAATATCTCAAACATTTTCTCAAAGAAACACCTTTGTCAACCTAACTATTTTTGTGTATCTCCAAAATGAGCATTCCACTCAGACCCTGGTAAGCGGAAAAATACCTACTTACCCGTAGTCTTTACCTGCAGGCCAATACTCTTTTCTTTATTAGGAGTAACTTGTTTTGGGTTTAGAGAAGCAAAGATAAGATCCTTTCCTCCATCCTGCCAGCAGAGCCAGACCTCTGCCCAACATCATAGGAGCTTTCTATCAACCTCAACCCAGAGCTCCACCTGATCCTACGAATAAGGAATAGGGTGCAGTACCACGAAAAGCCCTGAGCAGCACCTTGGATACAGCAGCACCACCAAGCTTCCAGAGGGGAAGGGACAGACAGGAGCCCAGGCTCCCACTCTGGACTGGTCAGAAGGGGATTCCAGAGCAGGAGGGGCTCCTACAGCCAGATGGGTTGGTGGGGACAATCAGCCTTCTGTGGCTGCCTGAGCTGCCCTGCACACTGAGTGCCTTGCGCTGCAGGGGCCTCATCTGAAAGTCTGGGATGCTTGAAGGAGATGAGCTGCTGCTGTCATTTTCCAGCCCTCACAGATGCAGGGTGCTATGAGCCATGGGAAGCAGTGCTGTACTGGGTACATACCAGAGCATCACTACACTCACAGAGGAGGAAGTTCATGTTTATCTGCTAATAGCCTGCTATTAGTTTGTCTACCTGTTCTTGATTCACTTTTTATCACTGAACCCTACATAAATATTTCACTGTGAGGATTGTCACTGTGACTTACAAGACTACATTGGTTTAATTTTTTCAACATTTAGGTTCAGCTTTTTCCACACAGCAAAACCAGAAAACCCCACCCTCCTCCATCATTGCTTTTTTTGAAAATCTTTCTGGATTGTGCTTTAAAGAAGGTGGTTTTGTTCACACTTCTTCTTCTCTCAGATACAGAAGACCATTCTGGAGTGGACATCCAAGGATATATTTTGTTTTGAGGGAGAAATTTAAAAATATTTGAAATTAATTAATTGCCAGTAAATATTCAAACTATTCCCTGCAGAAAAACTTGTTCCCAGAAGTTGCCATAGGTGACATGGAAGTTCAGGAATGATAAATGTTTCTTTTTGCTGATGATTTCACATTTTCTTCTTGCTGCTGACATTTAGACAAGGTTTTCTGCTGACATTAGAAAAAAAATTATTTTCCCTTTCCAGACATTCCTGGCCAAAACATCGCTTTTGTGCTTGCTTTAACATTCTTAAGTTCCCAGTTGTCCTAAACAAATTCCTTTTTATTGATCTAATGATTACTAGGTTCAAATTCTCCTGGATTATTCTTTCACTTTATGCCTTATATCTGTAGCTGTAATAGGAAAGCTGAATTGCTTCATTTTAATACTTTCAGTAATCTTCTTTTCTGTGTGTCTAGCTGCACAATAACTTTCACTTGACTTTAGGCAGGTGGCTGCACAAATTCATATGCGGTTTTTTCTAGCCCTCGTGTAAGCCAAATGAGCAATACTTTCTTCATGCACAATTCTCAAAAGTACACCAACTCCATCCATTTGGTGCCTTTGTTTATGTGTTGTTTCATAGCAATATGGATACAGTTTCCTCACTGCTCTTATATTATCAAGCATCTCTATTTCCCTCATCACATCTAGCATTGTCCATGCTCTTGAGTTCTGGGCTTGGTTTCTCTCTTACCATTATACATGATTCCTTCAGTTCTCTACAAAGTCAATTCAGGCCAAAATCAAGGCTGCAATAGCCACAAATGAATGTAGTTTGACATGGCCTTAACTTTCTAGAACAAATATTCAGTACAAGCTTTATGAGTTCCAGATTTGCACAGATTTTTAAACACTGCTAATTCAAAACTTTTGAATTTACTTTTACAACACTCAGACAATTAAAAGCAGGCTGGACATCAATGAAAAAAATCTGTGACTGGTTATGACACCATTGTTGTTAAAACAGTTCTGGCTGTTTGTATTTTGAAGCGAGAAAATTGAAAGTTATTCTGAACAAAACCAATGCTTGTGAATGCTAAATTTTAAACTCAATTTCACTGCCTTTGGTTTTTTTACCATGGAAAAAACTTTCCTAAAAAAAAAAACACAGCAAAAAAAGTCTTATTGAGTGTCATTATCTGGCTACCAATCAATAAGTAAGCAAGAAGGGAACACTCTGGAATAACACAGGAAAAGGAAAACAAAACATGCAAGCCAAATCCTAGTAGATCTGAAAAATGAAACCCCTTTTACCTCAAAAGCGAAAACAGTCAGGGAGGGGCAACAAAAACGTTCCACAGAAAAGCCTACTGCACCTCAGTAAGTTGGAAAGATTTGTTCCATCAATTGCTGCCAAGGAAGAGAAGAAAGGACACAGTTTAGCAGGAAACACACACTTGTGCAAGACTTTGGTACTCTTCTTGTTTATCACTTAAATTGATAGGAACTTGTACACAGCTGTTTCGAATGAGCAAATCTCTTATGGTGGTAACACAGACCAAGAAAAATATCTTGGTTCGTGTTCATACTTTTACTCCCCAGATAAAAGCCACAGCACAGATACCTGCTAATTGCAGTTTTCTAGAGTTGTGGATTCCTTGGATCTGCAATAGTAAAATAACAGTTTGACTGTGGAGACAGATTTCCTATTCCCATGCTTGTATCTTTGCACATTCAGATGCAGTTGGTACCAGGAATAATTGTTTGCAGCAATAGAACCTACACTGAACTTTCTGTCCTGCTACTCCAAACACTCTCTAATAGCCTTTATCCTACTTACCATACAGGGATGGACACACTTGCCAAGAAAACTAAAATAGTAAAGAATAACACAGTCCCCTAATTTTCAGCCCCACTGTCTCACAGTGCCAAATACCATTCTGCCATACCACACTGCTCTTTCTACCTTAACAAGCAGAAGCAATAATAAAATAATACTCTACCACTTCTTTTTTTAAAGCCTTGAAGCTTCAAATAGCTGGAAGGTTGAAGGCCCTATTCCTGGGTATTTGGCTGGAGGCAAAATAGACAGCTGAAAGCACATGCAGTATGATGAAGGTACACTACAAAAGAGACTCTCCCCCTTCAGCTGCTCCAAAATTCATTTTAACATAGGAACAAGAATTTCTAGCAGAAAACAGTAATCCAAAAACTTCCTCATTTTGCTTTTCTGTTCATGCCACTCTTAGTACCCATGAGAACAAAGCAATAGAAATGAGAATTTGTTCAACTTCATGGAGGTATAATACTTGACACATTTTTTTCATTTAAATACATTTCATTTCACACCTTGCCTTAGGTGACAGAGAAGACTGTATAAATAACAGGAAGTTTCCTGGTAAAGCAGAAAGCTATTTTTAATTCTTTTCAGAAGCCCTGCAGAGAGATATGGTAGCAGTGATGCTATGCTCTATCTTTCCTACTCATATGACCAGCACAATGGCTGAGGGACTTCTTTGTTTGGTAACCATAGCACCGCAGAAGGTAGATAAACCAGCACTGAAACCAAGGTGATGCTAGATGCTCAGGCAAATGTCAGCTTTGGGGCCTTCTAAAACTGGATTGAGGTGTATCTTTAAATAGTGGTGTAATCCTTAAAGCTCCGTGGACTGGGAGCCTGGAAACCCTGGTACCCTCAGCCCAGGTCAATCTGAAGTAGCAGTGCAGCCCCTTCTTTGGTAGGACACCTGGCAGGCAGGCAAATTTTGGCTTCAGCTGGGGTTGCAAGCTCACTGCTATAAAGATGGAGGTCAAAATAAAGCTAAAAGTCAGAGCTTTCAAGGCTTCCTTGCTCTTGGCTGGAGTAGGATCACGAAGGATCCTGGCCCCAAGGACAGCTTGAGCAGTGGGTTGTTTTGGAACTGTAGGCTCTAGGACCACAGGCTCCTAGACAGAACCCTCAGAGCCAGGCCTCTGCAGCCCACCAAGACCAGGAAAAAGCACTTCAGGTCTGCAGATTTCACAGAATCACAGAATGGTTTGAGTTGGAAGGGACCTTAAAGATCATCAAATTCCAACCCCTCTGCCATTGGCAGGGACACTTTCCCCTACACCAGGGTTACTCCAAGCCCCATCCAACCTGGCCTTGAACAGTTCCAGGGATGGGGCATCCACAGCTTCTCTGGGCAGCCTGGTCCAGGGCTCCCTCACCACTCTCATGGTATCAAATTTCTTCCTGATATCTCATCTAAACCTACCTCTTTCAGTGTAAAGGCATTACCCTTGACCTACCACTACATGCCCTTGCAGGGAGTCCCTCCCCAGATTTTTGTAAGTCCTCTTCAGTTACTGGAAGGTGCTATGAGGTGTCTCCAGAGACTTCTCTTCTCCAGCCTGAACAACCCCAGCTCTCTCAGTGTGTTTTCCTAGGAGAGGGGCTCCACACCTCTGATCATCGTCACGGCCTCCACTGGGCTTGCTCAACACGTGTCCTTGTGTTGGGGTCCCAGAGCTGGATGCAGTACTCCAGACCGGGTTTCACAAGAGAAGAGTACAAACATTTATAGAAAAGTTTTCTAACTTCCTTTTTTAAAAAAACTGACTAGATGATCTCTGAATGAATTCTTCTATGCAGGCCATAGGGATGCATCATGCAAGAGGAAAATATAAATGCTTCAGACTGTAACATAATTTCACAGAGTTAGTAAATGTCTCTAAAATTCCAGAAAAGTAATTTTCTGTGATGCCATCAATCCTATGACTTTTACTGCTACAAAATAAGATAAAAACTCTTCCTATTTATATTAGTTACCTTGCTATGGCCAAGACAGATTTTCTTTTTAATCACACATTAACAACTATTTATATATCATGTGTCAGTTGGAAGTGCCCTAATAGAAGGACAACAGTGCAAGAACTTGCCTTAACCAGAAACCTTAATGGGTCATTTTGCCTTTGACTTTACTACAACTATATTTAATTCTTTTCCCATGTCACTGTTCAAAGGACCCAAGTAAAGCAGTCCATCGTGGGAACTGAACACAAACTGAGAACGCTTGTACTCCTGAAACTAAACTGCAAAGTAAGTTGAAGCACAAAGTGTCTGGTTTTTTAAGATGATACAGTTGTATCCGTACACTGACACAATGAAATATGTGTATCAAAAACATTACAAAACAGCACACTGAAACACAGTGATTCAATTTCAGACCCAGATTGGTGGAAAAAAAGAGCAGACATTAAAACTGCATTCTTGTGGATATTGCTTGCAGGCCAAGGCAATAATACCCTTATCTCTGAAAGTAGCCAGTGTAAGTTTCTCTGAAGGTATAATTCTCCACTGCTTTTAATTTCCTACCTCTGTAAATTCTGTCTTCATCAATTTAGTGGTCAGCCTGTGAAGGAGGACTGATGCTTCCAAAGTCTCTCTGCAGCTGGTTATGTAGCAGTGGAAGCAGATGCAAAGACATTACAGAACATAGCACCCTCTGTTTAGCGACTCATCTATTCCTTTGATGTGACATATGAACAACTATGCAAGCAACCTTGCCCTAACAAATAGAACAAATAATCAATAGGCAGGAGGAAAGCTGAAGTTCACATGCAACCATAGTTTGTTTTTTTCTCTCTTTCCACAAGACACTTTCTTTAAAATGTGGACTAAGCTCATCATTCACATGCATCATGAACCCCACACTCTTCCGCTTCCCCCATTTGCCCATAAAGCAGGAAAGTGGTGGGAAAATACTGTGACTGCCTCTTACTGATTACAGTACATTTTTGTGATAAAGTGGTTTGGGGGACTATCAGGATGAACTCCAGCTGACTGCCTTCAGTCCAGCAATATTCCATATAGTCAGGGACTAACCCTTGAAGCACTTCCTTCTTTCCTAAACTCTGCAGTGAGAAACACAGCCTAGTTATCTGCACATCTTGAGTGCTTCTCTGTATTTCTTTAAAGCAAGACAGAGAGGCATTCAATAGGAATTTGCCTTTAGTATATGGTTTCTACTTCTGTTTCTGCCATTACCACATATCAGCTCTGTTTTTGTTCCCCAGCCAATTCTTTTCATATTTTCCAGACCATTCAGGTGCCTGTGCCCAGTGCCACAACAAATAAGTCAGTATTACTTCTTAAGCAAGCAATTAGTTTTGATTCATCTCTTTTCAGATCTGTAAGGGAAATAGTCAATTAAAGAAACCAGTGGAAAGAAGTTGTTGCTGCCACTGCCACGTGCTGGCTCTGAGCCACAGTCTAGCTGATATTTGCAGGAGTCATGAATGTGAAGTCAAGGTGGATGAAGGTTTTTCTGAGAAAACAGTGTTGGTCCACTTTCACTCTTCTCCTGGAAAGAAGGCAGACAGCTCTTTCAAAAGAGCTGAACTCAAAAATGTCTCAAGTCAGACTACCTTGGGGAATCAGGGTAACCTCAAACAGGATTAACTCATCCAGCCTTTCACCCTACTCCCAAACCTGTAAAAAGTTCACAGACAGGGGAATGTTTGGGAGTCTGGCACCAATGACTACTGCTCTGAAGCAGCTCAGACCAGGATTAGGTCTTTTGGATGGAGATTTGGACAGGAAAGTCCATTTATTTCAAGCTTGTTTTCTTTTCCACTTCTGTTGGTCCAGAGTACAAAAGTTTTGCACACCAATGCCCTACCATTGCCAGGCTTTAGGAAACAGCATCCTTCTCCCTCTCACAAGGAAAACACAGCAGAAGATGATAGCTTCCACCAAGTTCTGACTGCACAGAATCTTTGGTTTTCCTTTTCAGCTGTGGTTTTCCTTTGATATCTCAGCTGAAAAGTATTGGGTTTTTTCCTTGTATCATTGACAACTTCTTATGCCTTGCATTTTTGTATTGGAATATGTGACCTATGAGCCAGAACCTCTGACATGATCCTATGACCTGTGATTTCCAAGTGGAGGGCAGAGGGAAGGAGTGTGTGCTGTAACCTGTAAGCTACATCAGCATCTGATAGGTACTGTTTGGTCTTCCCTTCTCTAGGGAAGGAAAAGTAACACATAGTGAAACTAGGGTGCTAACTTTAGTCTTCAGTGTATCTCATTTAGATGTCAAAAGCAGATAGCTTTTGTCACTTTTCTACATGCATACAACAATAATACTTCTGGTTTGGTTTCACACCTGGAATCAGATGCTAGATGTGAAGTGATTGTATCACTGCTTCCTCTGGAGCATTCATTGCCAACTTTGTGCTTCTGATGACTAAGATGTCAGAAGAAATGTTGATGCCAATAACACTGCATCCTCTCACATGGACTTTGTACTAGAGCTCCTTATCTCTGTGACTACTTGCATTTTTTTCTCTCTCTGGATAATGCTAATATGAATGGCTAATATTTATGCTGATATTGAAGTTTACATTTTGTTTTTGCTCAGGTTGTATGTTTTTGGGCAGAGACAATATAGGACTGCTATTGCAAAATGAGTCAGCATTTTCAAAAATTATAGTCTTCAGTCCCCAAATACTTAACCCTATGAGAACAGTTTTGTATAAATAGTATAGGATTCCCAAGGCTTGGGCTGGACTAGCTGTAACTTGTAGGGGGATAGAACATAAGTAAATAAAGGTAGTATAGAAAGTAATCTTACCACCTAAAGAGTCGCAGCTGAGCCAATTATTAAGGATTAGGAGCAGGCCTGACTTTACCAGGCCACAGCTGTAGCCAGTAAGCAGAGTGTTATAAAAGAGTGGATTGGTTGTTTGAGGGGGACTGGAGTCTGTGGCTGCTGTGAGGACAAGGATGTGGCAGTGCCAGAGGAGCTGCCTATGAGAAACATCAAGGAGGTACAAAACTCTGGCAATATGGAACCCTTGCAATGTAATGATAATAAGAACCTTTGTGCTATAATGGCAACAGGAACTGTAGTATTTGAGATGCTGATGTAAGTTTGTGACTTCTATTTACCTGAAAAAAGTCTCTTTTATCACATGTACATGTGAATGGGTACAGAATAGTTGCAAGAAGTCAGATGTAAACTTGCTAACTTAGTTAGATGCTAATTAAACTTGCTTTGGTGCCTATTGCCTCTGGTATTTTGTTTCAGAGAAGCAGTGAGCTCTTCTGGCTTAGCAGGCCAAAGGAACCATTCTCTTCGCTACAGGCAATTCCTAGACACTGGAGTCCCAGTCCTCCAGTGCTCATAGTTTTTAATCCCAATATGGAGCTTTACCCAAAGATGAGAAATATGTCCAGGTTCCAAACTTTATCTTCTGGCATCCATTTCTATTTGCATTATAAGTCCCTGACTTCCCTATCATTAAAAGACTTTTGTCATACTGAACCATAATCACAGCTCCGAGCAATGTTACGTATTTTGAACTGGTATGAAGCACATTCTCTTACCACACCTTCCACTTTCTCTCTGAAAACATCTCCTGATGCTGCCTGCTTTGGTTGTAAAGACAGAAGCCATTGTAGGTATTCCTTTGGACTGGCTGCAGCTGAGTAAAAAGAAGAGTGCAGCAACTTTCTAGGAAGGGTTTTTTTTTTTTAAATGAAAACAAAATCTATTGACTGGAAGTGATCTAAATGTGATTATAGCCACTGCCAGGTCTCTTGGCAGTGTAAGCTGCCAGCTTTTCTTTCCTGTTTTTTTTCCCCTCTGATAACATGTGTAAACAATCAGTAGTACACATCAGAAGGTTTCTCTTAGGCTTACGCAGGACCTGCACACACACAATACAGGATGGCGAAATCTCCATCAGGCATAGGACTTGCTCTGTCATAGGGCAAATTTGTGTTTGCAGGACATAAAACAGCATGATGGTAATGGAACTATTTGCAATTCGGGGAAACAGATGCTGAGGACAGGGTCAGATGACTGGAAGCTTCTGCCCAAGGCACAGCGTGACACAAAAATTGCATGGTGCTGGCTTCTCACGCCCATCCCATGGTTCAATCCCATTTGCCCCTCGTAGGCTGACAGAGGCAAAGAGATCATTACTGCAAAAGCCAAGGTTTTGGAGGGTTTAATAAGGTCTTCATATTTTTCTCATCCTAGTACATGGGGTCATTTGATAAAGTTGTCAGGGAGCCCTGGAGCTACTGAACACTGTTGGACTTTATGATGCACATCAGCATTGCTCACAGGTATTGTTTCACACTGTACCTGCAGGCACCAGTAGGGGCATCTTTTCAGTATCTTTTCAGAGGGAGTTATTCTTACATGGAAACTGGGATTGTGATACAGTCTAATGAATCCCAGAGCAAGGTGGGGAGGGGGGGGATCAAAAATATTTTTAAAAAGGATTTGTATGCTTCCAGGTAAGCCTTTCCCACTTTCTCATCTTAAGTCTTCCATCAGTTCTACACACATTTTTAACTTGGGTGAAGCCCTTTAAATGTCTGTGCTCACCAAACTACCTTTTTGGAGCAGGGACAGAACATGACATAAAAAGACAGAAGACATCAGAAATTACTGGTGAAAACAAAAAAAAAATATGGATGGAAGTGCACCCCAAATCTTCTCCTTCTGAAATGAAATTTAAGGAACAGGGATACAATGAAACTTGAGCGGGGTAACTAAACTTTTTGCCTTGTAAACTCAGACCTGGGACGCTCCAGGGCAGCTCTGAAACCTACCTGGTTTGATCACTGAAATACTTCACTGGCACTGGAGAGTGTGACCAAAAAATATGTTGTGTTGCCCTTTTGTGTTTTCTTCACCAATGTAAACAACACAGAATTATGTCTTTCAAAGTATCCTTAGAGACACTGACCTTGTGAATACTCTTGATTTTGAAGGAAATGTGAATGATGATTTTAAATGAACCCCTGACTGAAACAGGTGATCCTTTGTTATCCTGAGCTTTATTTAAGCAGAAATGAACAACACCATTTAGGCACAGCAGAAAGCTTATTAATATTCCAGATAATTATCACTGAACTATTAAGGAGGAAAATATGTTTCAGTGTTAAAACTAATTTGCTGGAATAGTTGAAACTGTGATGTTGGACAGAGAGCAAGGCAAGTCCATGGCAAAATGATAAGCCAAAGTGATAATTCACAGACAAAATGTGCTGTCCCTGTGCCAAGAAAGTAGTTATAAGTCATCCATTGCTTGCTGCTCACAGCACTTCTGTGTTCCAGACTGGAAAGGAGAGGTATAAAAAAGAGGCTTGAGCATCCAAAAGGACATGTGTAATGTGTATTCTCCTCACTAGAGAGAGCTTTGGAAATACTTCACCCACAATAGCTGCAGAGCACATCAACATTTTTGGTGTGACTTGACTGCAGCAGCAGGAGATGGGATATCCACAACGCTGTGCTGCTCCATATTCAAGTGCACTTTTCTTGGTTACTGCATCTTGTCACAAACCAGAAAGCCAAACTACTCACAAGTGCACCTTCACTCCTGTTTTAAAACCTGTCAGGCAGTCAGATTTCTGCTGCTTGTACTTGATGGCCTGCTCTGGTCCAGAAGGTAAGAATAAGTCACTAAAAGCTGGGCTGTTTTTATTTCATTTCTTGAGACTGACTCATACTCTCCAATTCCTTATCCTTAGGGAAGATACAAGGAAATTATGTAATTCTTTTTTTGGCTTATTTTCATGCTTTGGACTTTTTTCTTTTGGTATAATTTGTACTGGGCCTGTTTTTTAATTAATCTGTATGGATTGTGCCAAAGTAAAAGCCTGAGCTTACTCTGCATTCTCACTTGCAATAGGGATGTAATGGTTAATGGTTGAGGGTAAGAAGTATTGAGCTACATGATAAACCAGATGATCCATTAATAATTACTAGGGGTTTCTGCAAGCCTTCTTCTGGGGATGAAATTTTAAAAGGATAACCAAACTGAAATTTTAAAAGTGTGCTAAACTTTAAAAAAACCCTCTGTTTCAGAGATGCAGTTGTAATAATTTCTACAGCTCTTGCTGTAAGCCTGGGGTGAAAGGGGAGATAATTTACATTTTTGTGTTTCATTAAAAGAAGAAAATCAGAAACACCTTGAAGATTAAATTCCTGGTGTTCATCACCAAACTGAACTGAGACCTTATCTCTAAACATTCTTGTGGAGAGCCTCCAGTTCAGATTAAAAACCAGATCTCAAGCTATCTGTAGACCATCACGAAATTTTGGTTTTGCAAAACTGAAGTGGAAAAATTTACTAAAGTATCTCCTTATGAGAAGATATAACCTTGTGCTGTTCTAGGACTACAAAGGGAGACAACATGCCCAGAGGCAGAGGATGTCCAGAAGGTGAATATAGGTTTGTGTTCTCCCAGACTCAGAAAGGAGCTGAGCATGGCTGTGGCTGAAAGTTTCCTAAATGAGAATGATACTTCAAGGCATGAGTGAAAAAGACATTCTAGAAGCTGATTTTAATTAGGGAGTGACGTACCAGGAGTTTGGAGCCACAGCTGTCTGACAGCTCCCCGGGAAGCAGCATCTTCCAACTCCCTGGGCAAACCCAGCCTCTCATCTAGGGATAGGGAAAGTACAGTTTGGGACACTACCCTCAAAATATAATTGGCAAGAATATGGATCAAATTGCATATTGCAACAAAAGTGGATAGCAGCCTTTTACAAGGACAAATCTTTCCTGCTCCTGAGCTCACACCAAACAAAGCCCTTTGGAGAGCCCCAGCATCGCTGCATCAGAGTTGGTCTGTCTGTCAGGTCTTTACAGCAGTAACCTGCAAATTGTCAGACACACGTCTGCATACGTGCAAATGCACAATCCCAGGTGGCTAAAGAGCCCCCAGGTCAGAATAAGGAGGCTCTTGGTGAGCTCAGGCGTACTGGTGGCAGTACAGCACATTTGCTTGAATTTGCTGCAGTGTCTCATTTCAGGTGCCACCATTCCCTCGGGCAGGTAGCAAAGCAGCTTCAAAGGCAGATCATGGGTATAATCTGTGGTGTGAACATGGGTGCACTCTATTAAGCTTAAACAGACGCTGAGATGAAGCTCTAATAGCACATACAAAGAACTTTAGGACATAACTGCTATTTTAAGTAACCAAATCCCTTTATGGATCAGACCCCAGTGGAAGAAATTCAACAGCATTAGCACAAAATCACTAGAGTATGCTACTGTAGGAATTCTCCTTTTTTTGCAATCAAATGCTTTTTACCACTCACTTTACATTCCTTTCTATTGGATTCTGGAAATATGCATTCACTTGAAATGTGCCTGATCATTTGTTGAGAACAAATGCAAAAAACATATATGCAAGAATTAACTGAAATTAGATTTTGTACTTATATCAGCAGCTTCAGAACAACCTTGTCTGAGCTCTAGCAATCCAGCCAAGGAACTGAAATTATACAAATGAATGTGAGTAATGAAAATCAAAACATTTAGTGCAAACAGCCAGCAATAAATGGAATTCAGCAGCCTTTTAAGAGCAAAATAATGATTCACTCAAATAAATAAACTGGAAATCAGATAGGTAAACTGTTAAGTATTGAACTTTTATTTTGCTCTTTGAAACATTAACAATCCTTTGCTCTGGTGGGAAACTGCATAGTAATGAATTGACAAAAGCTGAATTCACTGACAAAGTCAAAATTAGCATGCAGAAGTTCTGAGTTCTAATTTCATCATCAATACCTTAATGTGCTATATGATATCAAGCACATTGCTTTAAATGAAGACTACATGACTTTGGACTTTCTTCACTCTTTATGTATTCTCATGAAACCCTATGTAGTGCAGGGTCTTCTTTGATCATAGAAAATTAGTCTCTTTTCCTGATTTGGCAAACCCATCACTTTCTCTTTTTCAGAGAATTGAAGCTAGGAGACTGGTTTTTCATAATTTTTATGTGAAAGCCACAATTTTTAATCACTTGATAAAATAAAATTACTCTTCTGAGTTGCATGTAAAGCACACATGTAAGGATTTCTCTGCTTACATAATGATTCAGTGCAGCTTGCCTTCTCTTTTCATCATAAACACACAGGACTTACCAGAGGTTGCTGGTCAGAAAAGTATACAAATACACATTTGAGTTTTATCATGCAAAATTGCTTGGTTTGCACATGAGAGAAAAATATGCAGTGCCTTCCCAAAGGCACAAAAATACAAATGATTGCCTATGTATTTACCATTTTGGTTCAGAGCAGCAATGCAGTTTTGCAACAAATCCCAGCCCCTGACTGTTCCCATTTGCTGCACACTGGCTCAGCTCCCAGAGCAGTTCTGGTGCACAGAAGCACTGAATTCCCTTCGCAGGGAACTAACCCAGAAGCTCTGCTCAGTGCACACGAAGTGCCCTCCAGAGAGGATGTTATGAGTCCAAACCAAGCAGAGGCCTTTGGGCAGCTTTTGGGCAGCCTGCATGGGGAGAAGGGCCAATCCAATGGATCAAGTTAAAGGTAGCCTGAAGTTCAGATCCTTGTAATGTTTGTAACAAACACACTGATTCTCAGCACTAACTACTTCAATATGGTGATCTGTTTCTGTTATGATGAGTTACTCATTAATGTAATCAGAGCCAGTCCATGAGACAAACATAAAAGGGAAAAAATTTCAAAAAGTATTAGATAGGTTTTTGCCCAGTATTTTGAGAGTTATCTCTATGTGTTTATTTATCATGCTGGTAGTTCCTCTACTCTTGCTAGTATCTCCTCCTATGACATAAAAAAATACAGCTAAGCTTTTAGAGATGAAGCAAGATACCTGTACTTTAATTTAGATGAAAAAAATTCTGAAATGGTAAATTTGAAAATACAGTACCAATTTTGATCTACTATACATGAACTGAACAAATGAAATAAAAAAAGGTAACATCTCATTCTTAACCTACTACACAATGGGGTGATTCCTGATCAGACAGACATGATGGTGTCTCATTTTGCAACTACTTAATTATCTGTAGGTTCTTTCAAAATTATAACACCCAAGAACTCATTAATAAAAATATCACAAAAAATCAATTCCACGCTGTCTACTATCCTACAGAGAAAGACAAATTGATCACTGATCTAAATACTGGGGATTGTGTAGAGGCCATGATTCATGCTCAAATTAAGTTTGCTTTGAAGAAACAGATTTTTTTTTTAACCTAAGCAGTAACTACTTTACAGGAATTATTACTCATGACTGAAAATAAGAACTAAGAGAGCAAATGGAAGCATTTTATTTTAAACCTCTAAGATAAATGAGAATTTTTAAGAAGGCGTTATTAATTGCAAAACTCCTGTCACCAGGACAGAAGCCTTCCTTTGCTTAAAAAGATAAGCTCATGCACGATGATGACAGTGAACTGCTCAAAGGCAAATGCATATAAATTGAGTTTAGTCACTTTCAACTTCGGCAATACAAAATCTACCCCCTTTCTGGATTCCTGGCTGATATTCCCTATTGAAACTAACAGCAACAGTCCTTTTCTTGTCTCAGTTTTTATGGAGCACTTCTCTGACTTTTCAGAAATTATGAAGAATTCCCAGAAAATTTGTAGATGCCAGTGCTCTCTCCCAAGCACTATTCCTTTTTGTATGTTACTGTACCAAGTTATTCCAAGTAAGAGCAGCTATCTGGAGTGAAAAAGTTGGTGCTGAAGAAACTGTGTTCACCCAGCATATGCTTCAGGGGATTTTAATTTGAAGGAGCTAGAGCTGGACCCATGAACTAAAAACTCCCTGAGTCATGTGAGGACATTTGGGAAGTCCCTTCCAGTGTAATTGCTTTGTAACTAGCTTTGGTTCTGGCACTCCCAGATCTCCCTTCATCCCGAACAAGCAGCATAAGTGGGAACAGCTGGGAGATTAATGTACCACAGGTACATCCCCTGAGCTGTGCCTACCCCTCTTGGATGTTCTACCTTATGACCAGGCAGACAGAGGTAAAAGAAATAAAACCCAGCTATGCTGCTTTGCTCTGAGCTCTTGGTGATACTCTGGTTCCACTCTGCTACACATTCTCATAGCCAGAGCAATGAAGTACAAGAGGAAGGAGAAAACTAGCCAGCTGCCTTGCTTTATTTTGGGCAGCATTTTGTTTTCTCTCTGGGTTGTTTTGAGCAACAGTAAGGCACCATTCTCCTGACTAACAGGGCTCTTTAAATCTTTCTGCTTCCCTCAGAAACAGAGGATGAGGGTAGGAGCTGTCCCATTCACAGTGCCATGTGGACCCCTGTGTGGTATCTGGCATCTTCCAGTCACTCAGTACTTCACAACAGTATTTGTGAAAGTAGGGGACTAAATTGAGCATGTCTGTATCTCAGAGAGGCAATGAAAGCAAACATTAGTAAAGTTTACCTCTTTTTCTCTAGTCTTCCTATCACAACTATACTGCTTGATAAAGCAGTGAAAGGGTGTCAAATATGACAAGGATGATTTATTTTTATTGCCCCTTTTGCAGTGATTAGCATATTTTTCTTTTGATTTTTGTCCTCCTGTCTTCAGTTGCTCCCTCATTCCCATTTAATTCTCCCCCCTTTCTTCCTTTCTCCCCTTTCCTTGTTTTGTTTCCCTCAGGTTCTTTCATTGTCACATTGTGCTCCTTCAAATGCCGCACACATTTTGTCAATGGAGCCTCTGTAGTGGCTGGAAACTGAGAAGACCCTGTGCTGCTGCTTGCCAGGCAGCGGGGGACCAGGGATTTCTCAGTTTCCAGCTGCTTTTGAAGCAGCACTGATTGGTTTCTCTTGCTGCTGCAGAAAAGGCTGGCACACGGGAGTAACAAATTCAGCATGTCCTTCTGGCCTGTTTTCAATAGATCTGCAAGTGCCAGAACAGAGATGGGGAGCAATTTGACACTGTCTGCTCAGCCACCCCTCTCTCTGTTTCCCAAAGCAACAATCTCTCCCTTTGCCTTTCTACCAATTTTTCCTTAACTTCTGTGATTTCTCTCTCTCTGCCACATCTCTTTCCAGTCCACTACTACAACTTAGGCAGAGTTTCTGTAGAACCTTAAAGACATTTTTCTCTTGTGCCACTTTTGCAGCATTTAATTTATTTTTGCAGTATTTAAGCTGAGCAAACACAGTTCTATTGCTCAGTGAAGTGCTGCTCAATCACTGACACAATGCAATGGCCCAAAATGTGCGAGTAAAAACAGAGTAATAACAGCTGCATTTGTAATCAACATAAGGGACAAGTCAAAAGTTTCCTAAGTTTATTAAGGCAAGACAACCCTTTGAAGAGTCCTTTTAGAAGATTTCTATAACAAAAAAGAAAAATAAAAACAAAACACCACAAACAATGGGAACGTATTTAAATATTAAAAGCTTTTTCTCCCTCATGAAGTTTTAAGCCTCTCCAATATGTTTGAGGAACCTCCTACATGATACTTAGGAAATACAACTGCAAAGACTTCTTCAATTAGGCAAATTCAAGGGGCTAAAATACAATCTGTAAGTAGGCAGAGTAAGCACTGAGAAGGGATGCAGTACAAAAGCAACAAAAGTCCATGTTAACCATATATATGCCCTAGGCCAGCTGCAAATCAATAAAGCATTGCTTTCATAAAAATAATAACTGATTTTATTAATCCATTGTTTCTTAATGGTCATTTATCTGGCCATCAGGCATTAGAAGCTGGCAGACATTACTGCAGACAGAATTCAGAGTACAGGTAGGAAGAAGAGAGGTCAGTAGATTTGAAAATGAGTTCAAGGAAGGTATGTTAAGAAACAGCATATAAGTGGCCTGGGGGTAAAAATCAGGCCAAGGCTCCACCAGGCAGTAAATCCAAAGTTACAACAGTTAATCCCAGATCAAAAATGTCACTGTCTCTTGATGCAATGTATTCAGTTGGCACAGCTGAAGGTGAAAGATTAAATTTGTTCAAAAAGGCCATACCTTCCCTCTGTGCAATCTGAGTTTGATCAAACATCACTACTTCTTCAACAGTTGTCATTGATGCAGCATAAAGAATAAAGCTGGCAAGAACAGCCATGATGTGCACATATTCTGTGTGCTGTGTGACTCAACACGCTATGCCTGATGTGGGCTGAATTTATGTTGCCCAGAGATGCAGTAACTTGCAGAATTACTCTTCACAAAAACATATCTACAACCTCAGAGATAAAGGGTAATGTTAATGAAATAAAAGAGTCAACATTAAAAGTTAAAATATTATTCTGGTCTAGATTTTCCCAACAGCTCATCTCCCACTTAAGTACCCAAACACAGAAGCTTCCACTCAGCCCCTGGATGCTGCAGGGTTTCAACATTAGACTCCTAAGGTTTATGCATAACTGGATACCCACTGGGCTGGACATGGTATAGACTCATTTCATCTAGGCAATTAAGAAAACTAAACTGAAATCTTTTTTCCTGCAATGATAGACTTACAACATGAGGTTAAGACTATGGTTTATCCAGGGCAGCATTTAAGTATGACACATATGATTGAAGAGGGTGGAATATTTCACCAACGAGAGCATGGTTTACAGGTAACATGTCACAGAACAAGAGTACCAACACAGTTGTACTGTTGATTGGTATGCTTGCGTACCAATGAGTTGATTGTTCATTCTGTAAAAGCTTTATTTCTATCAGAAAACTTATTTTATTAGTCAGAATGTATCTATTCTTGTGGTTTACATTTGCTAGTGACCACAAGACCTGTAAAGTTCCTCCTGAAAACTGAAGTCCCTTATTTATCTGCAGGATACATAAGACCAGTTCTAAATTTCCCAGGCATTATGTGAAGAATATCACAGTATCCTAGAATGGTTTGGGTTAAAAGGGACCTTAAAGACCATCTAGTTGTTTTGGGCAGGGGCACCTTCTACTACAACAAGTTCCTCAATGTCTGTCCAGAAAGATGTCTGGGAAACCCAGACTCTTCCCTACACTAATCTAGTCCCTGGCTGGTAGAACAAAGCCTCCAGCAGGGGTACAAGCAGGCACTGAAACAAGATGATTTCCACAATGTAGGGCCTCTCTATGGTGGAGTAGGCATACAGGACAATCACTTACATTTGACTATTAATGGAAATAACTTTCAGTAATTAATTACATCAATTACCTACAGGTTGAAGGCTTTCTGTCCTTTCATTTTATTATTAAATATAATATCCAAAGAGCCACTCTGCCAGCTTCCCATCCCCTGCCTTTTCCTCCCCAAAATTAGAGATACAAAATTATTTACACTTTGCATACATTTTATTATGTAAATGCATCTAAGCTATACATTGACTACTCTTTGGCAACTTTTACTTCAAATGCAGTTCCACAGGACCAGATGGTAAACAAAATTATTTCTTTCAGTTCTGACCCACTGCTGAAAGCCTGCCTAGCTGCAGTGCAAACTTGTGGAGTTCAGCTCTGCGTGGAATGGCTCAGGGAAAGTGTCCTTCAAGTACAGATATGTAACTGAGCTGGTGAGGTTCTCCAAGGAAGCAAGCAAAGGCTGCTGTGCATGCCCTCGCAGGCTCCAGAACCAGCTCTGCGGCTCCAGCAGCTGGGGTGTCCTGGTGCCAGTGAGGCCAGGAAGGAGGAGTCTGGAAGACATGTGTGTGCAGCTACCTGGAGGTCTCCTCTTCCATATCATGTTTCAGGCAAATCATCCAAGAAGGCTGTCAAACATTACATGGACTGGAGAGGTTTTATGCAAAAATGACGAGTGATGCTTAGTAAAAAAGCAACTGAGGACAGAACCTAACAAGAGTGTGTTTACTTGTGCCAAAACCACTAATTATCAGATGAAATGTCAAAGATTATGTATGTGGTAGTGCTGTGACAGACGCTGTAGCTATGTGAGGCAGGAACTACAGCAGTCCTTCGTGTGTTTTTGCTAGCACAGCATAGTTTCTAGTTATTTGGCAATGAGCCTCACTTGAAAAATGTTCTGGGTGCAGCTCCACCTGCCCTTTTCATAGCTTTCCAGAACTGCTGCCTATTTCTCTCACCCCATGCTGGCACTGCTGCCTGTTTTAACAGTGCTGATGCTGAGACCAAACTAATAAACTCACTAAATGCAGATGCCTCTGCACCGAGAATTTCATTTTGATGCGGCACCAAAACACTGGATGTAGCTCTGCAGCAAGCTAGCCCAGACCTAAAAGAAAGCCTGGACTTTTTATCTGTATGCCTTAATGTACTGCCAGCTAAGGCACCTCGAGTTCTAGGCCCCAAGGGTGTCACGCCTGTACGTGTACGCTCAGCCAAGGGTGCAGGGCAGTGCTAAGTGAAAGGTTTGCAGCCCGACAGTAACTCCTGATGTGTCACCCAGTGCTGGTGGAGCAGCCGTTTTTAGCAGGAGAAATGAATTAGCTGTTGTGAGGCTGAAGAGATGCTAAAACTGCTCATTTGGTTTCAACATCACAGTGACACAGTTGTACTCATCCGGTTTCCAGGAACTGTTCAGTTTACGTCAGTCAGGGCTCTCCACATCTCGCTCCAGCACATGGCATAAGCCCCAGAAAAAGAGACCTGCATGGACAAGCTGGGGTAAGTGGCAGAGATTATCTTGCTGCTGTTACAGAATAACATATCCAAGTTTTCAATATTTACCATCAAAGCTTTTCCCATGTAACTGTTTTCTACAGAAGACTTTAACAATAGGAAGAGGAAAAACACAGAGACTCAGGCAATGCTGCGTCAATTACAAATACAATGATGACTAGGCCTGGGCTTATTGGTGACAGTTTTTCTTCCCTTCAATTTGTGTTATGGCCTGAAATCACAAAGCTGTGATCCCCGAGAACCTCCTTTGTAATGCATATCAACTTTCGTTGTGCCCCTTTGTTCCCAATGTGATGGAGCATTGTGGTGCCTGTGTCCAGGGAGCAGGTTTGCTTTATTGTTCTTGTAAATATGTACTGCTGGGCGCAGCTCCGTGGAAGGCATTGAGTTTGTGCATGACTGACGCCGACCCGGACAACTGCTCTGACCCCCAGCAGATGGTGGTGCAGGGACTGCAATGATCTGGAAGTAATAGCATGTGCCATTTCTTTTTGTTTGGAACAGACAGCCAGACCCTGCATTTCCCTCCCCTGCGCAGCAACAGCTGTATATACAGTAGGGACCGGCGCACTCCTAACTGTCACTCCAGCCCTCCTCCTCCGATAGTAATCACAAAATCTTGGGCTCTGACACTGCATGGGGCTTAAACACTACATGAACACCACATGGCTCTTTCCAATGTTAATAAAATTGTGAGCATTGGGGCATAGATCAATTGCTTTCGTAGAGAAAAGTGAGCAATATTAAATATACCTACCACCCCTGAAATTAGACTTTGCAGTGATGGACTTGCCGGTGTTTTACTTCTGCACAGAAAAAGACAGGGTACAGGAGTCAATATTAACTAATAATTTTAACTTTTAGACTACAAATAGCCTGTCTCCAGCCTAAATAAATTTTATTTGTCATTTGTATTTATCAGAGACCAAAATAAGTGTTTGTTTTGAAAGGGAGGTACAAAATGGGTGAAAGCCCACAAGTGATGTTTTCTCCAAGGCCATGGGAGATTTACTGCTTTGAAATTATATCAGAGCACTTTGCATTTGATTCTGTAAGAGAATATAACTCACTGTATATGAGGCAGCTCATCAGAGGTCAGAAATTACAGATTATAGCATGATGGAGTTAGTAATCACCCACTCTATGTCTGGTCTGTGCTACCAGTCCCCATAAAATTGTCCTGACGGTCCAGAAGGGAAGTTCCCTGGGATGGATGGAGCAACTGCTCCATGCTCCTCCCCTCTCAGCCCGAGCAGAGATGGCTCTCAAAGAAAGGGCTGAAAACCAGGTGCACTCTAAACATTGTATTTCTGGCTGCTATCATGCTTCTGGGAGGCTTTCAGCTGGCAGGTCAAAAACCAGCAGACTTGCAGCACTCAAAATGAGGAACAAAGGTAGGGTAGGAGTAATAGCAAGGAAATCCTTTAGACTTTTCCCCCACTTTATACTGGCATAAACACCTCATGAGGATTTTATACACAAGACGCCCAAGCTATAAGCCCATGTTCTAACTGTGAGACCATTCCTCTGAAAGAGGAAATGTTGTTTAATTCAGTGCTATCTCCCTATTTAAGTGCAGAATGAGGAGACCGGTTCTGAGTTTGCCTCCTGAATATCCCACATTACTGAAATATTCCTGGGGGAACCAGAGTCTCCCAGGGCACAGCATCACAACACTGCTATCAGGTTACACAGCCTCTGTTGCTGGGCTGGTAGCTGAGATGTCTCATTATCTTTAATTTAAATATTTCATCCTAGACTTGAGAAACGACCTTGTAAAGTTTGCTGAGACCAGCTTAATTCTTGATAAGCCCCCATCTTTTGAAGAAAAAGAGATGTTAGAAAATCCCTGCTCCCAGTGTAAAACCACCTTGGGTTGATCACACATCAGGGTTGGGTGAAGAGAAAAATCTTTGTATTTCTCTTTGTATGACATTTAATGAAAATTATTGTTCAGTCTGAATTCCTTCCAGACTTTCCTCATCTTGATTCTAGCAGCACTACCTCAAACAACAAACACTTGAACAGAAGTAGGTTTACTTTCTTGACTAATCCCATTAGCTTTAATGAGACTAATCACACTAGTCAAATTATGCATGTGCTTAGTTCTTGGCAAGGTCAGTGCCAGTAATGAGGGGAAAAACAAACTGATAATGAAACCGTGAGTAATACGAATGTCTGGATATCTGCATTTCTAGAAAAAGATATGGCTGTCTGGAACATTAAAAATGAAACACCACTTGTTAAGGTTAAAGAAGAGAGAGTGTATCCTGAACCAAGAATGACAGTAAATAAAATGATAGAGAAATTATTTAAGTAATTATCATCCATGACACGTCTTCAGTTACCTCCATAACAATTACAAGATCATCACCTTAGTTGTGGCTTATCTGTTCATCCATTCATTTATATGAAATTCATCAATATGATATCCAAGCACTAATGAACTTTAGCATTGAAAGGTCATGTGTAATTCTCTAAGAGGAAAAAATTCAAAAGGTGTCAGCCACTCTGGATCTGAGCACTATTCTCAGGCAATTTTTATGGAATTTATTTCCAATAGTTCCGGCCAAAGATAGTCTGTCTCTTTTCAGGAGGATTATGGAAAATGGTCTATGGAACCGCAAAATGATAGCAGAATGAAAGCTAGACTAAGTCCACAACAACTAGAACTTTGGTAACCCAAATAGATATCAACATGGCAGTATTACAAGTTAAATATTTTTTAGGATTACATGTTCTTTGGTGATGCCTTTAGACTATCTTCTGTTTCAAGATTGTATCATTTCCTAAATTATTTAAATAAACAGCCCCAAAACAAGTATTATCTTTATAGACTACAGCCATGGACAGTCTGTAAGCTACTAAACACAAAATCAGTTTAACTTCTCTATATAGGACAAGAATGAGGTTTACCTGTCACTGAATTCTCCAGAGAGCATTTATATGGTATCCAGCTTTACACCTGTGAATCAATTAATTTCATAACTCCTCTCTCTATAGAAAGAATTCCTGTGTGCACATATTTGCATGTAGAATTGCAGGTTAAGGATTTCTGTCCATATTTCCTCCTCTGACACAGTGTGTGTCACTGGGACAAGGGCTTTCCTAATACATAGTAAAACGGGATGGTTTACTATGGCAAGTGGGTTTTTAGTAATAGTTTTATCAAGAGGTCATGTGCAGTTTGTGGTTTTCTTTTATAGTAGGCTGATGAGTTATTTTTTTGCACCTTGTTATAGTTACTCTGAAATTTCCTTAAGCATTGTTCTGTTACATATTCCCTGTAAGTAAGAAAAATGTGTATAATTAAGAGTGTGTAATTCTCTTGTGTTTTGTAGAATCAAATGAGTTTTCATTCTTTGTTTTTAAAAAACACATTTTACTTACAGATAGAGGTGAAGTCTGTCAGCATATATTTTCTCAAAGAACCTAATGAATGAGAGACCAGACTAGCTGAAAAAATCAGCTCTAACTCAGTCACTAAATTACAGACTTGGGGTTGAGTGTAGATGTGAATTGATACACATCAGGAAAACAACAGAACTACAACAGCACCTCTGATCAAAATGTTTTCCTGCAAAAAACATCTGTATTCACACCAATTCAGAATATTGCAAAATCTATTTGTATTTATATATGAATAAAATCAATAAAACATCTGGAGTCATATAATCTTTAAATCTTCCTTTTATTTTGTTAATTATTTGTGATAATTCACAGTCAAATCAACTAGTTCAATCTTCCCCTATTTTCTTGATTTTTAAGAGGGTGCAAATAACTTCCTTAGGTGTCTTCAGCTCACAGTCAGTCCTACACAGATCAGACAGACTGAAAAGAAGCTGTATCTTCTCCTGTATGTTTTGGAAACATGGACATTTTTACAGTTTATCCTGCTGTACTCCTTGTAATGACTGACTTTGTAATCCTGCATCCTGTGGTTTAATCTTAGAGCTGCTTTGGTGCGTGCACACATTAGCCATGGCAGAAGGTCAGGGCGGCACAGCACCAAGCTGCTGGCAGCAGCAAGGCAGTGCCCAGGGCACCCCTGCTCTGCTGCTGCCTGTGAATGCAGGGGCTGGCACTGCCCTGCCTGTGAATGCTGGGGTGCAGGGGCTGGCACTGCCCTGCCTGTGAATGCTGGTGCAGGGGCTGGCACTGCCCTGCCTGCCTGTGAATGCGGGTGCGGGCTGGCACTGCCCTGCCTGTGAATGTGGTGCAGGGCTGCACTGCCTGCTGCCTGTGAATGCTGGTGCTGGGCTGGCATGCCCTGCCTGTGAATGCTGAGTGCAGGGGCTGGCACTGCCTGCCTGTGAATGCTGGTGCAGGGGCTGGCACTGCCCTGCCTGCCTGTGAATGCTGGGTGCTGGGGCTGGCACTGCCCTGCCTGTGAATGCTGGGTGCAGGGGCTGGCACTGCCCTGTCCATGAATGCTGGGGTGCAGGGGCTGGCACTGCCCTGCCTGTGAATGCTGGGGTGCAGGGGCTGGCACTGCCCTGTCCGTGAATGCTGGGTGCAGGGGCTGGCACTGCCCTGCCTGTGAATGCTGGTGCAGGGGCTGGCACTGCCCTGCCTGCCTGTGAATGCTGGGTGCTGGGGCTGGCACTGCCCTGCCTGTGAATGCTGAGTGCAGGGGCTGGCACTGCCCTGCCTGTGAATGCTGGGTGCAGGGGCTGGCACTGCCCTGTCCATGAATGCTGGGGTGCAGGGGCTGGCACTGCCCTGCCTGTCAATGCTGGGTGCAGGGGCTGGCACTGCCCTGTCCATGAATGCTGGGGTGCAGGGGCTGGCACTGCCCTGCCTGTGAATGCTGGTGCAGGGGCTGGCACTGCCCTGCCTGCCTGTGAATGCTGGGTGCAGGGGCTGGCACTGCCCTGCCTGTGAATGCTGGTGCAGGGGCTGGCACTGCCCTGCCTGCCTGTGAATGCTGGGTGCTGGGGCTGGCACTGCCTGCCTGTGAATGCTGAGTGCAGGGGCTGGCACTGCCCTGCCTGTGAATGCTGGTGCAGGGGCTGGCACTGCCCTGCTGCCTGTGAATGCTGGGTGCATGGGGCTGGCACTGCCCTGCCTGTGAATGCTGGTGCAGGGGCTGGCACTGCCCTGCCTGCTGTGAATGCTGGGTGCTGGGGCTGGCACTGCCCTGCCTGTGAATGCTGAGTGCAGGGGCTGGCACTGCCCTGCCTGTGAATGCTGGGTGCAGGGGCTGGCACTGCCCTGTCCATGAATGCTGGGTGCAGGGGCTGGCACTGCCCTGCCTGTCAATGCTGGGTGCAGGGGCTGGCACTGCCCTGCCCGTGAATGCTGGGGTGCAAGGGCTGGCATGCCCTGCCTGTGATGCTGGTGCAGGGGCTGGCACTGCCCTGCCTGTGGAATGCTGGGGTGCAGGGGCTGGCACTGCCCTGTCCGTGAATGCTGGGTGCAGGGGCTGGCACTGCCCTGCCTGTGAATGCTGGTGCAGGGGCTGGCACTGCCCTGTCCGTGAATGCTGGGTGCAGGAGCTGGCACTGCCCTGTCCATGAATGCTGGGGTGCAGGGGCTGGCACTGCCCTGCCTGTCAATGCTGGGTGCAGGGGCTGGCACTGCCCTGCCTGCCTGTGAATGCTGGGGTGCAGGGGCTGGCACTGCCCTGTCCGTGAATGCTGGGTGCTGGGGCTGGCACTGCCCTGCCTGTGAATGCTGGGTGCAAGGGCTGGCACTGCCCTCCCTGCCTGTGAATGCTGGGTGCTGGGGCTGGCAGTACCCGGTGTGTGGCAGGCAGGCTCTGCCAGTCCCCAGGACATTTCAGCCTCCTGGGATGGATGATTCACTGAGGTCTGATGGTCCCTGCAGGGGCACCCTGAGGGTGAGACACTGTGCCAGCCAGCACTGCAGAGGGCTGTGTATGGGTGGCAGGGTCAGGGAATAACTGGTGCCACACTTACCTGGTGGACAGGCATGGTGCACGAGGGCAGGAATGCTGTGTGAGAGAGGAGCACTCTTTGAAGAGCCCAGTAAAACTAAGGAGGGATACAGGGTAGTTTACATGCAAATTGACAAAACATTTCACCCAATGGAAAATAAATGAAGATACTATTCTGGGATGGGGTGAGGAACAAATTTTAATACAACACAAAGTGTCTTAGCTAGGCTTTTCTAGAAAACTATTTAAAAATAAGAAGTTATAGGAATCAGTCATCAAGCTGTTCACACTGTTAACCTATGTAACCATATGATGTTATTACTGTTAACCTCATCTTCCCTCCCCCTCTTCCTTTCTAATGTTTCCTATACTCCTTGCTTCTTGTCTTTACATTAAAAGCACACTCTGGGAAGGGACTGTACTTGCTTTCAAGGCAACACCATAGCAAGGGCCAAGCTTGACCGTAGCCTCTGGGGACTCCCACACCAAGGTTACACCTGAGCTTGCATTATGGCACAGATTCAGATTTTTTCTTTGCTCTACCATCCTCTTTCAGACTATGACACACAAGCAAAAACTATTTAACAGTGCTCCTGCTGCAGACTGCTAACACTGCTAACTAGCCTATTCTTTCTCGTCATCCTTAAGACAATGTTGCACATTCTCTGAGCTGTGTTGAACATCAGCATCCATTTCAAGGAGCAGACACTTCTGACACCGAGCAGGCTGGCTAACAGCTTAAGTGATAACTTTGTTGGCACCTACACCACAGCTCAGATCTAAGAGATGTTCTGTGGGCAGCTGCCTGTTGATTTGCTTTCCTAGACATGCGATTGAACCACACTGTACATCCTGTGCTTATGAAATCCCAGCAGGGCTGTATCACAGTACCTACCACTAGAATGTGTGATTTACACCACCTACAAACTGCAACATCTCAAGATAAACCTGCTCCTTATAATGAAGATCCAGTTAACTGCAGTTCTCACTACCTACAATGCCTTTTAAGGTCACTGAGTTTTAAAATAGCTGGGATTTTACAGGACACACTGTGAGATTTTTTTTTTTTGTAAGACAGGCTGATCTGAGATGGAGACTCTTGTCCCATTGCCCCTCTCTCATGTGTTTGTGCTAAGCACATAAGAAACTTGGGATTACTTCTACACGAAAGTGTGCAGGTCTTTTGTTTTCTCATCTTTCTCCAAACCAGTGAGGTGGGAAGCAGTTGCCAAATGACAGCCATATTAATTACCTAGTGCTGTGCCCAAAGGAATGAGCTTAGGGGAAACCCAGAGCCAAGGCTGAGCTGGAGAAAGTTTGGTCTGGACTGGTCAAACAAGCTATTGAAATCTTTGGCATGGTTATCACAGCTTGCATCTCATGCTTCCTGCTCATGCCGCCTTCCTCCTCCAAAGCTGACCTGATTGAGCACTGCTGGCCAGCAGCTCCTGTCTGCAGTACCATTGGTGAAACACTCCAGGCCAAAAGACCTCCTCAGTACCACTGGTGGGACACTCCAGGCCAAAAGACCTCCTCAGTACCACTGGTGGGACACTCCAGGCCAAAAGACCTCCTCCTCACGCACACAGAGGGCCTAACAATTCCATGGGCTGGTGCTAGGCTCCTTTCTTTCCTCCTCTTTCCACACAAGGCAAGACTGAGAGGGCAGGGGAACCCTATGGATTCCCAAGATGAAGCTGCTGAGATCCACTGAGCACTGCCAAGTGGCTCTGTCCACATACACACATGCTGATGAATCCAAGTTCCAGGTGGTCCTGTCCCCCAGCTGACAGGTGAGAGTAAACTTGATTTCCTTCATGATCAGCCTTCCATTTTCAGAGGTCCCCAATGATTCTGAGCACCCAGCTGGAGTCACCTGGCAGGGCATCTGCTTGGAACATGGGTGAGGCCCAACACCTGTGGAAATGACACCCTTCAAAGCTGCCTCCAGCTGTGATTCTCCAAATTGTCTCTGATTCAGAGCCCTTTTGACAGCCTCAGCTGAGCTTAAATAAAAAAAGTCAAACTACTGATTTGCATAGCAAACACAAAAATTTAAATGGTGCAAACCTGGTATTTAAATTTTTCTACCTCAACTCTGGAAATGCTTATATTCACTACAGGCCAGAAGGTGAGGTCTAGTTCCCTGAGGTAGTGGATGCTTTCAGTTTCCAATAAAGTCAGTAGAAATTGTTCACACTCTACGTGAAATACAAACTTTTAGCAGCAAGAAGAAAATTCAATGCATAAACTATATTAAAAAAACCCCTTTAGGCTTACTATCTTTTCTTCCATCAGCTACTCGTATGAGGTTCAAGCTATTGTTTTTGATTTGAATAGTATTCCTGGCCTTTTGAACTGCAGATAATTTATAATTTAAGAAAACAAAATCAATGGTTATTTGTTTTGTAATGTACTGCTGTCAGTGATGGAAAGGACTACAATGGTTTCTATGATTATTAATTCTTCAAAATAATATACCTGCACCAGTATCCAATTAATCTGGTTATTAATCAAAGTGCCTTAATTATAAATTATTAAAGAAGGCCAGACACTACAGATTATTGTGTGCTATATTTTTAGATTTTCCAGTTTGATTCAAAACACACTAAAAGAGGGGCCCCATAAAATAACCATCTAGAGACAGTCCATGGCAAACATCCAGAAACTATTCTTAATGGAATGGAGTTAGCATGAGCTGAGATCATTCTTTAGCCTTGGGAGAAAAAAAAAAAGAGAGAGATGTTTTTAGGAAGAGATTTCCAAAGGGATTATGAGTTGCTCTTTGCAAACAATACAGAGGATTTCCAGTATGCATTGTGCTTTTGCCGAGAACTGTGCGTACAAGGGAGCCAATCAAAGTCCTCCTGTGTCTAATGAGGAGGGGGAAATCATGATGGGGAAAGTCCCCTAATGACAGGAGACAACAGTTGTTTGTACAGTGACACGTACAGAAAACTCTGTCACCAAGGAATCTCTCCAAACGTGATTTTACTTATCTGAGACATTATTCACTGAATTAGCATAAGCAGCGAAGTGTGTATGTGGGCGAGAAATCTGAAATCTTATTCATGGGATTACTGAAATGTTATTTTTTCCCCATAATTTCGAAGACAGCAGAGGTACAGAGCTAACATAATAAAAAAGATGTGGGCTTTGGAATCTCAGCAATCTTTAAATAAATGTAGCATTTGTCCCGAAGTTAGCCTGACGTGCTATACTGAACACAGAGGAAGCTGAAACAGAAGTCTTGATGTAAAAGGATTAGTTTTCAAATTTGGTCTCCTAATGGACAAACAGACCCGCACCCTGAAGGGGTAATGTTGTTAAATGAATCCAAAATTGGGGTCTTCTTTTCGTGCCGTGCCAAAACGCCGGAGCGCACGGCGGCAGCTCGGTGTTGAGACACCGCCTGTGCCCGTGCCCACACGCGGCCGCCTGCGGCCACAGGACCCGCTCGGCTGCCTGGGACCCTGCCAGACTCCCCGGCTTCTGTTTGCTAAACAAACGCATCTTACGCACTTCAGCTGCACATGAAAACAAAATTATGAAACAGGGCTTTTAATGTAAAACCCATTTCTAAAAAAAAAAATTCTGTTAACAATTCCACGTAAAGAACCCAAGAGGTCTTCCTACGCGCTGTCCCACCACATCCCAGCCTCCTGCTCTTTTTATTCACGTTTGACACAGAGTCCCCTCCGCCCTGTCCTGGTTCCCAGCCCCAATGGTGCCTCAGCCCCGATGGCCCCTCAGCCCCAATGGAGCCGCCGCGGTGTCTCGGGGCCGCGCACGTGCCGGGCCCGCGGGCAGCACGAGGCGGGCGGCCCCACGCGCGCTCCCCGCGGGGATGCGGAGTGGAGGCGGTGCCGGCCGTGGGCGATCCCCGCGCGCCAGTGGCGGCCCCGCCCCGCCCCTCCCTCCGAGCCCCGATTGGCCCCTCCCCCTCCGCCCCTCCTAGCCCCGGCGGGGGCGGGACGCGCGAGCGGGCAGAGGGAATCCCTCGGCTTCCCCTGAGCGCGCTCTGCTCTCGCGAGACTTGCGCCGCTCTCCGCATGCCGGCAGGCGCCGGGCTCTCGCGAGAGCGGCGCGGTTCCCACGCCCGGGCTGTTGTGTCTGAGGGGAGAAGCCCGGGCGCTGAGTGGGCGGGGCGCACCGCCCCCCCCCACCCCGCGCGTGTCTCGCGGGCCCGCGCACGCGCGCTCCGGGCCGCGGGGAGGGGGGCGCTCTCGCGAGAGTAGGAGTTTTGGCGAGAGTTTGTGGAAGATGGCGCCTGTTGTGACAGGGTGAGTGCGGGGCGTTCGCGGCGCCCGCCGGAGACGCCGCCGCCCGGGGCTGCCTGGGCGAGGCCGCGCCGCGCCCGCCCGCTCGCTCCTCGGCCGCCGCTCGAGGGCACGGGGGACTGCCCTCCGGACGGCCCGCGGGCGGGCCCTGCGGCGCAAACCTCGTGGGGCTGGGGTCCCGCCGGGTGGGCGCACGGAGGAGGCGCCCCGGGTGCCGGCCCGGCAGCGGCCGCGTTCTCCGGCCGCCCCGCGGCGCGGGAGCCCCGGCGCGTTCGGGCGCTCACTTTGCTTTCCCTCTCTCCGGCACGGACACGCCGGTCGGGACTCCGTGCAGGTTCAGTGCTCATCCCGGCTGCTTCGGAGCGGGTCCCGCTCGGAGGGCTCCCAGGGGAGCGGCGGAGCCCAGCTGGGAGGGGACCTGGGGCTGCCACGGGCTGCTCTCCCTTCTCGGTCGCGCCGGCTCGTCCCGCAGTAGGCGGGGGTCCTCCAGGCTCCCCCGGCTGCGGACGGGGAGCGCTCGGACAAAGGCTTTTGCTGCCGTGGTTGGAAGTTGAACGCGGGCCCCCAGCGCCCCTCGCACGGCGGGCCCGGCCCGGCGCTGTCACTGGCGGCGGGGCGCTCCCGGGCGCGGGCGGCTCTCCGCCTCTGCGAGCAGGACACCGCGCCGGCAGCCTGCGCCGCCGGGCTTCCCTTTCTCTGCGCACCATTCCCAGCGCTTTGTTGAGTTTTAGCTGCCTTCCTTCAAATGCTGCGGTGCAGGGAAGGGTAGCAGCCACGCTGGATCATAATGAATGGTAGTCTCCGTCCCTTTCAACCACACTGGGTAATACTTAATCATGGCTAGCCAGCTGCAGCATGTGTCACTGTAATAAGTGACACCCTCTTAGCCACCTACGGCTGATGAATAATAGCAGACCCACTGCTGGTGTACAGTACGCAATCACACCTGCAGTGTCACATTGCACGTTGCCATCCTTGCCACATCTTGATTGCTGCTGCTTATTTCAAGTGCCGGATCCTTAATTTTGGACTACGTGGAGCAAGTGTGACGTCCCTCTATGTGCTGAGGGAAGAGACAGTCAGGAGAAGAACAGGCTGTTTCTGTACTCCACCTGTTTGTTCCAAATGAAATTTTGTCTTGTTAAAGTACTTCTGGGTCTTTCTAAAACATGGACCTTATTTTATATTTCACAGTGTGTCTGTGACCTTCTGTCTTCCCTGTGGGATTACATTGTCTACAGCATTGGCTCTGTGGTTAGAGAGCAACAGCCTGCTTGGGGGTGGGGTGGGGTTGGTGGTTGATGCTTTTGTTCTCGTGGAGAAGGTAGCATTGGGGTATTTTGTTGTTTTGATTAGCTGCAATAGTGTTTCCAACTCCTCACTCTTGTTTGTGAAAAACTAAATTGAAGCTTTTCCTTGATTTCAGTCCTGATGAAGGTATCTTGTGGCTGATATACAATTTCCCAATTAACTGTTCTTTAGGGAAGCTAATCTTGTTTGTTATGATTCCTGGAGTGTACTAGTTTAGAGGTTGGGCTTGAAAGAAGGGAAGAAATGCTTTTAAAGTTTGTTACAAAGTTAGCCTGTGCTCCAGTTAGCAATTCAGTTTTTCCACATTTCTATTAGTTTACTCATCTGAATATTTGGGTTCCATTTCCTTTTGTTTATTGATTATTACAGGATTGTCAGAAGTGTTGTCATGTTTGTGACATTAGTTTTATGCTTTTCAGATGTCTGTTAAAATGTTGACAAAACAACTGTGGATTATTTTTAAAACAGTGATCAAATAATCCGAGCAGTAGAAAAAATACCATTTTAATGAGAGTGAAATGGTTATTTGTAGTTTAGAATTTTATGCTACATTTATTGTTTAAACCTATAAGTCAAATAATTTGCTGGAAAAAAGATTTTGTTTTCTAATTGTTAAATACTTCCAGTGTAGGTAAAATGAAATATGCTAACTTTTGTTTATGTTGTAGTTATATTGCATCAAGGAGCCTAATTTCTATTTATTTTTTTTTTTTATTAAATGACCTGTTTTTGGAGTATGGCTCTGATGCTGAGTTGTCTTTGTGTATTAGGATCAAAAATTGATGATTCTCCAGTAGCTGATTGATTTTTTTTCCCAGATGGTTAGTATAAGGAGTTTTCTTTTGGGGCTATTCTGTAAAAACTTACTTGGACAGGGGGGAAAAAAGCGTTTGAAATTAAAAAGCAATAGCTGAAGAATGTAATATGCAAATGCTGCATTGTGTTTGAATGGGCATCACATGGGCACTCAAACTTTGAGGTAAAGCTTAAGGCTCTTTTGCAGTCAGTGTTACCTGAATGAGAAGGGTGTTGGGTTTTTTTTTCCTGTGAAAAGTGTATGCCTGAGCTTAAGTTTTGGTACATAAGTTGATGCAGTGTTGGAATGGAATAGCAGGAATTTGCTGCAGCAGTTTTGGGGGGCAGTCAGAGTTTGTTGTGCTTTGTTGGTGGCAGCATGTGGCACCCTCGTGCTGCTGCCTCACAAGGAGCGTTTGCATTGAACTTGTGCATGTGTGCAGTGTGACAGGCTGGGCCGTGCAGTGTGACAGGCTGAACTGTGCAGTGTGACAGGCTGAGCCGTGCAGTGTGACAGGCTGAGCTGTGCAGTGTGACAGGCTGAACCGTGCAGTGTGACAGGCTGAACCGTGCAGTGTGACAGGCTGGGCCGTGCAGTGTGACAGGCTGGAATGTGCAGTGTGACAGGCTGGGCCGTGCAGTGTGACAGGCTGGAATGTGCAGTGTGACAGGCTGAGCCGTGCAGTGTGACAGGCTGGAATGTGCAGTGTGACAGGCTGGGCTGTGCAGTGTGACAGGCTGGGCCGTGCAGTGTGACAGGCTGGAATGTGCAGTGTGACAGGCTGAGCCGTGCAGTGTGACAGGCTGGGCCGTGCAGTGTGACAGGCTGAGCCGTGCAGTGTGACAGGCTGGGCCGTGCAGTGTGACAGGCTGGGCCGTGCAGTGTGACAGGCTGGGCCGTGCAGTGTGACAGGCTGGGCCGTGCAGTGTGACAGGCTGAGCCGGGCAGTGTGACAGGCTGGGCTGTGCAATGTGACAGGCTGAGCTGGGCAGTGTCAGAGCCAGATACAGGGAGAAAGCGAGCAGCAACATCAGACAAGTAACTTGGGAGGAGTTACTATTCACAACTGCTGTTTAAAAGTGGATAATTTATGGCTGGGATTATAGGATAGTATTTTTGGGGTTTTGTGGAGTATTTTTGGTTTTGGTTGTGAACAATGTAGGGAAATATCTTTTTAAGATTTCAAAATTAATGAAAATGCTTCTTTAATTATATCTTGAGTGCAAACCACTTGTTTCTAAATAATTGTTATACTGCAAAAATACCTATAGGCATGCATTAGCTTGAAAATTGCCCTGCTACGTCTAATAAAGCCATATGACAGAGAAAATCTCTGGTGCCATGAACTTAATTTTGGTAATTTTACAGTGACATAAAGTATGCAGTGGTGTCTTCTTAGGAGCCTAGGACAACCTGATCTTTAAAATACTAGAATCCAACTCAGAAATAACAGATGGAAATAATAAATAGCAGGCATTGTCTTAAGCACTTGATTACCAGTTAAAACCTCTGTAATAGGAGTATGCAATATAGCATTTGGATTATTTTTCAAACATGTTGAGAAGCCTTGGAAAAGACAAAAATACTCTGAGTAGGCTTCTTGCTGGTATGATGCTGGTTTTCCATAGGCACTGCACAGTAGAAAATTGTTTTAGTCACATTTCTAAGTAATAAGCTATTCAAGTTCCTTGTCTGAATTAGTCATCCTGGAGTTCAGTGGTTATGAGGGGTTTCCTGACCCAGAATGCTCAATGATTTAAGGGTGAGGGAAGACTCATGAGATCTGTGGTGGCACAGGAGAATGTTTGGCATGAGTGCTGTGAATTTTAGGGCAGTAGTTTAGATGTGACAGCCATCTGGTCATTTTGTTTCTTTGTTTTTAATGAGAAATATGAAAAAACTTGGAGGAGGTTTTTGAAAGAGGGTGCTGCTTCATGGAGCTCTCCCAACCCCAAGGGCAAGAGAAAAGAAGTTCAGAGATGAAAATAGAAGAGTTCACCAGAACTTTAACCTCATCTACATCCTGATTAGTAATTTTAGAATGATGACCTTGACCAGTGAGGGTCTTGAAGTAGAGAGTGAAGTGGATGCTGCTCAGGAAGTGAGATGGGGAAGGACTTGTGTGATCTGGCTGTAGGCTAAAAGTGTCGAGAGAGGAATGTTCATAAAGCTCAATCCTGGATCTTGAAAGATGAGGAAGATTTCCTCACTATTTCATGTGGAGGTCACATGATAGAATTTCAGCTACTAGAGGGAAATCTTAGTGATGCGTTGGGCATTGCTAGGATCTGAACAGCAGGTTATTTCTAGGACCTCTAGAGGACAAGCTAGGTTGGAGAGCTAATGCTTAGTTACGTTCAGAACTTGCAGTAGTGGGAAGGAGACTGAAGCAGTGGTGGAATGAGTGTGACCTGTGTGTTTGTGCTGAGACTGAGCTGATTGTGAGGCAGCAGTGTGGGGAAAGAGACTCAGGCTGGGGTGTTGACTTGGACAAGCACAGGAGAGAGGGAGTAGGAAGAATATTTCTGATTCATGGTTGAATCTGAATCCTGGCCCTGGACTGAGTGAAGACAATAGGAAAGGGATGCAAGAGCAGAGCCTAGGAAATGATTAATAAAATAATACAGGTGGCTCCTTCAGGAGGATGCACTGAAAGAACAGAGTGATAAGGGATGAGTCATGAGAGCAGCAATGCCAAGGGAATGAGGGAGAGTTATTTCTGGAAAAGAAACATTGCCGGTAGTCTTGGGTGATTGACAGGCCAAGGCAGAGAACAAATACATATTGATTCTGATCATCATAGAGTTAGGCTGCAGGAGGTGTTAGAATGCTTTCAATGATGTTTAAGGAGTGGAAAAGGATGATGTAGACTATAGGACTAGAGTCCATGGATGAGTTCTTCAGGCTACAGTTTTTACTGTCACTGAAGGTTTTAACAGTGCTCATTAAGATTTGAGTAGTAGTATAACTACAGCTATTGTGTTGTGTATATGCACCTGATGAGTGTTAAAGATTGGGAAAAACTTGTTCACAATCAAATGAGTAGATGGTTTTGTGTGACTAACATTTAAATTGTTATCAAGGAGCAAGAGCAGTCAAGTCAGACTATTGGGAAATCCTTGTGAGCAATATATTCTTGGAGGAGTCTTCTGAAATGCTGGCAAATACTCTTTTTAACCTTTTAACCTTCTGCTTTCAGTAGAAGCAATTTTATGGAGTTAAAGTCTTAATTTGGATTTTATTTGCTTTTGCTGTGTATTCACTGTGTTAAGTAGCTCTTTGTTGTTTGACTTATTCTGGTTGATACAGAGCACAAAGAAAGTTTGAAAATAATCTTTCTATAGCTTGATTTCTCCAGAAATAATCTGTAGACTGTTGTATTTGGCATAGTATGTGTGTGCTTGCTAGAGCCAATTAAAAGGCAATACCCTTTGCTGATATCTATTTGCAAAAATAAAAAGTATACTTTTTATTAATACTTTAATAAAGTATTAATAAAAATTAATATTAATAAAAATTAATAAAAATTAATAAAAATTAATAAAAATTAATACTTTAAAGTATTGTTCTGTACTATGAATTGCATAATGATCATGGGTTTGTGAATGAGAGTGAGTTTTTTCCCTCTGACTTGCTAATTTCTATTTTGCAGTAGTAACTTATTTTAGGACTATTTTTCATTATTTTGAACTCCAATTTCTGTGTTTAAAAAAACTGTGAAAAGAAGAGCAAGTAGCCTGTAGGTGTGTATAAAGTCTTTCTGAAAGACTTGTGGTGCCTTCACAGGCAAAGATTTTGAGGAAAGGTTTTATAGTTGCTAATTCATTGTTGGCGAAGATTACAGTTATGGTGCAGTGCATACCTGTTCTGTGCTATGTTTGGTTTTAGATAAACTTGAAAAGATATGTTGTCATTTGAGTTTTTAAAATGCCTATTTAATACAAACAAGTATTCTCTTATGCAGTTTGTTAGAATCTCTGGGATGAAGAATGTAGTTTATGCACAGTATTAGTTTGACATTTGGAGACCAAATAATGCGGGCAGAATTCTGAAGTTTCAGGACATCAGTTTTCTGTGTTCATAATACTTGCAAATTCTTCCTAAATTCTTTGGATGTTAATTGCACGCAAATTATTAACTGAACAATATGGCACTAATGTGCTGAAATATTGCTTGAAAGAGCATTTCACAGGGAAGGTGTATTTTAAGTGTTGGGTTTTTTTTAATTTATTATTTTAATGTTTCTAAAAATTGAACAATTGTGTATGCTGGCTTTTATAGAATTACTTATTTTCTTCTTTATGTATAGGTGAAAAAGAGAAAAAAATAAATGTCACTAGCTGTATTGTCAGGTGAAATCTTAATTCTGTTGACAAAAGTGGATATACCTTTTAAGATTATGGTATTTCAAGGCAGTTTTATAATTATAAGTTATATTCTTGATCTCAGTGAACTTCCATTATTTTTATGTGGAAATGCTTAAAGCATTATAATGTCATACACTTCATCCTTACCTTGAAATAATTGTATTAATTAACAATTAAGATGATATATGGTAAGGAAATAATATAGAATTATGGTTATCTTTTATAATGTAAAAATTCAGAAAAGGAAACAGCCAATACATTTCATTGAAGAAGAAATTGTTAATAGAAGCAGTTTCCATATCCCTGTATTCTTACTGAGTCTTGGAAAAGTAGGGCTAAACTTAGAGTTTCTCATTTCCTGGGGTTCTACTTATGTGGTGTTCTTTACTTATATTTTGTGTATGTATTTTGTGGTTGCTACCTTTTACAAAAGGAATGAAGTAACCTTTCCAAACTGAGGAAACACTTTTGTCACCTTTGCTGTGTCACATCACAGCCATTTTTCAGAGCCTATTTACACTGTTAAAATAATTTCATTTTACAAAAAATACTTCATGCTCTTCAACTGCACTTTAGTTATCCAGATGGTGGCATATGGCCGTGTATCTTCTTGCTCTTATGCTTGTAAATGTATAAACTACATATTTGTGGTGGCAAATTTTTTACCAAGAAAGAAAAGAATGCGACAGTTTCAGTATGTACCGTGTGAGAAGTCTCTTGATTGTGCTCGCAGATTTCAATCCTTACAATAGATACAATAGACTGGCTATTATTATATATATAATAGATTCTAATATTATGTATTTATTATAATTATATATAAAATATAAAATAAAGAGAGATTAAGATAAACACTGATTTTTTAAATTTTTTTAAAAGCTTGACTGATCTGTAAAATTTTATTTTAATATAAAATTGCTATCATGTTTTACTGTTTGATTAATAAGATTTTTTAGTGAATGACATGCTGCTGGGACATGATTTGTTCTCTCTAAAGCAGCCTGTGCACTTCAGTTGACAGCACGTGTCTTCAGGAAGCTTGTGAGGCTCTTTTTTGAGGATGTCTTTTTATGTTGAAAAGTCTTGAAACATTTGTGCTGAATTGAACTATGTATTTCTATTCTTATTTAAACTGAGAGTGATCACCTGCGGAGTGGTCTTGGCTGGTTAGAGGGCTGGCCAGTCACCAGATGTGAAATTTAACAAGGGTGAGTGCCAGGGGTGGGGCAGCTGTGGATGTGCATCGCCTGGGGCTGGGGGCTGGAAAGGGACCTGGGGGTCCTGGCTGGCAGAACGTTGATCCTGAGCCAGCAGTGCCCTGGCAGCCAGGAGGGCTGAGGGTGTCCTGGGGGCACCAGGCCCAGCATGGCCGGGCAGGGGATTGTCCTGCTCTGCTCTGGGCTGGGGCAGCCTCACCTCCAGTGCTGGGGCAGTTCTGGGCACCACAGGTAAGAGAGATGTAGAGCTTTAGAGAGCATCCAGAGGAGCACTGTGAAGGTGGTGAAGGGTCTGGAGGGGAAGTCCTATGAGGAAAGACTGAGATCAGCTGTCTTACTCAGTCTGGAGGAGACCAGGAGGAGACCTCATCACAGCCTAGAGCTTTCTCGCAGGGGGAAGCAGAGGGGCAGGCACTGATCTCTTCTCTGGTGACCACTGACAGGACAAAAGGAAATGGCCTATATTTATGTCAGGAGAGGTTTGGGTTGGACATTAGGAAAAGGCTCCCCAGGGAAGTGGTCACAGCACCAAGCCTGGCAGAGTTGAAGAAGCATCTGGACAATGCTTTCAAGGCACACGCTGTGTATCTGGGGGTGTCCTGCACAGGGCCAGGAACTGGGCTTGATGATCCTGGTGGATCCCTTCCAGCTTAGGGTGTTCTATGACTCTAAAGTTGTTTACATGCTTCACTTTGAAAACATGAGGACCTTACAGTGGTTGTGGTTATAACTTTTCTTCATTTGTTTCTTATTCAGGAGCAAGAGTTTATCTCCATTTTGTTGTCCTGCATGACTAGCTTGTATGCAGTGGTATTTCATCAGTGCATTGAAAATCCACAACACTTTCTCGAATAGGCAACAAGCTCTGTTGGCAACTAATAATTTTTAGTGGCTCTGTGTGAGATCATACCTGGTTCTTCATTTAATTTTTCTACTTCTCCTAGGTTAGATTAAAGATATATACTGCAAAGGATCTTAGTTGGTATTTTAGTTATTAATGTAATTTCTTGTAGTTATTTGAGTGGAGGAATGAATACCTAATTTTTTTCCTTTATGAGTACAGACAAATATAGACATTCTTCTGAATGTGCCAGAAAAAATGTCCTTCTACTTTTATTCTTGGTAACATTGCTTGGTCTGTAGGAAGTTTCATCTGCACTTTGTTTTTTTCAAAGCCATACTTGTGGCATACTTTAGTGTGTGGTGCTTTGGGAGATTACCAGGAAAAGTTGGTATCAAAATGAAACTTGATCAGGCTGCTGTGAAATTCAGAATTTTTCAAGCCTAAAGAGGGAATTGAATTGTGCAAAATACTGGTTCCTGATTTTTGCCGAACCATAGAAACTGCACGGAATAAAAGATACTCTTCAGAAAATATCCTGCTTCCTTTTCCTGGCAGCTCTTATTTTTACTCTGTAATGTAACTTAGTCTGGGAGCAGTGGCAGAGGATCTTGCAGGCAGTGTTTGAAAGTTGCAAATTGTGGATTAGGAGCTACCAGTGTAGAAAATAAGGTTAAAGTTGTTTGCTTAACAGAAGAATTTGTGAAACTAAGCTTTTCTCAGTTCTGGATTACAGGGGAGGTTGTCTTGGTAAGGGGTGTTACTGCTTTCAGTGGTGATCTTATATAAAGGGAGCTTCAAAATGAAGGTCCAGAGTCTTGGAGGTGCTTGTGCACACTCTGAGATTATGCCATTGTGGAAGAGTTCTAAGGCCGGGCAGAATAAATAATAATTAGCCTTACTCAGTTATTGTTGTTCCAGCCGTCTGCGTAAAAGCTCCTCATGTCCTGAACGTGAAAAAACAAGCACAAAACCCCAGTGACTTGCCAAGGTCAGACAGATTCTGTGGAGAGGTGGAAATAGAATTACTATCTCCTGCCTCTGTTCTTGTACTTGGTGTAGTTATGGGCTGTCTGCTGGGTTTTGACAGGTGACATCATGTTGTCTCTCCCAACTGCGGCCGTGAAAGGTGGTCAGGAGAAATCAGACTTCCTTAGGTTTTTCATCTGCATAACAGAAAGGTATGGTAAATAAGACTTGAGTGACTGTATTCATCATTAATGTGTTCTGGCTAGAGTGGGTGATAATAGAGTGGCACTGGAGAGGTGCTGCTCTTACACAGTTGAGACAGATGCCGTGGTTAGGGCTCGACCAGGAGATAAATGTGCCGTGTAATACAATGAGCTGCTGCTGCACTGTACTGTTGCCATGTCTTTATACTGTGGGAGAAATTACTCTGCATAGGTACTTATTTTCAAACTTGAAAATATTTCACTACTTTCCAAATCTGCCACCCAGCTCTGGTTTCAGTGCTGAGTGTCAGAATTCAGAAAAGAAAAGGCTTTGGTGAGAGGCTGCAGTTATTCTGCATGTGTGTGCTTCTTTTCATGCTTAGTTTTGTTGTAGATAAACATGACGACTAGTAAAATCCTCAATAATGTAATATCTTCCAGAAGTTATGGAGATATATCAAAACTATTTTGGACATGTCTTTTTGTCCAAGTTTTTTTTTTTTTGGCCAAATTCTTTTATTCTGCTGTTCAGTACTTCTTTGTCAGCATTGAGTCCTGGGGTGTTGTTGGTTTGGTGTAGTTTGTTGGGGGTTTGTTTGGTTTTGTGGTTGGTTGGGGTTTTGTTTGTGTTGTTTTTGTTTGTGTGGGGGATTTTTGTCTATTTTTTAAAATTTAGTTTTGCATTCCAGTTTTTTTTATTTGCTATTGTGTGGTTGATGTTGCTTTTCGTTTGTTTATGTGCGCGTTACAATTTTCTTACTAAGTCACAGAGAGCAGTTAACCAAAATAAGTATTTGGGATAAGGCTTCCTCTTTGAGAGAGGCTTGTAGCACTCCTGATATACTGTGACAAATTGTTTTAGTCAGCACAGATGATACTGAGATGGAATTCTGATCACAAGATAAAAGCTCAAGGAATCTTTGTATAAGTACTAAAGTTACAAGAGTGCCTTCCTCTGTTAATTGTTTTGCTGTTGATTATGGAGGTAACGTGTCTCTTAGTTTGTAAAGTGATAGAAGAATGTGTTAAACAGAGAGAAAAAACCAGGCAGTTCTCTAGATCTAAAGCAGATTTCTTGCTCCAAGAGTCACCTAAAGGAGGAAAGGCATGAAAACCTATTCTGATAATCTGTTTTAATTAATAATATAGATGTTGGCCAGGCTCATGTTCAGTTTTGATAATACAGTAAATAAGATTAGTGTTCCCAGTGCTTACGTTTAGATAGCAGCACTCTCAAAATACCAAGAACTGTGTTAAAACAAACGTGAGAACTATGCCAAAACAAACATCAGAACTTACTGCCTTTTTTGCCTTTTTTTTTTGCAATGGCCAAAATACCTGTATTTCACAACAGTTAGCAGGCAAAACAAAACAGTCGTTATGAAACAACGTTTAAAAAGGTTTTATTGAGTTTTACTCCCAGTCAGCTTGTTGAAGCGATAAATGGCACTTCAGATGTAGCAAAGGAAAAGTAGAGCAGGCCTTTCCAGTCAGCTGTGATTGCTGAAGACTCCTAGAAAGTGTAGGACAGCTTTTGTTACTGGCCCCCTTGTGCTGTGAGGGCAGCTGTCATTTTCTGTTTGGCTTGCTGCATCTGCCTGTGGCTTTTGAGGCTGCAGCAAACAGGGTGACCTCAGAAGGTGTGCTCAGGGTACCTCTCAGGATGGAGTATGAAGCCAGTCCTTGAATGTAGCCTGAATTTCCAGATGGAAATAAAATGTAGAAGAAGAAAAGCTCTAGGCATATCCCTTGTTTTTCTAATGTTTCTGGATTCTGTGTTTTTTTCTGGAAAAAATCTTGACTTGTTTTGTTTGTTAAATACTTAGTAGATAATCAAAAAAACTGAACTGACCTTCCTGCCTTAATGTCTCACCATATTGCTGGATGGCACTTAGAGTTAGCAGTAGACTGGTTAGACTTGTCAGTGTGCATAGTCATGAAAGTAGTATTGCATCAGGTTAAATTTAAAAGTTTGTCTTTCTCAGTTTGACCAGTTCTCTAAAAAAACCTGAACCATAAGCGACAGACCTGTGTTTGCCAGAAGGTATTAGGCAGTGATGAATATTATATCTGTAGAGATAAGAGACTTCTTCACTTACTGAAAGTGTTCCTCTCTCATTAGGATTCAAATTGTGGATATTGTTGTTGGAAGTACTCAGCAGATTTTGCTGGTGACACTTGAGATATTTTCTTTGTTGTGTTCAGTATTCTCCTGCTTAATGGCCCTGATTGTAGAACAGTTTTTTCAGTAATGAAATTAGATTTTTAAGAAGAAAAATACTATTCTGCCATTACACAAATTGCATTCCTAGCTAATATTGTATTTTTTTTGTTTGACATTAGTTGAAAAACATGTATAGCCACAGCTTTACATTCCTTTTCTCTGATTCAGTTTTATATCTGGTCAATTCTGCTTCCTATTGTTACACATCTAAAACATATTGAAATAACAGAGTATTGTATTTTGCTTAGTCATTTTCAGCTGTGTCCTCTACTGAATTTTGTGGGCAGCCCTCAATTAGTTTTGCTTCTGGATTTCCTTTTTTTTTTTCTCTCCCTTTAATTATTTTTAATGGAGTAGCACACCAGAATACTTTCCCTGGGTTGTTTTTTTTTTTTTTTTCTGTGAAGTTTCTGTGTAAGCCCCATTGTCTTTGTTCCTGGGCAATCCATGCTCACTTAGGTTTGTCCAGAGCAGTACTTTCAGACTGCTGCCCAACAGTGTTGTTGCTTTTTTCCCCTGTATTTTGCTGTTAGCGGCCCTAAGGCTTGTGGTGTACTTAGAGCATCACCACAACCATTATCTACAGAGCAGTCACTGTTGCTACTCAGCTAGTGTGATAATCCAACAGCTGTATGTTTTAAATCAAATCCAAACCCTATTCCTTACTTTTAGGAACTTGAAACTTCACTTTGTCACTGTCGTGGATCGTGAGAGGGGATGTCTGATAAGTACTTGTATGCACCTTGTCTCCCCCCTTAAGAACTGATGAGGAGTGGAGAGAAAATAAAATCTAAAGAATTCAAGAACCTGAGATATCTCATATAACAAAAGACAAAACCTTGATACATAGGAAGAAGCTTAAAATTTAAGTTATACTGGTAAAGCCAGAGAAGGATCCAGTGTTACTATTGTGAAGGCAGGAAATATATTTTGGGAGGGGGAAGAAGGCATAATGAAGGATTATTTTATTTTGGAGGAGTTTTGGTTTTGCTTCTTTCTTTTGAAGTGTTTCAATCCTCTTCATGTATTGGAAGCTACTGCTATTTTTTTATCCTTTTACCACTCCAAAGAGAATGGATAAAATAGAACTTGGAATGAATACAGACTGTAGTGTGTTGCTGGTGGCTTTGGAGGGTGTATATTGAAAGCTGTGAAGAAGCAGGACGCTTTGTTCTTACTCACATGGTATATTTCTAAAGCGACAGAAGAGGGAGAAAGGATTGTTTTGGAAGTGGTGAAACCAAACAAAGTGAAGCTGAGACCAGGTTAAACTCTGTAAGTAAGCATTGCCCAAAAAGTGGTGGGTGCATATCTGTCTATATACATACACTTAAAAGTGTTTGTTAGGTAACTGTAGTACACAACTTGGATTTATACTTACTATACAGTTTCTTCTAACATAAGATGGGTCAAAAGAGCATGTGTGACATTCTGCATAAAATTGTAACTTTTCTTTTTGTCTGGTTCAGTGGTTGAATGCAAGCATTTGATTTGCTTTTCTTAGTACCTTTTCAGAACCCTACAGAAATGTTGTCATACCAGGGTATCTTAATATAGGTTAAAAATTACCAGTTTGATCAGGATAGTTTTCTTACACTTGTGGTTCTCATTATAGAAGGCATTTTTATTAGTGATACATATCCTGATCTTGTCTGATCTTGCTTTAAAAAAAAAGTATTTGAAAGATTACTACACAGATATTCTGGAAGTAGATGTGTAACAATGGTGCACTTTTTCTTCCAACACTGAGCCTCAGTTTACTTTTGCTGATTAAACAGCTCATGTAGGCCTTTGTCTAAAGCATTTTCACCACTTCATTTTGGAACAAAATTTAGGAAGTCAAGCAGGCATATCCTCTGGATATCAGAATTGAATAATTATTCCAGCCAGCAAGGCTAATGCCTGCAGCCTTGCTCCTTTGGTTAAAGGTTTTTTCATTTGGTAAAAGAAATCTTCAAACTCAGACTTGCAGCACTGGTCCATAGTTGGAGAAACAGGAAGCCAACACTTTAAGCATTGTCCCAGATCACCATTGCTCTTTCAGTCTGTGGCGTCTTCCTTTTTTTCAGCTGCTTTCTTAATTTCTTTCTTGGAAGCCAAGAGTAGCTTCATGCAGTTTTCCTAAGAGTTGAGTCATTTATCAGCTTCTCCTTTGCCAAATAATCTGTAATGGAATCCACTACATTTTTTCTGCCTGAGGCTGTTTATTACATTGTCCACTTGCTTTTGACTTGTCTCAGTCCTTTTGATTGCTTATTCTGTTTTCTGCAGTGTTGTAGTTAATTGTGGCTGTTAGAAACATCTTGAGGACTCTAAGTTCAAAGTGCCCTAGGTCTTGGCACAGTGTCCTGTAAGTAAACCTTTATTCACCTGTCACTCAAGCTGCTTGCAAGCTGTTGGGTGGCATGCAGGTCCAGGGGGGCCTTTAAACAGGGCTCTAGTATGCCTTAAAGGGTGAGCTCTGGTTTTCTTCATAAAACCAGCTTTCTGTGCTCCTTCTGTTTTGGGAATGGTGTGCTGAATGTTGGGTATACTTCAGGTTTGTCCCAAGGTGTGCTGGCATGGCCAACCAGATCTTACAACTAGTAAAAGGATGATAGCTGAAAGGCTGTTGGGTTGAAAAACAGTGCCTGTCATAGCACTGATCATGTAGTTAATGAAGATTTATTTCCTAAAGGGCGTTGTGCTTTGCAGTTGCCAGTCTCTTGGGGAAAACTGGAAAATCCTTTCATTTTTAAAAAAACCCAAAAAACGAACTTGATCCAGAAAACTCAGCAGTACCATTCCTTTGCTGCCCTCCCCTCCCCTCAGAAAAATTACCAGTAGAGATTTATTATGTTTTCCTCTAAACTTTGTGGCTAATTTTATTAATAAGCATTTGTGTTATCATGCCACACTTGCCAGCTGGTTTCTGTGTGTACCTTCAGATAGCAGTGGCATTCTGTTGCAGCACTTTGGTCAGTGGTGAGCAGCTGTGGCTGCTGAGCTGGGTGATTTGCAGGCTTTTCCAGTGTCACTCCTGTATGAACCTGGATTTACTGGTCTCTTAAAACTGAATTTTGATTCTGGGGTGGGATGACTCTTTGAGGCTGATCGTACTGATAATGTGAAGTTGCCTTGGGATTTCCTTTCACTGAACTGAAAAGAGTCACAGACAGGAGAAGCTTGAGGGGAGGTACCATTTAGGCTTGTATGGTTCTTACTCTTCTTCAGCTGTCCCTTAATCCTGCTGCTGGAAATGGAGAAGTGGATTGCTGGAGCCTTTTCCTGAATGAGAATAACCTGTGCATCCCCTAGCAGTGGGAGCAGAAGGCCTTGCACACCTCAGTGGGTTGTCTTCACTCTGTCCTTCTTCCTCATCTTTGCCTCACTTTGTAACAGCAGAAGGGAATGGAGAGAAATGGATGGATGCTGATCTGGGGCTGGGGAACAGAATGAACTCTGAGGGTGGATAATGATGTATGTATATGTGTGTGGAGACAATCATCTTGAGTTTTCTACTGCTGCAAAGACACTGAAGAAATTTTGGAGTTAGGAAAATTAGGTTTTGCTATCTCAGTGTTAAAGTTTTTATCTGATTATTTATGTTTTTATTTATTGGGGTACAGAAACATTGAGTGGCTTCTCTGTTTTACATGTGTTCTTTTATTTAGCTGTAGGGAAGTTGTTCTTTCTCCTCCCCCCAAGGGAGTTTCCTGTGTGTATGGAAAAATAAAAAACAGAAGCGAAAAATACCTCAGGCTTCCAAACCTGAGGCTCGCGTTTCACTTCTGCCACCACCTTTCTTGTCACACAAGCAGTCCAGCAGTCCTTCCCCTACCCACAGCAATGCCATCTATCTGCAGAGCTACACACTGTCATAGCAAACGTGATCGCTAACGTGGCGCACCAAGTTATTACAACAACCTGTGAACCACCAGGGAAATAAAAAAATTTACGTGGTGCTTCACTTCTCTGGTGTTTATCTTTAACTTGCCAGAACGTTTTATTAGGCTTTTTTCAGGCTAGTAAATATAACATAGCTTTGATACCTGTTCCAAGAGGTTTATAGTTATAAATAAATTTGGTATGCAACTCATGGGATTTTTTTGTTCAAAAGTCCACTTAAGGGAGGGACTTTTGTCCCTAAAATTGTTTGTAACTCGACAGTTAAGTTGCATTTTATCAATGTGTTACTGTCACTAGAAGTTCTGGAGATGCCCTGTTTACAATCTGACAACAGAGCAAATGGTTTCTCTATTTCTTATGCCTAGGTGAGCAGTATGTAGGTAACATATTGTATTCAATATGAATGCTGTCTTCACAGTATTTAATCTTTCCCACAGCTATGTAAGATAATTTAAGCACTTTAAAACTTGTATTCTGAATTTTCTTCATTTGTTTAGACTGCATTTTGTGTATGTTCTCTTGTCATGTGACAGGTTTGTGGGCTTTTAGCCTCTTATGTTGTTCTATGAATGGTAGGACTAAAGAACTTCTGTATCCTGTACACTCGTGCCTTGTATGGTGACGAAGGTTTATGGAACAGTACCACAAACTCCTTCATCCATCCCTAATGGACAAAGTGTAGTGCTGATATATCTAAGGCATAAGCTTACTGTCTAGCCAAATGGCATATGCAAAGGGATCAGCTGTGAAACAGTAATTTCCAGATTCTCCTGTGTCTTTTTTGGTGACATTGGCAATGTCTGTCCAGCTTCCAGTTTTCATGAAACTCATAGCAACTTAATTTTCTTTAAAAGCTCATTTCTTCTTTTTAAACTTAGTTAAAACAGATTTATGGGCTCCTAAGTTATTGCAAGGGTGGCTAATCAATTTATTAATTGTAATAATGCAGTACTAAGCCTTCTCTGTGGACAGAGTGTGCCATATTTTTCAGAATTCATGCCTTAAAGAAAATATACCATTTCTCTAAAATGGTGAATTCTAAGTGGTAACTTCTAATATAAGTTATCCCTTGATTTTTTTCTGATGGGATTTTTTTCTTTTTTTTCATTTATCTGGGCTGTGTGGCTATCTGCATATTTTCCTTCTATAGTTCAGGTTATCTCTCTGATTGTTGAACTTTAATGATTGCATTTGTCAATTTTTTTCTTCTGCTTTGGAGAGTTCAGACTGCCCTGTTGAGGCAGCAGTGGGCAGAAATTTCAGGAAGGAGATCTCTCTGTGGGCTGGCATGTTTCACATACTACATACTTGGTAGTCCTGTGTTGGTTTACACTTGACAGGGTTGGTAGCTGCTAACTGAAATGACAGATTTGGTTGTTTAGTGCTTCGAGACACTTCTGACAATTTACATTCCCTTCTGGCCTGAATGTTCTTGGAAGGATGAGACAATGTTTTGAAAAGAGGTTGGGTTCAGAGCTCAGCAGTTGGGAGCCTTCACAAGAGTGCTTAGGCACACTTTTCATGCTGTAAAATCCTTGCAAAAAAATTGTGCCAGCACAGGCATTATTCTGGGAAACTCGAGTTGTGGCAGTCACAGGTTCAACATCATGCAGAAGTTAAGTGCTGGGGGGTACATTTTTGTAAAAAACTACTGGTTCCTTAAATATTTAGAATACCTACATTAAGTAAAGTTTGTCTCAGGACAACATTCTTGTTTTCAGATTGGCTTCATGGTTTATAGTGTACCTCATTAGGATGCAGGGAGAAGTCTTACCAGTAATTTGCATCTGTGTGGAGTTTAAACTTGACAAACCCGAAAAGCAAGCCTCCTTGAATTAGGTATGATTCACACAATTTCCATTTTAAAAAATGGACAATAATAACTGCTTTGCATTTGTGCTCTTGAGATTTTTTTTCTTATGAAAAATGCTGCATAAAAGCTGTTAGGGCACAATAGGAGCATGTGTGACTATGTAAGAGACCTGTAATACTGTAATACCAGAAAAAAGGATGATAAGGTGTTAGCTTGCTGACATTCCAGCCACGTAATCTAATCTTTTCATATGGTTATTGTAAACGTACTGTGATAAGGAGGAGTAAAAGTTTATTATTGCAATGTCTGTTTAATTATCTTGTACAGGGATCATTGACGCAGTTACCATAACAGTTGTTAAAAGTATTATCATGTTTGATGGTAGGCATTGTGGAGATTATCTTTCTCTTTGCAATTTGTTTCCAAATATTTTAGTTTTACAGTTAGAACTAGCAATAAGTAGAAGGAGCTTCTAGCTTATAAAATTTAAACAGAAATGTAGTTTTTGTTGTACTCACCTATTTTTGCCTCTCTCCTTCAAGCATTTTTTAAATGGCAGGATGAATTTCTGTCTTTCCTGTATTGGAATGCTCTATTAATTATTGCTGGAACTGTAGCTGTAGTATAATTTACTATCTTAGAAACTTGGAATTTAACTGTAAATTAATTCAACAACAGTGACAAAAAGTCCAAAGCTTTTGAATCTTTTAAAACAACTGTTCTTCTTAAAACACAAGTTTGTGAACTGTGATGGAATATTACCTAATTTTGCTGTCTGTGCAAGTTATGTCACTTTAAAGGTTTAAGAATAATTTGCTTATATTAAATGCTTCCCAGTTAGAGACCTTCAGCACAATCACAGGGAAAAGGCCCAACAGTGGAGAAGGCCTCCAACTGATTTAGTTGTCTTAGAAAGTTAGAAAAGAGCCTTCTAATTCTCATTCTTCTCTGAGATGTGTTTATTGCTGCTGTTTTTATATTCATGGGATGATGTATTCATAAGCTTAATTACGAAACAATACACTTGAGATTGATTAATTCTAGGATACTGACAGCTCATTTTACAGCTGCACCCAGTTAATGTTAGTGTAACCATGTAATTCCTGGGTGATGCAAGAAAACATCTGATATCTAGGAAACCCTATAATTTTGTGACACAGGTTGGTGCCAAACACAGCTTTGTTAAAAGGTTTATGTATGCACAGGTTTTGTGTCATTTTAATCTACTGAGGAGGTAAATTTTATTTACCAGTTTGGAAATAACTGTTGGCATGGCAGCCTGCTTAGGTGCTGATAATCTATTCTCTGCTTGCATACTGATACAATTTCTGAATTGTTTTATAAGTCTAGAATCAATGGGCGAGACATAGTTCAGAGAAATAAGCTTATAGAACTCTAGCAGTGTACTTTTATTGACTATAAGGAGCTGCTTCCATATTGAATTTTGAAGGCTCACAGTATAGAAGCTGGAGAAAGAAAGGGAATGAAAGGAGAGGGTACATACTGTAATGACACTGTGTTTAAAAAAAGAAATTATATTGCATAAAAAAGTTGACTGAAAATGACTGAGTTGCCAGAGGAGGGAGATGATAGGGAATTGTCCCCATTTCTTAGAGGTGTGTTTTAGAAGTGTGAGAATACAGTAAAGATACTTAAAAATGGCTCTTGAAACTTGCTTTGGAGGGCTAGGCACTGCTGTCAGAGCTTACAGGTCCTAAAACAAGACCAGTTGGGGGAATATATGAACTGGTTTTTGTTGGCCTTTTGCTATTATTGTTATTATTATTAACATTATTTACAGTATTTACAATAATATTAAATGGATCTAAATTGGAGGTGGAGTGTACCAGGTTTCTAACAGTGCCCTGCTACCAAAGAAGGTGCTCACATTCTCCTGAGCGTGCCTGGTGGTGCTGGCATTCACTGGCGTTGTGACTGAATCAGTGAAGCCTTTCCCCTTTCCATCTCTGGCCTCCCCAAAAATATAGGTTATTTTCTGGATTACTGATTTGAATTATCTTTGGAAAGGTCTGACAAGTGCTGGAATTTGGTGTTTGAGGGTAGGTCAGTGCAGCTGGGGGAAGCTGGCAGGCAAGACCTGTTTGGCAGTGACAAATCAGCTCAGCTGCCTCTGAAGGCACAGTCCAGCTGTGAACCGGAGCAGCTGGGATACAGGCACGTTTGCTGGCCCTGACCTAGCAGGGAGGTGGGAAAGGCATTTGAGACAGTGGTGACTTAAACTGTCAGCCAGACTTGTCAGAGTTGCTCTGCTTAAACCTCAGAGATGCCAGTTTGCTTAGCTGTCATTTTGCATTAAGTTCTGACTGTGCTTGGGCCGAGAGTCTTACACGTATCCTAAGCTAAACTTTGACTAAGAATGTTAGTCTCTTGGTGAGATCTTTTTTTGCTTAAGTCTTGCATTTTGCAAGTCATTTTCCATAATGGATTCCTCTGTGTGTTTTCTTGTGTTATAGTTCTTTCCCGTGAGAGTTACAGGCTTGCTTAGCTGCTCCTGTAATCTTTTTTGGCTTCTGTTGAAGTTGAGTTTGCTGAGGTGACCAAACAGCTTTCTGCAACCAACATGACTGGTTTCCCTGTCTCCTGCTTGCCCATGTGTTGGTGGTGTTTAGTGTGTTAGTGTAGCCAGACTGATGGACTGAGTTAGCTCCTTTAGAAGGTCTGAGCGCTGCAGGTGGTGCAGGGCAAGTGAGTTGAGGAGCTTGTAGCAGGGACAGTAAGCCCCTTAGAGACAGATTAGGCCATTCTCCTTGGTTTTCTGCTCATAGTTGCTGTAGCAATAAAGCTCCTTTGTTTATGATGGTATAGGGTAAGGAAAAGGACATGGAGGAGTGATTATCCTGTTACTCTATTAGAGTGGTGATTAGAGACTTTGAAGCTGACCAATGACTGCACCAATCAAGAACCTGTTATCTCCTAAAGAGGTGTTCCAGGGAATTCCTATTTGCCTTCATGGTTAGTGAGGTTAGTCTGGCTTTTTGAGAATCTTCTGCCTTTGCAAATTTAATATGGTTCCTTACCACTTCCTTATAAAATCATTCACAACTTCTCCTGTTACATATTTTTGGTGTTACAGTGAATGGTGGTAGTTCAGAGAAAACAATGAACCTTAACTTTTTTCCTTCTTTTTATTTACTTTCTTTAAAGTTATCTTCTGCACAGAATATCTGCTTATCGTTTAGTAAAGGATGGAAATTATATTTACAGAGGAGAAACTCTTCTTTGAACACTGCAGACATTCAGTCACTGAAATGAAGGTTGAACAAATCCTTAGGTACTATACTATAGTGCTGGGTTCCTATATTGGCAGTAAAGTGGTTGAAAAATTCTCCTCTTATTTCTGATTTGTGGCTTTTTTTTTTCAGATAATCAGGCAACAGAGATAATAATCAGTACACTTAGTAGGTTTTCCCTCATGCTTCTAAAAAACTTGCATCAGACTAAATCTTATTTGCAGTTAAGGGCCAGTAGTAACTCTAAAAAGCACTGATTTGGTACTCAAGAGCTCTGTTCTTGCCATATTTAGAAATGTAATTTTTTAATAGATAACTGCTTGTTTTTAAGGACTTGCTGATACTTAACTGATGGTCTGGTAAGGGATATAAAATAACTTTCTTCGGAAATAAGAGTCAAGATTGCTTGTGAAGTGTGCATTCAAAGGTGATGTGCACAGTGAGATCCCAAGGAAAATTTGCTGTGTCTGATGGACAGGAAGAGTTCTAGTAATCATAAGCTGGGCAAAGTCATTGTCATTGAAAGCTGTGACTGTGGGATGTTTTGTGTAGAATCATGCTCCAGGCTGATTTTATGCATTACTTTATTAGTCTGTTTTGTGAACTGAATGTGCAGGTGTTTTCCCTTTTCCAAGTATCCACTCTCTTTTGGTTTGAATGGATGAAGATGAAACTAATGAGCACATGTGCTATACAGTTACAGTAGCTGAGCCAGATTATACTGTGTTTTAGGGACTGGGATTCTGTTGGCATGCTCATTTTTCAAGCTAATTACTCGATCAGTTGCTAAGGTATGTGTGTCCAAGTGTACAGTTTCCACTAAATATCTGAGCCAATGTTATTAGGCAATAAATAAAAAAGAAATAATAGTATGTGAATATAAAGGAATCATAATAAATTGACTGATGTTTTACTATGTTTCTTACATTCTACACCACTCCAACATTTGAGTGGCTTTATCCTTTAAGTTGATAGTATCTAAGTCCTTTAGTATACCTGAGACCTTTGGATTGCTAGCTCCTTGCTGTAGGTACGTACAGCTCAAAGCAAAATCAGGGAAATCACATCTCCAGGGGTATGGTTTGGCACTTCCTCATTAAACAAGCTATCATTACTGACTTCCTTACCTCACTTAGTGTGGCAAAGTTGTGTAAATGCTGTCTTGATTAAAATTATGTCCTGTTTGGACAAGACCTTTGACTTTTAGAGTCATATACAAGTGTAATGATTACTGCATAGTGCTTTTTTCCATATCTAGGTAGACTGCTATAAAGAAGTGAATTTGTTTACTTTCTCTAAGTTGTTAAAAAGTGAGCCTGCTTACTGATACAGTGCAAGCTTTTATTTAAATTGCAGCTGTGGTTCTGTGATTTTATGGGGATTGGAAAAGAGAGGACAATAATGAGAGCAGTGTGGGAGGATGAAAGCAGGTCAGAAAAGGGAGAGGGAGTTTCTAATTGAACCAGTGACTTGCAGTGAGAGGGCGTGACTAAGTGAAGCAGAGCTTTTGCTGTTGTATTTTTGTCAGTATTATTTGATACAGTGCCAAAAGTGTGTACAGTGCTGTAGAGTAGAAGACCTGTTTCAAACACATAACATGCTCCCTGTCTTGGGAGACTTAAATTCTTTAGGTATAGTCAGGGGCAGGACAGAATCATGCAGTACAAAGATGTGATAGTGCTTGGTTGGTCGCATTCACCGTGGAGCAGGTGGGTCTTTTTTTTGTTGTTGTTGAAGAGGGGGAATGTTTTGTGTATTGATAAAAAAAACCTTCTGTTTTTGTGATTTCAGGGGCTGCTGTGCCCCCTGCTTCCAAAGAGTCACGGTGCAGTTGGACCACCCATCATTGACTCTTTACAGAGGAGAAAGGGACTTCAGGAGTAGTAGAAATCCATTGTTCTTGTCTGTTAGACATTCTTCATTGGTGTGGTTTTAATTAATTTTATCTCCTTTTGTAGGATGGATAAGAAAGAGGGTAACTTGTGTCAATAGTGTTTCAAAGCAAGTTGGCTGAGATTGGTTCCTTGTATGTGAATATGAAAACTGTATTTATTTTTAAAAATGGGTTAACTTTTAATTCAACTCTAACCTTCAGGACAAAGTCTTTATAGCAATATTTATTACAGTAGACACCCTAATAAGAATCAGTGCCAAAGTGCTGCTGGCAGGCAAAAGTGAGAGTGAGTTGCTGACTGTGTGTGACTCTGTTGGAGTGTGTGTTCATCCTGAAGGACGAACCAGCCTGGGATGGGTGAGCTGGAAGCTGTCTGTCAGTCTGTTGGCTTCATCGGCCTTGGGAGGATCACACTTATGGACATAGTTGTGTCTAGAGGGAGCAGAAGGGGGAGGGAGATAGGTGGCATTGCTTCAGCAGTTTCTGTACCTCAGCTGTGTGATATTTTAGAACAAGACAATGGAGTATTTAGGGTGTGAGTAGTCTAAGGATTTAAAGACTCCTTACCCTATGATGCTGTGCAGAAATACGGGGTGTGCTGGGGCACATCAGACTGTATGGCATTAAGCTACAGCAACCTACAAAAATCAGTGGAGGGCAAAACCCCAAAAAGCTTGTGGGACATGGAGGGGGAGTTGCCTGAGAAGTGTTGTGAAGAATGAAGGTTGTGTAGAACTGTGGAGTATAGAGTGGGTAAGAATTACTTCCTCATCATCTGTCCTTTCTTTTGACAATATTAGCTAGTTTATTTTAGTTCTTTAGTTTGTTTCCAGTGTGGAGGTTGTTTAGTGCTGGATGTTACTGATAATACAACTGCTTGTTTCCCATAATCAGACTTGTGTATATTGAACCCATTTTGTTTTGGAGAAGATAAAATTTTCCTTCTGATGGCTTTTTTTTAGCCACTGGTATGGTTCATTTATTTAATATCTTCATCCATGGAGAAGATCAGTGTGAAATCTTCAGTTTGAGCATAGGTAATTGCTTGTGTTTGCTTCCATGTTAACTGAATTCTTACATAAAATTATATGTGTTTTGCATTAATCTCTTAGAAATTGTGTCCTTGAGTTGTTTTGGCCTTTTAATCCTGTGTAAAACCTGTAGATCATCACTTTTTTGAGCTCTGCATTTTTAGCATTGATATATCATAACAGTGTGCTATTTTCAGATTCATTTAAAAATAAAGGATATCAGTGTGGAATAAGATGCACTTACAGAAATCAAATCCAGCAGTTATCTCTTAGAGGAAACATGTTAAAGTGCTGTGGATCCAACCACTGTGAGAAATGTGGTAGTCTTTATATGCCAGCTCATGCTGGATCATAAATGGCCATTTTTTCCAGTACATAGGAATTCCTCTTTGGGTCTGTGAAAGCACCAGATGGGAAAATGTTTTCTAGTTACACATGATCATTTCCTTCTTGAGTTGTGTTCTAAAATGTTTCTAACAGACTATGGCTGTGTAGGTGAGTGCACAGAAATATTTTCAGCATTTACATTTTGTCTTCACCAAAATCTGTGCACAGAAAAGTATACCTATATTGACAGAATATCCTGTGTTTTAAAATGTACACCTGCTTTTGCAGTTGATGTAACATGTTATCCTAAATGTAGAAATCTGCAAAACCAAAACAAATCTGATGTGGAGTGGCTGAGTCTTCCCGTATAAGTTGTGCTATGCTGTTCAGTCCAAAGGTAGTGTTTGTAGCAAATGCCAGATTAAGGGATCACAGTGTGCCCTGTGCATGGGCACTGTGGCATATGTTAGCTTTGATAATTTCATGCATTTTAAAAGTCCATAAATATGAACTTCCCTCAGTGCTTCTTCAGTTATTCACTGATTTGTCCATGGTAAGCATATTGAAGCTGGAAATAGGCAGAGGATAGACAATTAAAAGAAAGAGAAAATAAAGTCCCAGCATGCTACTTAAATCCATCTTTCAGCTTTTCTCAGATGATGTCGGTGTTAGTGGCTGAAAAGGAATACTTTTATATTGATCCTCAAACTTTGAATGGAAACCTGAGTACTTCACTTTCCTGGATCTTAGATAACCTCAGTAGGCCAAGAAAACCCTTGAGATCCCATACTGGTGAGCTTGTAGTGTAGCGAGTTTGTGGTAACAGATTGCAAAGTAACTTGAAATTAATTCTTTGAAAAGTATTTTCATTTCTCATGGTAGAAAGTAATAGAGTCTGTTACAACGAGGGTCTGGATATCTGGTGCTAAGAGCTGAACAAACACTTGACAAACTTTCTTGCTTTCCAGATAGATAGCAGTTATTTTAAAGCTGAGGGGGAATGATAAAAAATACCTGTAAATTACTTCTCTTATTTTAATTTCTTTCCTTAAAAGGCCTTTGTCTGACTTTTAAGTCACAAACTCTTGTTGTTTGTTCACAAGTTACATTGTAAGAGGTCTAGGAAAAGGTTGCTGACATTGACACTGTTTTTAGAACTGGAGTTAAATGAAGCACAGAAATTTCTTTTGCTGCACTCCTGGCTGAAATGCACTTGAGAGTAGTTGAAATGGCAGCATTTTTTCTTCCCCAATCCTCTCACACATAATGGTTTGTGGGATACCAGCTGTTTGATAGGTATTAAAGTGTTGGGACTTAACTTGAGCCTCTCACCAGACTTCTTTGTCACTTCATATCATTGGAGAGCAGAGGGTGGATTTTCTTACTTTCTTTCTTTCTGAATTCATAGTGTAGTCTGAGACATTGCCAAAGACTATATAAAAATCTGGAGTTCTTTTATTAGACTCCTCCTGTTTCAAGCATTGTTTCCCTTGGATCTCCTCTAAGGAAGTAAAACCTTTCCTTGATCACTCTATTCTGTATTTAATTTCTATGTTTAATACTCTGGGTCTTTTACTGTCTTAAATTAGTGATTGCCATATCTTACTTATCACAATGTTGAGACATTTGTGCTCTGGGAGATGGAACTGAAACCACTGAACTGAAAAGTGTGAGGTAAGTTCCATCCATGCTAGTTTCTTTGTGACATTTGTCTGGGGATTTTTTCCAAAGTCCATACTGAGGTGTTATAGTCATCTCTTGCAGCCTATTAAAGAGTTCTTCTAACATGTTCTACACCAAATACTGTGTCATGTACTGTGATATAATAGGACTGAGAAAGAAAAAATTGAGTTTAGTGTTCAGGAATTATGTTAGGCCTTTGCTACATCAGTCAACAGCACCAGCAAGTGAGTGGGTCCAGCCGGAAATGATCATGCAGTCAGTTATTTGGGGGTGAAACTTTTCCAATGAACGGGCACTCTGTGCCTTTTTAAAATCTGGCATTTGTTTTCCATGCAGAAAATGTGCAATTTTATTTTCTCATTGTACTGGCTCTGGCTGGGACAGAGTTAATTTTCTTCCTCGCAGCTGTTACGGTGCCATGTTCTTGGTGACCAGAACAGTGTTGATAACACCCTGATATTTCAGCTCTTTCTGAACAGTGTTGGCACAGCATCAAGGCCTTCTCTCTTTTTCCCTCTGCCTGCTGTGTGATCCCCCACAGTGACTGAGGGGGGTACAAGGCACTGGGAGGCATACAGCCAGGCAGGTGGCCCAGAGAAGCTGAAGAGATATTCTGTGCCATATAATGTCATGCCCAGCAATAAATTGGAGGGCTGGGGGATTTAGAGAGGTTACCCAGCTTTTGCTTAGGAAGTGACTTGGTATCAATCATGGGTGGTGGTGAGTGGCCTGTTTCACTTTGTTTTTCTCTACTTCCACTTCTGCTTTTTATGTTAAACAATTATATGATGTCAATACCTACGTTTTCTTGCTCTTTATTCATGTTTTTCTCTTCACCCATCTGATGGTGAGGGAGAAATACACACCTGGATTGTTTAGTGACCTATGAGCAACAAAGCACCTCATGATCTCTTCATACTTGTGTAAGGCAGAAAGGAGATAGAGATCTCAACACATGGATATTTGTTTTGAAAGGAACCTCTAAAGGTCATGGAGTCCAAATACCCTGCAACAAGCAGGGATGTCTTCAGTCAGATCAGGTTGCTCAGATCCCTGTCCAGTGAATGTTTCCAAGGATGGGGCATCTAGCAGCTTTCTGGGCAGCTTTCTGGTTTTGGATACAATGCTTTTGGATTCTTCAGGGTAAGGAAAGTATTTACTTTTATTTTCAGTGTTGAAATTTTTAAGACACCAGGGAAACTTCTGTCACAAAAAAAAAAAAAATTGACACAGAAAACACTAACAGTAGTATATTTTTACTACACTTTGTATATTCTGTTAAATTCAAATGTTTTGCCTTGCCACAGATTTTTCACCACATTTCCCATAGTGGTCTCAGGTCCATCTTTTTCATTTAGCAAGTCTTAGTTTGCAGCTCTTGTCTTCCCATTCCTAGTCCACACTGTTTCTGCTGCTCCCCCATGTTGGCCTCTCCAACACACTCTGCTCAGCTGTTGTTTCTGCTGTAGTTGAATTTGACTCCCTTTTGCATTTTGCTTCTCTGGAGACCGTTTTTTAGAAAGATCCATGCTATTCTGACTAAATGCCAAAAATTGTGTCAATCCATAGGCCAAGTGAAGATACAATACCTAATTGCTGAAGCTTGTCTCTATTTGTATGTTGTGGAAATATTTTCTTAAGGCTTCTGTGCTCAGCACATGAAGGTGAATGGTCTTTCTCAGGGGCTGTTAAAATGATGTTCTTGGCTGAAGACCAGTACCGGAAAAATTTGCAGTTCATATTCCAGGCAGGAGGATGCTAGAGCTGTTCAGTGACCATAGATCTTCAATCAGAGTTGAAGATAGGATAGCATGTGATTTTTGTAGAGATTTTTTTCATAATTCTTTTTCTTGCGAATGGTAGAACTGTTTTGGTAATTTTCATTTATTTATTTTTCCATCCAAAGTTCACTTGACACATAGCACCATTGAATTAAAAAAAAAAAAAAAGAGCCAGATCATTTATGTCCAGAAAATAAGACTAACAAAAGAATTTTGTCAAGTTTAGTAAAGGCATCCAACTACTGGTAGATGCTGAAAACAGTGAAAATTCATATTCTTGCAGCTGTAGAAAATTGTAGTGCATATTGTATCTGAGCTAGGAATTCCAAATAGAATTTCACATTCTGTATTGCCTGAAGACATTTGAAACTTATCCTGTATATTGTACCATGTGTTTACCTAACCTGAGAATTTTAAAAGTTTGAATAAAGCTATCCACTGTACTGACAAGATTAGTGTTACTTTACTTCTTAACTTCCATACTTAGTTGAAGGGCAGTAAAATATAAAAGGAGAAAGACTATGTTTCCTTACATTTCTCTGAATGGGGAAAAGCATTTTAAATGGCAAACTGGGACTTTCTTAATGAAAAGAATTATTTGGGGACATGATATTGAAGAGTTATGCCTACAGTGCAAAGTATGGAAGTGATAAAATTTATGCAAAGCCTCAGTAAACAAAATACAGGAAATAGCAGAATACTAACTGGTGGTTGGAAAAAAAAACAGGACTGGGAAAAGAATTATTAGGGCAAGTATAACTTGCTCCAGTAGCAAGTGGTTATGGTGTGACTAATGCTCTCACTCATGTTTCCAGTACAGTGTGTTAGGATATACTGATAAATACAGCTTGACCTGATGTGAATGAAATGGCAACTTGCCTGTATGTCTAGAAACCAATACAGAACACCTGGAAGAGCACTTAGTCTTGATAGTAAAATTTTAAAAACCCAGCAAATTAAAGGAACTTGGTGAGCATTCAAATATAATGATACATAGCCTGTAATTAGGACTTCAAATTACATATATTTTTCTTGTCTAATAACCTCTGCAAGAATATAATTATGATACATTTTTAGTTTCCTCTCCTGTACCTTTTTGTTATTCATCAATCTGCATATTTTCAAGATGAAAAGAAGAGAAATAGAAATACTGAATAGATAAAGAAATTCCAGAACAGTGAAATCCAGTGAAAATGTACACCAGAAAAGTGTTGCAGTCTCTGTCATGTCTGACAGGTAACCTTGGAATGACTGAACTGGCTCATTTTTCGGCATGCCAGTCAAATATGAAAGTTTGAAACATCAACAATCATAGCTTGTGCAGTGGATGTCATTTGGTATAAAACCATAGATAGAATGTGTTTCATTTTCATCTGTCTTAACATCAGAAAACTTAAAAAGATTCTTTGTCTTCTGTGTAGAAGCTGCTGATGGTTTCTGTCCTTCAGGTTATATTGTCACTACACATCTCTATTTCAGTTTGCAAACATATGGAAAAAGTAAACCAGATGAACCATTAAACAAAATATTTGTGATACTTTTTAAAAAAAGAATTGTGTCTTGTTTGTATATTTGAGTTTTGTAGTGTGACTGCAAATCTGACATCCTGAATGCATTTGCTGCTTTGGAATCTATCTGGTTCATAGGAGTGTATATACCTGATCCATGCCTGCTAGTCATCAGTAATGGATGAGTAAGGAGAGCATGTAAAAGACAGGGTAAATGTAGACTGGTTTGGGTTTTTTTAAACTTACACTATTTTCTTTGCTGCTGGTAGAACATACTTAAGCTTTTCCTGAGGACAAGGTTGTAAAAAACAGGTCATTATACTGAATAAAATTTAATTGAATTCTGTATCAGGCTTCTGTTTAGTCTTTTGAGCTTACTTCTGCTTTCAGCCTTCACAATATTCTCTAGCACTATGTTTTACAACTTAGTTTTTTGTTTGTAGAGCAAGGAAAAAAAATTTTAATTAAATTTTTGGTGTTGGATATATTTCCCAATTCCTGTAATTGTGAGACAGCAGAGAATAAGTATATCCTTTCCACATTTTGCGTATCTTTTATCAGTGTCCTAGACCTTTTATCAGATCTTTGCATCTGTTTGTCACTTTTCTCTCATATACTCTCACTGAAGGCTGGAATTTTAGCGAGTTGGATACAAAAACTATTGATTATTCATACTGACTTTCATGCTATCATCATTCTGAGATAACTTTTTTCCACTGCTGCAAGTTTTCAGAGTTGTGAGGGTGTGGCAGAGTAATGCCACATGATGATGTTTCCGTTTCCTATTTCATTCTTAATCATTTTTGAATTCTAACTTCTTTAACTGTTGCTGTTGAGCTAGGGAGGTGAATATTTATGGGATGTTTGAAATGATTTTGTACTGATGCAGGAAAAGGCCGTTCTTTGACACTGTGGCTATGGTACATAGCCATCAGTCATCTGTCAAGACAGCATTATTGAGGAGAAGTCACTGAATTTAATTTAGAAAGAGTTAACATGAGACTTAAAGTAAATATCAAGATGCAATTTCCTCCAATTCTACCTCTCTATAGTGTATATTGAAAGGATAATAAAAGGTTTACCTGTTTACATCATCTCTTTGAAAGGCTCATATTGCTAAGGGTGGCACTTAGGTGTGTTCACAAGTGTTACAGTGATATAAATAACTTCATTTTGTGTGGAGGAGGCTGGGGAAAGCTGGTGTATGAGTTAGGGAGGTACTGCACTGAGCATCAGATCAGTTTGCCCTGTGTATCTCCAGAGTGACTGATTCTGTTTTTGAAGAGTGGGGATTTTGGTACTTTTCTCCTGTGTGGTATGTTCAGGATTTGACTTAGGGAAAAGATGGAATTTATTTCTTTCAGTAATTGCAACTGTGTTGTGTAGCTCTCTTGTTAATAAGACTCTTTTAGTAATTAAGTGTATGTGCAAGGGGAATGTATGTGCTGCACTCCAGATCTGCAAGGGTGTGTGACACCTTAGGGCAGTGTGAGGTTTTGTCTGTAAGGGGTTTTTGTGTTGATGCAGTTTCTGGTGTGCTAAGGTCCTCCTCTGGGATTGGATCTATTGGCCACAGGACAAGTGGTAAGTGTGGTGTGCATAATGCCTTCTTTGCTCCAAGATAAGCACCTCTTCATTTGTTTTTGTGGTGAATTGAAATGTGCAGAGGGATTGAAACAAAGACAGTAGTTCTGCTCAAAAGCAGGGAGCTAATCTATAGGGATGTTGTTTGTAGAATATTGCTTTAAGGCAATCTGTTCTCTGCTCAGAGTCACAGACCCTCTGCCAAATGGGATGGTCCTGAGTCTTCAGGGGAGAAGAGCAGCTACACAGACAGTATGGGGAGTTGGGATGGACACCTGCTCACACTGTTATCCAGGGAAAATCAGAGGCACAGGGGGTGCTCAGGAGGAGCTAGGCAGATCCTGAAAACATAGGTGTTAGAAGCAGAAAGGCTTTGGATGAAACTTTCCCTCTGCCAAACTGCAAAGCTGTTTGGGTTTTCTAGTTACCTTTTCTGCATTACAGATATGTCTATGCTGTGATGCATACCACAGAGAAAAATATAAATTAAATTTGTCTCCAGTAGACCTCAAAATTTAAAATGTATAAAAACAAATCTCACAGCAAGAATTCTGGTTTCATTGTTTCATTTAAAATTAAAAGCAAGCCAGAGAAGTGAACGGTATACTAACAACAACAAAGTAAAACATGAAGGGAATTTATGTTTGGTTGGAAAAATAAATTTTTATTTCATTGTTTAAGCTGGAAAGAAAATCTGGCTTCATGTCATTTATTCAGTTCCTCTGTGTAGACTGCCAGTATTTTAGAAGACATATTTCTCAAGTCTTGAAAAATAACTTTAAAATTGGCTGAATATTGTCACTGCCCTGTCAGGAGAGTGCTATTTAGCTCAGCTATATCAATGATAATAGCTACATATTTGTACATTTCTGGGGTTACAGAAATTAAATTGGAATGTATGAAATCATTCCACCATCAGTAGCTGTAGAGTCCAGGACAGATCCATTGCACGAACAGGGGAATTTTTTGTCACATCACTTAATGATCAAATTCTTGTCCTAGGGAGCCTCCAACACTCTTGTAGGACAATAGTAGGAAAGGGTTCTTTTCCCTATCCAGGAAACATAAAGGGAAAAGCTATGCCCACCTATAGAATGAACTTGGCATGTCATAGAGATATTTATGAACACTGGCAGTAAAAGCAGAGACAAAAGTCTTTTATGTCTCTGTTTATTTTTAGGCAAAAAGGTGTTAAACTAAGCCTGTCTTTTTGCTGGTTTGGTTTTGCATTGTGGGTTTCTTGGGGGTTTTTTCCCCCCGTCTTTGTTTTCATTTTAGCTTGTGGTTGCACTTCCTCACCAGGATTAGCAGATGTACATTGCTGGGTGCAGCCTTCCTTTTTTCAGATCTTTTACCTGACCATTTAGTTCTAATCTGAGGGTGGTTTTGGTAAAGAAAATATATCTGCCATGTGTTAATTTGGTGTCCTATGTAAATAAAGACTTTCGTGGAAAGTTTTAGCCTAGTGTAAAGAGTGTTCTTCCTCCCGAGGATGGTGTTGAAGCACTGAAAGAAGTACAGCTGTCTCAAAGCACTTTATGGTGAAAAAACCTTGAGTGTATTGCAGGCTATTTATGGATCAAGCTTGGCTGCATTCCATAGGAGAGATTTTTCCTGTAATTCTGTACTGGCATGTATGAAAATGTTGTCATCCTTTTTGTAAGAAGTCAAGAAGGAAAAACAGATTTTTGAGAAATTGTCCTGCTGGAAATCATTCACTTATTTGTCAACACAGATATGTCTGTTAATTTCTATATGTTTGCAGTAACTGCTTGTTGATGGCACTGCTGGTCAATTCTGTGGCAAAGATCTTCTGCTTCTTTACATTCTTGTGATGTCTGAACTTTCCAGAAGTGATTCTGAGAGCAAATGTGACCTCAACAAAGAAAGTTACTCAGTGTTCAAATTTTAAAAAGCCTCTGCTGTTGTGGAAGAAGCTGCTGCAGGGAGGTGGTTAATACTTCAATAGTGATCTTATCTAGGAAATTGCAAAGAAAAGACATCAAATTCTAATACAATTTCAAGAATTCTGAAATTGGGATAGTATCTTACTGTAAGATTATGTCTAAGCCGTTTTGTTTTAAATTAGCAACTACATCTTTTTTTTCAGGAAATTTGGAGAGCGACCTCAACCGAAACGGCTCACAAGGTAAGCATTCAAGAAACTCAGTATTTAACAATTTTCTGAAGTTACCCCTTGCATTCTCAGAAAAATTAGGTTAAAAATGTGTGGGTTGCTGACACTAGAATTTTAAATATCAAAGCTTTTCAGTTGTACATGCAATCAGCAGCCAGAAGTACAACTTTTAACACACTGGCTTATTTTTAATGTGAAACTCAAAAGGCATTTTGAGAAATGGTGTTGACTTCATGTATCAGTTATTGTAGGTTATACTGTAGGTTGTGGATCTGCTTGTTTTTAAATCCTCAGGAATGAGCTGATTTGTTTCTTGAGTCAAAGTGAGATCATGCAACACTTTTTGCTGCCAGAATTGTACACGGTGTTGTCAATGAGTGATCTGAACCAATTTTTGATGAACCCTGAGTAATCAGAGAGTATCAAACAGAACTATCAAGTCAGTCCATTCTGGAAAGTGTTTAGGGTGACTGGAGTGCAGTGCTTGATTTGCTCCTGGCCTGCCTGGGATGTATTTGCACCACAAACTGTTAAGGAGTCACTTTCTTTTTTCAAACTGCTTTAACACAGTCTATGCAAATATTTATTATTCTGTGCCACCAACTGGGCCAATTATAATTAGCTTCTGGCTTATAAAATCCACTATTTGCTTGAAAGCAAAAAAAGGATGTGCCATTTGTTGTTACAGTTTTGTGTGGTGATAGAGGAAGCCTCTTGTCACCCTGACAGCCTGTGTTTTGAATGAAATGATACCTTATGTTAGCACATGATGGGGGGGAATATTTACTTTTTGTGTTGCGAATATCTGTCTCACTGCATTTCTGGATACATTTTAGGTTAGCTTGTCATCATTAAACTTCATTTCAGTGCAGAATTGACCCATACTGACTTACAAGCGTTTGAACAAACGTGGCAGTTTCTTGTTGGCCTAGGAGTCTTCAGGGATATTTGAAGATACTATGTTTTAGTAATGAGCTGCTTTCCATCTTGGGTAGTAGCATCTGTACTGTAACCCTGAAGTTAATAATAGAATTTATCTTCCTTCATTAAAATAGTGAACAAAAATAGAATGTATCTTCTATGTTTCAAAAAGAGCAAGAAAAAAAGAAATTACTATGCAATGAGAGTTTTTAAATAAGTTTTCTATTTACTGTAGTTACTCTGAATTTCATGTGCAGGATTTTAGCTACTAGGTATGCTCATTGCTTTTTCCTGAATAGAGGGTGAGTATTTGAGAAGTGCCAGCCATCCTTCAAAACTGCAGTTTGAAAACCTTTCCTGTGATGACAGAGGTTGGAAACAAACAACCTAACTTTCTTCTGCAGAATAAACTGCTGAAACAGAACAACTGTCACCCATATTTTTAAGATTGACTTGTTAATGCAAAGCTGAAAATGTGTCTGTAAACCCTTAAAAGCATTTAGTTCAATTATTGGAAAATTGCTGTGGGTTTTTTGTTTTAAGGTTGTCTGGTTTGAGTAATAATCTCCAGCAGAACAACACTACTCTGTTCATACAATGCCAGTTAGTTTTAGATGTAAACTGTACTAACACTACCTTCATGAAGAGTTTTAGCATTGAATAATGAAAAATGTTGCATAAGATATCAGTGAGAGGGGTTGGAGGGGGAACATCACTTATTCCCACAGGAGCTTGGATTGTACAAATCCACTGTATGAACAGACCAATAGAAAACACAAATTTTCTTCCTCATACAATGCTAAATAAAGATTAGATAGCATTGAGCAGTTTTCTGTGTGAGTTGCTGGGTTTGATAGTCAAGTGTAATAATAGTAATGTCAAAGTTTTTAATACAACAGATGTTCTTAATTTAGTATGATAGTACTCTTAACAGAATATTTCAAATTGTTAGATTAAAATTTTAAACAACTTAAATGCAGCTAATATATATCATAATGAAGTGTATAATAATAATTTCACAGTGAATTATGTTTTGGAGTTTAAAATATACTCTTTAAAAATGTCTGTAAATTAGTAAGTCTGTGAGCTTTGAAACAGTTCATCCAGCTGTATTTCATGGATAAACATCAGTTTTACCAATGTCAAATGTAAATAGATGAAGTTAGTCCAAATTTAAAACAGCAGTTCAAGTCTATTCTCTCTTCTTATATCCTGGTATTTACACAGAAAATCGGCTCACTGATCACTAGACATTAATCATGTCCTGTGCAGGCGTGACAAACACAAGAATTTGCAAAACATCATTAGCAAAGCTGAGTTGTCATTGTCCAACCCAGCCCTGGCTCAGTCTACTTGCCTTTCTGGGGATTTCTTTTGGAAAAGGTCTGGTCAATAAAATACTGCTTTCTATCTTCCATGATTTTTTCACTAGAAACGTTTGGTTTTCCAGATCTGTCCTAAGGGAATTCAATAGTTGGCGCAGTTCACAGATAAAAAGACAAAAATCCAAACAACCAAACGAAAAAACCTTCTTGTGTTGGGTTTTGCCTTTTCATATAAATTCCTGATAAATCCATAATTTATTTCTCTGGTAGATGACTTTGAAGATGAGTGCATTGGTGGGCATTCAACCCACAAAAGCTCCTTCAGGAACTGGTGTTCCTGCCAGCACTCCGGCACAGCTGATCCCTAGGGTGTTGAATTTGGCACGCTGCTTAATGAACAGTTAGATTATTATACAGAAGAGTGACTGGCTGTTATTGTTCTCTTGCTTCTCTCAAGGAATTGTTGTTGGTATGTTTGAAGTAATTACAGATTTATATAACATCTGTAATTACAGTGATGATGAACAATAAAGCATTTTTAAATTTTTTGTTTCCTGATTGTATGCAGAAAGTAGATCTTTTTTCTAGAAAACTAGGCGAAACAATATGCTGAAGAATTTAAGTTTTTCTTAGTATCTTCAAAACGAAAAGAAAACTTGTATAGAAATATTGCACTGAGTTGGTTAAAAGCTTAGACAATTTGTCCTTATCATGAGATACTAAATAGGTCATGAAGAAAATATTTAACTAATAAAATGTGTTCTAATTTCTGGCATGGTGCTTAATGAAATAGGACTTTAAACATGGTGTAATTACTGGCATTGGTATGATTTTACATCAGAAGAATTTTTTTTCCTGGAAATATAGTAATTGTAAATTATCACAGACCCCACATTGCTAGTTTTGTGGGGGATAGTCACTTCTTTTTCCTGTGTAATTGTCTTAAACAGTGAGCAAACACATCTTGACCCTGGTAACGATGGCCTTTTTGGAATTGCAGGTCCTGGAGTTTTTTCCCCAAAGTTTTCTTCATTTTTTTGTTAACAAAACCAAAAGAACTTCAAAAGCTTATATTGTGTTTTGATTTTTAGGGAAGCAATGCGAAATTACCTGAAGGAGCGAGGTGACCAAACAGTGCTAATACTCCATGCAAAAGTTGCGCAGAAATCATATGGAAATGAAAAAAGGTAACTTTTTATGCTGTACTGAGTGTCTACAGCTGGCAGCTAAGGAAACTACACTGTGTATTTGGGTGCACAGTGCTTTGCAGAATTTCTCAGATTGCACTGTAGTCTGAAGAAACATAAAATGCTTTCTCCTAAATCATTTAATTGTGTAACAGGTACTGCAAACCTATAGCATTCAATGGAGTGATGCCAGTTTCTACCTGGTTCCCTATCTATGGGCTAAGCTTTTCTTTCATTACTTAGAATTGTTCTCGTTTTAAACCTTCCATTTTAATGCTGGAGTAAATGAGGTGGTCAACAGTGAATACTTGTAGAGGAGATTTTTTCTGAATAATTTCACATTAATATGAAATGGAAATTGGTAGCCTTAGTAAGATAAGTTTCGGAATCACATCTGCAATAAGTTTAACAAGAATGATAGGCCAATCATGACTGTATTTATGATAAACATTTCCTTGCAAAAATCAATACAGTACATGTTACAATTATAGGTACTTTTCTAAGGGACAGAATTTGCAGGAATACATGAGAATGAATGCCTTTTAGGCAAAGGTGCTTTTCCTGCAGTCTTCTCTTGCTGTCTTCACTGTGTGATTATTTTCTTGCATGACTAGTAGAAGCAAATAGGATGCTCCTGCGTATGTGTGTTTATTGACCTAACAGTTGCATTTATTCATGCAGGTTATCTCTGATTCATCTGTTTAAGAACGGAAGCATGTCAAATGAGTGTAGAAAACTTTAGAGCTTTCTAAAAGGAGATCAGGAATGAAAATAGTTGGTTGATGGTTATCATATAATATGGTGCTGAAATGATTGCTCTTGTGCTGTGGGTCTGAAATGAAGGTGTGGAATCAGTCACCAAATCAATCAGGTTGGAAGGTTCCATGTGGGGACATCTGCTCCAAACTAGAGCACGTGGCACAGGATTGCATCCAGATGGTTCTTGAATGCATCCAGTGAGGGAGACTCCAGAACCTCTCTGAGCAACCTCTTCATGTGCAGTCACCTGCACAGTAAAAAAGTTCATCCTTGTGTTCAAGTGGAACTTCAGTGCTTCAGTTTCTGCCTGTTCCCTCTTGTCCTGTACATACTAAGGTTTCATTTTTTCAGTTTAAATATTTCAGTTGTTCTTAAGCTGTAACGTACCATGTAGACTGTCTCTAATACTGTTCTGCTAGTTCCCAGACTGTCAGCATCAGTAATGATGTCCTCTTGTTATCAGCATAAAGGAAACTGCCAGTTATTAAATCCTTGGATCCATGTGTGCCCTAAGGTACATAGTAAAACTGAATGATGAAGTATTATATTCCTGTTTCTTCTTTTGTTTTTCTCGAGTTGTTAAATTGTTTCTGCTTTATTTATTGCAAAGTGTGGCATTTGTTTCTTCATATTTCTGGAGTAAGCAAAATTAGTAAAGTTTTAATGCTGCTTTATGCAGCTCAACAGCCAAGTTTTTATCATTTTTACATTCACCATTTCTGAAGTGAGTTGGTTTGCATACATCTTAGAAAGAAACTTATTTTATACCCATTTTTGTAGACAAATTTCCTGTTTTCCATGGGATTTCATTGTGGCATTGATATCATCTGGTTAATTTTTGGACCTTAAAGAATAACTTACTTTGCATTACTTTTGTAATGAGGGATTCAAGTTACAAAAAAGAATTATTTCTTTAATTTGATATCTCTTTCAAGTAAATATAAAACTTAAACCTAGACGAACTTCCACCTCTTGTTCCTGTCTTTATTTAAGTCTTGCTTGTTGCGAAGTCATGGAAAATGCTTGCCATTAGCAAACTTAGGACATCATAATTAAAAGGTTAGCGCAACAACTACTTTTCAGTGTTTTGATGAGGGTTACTAGGTGGTGAAATACTCTGTTAAGTGCTTACTGTAGATGGTGCAGATGTCATGTAGCTTGGCCTGTTTTAAATATGCATCACAATAACACTATTCCAGGTGCATGGATGCAGACTTCCTAGGTTCATTTGAGAGGTTTTGGTACCTCTAAGTAACAGGAATGAAGGGAGTTGACTTTTTGGAGTCGACGCTTCCTATGAGCCTTGCACTTGACAAAGTCAATGGTTTTTAGCTTAGCAAAGAAGCCAGGAGGGAAGAAGCTCAGGTTGGGCTTTAGTTGAATTTAAGACTTTGTGCCTGATATTTGCTGTTGCATGATTGTCGCCTTTCAGAGGCATTCAGCTGATAGAGACTCAGGTGCTGTTTAGTCTTGAGTGTGGGTATTTGGTTTGCACTTCTTGTAGTGTTTTCCATATTTACCATTGACTGAGAGTTGTCTCTTCAAAGTCTGAGCAGTGTGAACATTCAGCAGTTTAAAGGACTGAAGTGTTTTGGATTCCAAGGCATAGTTTATCTAAAGACTGAGAGACAGATAGGGATTTTGATTGTGCTGTTTGCAGTTAAACATGATCATTGCTGATTAGCATGAGAATGCTGTAGCTGCATCTTGTTTTACAGCTGTTAGTGAAGGAGCTCCTGTAATTTCTGATCAAGTACTTCCTTTCTCTGAACTGAGTGTGCCTGTCCTCTGGATAAAATTTTGTTATTGAGAGCATAGCTTTTTCCAGGGCTTACCCCATGGCTCCACTGCTTTGTCCTTAGCACTGTAGTACCTAAGGATTTTTTCATTTGTTTGTTGTCACTTTGAGTTCTTCAGTGGATGTTGTTAGTTCTTTAATCTCCTATGAAGAAAGATTGCTGAGCAGTTTCATACTCAGAACAATGTGGGTAATTGACAAACACTTAGAATTCACCAACAGATACAAAGGAGAAACTTCCCTTCCAAAGTCACTCTTGGTAAAAAATAACTAGCTAGTAGAAGCATCTAAATTCTCCTGAAGGCAAGGGCTTCTATAAGATGAACCCAGAGATGATTTGGATGATTTGAAACAGCAAACCTTTGTGACAGAAGCCTGTGGTTTCAGGAGAGCATTGAGTCCATCAGAATGAGCTAGAAATTACACGAGCGGCTCTTATTTCCCTTTAAGCCCTTGCTTCCTTGCAAGGTCAGTTGGAGTAGCTGCTCTGCTTGAAGTACCACATTTTCTCTGTATTGATTGGCTTGAATTGACTGAAGGAATACTGTTCTCTCCTTTGATGTTTACCTGATTTAATACAGTGTTTTCAAAGTTCAAACCTGGTTCACATTTCTGTATTGGACAGAATATTCATAGCTAATTTCTTCTGTACGTGAGTTCGTGCAATGGTAAATACGAAGTTAAAAAGACCCAAGACTGTAGCTGTCTCTGCCTGAAAGCTGAGAAAGAGGTAGATATATAAGAAGGAAAACCCACTCAAATTGTGAGTGTCCAGACTCTTTCTACATGTTTGTAGTTTTAACCAAACTTAAAATTTTATCAGCTTTAAAAGTTTCTTTGTTCAGTAAGTTTTCAAAGATGTTTCTCTGCGTTCTAATTTTAAGAGTGCTTTTTGTTGAGGTTTGTTTTCATCAGTGGGTTACACCTTGTTTCTTACAGGTCTTTATTGCCATCTAGTGGCTGTAGTTATTCAAAGGACTTGGTTTAGAATAAAGCTGAAATGAGAAAGGGTGTGAAAAAAAGTAGAGATTTTCTTTTCTTGTGTTCTAACCAGTAAGATAAATGCAAAAGAGTACATAAAGAAAAAGGGTAACTGTGTCATGTTCTTTATGGTGTAATATTTGGAATAGAAGGGATTTGTTGGATTTTTGTTTTGGTTTTATTTTACCAAAGCATTGCTCTGTTAATAAAGGTTGACACTAATTTTTAATCCATGCATAACTTCTTCATCAAGAATAGCTTACAGATGATGACCACAATACTTTTGAAAGAAGTTCATAGATCTTTCAGCTGTATACCTATTAGTAGAACACCTGTCTTTGCTGTGTTGTAAATAGAACAAATGCAAGGGAAAAATATTGACTACAGATTTATAGTCAAGAAAGAAAGTTTGAGGAGTTTTTTGCCTGCAGACAGGTAATTTTTTATTCATTTTCATAACCACTAAGGCTTTTTAAACTGCAGTAAGTCTTAAAATTTGTTTCTCTGACAGAAAATATACATTATTTGTGTCCATTAACTAAAAATACTACAAATACTTGCATTTATTTATATGTATTCTTAATATGTGTATTTAATTTTATGGTACTGTTAACAGCACTTTGGTTAATCTATTAAGAATTCTGTCACTTAAAAAACCAATTTATATCTGTTAAATACATGTGATCATACTGGAAAAAATAATGCTGAATAGCTGAGATAAATAGGAGTTTTACACTAGATTTTCATACTAAAACTAGCATTAAATGGTGTTTAATAGAAGTAAGAATCATTTAGGATGGAAAAGACCTTTCAGATCATCAAGTCCAACCAGTTACCTGGCACTGACCTCTCTTGCCCAGGACTCCCACAGACACTTCAGAAACTGAATAATTGTGTCCTCTGGTCATTTTCCATGACTTGGAGCCCACAGTTCAGTTTACTCCCCTGCCCTGACATCTGCCCACCAGCACAACTGGCTGCTGCCCCAGCGTGGAGCCTGCTCCCCCTGCCTGGAATTCAGATGTCCCAAGCCCAATTTAAAAAAACAGAAGAAGAAAAAAAAAAAAGAAAGAAAAGGCCAGAAAACCCTCACCTGTAAGGTAGGAGTCATGGTTGGGTTGCAGAAGTTGCAGAAGTGCAGACTTATAACACTACTCTCCATACTGAAGTAAATAAAATAATGAGAAACTTTTTCATGTTCCCCTCCCTTACATGCCTCCTTTGCTACCTCACAACTGGTTATATTCATTCCACATTATCTTTCACCATAGTGTAATGATGGTAAAAACACAACAACTTGTTTGCCAACTACAACCAAACCTTTTCAGGATTTGGGCTTTAACAATTTGCAGAAACTTCAAGACCAATGCACTGTATTAAAGTGCTGAATTTAATTTTGAACATATTGCTATAAATAGCATCTAGACTGATTAGAGTCAGTGCTGCTGAAAACTAGGCCTTATTTTTACAAGATTATTTTTTGAAGATATAAAATTACCTATTCCATTTAAAAACTGGAGAGAGATTTATGGGATTTATGTGTGGACAGAATAAACTCCCTTCTTGCTTATGACAAAACTCTCAACATTTAGGAATTGTAGTCAGCAGTTGTCCATTAAATTAGTTGTGGAACTGTTCTGTGTGTATTAATTGCTCCATCTTGTTAAGCACGTACAAAAGACTATTGAGGCCTTTTTTCCTTTCTTTCAAAATTTCTTTGTAAGGTATTTTATAGAGATGCAGACTGTTACCTGGAATATATTGAACTGGAAAGATTCTCAGTGACAGTACATCTACTGCTGATTTTCCTTGCTTTTTTTTTCTAATTTGCCTTTTAGAAAACCTTCAAGCGAAATGAAGGGTGTGCCTGTATAAACTCAAGTGCAAAGTGTGAATGTGGAAGCATTGGGTACACATCCGTTTGTTTAGCTGGAAAACTGTGTGTGATTCCATAATGTTCTTTGTTTTCAGGTTCTTTTGTCCTCCTCCATGTGTGTATCTCATGGGCAGTGGGTGGAAGAAAAAAAAAGAGCAAATGGAGCGGGATGGTTGCACTGAGCAGGAGTCACAACCTTGCGCCTTTATTGGGATAGGAAACAGTGACCAAGAAATGCAGCAGCTGAACTTGGAAGGAAAGGTAGAAAAACTGTAATAAACCACTAAGATAACTGACTGCAAAGGATATTGTAGCTGCACGGTGTATATTTCAAAGAATGCCCTTTCTTATTTTTGGATCATTTTCTTTCTAGGTATTGCATAGTGGTTTGAAAAAAAATCCCTCAAAATATTTAGGGCAATTGAATAGTTGGTTTTGGTTCCTAGGGTCATAGCAAGGTACTAACATTTAATTTGTAGGTTGCTGATACAGACTCAGTAAACTGTTAGGTTATTTGGTAGGCATCAATGGCTAACTAAAATATGGTTTGTGGCCCAAATTCTCTGTCTTGCTCCTTGGCTTGCATGAGTGGATGGATAATCTTATCAAGGAAATATCAAAACATCTGCTACTAGAAGTAGTTTTCAAGTCCTTTTGCCTAAAAATGCAATTTAAGTAGTATCTTAAAAATCTAGTGGGTTATTTTTACAGGGGTATAAATTGCTTACAAGATTTTTTAAGGTGTTTGTGACGACTTAAGCAGTTGGAATAGAGCTAGCAGCAAAAGTGTTCATTTTACCTGGTTGCTTTATTAAGCAGTATTTTATAGCTACCTGGTATTTCCAGCACAGTCTACCAGAAATGCTTCATATATTCAAAATAGGAGATGAATAAAGAATAATTTAAGTTCTTTATGAGATTTTTTTTAACTCTGTTGTCACCTAGCGTTAACACTTAGCCAAAAGTAACTTCTTTTTGTTTCAAAACCCAATCATTTCCCATCCTTTCAAGAAAAGTTCAGCTCAACACATTTTCTGCACAGGTGGGCCCTTGTGGATGCCCAGTGCAGGGTCTGCACAGCCCTAATCAAATGTAATTTTTAGTAGTGCTCTTGACCCTTCACATGTGGCTTTGACACAGTTATGGTCTCCAGTCGTCTCTTCTAGTCCTGGTAGGGGTCTTTGGAATGATGATTGAATAATGAGGTTGGGTGCAGCACTTCACAAAGCTAACAGTCATAAAAGAAATGCATAGGGAAGAGGTGGAAAAAACAGGTCCTCATCTGTTTTAGAAACTATTGCATCAATTTTCCTATTTTATTCATGGTTAAATATGCCTAGTTTCTTGAACTGGGTTGGCTTCAAAGAATAAACCACAGTATATTTTCATCTACAGAATTATTGCACTGCCAAAACATTATACATATCAGACTCAGACAAGAGAAAGCACTTCATGTTATCAGTAAAAATGTTCTATGGCAATAGTGATGACATCGGTGTGTTCCTCAGTAAACGGATCAAAGTCATCTCCAAACCCTCTAAAAAGAAACAGTCACTGAAAAATGCAGACTGTAAGTATTTCTCTGTTTGTTCTTTACTTAGCAATTAATTTTGTTTCATACTACTTTTTTGTTATGTTTTTTAAGGTCTGACTACAAGAGAAATACATTGAAATTTTCAACTCCAGTTTTTTTGCTGTATTTTAGAACTGTACATTTCAGTGTATCTTAAAATATTCCAATATAGATAGGTTAAACTGTTTAGTTCTATGCAGTCATGGTTAATTAATTAGTAAATATAATAGGCCTACCAAAACCCCCATGTGTTCCAAGGAATGAATTCATGTAGACAAGTGTATAAAGAATGTTTTACCTCAACTTTCTAAGCTTTTGGATCCCTTTAATTGCCGTGATCTGGTGCTTAGAATGTTTTGATCAGTACCAAAGGGATTGCTTTCAGATTGTGATTAATGAGTAGCAGCATGTTATCCAGACTGCACTTTGTCACATCACAGCCACCTTCTTGCTGTCTCATACCATTTTCATGTTGTTCTTATTTTTGTTTTGCATGGTTTCTTTTAAGTAGTCATTTAAGAAATCTGTATGGTGATATTTCACCCAGATTTATTTGCTTACCATGTTTTTCAACTAACGGTATCTCTGGTGCTAATATAGAATTGGGAACGTTTTTGCTTTTCCTCCACCTTTTTTTGCCTGCGTACCACTGGAGCACCTCAAGAGATACCCTTTTTTTTGTTTGTTTTTCTCTCTCTCTTCACTAGTGCTTTAAAAGGCTCTTCCATCTGTGTTGGGCTGGAACCCATTCACCTATGGAATGTGGATCTCGGGGCCGCTAGCTTGGCACATGACTAAAGGCAATCTGTTGCTGTGCAGTTCACGCCCGGGGGCTCAGAGTATGCACTGTTGAATTTGTGTTCAGACAGATAGTTTTGATGGACAGTGAATATGAACCAAGCATTCTTCAATAGTAAATATGAACCAAGTGGAGCAACATGCCCGTTCTGATGGCAAAATTTTAGTTGCTGGTTTTTTTTTTAGGGGAACAAACTTTACGTTTCTATCTTTTGAATGATAAATAAGTTCAAATCTGAGAACCTTACAAGTTGCATGGTTATAATTTGACATAGTTACATCTGTCTTCCTTTCAATTGCTTGTGATTTGTAAGAATACTGTGTCTTTATATTTCAAATATTCTTCAAATGATTGCTGAAAGTTGTCTTGAGGACTTCACAAGGGCAAGCTAAAGCTTCTGCTTAAATCAGCTGCTGGAGAACTATGAACAGAAGGAGTGTTCAGCTGGCAAGCTCTAGCCCATTTGGCTAAATGGCAGAATTCTGTGAGCTAGCATGCCTTTGGAGAACAGCCACTATATATGTTATTGCACTCATAATTTTATGTCTATTTTTGGTCTGTCAAAAATATAAATATTTTCTAAATTCACCAATATTTTATAATTATGTCTTGACTTCAAGTATTCTTCAGTTTATTTTATGCTATTTGTGACTTTTTGATACTTTTCTTTTTAATAATGAAGTAATTTTATAATCTCAAGTCTGTATGTGTTCCTTGCAGTATGTATTGCATCAGGGACAAAAGTGGCACTATTTAATAGACTTCGATCCCAAACAGTTAGCACCAGATATTTGCACGTAGAAGGTGGTAATTTCCATGCCAGTTCACAACAGTGGGGAGCATTTTACATTCACCTGTGTAAGTAAAAGCAAATCTGTATATTTTTCTTCACTTTCTTTCCTTCATCCTCACAAAAAAGCATCCTGCATTTTTTCCTCCATATTAATTGCCCATGTGCACCCTTGTTTTGTTACTGAGTGTATATTTGATGTAACAGTGTGATGTTAAATGTTTCTCATATCAAGAAAAACGGTGATTAAAACAAATAATTCTGAAAATTCCTGTTTCACACAGTGGATGATGATGAATCAGAAGGAGAAGAATTCACAGTGAGAGATGGCTACATTCATTATGGGCAGACTGTCAAACTTGTTTGCTCAGTTACTGGCATGGCACTCCCGAGACTGGTACAGTTTCATTTCTCCAATGCTGTAATTAATTTATAGATGGCAATAGATGTTATTTAGATGGCAATTTAGTGTTATTCCATAGTTGGGTTTGCTGTGTTCACAGGTTTTGGTCTTGTGTGTTGCCTTTGGGTAATCCATGTTTTTTATGGTAAATGGCATTTATTTTAATTAAAGCATATTTTTGTGTCTGCAGATTATTTCTCTGAACAAAGAACAACTTGTAAAATAAGATAGGGATTTTTTCAGAATTTAAGCCTGCCAAATTAGGTTAATCTGTCTGTTTTAAAAACAGTATTGTAGATTTCTCTGTTCCAAAATGCTTCAAATATTAATATTGAATAGATGAATAAAATATTTTCAACCAGTAGGACTCTTCCATGTGTTGAGTTCCAGCATAGCTTTAAAAATGCGTGACTGATTTGAATATAAAAGCACTTCTGTGTACTCCTGAGCATATATTATACCAGTAACAGCTTGCAAAAAACATTTTTTCATATTTATTAATACTGTCTGTTTTAAATGTGAAACATGGGAATGGCCTTTGGAATAACCAGTTAAGGTTTGTGAACAAAATAAAATATTACTTCTGGATACACAATACTGGGTTTTGTAAACAAAGTTAAGTAGAATTATAGATTATTCCCCTGTTTTATGCACTTAATGCCAGCCTAAGTGGAATTTTATGTGATTAATAATCAATAGTGCTTCATACGGGATCTTCTGTGAAATTGTGGTTTGTGAGCTCATTATGAGTTTTGTCCTAAGCTCTGCCAAATCCAATTTAGGTAGAAGTAATCTTTAGAAAGCACCAATGTGAAAACAGACTTCCTGCAGTCGGGCTTTTGTTCCCCTTTCCAGACTAATTTTGTTGGGAATGTAATGTGAATTTCTCTCCCAATACCAAACCTAACTAAACAGAAAAGATAATAGCCTGCTCAATGTAAATGGTACAAAATGAAAATTTTGTTTGACAATAAAAGCAGTTACACTGGTTGCACTACAGATATGGTTTAAGCACAGGAAATTCAGTAAGAGGATGTCACCTTTTTGTGGGCTTCATGTTAATACTTTTTTATTGATGAAATGAGATGCCATTCTTTATTATTCCAGAAACCTTATTTGTAAGTAGAAACAGATTAAAACTAATAAGGCTAAAAGTTCCTGTTTTGTTTGCCATGGGGAACATTTGTCATACTGCTTACAGGACTGATGGAAGGTGATGCAATTAAAATCTAACTTGCAGGTGTTTTATAAGCAAATGCAAAGAATTTAGAAGAAAAAAATTACCTTTAAATTTATTTTGCTAATAATACTCTCTGTTATAATTAGATGTTGCAGAGGACAATTGGGTTTCTGATTGTCAGCTTAGAAATATTCAAGCACTTTGGCTGTTGCATCTGGTAGTGTTGCATAAAGCATTAAACTTCTTTCTAGGAGTTGAGTAAAAATTACTAGCTACAGATTTTCACTAAGGGAATAGCTCTTGGTTTTAGAAATTAATTGGCAAAAGAGATCTGAATTGAGTCTGCAGATATTTTTTCACTGCATTGCCAAATGTAAGGAACAGTTGTTCTTTGCAGTTGTCTTTAAGTAATATGTAATGACCAACTACTGATGAGATATGTTATGATTGTTGTTTCCAAAACTGTATTTAAGGACACCTCAACACCTTTAGTAAATTGTTATTTTAATTCTTCTCCTTCAGCAGCCAGTTTGCCACAGAATGTTGTTGATCCTATCAATGGTGAAAGATTCTGTAGAAACATATTAATTACTAAAAATAGTAATTAATAATAAATGAAGATGACAATATAATTAATAACTGGTTTTTTACCCCAGCAAATTAAACAAAAGTAGATTTTGCTGAAGCTTCAATTTTTTTCCCCACTCCTTCAGCAAAAATAGATAAAATATATATGCCTGCAGCACATTGAAGTAGTACTGAGTATCACTTCCACGTTGTGTTCTTGTTTCAAAAGCATTAAGAATTGTGAATCTAGTGTTGATACCAAAATGAGAGGCATGGAAATCTTATAAAAATTACTTTTCACTTCCTTTACTGACTGTATATATGTTAGAAAGTGTAGAAATTGTTCTAAGTATATATGTACAATTTTCATTCACAGATAATTCGAAAAGTAGATAAACAAACGGCATTATTGGATGCAGATGATCCAGTATCACAGCTCCATAAATGTGCATTTTACCTTAAAGACACTGAGAGAATGTATTTGTGCCTTTCCCAGGAGAGAATAATCCAATTTCAAGTAAGTTATTCAAAACTATTTCAATAGATATGTGTAGTTGCAAAGTTTTCTCAAGTATCCCCAAAATATGTATGAATGCCATTTTTGCAGTAGGTTTTGAATGCAAAGCTAATATTTTGTTTTGAAAAGGGAGGATGGAAAGCAACAAATTGTTATCTGTGTTTTTCCAAATCTGTTTTTCTTTCCTCATAATCTTCTTCCGTGTCTGTCTGGAAGATGAATTCTGGTTTCTCCAGTGGAGAAATAGGAAACCAGTAGAAACTTTGCATGTGGTCTTGATACTGTGGCTTACATGTGCCAGCGGAGCTGCACCACTTATTTGTGTGTCCCTTTCTAGGTTACAGCAAATAGGAAATGATACAATTGATAATAGTCTTGTTTCATGATGAACTCAGCAGAGCTGCCATGTGTTGCTCTTGGCTAAGAGAGTAAACATAGACAACTCTGGCAGTTGCCTACAGTAACTTGAAAAGCCACAGAAATTTGATTTGTCTGTAAAAAATAGAACTATCTCTGAAATATTTTTTTCTCCAGCAGGTGGAGAAAAACTTAGAGTTTTAGTCTCTTGTAGGTTAGCATGCTTGTAGCACTTCCACATGGTAACCAAGGACCCTGAGATTGGCTCAGCTGGTCAGAGCATGGTGCTGAAAACAACAAGGTGGTGGGTTCAGTCCCTGAACATGCTTAGTCTTTACTTGAGTTGGATTTATGACCCTTGTGGGTCACTTCTCACTCAGAATATTCTGTGACTCTGAAGACTTTGGCTGAGTTCAGGACTAGCTAAAAATTGCAGTTTTCTTTAAATATTTTGGTGTCAGCTCAAATTATAGAGTGTTGAGGGATAATGCTGTGCTCCAGGAAGATGGCCATGTGTGGCAGATATTCAGGACTTCCTTAGAACAGCTATACCTTTTTGGGTAAGAAAAATAGAGGTAGGAAATTAGAAGCTAACATTGAGAATGTCCCTTAATTTAAGGGAAGAGACAGGAAGGCTTGGTAAACAGTAATTTCAATTCTGTCCTGAATTGGGACAATGGAAAGAGAATATGAGAAGCTTTGTTCCTATTTCAGTAAAGATTCCTGACCTGTGGTTCAGAAGGGACTAGATCTATTGTTTCTACCCACAGCACACAGCAGAAATATGTATCTGTCAATATATATTCTTGTAAAGGAGATGGACTGTCATTAAGAAGAGAAAGCTGTGAAATGTGAACTACAATAACTCAGGATCAGCCTGCTATGTAATCATTCTTAGAGTACTGTATGGGAAGTGCTGAATGAAGAAACAGCTCCTGCTTCTCTGACAGCTGCCTTAGTTCAGCGTCCTGGAATTGCCTGTGGGACTGTCAGGATGTCCTAGCACTCTTCAATTTCAGCAGCACTCGTGGAGCCCAGTCTGATAAGAGCTCTGAACTTTCTGCATGGGTAGGAGTTAGATAAAAGGACACTCCCTGTCCTGAATTCTCTTAGTGGGGTAGGAACCTGCTGCTTATACTTGTATAAAGTCTGGTTACTTGCATGTCAGACTGCTACCGTGCTTTGGTAGGTGAAATCACAGTGAAAGATAAACTCTTTCTTCCAATGCCAGGAGAGAAATCCTGTTTTATCTGGGTTTTTTATTTTGGATCAGAAGACAAAGATCAGGGAAACAGCATGTGTATACTGTTCCTGTAGCAGGAATCTTGACCAACTGTGGTCACTCTTTGAAAAAAAAACCAAAGAAAAACAAAAACCAAAAAAACCCCAAAATAACCAAAACAACAATAACAGCAACCCCCCAAAATCCTGAAACTTATGGATGACAAGTCTCTTTTGGGTAAATGGAAATAGCCCTGTAGAGAGACCATAGAAGCTTAAAGCAAAGAGGCTGTAAAAAGTCTGCAGGCGAGTATGAAACTTCAAATTCAGGTGCTGAAGCACCAGCCAGATCTCTCTTTCAAGACATGCATGTGTTCTGGGGCATGGAGAGAGGATATGAATGGTGCCTTACTGGATCAGAGCACGTCCCTGTCTGTGCCCAGTCTGGCAGCAGCAGCAGGGGATGGTGCTTGCAGGAAGCAGGTGGATACAATCACACACAGTCCAGTGTGATTGTACTCTGCCAGCACTTGTACCAAGTGTTGCTAAAGGCTGCATTCTTGTCTTTTAGTGGCATTTTGTAGATGTGTTCATTGGTTTGATAACCTCAGAATGTGCAAATGTTCTTTTTCTTCAGTAATCTGTGGCAGAAAGTTTAAGAGGTCCTGTTCCCTGTGTAGTAAATGTTTGCTGGATTTGTTTTGAATGATGTAACAATTTCTGTGAGTGATTCCTACTCCAGTTTTGCAGTATTTAGTGAGCAACAGTTCTGCATTCACTTAGCCATTGACATCTTAATTTCTTCTCTCCTCATTGGAAAAGCACAGTCTTCTCCATTTCTTCTCATAAGTTCAGCACTCCTTGGTGATTTTAGTTGCCCTTTCTGTCACTTCTCTTGTTTTTTCTCCACGACTTTTTTTAGATAGGGAGACCAGAACTGCACCCAGTATTACAGAATTAGCAAAGGATTCACACTGGCAAAATAATACCAGATGGTTGTTCTCAGCCCTATTTTCTGATGGTGTCCAGCATTGTGTCATCACTCACAGCTGCCACTGCACATCAAGGTGGTGCTTTCAGACGACTGTCAGTGGCAGCCCTAGGATCCCAGGCTGTAACTTCTGTCTCCAGTTGAAGCCAGACAGTACATGAGCAGTAAGCATGATGTTAAGGCATTTTAATCTTCCAGTACCACCTGTTGAGAAAATTTAGTTAAAAAAGGAAAAAAAGGGTGAGAAATGTCCTTGGAGCCCTATTTGGAAGTGACAAGTGCCTCTCTAAGACGAATTGAAACCTGTTAAAGATTTCTGTAACAGACAGAGTAATGTGTTACTGAAATGATTCTTGATGTAACAGGATTTTGAGAGCAAATTCTGTGGCATTTGCCTTCCACATCATGAACTTAGGAAATGTGAAAGAAGTCAGTCAGGGATCTATTTACAGGGTTGTTCATTTTTTCACATCCATGGTTTTATTTGTCATGATTCAAAGTATATCATTCCATGCCAACAAGAATTGCAGTCAGCCCATAGGAATGGTGTCATGCTTCAAAATAGTATACAACAGTTCCTATGGAATGGCTCCTCTTTTGAAGTTGGGCTAGTAATAATTTAGAAGCTGTGAATGTTTCTGATGGAAGTTTAATTTGGGCATCTCGAGTTTGGAGAGATCTGTAGTTACTACCCGTGTCACACACTTCCCTTGCCAGCTGTTTTCAGTGCTTTTTGCATGATCATACCAGAATGAAGAGTCCACATGAAAATGCAGCTTTGTTTTTTAACATCTAATATGGACAACTCATGCTAATTGAAGTTTATCTTCCACTTTAAAGAGTGAAGGTTATGGTTACCTACCTACCAGTATCCCCTTAAAGCTTAATGGAGGGAAATATAATCTAGTTATTAGAATTTTTTGTCCCATTTTTTTCTGTGTTTAACCTATACACAATTTTCTTATGGGTTGCTAGGTGGTGAAATTGTTCAGAGAGGCTTCTCTTGCCATAAAAAAAATTTGTTTGTGTATTTTCTGTGTATCTACCTGTCTAAGTATACTAATTTAGTAGTATTTAGAGGGAGATACTAGATGACCTTTGAGGTCCCTTCCAGTGCAAGCCATTCTGTGATTCCATTATTCTAATTTGTAAGGCTGTCACTTCAGCTTTTCTCTTGTGTCTTTGCACAAATGCTGCAATACAGGTTTGTGTTTTCCGTCATTTTGTGGAGGATGAAGAACTCTAAAAAGAAAAAAATATCTTCAGCAGATGAAAATCATAACTAATGAAAAGTATTCCACTTCACTCTGTAGCTGTTTTAGACATTTTGCCTTTATAAGATATCTGTTTTAAAGCAGCTGCTTTCAGTTGCTGTAGGTTTTTTTGTTAATGCCTATTGAATAACATTAAAACTTTGAAAGTTGAACTAAGATAAAACTCAAACATAAGGTTGGAGAGGTGACAGTGTTGTAGGTGAGAGTTATGGTGTTCTCACAATTACTACTTTTCTAGTAGTTTTTCTGAAATGTGGAGAGTGTTTCTCTAGGTCATTTTTAGAGGAAAACATAAGGAAACGGGTTTTTGAAATAACAGGCATTGTTACCGGCTGCGTTGGTTTTTAGGTCTGTGACTTGACAAATATCTCTGCAGATCAGATTTTAAACTTTTCTTTCTCTCTAAGGCCACTCCATGCCCAAAAGAACCAAATAAAGAAATGATTAATGATGGAGCTTCTTGGACAATCATTAGCACAGACAAAGCAGAATACACATTTTATGAGGGGATGGGTCCAGTCCATGCTCCAGTGACACCTGTGCCTGTTGTGGAAAGTCTTCAAGTAAGTTAGTAGTTTGTTTTAATAAACTGGTTTTCTGTGAGATTATTTTTGTCTTACTCATGTAACCTTCACGATACCCTTGTGAAATAGTGTAGGAAAACAGTTTTAATAGATTTATAAATAATAAAATTACTTTGTTGTTATAATTTTTCTTTCTTACATTTCAGAATACATGAGCCTACCCATCATAGGAATAATACCAATATTGTATTTTAGAATTTTTATATTGTATTAATACAATTAATTACAATAATTGTATTGTTGTAATTTAATATTGTATTGTAGAATTTAATTTCTGAAACTACCATGGTAATGATATCCTTAGAACTTCTGTTTGATTATTTAGAAATTGGTTTTGACTCTTGCCAATTATATATCAAAGAGAACCTTACTAAAAAAAAGCCACAGCATTTGTCAGAGGAAAAACTTAAAGCTCCCCTGACGGCTTCTCTGAAAGATTTTGTTCTGTTTTCAAGGCCTTGTTGACATCTGTTCTAAGCAGCTATTACCAAAACTTGGAAATTCCTTCATAGTATCAAATTAATTGGCAATATCTTTTAGAGGTTTTACTACTTTATACTTCAGTTGTGTAGATTGTGTTTGTGTTTTGGTTTTGTCCAACTGATAAAAACAGCACTGTTTAAAGTTCTTATCTGCATGTGAAGGTTTTGTTTGTGAGGTTTTTTTTTGGTTGGTGGAGTTTTTTGTTTGTTGGGTTTTTTCTGAGGGGAGAGTGTATATTTTTAATAATACATATTTGGGGGGGATTTTCTTGTTCTTTTTCTGTTTGCTCCGTTTCCAGTTGAATGGTGGTGGGGATGTAGCAATGTTGGAACTTACAGGACAGAACTTCACTCCAAATTTACGTGTCTGGTTTGGGGATGTGGAAGCTGAAACCATGTACAGGTACAGTATTTTCTATTACTTCTGTGGCATTTATGTGTTACTGGGTGTTGATATGTACACTTTGAAGAGTGTATACTTGTGTGCACAGTCAAGTGTACGCTTTTCTGCACAGCAGAAAGGGGTCTGGGAGGGCTGGTTGGCAGAGGCTCAGCATGAGTTAGCAATGTGCCCTGGCAGCATGGAGACCAAACTGCATCCAGCTGGTCAGATGTGTCTGTGCCACTGCAGTCAGCACTGGTGCAGCCTCACCACCAACACTGCCTGCAGTTCAGGGCTCCCCATTAAGAAGGATGTTCAGGTACCAGAACATGTCCAGAGAAGGGTGGCAAAGATGGTGAAGGGCTGGAAAGCCCAAGGAGTTGCAGCCGAGGACTTTGGGCTCATCTGGTTTAGAGAGAAGGAGGCTGAGAGGTGAACTCATTGCTCTCTGCAGCTCCCTGAGGAGGGGAAGGAGGGAACTGCTGAGCTCTGCTTCCTGCTATCATGTGCCAGGATGCCTAGGAATGGTTTAAAGCTGCCCCAGGGAAGATTTAGACTGGACTTTGGGCAGTATTTCTTTACTGAGAAGGTAGTCAGACACTAGAATAGGCTTCTTAGAAAGACAGTTGATGCCCCAAGCCTCTCTGTGTTTAACCAAATAAAGGAAATTGGGCTTTAATAATATGATTGTAACTTTTGGTCAGCCCTGAAGTGGTCGGTGTGTGCACTAGTTGAATATTGTAGGTCCCCTTCCAACAGAGCTGTTCTATTGAATGCTTTCAAGTTAAGGACCTTGTACTCAGTTGACTCTCCTGTTTTTCAGATGTGCAGAGAGCATGCTTTGTGTTGTTCCAGACATTTCTGCGTTTCGAGAGGGCTGGAGGTGGGTCCGACAGCCAGTCCAGGTTCCAGTAACTTTGGTCCGTAACGATGGCATCATTTACTCCACCAGCCTTACCTTCACATACACCCCGGAGCCAGGGCCACGGCCACACTGCAGTGCTGCTGGAGCAATCCTCAGAGCCAACTCAAGCCTCATGGCCTCCAGTGAAACAAACACAAACAGTGAGGGAAGTTACACAAGCGTCAGCACAAACCCCACCAATGTCACATCATCTACGGCAACTGTAGTTTCCTAACTACTGTTGTTTGTCTGGACTTTCATTGACTTTTCGTGCTACATTCAAGAGAACTGAACAATTTTTGTGGTTTCCTGGGAAAACACTTTTCCATTTTAGGTGATATGATTTCAACCTTGTTACCTGCAAGTGCTGATCTTAAAAACAGAAGCCACAATAAAAAAAGAAAAAACCAACATCCGAAACATAAGAACTTTATTGAAAATCTATTTTTCAGCTGTGGTTTTTTTTAGTGGGCAAGAAACAAAAATGTGGCTGGGATACATGTTGAGCAAACTAGAAAACATGAACACAACATAGTTTTTATGGACCAAGGAACTTGTATAAGCTTTAGTATAAAAGGTACATTTTCACCATACCTTTTTTGTATCACAACATATAGTACACTTTTGTTACCAAATAGTTTATATTTTTTTTTCCTCTGAGCTTTTGCTCTGAAGTATATTCAGGTTCCAAGCCTGACCATGCTTGTATAATCTAATTACCATACTCTTCCAGTTTAAAAAAAAATATATATTTTTGGTCTGTGGCTGGAACTGTTCCTTTTTTTAAACTGAAGTCTTGTGACTTTTTATGAACTGAAATTGTTTTTATTTCAGCAAGTAGAACCTTGTAAAGGCCAGCATATTTTTTTTAAGATTATATGAAGTCTGTGCAAAAGCTTTAAAAAATGCCTCTGCCTTGCCTGCAATACATGCAATGTATGTTAACTTTAGTGCTCTGTTTTCAGTCATTGTTAATAGTTATTTCTGTTTTTCTTTTTTAAATATGTATTTATAGTGATAATTCATGAGGTTCTAACATTACATGAGTTTTTTTTCCTAAAAGTGGCATCTCAAGCAGTCATATTAATGATTGTTCATGTCACAGGCATACGTTGGTGTTTTTGAAGGGTTGTTACTGGGTTACTCCCCCTCTTCCTTGCTCAGTCATATTACATCTGAAAATGTTTCAGGATCTGTTCAGGTTTTTCTAATCTTGTACATAATTTGTATTAAGTGTAAGTTAAATGTTTTATTTCAAAAGTGGAATGTTCCCAATAACTTCATTTGGCAGCATGTCTTCTGTCTTGTTGGCATGAAACTAAAGTACCATGAGAAGTATGTGCTACAAATGGGATTGGTAGGTGATGCCCTTCATCACTTGAGAATCACAACAAGCATGTTTTTCTTCATACTGTTCAGTAAATTAGGCCAGACTTTTGTGTAACACTTGTATTGAGAACGTGCTTTCATTGTGAAGTGATCATACAGTAATAACTAGAAGTAAATTTTATTACTTAGAAATGGGCAAATAGAAAATCATAAAAGCACTATGAAGATGTCAACTCCTCCCATCCTTGTTTCCTGTGGGTTTCCCTTTCCCTGCCAACAGCTTGTGCAACATTCAAGTCTTCTCTCCAGCATAAATTCAAGGCTCATTTGCACTTTGACTTTGTTGGTTATTGCATTTGTTTTTCATTTTGACTTTACCATGTTTTGTCCCTCCTTGTAGACCTGCTTGCTTCATTTGTATTTGAACGTACCCCAGTAGTTCATTTGTAGTCACAGAGCTAGGCATAGACTTGTAGGACAAGTTCTGACAGTGTGATCTTCCTCTTTAAAAGCCAAAATTTCATTATGTGTTCAGCCTTTTCTGTACCCTGAAGCAAAAGTCACAACTGCTGTGTAAATGTGAACCTGTGGTTTCCTGCAGTGCATTGCTTACAAGCTTACCTGTTGACCATTTTCATAGGGTTTTTATTTCTGACCACTGATTCCAGTTTCAACACCCACCACCATTTTAAGGCATTGTCTCTGCACCATATTTGTGTACTCTGACGCTCCATTCTACCTGTTTGCTTTAGTGCTCTGTTGTGTGTGTGAAAACAATGTGTTTAAAGGAAGAAATTGGTTGTAAAGCATATTTAGCAACTAGTAAAATCAGTGCCACTGTCCTCCTGAAATGTGCTTGTATTCTACCACAGGCCTTCATACTCGTGACTCTGTATTGCAGATCGTGTTCCCGTGACGTAGTGGCAATGCTGGTTCCTAGCACTAGTGAATGCTGCCTCACCTCATCTCCATTTCAGTGACCAAGGGCAGGATTCATTGTGGCCTTATCTCTGGTTTAAACTGTTTACTGGCATTTACTTGCAAATCTGTTTACCTTTGTGTGTGCAAAATTTTGGGTTATTTTGTTGTGGCGGGAATCATTTCACAGTGTTTTTGTTAGAAGCACATAAATAACTTACAGTACAGCTTAGTTCAAGAGCCACAGAATTTCATCACTAATTAGACTGAGAATTAAAATAAGCAAGACACATATATCAGATTTAGAGGGTATTCAAGAAACCATGATAGACACACAGCGGGCAAACCATAACAAGCCTTTTAACCTTCAAAGACTATTTAAAATAGCTTTTCAGAACTTGACACGTGCTTTTATACTCATTATTTTAAATTTTTTTACATATAAATGCAATACTTTTTATATTCAGTTTCTTTACATGCGGTAATTTTGCCCAATAGATATAATATCCCTTGACTTGTAAAGATTTATCCTAATATCTGCTGTTCTACACACTACAGCCAAGTGGGTGAAAAAAGAGCCTATTCTGCTTACAATACCATTTTAAACCACATTTTTTCATTTGGCTTGTGGCTCTCTTGTTGCCAGTAGTTATTCTGTAGTACAGAAATGGTCTTCCAGGTCCTTACTGTTGTTAATACGTCCAGTTGTTCAGATATATTATCTTCCTGAACTTTTTTTCTGTGGGGTGATATTGTT